>NW_027412529.1:1673651-4073651 GCF_025532065.1 Leptinotarsa decemlineata
AAAATTTTACTAGGATTATTCGGAAAAGACCAAATTATAAAAAAAAATCTGGCAGATTTTCCAAAGTCAACATTTTGCATCCTCAGAACAATTGAAAGATTGATGTCTTCTAGTTTATGAATTTATCTCAAGGATATTTTCTTCAGTATAAAAATTTCACAGTCTGTATCGCATAATGTGACTATTCGTAAAATTTTCAATCTTCCAATTGTCTGCAAATACATTATTGAAAAAAAAAATAGAAAATTGGTTTTTCTTTAGGAATCAATACGTTTCAAAATTAGAAAAAACTTCTGCTTCAACATCACTGAATCTTTTAAAAATTGTGCTAAATCCATTCAAACTTGAACAATAGATTATGATACATAAAACAACTGACTTGAATTATATATGTAAAATATATATGAAAAATCCTTCGATGTTGTTTTATATGTTGACGATAATCACAGACTAAAAGAGTTACTACTAGTAAAATATCCGAAAATTAATTAGAACGAAAAATCAACTTGTGCTTTCTTTCGATGTTTTATATCGAACAAGTTGGATCCACTATAGATTATTCAACTTTTATCTTACTATACATGAAAATATGAGAAAAATTCAATAATCACAATTTCAAGAGTTCCAAAAGCATATAGCATAAAAATGATTACAGTGTGACCTTAAAAAAGTCTTAAATCACCTCAACAAGGCAAGATATCAAGATGGTATAGAATTAAGGACAAATTTCTTGACATGAAAATGGTTCATATCGGACTGATCTGTGTGAAGTGTACAGGAATACGTTCTCTACTTTTTTATACTCAATACTTGTTCAACGGAAACAGTTATCAAAGTTACAGTCTGCTCCAATTGTTTCTAACACTTTTTCATAAAAAAAAAATGGTTGACAGACGTTTTAAGAAGTAGGACAGGTAATAACTTGTTGCCTCAAGTCCAACAGTCGAGAGTAATTAAAGACTTCATATGGACACACCTGTCATTTTGAAACGACCACTCAATAGACTTATTTTTACAAATTGAAGCGTCACTATAGTTTTTTCTGATATAATCAGTGTATAGTAATGACTTGGGCTCATTTTAACAAACCTTACAGTGAAAATTGACTTCAAAATCTAGAAAAAATACCAATTGCTTCGAGTTCAACAGCTAATGGTGAAAACCGTGAAAAAACTATTGTAACTTCACCCTCTTGTTCTAGCAACAATGCTTCGACCACAGAAACATGGATATTGTGCAAATTCGTCCTATAAATATATCTCAAGCACAGCATTTTCAAACTAGTTGATTTCTGGCTTACACAGACATGTCCCCTAATGGAAGATATGTGGAATCAACTTTGTCACAAGTCGAAACACGCCAAGTTCTGTGCATAAACAAGAAACACTTGCGCCTGCTACAGAAGGCCCATGGAACCCATTACCATACAATGGTAGCAATACTGGTCCATTTGAAAATATTTTTAGAAATGGTCCCACGTTGGGAGCCGAAAAAAAATGTTCAAGAGAGGCAGCAACTAGACAAACGTCATCTGACAATTCTTCTTTGCCTAGGACTTATTTCCCTGCGCTGCTCAATATGTTGCAGCGCTGATAGTGCCAACGCTAAAGGTAACTAAGGTAAGGCAGTATTAAAATGGCCGCAAGATTATATGCCTAAATTCAAATACACATACATTCTGAGTAACACGTATTATTATTCTAGAAATGCTAACGACTCTATGATTCGAACTATTCAGCTTCTTATGGTAGGATGGGTGCAGTAATGTTCCTATAATATAAGAAGGAAAAACAATCATTAAAACTTGGAAAGCGAGAATTTTTCCGAAAAGATACGTCTTTCTTTCAACAAAAGCAGTATAACACCCGAAACCTAAGTCCAAGTTGTGACTGTCGAAAATTCAGTTACTTTTATTGAAAGACAAACGCAAGATGAGAGTGCGGAGGAAATGAAAGGTGAAACAAATGAATTGTACTCACATTGCTGTTGAAGAGGAGCTACATAATTGCTTGGGAACAATCCTGACACTCCGTTCAGCTCCCCCTTCCACCAGGCTTCTTCTTCTCGGGCAGTCACACTGATAATATCATCTTTTGCAAAGGTCAGTTCGTCTGGGTTTCCAGCTGTGTAGGGATATAAGGCAACCACTTTGTCTAAATAACAAAAAAAAAGCATTGAGTTGGGTGTACTAATGACGCTTTAATTTTACTCAGAAAAGGGTTCATCCAGGATGTTAATGCATAAAAGAATCCCTAAATAATCAACTCAGTTTGTCAAATACTCACCAATAACAATTTCCTGCTGCATCCGCGTCGTCGAAACAGGGGTGGACCTCCCGCTCACCTTGCCTGAACTGTTTAGTACCTTGACATAGCTCGCGGGGAACCATCCTACCTGTCTCTTCCTGCCTTTCGCCTGGAGCTCTCCCTCCCACCAACCGGAATCAGTCTTTTTGCGGATCATAATCAGTTGACCCCTTGCCAGTGATAACTGCTCAGGGCTGGTCGACTGATAGGGCGCTATTACGGAAGCTATTTCCGGCTTTTTGCTCTTCATCACCTGTTGGAAATATAAACCATAAATGCAACATGAATAGATATAAATTTTTTTTTGGTCCCACATTGGGCGCCAAAAATTAAAATCGATATTTTATATCAGTTTATGTTGCAGCAAAGAAATATACTTAGAAATTATTCTGCAATTAAAACCTCCATTCGGTATATCTTGAAGAGTTGGTAACAAGTAAAAACACGTATGATATTTCATCAGTTCGGACTTCCATTGTCTAATATAATATAAATTGATTGACTGATCAGTTTCGACGTGGAAAGCCTCTACACCAACGTTCCTGTCGAAGAAGCACTTCAAATCATACAGAAGAAGCTACCCGAAGATGGGGACCTGAAAGATAGAACAAACTTAACAAGTAATCATGGAATTAATAGGATGCTGTGTACGAAACTGCTACTTTCAACTGAAGGACGAATTCTTTACGCAAGATGAGAGACTGCCAATGGGATCGCCACTTTCACCGGTTATAGTCAATATATATATATGGAGTGGTTTGAAACTCTGGCCATTGAAGAAGCCCACAAGAAGCCTCGAGTCTGATTGAGATACGTAGACGACACCTTCATAATATGGAACCATGGAATGCAGAACTAGACACTTTCCTGAAGCACATCAACAACGTAAGTCCTTCCATCACTTTCACAATGAAGAAGGAAGTCCACAACGAATTGCCTTTCTCAGACGCATTGGTAAAGAGGACCGACACAAAATGGGAAACATCTGTATATTGAAAACCCACTCACACAGGACAGTATCTGAACCAGAAATCCAACCACCATCAATCGACTAAGAGAGGAATCATCAAGACTCTACTAGACAGTGGTTTTGGGCTCTGTAATACATAAGAAGGTCTCGAAAAGGAACTAGGCATCATCAAAAATTACCTACAACGGAATGGTTACTCCAGAATGATGGTAGAACAGGCTTTAGCTAGAAGACAGCAAGAGCTCCACAAGGAAGAGGAGCCTCCACAACCAGTACTTGTACTTTCCTACATCAGAGGATTATCGGAGAGGATACGAAGGATTGGGTCCAAGTATATCATCAGGACCTGCTTCAGATCTGGGAACACTATCCGTAGCAGCCTCACGAAAAGCAGGCCACCAAACGCGGACTGCGATTCCAAAAATTGCATTTACCGGATACCCTGCGAGTGTGGAGAATCATACATCGAAAACCCACTCACACAGGACAGTATCTGAACCAGAAATCCAACCACCATCAATCGACTAAGACTCTACTAGATCATGCCTTTGGGCTCTGTAATACAAAGGAAGGTCTCGAAAGGGAACTAGGCATCATCAAAAACGACCTTCAACGGAATGGTTACTCCAGAGTGATGGTAGAACAGGCTTTAGCTAGAAGACAGCAAGAGCTCCACAAGGAAGAGGAGCCTCCACAACCAGTACTTGTACTTTCCTACATCAGAGGATTATCGGAGAGGATACGAAGGATTGGGTCCAAGTATAACATCAGGACCTGCTTCAGATCTGGGAACACTATCCGTAGCAGCCTCACGAAAAGCAGGCCACCAAACGCGGACTGCGATTCCAAGAATTGCATTTACCGGATACCCTGCGAGTGCGGAGAATCATACATCGAAAACCCACTCACACAGGACAGTATCTGAACCAGAAATCCAACCACCATCAATCGACTAAGAGAGGAATCATCAAGACTCTACTAGACAGTGCTTTTGGGCTCTGTAATACATAGGAAGGTCTCGAAAAGGAACTAGGCATCATCAAAAATTACCTACAACGGAATGGTTACTCCAGAATGATGGTAGAACAGGCTTTAGCTAGAAGACAGCAAGAACTCCACAAGGAAGAGAAGCCGCCACAACCAGTACTTGTACTTCCCTACAACAGAGGATTATCGGAAAGGATAAGAAGGATTGGGTCCAAGTACAACATCAGGACCTGCTTCAGATCTGGGAACACTATCCGTAGCAGCCTCACAAAACTCAGGCTACCAAACGCGAACTGCGATTCCAAGAATTGCATTTACCGAGTACCCTGTGAGCGCGGAGAATCATACATCGGTGAAACTAAGAGGCCATTGAAAGTTCGCATTGCGGAGCACAACACACACAGCGAGGAGAAACCAGCAAATCCGGAATAGCAAAGCATGTTTGGACTCATCAACATAACATCAAGTGGGCTCAGGCTGAAATCATACACAAAGAGGAACACTGGTTTAGGAGAAAATTCAAAGAAGCCGCGTATATTTTGTCCAACAACGCATTTAGTCAAGCTAGCGTAGAGATACGTAACATATGGAAACCTCTAATCAAACGAAAAACGACCAACTCCCGCCAAATGGTCATCTCCCGCTAAAAACCAATGAAGCGGAAATTGTGAAGAGGGGATACGGAAAGCACTCGAACGATCTATAAATAGCCATATCTCGGAGGAATAAATCCAGGTTTCACCCGAAGACGATTGTGGATACTAACAATCGAAACGTCGTGACATTACTTGGTTTGAAATCTTTTAATTTTTATTTTTTCAGCTTTTATTAATATTTCAATTTTTCATTTGTTTAGTTGTAGATTGTATGTTATTTCCTTGTAATTTCAGTTTTTCGTTTAATAAAATTGTTATTTTCGGTTAATCTCATTAATTTTTTAATTGTTTTTTCAGGGATTTCAAATAAATTTATATTACATTAGACAATGGAAGTCCGAACTGATGAAATACACCACGAATTGTCAACCACCTTCAAACAAACGATGTATGATAATAGAAAGGACAATAGCAACAGTTTCTATTTTCCCAAATATAATCTCACAAGTTTAACGAAGTATTTTTTCTACAAGAGACTTAGGGACTATGAGAAATTACCAAGCAGGGGCTCAGTAATTGTGGAGCTCTTGGCGGCAAATCTTTACGAGGCCCTGGTCCATTACGAAATGTATGTAAATTGAAAATTGGTATTTCTGGTTAGTGATGAAAGATGAAATTCATAAATAAATCAAGAGCTTTGAAATACCATTAAACAACTTATTGTGGCAATAATTCTCAGGGCTACTTCAGTGATTAGATTTCTTTTCATTTCAGCACCGAAATAACATCGTCGTTTCCTTCACCTAAGCAGCTAATAGAATAAGAGTTGACAGATGTCACGGGGATTCTCCGAACATGAATACAATGACAGTAATAAAACAGTGTGGCGCATTGATATGGTGCGCGAGAGGAGAAATTCAAACTTATTGAATTTTTAGTTCAGCTTTGCTTTTTGAGTCAAACCTTCTTTGTTTCAATAAAAGCCTTAGAATGAAATAAAAGTTTGAAACGTCATCTTCGCGAGATCTCTGCAAAAACTAGGCCCTGGGCGGTTGCCCTGCTCGCCACTGCCAAAGGTCGCCACTGTATACCAAGGAACATATCAATTTAATGAAATCACTGTAAATAAGTAAGGTCTCAATGTTTAGCTGTAAGTAATTACTAAATATTTGTCAATTAGTTTCATAACTGTGGAATGTACAATCCATAAATATAAATTTTTGTTTGTATATTAGGGCCACCCACAAATAAATCGTCTTCTTCTTACCGTTCACGCTAAAGAAAAAAATTCTCAGAATACTGAGATATTAGAAGTCATTGAAGCAAAAGCATGCAAAAATATATTTGGTCACTCAACATCTTCTCCCATCGTTTGTGACTTGTCATCGTGTATTTAATTTTCTGGAAAAGCAACAAAGTTGATCAAAACGAAACGATCGAGCAAATGTTGAGGGACGCACAAGCGAAAACATCACAAACCTGCGCGCCTGCCTGAATGTTAGCGTCTAATGGCACTTCTTTTCCGATAGGTTCACTCTGATTTATGAGAGAAACCTCGTTATCGGCTTGCGCGTTAACATTTTCAAGCGCCGACTGCACGGCCGCTGCTGACACCTCTGTGGAAAATTCTGAGGCAGCCGTCGGAGCAGTGTTAGCTGTCGGAGCGGTGTTAGCCGTCGGAGCGGTGTTAGCCGTCGGAGCGGTGTTAGCCGTCGATGAGTTCTGACAAAACACAAAAATCTCACAGACTACACAACATGAAATTTTTCGGTTGACGAAATAAAGTTCGGTGTATTTTTTCCGACTGTTTTGTTTAATATAAAAGCACAAAATAAACATCGCTATTGGTGATATCGAAAATGGGACTTTATAGCAGTATTTAATTTGAACTTTCGGAAATATAAAGGCATTCCTCCAAATAATTAGATTTGGAGTATATATTGCCGGGCATAAAATTAGGATCACCTCATGAGTTGAGGTGCAGGTGCAAAAAAAAAAAGAGAGAAAGGGAGATAGAGATCCGTAAAAATCAAGAAACTTTAAACTAACTTCAAATTACGGAGTTACCCTAATTTTATGCCCGGCAGTGTACTTATATTGATATTGATATATTGATATATTCCCACACCTTCTCTAGCCCTTACACAAAATTCTATTATTTTCAATAGCAAGAAGTCATTTAACCACCTTCCCATTAATTTAAGGCGAATATATATGGAAAGAAATTCAGAAAGAAAGTGAAAGAATACCTTGTTGGGAGGCCCTATTATAGTGTGGACGAATTCTACCAAGGCTCTATCGAATAATTGACATGTAGCTTTGTGTAAACAAGTTATTGAAACCAACACAAAATGGCTATCAATGTTCATTATGTAGAATTATATATTTACGTTTACTTAATATTCATAAATTCATGTACTTATATTTGTAGCTGTTCAGCTGGACTTAATATTGTTCTGTCCATATACTCTGCTCCGGTGTTTAAGCATTATTTTATAGTTTATATTTGTTAATTGTCCCTTATACATGTTTTACTTTACTAGACTTTGCCAATAAGATGTTTATATCTTGGGTAATAAAGCATATTTTGATTTGATTTGATTTGATATTGATATATTGAAGTACAGTTTATATATTTACATGTAACATATCGTGTTTTTCAAAAGTTTCAGATCCAGTAACTTGACCTAGATATGTTTATCTGTTCTGCCATGTACTAGATCCATAGACTTTCTAAAAAAGTGTACATTTTATGATTATAACTAAGCAGTGAGTAGAGAAAAAATTTAGTAGAAAAATTAACATGATAGATTCAATGAACTTTTTTCTTTTTTAAAAAATAACAAATAATTATATAAGTTGCAAATGGTGAGGATTCCAAACCGTTTCAAGCAGGGTCAGTTACAGAGGAGAACAGATAGTTTTTGAAGGTATGGTTCATCTTAAATTATTATTCATTATATTATAAAATTTGTTTGAAAATTGTAGAATATGTTTCTTTGTTTCTTTTTTGAATTGTTCTAGTTTTCGAATACATTTCAATTCAATCGGAATGCAGCTGAAGAATTTAGGGCCGAAGAAAAAGAAAGATCTTTGCGTTAAAGATTTTCTGAGAAGTTGTATACTGAGATTCAAATTACTAGTGGAACTGGTTATTCTAGTTTTTCTCTGGTTAGATGTTTCGTGTCTGATGTACATTCTTTTTAAACACTGGTGAGTAAATAACAGTTTTATATTCAAGACCTGTGATTCTTGGTATAGCATGTCAGTGGAATAGCGTTTATTTTTTTTTCAGAATAATTCTTAGAAGAATATTTTGTATTTTTTGTAGAGAATCAAGTGTAGTATTGAAGGCCCCACCCCATGCTGTAAACTCGTGTGACATGTTTCTCATGTATATAAGTAGAGTAGAAAAGTAGAAGTATTTTCGTCACATGTTCATGTCCTAAATTTTTCCAATATTTCTTAAAATATATGGTTTTCCATACTACTCCAAACGACGTCATCAAACTTGTCCCAACATTAAGGCTTTTCTTTACTATTATTGTCTTAGGATCAAAATTTTCAGAAAATATCTCAAAATTGCGAAATGTTTATATGCAAGTTCTTGATTTGTGTTATTTGTGATAAGTGTTATACTTAACACCATGACTACAATATTAAAAAAAAAACAAAAGCTAATTTAGTTAAGTATGTTTGATTCAATCATATAATCTTTCTTCATTAACTTTTTTATTCAATTTTATTTTTATAAATAACTTGGATTCAGAAGTATTAATCAAATATTGACAAATGGTATATTTTTCACAGTCATTTTCGTTCAAAATTGTAACGTTTTCGTGGCAGCTAGATTTGTAAAAAAGACCGAAATCTTCAGTGGAATGGTAGATAACAAGCAACGTTCACTAATGATAAACAACGAACAAACCAATACAAATAATTGACATATTAGTCAGTGCCATCTGTTGATAATGAAGAAATTCATTTCCTGCACTACTGACAAATTTTTATGAAAATCCTGAAATATTTCATGAAAGTACATCACTTTTCAATCCACACCTGACACCATTTTTGAGCTCCAGAGCTCTTGAATCAAATAGTGAAAGAATTGTGACTGATCATCCCTTACAAAAACAATTTTCGTGCCACATGAGAAATATAACCCAATTAGAGCCATTTTTTTTAATTAAAAATATAACAACAGCTTAACAACATAGTTGAGACACTATAAATATAAAATATGTTGTTATTCTCCCTAATCAGCAAAAATGCTGGTCTCGGGATTCACAACATTCAACGTGACAAGTGAAACACAAAAACTAGTAACCCACTACAAAGCTCATAGTAGTAACGCATCTGACATGTGCCTCCAGGCTTAGATGTTCTTTTAAACTACTGATGAATGAACTATAGCCCGGCAACTCAAGTATATGGACAGGTAATTCATTGAAGACTTCTATAGCCTGTGTAAAGGGATTATATAATCCTCTGTTTGTTCTTACCATGCTCAGGTGCAAGTCATTTCTACCCCTTGTATTATACTCTTAAAACTGGTTGTTGACTAGTAGATCGTTGTTGCTTTTGATTATTTTCTTTTTTATTTTATATACAGTGTGACCCATTTTTAATGGAAACACCCCCCTAAAATTTGAAGTTGTAAATCGATTTTAATGATTTTTTTTCAATGTCAAGTACTAAAAGGTCTACCATGGGACAAAATTTGAAATGTTTATTAAAGTTTCAGGGCATACTACGATATTTTTTCTTAGTCGAAAATCGGGATTTTTTATTAGCGTTTTTTTTTATTGAAAAAGTCACTACGCCACTGGATTCAGAGTGCCTCTAAATAGGTGTGACCAAAATTTCATGAAAAAATATTCATTATTAACAAAGTTATGACAACTTGAAAACAGTCACAATATATCATTTTTTTATGATTTCAACAATAAAGTGTCGCCAGATGAAAAAAAACAAATAGCGTAAATATTTTTAATGAAAATAACGGAATTACATTCACACAATTCAACTAAAAATGAAGCAAAAAATTTTAATAAACGTAACTAATAACTAATTATTGAAATGTTTCGATTCAGTGCAACAATAAATTCTATCTCATATTCTAGTAGCCTCTACTAATCCACCACGTATTTCGATACATGTGTCGTAGCGCTTAAGAATGTTTCTGATTACGTTCCTAAGTTCTTGAGGGCTAATATCTGCACATACCTGTCGAATTCTTGCACAAAGTTCATTTCTATCTCTTGAGCGGTTTTTGTAAACCTTTTCTGTGAGAAGTCCCAAAAGAAAAAAGTCCAAAACAGTGAGGTCTGGAGATCTGGGTGGCCACTCTATAAACGGACTACCACGGCCTATCCATCGGCTTGGAAAATGTTCGTTAAGCCATTGCCTCACACCTCTGGCATAATGAACTGAATACCCATCTAACTGGACAATTAAATTTGATCGTTCATTGATTGGCAACTCGTGAATAGCATCCCAAAACTCTTGTGTTTAGATATATGATGGAATTCGCCGATACTTGATGAAAATCCATAACTAACGTATTCCAAAAACACTTTGTGAGATTTTCACAAAATTGTTTTACAAAAACGCAACACGTGTTTCGCCATACAATGGCTTCATCTGGCGTGTCTTTCAACTGAGTTGAAAGACATGCCATACGATGGCTTCATCTGGCGTATCTTTCAACTGAGTTGAAAGACATGCCAGATGAAGCCATTGTATGGCGAAACACGTGTTGCGTTTTTGTAAAACAATTTAGTGAAAATCTCACAATGAAGTGATTTTGGAATACGTTCTCTTGTGTTTAAAAATTCTAGAAACCTCTGCGCATTAATGTTTTCCTCAAAAAAGAAAGGGCCAATAATTCGTTCGTTCAATATCCCACACCAGACGTTGATTTTTTGGGAATACTGGCTTTTACAGTTTACTACCCAGTTAGGATGATCCGCTGCCCAATAGCGACAATTCTGTGATGACACTACTCCATTTGTAGTGAAAGTGGCTTCGTCGGTATATAAAATATTTTTTAGTAAATTTATATCTTTTAAATATTCCCCTTGGGCCCATAAACAATATTCCAGGAGTCTTGCTTCGTCGCCTTCTTGAAGTGTGTGTGTAAAAATTTTGGCTTGAAAGGTTTAATATTCTTCGCCTTGAGACATCTCCGAATAGTTTCTCGTGGAATATTCAAATCTAAAGTGGCATTCCTTATATTGGCATTAGGATTATTTCCAAAATAATCTAAAATGATTTGATCATTCCTGTCATTCCTGTTTCGTCTTCGTACAGGATTACTTTTTAACATCATTTTTGATACTGCACCAGTTTCATTGAATATTTTATTTATTTTATTTACCGTACCGCAGCTAATACGAGGACGATCTCTCTCATTAAATACTCTACAAACCTCTCTAGCACTTATAACGTCATCTCCCGAAAGGCGAACAATTTCAATTTTCTATCATACGCTCAATCTTGCAGCCATAACACAAAATAATTCGAAGAACTGTAAGGTGAATATTGTTGACAATAGTACACTTAAATCTTTCACAAGTGTCAAACTGTAATATCATTTCCATGGCAACTAAGATTTAAATTGAAATATTAGGTCTTAGTTTTAGTTAATTTGCGTGAAAACTTGAATGTAATTCCGTTATTTTCATTAAAAATATTTGCGCTATTTGTTTTTTTTTCATCTGGCGGCACTTTATTGTTGAAATCATAAAAAAAATATTCTCATGGCTATATCTGTCGATATAGGATGTTTTTTGTGACTGTTAGCTGTGTGAGTTTTCGAATTTTTGAGTTGTCATAACTTTGTTAATAATGAATATTTTTTCATGAAATTTTGGTCACACGTGTTTAGAGGCACTCTGAATTCAGTGGCGTAGTGATTTTTTCAATAAAAAAATCGCTAATAAAAAATCCCGATTTTCGACTAAGAAAAAACATCGTAGTATGCCCTGAAACTTTAATAAACATTGCAAATTTTGTCCCAAGGTAGACCTTTTAGTACTTGACATTAAAAAAAAAATATCAAAATCGGTTTACAACTTCAAATTTTAGGGGGGTGTTTCCATTAAAAATGGGTTACACTGTATGTTCTTGCATTGCTCAAGTTTAAGTAGATATTTAATTGGGTGTAGTTCAGTCTGTGAGAATAAATCATTTGTGTGGGTTCAATATGGAATTTTAAATACAATTTTTATTAATTTATTTTGTAGCGTTTGAATTTTTTTGAAATTAGTAATGCCACAATTTCCCCATATTATTTACAGATACCTAAGATTCGACAATATATATGCATTGTAAAAGTATCTATTACTGAAACTCAAGTAACTGGAACTCCTGTATAGAGCTCCTAACATTGGTACACTTTTGTCATTAAAATGTTCTATGTGTCCTGACCAGTTTAACTTATGAGTCCCAAATACCTGGTTTTTGCAACATTAATTAAGGGTAAATTATTTATTCTTAATTCAATACTTCCACAAATTCAATTTTTTTGTTTAAATAGCATGTAAACGGTTTTTGCAGAGTTCACCTTAAGTTTATTATGTGCAAGCCAATTAGAGTATTTAGAGAGATCTACATTAACTGTGTTCTCCAGTAAATGTAAATCATATCCACTGTACAAAAGGACCTTGTCATCGGCGAACGTGAAATACCTTCCCTGCCCGGCCTGCCTCGTGAAAGTACCATCAGTGTATACAACAGGGGTCCCAAAACGGATCCCTGTGGTACGCAACAATTACTTTTTGTATGCTCACTTACACTCTCATCAACAGCGACAAACTGGGATCTTTCCTTTAAAAATGTCTCAATGAGAGAATAAGTTTTGCCCCTTGCAACATAGTTTATTCAGAAGAACAGTATGGTCAACAACGTCAAATGCCTTTTTTTAAATCAATGAACACTGCAATTACCATTCTTTTTTTATCCAATTCCGATGTAATATTATGAGAGCGCTTACAGTGCTGCTACCCTTGATAAAACCATACTGGTACTCATCAAATCCAACATAACAATCAACAAAGTCCATTATTCTTGTATTTATTATAGTTTCAATAATTTTAGAGAATGAGCACACAACTGTTTTAGGTCTATAATTTTTTAAGTTTTTGTTATCACCACCCTTAAATATTGGTATTACTTTTCCAGTCTTCAGTATCTCAGGAAATACCCCCGCTTTGAAAATATCGTTTATCAAATTAACAAGTATGGAAATGACAGTTTTCTTTAATCAATCTAATGTCTTTAACGTCTATGTTGTGGTTTAGTAATATTACTCCAAATGTTACCATTATTTACAGCAAATTAGTTCGAAAGCACGTCCCAAAAAACAAAAAACTCACCACATCTACCTTCTGAACGTAGTTGCTGGGAAATATGCCGACGTTACTGCCTAACTTGCCCGTCCACCAGTCGCCATCTTTCTTGATCACAGCTATAACCTCCCCAGCGTTGAACGTCAGATCGCCGGGTTCTTGCGACTGGTACGGGTAATTCGCTATGAAATATTCTGGCTCGCTTTCAGGTTCTGCAAACGTTGCGGAAGCGTCGTTTTGGAGAGAAGCGGGTTCCAAGGAATTAGTCGTATCCGAACCTTCTGGAACCTCTACGATGCCCCTGAAAGAGAATGGTAGGCCTGAGTTTGTGTCTTGATGAGAACTGAAACGTATTTTGAGAAATAGAGTTTTCGAATTATTCCATGAGCCCACGTTGGGTGCCGAATAATCTGTCGCCCTGGCCAAGTCACTGTATCGCATGGAATGAAGATAAATTCTGAGATTCAAAAATATCAAGTTTACTTTCATAAATCTGGATCTAACGAATGGAATGTACTCAATATCAAGTACCCATCACCAATCGATTAATGGAATCTATAGAAAAGAAGTAATACTATTGGGAAGTTGAACATAATTAGTTCAATTTACTGGGACTCTATTGGATGACGACTCTTTCAGAATTGCCATCGGATTTCGACTTGTTACACCACTATGTGTTCAACACTTTTGTAACTGTGGTGCATTTGTGGATGAATCAGGTACTCATGGGTTGAGCTGCGTTTTAGCGCTGGTCGTTTATCTCGCCATTATGCAATTAATGATCTAATCAAAAGGACTTTAACTTCAGCAAAAATTCCTGCGAAAAAAATTATCATCATTCTTTGCAAGACTGTCGAATCTGCTTTAATTAAATGAGTTTCGACCTTCCTGTTATTTTTTTTTTATTTGGGGTTGAAATGCAAATGTTTGTTGCTCCTGCAAGATATTTTTTAACATACAAATAATTTTTAGTGGGAAAATCTGACTTAACATTATTAATTGTATATCGATATTACATAGGAACATAATTATTAATTCACTTCAGAATTTGCCTTTGAACTTATCATGACAAGAGGAATAGTCACTGCTAATGCTTCTGCTTGCATTATCTCTTCCAAGTACCCTGGTGCAAAATTTGAACCTAAATTTTTTGGTGGGACAAAATATATCCCGCTTTGTAATGAGCTTATACTTAGTAGTGGTACATCGGTTCATATTCTTCCCCGCATCAAATAACTCACTCCTATTGGTCTTCGTCATCATCTGTTCAAGGCTGAATCACAGTACACAAAGCATTAGTTGTGAATAGCAAACAATCGAAACTCGTAAAGTACGCTGTGTTTCTCCATTTGAATTTCGGTTGAAAAGCGTATCCATTTATTGTAATAACCCTTCTGTTGTATGAAATATAATTCAGGCAAGATAGGTAAGCTACCTGTTTCATTATTTCAATTTATAAGTTTATTTTTCATTCATAATCTCTAAAAATAAACCCTGTGCAGAATTTATCCCACCATACAACAACACATATTTTCTTACAGAAATGGCCAAGAGATTTTTCAAGGAACCCTTTCCATTTACGCTGATTGGGATGACAGAAGAGGAACTATACAATGAAATAAACCTGGAAGTCGATGCTACGGAGGAATATGCAGATATACCTTCTGATATTGGGTCTGAAAATGATAGTGATGGGGATAGTGACTGCGAAGTTACCAATGCAGATTGCTACCTGCTACCATAAAAATAATCAGAGACAATTTCAGGAGATGCATTTACCCACATGAACATAGAGCAATAGATGAGTCAATGATTAAAATTAAAGGTCGATCTTCTCTGAAGCAATATCTTCCAAAAAAAACTTATCAAAAGGGGATATAAGGTCTGGATGATTTGTGATGAAACAGGATATTGTATGGACTTTGAAATCTACACAGGCAAAGTAGCTGGAGAAGTGGAAAAGGCTTTGGGTTCTAGGGTTGTGAAAAGATTATCTTTAATGATTGAAGGTAAATCTCACAGATTACACTGTGACAATTTTTTTTCGAGTGTTAGTCTGATGAAAGACTTAGTAGATAATTATGTATATGCGTGTGCTACTGTCAATACTAATAGAAAACATTTACCAATTTTCGCACCAGATAGGACCATGAAAAGAGGTGATTATGAATGGTTTTGCAGTAACACGGGAGTTTGTGCTTATAAATGGCGAGACAAAAGATAAGTTCATCTCCTCTCGAATTTTCACAGTCCTCATCACGTAACTGAAGTGAGATGAAAAGGAGGTGATGGAAGCATCACAAATATACCGTGCCCTGCTGTTCTTGTAGATTATAATAAATATATGAATGCAGTTGATTTTGATCAGATGTTTATGGCATTGATCGTAAAAGTAAAAAGTGGTGGCACAGAATAATGTTCTTTTTCTTGTATGCTGCTGTTGTGAATTCGTTCATCTTATACAAATTACTTGGTCTTCCGCAGTTATCAATGAAATACTTCCGCAGAAGTATCACAGATCATTTAGTCGCTGATAAATTGGTATCATCTTCAAGAATATCAACTGAATTGACGATACCAATAAAGAAAATGAAACCTTGTCAAAGTCTGGCTTTGAGGCTTACACAGAGTGCACATCAGCCTGAACGAACGATTAGAAGGAGATGCGCTCTTTGCAGTTCAGGAAAGTTTGAGATTAGAACAAACTGGTTGTGTTCAGTTTGTAAAGTTCCACTTTGTCTTGGGAAAAACAAAACATGTTTCCAGATATATCACAGCAATTTCAAATGAGGGAAATTTCAACTGATGGAATGGTGGGTTAAATTTTGAACCTCTATTTTTCTGAAAAAATTGGTTGATTTCAATTTTTTTGTTTGTTTGTTTGTTTTTCTTTTTTGAATGATTTCCATTTGGTTTGTTGATACATTTTTCAAAAAATAGGCGAAAAAATAAAGCTGTACATCTAGGGGGTGTTTAATTTTGAATTTCCTGTACCTGAAAGAGTTAAAAAATGCTACTTATTATGTAATGATTTTGTACACTCGATTCTTTATTTTTTGCTATAATTGTAAACAGAACTTGAAAAATTAAGAATACTCTATAAACTGCACCCACTTGACGAAATCTTCGTGTATGCCCTTTTTTTTTATCGTTATGGAACTACGTATCCAAACACCAGAGGTCAAACTAGAATGCTTGACCCGTAGTTGATTGAGTATCAAGCAAGGCCCCACGTTGGGCGCCAAAAATTAAACAAATCAATTTCAATATTATCTAAAATAAAACTCCAACCGTTGTAATTGTGTGTCAAACTCTACACAATAAAATCCTAAAATCAATTACTTACTCCAAGCGTTTTGCCTCAGTTTCATCGGTGTTTACTATAGCTTCACCGCCATCTGTTTCTCTTACACCGACACCATCGATAGGTTCCACATAAGCTTCGGGAAACCATCCGGTATGGCCCCTTATTTCTCCAGCCAACCACCCTGGTTCCCCGGTTTGTTCTGCGGGAACCTTGAAAAAATGAAACTTTCAAGATGATGAAATATTCATTAGTACAATCAGTATACGAACAATTGTCCAGATAGTTGACGTGATTACATATATTTATTTACAATGACAATCGTCCTTATACAAAATCATTTCAAAACACTCACGTTAATAATGTCTCCAGGTTGGAAGGAGATTTCGTCGTTGTTCCTCGCCACGAACTCGTACAACGCCCTGTACTTAACGACCGCCGCTAGCGTGGCAGATCCGACATTAGCCGGCCAATTCGTATCGACCGGCCAATCGGGGGCCGCTTCGTTAGTGTCTGGGCCCCAAGTGTCATTCGTCTTCCAGGCGTCGAAACTGTTGCCCTTATTGTCGTTCTTCATCTCGATCACCGCGGCCCGTTTCTGCTCGTACACCCCGTACAGCTGCTCAATCAATCAATAAAAATATAGTCTGAAGATAATATTCTATTGACAAAGTCATTTATAAATATAAACATTTAAAAAACACTTTCTTGAAAAAGATATGTTGGAAATTTCAGACATCATTGTATTAAAAAATGAGGAGACTTAGAAGAATATCAAGTACCAGAGCCTCAGGATTTTTCTCCGACTAAGCGTTGATGACTTTGCATTTGATTTTGACCACGAATTTGCAAATGTTTCAAAGGTGGCAGAAAGTTTTTGAAACATTATTTTCTCTCTGGAGCAGAGGGAGTTGGAAAAATTACATATGACCTTGAATGACTAAGAATGTTGCCTCTGAAGGTCGCCTGAAGGCCAAATGTTCAAAATGATCAAGAAATCAAGAGACACGGAAGAAACAATACAAAATATCAACGATTTGTTCCTGGATGTCCTCTTCTAACGTAACCTTGATAATTATTTCCCGACAACTTTTTGAATTGAAACCCATATTTTAGATACCAGAAACAAAAATGGCGGAAAATCAAATATAGGGCAATCACCTCCTAATCCAATATTTCTATCCCTTAACTTCTGGGACATAGAAATCAACCTGCCTAGGAGGGACCTATGCGCCTGTATTTTAAGCGGAAATCTATGCTATTGAATTGTGTGCGAGAGAATGGTAGAATCCAACTTCATACACAAGTCAATAAAAATATTCTCAGACAGTCAAGCGGCGTTGGAAATTCTTCGCTCCTACCGAGCAACCTAACCTAATCTAGCCTAGCTTCTGGGGGTTTACAGTCTAGATATATCTACATCGATTAGGATACAAAGATTGTACTGAATCTAGACTGAATCTAAACCCCGAGAAGTTGGGAGATGAATTACGAGGTGAGTGGGCCATACTTTTTAATAATTCTTCGTTTAAATAAATGAAATACATATATCATTGAAAATTGAACAATACCTATCACTAATGAAAGAATAAAATAATTCATTAAAACCAACCATACTTGATATCCGGCTATTTCTTTCCGGAATCAAAAACATAGGTTTCAATTCAGAAAGTTTTGTGAAGTATAAATAATTAACAAGATCACAGTCGAATAAAAATATATTGCCTGGCAGCCTAAACAAATCGTAAAAACCTTGTACTGTTTTTCTGCTTAAATTTCAAGTCTTCTCGTTGCTTCTGCATTTCAAATACTCAAACGGCCTCTTGGAATCAAATTCAGTTAGTCAGGATCGTAAGGGATCGTAATTTTATTTTAAACTGACCTTGATCTGACCTTGATCATAAACAATTTCCAAGGTCAAATCTAAGGTCAAGAGAAAACTGTGAACGTGGTATACATTATTTTTTTTTCCTACCATTCGGTATACATCACCTTCAAAAGATTTTCCAAGGTCAACTTTAGAGTCACTCAAGGTCAAACCCAGTCATAATTTTTCCTGCTCTGACTTTGACCTTCCAATAATGTTTATGTCATGATCAAGGCCAAATCGAAGTTTACCATTAGATAGCCAGAAAAAATCTTTGGGAAAGATACGCATCCATGTATAGAGTTACTTAATTTAGAATTGATTACTTCCTTCCTTTCCTTGGAAGATTCCCTCATCCTTGTTTTTTGGAGTAGTAGAAAGCCAAAAATTTTCTTCCCCAAAAAATAATCACTCCTAAAAATATAACCCCTTCAATTCAAATAAGATTCCTCTTGGCTGGGATTGAATTAAATAGGTGAATGAATGACATTACGATGTCATCGATGACATAAGCAGATCAAGCTTATTCCGTGACATTAAAAATCGTAATTCATGAATGAACTGTGTATATTTTCTATAATGTTATCCAATTTGGTACTGAAGAGCCTTGGGGCAAGTGTCTTAAGGCGAGAAACATCGGTGTATACCAGTGAGGGTGACAGTGTTCCATGTAAGTGCAATTTATTACCATTCATTTAAAGTAGAATTCATGTGAATGTTATCTGATTTGTATTCCACAAAGAATGTTTGAAATACAAACTGAGTAGAGAGAAGTGTCTTCTGTATAATTCAGTGTTCATATAGAAGTATTTGTTTCGAAAGAATTTTTTTTTCTTTCGTGTAATTCAACGTTTATATGAAAGTAGCTGTTCCAGGAGGACTTTCTTTCAGTTTGTGTCTGAAAGTTACTTCTTTGCATGATCTACACATCCATATATAAAGTTACTTAATTTAGAATTGGAAGATTCCCTCATTCTTGTTTTTTGGAGTAGTAGAAAGCCAAAAACTTTCTTTCCCAAAAATTAATCACTCCCAAAAATATAACCCCTTCAATTCAGAAAAAATCCTAAACCCCTAGTATGGTTTTCTCTTACTGCTCCATATTTTCGAGTAATTGAGCTGTAATTGTTACCTACCTGCTCGCAGTCCGCCACCAGACTCCTCAGCTGGCTCTGCAGCTCGGCCAGCTGCGAATTGTTGTTCTCAATGTCACCCATCTTGCTGTCGATCTCGACCTGCATGTCGTCGACCTTTGTCTTGAGGTTCTTGATCGTGACTTCCTTGTTTTCGAACGCCTGCCTTGCTTGCTCCGAGTCCTGCGCATTTATCTTGTTCTTGGCGTCGAGCTTGATCTTTTCTTGAGACAGCGAGAGCAGTCTAGCGTTCTGCTCCTTCAGCTTGTTCTTCAGCTGCGACATCTCCTGCATCTGCGAGTCTCTGGTCAGGCGCATGCCGTCGATGGTCGTTTTCACGTTTGACACTCCTGTGCGCGTGTCGCAAATCTTCTGCGACAGGTCCTTCACTTGGTCGTTGAGCGACGTTAGCTCGATCGTCAGGCTCTGGTTCTTGGCTTTCAACTTCAGCACGGCCTCCTGTTCACGCTGGCGCTGCTGCTGAAGCTCCTGCAGTCGCTGCTTCTCCCATTCGAGCTGTCGTTGCCTTTCCATCTCCTTGCGAGCGGCTTCCCTCTGCTCCGCTTGCCTCTTCCTTTCCTCTTCTATCAGGCGCTCCTTCTCTTGCTGTTCCCTCATTTGTTTTTCGAGCTCCTCTAGTCGTTTGCGTTCTGCTTCCTGGCGCGCTTTCTCCTTCTTTTCTTGTTCTTCGCGCTCTTTTCGTTCTCGTTCTTCGCGTTCCTGGCGCTGTTGGTCCAGTAAAGTTTTTCGTCTCCTCTCCAGTTCCGCCTGGCCTTTCTCGAAGTTCTCCTTCCGTTTGTCTTCGAAAGAATCTGAAATTGATTAAGAGTGTAAACTTTCACAGCCGGATATAACCGTGGCGAAGCTATTTCCCGGTCTGCAGGTTTTTAGTTATAACGTTTCGCCTACGACTGCGGTAGATATTTCAAATGCGTATACTTCATTGTTTGAATCTCCGTTTTTTTTTTGGTTAATTGACCTGATTCGTGTACAGTTCAGTGCAGGTAGCAATACTTAATTTATGTTAATTCGTTCTTTTTTTCGGTTGAAGGTGTCTGGGATTCTGAAGTTATATTGCCACCTCCTAAATAATCAGAGCAAGATAGATAGATAAATATAGATATATTCATTTGATCATGTTAAGTATAAAATACATTTATGACAAGTCAAACAAGTCTATAAAATAAAATAAACAGCAAAAATTTATAACAAGTTTACAGGGTACATTAACATATTCAAATTAAGTGTGGAGGTTCGACAAGCATCTACCTTTCAAATCAAATCAAATCAAATCAAAATATGCTTTATTACCCAAGATATAAACATCTTATTGGCAGAGTCTAGTAAAGTAAAACATGTATAAGGGACAATTAACAAATATAAACTATAAAATAATGCTTAAACACCGGAGCAGAGTATATGGACAGAACAATATTAAGTCCAGCTGAACAGCTACAAATATAAGTACATGAATTTATGAATATTAAGTAAACATATAATTCTACACAATGAACATTGATAGCCATTTTGTGTTGGTTTTAATAACTTGTTTACACAAAGCTACATGTCAATTATTCGATAGAGCCTTGGTAGAATTCGTCCACACTATAATAGGGCCTCCCAACAAGGTATTCTTTCACTTTCTTTCTGAATTTCTTTCCATTATATATTCGCCTTAAATTAATGGGAAGGTGGTTATATAACTTCTTGCTTTTGAAAATAATAGAATTTTGTGTAAGGGCTAGAGAAGGTGTGGGAAGGGAAACGGAGTAAGACTGACGTGTACTATAAGTTGCGGTGTTCCCAAATTGATTTTTATATTTTTTGTGGATAAGACACACTGTTTCCAAAATAAAGAGACATACTAAAGTCAGAATTTTTTGCTTCACAAATAATGGGCGCCATGAATCCCTGTACCTAGCCTTGCATAAATATCTGATGGCTCTTTTTTGTAGAGAGAATACCATATTGAAACGAAATTTTGCACAATTTCCCCAGAAACAAATTCCATAACATAAATAGGTTTCAATTTGTGCAAAATAAACTGATCTTGTGATAGTAGTGTCCAACTCTCTTGCAACAACTCTCACTGCATGACATCCTGCTGCTAGTCTTTTACATAAGTAGTCGACATGGAAATCAAATTTTAGATTTTCATCAATGAAGAGCCCTAAAAATTTGTTTTTCTCCAAATTTTCAATTTTTACATTTTCCAAGTGTACTTTCCCTATGTTACATCTAAACGTGTTCACCTTTGTTTTATCGATGTTCAATGATAAGAGATTGGAATCACACCATTCTTTAACCGTTCTTATGTCGACGATGATTTGATCAAGTAAATTGGAGGATGTATTGCTATGCCAGAGGATAGTGGTGTCGTCAGCGAAACATGTGAATTTACCACTTATGTTAACATGGACCAAGTCATGACATAAATGAGAAACAACACCGGTCCCAAAACGGAACCTTGTGGAAGCCCACTGTCAATGAAACGTTCCTCTGATGAAATTCCATCTAATAGAACATTCTGCCGCCGATGAGAAAGGTACGTCTCAAACTAAAGTAATGCTGATCCTCTAAATCTTCAAAAGTGTGTTTATGCACATGTTCTAAATATTCTGAAATGGAATAAAAACTTTTTTTTTTTATTTTTTTTTATAACTTTTTTAAAACAAAACATTCATATTTTCAATATTGGCAGGAAGTGCATTATAAAATTCAAAATCGTAGGAGTTTTTTTGTGAATTCATCAGCCTGAAACGTTGAGGTCTAATAAAATTGCTGTTTCGTGTATCATGATCTTATAAACTGGATTGCTTGGGAAACAAGGGGGCTCTTTTGTGAATAACTAATAGGCTTGGGTAAACATACAAAGATGGCACCAATATAATTTCATGAGTGATTCAAGGCAAGAATCCCTAAAACCGATTCCAGCAAGAATTCTCAGAGCTTTTTTCTGTAATATAAAAATGCATTGGGCATCACTAGAATTTCTCCAAAGTAGAATACCGTAAGAACCGTGAGACTGTATGACCGAGCAAAATACTATTTTCAGCGTAGTGAAATTTGTTATTGGTTTCAGCTGTTTAAGTAAAAATAAGGCACTTGATAGCTTACTTTTCAAACTTGAAATGTGGCTTGACCAATTTAGCCTATTGTCCAGAGTAAAACCCAATACTTTGACACACTGGAATTCAGGTAATGGCAGAGCCATAGAAACAATCATGTTTTGTGATTTTTCCTTATTCATCATGTGTTTGTTGAAACTGAACCAGTGTTCCATAGACTTATCAACAAGAGCTGAATAATTCATAGAAGAGTAGCAGGTTAAGTTGAAAAACAGCACAAGCTGAACTTCGCCTTTCATCGATTGTTACACTGTGTTTAATTTGTAATTATTCGATGAATAAAGCCGATTATTATATTGTTATTATTATATCAAGGATGTATCGTCAGCAAATAGTACATTGTGACGTGGCTTCATATAGTTGTAAAAATCATTGATGTAAATAACGAACAAAAGCGGGCCCAAAACCGATCCCTGCGGTACACCTAGCTCAATCGGCCTCAGCTCAGAAAATGTATTGTTATAAAAAACTCTCTGGAAATGATTATTCAGGTAAGTGTCATTCAAACCCAAAGGAGTGCCTCTTACACCATAATATGACAGTTTTTCGAGTGAAATGCTGTGGGAAACACAGTTAAAGGCCTTTGACAGGTCCAATAGTGTGACCCCTACAACCTTCCCGGTCTCAAGTCCCTCAACTATGCCTCTGACAACAGTCACATTAGCATCGGTGGTAGAGCAGTTTTCGCGAAAACCAAATTGATAACTGCAAAAAAAATTGCTGATTTTGATATTTGGTGAGTCTTTTCTTAATTGATGATAATGATGAAGATGTTAGGAAAATTACCTGATTTAAAGATTAGATTTATCAAATTGGTAAATGGGACAAGAATAATATACTGAGTGTCCTTAATAATTCTATTTCTATTTATTTCATTGATATCCGGACAAGCTGAATTTTTCAAAGATGTAATGATTTTTTGTACTTCATCACATGAAACAGGAGTTGAAAAGAATGAAGAGCCAGGAGAGGGAAAATTTCTAAAGTTCACCAATTCAGAGATAGGCAGATTAGGTATAGATTTTACGATATTGGCGGCTACACTTGAGAAAAAATTATTAAAGTCATTTTCAGTTAATTTCTCTGAGAAACACCTTTGTTTAGTCTTCTTTCTGTGGAAATTCACAATGTTCCAGCTAGCCTTAGATTTGTTTTCAGCTTCAATAATATATGAATCATTTGCTAATTTTTTTTGCATATCTGAGTTGCATATTATAGTCTTTTTTGAATTTTTCAAAGTTATTTATATCTTCAGGTGCCTTGGTACTGTCACATATAATTTTAAGTTTTGATAGATTATCACGATGTTTTCTCAATTCGTCATTGAACCAAGAACAGGATGCAGATTGAACCTCAATTTCATTAGTTTCATTGGAAATATATCATCAATAAGATCATTGTAAATTTTCACCAACAGAGAAGATAAAACCTCAGTATCTGGGTGGGCCAATTCAGACTACAAAATTCTCCGAGCTACATGAAATCAGAAATTCTGGAATTTGTGGAGGAATAATCATTCTCGGCAGAAACATCTGGTATATCACCGTTGTATACTACACGAAAGCTGAACCAATTTATGACATTTATGAATAATCTTAATAGAAACATACAGTTATTAATCGAAACAGAGACATAGAAACAGATTAATCTCTTAGACCTGTCCATCACACATAATCATAATAAATTTTAGTTCAATTTATTCAGAAAACCGAGGTACACATACATTACAATCCCAAGTGATTTTTTCATCACTTGGGACTGTAATGTCTGGGTTTGTCTGGGTTTATTTGGTCGTGTGCGAATAGATATGAGCCACAATAAAGCCTTGCGAGTTGCGGTGGAGGGTCGAATATACCCACTCACTTTTGACCTAACCTAACCTAACCTAACTTAACCTTACCTACTGCCATTTTTAATATCTCTAATTTGTTCTTTTGGATTAATTAATTTAGCTTCTGCAAACTGTTTCAGACTCATCTTGTTTGAAGTACGACACCGAATTCGTTAAAATCCATTCAACTTACTCTGAAGCAATGTCGCCGCAGGATCTTGATCAGGCGCGGCGCTGCCTTGACTAGACACCGAAGTGGTCCTGGTTCTCCGAAACGTAGGCGGTATGAGATCAGGAGGTAACTTGGCGGGAGGCGGATGACCTAGAGCAGCTTGTTCGCACAAGTGCATAGCTAAAACGAACTCTTCAGAACCTAACCTTCCGTCGGCGTCCATATCTGAAAGTGCCCTAAAATACGAAAAAACATTTAGATGTTGTTCAAAAATTGTTTCTTAAAATAATTCGTGACACGAGAGTGGTCTGAAAAATTTTCGACCTCAACATGAAGAGAGCAGCTCTCGTATACAGCGTGACTCACGGTCGATGGTAGGTTAGACGTTTCTGGAAAACGCAAAGCATGATTTTTCTGAAAATGTCATCTCTCACATTTCCTTACCTGTTCTATCGATCTAAAATATTTTCAGCATTGCGGCGTTGCCTCTTCCATCAAAAAGTCCTAGCAACTTTATTTTTCTAAATGGAACACCCCGTATATTAATACATTTTTGGAATCGCTCTGGTATTTTAATAATTTTTTGTTAATAATGTCCTTTACCTATCTCTATCTGTTTTCGAGATAAAAAATAAATTGTGCTAAATATGGTCCAAAACATAGCCTTAATTGAAATTAAGTACATCAGTACTCTCAATTCATGAAAAGTTGATATTTTGATGATAGTTTGGACAAACTAGAAATATTCAAATAACACCAAGAAATCGACTCCATATCATACAGGGCGTGCTAAAATTACTATTATTTCCATTGTGCATAAAAGTAGTCAAAAGTTCATTTTTGCAAATGAAACCCTCTGTATGTTACTCGGTAAATTGAAAGATGGTGAAAACTGCTTCAAAATGATATATCATGTCCCTATACCTAAATCGTCAAGTTTTCTCAATGAAGTCGTTTCTTCTAGATGGCTGATGATATAGACCTCCAACGCCCACTTTGAGAAAGACTATGCTAGACGATCGTCAAATTACAGTGAGATAGCATAGGTTATGAACATGTCAAAAAAAGTTTTTGTCACATATTAAATCAGCATTTAGACATGACAAAGCTGTCCGAGCATTGGGTGCCGCGATTGCTCGTGTTAGACCAGAAACGTGTTCAAATGAACATTTCCAACGCTTTTTTGGTGCAGTTTAGGCGCCGATTAATTACTGCAGATGAAACTTGGGTACACCATTAAACGCCCGAGACAAAAATACAGTTCAAACAGTGGACTGCAAAGGGGAAACCGACTCCAAAATAAGCAAAAACTGTTTTTTCAACTGGGAAAGTGAGCGCGACTGTTTTTTGGGATAGTTACTTTCATCGATTATCTTCAAAAAGCACAAACCATTACAGGAATATACTACGCATCATCCCTTGGCAAGCTAAAGGCAGAACTTGCGGAAAAGTGGCCACATTTGCAGAAATATAAAATCCTCTTTCAGCAAGCCAACGCACCATCTCACATCTCAGCGGTGGCTATTGCGAAAGTCGACGAATTGCGGTTTGAACTGCTTGACCATCCGCCTTACTCACCAGATCTAGCCTCAAGCGACTTATTTTTTCTTTGTTAGCTTGGAAACTTCTCAGCCCACCCTCGTGAACCAATCAAATAAGAGAAAGCGTTAACTCACCAAATTTGTGCTAAAATGTTTTGTGGCAGCTTAGTTTGAACCATTACGTTCCTTGCTTGTGCTCCAGATAGAAATCCACTTCTAGTCCTATCGGTGGTGTTGAATATTTGAGTGTATTTCAGTTTCGTTTGGTGAGGAACAGCCCATTCTGGTTGTCTAAAAAAAAAAAACTTGTTCTCCACAGGAAAAATGTAAATAATGATTCATTATCGTTATTTTTGATATCTAATCAATATTCAGCATAAAATAAAAAAATTGATTTTCAACGATATTTGATTGATTGATTGATAATATGTTTATTGTTCAAGAATAAATTCTTGTTACAAATACAATGTCATAAATAAATATCAATATAAACATGAAGTTTGAGATGTGAAGTATAAGTATATAAAATATAAATGATTAAAATAAAATATAAACTATATATACATAGTTTGTTTGAAGGTGATTGACAATGTTTCATGATGAATTTCACTAGTTCGGACTTCCATTGTCTACTATATAAAATGATTTGAAATCCCTGAAACAACTAAAAAAGAAGAATTGAAAATGAATAGCTGAAAATAACAATTATATTAACCAAAATAAACCTATGGGTTTCCATATGTTGTGTATTTCTACGCTGTTTGGCTGAATACGTTGTTGGACAACATTTATGTGGCTTCCTTGAATTTTCTCCTTAACCAATGTTCCTCTCTGTGCAAGATCTCAGCTTGGGACCACTCGATGTTGTGTTGATGGGTCCAAACATCAACAAGCCCATGACCCATCAAAACTCTTTCTCAAAGCAATGCAACCCTAAACAACCGACAATTTGAGTAACCGATCAATCCCTCACCCGTGAACAACTGTAGAACTAGTTCGGTGTAGGTCGTCGGAACGACACTACGAAAGTTCGGCAGAATGTCAGTGTGAGCAGATGTCAACCAACAGCTGTCTCTCAACCTGGTTATTGAATGTTTACAAAAATATTGACTCCAACCTATTTTCAACTATTTATTGATCCTTATTCATGCCATGGAATAGAAACATATAAGGTAAGTACATCTTTCCCATTCAGTACGAATATTTGAACATTCATATTATGCAGAATATTTACCGAAAACATCAAATATCAGGCGATATGGCTCTAATATGTAAGTAAACCTTCTGGAAGTGACGAATAACAATCTATGCAATAAATATTCTTGGAAAGGTACAGAGAATAAGGCAGACAACGGTTGAAAAATGATAGGTGAAGAAAACTGAGAAACATACAATAACAACTATTTCAACCTAGCGAGGAATTTCGGATTTCCAACGTCTAATGCGAAGTGAATGGTAAGTACTGATCAAAGCAGTTAGTCAGGGAGCATACATATGTATATTCTTGTACATTTCAGGTGTAGTTTTCTATGGAACGGAAGATTCCCATTACTATGATGTTAAATTAATAAAATCAACTTGTAACTGAATCACATTGTTAACATCCTCTGAATAAAGATTTTAAAAGGTAAGGTAGTGTTTTGAAAGGTCACATAGGAGCAGTTTTGATCTGGTGCTAAATTGAAACGTAACACAGTGACAATACTTACGACAACACAGACTCAATCGAATGGTTCCTCTCTAAACTAGTAACGCTCGACCTCGGCGTGCTGGTAGCCCCGGGACCGGAAGCGGGAAGAGCCGGAATCGCCGGCGCTGGCCCCGTCACCGGAGACATGCCCGCGGGCACAAGGGGAGCCGCAGTCGGAGGAGCGGACATGCCCGGTATGAGGGGTTGAATTGTAGAGGAGGAGAGTGGCATACTGGAAACCAGGGGGGCATTGAAGTTCGTTGCGTGCGATGCAAGAGGCGGTATCGAGGAAGAGATAGGCGGGATGCCGCTGAGCAGGGGTTGAACTGGTTGAATGTTTGTAGGCATCGGGGGTACTATGCCTGAAATTAAAGTAAATTTTTATCGTTATTGTGTTTTCATAGAAGACGTTGGTTGGTTAGTATATCGTCCACTAGATGGAGTGACATTTTGTTGTTCGCTCCAACTGAGGAAGAGGAATGATGTACTCTGAAAGATTTCCGATTTTCAATTATGGAATATCATTGACTTTAGGTCGACGATGGTCACTGTCTTGCACTGACGAGTGGCTAAGAAGCCCAAAACCGGTCTGCAAGTGTACCCGTTCCAAAATTGAAGGTCGACTCTTTCAGTTATATTGCTAATTGCATATGCAGCAAATTTTCTGTGAAGATTCCTACACTGACGCCTGTCGGATATAATCCAACGCCGTTCGTGGTATTAACCAGGGGAGTAGTTGTTTTCTGATAGGCGTCAGTCCATTCAACCAACTGTGTAGGTATATTCGAGACTGGCTTGAACGTTTAAAGTTCATTTCTTTAGATTTGTTTACTGCCCGTCTTCAAAAAGTGCCCACTGACTAATAAGACAGAATTCATCTAATGAAGTTTTCTTATTACCTACTGTAAAATAGTGAAGCAGTGAAGCTGATGAAGATACTGTGTAATGAAACGCTTCTTGAATAATATTTATTGTGAAAATTGTATGATTATTTTCATGGATTCAACACTACAGCAGTTAGACAAGAATATATCCGATAAATAAGGTTTTAGATGAAGTAGAGTCCTTAATTTGAGCATTTTACATATTTATGGCAGAAATCCTTGTTCAGTGTGTAGGTCAATTGAAAGTTTAATTATAAAACCAATAAACTAAGGATATATTGAGGTCTTTCACAAGTTTAAAGACCCTGCCACATCAACATATTTCTCAATGTTATAAAAACAGTGTTGGAGAAGACACTTTTTGCAAGGCTTAGTAACTTCAGAGATCTACTGATTATTGATTTATGTCTGGACGGGTTCAGTAAACTTGCAGATTCCGCTCCATATGCATAAATATCACATTGCCTGTCAAATTTATTTACGTTTTCAAGAATCTCTAATAAAACTTTATAGATATATGATGTTGGAAGTGTCATAATGACAAGATGAATAAACAAATTACGACAATGCTCTTCGCAACATGTTTTGACGTTTATTCTCATGGCCTTTCTCTGGCACCTAATAACACTAATGGAATTACCTGAATGACCCCAAATTAGAATACCATATGACATAACTGAGTGAAATGATCCATATTAGCATCTTTTGAGCATCATCAAGCTGACCACATCATTTAATCAGAGTCAGAAATGCTTTATTGTCATAAAAGTTTAGGTTTTATTGACAAGGCAGGCTTAATAACTACAACAATCTGAAACATTAACATAAAGGTCAAGAATTTAGAACAAGATATTAATATGGCTCGAGCACACTTCAAAAAGTTTATTGTAGAAGTCTGTGATAAAAAATTTAATATGTTGACAAAACAGGCTTAAAAACTTAAACAATCAGAAACATTAAAATAAAGGCCAATAATTAAAATAAGATATTAATATGGCTCAAGCACACTTCAATCAAGCAAATTGCGGTAAACAATGGGTTTAAAGCCGAATTAATAAACAAAATACTTGGCAAGAAAGTCTACACAAAAGCGATTCGGGACGTTTTTGCCATTGATACAGTAGATAATCAAAATTATAGAGCTTTAACCTATTTTGGACAACCAACGGAAAAAGTGGCTTAATTTTTGAGGAATCGAGATATTAAAATTGCATATAGAACAAGTAATACGTTGGGAAAGCTAGTTAAAAATAATAAGGATAAAACATCCAAATTCGAGAAATCAGGAGTATATAAGTTAAAGTGTGGAACGTGCCTAAGGTATATATTGGTCAAACTGGCAGGACATTTAGGAATCGAATCCAGGAACATCATAAGAGCTATGTAAATAAGAAAACAAATTCAAGATATTCAAATCATCTTCTAGAAGAAAATCACATCTTTAATGAAGAGTTCAAAATTTTGCACATTGAAAATAAAGGTTTGAAACTGAATCATTTGGAAGCAATGGAAATTAATACACTTAAAAATTCAAACATTCCAATGAATGACCAACTAGATTTGAATAGATCACCATTATTGAACTTGTTTTCTTAAAAACCGAGAAAGAATTATTATTGATGTAGATGTGAGGCAATATGCTTTAGGTAATCATAATTGAGCAGGTACGAGATGTAGAGGTTCAGGAAATTTCTTACAGGTAGTCTCAATTATGGTTACCTGTAGTATATAAATATGAATGTAAGGATAATTTGATGTATTAGTTACTTGAAAAAGCTAATGTTTAGCGAAACATATTGTGATATATTTTCAATAAAGTTTGTGGAGATCGAATCATCTAGGTGTAGTTTGTGAAAACACTTCAAAAAGTCTATTATGGATAAAAGTCTGTGATGAAAAATTTTATAAGTTGAAATTATAAGTTGAGAAGTCATCCGAAAGAAATTCCTCAATAATATAATAAGCTTTATCTAGCAGAAGTTTTTTTACTCTTTTTCGAAACTGTTTGTAGCATGCTAACTTTCTGATTGAAAGGGGAAGATGATTGAAGTATTTTTTGCTATTATAAAGAATCGAATTTTTAATTCGTGCTGTTGACGGAATAGAAAGAGGAATATTGAATGTGAGACGAGTGGCATAATTCTGAGTTGAGTTCGAGATGTTATCTTTGTGCTTTCTGTGCATTAGGCAGACTGTTTCTAAAATAAAGAGGCAGTAGACTCCACCTCTGATAATGAATCTTATGGCTCTTTTTTGTATTGTGAAAACCTGACTCAATAAGTTTTGGCAGCTGCTCCCCCAGAAACAAATTCCCCAAGTGGGACTCGAAAAGTGCAAAGTATGCTTTTCTAGCAGAGTGATAGTACAAAGAGTTAGAGATAGACCTTATCGCATAACAACTAGAGGGTAATTTTTTGCATAGTATACTAATATGCATTCCAAATTTTAATTTGTTGCCTATGTTGAGGCCTAAAAATTTGTTCTCTAGTTTATGATCAATGACGTGTTCTTCAAGAATTATATGGTCCAGGTTACATTTAAAGAACATTATATTAGTCTTTGATATATTGAAAGATAATAAATTGGCATCACACCATTGTTTAACTTTGCCTATATCATGCTCTACCCTAATTTTTAGTGCATCAGTGCTTCTTCCATGGCAAAGTATAGACGTGTCATCAGCAAAACTTGTGAATTTGCCTTCAATCGATATATATGCCAGATCATTTATATATAATGAAAACAGCAAAGGCCCGAGGACAGATCCCCGAGGTACTCCACATTTAATGCTCATTGTATCTGATGATGTACTTTTGAAATTTACTACTTGAATTGATCTGATAGATATGACTCAAACCACAACAAGATGTTTCCTCTAAATCCGTAAATCATCTCAGAACAAACAATCCTAAAAAATGTATACTTTGAGATGGGTGACTATTTGGATTGGAAGATACAATTATATTTCAAGTTTCATTTCAATTCAGAGTCAGCTTATTAGCAGCAAACCATATGGTAATATGGTAATATTTTGCTGTCTCGTGTCATTAGTTTAAAGCTGGTCGAGTCTTTGCTAGAACATATTGAAGTCCTATCATCTGCAAACAAGGTACATTCTGTCCTGGTTTTTTCATGAACTTTTTCAAGGAGTATTTGAACGACCTGAATATCAAAAGCATGCCTCCTCTCGGCGGGGACGCGAAGGCGCACCTGTAGAAGTACTTTGCTACTCTACCCTTAAGGTAGAGGTAGTCATGAAATCTAGACATATAAATAGTTTATTTTGATAAAAAGATTTTTGCTTTTGCCTTTTTGCAAACAAGGTACATCTTGCTGGTTTTATAAAACTGCATAGATCATTGATATAAATCAAGAACAATGATGGACCTAAAACGGAACACTTTGCTACATTTGTTTGAGGTCTGACTTTATGTTGTTCATTTCAACATATTGGTACGTATTTGTGAGATAAGACTGGACAAGCTTGAGAGCTCTGCCCCAGACACCACAGTAACTCATTTTTTCAATCAAAATAGTATACGATACACAGTCAAACGCCTTCATCAGGTCACAGAGAGTCAAAGAAGAGTGCTTTCCCTGATCAAGACCTTCGACTATGTTGGACACTTTTTTGTAAGCTGCTTGAGTAACCATATTGTCAACCGTTGAAGTAGGACCGTTTTTCAAAGTAAGAATGAAATCATCGATGATTCAAAATTACCTCAATTACTTACCCAATTGAAGCACGCTACCAAAATATATTTTCAATAAAAGCCAACCACTTACCCGTTGGAATACTAGAATTCGTTGTGGCAGACATCCCGATCCCGCCCAAAGGGGGCATCATACTGACAGGAGGCATCACCCCTGTAGGCATCACCATCTCGCCGCCAATAGGAGGCTGTCTCATCAGTCCCGGCAGCAGGGGTTGCTGCTGAGTGGGTGCTACTTGCGACACGAGGGGTTGATTCGGCATTGCGTTCTGCACCCCGATGAGGGACTGCGTCGCCAGCAGAGGAGCAACTTTCGGAGGCTCTGGTCTGGGAGGGGCGCTGACTAGATTCGCGTTAGGAAGAGGAGGTATAGCGGGGGGAGTATTAGCTTTGAGAGAGGCTAGCAGGGAAGGGGGCAGACCTTTGGGGAGGTCGTAGCCCCTCAGTTTTAGGTTGATCAGCTTGCAAGCGATAGAGAATTCGTTTATGTTCATTTTGCCGTCAGCATCGGTGTCAGCGAGACCCCTAGGAGAAGAAATCGCTTTTACACTGCGGGAAAGGTCTTTAAATTAGTCAGAGCTTACCATATTTGTCCTAAAGTGACAGGGGGCAGCTGTGACTGGAGAAAGAAGCCTTTGGCTTGCTCCCCGGTCACTACCCCATTGTTGGGTTTAAGAGATCTGAACTGCTCCTCATACCGGGCCCTTTCCCTGGCCAAAATGACCCAAGGGTCCCTTGAAGGTGTCCCTGCGGCGGACATCGCAACTAAAACCAAAATAAATTTGATCAATCGCTTTATTGTTTGAAGAAATATGTTTTCTTTTTGACAAAGTCTAGCTTATGAGTAAAATTAAGCATAGCAGCCTGATGCAAGTTTTTTGTTGAGATATTTTATGTGTTCATTAAATTTCAGAGTATTATCAATCCATAATCACAATAATTTGGAGCACACCTTATTTTCAATGACCTGATTCTGGAGGCTTAGGTTTCCACAAACAAATTTAAATTATGTTAGTTCTATTCAGATTGAAACATAAAGAATTGAAATCACCCCAAGATTTGACTTTCTCTAAATCAGCCTCAATTATATTTTTCTGAGAGTTTCTATCATTTCCATGCCATAGTAAAGTATCGTCTGCAAACATTGTAAACTTCACTTGTTTATTGATATTAGATAGGTCATTCGCATAGATAAGGAACAAAATAGGGCCGAGCACTGATCCTTGGGGGACTCCACAGGTTACTTCCGAGATACTAGAATTTGTCAACAAAAAAATCTATTAGAATTATTCTTAGAAGAGACGTTATGGCCTATTTAACATAGGGAAAGTATATGCCTATGACTGCTTACTGTGGAAAATGAGTACACTCATTATTATAATCTATCACACACAGAATACACGAATGATGGCAAGCCATGTTATAAATATTGATTGATTGATTGACTCACAGCCAAAAATGTATCACTTACTTTGGTCTTAAGCTATACAATCAGCTACCTTCATATATAAAAAATATCAATAACCACAAAAAACTTCTATTCATTAAAAACCATTATGATCAACTGAAAAATATCTTAGAGAACAACTGAATCATTGTATACTCTGCCTTGATCCTCTACATTAGTCTACATCAATATTTATTATCTATATATTCATATCAATTCCTATATATGTCTCTACTCGAACTGTTTTCTAAAAACGTTTTTTCTTCTTTTAGTGACAAGCTGAAACATATTCTAGTGACATAATTTTATTGAATTACTGGTTTTTCTTTATAAAAATTCATGCAACATAGAAAATATCATTTTACATATACTTACTCATGATATCTATGTAATGGAATCATGTGCTTTCAAAAGTGACAAATTTCTACAACATAAAACTTACGACTTTAATCCACCTCGAATTAAAATCAATCTAGTGATAAGAGCTGGGAATTATATGTTTTACGTGTGATTTACAAGGCAAAAAGCAAACGAGCACTAATTCGTACCTTATTATGGCAGCTGCGACAATCGTCAGTTCTAGAGAGGCATTTTAACAACGAAAAGATAATTTAGCAATAGCTCTAATCATTTTTCACAAGACGAATCCTCCCTCAAATTGTTGTCACCATTACCACAGTCGAATCAATAAATTCTACCCTGCAAAGAGCCCACGTAAATTGAATCATAAAATAGGTTTACATAGAAATCGAAATCGCTTGGCTGTCAAAAATGAATGTTATTGACTTTGACATATAAGGGATTTTTTAGCGAAATAACCGTTGGTCCACGTTGAAGCTTCTGATAATTCATCGATTTTTCATTGGTTAAGGACTCAGGATTTCTTGTTTGAGTAGAATAATCTGCTCTGAAATAATAATGGATAAAAGTGCCTTTTCAAACAGTGAAATGTGGCATTCGGCTTTCATTGTTATTGTTTATTACTGGAGTTTTTTACCAACACCAAATCGTTATTTTCAACACCTCGACACGTGTTTCGAAGAAGTTTTAAGCTTCCTCTTTGAAGATGACCACTTGGTGATCGAAACACGTGTCAAGCTGTTAAAAATAACGATTTGGTGTTGGGAAAAAAACTCCAGTAATATTCATCACTACACCAAAGGTTCCAAACAGTGCATCATAATTGTTATAGTTACTATAACTATTGAATGATTAGTTAAGAGTTGGGTAGAAACTACTGGAAAAAATATTTTTTTGAAATCGAGTGTTCTATAATTTTAATGAGATATACAAAAAATAAAAAAGCTCTTTCCTAGTTGAAGCACAAGACCATTTTGAGTTATTGGAGATTAGTTTTTTTTTAATGTTAATACGACCACTTCCATTTAGGAATAGACCCCAGATGGCAGAATAATTATAAATTATATTTTGTACCTCATCCTTTTACAAACTGATATGTTTAAGTAAACCTAACAACTGAATTATGAATTATGAGGGGAGCACCATCTTGTTGTCAACAAATCGTCAATCGATTTAATGCATGTTATTTTATTCCATTTTAGTCTCATCAGTCACAATATTTATGACGTACATTCCCAATATCATGTTTATTCTATGGTGAAGTATAGTTTTCATTCATTGTTACGTCGTAATTCAATTCAGTTATGAATCTCGAACGTAAAAAAGTAGCTTATCGGCATAGTTTTCTTTCAAACGTCATTCTGATTTGTGTCTGTATTTCCAAAAACTATAAGAGAGAAAAAAACTCTGTAGTATTTTTGCTGTAGAAATAAAACGTAGACATATTTGAAAAGTACAGCAGAGGGGTTTATGATTGTTTGCGAGACTTTTTGCAGGCTTCTGTTTTTTTAATTATGTCAGCTATCAATTCTTCGTTTTTCATTATTATTATGAAAGGTGGTGAGGTCGATACCAACCTCAACCAGATATTTTTCTCGAGAGAATTTATCTATTTGAAGTTGGGATGAGATGATATGAACCATCAACTAAAAACAATGGTTGAATCTTATTTGTATATGTTGAATCATAACTGGTGATATTAGAGAGATATCGGTTACCCAAATAGCGTCAGGCAGTATTAGCGTTATCAGTTATCATCCAAAGACGAATGTGGATACTAACAATCGAAGGGTCGTAAAGTAATTTGACTTGGAATATTTTAATTTTCAATTTTCATTTCTTGTTAATATTTTTTTTTTATTTCCATGTCGTGTTAATATTTCAATTTTTTATTTTTTTAGTCGTTGCTTGTATTTCATTTCATTGTAATTACAGTTTGTTTGCCTAATATAGTTGTTATTTTTCAGCTAATATTTTTAATTTTTTACAGATTCTTTTAGGGATTTCAGACATTAGACAGATATTAGACAATGGAAGTCCGAATTAATGAAATGCACCACGAAACACTCTCAACCACCTTCAAATATCAATAATTCATGAATCAAACCAAATGGACGGTTAATGGGTTCTGTTGATAAAAAAATCGTGAAAAATGGTCCTAAAAATCTATATTTACCCCGCACTTCAAAAACAATGTCACAATCGGATGATCTTACGGTGTCTTCTGTACACATGCGCAGTAGTTGCAATCATCTAAACGTATGTGATGGACCGGACAAGTTTATAATTTTCAAGCCGCTAGAAATAGTACGACTATCATTCTGGTCCACTTTGGTCCCGAATTTAGACTTTAACGCATGTGTTTAAAGATCTGATACAAGTGTTTAGTGAAAAAGAAATTCCGCTGTGATAGTAGTACTCTGTTTTCTGTAGGAGAATTTTAAATCCTTAAGGTAAGGGGGTAGACTTTTAATTTATAAAATCATTATTTAACCGTTTGTTACGAGGTGTAGGGGAGATGTTGGTTGCTATGCGACCGGATATTGATGGCGCCAAAAACTGCGGTTTTGAACGGTGTTTTTAGATTGAGATCAACAATAGTCCTACAATTTTCCTCATTAGTCGATTGATATGAAATGAAAGGATATGTTACCATTGTCAAAATTGTGCTTATGAATAAATCTTCCATCGCCTATTTATCTTTTATCAATGTTGATTGCTTTAAATTTTAAATAACGTTCAGTTGAGAATAATTTAAAAGCGTACCGTGTTTGTCAAAATGAAATTTCCATTTCAAAATAGGTTGAACGTTGAAGTTATTTTTTGAGAATGAATAATTGTTGACGCAATCTGGAAAAGTGATTTTGCCTTCTTTGAATTTTAAATTAATAATGATATCTTGTACTATCTGGCAAACCTCAGACTATAGCTATTTGGATTGCCTTTGTATAGGCTATAGCCTATATCTTCGAGTTCAAATTTAGATTTGCTCCCATTTGCGAACGAAATATTTGTTGTTGAATATTTGTTTCAAAAGTTCAAGTCTCACGTTGATATCAACAAAAGAGCTATTCATTCAAAAACTGATAACAAAAATAATGTTCCATTCGAAACGTTTCAAAGTTATGTATTGAGGTAATAAATTAGCTGGGTTATAAAAGTTGTGTAGTATTACAAAATATTTTGTAATCGAGACCATTGTTATTTTCACATGAAATTAGAAAAACAGTCGTTTACATTTATGTTAAAAACAATTTTGATTACATGAAAGACAGGACAGTATTCAGGAAATATTTTTCCGTGAATTTCATATAACTGTAATTTTCACTCAATATGTTGTATACAGGGTTTTTCCTACGGTACGAAACTTCAGAGGGTGATTCATTAGGTCGTTTTAAAAAAAAGTTCCTATGTACATAATATGTCCGGAGTTGCTTCAGTTCTGAGATACAGCGACACAAGAGACGACAAAGGTTGTATTTTTAGTTTATTGATCTAAAAACTTAAAAACTACTAGTTAGTGGCGTACAATTTTTTTCCCAGTATTGTTGGCTGTGGTGTCCAATGAGATTCCACTGGACCTAATAATTTCAATCCAGTTAGGGCTAAATAAACGCCTTATCATTTTAAATAACTCTAGCAAACCCATTACGAAACATCTTCATTCAAATTTTTGCTCTAGACACCTTTCTAGATTATTAAAAACATAGCTTCCTGAAACCAATAAATAAACTAGGAGATATGAAAAATATTAGGAATTATAGAGCTGTTTGCAATCAGTTAGAGATGGCTGAGATGTTTGATTATATGCTTACAAAGAAACTTTCCTGAGACTGTAAGTCTTTACTCAATTCCCAACAACACGGTTCCTCAGAAGGTAAATCCACTTGTACCCACCTTGCTCTTTACACAAACTACACAACTGAAAATCTTGAGAGGAGGCTACAAGTTGACTCTGTCTATACTGACTTTTCCAAAGCTTTTGACAGAGTCAACCCCGTCCTACTTATACCCCGCTTGGTATAGACAGTAATATTTTGCAAGTAATCAATAGCTTGTTAACTGGTAGAACTCTGTCTGTAAACTACGGAGATACATCGACGCGAATTCAGATTCCATCAGGGGTACCGCAGGGATCCCATATAGGCCCATTGCTGTTCAACTTGTTTGTATCGGACAGAGTTTGTTTTCAATTATTTAGAATTTCTTATGCTTGCTGATGATAATCAAACTTTATTGAGCAATTACTTACCAGGAAGATGCTGAATTAGATCAAAGAGATCTCGAAGCGTTTTCCATGTGGTGTAGAAATAATTTGTTAGAAGGTAAACATTGATAAGTGTCAAATCATTACGTTCGCTAAAATTAGAAGTCCAAAATTATTTGAATGTGCATTGAATAGTATAGCTCTTGAAAGAGAAACATTTTTTCGCGATCTAGGAGTTAAATTTGATGGCGTAATCAATTTTAATCTTCAAGGATCAGAAATTGTGGCAAAAAGTCTCAAAATGCTAGGTTTTGTTTTGAGAATTTTGGGAATAAATTAGATCTGTTTAATGTATCACTTCAGGTCTTTATTAACTGAAAGCGCGTTTTCAAAGCTTTTCTTGACCTTACCATTTTCTTTGTAAGTACCAGATTTGCTACATCTTTTTTTTTGTAAGTACCAAAATTGTTTCATCTTTTAGTAATGTAGTCACAAGACATACGGATTTATTAATATTTTGTATTATACAATTCGCTAAATGTTTAGTAAAATTGTAAATTGTAATGTAGAAGACATCAGACATGAGCATTCAAAAATACTTTCTAGTTCCTCACACTTTGTTAAAGATGTTTTTGTAAATTGGCTTTGCCGTTGAATAAATAAATGAATAAATTTCAACCAAATCAATAGACCCCGAAATGTGATAATTTCTGTCGATCGTTCAAATCATGGGGCACCCACTTTTCGAGTTTTCTGACCTTTCCCATACGTTTTAAACCATCAAAAACCGTATGGGTGCTGACGCCCAGTTCTTCCACCATCTCACGCACCGTTTGTGACGGAGCAATCTCCACCAGGGTCCTCAAATCATCGTCCTGGATTACTGTAGGTCGACCACTTCGGGGCTCATCGAGGTTTAAATCTCTTGAACGAAATTTCGTAAATGAATGACAGAGCTACCATTTCCAAATGTCTGGTCAATTTTTCGGGCTGTTTCGGTAACGCTTTGGTTCAATTTGAATTCGTGCATTACTTACTGATTGTGTGAAGCACATTAAGTCAGTTATTGTTGATCTTTTGCTAAAGAAACCGTGTTGATTGTTTGAAATTAAATTCTTAACATCAGGAAAGATTCTGTTGTACAAGCACATCTCAAAAGCCTTCGCAAAGTTTGATAACAAGGTTATAGGTCGGTAGTTTTGGATATTGTTTATGACACCAGCTTTGAAAATTGGGCAAATTTTTGATATTTTCCATTTGTTAGGAAATCTTTAACGAAAAAGCTAGGTATGTTATCATCCCCGCTTTTGAGTTTTGGTTTTAGTTTGTTGAGAGAATTGCAGATTTCAATTAGTGAAAAATGTTTTAAAGAAATGATAGGATTGTTTGAGGTAACATTTGAGGTAACATATAAGTTGAAAAGGGGCAAAAAAAATCAAAATTTCGAAAAAATTAACTGCATCAATGTTTGGAATGGAGTTCAATATTCTCCATCGACACAGTAGAATAAATATTTATTGAGATATGAAACTACAAAAACATAACATGAAAACGGGCAAAACTATTGAAACAGACTGATATTTAATTCATTTTGCGAGCGAATGGGTATGCCTGCCTTCTTTAGAATCGTGCTAGATAATTCATTTTGAATATTAGATCGCCGAAAGACCTTGAATAGAAACGTGAATGCGTTCTGTATTTTAGTTGTGTTCAGTCGTAGTAATGATGATAATTATATTCCTCTCCCTTTCCTTGTAATGTTTCGAGAGCATTGATTTTTCAAATATATCGGTGGATTAGTGAATTATTTTACTGTTTAAATTAAATGCGAATCATTGACAGTTTATTTGCTATTAAACAGATAGTCTTCAATTAACTATTTCAGTGTTGAGTATTAATATCGCGTTCTGGGAATCTTATTGAACATTCGAACCGCAAGTAACAATCGAATAAATCGCTCAAAAATAAGTAGTTTCAGATAACAGACTACTTAGTAGCTTATGATAGTCCAGTTCACAGGAATCTTTTCATCGAAGACTTGTCCTCCGGATCTAAAATTCGATTCGGAATTGTATCTGAAGTTTACGAATCGGTCGGGAAAAATTGCAATCAAGTAATGTTTTGCAAATATCTTTAAAACTACAAAACTGCATATCGGTAATTTTTATGATTTTGATACTTCAAGGCTCTGTACTGGGCCCCATATTATTTATTATTTATCTTAATGACCTAGATAAATTACCGGTTCCATTTGAATTCACCATACAGTGTGTAAAAGCCAAATGGAATAAATTCATTTTTTCCGTTACGGTACATATTTCAACAAAATCCCGAAAAACGTCAAATATAATTTGACATAATTCAACGGGAAAATGCTATCCCTACCTTCAACCCTCTTTGAATGACAGGTACAACCACCAACTTTTTAAATGGGAAGTATAGGCTTGTGATATGCCGTTTGAAAGGTCTCCTCATTCTCTATCCAAAAATGTTATCGCTTTCAAGTTTATTGCAACAATTAAGATAAAATAAGTTAAAATCATCAATTAGAAAATCCCAGGTTTTCAATTTGAAAATTATCTCAGTTTCTATATTAACTTGCAACTAGTAAAAACTTACCTACTTAAATAATTAACAAACTGCATAATTAACATTTTATTGGGTCGAACATTTGTTCATTGGCGTCTTAATAATATCCATTTTAATTAATTTTACCGATATTGAGGTTTCTGAGTTCTACTTTTCCTTCTAAATTAAAATTATAAAAATCGGCGCTACACTTCCGATAGTTGAGACTTCTTTCTTAATTTCCTGATCTTATAGGATTTTTTTCTCAAATTTCAGGTAACTTCAATATTTTCCAAAAAATCATACCGCCATTTTTTTTGGTGATAGTTTACAACATTTTGCAATGTTAGCCGACTTTCAAAAGTTTAGTAACGTTTTCAGACCCAATGACACTGACACCTCAATCGAAATTTTCGGTCTAGGAAAGATTTTCTATAAAATGGCACTCGTTAACTAGACTAGTAGTGTCACATAACAGGCTACTTGATAATCGATCCATAAAGTGCAAAAATGTCAACAATCGGTAAACCCGTCACCGGCAGTTGTTTAACGTAACCATCGCCACCTCTATATAAAGCCAATCATCCTATTACCGGCAATTTCTTGTCGTTAACCAACGAATCTCGAAAGAATCTTTCGTTTTCTGTCGCTGCTGATAGCCCGTTTCCTCGACTTACAGCTTCCTAGACTTTTAAAAATAGCCTTATCATTATTTAGTTGCGTTTTGTTCCAGTCTCCGTATCAAAATGGGCTACGACGACGTAATCTCCCTGCTCGGAGATTTCGGCCGATACCAGAGACGGATTTACTTCTTGCTGTGCCTACCCGCGATTTTGTGTGCCTTCCATAAATTGGGGAACGTGTTTATGATAGCAGAACCGGATTATAGGTGAGTGTAAATTTGTTTCTTTCATAATAAAGGAGATTGGGATGGCTAGGGTTGCCAATTGAAGAGGGAGAAAAAAATCAAAGTAATATTTTCCTCCATATTAACTTTTTTTATGAATTCGTGTAGTCAATGACCATTTCGCCCAATACATTTCATAAAAAATTGAATTTGGTTTCTAGTTAGTTTCTAGTTTTGTTCATAAGTTGGTGTAAAATAGGGATAGTAGTCAGAAAAATACGTGTGATCCCGATTGATATCTAAAATGTGCTAAAGTTGTTTTCTAGCACACACAAATTGCAAACATTTCAAAAATTATAAAGAATTTAAGAAATTGAAAAAAAAAAAACTAAAGAGGAGGAAATTTTCCGCATTGTCAATTCCTAGCAATAATTATTGTTGATTTATAACAATAATTTGTGGTTGTAAATGAAATTATCACAAATATGGCCGAATAATGATAAAAATGAAGAATTACTCACGACTGGTATTTCTAAGCCTTTGACCGTGTGTGGGTTGAGGGTTTGCTGGCCAAACTTCGATGCTATGGCTTGTCAGATCATTTTTGTAAATGGCTCTTCACCTTCCTGAAAGAACGTTCCATGCAAGTGGCCGTCGATGGATATCTCCCGAAAACTTTCACCATCAATGCTGGTGTTCCCCAGGGATCCATATTGTCTTCAACCCTCTTTTTATTGAATATTAACGACTTATTGGAAAAAAACAAGAATCCAATATATTGCTTTGCTGACGACAACACACTTACATGATGGAATCGGCCCATACTTGATGAAAATCCATAACTAACGTATTCTAAAAACACTTTATTGTGTGATTTGCACTAGACAGTTTTACAAAAACGCAACACGCGTTTCGCCATACAATGGCTTCCTTGGGCGTGTATTAAGGCACGCCCGAGGAAGCCATTGTATGGCGAAACACGTGTAAAACCGTCTAGTGCAAATCAAACAATAAAGTGTTTTTAGAATATGACAACACACTTGTCTCGTCATCCATTTGTATTCCAGGACATCGGCTTCTAAGACATCCTCAGAGGCAGCAGGAAGTTGCATATAAATGAGGATCTAGAAGTAATTTCGAATTGGAGTGAAAGCAACCAGGTTCAATTCAATGCCACCCAGGCATCGGTTTTCTCCAAAAAGATAAATGTTTACGAACCGGATATACCTAATAATGTCAGGTTAGATAATTTCGCTTTCACCAATACGTCTTGGAACAATCATGTCACTGGAATAGGCTTTTTCATGCTATGGAAAATGATTGGTTTGCTTATAGACTGATCGAGTTAGGGGTATATTATACTCATCAAGTCTAATCGGTCCCAAAATCTCTTTATATTTCCAGAAAAAAGAATAATTCGAAAAGCAAGAATTTAAATTGGCCGCGTGTCTGTTGACCAATAAAATTGATCGTGTCTACAGCGGAGTTGCCAAGCGTATTGGTTTTTAATATCCAATCACAGATCTGATGATCCAATTTGACAGACGCCATTTTGTTATTACAACTTCCATAAGTATATTGATAATTATAGGCTTCGCAAATTTTACGATTTGGCAATGTTGATTATTTCTATTGTTCCTATTGGCCAATCGAACAAGAAGCGGGAATAGGGGCGTGACGTCACCGGCCTACCACATTCTATCTTTAATAATTAATTACGGAAAAACTACGGTACTTAGAGAGATAAAACAAAGTGCACTGTTTTTCAATTTAAAATTTCTATCAAGTGAACTATACACTGAAAATCATGAAACAAACCCATTGCAAAGGCTGCTTCTCAAAAACTTGGAACACTATTCCGAACCATTCATTGCTACATAAATATAATTTCCGATGGTGTGAAGTTAGGCGAGAAAAACTCTTATATAAGATCCATTCTGGCTTTTATTTAAAAATAAAATGTAACAAAATATTTATTCAGTCATGTGAAAGAACACTGCCATATTCTCTTCATGGCACCTAGATGTGATTTACTATTTGAGCTTACTTATATTAAAACTAAAATGTTGATCTAACTTCGCATCCTAACTGGAACATTTGAAGCGTTACTGCGCTTGTAAATAGCTTTTTGTGGTACAACTGCTTCATTTCGAACCTGAAACCAAAATCTTCTTTAACAAAGCCGAAGACAATCGTAATAAAAATCATTTGTGAATGGTTAGTATATATTATAATTTCATTACCCTGCCGCATCGAAGAGTTCCCTGGCCCCTTCTTGGCATTCCGACATCACCAATTCAATATTGTTGAATCGATTATTCTTGCACCAGTTCTGAACCACATTGATTAGTTTTAGTCCTACGCCCTTCCGTCGGTATCTGAAATAAGTCACAATATTACTGTCAATAGCTTCCTATTCAAAAATTAGCTTGCTGAGCTTAGTGTTCCTCGCCAAAAATTTATATATCTGATTGACGTGTATCGAGCGAAGGTAATCTAGAATGGAGATAGAATGAACTATATTGTTGTTAATTATCCCCGGGAAAAAATAACGCCGGCCGCCGCTGGCCTTTGTCGATCAACTGTAACTTGGCCAAGGTCGCGCTCAATTCGACTTGCGCTTCGCGATCGTTCTAGATGTCGCATCGCTTCGAGAGACTTCCCTATCGGCGCTCAGAGACTTTCATTACGATATATAAACACTACCAACAGGCAGATCGGAGAAGTCTAGTTAAAAGTGCGGTACGAAGTGAGCATAGACATTCGAGTATTAGTCTGAAGTTCAGATAAAGCTTTTGTGTTATATTGACAGTGCAGAAGCAAAATAAAGTTGAGTTCATTTGTGCAGTCAATTATTGTCGAATCTACGGGAAGAAGTAACAGTATTTTAAGTCCTATGTTTCGATAATGTGTGTTATTTTCTTCTAGGCTTATTATGATTCTTGATTTTTTTAATTATATTGTAGTCATACATACACATGCTCAGACAAAAATGGTTCAATGCGAATCTTCTCAAACTTAATATGGGAAAAACCCAGAGACTGATATTTTCTTCCAATAACATGCTTTTGAAAAGAAAAACAAGCCCAATTACTTGGTATAACTTTGGATGACTCCCTTAATTGGACGTGTCATATTGATGAATTAAATACGAAATTATCCAAATATCTGTTTCTGTTGAGGCAATTGAGAAAATTTGTTTCTATTGACACTCTTCTCGCTGTCTACTATGCCGTTTTCCACTCGTTCATTAGCTACGGGACACTTCTTTGGGGTAATTCTACTTCTGCTGGAAAGATATTTGTAACACAAAAAAAAAACAATAAGGATAATTTCTAATGCGGGATATCGGGATAGACGTCGCCTATTGTTCAAAAAATTGGGAATCATGACTCTTTCACAGACACGTTTTCAAAAGGGCATAAAAAATGTCTCATTGATGAAGGCATTTATAGTACCTATAGATGAATAAATGGCTGCTTCCATGGTAATGCCCGGATTTATCTTCCAAACGAAAGTGCATGTAATAATATCTTTCAAAAATTTTATTGTATTTTGTTATACAGTGCTGCTTGTAATAATGTATTTTAAAAATTATTGTACCCCTTTTGGATGCCTTGTGTTTTCGTTATACTGTGGTATTAATGTTTTTATTTTATTTAGGTATTATTCAATTTCAAATGTTTGATTCATCACCTGACTTGCTACAAATGTTTCATACATATGCGTAGTCAAATAAAATATCTATCTATCATCCGACAATTAAGAATAGTTCATGCATTTTAAAGTGAGTTTTATTACTATCATTCTTCCCTATACTAAATTTTTGTCTTTTTGGAAATGGAACAATAATTTATATTTCTAACGTGACCTGTCAGCCTTGTTTGTCCCAAGTTTCTGATAACGTCCTGTCTTGATGTTTTCACCGGTGTTCTTTACCTGTGTCCATCAAACATCTCTTGGGTTGTCCTATATATTGAATACGCTTCAACTCGATGGTCGTCGATGGTGTTTTCCAGGGATCCATATTGTCTCCAACCCTCTTTTTATTGTATATCAACGACATATTGGAAAAAAACAAGAATCCAATATACTGCTCTGCCGATGACAGCACATTTGTCTCGTCATTCCATTTGGTTTCTAGAACATCGGCTGGAGATGCACATCTTTACCGGCAGCAGGTGGTTTCATATCATAATGAAGATCTTGAGGTGATTTCGAATTCAATGCCAAGGTTTTCTCCAAAAAGATAAATGTCTCCGAACAGAATATAATAATGCCAGGATAGACAATTCCGTTTTCTGCTTCTCTGGAATTGCAAAGGCTGCTTCTCAAAAGATTGAAACACTGTTCCGAACCAGAAAACTATACAAACTCCAGCAATGATCGTTGCTTTATGAAGCCCAGATCGGTTCTTTGGAGTATGATTCACATGAATGGAGATCCGCCCCTAACCATACCCTAAGCTGCTGGATTCCATCCAAAAAATATCCATCCACCTGATTGGAGATACAAGCATCACCTGCAACTTCGATAGTCTCTCTTTTATAGATACTTTCACGGGAGGTGTTCAAGTGACTTGGCTTGTGTTTTACCCTTGGGAAAAAAATTAGGGGGACAAAATTTCACTTCTTCTTTATTCGCGTGTTAGTCAAATAAGGATGTGAAGTCTCATTATAACGAAATGATGAATACTCATTAAATTATTACCTCTGGTCTACGGCAAGTCTGAACAACCACGCCCAATCCTCTTTTTGCTTATGCCTCATCACTGCTACGGTCCCGATAATCTGAAATTGAAGTTCTTGTAAATTGAGAATTTTTTAATGACATTCTAGATTTTTCTCTTGCTTCAATTTGTTGCAAATATTGATGATAATGTGGTAAAATGAAAAATACCTTAATGAATAGTTCAGTTTAGCGTATGTATTAGCAGGGGAGTCCACGATGCGAAATAGGGATTTACTCGAGCGTCATTGAGACATATTAGGTTGCAAGCTTAGATTATAAGAAGAAAAAATTTTTATATAATATACCGGGTGTCCCACATTTTATGTGACAGGCAATATCTGGTTTGTTGAAGGAGATACACAAAAATGTTTCATACAAAAGTTTTAGGAGTTCATGAGAGCTATATTTTGATATAATTTTTAAATATACAGGGTGTTTGGTGTAGGTGCTACAGACCAAAATTCCATTTTTTAAAATAGAACGCCCTGTATATCATTACATATTCAGATGCTACGTTAAATTCTGATATCATTTCATGTTTGGTTTTTGAAATTCGGTTACGGCGTTGTTGAGTTATTGCACTTTTCCTTAAATATAAAGTTTTAAAAAAACTTATTTACTCGTACACGAATCCAGTCTATATCTTTTATTGAATTGAACTAGACTACTACTGAATACAAACCATTATTCTCACCTCTACGATACGATATCGATATCAGTTGAATATAATATTGAAATTCTTGAGAATGTGACTAACTTGAGGGTGAATTGCTTTATATTGCACAATTTCATCAAGTAGCTCATGCTTGTTGATGCCATAGTAACAAATGTTGTTGAATTGTATCTACTTGTCAGTTCGATTCAGTAATTCTTTGCAAAACAGTAACTGTGTTCTTTGTGCGAAAACTCCAGTATGCCTTTCGCGTTTAGTCCAAGTGATTGCATTGATATGTTATTAATTTTTGGGGAATGTCAGAAAAACTGCCGTCAAGCACAACGTCTATACCAAGAACGTTTTCCAGACAGACCCATTCCGTCACGAATGACTTTTTCGAGAGTTGTAGAAAAATTGCGAACTGGGTCATTTCCTTCTACTATAAAGCATCGTCATCATACGAGATCTGTTAGAACTGAAGATTTAGAGATCAATGTGTTGGCTTATATTATTATTCATCCACATGTTTCTATCCGTACTCTTGCAGAAGAAGTCGGTGTGAGTAAATCTAATGTACAGAAAATTCTGAAAGAAAATAAATACCACCCATTCAAAATTCAGTTGATTTGAAACCCACGGACTTTGAACGACGACTTGAATTCATTGTTTGTATTCAGGTAATATTACATGAAAGTCCTAACATATTCAGTCAAATTTTGTGGAGCGATGAATCGCGATTCCACAATAATGGAGTTGTGAATCTACATAACAGTCACTATTGATCTCAAGAAAATCCCCACTGGGTCCGCGAAAGTAATTTTCAAACTACTTGGGGTATTAATGTATGGTGTGGATTGTTCAATGGCCGCATCATAGGACCTTACTTTTTCAATGAAAATCTCAATGGATTGCGATATTTACATTTTCTACAAAATGATTTGATCCAGTTGATGGAAGATATTCCCATAGCAGAACGACAAGGAATTTGGTGGCAACAAGATGGTGCTCCTCCTCACAATTCACAGGTTGTTACTGAATATCTGGATAGAACGTACCCAAATAGATGGATTGGTAATAAGGGTCTAATTCGGTGGCCGGCTCGTTCCCCAGATTTATCACCGCTTGATTTTTTCCTATGGGGTTATTTAAAAGATATTGTTTTCACTACTCCCCCTTTGAATGTGGATGATCTGAAAATGAAAATTCGACTAGCGTGCAGTGATATTACGCCTGATATTATAAGAGCGACTTGTACGAGAGAAGTGATTCGACGTTTCGAAGCCTGTATAATATCTAATGGGCATCACTTTGAACAATTTTTATGACTTATTTCTAGGTACCTACCATTCTTATGAAATGATTTATCAAGTTATATTATTTACATTGTTATTAATTAAAGATTTGTTTTCGAATACACCTCTTTCAATTTCGCAATTGTTTCATATTCAAAATGATTCCTGACTGAATTCCACAACTCAAAATTGAAACCATTACTTCGAACACCCAAAATTTTGACTAATTTTCATGTGATCTGATGCAGAGAGAATGTATGAGATATTTTTAAAAATAATAGTCGTTCTCAAGACTTTACATTTTAAGCAATAACTCAACAACGCCGTAACCGAATTTCAAAAACCAAACATGAAATGATATCAGAATTTAACGTAGCATCTGAATATGTAATGATATACAGGGCGTTCTATTTTAAAAAATGGAATTTTGGTCTGTAGCACCTACACCAAACACCCTGTATATTTAAAAATTATATCAAAATATAGCTCTCATGAACTCCTAAAACTTGTGTATGAAACATTTTTGTGTATCTCCTTCAACAAACCAGATATTGCCTGTCACATAAAATGTGGGACACCCGGTATACCTTTTCTTCGGTGGGGGAAGCGGCTAAAGATTTTTAAATATGTAAAAAATACTGTTGCATGGACATACTCGAGCGCGTCAGATAGCATCAATGTTCCGCCATTTTGTAGTAGTTGAAGATATTGACATTATATTGTAGGGTTCTGAAGCATTTGTCAGGAGCTTGAAAAAGATGTATCACATTGAATTTTTTGAGTTGAGCTGTTCAAAAAATAAAATAAATGCACTGTATATTCGACAACGTTTGTAACTAAGATAATATGTTTGTACCTCGTTTTGTACATACTTTTCTGATAATAGCGCCTCAAAGCAACAATTCACTATTTGTTTTGGTGTATACAGTCGTTTGCATACAATTATAATGTTAACGGTTGTTATTGTTAACAATTTCTTCGATGTGTTTGTAGATGCATTCGGTGAAAGGTCATTCGTCAGTCTAAATTGAAAGTAATCAGAATGACTCGTAGCACAAGATCAATTGAACAATAGAGGCAATCAGGTTAGGTGTGATGGAGTTTTCGTTTGAAAAAGTAGAGATGCATCAATTAAATTTACATTACAATTGAAGCTTTTTTTAAATTTTTCAAACGTGTTTCAAGAGAAATGATAAAGTATGAAGTTGGCGGCCATTTTTTTGGTGACCAAAACGTCTGTTATGCACAGCTGCAGGATATGCCCCACTGAATCATACGGGTAATTGAAAATGTACTTCCGTTTAAAAATGCAACCACTTGGGGTTATTAAATTAAAAGTTCAACTCAGTAGGTACACCTCGAACTTCACTGTTTAAAAACTCTTTCATTTGTAGAACTGCGTTTATGTGGAATAAACTTTCTGAGAACGTTTTTCCAACTGGATTTAATCTCTGACGATTCAAATAGACCATTATGTTCTTCTCAGCAAATTGACACAATTGGGACTCTCTAACCAACTGCTTACTCTATTTTTTATCATATCGAGTTAACAGAAAACAATTCGTCGAATCTGAATCTTTAAAATCGGCTCAGTACGTAGTTACATCTGGGGTACCACAAGGTTCCAATCTTGGATCCCTTTTATTTTTAATTTTTATTAATGACTTGGCAACCTCTTTGAATATTCCTAACATATTATTTGCAGACGACCTGAAAGTATATTATAAAATCGACGACATTACATATCCAAATGTAAAATAATATCATTTACAACAAAAAGCGAACTTAAATGTACGATTATTCAATCAACAACACTACAATCAACCGCGTACACGAGATAAAAGATCTTGGTATCACATACGACGGTAAATTATCATTAACAACACATGTAAGGAATATGACGGCTGACGCAAATAGGATATTTGGGCTCATTTACAGAAATGGCAAAAACTTCAAAAGTATTGCCACCTTAAAATTGCTATATTTTGCGTATGCCAGATCTAAGTTAGAGTATGGCTCTGTGTTATGGAATCCAGTTTACGACTACCAAAAAATATCAATTGAGATCGTGCAGATGAAGTTCCTAAAATACTTATGTCTAAAAGTTGATGAAAAATACCTCACGAGAGCCATCGATCATAACATTTTGTTGACACGATTTGATATAACATCTTTGGAAAATGGAGAGTTATCCTTATACTAGAATTTGTGTCAGTACTGCTACATTGCATGATTTGTAACTGTTTGTGTTATATACTCAATTTTTCATTCCTCTTTCGAAATTATAGATATACGAATATTTTATATATACCTTGTTTTAGCATTTACTTTTATACGGTTATACAGGGGTGCGCAAAAGTCCGGAATAAAATTAATATCTTTTTAACCAGTATTTTAGGAAAAACACGCTGAAACACGTCAGTTGATTTCACGTTGTACGCATTTTTGGCAATAAAATGAAATTTTTTTTTCAACCCTTTAGCTGCAACCCTCCCCAACTTTTTTTTTCAAATGCAAACCTATGTCGTGTATGGGCTCATTGAAAAGCTCGTAAAAAATTGAATCTGACCATACCCTTTATTTTTTTTTACTCATGCGGTTACCACGAAATGAGAAAAAACTCTTTTGAAACCAAAAATGTTAGAAATACCTACTTAGTGCTATCTACGGGTGAATTAAAGTTGCAAAAAACAAATAAGTGGTGATGATGTACATTGCTCAACAATTGCTAAGGATCACCAGTACCTACTTTCTAAAAGTTTACAAATTTTAAGAACAGACCAACCGGGCCAGGCACCACAATAAATTTTATTTATGTGTAAAACTGATAACGTAATTGTAGCATAAACATTCTGTGGATTTTATTTTTTCACCAAAAACTAGTTCCATCCCAAGCAATTGTTGACCAGTGTACCTCAAAAAGAGAAAAAGGTTGTTGCATTTTTTGTACCAAAATGAATGCCCTGATAAGAACTATTGTCTTGACTCGAGTTTTAAAATTGTGGCATTTCTGGGTGAAATTGAAAATTGTATGTTTAGTTTATTAATTGTTCTTTTTTAATTTGCTAAACAAAAATGGTATTGTCAGAGGGGCAGCGTATCGAAGTTTTGATATTGTTGGGATGTTGGGATAGAATGGAGAGTCAAAGTGAGGTGTGTACTTTATTTAATGCAAAATATCCGGAAAATCACATTTCCCAGGCTACTGTGAGTAAGATCTTACACAAATTTGAAGAACATGGTACAGTGAAGGACTTGCCCAAAAGTGGCCGGCACATGTTTTAGACGAAGATCAAAAATTGGACATTGCCGTATCTCTGCAAGAAGATCCACATTTGTCAACGGTTTCATTAGCCCAAAACAATCCTGCGTCTAGACGTACGATTGGGAGGTTTTTGAAAACAGAAAAATACCACCCATATAAGGTATGTCTTGTCCAAGAGTCTTGGAAGATAACTATGACAGACGTTTGCAATTTTGTGAGGAAATAATGAGGCGATGTGACAAGAATGATGGGTTTCCACTCAATATACTCTTTTTGGACGAAGCTACTTTTTATTTAATAATAGTTATAGTTATCATAAAATATAATATCTTTAACCTATTTTACTGTACTAATGTTTCCCAAAGAAACAAACAACATGTATGTTTTTATACTTTTATATATTCGCAGACCGGTCCTCAATAAAGAGTTCTCTAGCAAAGGTCGTATGATTTAAAACCTTTACACATGGAGTAGTTAACAGGCACAACTATCGATTCTGTAGTCAGGAAAGCCCACACTGGACATGCGAAGCTCGTACGCATCTTCCTCAGAAAGTAAATGTATGGGCATGCAACATCAACAACAGAATATTAGGGCCATACTTTTTTGAGGGAAACCTTACAGCTGCACGCTACTTAGACTTTTAACGCTTTGAATTAGTCCCTGCTTTAGCTGTTATGTTTTCCAATGAAGCAGAATCCAGATATCCCCACTGAAACACTTTGGTTTCAACAGGACGGCGCTCCCCACATTTTGGTATTAATGTCAGAGAATATCTCGATGACATATTCGCAGGACGCTGGATTGGACGACGTGGTACAATTGAATGGCCGCCAAGATCCCCAGACTTAACGCCATTTGATTATTTTTATTGGGGATATATTAAAGATAAGGTTTATCAAATAGGCCGGCTAATAATTGGAGGCCAATTTCAGCATCTGTTACGTTAATTCACCCGTAGATAGCACTAAGTTAGGTATTTGTAACTTTTCAAAAGAGTTTTTTCTCATTTCGTTGTAACCACAAAAAAAATAAAGTGTATGGTCAGAATCCATTTTTACGAGCTTTTCAATGAGCCCATACACGACATACATTTGCATTTGAAAAAAAAAAGTTGGGGAGGGTTGCAGCTAAGGGGTTGAAAACAAAATTTAATTTTATCGCCAAAAAATGCGTACAACGTGAAATCAACTGACGTGTTTCAGCGTTTTTTTCCTAAAATACTGATTAAAAAGATATTAATTTCATTCCGGACTTTTGCGCACCCCTGTATATTCCATTATTTTTAATACTTATTTCATAAATACTCTGTAATAATAGCATTTCCTATGTATGATCAATAAATATCTATCTATCTATCTAGCTATTATTCTATTATTTTGAGTTCAAGTTTGTCATTACTTTCATTAATAAAGCGGACCAGACTAATATTTAAATTAGATAAAACGTGAATCATAAATGCTGGTCTAAATTTTCGGCAAGAACAAATATTGACGCTGAAACAGTAATTACTTTTTATTGAGACCCATCTGAAATAACAACGTCATTATTATCATCATAGTAACTACAATTGACATCCATGGTATTATCTCGTCCGTTACTTTCGCATCACAATTCGTACTTACAAGCGAAAGTGTTGGTCCACGGATTGTTCGCCAGATTCAACGTTTCGGCCATGGCGAACACCTTCAGCAACCTGTCGCTGATCTCCTGCAAGTCGTTTCCCTCCAAATCCAAACTCTTCAAGCATCGCAAATCTTCGAAAGCCCTTTCATCGATTTTCCTGACGTTGTTGTTGTTCAGCTTCAGCTCCCCGATGCAGGATAGTCCCCGGAACATATAACTAGTTATGTAGGAGAAGTTGTTGAAGCTCAGATCGATAGTGGAAGGCTCGAATTCGTTGATGTTGTAAAACGGCTCCTCGAAGTAGCTGTAGGGAGTCCGTTTGGCGAAGGAAGGATACTGATTCAGACGGTTGAAGCTCAGATCTAAAATTCGCAGGTTCCTGGTGAGATCGAACATCAACATTGGCATCTCCATGATGTTGTTCGAGCTTAAATCGAGCGTACGCAAGTAAGTGAGGTTATAAAACGCCGAGATGCTTATAGTGTCGATGCCGTTGCCTTTGAGGACGAGTTTAGACACCGTTAAGTTAGCGAACACATTTATAGGCACTTCCTTGATCCTATTGAAGCTTAAATCGATAGTCCTGAGTCTCGTGACGTTCTGGAAGGCGAAGCTCTCCAGTCTTTCCAAGGCGCTACTTCGGATGCGGATATACTTCAGCTTGGCCAGATTGCGGAAAGTTCCCGTCTTCAAGACTCTTATCGGCTCGTTTTCTATTATGACCTCCGTGACCTCTGGTTCGGTGTTGACTGTTTCTTGTCGCAGGAGAGTGATCGGTACATCGCCCCGATAGATTTTTATAGTGATGTAGTTGAAGAATTGGGTTTCGTTTGTTAAGACGCAACTGAAACCGAATACGAAGAACGACAATTGTATGAGGATGTGCATCGTGTTTGAAATGCCGCATAAAAATGCCGAATCCTGCGGACTCCAGCGGGTTATCTGATGTTTTCGTTATGGTTTGGTGGTATTTTATAAAAGAGATCGTCATTGGAATACGTAAATATTTGTTGTATGGGCCGGATTTAGCTTCCGGGTCATAGTTTCGAGTGTAATGCTGATTTATTGTGACAATGCATGTTTCGAAAACAAAAGTAATATGCAGATGTATGGAACGCCGTTTTACTTTTTATTGTCACAAATATTCATTCCTCAATTTATTCAACTAACAATTTATTTGTTTGAATTTAATTGACTCATGCATATTTTCGACACATTAAAAAACGATTGTTCGCAAAATTTGTTCTATTTTAAATGACACTTGATTTAAAATGTTACATGAATAAAATTGTTATTTGAATAAAAAAGAGTAATGAAATAACTTGAAGCTTTTATTGATTCCGAAGAAAAATATTGTTTCAGAGTATTGGAAAATGGAACGCCAATTTATTATATATTATGCTGAAAAATAATCTATATACATATAGTTCAACTCAGCAATAAACCAACATTTTAATTCAACAATCAATGGAATGTATTATTCGAGTAAATTCAACAAACGTTTCAATTCCGCATATAATTTTGACCTTTCAATAAAATGTTAGTTATTTATATGACTGTTGAATTACAATAAAACTTCAAATTCACTTTCTTAAAGTAAGTTTGGGAATAAAATTTCAATGAATATATTTGAATGACTGTCAAAGTTTTTCCATGAAACATTGTTGGTAATAAAAATAGACTTTCGTTTGTCTGAAAATATAGCAAATTAACTTTCCATACTAAATATTTTTCAATGAATAATAAAGATTGTTATATTTCAATTTTATTGAAAGTGTTCAATATTTGCAACATTCACTTTAATGCATTCAATTTAAAATTTGGTTACACAAAAACTTTTGTGCAAAACATTGTCAAGCAAGTATCATTTTATTTCATCAGTCTTTTTAAAAAGCTAATTTCTGACAAAAAATTAAATTTTTTGATGATTTAAAAAGTTTCTTGTATTTGAAAGATACATTTAAAACGATTGTTAATTCGGCGCTGGTATCGAGCGGATTTATCAAGTACTTCAATTGTTACATATGGCAACATGCTAGTTCATTTATAGTACGACAACACGCCGTTCAACCGTGGCGCCGAATAAAAATTATCCACAATCAATTTAATTCATGTATCACTGAAATTCAACAAACAAAATAATTCAGATCATTTCAAAGGAATATTAATAAAAAGTAAAACGGCGTGGCACGCCGTTTTACTTTCTATTGGTATTTTGTGAAAATGAATTGTTTTGACTGTTGCATTTAGGTGATACATGAATTAAATTGATTGTTGATAATTTTTATTCGTCGCTGCGGTCTAACGGATTATTACCGTACTATGACCAACGCCATACATATATACAGTTGAGTAGTTCCATAAAAATACGCCCGACGACAGCGCCGAATAGAAATTATCAACAATCAATTTGATTCATGTATCACTGAAATTCGACAAACAAAATAATTCAGCTCATTTCAAATGAATATTAATAAAAAGCAAAACGGTGTGCCACGCCGTTTTACTTTTTATTATTATTCCTTTGGAAAGAATTGAATTAATTTGTTTGTTGCATTTCAGTGATACATGAATTAAATTGTTTGTTGATAATTTTTACTCGGCGCTGACGTCGGGCGTATTTTTGCGGAACTACATAACTGCATATAATATGTATGTCATTGGTCATAGTACGGTAATAATCCGTTCGACTGCAGCGCCGAATAAAAATTATCAACAAACAATTTAATTCATGTATCACTGAAATTCAACAAACAAAATAATTCAGATCATTTCAAAGGAATATTAAAAAAAGTAAAACGGCGTGGCACGCCGTTTTACTTTCTATTGGTATTTTGTAAAAATGAATTGTTTTGATTGTTGCTTTTAGGTAATACATGAATTAAATTGATTGTTGATAATTTTTATTCGGCGCTGCGGTCGGACGGAATATTGTGTTACTGTCACTAAACTATCATGTTGCCAGATTTAAAAATTCAGCTTCTGCAAGAATCCGTTCGACGCTAGCGCCGAATTAAAATTATCAACAATCGTTTTAATTCATGTAACTATAATTATCAACAAACCATTTTATTCATGTTTCACAAAAATTGTAGTAAATTATTCGATAGTTACAAAAAAAGTATATGACAAACATTTACTTCCAAAAATTTCAAACAATGAATCTATATTATAACTGTTCGCAACTTTTCATCAAACAAATTGATTCATGTAAAATTTTAAATCAAGTGTCATTTAAAATAGAACAAATTTTGGGAACAATCGTTTTTAATGTGTCGAACAAATGCATGAATCAATTAAATTCAAACAAATACATTGTTAGTTGAATAAATAGAGGAATGAATATTTGTGACAATAAAAAGTAAAACGGCGTTCCATAAATGCATGTTTCGAAAACAAAAGTAATATGCAGATGTGTGTTTGATGAACTTCCCGAAGTGACAATATTTTAGAATAGCTGATTATACGATGGTTGCCTTTTATATTTCGGGATTAGAGAACAAAAACAAATAATAATCATCGAAAATCACTTCATTGTTTTTCAAAATATTTCCCTGGAAGATCTATACACTTCTGCATGCGTTTGAACCAATTTTCGAAGCACTTTTGCCACTCTGATTGAGGCATCTCCAAAACATGCATTCTGAAAGCAGCAACTGCTTCTTCAGATGTCGAAAAACGTTGACCTCTCAGTTTGTTTTTTACGTGCGGGAATAAAAAGAAGTCATTCGGTGCCAAGTCAGGACTATACGGCGGATGACTCATCAAATCGATGTTTTGGGTGCTCAAAAATGTAGTTGTTTGAGCCGATGTGTGAGAGCTATATTAATAATAATAATACTTTATTACCTTTTAGACAAAAATTACTTTGTATGGTAATCGTCAAGCTTATATAACTACATTTAGCACATGGTACTGTGTTACATGCCAACATTCAGATACTAAAATAAGATAAATGAAATGCAGAAAGGCAACGGAAATGCGTGCTCTCTTTCGAGGTAGTTCTAATATCGAAGTCAAACAACAACAAACAAGTAACAACAACAGAACATCAACATAATAAAAATAGAAACCATGAAGAACATAGTACCAGTTAAAGCAGTGAAAACTTATTCGAACATTTCTGAAAGGCTGTAAAAGCAATTATTTATCAAAATACTCATTCAGGCGTTCCATGGCGACCGCGATCGTTGTGGTCGTGGCGAAAACGTCATTAATGACGTCATTACTTATGCTCACGCCTAGCTCACGACGACCCATCTCAAGAGGTGGGTCGTTGTGAGCGTTTCGAGAAACTGAGCGCAATTTTTAAAACTAAAAGCAGCAAACATGGCGACAACAACATAATCGTTCTATTGTGCCGAACGAGATACTGTTGTGGATCTCAAACTTTCTCCTGCAGATGCTGAACGTGCGTTAAATAAAAAAATGGTTTAATTTTATTCTTGTGAATTATGGTATATAATACTGAAATGGTTGATTAAAAAAAAATTAACCTATAAGAATCTGTTGTGGCCATTTTCCAAAGAGCTATCATCAATTGATGACGGGTAGGAATTGTAGGACATCCGGGAACACGTCAGACTAAATCTCTTGTATCAGCTTATGTAAATAATTTAATGTACATCTTGAAAGTCTAAAGAGATCAATAAAGAATTCCATGAGTAAAATTTTCAAAATCTATAGTGTATTAAGTGATAAAAAATAATTTACCTGAAATGACTTTTAAATTCTTCATCTGAATAACGAGTAATTACATTATCTTAATCAATAATACGTGGTCTAAGTTTTCGTTTTTCACGGTTATATTTTTGTAAAATTGTACTTTGTGGAGCATTATTTCGACGCACCAAAAAATTTCCAACTGCCAACGTAAAAAGCATTTTTATTATATACGAACATAAATTAGTTAAATACTCCTCTAAAATTAAAGTATATACATAATTTTTGTTTAATAAATCATGTTAACCAACAATTAATAGAACTTATTGATACCACTTACAAATTGTAACATAACCTCATCAACTTTTTGTTTTGTTTTTTTAAACGCGCCATGTGTATTATTTAAATGAACGCTCAAAACGCTCCAAAATCCATTCCACTTGAGTTAATGAGTGTGACGCCCAGAACCAAGTGGAACGGCGAAAACCGTGGTCGTGAGCGTGATCGTTGAGTGCTTAGTGGAACGCACTGATAGCGCGCTTATGTGAAAACGTTCTCAGAACGTATAAGCTCAAAAATGTCCAACTTTACGATAAAGCTGTCAGTTGCAAGATTGCAACACCAGGGTTGCCAAATCCCGAAACATAAAAGGCAACCTATCGTATATGAGATGTTTTTATAGAGGTATAGAACTTTGAAACGGAATAAAACAAAGATGAATTTTTAAATTGGCACGAAATTTACTTTATTCGCAAGATGATCTGGCATTATAATTTAAATATGACTGGAGGTCCAATTTTCGATTACTTTTTCCAACATTTGTGGCCCTATATCGGCAATAACGCGGCGAATGTTGTCCTTCAAGGAGTCAATCGTTTCGGGTAGACTAGCGAGTTCACATATCCCCACGGATAATAGTTTAGCGGCGTTAAATCGCACGATATTTGAGGCCAATTCACGGGTCCGAAATGTGAAACTATGCGGCTACCAAATTGATGAACGAACAGACCTGGAAACGTGACATTTTCTGTAGACGTTTCAAATCGTGGGGCGCCCACTTTTCGAGCTATTTAAACTTTCCAATGCGTTTCAAACCATCACTCATTTCGCTAGACAATTGACGTAGGTCAAACTGAAAGAACTTTTAGAGCGTGCATAAAAGAACATAGTAAGTATCCAGAATGGAAAAATGAAAGGTGTGCTACTCACCTCCTCACAGAGGGACATGAGCTCAATCATGAATTCAAAAATCTTCATTTCCAGAAGGAAGGTTTACAACTGGACCTTCTGGAAACTATGGAAATCAATAAGTAAGTACAAAATTCCCAACTAGTAATAATATCTCTATGTTACTTTACATGCTCTCACCAGATAATCATGATTTTTCGCCCTAGAATAATAAATATGTAATATTCATCATTTTATTGATTTCTTTTTCACAAAACTTATACTATTGAATAAGTGATTTTACTAGTATTCGCCTGCCTCAACTAGTTAATGAATTGATTTCATCCGATCCTTTCAGATAGTTAAAACTACACAAGAATGAATTATCTGGTCAGACCATAAATGTAGAATTTTTTATTATTGACGCATCCAAATCAACAACGCTGCGACTATAATTACACTCGACGTCCATAGTATTAATCTTTCCATGAGTTTGGCACCACATCTCGTATTTACACGCAAAATTATTTGTCCACGGGTTGTTGGCCAGATTCAGCGTTTCGGCCATGGCGAACACCTTCAGCAACCTATCGCTGATCTCCTGCAAATCGTTCCCCTCCAAATCCAAACTCTTCAAGCATCGCAAATCGTCAAAAGCCCTCTCGTCTATTCTCCTGATGTTGTTGTAGTTCAGCTTCAACTCCCCTAAGCAGGTCAGCATCCGAAAAATGTCCATGGTGATGTAGGTGAAGTTGTTGAAGCTCAGATCGATACGGGACGGTTCAAACTCGTCGATATTGTAGAACGCCTCGTCGAAGTAACTGTAAGGCATCCTCTCGCGTACTTTCGGTACCTGATTCAGTCGATTGTAGCTCAAATCGAGAAAGCGCAGGTTCTTCGTGAGGTAAAACATCTCCATCGGCATCTCTAGCATGTTGTTCGAGCTCAAATCGAGTGTACGTAAGTAGGTGAGGTTATAAAACGCCAAATCCTGGAACGTCTCGATGCGGTTGCCTTTGAGGGTTATTTTCGTCACAGTCAAGTTGGCGAATACGTTAGCGGGCACTTCTTTCACCCGATTGAAGCTCAAATCAATAGTCCTGAGACTGGGGAGGTTCTGGAACGAGAAGCTTTCTAGTATTTCCAACTCGCTTCTCTGGATATGGATATACTTCAGCTTGGTTAGGTTATAGAAAGATCCCGCTTTCAAAACTCTTATCGGCTCGTTTTCTATTATGACCTCCGTGACCTCTGGTTCGGTGTTGACTGTTTCTTGAAGCAGGAGAGTTATTGGTTCATCGCCCCGATAGATTTTTATGGTGATGTAGTTGAAGAATTGTAATTCTTCCGAGGAGCTACAGATGGTGTTGAGTGCTAAAAGCAATATCGTTGTAATGGCTTGCATTGTTTCTGAGAGACTATGGTCGACGGTAAATGAGTTACGCCTTATCAACTATTCTTGTTTTTGTTTCATGTTTTGTAAATATGGATGTTCAGTCTTCAATATATGATAACAAAACGACAGGAGCGGGTTAAGAAATACCTACTGCAGTTTTCAAGATTCCTCCACATCACAAGAACTTTCATTGTTGTTATATTGAATTGTTCAGTTTTATCATTTTCAAAAGCATACATCAGCGGCGGCTGGTCAGAGGAGGCCAGGGAAGCTTAGCCTCCCCATAAAATTTAAGGCTAATCATCGCAATAAATTAAAAGATATTGATAAATAATTATGATTATTTGTTTCTAAAAATGCTTGGGTATCATTATTTGACCATTAATTTTCAATATAAATATATATATATATATGTCCGAAAAAACACTATCACTCGCTACGTAGTACGTACCACACTGTACCCTGCATCAACAAACCTCAAACGCACCCCCATGAACGAATAACGAATGAACCATCGACCCAAAATAATAAATGTCATACGTTGCAAGGGAGCCAAGCCTCCGATCGCTATAAAAAACACAAGCTCCGCGAGACTGATCCAACCAGCGACATACGTCCCGATTTATGATTATAGTTGCAGAAATTATAGCGTTAGAGGAGGCTAGCCTCCAGTTGGTCTCCTTTAGTGTACGGCTACGTTTGTCTTTTATTTAATTATTCGGACGGGATGCCGTAACGGACCGGGACTGAAAAATATTTCGGTGAATCGTTTTAGTGTTTCTTGATAATATTTGTTATTTGTGTATAAAACAGGCAGTTGTATTATAGCACTGCTCTTTAGTAATATTTTTAATGTGTTTTTAAAGTGTTTTCTTTCAATTTCAATGTGTTTTCAGGTTCTCACTTTTCTGTAAGTTTTTTTTTTCATTCATTATGGATAAGTTGGATGAAATTAAAAAATCTGACGATATAGTCGATTGGTTGCTGGCAAAACCTAATTAACAGCGAGGCCAAGCATTTTCCTATTCTTTCAGAAAAAATATCTCAAAATCCATTAGAACCTTATGACAACAAATATCATGTAGAAATAATTTCAACCCTGAAGAATAACTTCAAAAATCGTTTTAAGGATTTCAATGAAATGGCTTTAGTAGCGCAGTTTGTTGTTTCACCCTTTATGGAAATTGATATCCAACAGTTTGGAACTTGTGTTATGCAGAACTTTGGCGAAGACATCGCTGCAACAGAAATGGAAGTCATTGAGTTTCAAAATGATTTAGCCTTAAAATCGTTAGTCTCAAGTACTGAATGTATCTGGCCTATTGTAAGTAAAGACAAATATTCAGTTCTATGCCGTGTTGCCTTGAAAGTGAAAGCATTATTCAATTCAACCTATTTGTGTGAATCTTCTTTTTCCAATATGAAGTTTAATAAGAACAAATATCGCAATCGACTTACAGATGAACATTTGGATAATTATATTCGAATGGCTGCATCAAATTATACTGCAAACATTAAAAAAATTATCGATGAGTCTAAGTGTCAGCCTTCTCATTGAACATGCTTTTTTATTTTTCAATATTAATGTTCATGATAGTGCGTTACTTTTTTGTTGTGACATGCCGTTGTGGCTGGATAAAAGTTTGTGTTTATTTTTCAAACAGCTTCGATTGATAGGTAGGAATGTAGCTATGAACAAGTACGTAATGGTAATATTAGTTATTTTGTTATTAGTTTATTATTAGTACCTATGAATTATGTATTACCAGTTAAATAGTAAAATAAATACATATAATGATAAATTAACTGTGGATTATTTCATTTACGTTGCGTTACGTGGCTTCCGTGTGGGTAGCTCGCTGTTTATTCCAAAATTAACAAAGTATCTCAACACATTGAAGAGGTTGGCGACCACTGGTTTAGAGAATTACACGATCTTTCAAACGATGTGCGACTCGCCCCATATTCCCTATTAAAATTCCTCTGCTCTGGGGTTGAAGTGATGACGCTGTAAATGGGGAAAAAAACTGTCTCCCTCCCAATAAAAATCGACCTGTCTGCGCGTATTTTCGGATTTGCAAGATTATTACCCAAAACCTCCATGTCAAATTTTCAATGGCCCACTCTGTATTATTATATATTATATGTTGCAAAATGATTTCTCTATAATAACATAAATGATGATGTAGTCCAGTCTTGCAGTTTTTGTTATGAAATGCGTTCTATATTTCATGCTATAAGTTTGTTGCTTTCAGGTATTTTAAAATGTTTTCTATTGGTCAATTTGCCCATTTGATCTGGGATGCGTCAATCTGATTCGATTTCTATTTTAGCAAAGTACATTCGTGCAAGTAAATTCATTTTGAACTTGACTTTGCAAAAATCTGAGCAAGTCGAAATTTAAACTGGCTAAAATACTGCTGAACTGAAAACATATCTCTCCATCTTTGTCCGGTAAATCATTATCGTTTATACCCTCTAACTATCCTGTATTTTACCTTCCTCTGGAACCCTTCTTTCTTGATACCCTCCCTTTCGATATCCTCCTCCGTAACGATCTTGTACCAGCAGTTGCCTGGGTTTTTTATAAAAAAGTACGGTTGGTAGGCTTCGGCTACCCAGCACGCTAAAGGTTTTTTGTCGTACAGTACTTGAGCGGCCTTCATACTCACTGTTCCATAGATCATTACGTACAGACTTATCAACACTGCAGGAATGGACACAAAGCAGTACACGAGAGGTATTCCGAAACAGATGAAGAGCAGCGCAGAAACTAGAATCATCAGCTGGAATGTAATCTGAAAGAACAGTCCAGTTTCAATTTGTTTATTTCATTTATCAAATTACAGGTGAAACCTGTATAAAGTATATAAAATCAATGAAATAAAATTTTATAAATAATAATACAAAATAGATTTTGTAAAAATGAATAAATAAACGTACATATTTCCAAATGAGAAACATTAACTATTATTGAAAGATTTGGCAAAAGAAAAGGAGCATAGTGACATCCTTGAAGGACCTGCAATGTAAAAATTATTTCTGATTTTCAACTCACTCCTATCTGGAAGCTATGAATGAATCCTAATAGTAGATTGGTAGCGATCAGCTACCAATCTATCTGATAATTAGCCAGATCAAGGTGTATTATGCTTACCTCATGGAAGAGTGCATTTAACCAGGAGTTGTAAACATTCGAATAGTACGCATTTCTTACTACCTCCGATAAGGCAGGAGAATCATTGTCCCTTTTTTCTCTTATGACTATGTAGTAACTCATAGTGGATTTCGACTATGAATTCAACTAGGTACATAAAAAACCACAGTTCCCGTTCGATGAAAAATTATTGAAATGTGTCATCACTATCGTCGCACGGGGATCACAACCAACCGAAAATAATTCTAAAACTATCTATAATGGAAAATGTAAACAGTACTTTTTATTTGTTTACAAATTTGCCACGGTTAGTGAGGTTAGTTGGTTCGACTGATTCTTCTTTTGTTAATTCTTAATACGGCCTCATCTTCGAGAGAAAATAGCCAGCTGTTCTTTATTAATTTTGAAGCTCTGATAACAAAATCGGCAGATCATTACCGTGAGCTGGCGCTACAAAACTCTGGGGAAAAAATTTTTTTGGCCTTGACCGGATAGCATGGATCACTTCCATGTAAAAAAAACTAGTTTCTTCTTTTCTACAAGCTCTAGCGAGCTTGTTGAAAGAACTGCCTTGTTTTACAAGTAAAACAAGTCTAAACAAAATGATATGCGATGACCTTTATTATAGGAATATGTGGTGTTGTTGCGCTTATATGAAACTTTTTTTCAGGTGTACGTTACCAGGTGAATCACAAAATGGAACATATAGCCTGAATGAAACAACGTTAGCTGATAATTATCCATGGGATAGTTTACGAAACAGATATTCTACGTGTGAAATATTGGTAAACAATAAATCTGAAAAATGTGAGAGTCATATATTTGATCATGCTCTCTATGGATACACCGCGGTTATAGAAGTGAGTACAAAGACGATTAATTGATTGTATTTTTCCTGCTCACTACGAACTCCTTGAAAATGTTTCAAGACATTTCATAAATTTCTCATGTCTCATGTTCGTATTGTGTGACATTCGATGAATATATGCTGAGTAGAAAAACAACTACCGGGGCTTTTACGATTGATTCGATTTGTACAAAAATATAACTTGACTTGAACTATTTTGTTTGTCTGGTTTCACAGTTGTTCTTTTCCCGCAGTTTGGATTAACGTGCACCAAAGCCTATTTGATAGCGACGTCAAATTCTCTCTTCATGGTCGGCGTTATGCTTGGTTCAATCGTCTTTGGAGATATGTCCGACAGGTCTGTGTCTAACGTCCTTACGGTAATTTGATTTGTGGAATATTTTGTTTCGAATGTTCACAGGTTTGGAAGGAAAATCATCTTTTTCATATCTTTGGTTATGGAAGTAGTTTTTGGAATACTCGCCGCTATAGCACCAGAATTCTGGACTTTCACTTTCGCTAGGCTCATCGTAGGAGCCACGACGTCAGGAGTGTTCCTGGTCGCATATGTTATAGGTATACAAGAATGTGAAAGAAACAGTGGTATTTCCGGTAGTTTTGATTGCTCTGTATCAAAAACAATGATAAACGCCTGATTTCTTCTCTGTTTTGTTTAACAATAATTGTTGAGTACGCTAACTTTCTAGTCTTTACTCTATGCGATATATAAAAATATATTACATTTAAAACAGAGTGCATGTTTGACGGTTTTGAAGGCAATATTAAAGAAATAGGTTCTAAAAGGAAGTGAGTGACAATTCTCCAATGTATATTTTTTTTTTTTTTTCAGAATAGTAGTTTGTTTTCAGATAAGTTGAACTAATACAGGTCTATGATAGAACTGACTGATACTTGATGAAAATCCATTATAACGTATTCAAAAAACACACTTCAATGTGAGATTTCCACTTGAAAGTTTAAAAAACCGCGACACGTGCTTAGCTATACGATACACTACACTACAAATACACTAGGTATCTCACTTAACCTAACCTATAACACTCAATTATAATTTCATGAAAAAAGAGTTAGTGCATATGTTTCTTTCAGATTATAATGATTTATCATCTAAATTAAAGACCACAGCTATAATACCAGGCACACATTTGAATCAGCAAACATTTACACATTAAAACTTGAGTAATTTCAAAGAATTTTGAGAATTTTACATATTTTTAGTTTTAAATTGCTTCTCATGACCAAAACTGTTATTTTTTATCAGGTCACAATGTTAATTTACTTCAATGAAGCAATATTCACTAAGCTTATATATTGTTTTAGGTTTGGAAATGGTAGGTCCATCGAAAAGACCTCTAGCAGGGACGATTTGTCACATGTTTTTCTCAATAGGATATATGTTAACCGCTCTTTTCGCACTATACATACCCCATTGGCGGTACTTACAATTTGCTCTGACAATCCCTGGAGTTATCTTCTTGAGCTACTGGTGGTAAGTTGAAAAGTAACACAGCAAACGTTCGTTGAAAATTTGCAACATACTCTGAGTAAAAGTTATTGTATAACAAAAAAGTGTAATAAGGCGCCCAACGTGGGGCCAAGATTAACCGTTGCATATTTTAACGAACCACGTTTTTGTCATCATCACCTTTTTGGATCTACCATTAGCTACTCGAATAGAGTTCAATTTTATTCGCACTATATTCAAACTGAATGCCAAATTTTAGGTTTATACCAGAGTCAGCCAGGTGGCTCCTATCCAAAAACAAAACGACGGAAGCCAAAAAACTCATACAGATCGCTGCTAAAAGTAATAAAGTCACAATTTCAGATGACACACTCGATATGTTGTTAGTTTCGGCCGAAGAAGAGCTGGGAATCAACACGAAGAAATCCGAGAATACAGGCACAGTTCTCGATCTGTTCAGATATCCCAATTTGAGGAAAAAGTCGCTCATCATATTCTTCGACTGGTGGGTTTTTACTTATACATTGTCGTTCTGCTGTTATATGTTTCGTTTGTTTCAGGTTCGCGAATAACATAACCTACTACGGTCTGTCGTGGAACACTAATAATTTGGGCGGGAATCCCTATTTGAATTTCGTGATATCCGGAGCTGTTGAAATTCCGGCTTACGCTTTTTTGCTATTGACTCTCAACAGGTGGGGCAGAAGAAACGTCATGTGCGGATGTATGAGCGTAGCTGGAACGGCCTTACTATTGACAATGGCTGTGCCAAAAGGTAGGAGAGTAGTTCAGAGACAAAAATAACTAACAGTTTCAAAGTTGTGAGATGCAAGTGAAAAATTTGTCTGTGATCTGAAGAAAACTTTTTTCAGATCAACAATGGCTCATCGTCACTTTGGCTATGATCGGAAAACTGGCGATTACAGCTAGTTACGCAGCAGTTTATATTTTTTCCAGCGAACAGTTTCCGACAGTTATAAGAAATGCTGGAATCGGAGCCGGATCTACTTGCGCTCGCGTGGGATCTATCATTGCTCCATACATGAACATTCTGGTAAGTTTGAATAATATCTGTTAATATGATGAAAATAAAAATAGTCAGTGAGCTCATTTTGCCAATTCAACTTTGAATTACACCTCTATCACTACATATTATGAAACAAACTCCGACTAACGAACGGTTCTCACCAGTGAGAGGAGTAATAGAAGTGTATATCTCAATAATGTTTTTGGTGGAGTGATCGATATACGACGATATTATACATAATGAAGTCGGGACAGTGGTATTACCTTAGCGAGTTTTCATAAAAAATGCTGCCTAATCCCTTTGAGATATAACAAAACAATTCATTACATTTCATTTTTCTTTTATAGGTCTACACAAAATTTCGCGATGACATATGTCTATCTTTTGAGGATAGTTTACTATACCCTTTTTAATGTTTCATCCTTTTTAATTCAAATAGGTTAATTATCTTAAGCACACAATTATTGCCATTTGATTGACCTTATTAAGTGATGCGACCCCATGGTTGCCAACTGCGGTAAAATAATAACATTTGCTAATGAATAAATTATGAATAATAATAATGGGACAGACCATCTTATATTTCTTCATAGCTGATTCTTCATTCTGGAGCCCCAACTTCATATAGGACGACTGGAAATCTCTTTTCGGTCAGATTCTGGAAATCAGTTTCTCATTTACCAAAAACTGAAATGCAGAAGGAACTCGGAAAGATAGGTTATTTATTTATAAGCAAATGTCAAATGTCATTATTTTACCGCAGTTGGCAACCATGGGGTCGCATCACATGATAAGGTCAATTAGAATTTATATCTGAGTGTTATCTAATTTCACGAAAAAATGTGAAATGATAAACGATGACAAATGTCTCATATATAACAGCCCTTTGTATTTATCCGTGGAAACATCTAAAGTTGAGGTATCAATCAAGTAGCAAATAACATTTAGGAACAATAACAAACTACTAATAATATGTGAGGTTATGATTTGCTTAGATGTATATAAAACATTAACCTAGCCGTAAACATTAATTTCCAGTCGTCTCCTGATAATGCTAATTTTGTTAGCGAAGTACAGTATTTTTTTCTGATGTGCGAAAAATGATTTTAATGAAATCTGTTCAACTTTCAGACACATGTGTGGCAACCTCTGCCTCTTCTAATATACGGTAGTCTGGCATTGATGGGGGGCATCTTGTCATTGGTTTTACCAGAGACTCTGAATAAAAAGTTACCAGAGACGATAGAAGAAGGAGAAGCATTCGGAAAGTAAGTATATGCGTTTGAGTTGTACATTTCGTTTCTCGGTCGTATAGATTATTAAATCTTTTTTTTTTTCAGGAAATCCAAGATCGTGTCGACGGGAAACGGCAATGCGTTAAACGCTATTTCTGGTGTCACTACAAACGGTTCAGCTAATGAATCAGGCACAACGTGCGAAGAAAAATTACTTCATAATGGCGCGACAACCTAGTTAATAACATGAAAAACTAACCTCAAATTTTTCGTTTACCACAATTCCACTTTGAAAACAGTCGACATTTTCAAGTATATTTTTATTACTTGCTCAATTCGATATGTTCGAGACCAAAACTTGCATGAGAAGCCAGTTTAATTTCATTTTGTGTAATGATAACCTTTCAGCCAAAGTCATGTGATAACTTTTTGAATACAAAAGGGTATTTTTTTTTATAAATGCATTACAAAATATTATTTAAGTGATATACTTCTTGGATTTGGGGAAGTAAATTAGATAATTTTGATAATGTTTTCGATTTATCTTATTCCAGGGAAGGGCAATATTAAAAGTGTTCTACATTGACCTCGAAAGGAGGCTGCCCTCATCAGACTCACAATTACTTTATCCTGCTTCAACTCGAATACCATTACTGCATTAATTTCTTTTGCGCCAGATGCGCAGTGATATCTACTGAGCATCTGCCGGCGAATTTACTTATTCGTTGACTACAATACAAACCTCTCTGAATAAACAGACGAATATTTATGCGGCAGAAAATTTCTGATGGATTGCTTCAACCAATTGAACACTCTAACGTTTCGAATGGACCAATACTTGTGCGTGCCACTAAGCGCTCACAACGATCAAAATGCTCCTATAACTGTTCCACATAATGACCGCGGTCGTTGTGGTCGCCTCGAAAACGTCACTCATGACGTCATTGGTTAATCTCGACAGTAATTAATGGAATAATTACTTACGCATAATGAAGTAAATTTAAGAGTAGCATAAATTTGTAGTATAATGTAAGTGTGCAATTAGACACGATATTTTCAAAATTTACAGTGCAATATGTGATAAATAATCATGTACCTGAAATTACTTTTGAATTCTTCATCTGAATAACGATAAAATACGTTCTCATAATCGATAATGTGAGGCTAAAGTTTTCGGTTTTCACGATTATAATTTTAACTAGATGAACTAGTTTTTGGAGCATCTACAAATCTCCAATTGCCGTATAAGACATTTTGAATACATTTAAACTGAATTTATACTTTTTGATACAAATGAAGTTGCAATTGTCCAGGTTTACGTAGCCTCGTTAAAACTTCTACTTCATTTTTTCAACCTCGCCATTTGTGATGTTTACATGAACGCCTAAAACGTCCCATAATCAATTCCAATTGAGATTATAGTGACGCTGACAAGCAAGTGGATCAGGAAAAACTGCGGTCGTGAGCGTGATTGTTGTGAGCGTCTAGTGGAACGCATGGTACATGACACCATCGGATCTATTAGTGGACTCATCGGATCCTTGGCTGGATGGCGCTGAAATGTGAGGTGAATTAACATGAAAGAGAAGAAATTATGAAGAAGACGCCATATAAAGGATTGATAGAATATCAAAGGGAAACGGGTTTTCTAAACTTGATCCGTTGTGAAAACAAGTTTAACATTCATCGATGAACTGAATTTATCCTCTATTTCTTTGTAAAGCAACTAGTCGATTGGGGAATGTTCCTCCTGACGAAAATCAAGTAGTTTTCATACAAGAGCTCTAAACAACACATGTTAAACCTATCATTCTTTCGTTTCTATTTCACCATTTGGCAACATCGGTTATAGTTAATAAAGGACAATTAATCTGTTACCTGTATGAGACAAACAAAGATGACATATTTCATAGGCGTGCTGTTATGTTTACTTATGTTTCGAGTTCCAAGACATTCTGTGACATATGACATTTTGTGCACCTAACCTATATTCCTCTATATAAATAAATAACAAAACAACTGTTGTTTATGTGGCTTGTGAAGGTGATATTGAACTATAATTTATATTTTGCCTTAATTGTTGATTCATAAAGATAATTTTTCTTTTTTAAAGTAGAACATCTAACTACGTAAAAATTATTTCAACTTGATATAGGCGATGTTGCCAATATGTGAATTAGAAACAAATCCCTTTAAAAATTTGAACCCAACATTTGAAACATCAATTTGAATACTTTTCGAAGTGAATTTGAAAAACTCATGAATTAAACTCAACCTTATTTTGTCCAAACTTTCATTTGCTGTAATAACCCAAATTGAAGAACATTCCCCATTGTGAAAGTTTGTCCTTCACGATCCCTAGTAAATTCAAATGGTATCGTTTAGTGAGTTGTATAATAATTCAGAACTATGCATAGCTTTTCAAGTGGTTGTTCTAAAAGTTTTGTCCATATGCATGAGTATTTTTAACTGTAATATCTCTGAATACTTCAATTGATTCGAAATAGGCGCCATTCGAATCAGTGCACTGTTGCCAACGTGCCGCCGAATAATTCTATCAGCATGAAAATTGTGTGCTCGGAATTCGATAAAGTCAACGAAGGCCGTTTTTGTTTCGTCCTGATTGTCGAAGTTTCTAGCGGTGAGAAAGTTATCGAAGTGCTTGAAAAGATGGTAGTTTTTTGGCTAGAAGTCTGTACTACTGAACGTTTAACTGCTTTTATGATGCACTGTTTGGAACCTTTGGTGTAGTAATGAATATTACTGTAGTTTTTTCCCAACACCAAATCGTTATTTTCAACACCTCGACACGTGTTTCGATCATCAAGTGATCATCTTCAAAGAGGAAGATTAAAACTAGAAACTAATGCGAGCTAACCCTATTTATGCTATACCTATAGGTAAACCATCCAGGCGTACCTCCCGTACAGGTATACCAACCTAATATGTTTATATAAAACATTTTTAGCTATATAAAATTAATTTCACAATATTGCCTATCCAAATTCATTTTTATATAAACATATATTGTAAAATAATAAATAAGACAAAATAAAATTAATTTAGGTTGGTAAACCTGTATAGGTGGTACGCCTGGATGATTTACCTGTATGGGATACCTATATAGCATAAATAGGGTTAGCTCACATTAGTTTCTAGTTTTAATATTCCTCTTTGAAGATGATCACTTAGTGATTGAAACACGTGTAGAGGTGTTAAAAATAACGATTTGGTGTTGGGAAAAAACCCCAGTTATATTCGTTTAACTGTTTGTTGATTCGTCTGATACGCATTTATTGTATTTGTTTTCAGATTACAAAATGTTTAATATGATCTGTTTAATTTTCCTCAAAAACTTACACTCAATTCAACAGTATGATTACATTGGAGGATAATATTAGAACAATCATCACATGCTTTGTTTACTTCAAGTAGACCCTCAAGTTGTAGAACCGGAATCAAATAAGAGGAAGAGATTTACAATATTACACTAAACTACCACCAGGTAGTTTATTGCAGCCAATACCATTTTAGAGTGATACATACTATACCTAGATAGAAATTACAGAGCGCTAACAAATTATGGTACCTTGAAATTTAGCTGGATTAGCATGTGATAGACGTTAAGCATCTTCTGAACTCCAAACTTCCAAATTTTGCTATTGGTATCTTGTTGTGGATATACGCCGTCAAGTAACTTTTCTTCGATCCTAGTAATATAGGTGGTAGTGAGGACACTATATAGTTGAACAATAATCCAACTTTGTCCTGGGATAGAAATATTTTGTGTTGTTTATATTATGGGAAGAAACAATAGGTAAATGTTTATGAATAGGGATTAACTAAAGATACAAATTTGACAACATAATGAAATATTGGACAAGGAAACGCAAGTAATTGATATGAACAATGAATTAAAATATAAACTATTTAGATGATTCTGGCTATATGAAAATCATCTAATTATGTTTTTAACTTTCTCAATTGATTTTTGAACTTGAGAGCAGTTTTAGATTTTATTTCTTCAGGAATTGTATTATATATTATAATTCTATCATGATAAATTGATTTCTGTCCAAATTTAGATTCGAAATTACTAACTGATGATAATTTTGTTTGTCTATTTAGTGTTATTACTATGAATATTATTGATTTCTATGAAATTTAGATTTGTTATTGAATGAATTAAACAAATTTTTGTTCAGATCAACTAAATTTTTTGGTTTATATAAATTTATAATTCACAATCATTTATGCATTTGAGTTTTATTTTGTAAAGAAAGGTTTTATTGTTGATTCATTGGCTGATCCCCAAATAGAAATTAGATTGAAGATTGAAATAAATATTTTTAAAAAATTTAAAAGGAATATAGTTCCTAATTTTGAATAGAATACCAATGGGGGGGGGGGGGGTGCTACTTTTTTTCGAATAATTTCACAATAATTTTCATCTATATATAATCCAAGGAATTTAATAGAATTGATATAACTTATTATTAATTATAGGATTGGTACAACTGTTCAATAATCTTTCAGAAATATTTGTTTACAAAGATTTTTGGAAATTAGTTAATTTATTCTCTTGAAGCCATATATCTTAGATGCCTCTGAAAGTATACTACTATATAAGATGAAAAAAAACTCGGATGGGCATTGAAATATACCCGATACTTATTCAGCAGCAGTTTTTTTGTGTAAGAACATTGGGAGAAGTGAATATTTTGAATATAATTTCAAAATATCTATTTTATCAATAGGTATGTATCTCTCATAGAAAATGTCAGTGGTCTCATTTCGATTTCATCTTAACAGCTCAATACCTTTAAAAACATATCACTTAAATAGTTATTAAAAATACATGAGAAAATATGCACCTTTATGAACAAAAAAAAATAGATCTTCAAAACTGAAAATATACTTTAGTATTTTTTTCACGAAACAAATACCTTCTTCGCATATCAAATCTATTCATCATCATCATCTGATTCTTCTGCCTCTTGTGTCTCTAAATACTCTGTAATTTGAGATTGCAAACTAGTGTCTGCTACCAAATCTGTAACTCTCAATTGGTTGTTGTTGCATCCAATATAAGGACATTTCGCTTTGCTTTTCAACTGCTTTATATACCCCACTATGGTTCCGTGCTCATATACATGTTTGCACCTTTTGTTTTTGTAAGGATTTCTCACAACCGTTTTGGTTATCGGGTCTATAGGAGGGGTGAAAACATTGGAGCACATCATGGAATCACTCAGTTCTTCAAAATGAGTGTCGTCAATTTTCTTTTTCTTCTGTTTGACTTCCATTACGTCGCTCATACGTCCAAAAACGCTCTTCCAGATGCGGCTGTTCGCGTAGTTTTGCGATGATGATGTAGGTTCATTTTCAAAGAAATCCTGGAACATCTTATTTATATCTTCGGAACCAGTAGCTTCTTTCTCATTTAGTTCATTGTCAACTTTTTCCAAAGCGTCGTCCGTTTTCTTGATGAGTTGGTCTACCTCGCAGTACATCTTCACACAATTTTTCAGTTTCTCTTGCTCCTCGTTTTTCTCTTGCTCATCTTCGAAGTTCTCTGTTATCAATTGTTGCCATGTATCTATCGACTTTATGCATCTCTCCAGAGTTGCATCTAGTCTTTCACGAATCGCCATTGTGAAATAAATTGGTAAATTTATCGTTAATTCAAAATGCAATCATAACTACATACCTAACCTCTCTCTGGTTTTTGTTTTTCATTCAAAAATTTCAAAATAATAAAACCTCTTGGAGTTCCGTGATTTATGCCAGAAATCACAAAACACCAAAGTATTTAACAAAAAGTTTTCAAATCAGTTGTGTCATAGGAGCAGACACCAGAAAAGGTCTTTAATCGCTTTTCTCTTAAAAAAACAAATTTTAAAATGGGTCACTGCCTTTGAATTTGAAATGAATTTTCTCAAAAGCTAGCATCTCTAATGATGGTCTCCTAAACATTCAAAAACTTAACTTCAGCAATGATGGTTAATCATATCGTCACCGACTTCAGTCATAATGATTTATCAATAATAATATAAAAATTCTTACCCTCGTCTCGTAGACAACAATACCGTCAAAAACAACTTGTATTTTAACAGATGCAAGATTTAGACTGGTTTTGTTTGCCACAAGCCATTTATATCGGAAAAGGCCGTCACCAAATCAACAGAAACCTTGGTGTTCTCCCTTTTTACCAGTTCGCTTTTACATTTGAATTGAAGGGGTTATATTTTTAGGATGAGGGAAGATTCCCTCATCCTTTTTTGTATCAAGATGGAGTAGTAGAAAGCCAAAAACTTTCTTTCCCAAAAAGTTTATACATGTTGATAGATGGTGTCAGAATCGAAATCTTTCGCGGATATTTTGATCAGTTCTTCAATATTGTAAAAAAAAATTGTCGCCCAACATCAATTTATTCCTGAACAACATTGAAAATTGAAGTACCAACCAGATATTTTCACACAGTGGGTTCATGGGGTGTACTCTGGTGTACTCAGCACCTCTATCAATAGAATGCTGAAATATATACCTATGGGGACATTTTATTGTATTTGTTCGAAACTGCGGGAACGTTAGTTGCAAATACAAGGGGTAAAATAACAAAGACAGTTTGAAAAAGTATGAAGATGAACGAAAATCGTAACTAAATATGTTGAAAACTATAAAAATAGTCTCCACTGTTTGATTGAAAAACCTTCACTTTGGACAAATCTGCATCACTCTAACTCCACTCACCTAAAAATTGATTGATTGCAAACGAAAACAGTTATTTTGGTATGATAAGAACAAATTTAGAAATCATAAATGAAAATGTCAATTCAGATCAACATAAAATATAGGAAATACAAACTATTTAAAAAAAATCGGGAAAGCTTGTATCTTTTCTACGAAAAAGTAAAATAATTGGTTGTCCAGTCCTCTTCCTCTTCACCTGTGATTGTGTCATGTGTCATTGTGATTGTGTATTGTGTCATAGTCATATCTATTATTTTGTGTTTGTGTCGTTTGTGGTTAATTTACTTTCACTTGTTAAAACGATAAGAGAAGCTCATAAATCGAAAAATGCTTATAAAGATAACAAAATAATTTACAAATTCGTCCATTTCCTGTCCATAAAAAATCTTTATTGAAACAAAGCCTTTCGAAACAGTACCAAGGCCGTTGTCTATTTACCAAAAAAAAAACGACCTTGTTCTGCAAAAATAAACCATTTTTACCAGGAAAAACGAGAGCTGTACTTTTACTTTAAGAGTTATGTGATACCGTTGTAGGATGTAGCTTATTGAATTTATAGTCAGGTGAAAATGAGATCGAAGATAATGTTCAAGTGCTTGTAGACTGTGGAAAAATTATGACTACCACATTTATTGGTAATATGTCAGTGCCATGACTGAAGACATCAGTAAGCCGCCCCGAAGCAATACGACTACCTCTTGAAGTTCCTGTTGGTAGGTGATAGTGATGTCGGAAAGCAAGAAATTTTATCAGAACTCGACGATGGTTCGTCAGAAAGTCCGTTTTGTGGCCACAGTGGTAAGTGTATGTAATTGATACTGTTGTATTCGAGTAAATGTACAACGTGCTCGTTTTACAGCTTACAAGACGACAACAATTCTCTTGGATGGGAAACGGGTGAAACTACAGCTGTGGGATACATCTGGACAAGGCCGCTTTTGTACTATAATTCGCAGCTACTCAAGAGGTGCACAAGGTTCGTTATTTTCAATTATTCTGGTGATTGCCTGGTCCAGGTATCATCCAATTTTTTCATTGTTCTAATATAGTTCGGCGAGGATAAATTGAGATCCAATAGATATTCCTATATTTTTCATTCCTGACAATGAAGCATTGCTGATTCTTCTTCAGGTGTTCTCTTAGTCTACGACATCACTAACCCTGGTCATTCGATGGGTTGGACCGATGGCTGAAAGAGGTAGATGAACATGCGCCAGGCGTGCCGAAAGTTCTAGTGGGAAACAGGCTGCACTTGGCTTTCAACAGGAAGGTTGGACAGAGGGACGCACAAATATATGCTAACAAGCACAGCATGGCATTTTTTGAGGTATCGCCTCTGTGCAACTTCAACATACACGAGAGTTTTTGTGAACTGTCCAGGATGGCTCTTCAGAGGAATGGCATGGAAAGGCTGTGGAGATCTAATAAAGGTTTGTATTATTACCACTTAGCGGCCTTAGTCGTTTTCTGATGATGGTAAGTTGGTGTAATATCTTATTCTGCACACTTATCCTTAGAACAAAATTGTTTTGTGATAGTTACCGTTGAATTAGGGGGAAATAACAGTGGATTGTTCAATAAACATTGAGTTGAATTTACTGACAGTCATTTCAGCAAAATATTAAACGTTGTTAGTGGAACAAGCATCGAGAGATGGTAAAAAAGTTAAATCAGAATTAGCCTCACTGATGAATAAACTAATGAATATTTGTTTTTCAATGAAACCATTATTCAAAGCAAATAGAAAAGACCAAATGACAAATTATAGATCAATTTCAGTTTCATTTAAAATTATTAGGAAATCAGCACATTCTAGAATTATTCAAAAAACACTTTGTGAGATTTTCACTAAACAGCTTTACAAAAATGCAACATGTGTTTCGCCATGGATAGGTTTCTTCTGGCGTGTCTTAAAGTAAAGTCACGCTGCTATGGAGTCACAAATGTAATTCTTTTGAAATATTTATTCATTTATATTTACACGGGCAAGCCCAATTCGGATATAAGTAGTACAGTGCTATGCAGTACTTGATACAATACAGTGGATCAAAAGTAAGTTATAACAATAATACAATTCCGAAGTAAGATAGCAAATAAATTATTAAGAAAAAATTTAGGCACAATACAACAACATAAGCAGAGAGTTAGCCAATCTAAGAGTTCTGGGAATAAAGCCGTTATATGAATAATTGAATCTGTGAAAAGAAACATAAAACGTTTGCACCTGTCTAGTTGAACGACTGGGGACATGTAAAGATGTTTTGGAGAGAAGCTCGGGACTGATACTCAGTCCGTTGATAATTTTGAATAGAAGTATTAAATCTCTGTTTTCTGCGAGTCTCAAGAGAAGGTATGTTCAAAATGCATTCCAATGCAGTATAGGCATAGTATACACGTATCTTGAAGGCAATATATCGCAGGAAATTGTGCTGTACTGCCTCGAGTACATAAATATACATAAAAGTAAATTTATCTTTAACTAGAATGAAAGAAATGCAGTGAAAGCAATAATCATGAAAACAGTGTATCCCGTTCTAAGAATTCTTCTACGCTATAATATCTGCTTCTTTTTTTGTTTTAAATGGTATAATATGCAAATCTTCAATATCTTTAGGCACCGTATTGAATAATATTATGCTATTATATGCAAGTGATTCCTTGAATGTTGATTTTTTTATGTTTTGGGATTGTTAATGAATGTTTATTTTGTGTTGCATAGTTATGAACTATTGATTCATCTCTCAGATTGGGTACATTATTTGTAACATGGAGCAGAGCTTTATATATATAGATACACGGTAACTTTAGCATCTTGTTATTGCAGAAAGCAGGTTTACAGCTATCCCTGGGTGCAATATTAAAGATAGTTCTAATAATTCTTTTTTAAATAATGAAAACACGTTTTGCCCCCACAGAAGAACCCCACATTAATACATTTTGAGCCATATGTGAGTACGCCAATGAATAGTAAACAGTCCTGATACCATCTAAACTAAGCACGTCTTTGATCTGTCGTATTGCAAATAACGCTTGAATCAATTTTTTGCAGACATGATCGATATGGGGCTCCGAAGACAAGGTTTTATCTATAAACATACCAAGGAGTTTGTCTGTTTCCGAGAGTTTAATGTTGTTGAATTTCACTGTTTTCCTTAACACGAAGCTTAAATGTACTGTTTTACTTTCATTCAGTATTAGTTGATTCCTATCACACCAAGAAATCATGTCATCCATGACTGAAATAATGTTGTTTTCTAGCTCCTCCGCAGCAGTATTTCCAGAAACTGTTACGGTAGTGTCATCTGCGAATAGGATAATGAAACCTTGTTTTATATACTCGGAAGATCATTTATGTAGATAGAGAAAAGCAGTGGGTCTAAAATGGACCCCTGTGGTACCCCAAGGATGATGTCTTGAATATCAGATACTGCATTATTCACAGTCACTACCATTTTCCTATCTTCCATAAATGATTTTATCCATTCCAGAAGGAACCCTCTAATGCCTATGTTCTATAACTTACTAACCATTATGTCACTACTGAATTAAACGCCTTAGCCAAGTCAAATAATATTGAAACTACGTACTTCCCCTTATCGATTTCATTGTAAATATACTCTAAATTTCTAGCAATAGAAGTCTCAACTGATCTAGCTTTTCTAAAACCATGTTGATGATCGGTTAGAATCTTGTATTTTTCGAGAAACGCAATAATTCTATTTGCTACTATTTTTTCAATAAGTTATGATGGAATACTCAGTAATGATATTTGGCGATAGTTATCTATATCTTCATGTGAACCCTTTTTATGAATAGGAATAACTTTGGCTTTTTTTAGGACACTTGGAAACACACCTTCCATTATACTATCTAGAAACTATACTATATACTATACTATCCTAGAAACGGTTTCAAGCATTTTTCGATATCAGCTTTCGTTCGTGAGATATAGCCCATTGTAAGTTTTGAAATTGACACAGTGTATATCTAGTCTCAACCTTCCTCTTTCAGACACACCTCACAAGGAGGTATCGCAAGTATAATAATCTAGGAGATACATCCATTTTTGTCATTCATCTATTCCACTACTTTTCTAAATCCGACCGTGAAATAATTTCTGAATATTTGCAGTACTGACTCTTCAAGAACTGTGCTGCCGAGCAATTGTAGCCCGAACAACCGTTTACAGCATAGAGCAGCTACCCCTACCGACGTGCGTCAAGTCTAACCTCAAGTCGTACGCGCTTACAACATCGTCCACCCAGTGGAGGTACACCATCAACCAGAAAAAGGGGCGGAAGCTGCGTTTCCCGAGTACCCCCACCACTCCTGGCTCAGGAGCTGATAATCAAAGCTGTGTGCCTCGAAACACTTGCGTTGTGTCTTGACAGACCCTGACAGTTATGAGTAAGTGTCGTTGAACAGTAAGTTGGAGAGAGCAAGAAGTTGTGACTTAATTTATATACCTGTATTGTTGTGGAATGTTTCGATTTGCGATAAAGATTTGTGTATATTTTTTGTTTCATTTCTCTTGCAGTCGTCTAACCCGTGTTAGGAATCACACGTTCAAAGGTAAGACCTCGTTAATCCTTAGCTCGCACAAGTCTCGGCTTCTGAGGGTGAGGGTTGTCGTTCCTAGAAGTGTGACATCTGGTTAACGGAAAAACATTTCTTCTCACACACAACTTTCGTGTTCGAATCGTTGATTGCAATTTTGTGAAAAGAGAAATGAAAATTTCTATGTTTTTTACCACTTTTAATTGTAACTAACGTTACTGCAGTTTCGTCCTATATGAACATTCTCAAACTAATACAATAAACTGTGTTTATTGTATTAAAAGTGGCGCCATCTGTTGTCTTTTAAAATATATTGAAATTTATGATTGAAGCATCTTATCTACAATTTCAGAAACAAAAGCCAATCCCAGCATCCGCCAGTGTGTAGACATCTTTAAAACGACAATTAGAACAAATAAATATTGAATAATAACTTCTGACCTACCACTCCATCTAAAGTAACTGAATGTGGGAAACAAACCTTACAAGATGTGTAGATTTGTAGATCATGCATAGAACACAATTGTCGGTCGTCAAAACGCTAAGGAAAATTTTTGTGACATTGAGATACTCATCAGAATGGTGTCCACTCACCATCCTATCTATAGTAACTGAATTTATTCTCAACTGAGTATTCAACTACTGCTTTCATAGTCAAATCATCAAAGTATTTTTCTTAGGCTTCACGAACAGCTTTAATTTAGTATGTAGAATATTTTGTCAAAAATTCTCAACCTACGTCAATAATAAACAAATCCTATTCATTCACAGAGGTGCTGACTACGCTTAGGAGTGACATTGCTTGACAACGTCAAATTGGTACTTAAATTTTCAAAGTTACTTACATATGGGAATAAATTGATATTGTGTGAAAGATTATTCACATTATGATCCATAAATTGCTGATTTGAATATAATAGGAGCGACAAATTTCGATTCTTGATCCATTTATCAACATGTGTACAAGTAAAAAGCTGAATCTCATTTCTCGTATCGGTAGAGTTCGACTGTTTGAACATCATCGTTCTTATACATCTTTGATTTTAGTGTATCATGAAATTTATAGTACCTACCCTGACCACCAGAGAGTGATGGTAGTACGATGTCGGTGTTCAATATGGTTACAAACAGATTAGGTTAGGGGTAACTACATTTAAATACCGACATTGGTTAAATGCACCGTACAGAAGCAAAGGCCAAGAAAACCTAGAGAAAGAGAAAATACCACAGAACTATAACTTAGCTCTGTGGAAAATACCGACATTGTATTGCCATCCCTCTCTGGTAGTCAGGGTAGGCACTATAAATTTCAGAATATACTAAAATCGTACTTAAGCTTCTGTAGGCTATCAATCAATAATAAAAATCATAACTGCTTTATTATCCTTATATTGCCAAAGCGATGAGTAAAAACTTGTGGAACATTCCATAGTTGATTAATCCATCAGTCTTCCTTTTAGGGCGGTGGATTTGGAATACAAAAAATGCATTTGGTGATTTCTCAAGAAATAGCCTAAAGTTGCATTCGGTGGTTTCGAACACAGACAATGAATAGTTCTGAAGAGTAAAAGTTCCATTCGGCGACTTTGAACACAGAAATTGCATTCAATAGTCACAAACACAAATGTTGATTTGTGGTTTGGAATAGTGAGAGTGCAATAACAGTTTTCAAGGCAATGAATAAAACTTCTCATAAATTTAAATACATTCTCTAAAGATCAGTTCTTTCGAAGTTTCTGCTGATATGATTAAATGTTAGGAATAAAACAATGAAATATTTTTATAAATTTATTCACAATCCTTCAATACACTGACGAAAATCTAAGCAGCAAGTATGTACCTGAAATCATATCAAATGTCACCAAAATAATTCTTTTCCAATATTCTGCCTATGGGGAAAAGACAAAATACAGATTCCAGAAAAGAATTACTTTCGTAGCAGCATTGGAGCATTCTATAGGTGTTAACTAACCAATGTAATACTGGATTTGAAATTAATATTGATAACTCATGACAATGTAATTCTTACCTTCATAGATACCTTTCTCCTTATTATGTCCTCCATTTCCTATGCACTTGAATTTAAACTAGTAATGTAAAGCTATCCATTTGTTTAGATTCATGAAAAATTAGAATGAAAATTCTTTAGGCAGAACAAAACCCAAACCAAGCTGTCAAAAGCAACAGTAAAAATTATGAGATGGCCTAAACAAATAAGCAAACATGGTAAAATACTGAAAAAATATGCTTCTTTCATCATTCTACATGTAGAAAGATTATCTAGTTGATAATAATAATTTATTTCCGGAAAGACAAATATTGAATTGGAATAGTCAAGAAAAAACAATGAAGATCACAAACAAGTACACATTCAGAGCTTTGGAATACAAAGACAATGTTAAGAACTGTAAACAATCGAATTTCATCCCTGTATAACGTAATAGTAGTAACAGTGACAATATGAATCTCAAGTGACCACATAAAATAAACCTTCAAGGTTTTTAATATCAGATGATCAGAATGACAATGACATGTCAAGTGAACACACGGATCTGGGTTAGAGGCTCCTATAACTGTGAACAACCCAAGCTTTGATCAAAGAGTGTGAACATTCACGACAAGAGATAATTATGCCAAAGCTAGTATCCTGGTTTGATGGCTGTGTTTTGCAGGTTTTTATGAATAAGTTTTCGTCTACGACTGCGGTAGGCATCAAAGGCGATGAGGAAACAAACGCATCAAAGCAGATACTGTATTAGTTTTGATCGAAAGATCATTTACAAAAATCAGGCCCAGTTATGCTTTCCTGTGTAATGCCTATATTATTTTTCTTATTCGCCTAAGGTGATACGAGTTTTACCTATCACTTAAATAAGATTTTAACCATTCTAAAGCTTTACCTCTTATTCCATATGTGTACAGCTTGATGAATATTCACGATTCATACAGTCACATGTTCAAGATAGGTCCAACAAAATTCCCAGTAATATATTCCCTTTCACAAATGCTTTGGCAATACTTTACAACAGCAGTTTCAACAGATCTACCCTTTATATAACTATGCTGGGTTTTTTTAATAAGATTATTATCCATTTCACACGATTTAGAGAATGTAAGCAACACGCTAATGAATCTGCAGATTTCAAATAATTCACAATTTCCTGCCTTTCAAATTTGAAACAGTTGATAAAACTTTACTGCAGAAATTACGCAATTTTGGTGAGAAAGTTTCAAAATTATTTATATAACAGAAAACAATACGCGTTCACAGAAAATCAACAAAGTACAACCGAGAGGATACTTTGTGGATTTCCGCAAGGATCTATGCTTGGTCCACTTTTGTTCCTTACCCATATCAATTCAATGGCGGGCCTTCAAGTCCCAGGCGTTTAGAGTATTTTTTGTTGAAAGGAAGAGATATAAATTCAAAAACACAGATCATTTGATTCTACCAATAGGAACAAATTCGCACCCCATTCTGTAGTATCTGCTTTGACACAACCAGAACACTTCATCGATTGCCTCACCAAGTTAAATAATGTCGACCTCCGACGTAGACGAACATTTAACAGATGTTTTGATGCAGCCAGTGTAAAAATTACTATAGTGTGCGCCCGACTTCATATTAAAACGTACTGTGAGGCAGAACTGAGAATGCACCAAGACAGATCCATAAGAAAAGTATCAGAGTGGCAGGAAACATAAAAAAGGTCTAAGAGCTAACGAGAACAACGGACAGAAAGGAGATGGGAAATCGAAACTGAATGCACAAAGAGACACCTCAAAATTTGATGAATGTTTGACTTCAATTATCTGTTATAGACCTAGTCTACGACTAAAATGCTAGTAAAAGATAGATTTACTAGCTTCAGTAGTTTAAGGTGTTTCTTCTGAACAAACACTACTTTTTTCGAATATTTAGAAAGCAAATATTTCTTTAGGAGAGACTAGTGTTTGACGACTTTTTCATCAACACACAGAAAGTGTTAAACTTATCTTTGAAAGGGTCTTACGAAATAAGATTTCGAGCCAAATTTAGGCGATATCTCAGTTACACGACAAAGTCTCAAAGACCATAGATAAACAAGAATGCCACATTCCCCCGTTTTTTCTATTACTTTGGCAGAAGCAACGTAAGAGATCATCTGAATTAACTGAACTGAAATACTACTCCCTTAACCCCCCCATTTTATCTGGTTGGAAACCCCCATTAGACCTCACAGCTGTTATCTCCCTCCTTATTCCCGTTCAGCAGGGAGAACAGCAGCAGCTTTCTGCGCCCGGCAAGAACGGCATAAGCAGCACTGGGCAATCTCTCGTACCCCCGCAAAACCGCAACACTCTCTCACAGCAAACCAGCAGCACCTGCTGTGCATATAAAACTCGTTAGTGAGTGATTCTCGGATTCATTTTGAAAAGAAGCATGTCTGCTCCAACTTTAATATTAGTGATTATTACAGTTTGATACGACGCTGAAATATTTCTTGTATTGATGCTTTAAAGAACAAGGAGGTGCTTTATGCAATGGAGGAGGCTCAGTATTTTTACTACCAAAACATCAATTCTTGCTTCAGTCTATTCAACACTTACGGAAACATTTTTATTGCTCCTTCAATTACTTACAAGACAATACATTTTTTCATCAAAGTGTTTGCGCCTGTTTTCAAAATCATGAATTGAACATACTTCAAATTGAAAACAGGAATAGTTTACTCGCTTTGTGAAAGTTTGCTAATGCTAATCATTTTGATTTCTACAGTTTACATCCAAGTATGAATGAACACATCAAATCAAATAAAAAGTTGCAAACATAATCTTGAAACTACACACTTGATGAATTTTCGAAAATTCAAATTTTTTTGTTCAAAGTACAGATCAATCTAACCTAAAAAACGTGAGCAGGGACAAAACTGCTTCAAAAACAATTGTTAAACCAAAAAATCCCAGAATTATATACAAACATTATTCCTATCTATGAAAAACGATATAATTTTAAAACAAAGATCTTTCAAACTTTTAGGTCTAAGGTGGTAGGTTTTGAATAAATACCTTTAGAGGCAGGCCCTAATGAACTGCATGGCAGCCTGCAACTCTATCTGGTATCTGCAAAAAACAAGAGCTTAGTACACTAAAATATTTATTATCAACAAAATATACCTAAGACCTAGACCTCGAACGAGATTTGCTAACCGACTTGGACCTGCGTTTTCCATTCCTTGATGGAGGCGACTTGGACCGCCCTCTGGAGCTCTTGCTATCCGAGCGAGAGCGACTTCTGCTCACTGACCTACGAGTACGTGATCTTGACCTACTTCGTCTGCCCCTAGATCTGAATAATGATAAAAATATTCATCAGAAAACAAACAATTGGTGGTTTGGACAAAAACGATGGCCATACAAAAAGTGGTGGCAGTATTTATAACTACAATATACCTCACCATACATTTCAAGATTATATAATTTCAGAAATATTCATCTCCCCCAACTACCTACACCGTAAGTTCTTTCAAATACCTGCCGGAAATCAGCTACTTTCCCGGCCAATAAACTCTTTACAAAGATGTATAGTTCATGCAAAGAATAACTTTAGATACAAACTGGAACAAAAAAAAGCTCTCTCGAAATAACTATATTCATATAAACATAAAAACACTTTTTAGTTGTGGAATTGAATCAGATATCATTCATAGTATTGCTACACAATATAATATATAAAAGAGGTAAAATTTCACTTATATAGAACACTGTCATTCTCAAGTGAAATTTTTGTTCGGCATACCAGTAAAAATTCGCCTCCCACAGAAAAATTTTGCAAAAACATACCTCCTTCTGCCGCGGTTCCTCCTTTGAGGGGAGGAAGGCCTTCCATACCGGGCCATCTGCACTCTGAGTTCCCTGCCATCCATCATGCGTCCGTCCATGGCGTCTAGCGCGTCCTCGGCGTCCCTCTTGTCATAAAACCTTTAAAAAAGTATGCAAACATGCTCCGTCTACGATCAAGTTGCTAAACCGCTTACCTAACGAAAGCGAACCCTCTGCTTTCTCTCGTGAAACGGTCCCGCGGAATATAAATGTCTCCTACTTCACCGCATCTCTCGAATGCTCTTCTCAAATCCTCAACGGTTGTACGGTATGTTAAATTGTCGACTTTTAGGGATACCATTCCCTCGATACGCGGTGCAGGCCTACCGTAACTCATTTTGGATGGATTCAATCAATAAAACTGGATAAATGAAGTAGCTTTCACCACAATGCTATTATAAACTGCGCTTCCACTAAACAACGACAAAGCATTGAAGACAAACGACATTTCTTCTTCTCATTGGCTTTTGGATCTAGTTTCTAGGCCATTATCCAGTTTCGACAAATAAACCTGTATTTTGACCTTGTTTGATGGGAATATTGTCGACACTTTAGTCTCTTTCACACAAAATTTGTTATTCTTCTTCCATTTCCTTCTTTTATTCGTTATCTTTCAACGTACAACTAGCTATTGAGGTTTCGGAGTATAAGGATTTCACAAACACAAGGGAAGGTGAATGTTAATGGTACATATTCAGGAAAATTGAAGAACAGGGTATGTAGACTCATTTTTATTCGAGTTATTTCAATTCATTTCAACTTATTTTTTATTCAATTTCCAATTTATTTTATTTATTTATTTCTCGTGTTTCAGCATAAATCGTACTTTTTTTCATTTGAGAGACATTATATTATATATGAATGAAATTGAGGAACAGATCGATGAAGCATTCTTCGTTATGTATACAGCTGATACATCTTCATTAATATCAGAAAGTAGTAAGAGGTATAAGTAATAAGAAATAAGTAATAAGAGTTCGGAAAAATGAATTTCTGTTGCTTGTAACTATCTAATGAAATTTAAAATTTGAATATTGCGCAATAAGATACTATATCTTTGGCGCAATCAGTGTCAAACAACGAAACAAATGTTTCTTGAATTTAAAGGGATGTATGTTTGTAGAAGAAATGAATTATTGAGAAAGGTTTTTGTTATCTACTTCTCCATTTCTACACAAAAACATGTGGAAAGCTTTCAAAGAGTGGAAGCCATTAATTCGAAAATAAACTGATCACATACAAGTAACTTTCTGAAAGTTACCTATTTGCATGATCTAGACATCTTTGAAAATACTGCGTTTTCAGGAACTGTCAGAAGAGGGAACTTCTTTGACCGGTCCATTTTCTATAACTTGTGGTTTATTATTTCTGAATTTGTATGAAAAAGTACAAATTTTAGGATAAGCGGTAAATTTCCATCAGTTTTTGTAAAAATTTGCATATATCACTTCAGACTTTTACATATATAGAGTGTCTTCATTTATGAAAGTCTTTTAAAATATAAAATAAAATTATTTAATGTCAACTGTCAATCGTTTGAAGAGCAATTGTCGTCCGGGGTACACGAGTTAAATTTCGAACGGTGGTAAATGATGAATTTGACATCTTGACAATCGTCCATTTTGTAATTTCGTCATCGAAGATCGAGGAACGCGCTCCCTCTTCCGAGTTCGCGCCTAGCTTGTGTATTGCCTCTGCGTGGTTTTGTTTGTAATTTACAAATACTGGCAATAATTTCGATTAAAAATGAGTTACGGTGGTAGAGCACCACCTCGCATCGAAGGAATGATTTCCTTGAAGGTAGATAACCTAACCTACCGAACGTCGGTTGAAGATCTAAGAAGAGCATTTGAACGATGTGGTGAAGTCGGAGATATTTATATTCCGAGAGATCGTTTTACGAGGGAAAGCAGAGGATTCGCATTTGTTAGGTAAGTCGCCAACATGGTATTTCGTCAAATGTTCATATTCAGTGAAAATAACGGGTAAAACTTGATCTCAAATATGCTTCGAAAGTCATTTTAATAGTTTCGTTACACCAATTTCGTTTTGATGCTAGCGATTCTGGTTTAACTCATTCAATGTTTGTAGGTTCTATGACAAGAGGGATGCTGAAGATGCGCTAGACGCCATGGACGGACGTATGTTAGATGGAAGGGAACTCAGAGTCCAGATGGCTCGCTACGGAAGGCCTTCATCGCCTCAACGAAGATATCGTGGAAGGAGAAGGTAGTATTTGCATGAAGCTTTAGTCGTGGTTGGTTATATATCAATTCCGATCTAGGGGTGGCAGGAGAAGTAGGTCCAGGTCTCGCAACCGAAAGTCACCTAGCAGAAGTCGCTCTCGATCAGACAGCAAAAGTTCCAGGGGTCGGTCCAGGTCTCCAGCTTCCAAGGACGGAAAAGGGCGTTCGAAGTCTATGAGCAAGTCTCGTTCGAGGTCTAGGTCTTAGGTGGGTAGAACAACTTACAGCATTTATAATTGAATGGGGTGAGGATAAATAAAAACCTTGATTTAATATCGAAAGAAAGTAGACTTGCTGAAATTTTGGAGGGTCAAAAGTTTCTGTATCGAATGTCATACAAAAAAAAAGTGACTTCTATATGCACAGGAGCTGAATTCCTGTGCGGCTTTTGCGAAATTGACTTTTTATATATCAAAAAGGGCCATTTATTTTGTCATGCCATATAAAATTGTGGGGGATTCGTGGGACAGTAAACATAAGATCAACCCCTTACCACAAGGATCAAGGTAATTTATTTTGGTATAGTTGATGAACTGACTTTTTTTTATATAAAACCAATTTTAAGATTGTCGTTCAAGAATTTATCACTTCCAGAAATATCCCAGTCGTAATTAGTGTCTAAATTTATGAAAACGGTACAAAACGGTCAAATTATTCCTCCATATAACCTCCCTAAAAATTCAGCATGAGCTTGCTTTCATAAGAGTTGATAATAATAGTTTTTTTGTATTACATTTTTTCAGGTGATGATTCCTGAGGCAGTGCAGTTAAATAGGCTCCTGTTCTGTTCTCTAAAGGTATTTATCAGAAAATTGACCTAACGAAACAAACCCTTTGCTTCATTTATTTCCGTGTTTAAATGTTTTACGAATAAGATTAGGACAAATTGTCTTTTCGTAATTTACCTTTTACGGATCTAATCAGTTCACCATGGATTATCAACTCAATAGGTTAGTTTTTATTCAGATGCCAAGTTTTTTTCAACTTTGACAATTGCACATGTTTTTATTGAATTAATTGAATGTGTTTTTTTGTTGAAGATTTTTGCGTAGAATCATTAGGTTAAGACATGTTTAATTTTTGGGGATCATAAAATAGTTCTTAGAGGATTTGTAGCTGGATGAATGTTTATCTGATGTAATTTTTTTCTGATAAATGTGTCTTTTAAATCGTTTTTATTTATTTTTTTGTTGAAGTGCTTTACTTTGAAGGTAGAGTATTTATCTAATATTGAAAAATATTCAGAGTTTCAGTATTTACCAAGTATTCGCCTTTTATTTTTCACGATCACAAAAAATCACTCCTGCTAGAAATTTCATTTGATTTTTTTGCATTCAAAGTATTCTTATTTTCACTCCCTTGTTATAAGGTATAAAAAGTGATTCCTTCATAAAGAAAAAACAATTTATACTCAATCAATTTTGCCATATTCATTATACAGGGTCAAAACAAATAAACTTTGAATGAGCTTTGACAAAGTTTCAATGGCCTTATTTCGATTTTGTGCAAAACCCATATTTGATACTATGTCACTTCTTCAAAGAAAATGGGCCTCGCAAAAGCGTTGTCAAAACAGAGGAGTTTTATATAAATTGCGCTGAGTCTTATTTTGCATCAGTGATGCAATTTACAAAAAAAGTAAATGAAAATCATATTATTCGTCTTATGAAATTGTATTCAAAAAACTCTTCCGAATAACTTGCTTTGATATCTGGAGAAATTGAAATTTGACAGAAAATTGGGATTGTTGATCACTTCTTTTTGGATGTTTCTAATCTCGATCAAAGCAAAGATCGACACCAAACTAAAATTTTGATCAAAACTTTCAATAAAAAAAAATCATGAGACAATAAATATTATTTAAATCTATGTGTGGGTCTCGTCACTGATCTCAACTTCCTCAACCAATGCATGTTCAGCAGCATTTCCTTTCCCATGGCAAATTTTACAAACCAGTGAAAGGCACCCCATTCTCTCCAGTTCTTGCAAACCTTTACATAGAAGACTGAAACCAAGTGTAGATGACATCTTCATTATATGGCCTCATGAATTTGAAAGTGCCCATACATTCATAAAGTCATAGGACTTACAGTCCTACCTGAAGCTCACAATGGAAATCGATAATAACAACTCACTTCTATTTCTTGACGTTCTCATCACAAAATTCAACTATTTATTCTCAGACACTGTCTACCAAAAACCATCCTATACCAACCACTACGTGAAAGTGTTTCACCCTCATCTTGCCCAGTTGAATTCAGTTTTGAATTCTCTCCAGACATAGGTCTGTCAGACTCGATGACAGTTACAATGGTTTCTAAGGAACTGGACGGACTCAAAAGTCCGTTGCCAAAAGCGACTATCCCAAACCCAAAGATCCAACTTCAGCAAACCGATACCCCTCATACCAAACAGCCCAAAGAACAGACACACCACGCAAATGTTTTTATTTCTTATATTCATGGAGTTATGGACGAAGTAAGTCTAATTCTGAAGAGGCACGACATAAGAACAGTATTGACAGCCAACAGCGAACACCTAAGGACACAAAACCTAATGAGGCCCAGGGCATGTACGAAATACCATGTTTCATCTGCTCCAGAACTTACATTGGCCAAACCTACAGAAGAGTTTCCAACAGAGCCTATGAACACGAGCTTGCTGTCCGTAAATGGGATCTAGCCTCATCACTAAAACCATCGTCACTGAAAAAAAACTCTCCAGGCCAGGATGATACGCCAATCTATTAAAATTAAAAAACGGCCACAACAAACGAGATGATTCACGAAGATAACCTTATTCATGGAGATAGATCTTTAATGTCATGCCATACATCTCACAACATTGCACACCTCTCTTCTGCAAGTCACAACCCCCGTTCCTACTACTAAACCAACCCTCGCCCCAACTTTCGGTCTGCCTCTCCACTCGTCTAGGGACATGAAAACCAGAGCCCGTGAACCCTCAGTCGTTGCTTGGGAGAAGACAGATTGAGACCCATGTGTAGACCAGTCATGAGACCTGAGGAGTAGGTAGTTTGAGACCTCGGGGTCAAGTCACAAAACTCAACAACATGTACAAATTGATTCATTCAAGTAATAAGAAATAGAGAGCTCCGCAAGGCTCTCACTGTATCAAATATATTGTCAAATGTTTCATTTATAGTGATTGTCTTCTGTTTGTTGATAACTTGAAATTGTTCAGTATTAAAGAGTCTACGAACGATAAAAAATTTGTGTATTACAAACAGATTAAACAATTCGTATAGGAAAAATGAACTATATCTAAATAGCAATGAATGTTGTTGCATGAGCTTTTTTAAAGGCTCCTGAAAATTAAAATGTGTTACAACAGTAGAGGATTTTGAAATTTATTGAACGTTTTACCAACGTTTCTCTTGTGATTTTCACAACAGAAGGGATTGTACTGAGCAACTTTTTTGAGTTTTCCTATATTCGTCCTTAGTCTTATCTATATTGATTATGCCTAAATCGTATGATCTCCTCAGTATCAAGTACATAATTTAACCCCCGAAAGAGTTCTAAACAATCATTAGAAATGAAACTTTCTATGCTTTTTAACCAATTTTATTTGTAATGAGTGATTTTTTGCTGGTATCTCTTTGGCAACACTGTTTTTGACAGATGACGCGTGAATCGTGTCTTGTGTCATTTCAAACTTTTCCCAATTTATGGGCAGTTTCGTCGGCCTACTGAGCTATTCGGAAGCTTGTGACTAAGTTTCGAACCCATTTTACATTATTGGACATTAAACCACCTACACGCGTACGTAAAGTGAGGATCGAAGAAAATATTGTGGCTGTATCCGCCAGTGTTCGTGATGACCGTGTAATGTCGATTCGCCGCCGTTCGCAACAATCGGTCCTCTGTTACTCCACTACGTGGAAAATTTTGCGAAAGGATTCGGGTGTAAAACCTTGAAAGATACAGCTGGTGCAAGAATTGAAGCCACACGACCTCCCACAACGTCTAACATTTGGTGAATGGGTGTTGGCAAAGTTGGAGGAAGATTCACATTTTAATAGAAAACTTGTGTTCAGCGACGAGGCTCATTTCTGATTGAATGGATACGTTAACAAGCAAAATGCCGCATCAGGAGCCACAAGCATTGCAAGAGCTACCGATGCTTCCCGAAAAAGTCACTGTTTGGTGTGGATTATGGGTCGGTAGCATCATTGGGCCGTACTTCAAAGACGACAATGGCCGGAACGTTACGGTGAATGGCGAGCGCTACCGTGTGATGAGTGATGACTTTTTGTTGCCCAAAATGGAAGAATTGGACATGTGTTTCCAACAAGACGGTGCCACACGGCACGCGAAACAATGGTCCAATTAAGAGTCGCCTTCGGTGAACAGTTTATCTCACGTTTGGGGCCCGACAGTTGGCCGCCTAGATCGTGTGATTTAACGCCTTTGGATTATTTCTTGTGGGGTCATGTTTAGGCTCATGTCTACAGGGATAAACTAGCAACGACTAACGCTCTGGAAGCCAATATTGAAACATTTATACGTGAAATACCGGTCGATATGTTAGAGAGAGTATTCCAAAATTGGACCTTGCGCATGGGCCGTCTAAAGCGGAGCCGCGGACATCATTTGCATGAAATCATCTTCAAAATGTTTGTGTTGTTTTGAAAATCAAATCCTATACCTCCTAAAAATCACCTGTTAACTAACATTACTGCAGTTTTGTCCTACAAGGACATTTTCAAACAAATACAGTTAACTCGATAAACTAATAAAAGTGGTAAAAAAACAAAGTTTCATTTCTCATTTTTTATGATGATCTACCACGTAGTAATGGCTACATCCATCAGTTAGTTCTGAACAAGTTTATCGGATACTGTGCATACATGTTAAACAGAGTTATAGCGCTAGCGTTTATTGAATAAAAGTGTACAAAAATTTTAAAAAAATTATTCTTCAATCGATTATTTCTTTCATACTCTTTCAAGAGCAACCATACACAAAAGCCACTAGACGAAACCAAAGCACAAAAACAAAGCATTCGTGATCGAACACCATACTGAACCACGAATGAATTGTTAGACTCGACTGTCCTTAAGGATAAGCCTAAGTAAGAACAGGAGATGAGGTCTTCCTTATGAAGATGCTGTCTATGGAAACGACGCATGAATATCAATGATGAACGAAGCTCCCAAAGCCATTGACATCGACGGCCAAACAAGATTCGCTTTCAGTGCAAGGCAAATGATCGTAACCAGAGCCCAGATTTGTCTTGCAGTGGAAGAATCTCGTTCGTCGATGTCTAAGCTTAGTTCTGCAACATTCCTCCTTTGGAAGCTTCGTTTATCTTTGATAACTATCCTACAGATGGCGCTTTCCTATCTAATGAAACGACAAAAGACTCCATAAGGAGAGAAGACATCGACTTTTCTTACTAGAGGTACTTGTAAACACACATTGAAAACAGTTGAGAATTCAAAGATACTAATGGATTTTCTATGCACAGCAGGTGCGGCTGATTTGGTGCTGTGGCAGAGTAGCTGTGGCAGCCAAAAGTTGCGAGAGAATGTTGCGGCGGGTTTGCGGGTGTAGGAGATAAAGAGGGAGAGAGATAGGTGCGAATGCTGATCTTGTGGAGACCACGCTTACTGGGCTCACCGAGAGCTATTTTTTATGCATTGATCAGAGCACCGGCCCTGCTCCACTAACTTGAAACTAACGTCCGCGAATTCAGTTTGGGGGGTAACTTGAAGAGACACCGGTAACACAGTCATTTGATCGTTTTATCCAGATGAAACCAGGGTCTAAAAACAAAGCGTTCGGTATCAAACTTCGGACAGCGCTGTTTTGACTAACGGCAGTGGTGCCACGAATACATTGCGCCACTGTCCTTGAAAGACAAGTCAGTACGAGAAAGTGTTGACATTTCCAGCTGCGGCTCGTCAGAGGAGGCAAGGGAGGCTTAGCCTCCCCATAAAATTTGAGGCTATTCATCGCAATAAATTAAAAGATATTGACAAATAATTATGATTATTTTTTTCTAAAAATGCTTGGTTATCATTACTTTACCATTAATTTTTAATATAAATACATAATATGCCCTAAAAAACACTATCACTCACTACGTAGTACGTACCACACTGCATCAACAAAACTCAAACGCACCGTCCATGAATGAATAACGAATAAACCATCAACCCGAAACAATTAATATCATACGATGCAAGGGAGCCAAGCCTCCGACCGCTTTAAAAAATACAGGCTCCACGAGACCCATCCAACCAGCAACATACGTTCCGATTTGTAATTTCAGTTGCAAAAATGATAGCGTTAGAGGAGGCTAGCCTCCAGTTGATCTCCGTTAGTGTACGACTGCGTTTCTTTTTTATTTAATTATTCGGACGGGATGCCGTGACGGACCGGGACTGAAAAATATTTCGGTAAATCGTTTTAGTGTTTATTGATGATATTTGTTATGTTTATAAAACAGGCAGTATTGTCTTATAGCAGTGCTTTTTGGTAATATTTTTAATGTGTTTTGAAGTGTTTTTTTTTCAATTTCAAGGTGTTTTCAGGTTTTCACTTTTTCGGTAAGTTTTTTTTTTCATTTATTATGGATAAATTGGACGAAATTGAAAAATCTGACGATGTAGTCGATTGGTTGCTGACAAATAATTTTAAGTCTTTATGTTATGATAATAAATTTTACATTATTAAAACTCTGGGAAGGCCTTAATTGATTTCAATTAAACATCAGATAATCGACAAAATCGAGGATTTAATATTAGTTGGTACGATAAATGCGATTGGTTAACCGGTTCCATTAAACGAGAAAAACTTTTATGTTAGCCCTGTGTTTTATTTTCCGTACAACCGAATACCAAACGTGGTCTAAATAAGGATACTCCGATTAAAAAAATTCACCTCGTTCTACAGAAAGACATTTTGAATCTGAGGAGCATATATTTTCGTCTTGTAAATTAGAATTGTTTAGCAAACAAAATATAGCAACAGCTTTAGATACAGCTCAAAAAGAGGTCATAATTTCTTTTAATAATCAGGTTAGGGAAAATCGGTCGAATTTTAAAAGACTTATCGATATTACGATTTATTTGGGTTCGCAAGAATTAGCTTTTCGCAGACACGATGGAACCGAAGATTCGATTAATCGCGGCAATTACAAGGAACTTTTAATGTTATGGGGCAAATATGATTCACAATTTGGAACTTTTTTAAACAGTAGCGTTCTTTCGGGCACCTCAAAAACCATCCAAAATGAGCTTATAGGCATTAAGGAAAATATAAGCAAGGAGATTGAAAGTGTTTCTTTTTTTTTGCATGGGAAATTGATGAAACTACCTATATTACCTGTACATCACAACTTTCAATCGTTTTTAGATATGTCAAAGATGGTAATGTGGTAGAACGTTTCATGGGTTTTCATGATGTTTCATCTGGGCGCACAGCTGTCGATTTGTTTAATTTTTCAATTCGTAAGTGTGACACCTATAATTTTAGGCAAAAGTTAATTGCGCAAACCTATGATGTGGCTGCGGTCATGGCCGGCCATTTAAATGGTTTACAAACTAAAATAAAGTCCATAGCTCCTCATGAACTTTTTACGCATTGTCATGCCCATTCTCTAACTTTAGTATTAAGCAAAGCTTGCAACAACAAGAAAATGTTCGCGCCTCCGGTGGGCTTTTCTGTATGTATATAGTCTTTATGACTTAAGCCTCCCCTGTTCTCCAATACAGGAGCCGTCACTGGACATTTCTTCTTACGAATAGGTACGTCATTCATAGAATCGACAGAAACAAACTTTTATTGTCCAAACAGGCACTAGACCCAATTACAGGACACCTTATACAATTTTGGGATGCAAGAGTCAACTTTAGGAAATATATACATATCGTTATAGTAATACAGAAGACCCAAGATGAATGAGGCTCCCAAAGGTATTCTGTTGCAATGGATGGTGTCTTTGTGAGAGGAAATGAGTTCACTTTCTCTTGATCTCTCCATATTTGAGAAATACTTCACTGTCAGATTTTCACTGAACAGTTTTGCAAAAACGCAACACGTGTTTCGTTAGACAATAGCGTCTTCAGAAGTGTCTATGCTAACTAAAATCTACATATTCGATGCTTTATACAGAGCTTTTCTTTAATGCCCCCTTTCTATTTTTTCAACGGGTCAACTCAAAACATTGAAATTTGAGATAATGAAATTAATGCATGAATACTTTATTTAGAAATGAAATTGACAGCTGAAACTTTCAAGATGGCGACTGGGGGCCATCTGGGAGAAAATTAAATGGAAAGGGGGTCTTATGACATATCTTTTTGAAGCTCCTGACAAAATATCTTCAACTACTACAAAATAGCTGAACATTTAATAATTGCCTGAATACATTGACGTTTAACTACATAATATGAGGTAATAAGCTAGAGTTCAGTTCAGAAGATGCTCGAAATGGTTGCCTTGAACTTCTTGACATATGAACAGCCTATCCGATATTTCACGCCGAACATTTTCGAACACAGTAACATCAATATCTCTACAAATATTTATTATTCTCTTTCCTTGCCGTATATCTAATATTGAAGCAGGTTCAGTTTTGTACACCTTTTGTTTCAAATAGCCCCATAAAAAAATCAAAGGTGTCAAATCTGGCGAGCGGGCTGGCCATTCTGTAAGACCTCGACGGCCAGTCCAACGACCGGTAAAAGTAGTATCCAAAAAGTTTTTTACTTGTCTGGAGTAATATGGTGGTACTCCATATCGAATTCATTAGGATTCGCTTCGATGATTTCAGTGATGAGAGGGTCAACAGTAGTTTCCAGGATTTCAAATACAGTTCCCATGTTGAATTTTGATCAATAGAGGCAATTTTGTCTGTGAACATAGCCGTTTAAAAAAAATGTACATTCGTCACTAAAACAAATATTGTGGAGATATGTAGGATGCCTTGCAATGGTTTCCATCATGATTTGGTAGGAATTTCTTCTTCGATCTGGGTTATCTTCAGTTAATTGGTGTACCATTTTAATTTTGTATGGATGATACATATTCCTCTTCAAAAGTCTCCACACAGTAGAAGGAGACATCTCACAAACATTCGCGACGGAATAAGTAGACTGTTCAGGATTTACTACCATCTCATCAATTTTTTGCACTTGCTGTTCTTCTGGAATGGACGGATGACCTGGGGGCTTTTTATTATGTACACTACCGGTAGTTGTGAAATGGGATACAAGTTCCCTCATAGATTTTCTACAGATAGGACGATTCGGAAAACGTTAATTGAAAATCCTTTCGGTCTTGTGAAAGTTACGCGTCGCACCGTAAATAAAAGTCGCTTCAATTTTTTCTTCCAATGGACGAGAATTGACCATTTTAGAGATTGTTGACGTGGTACCTTTCTGCTAGTAAAACCGAAAACTAAATGAGAATATTCTAACTGAACAATGATGTTCGTTGTCGTACTGACATTTTTTTGTAGTTTTTATAAACAAAAAATAACTTAAATCTTATCGGGTTGTTGGAATTGCCATATGGCAGATAAAAAGGATTGTTCTAGAAATATCGAAAATAATAAACATGTATTTAATTCCACTGTCGGAAAGTAATTTTCTGAGAGAACTGAAAACAACTCTTGGGCCAGGTCAGTTCAAGAAACTGTACCATATAGTAGTTTATTTGACTATATGTTACATAGCTGCATTTTTATAGCGTTCGCTTTAGGACACACTGATAATATTGGTCGTTTTTTCAAAAATTAATGTTTGGGCGTGACTTGCAAAGTTATTAAAAACAATAAAGATACAACTTAATATTGGCCAAACATGTAGACCTTTTCCCCAAAGAACTAAATATCATATTAGTAGTTTTTTGAATGGAAAGACTAATTCCACATTTGCATACCATCTTTTAGTAGAAGTACATGAGTTCAATCACGACTATGACGTGTTACATTTAGAAGAGAAATGTTTGAAACTCAATCTTTTAGAATGTTCAGAAATGCATAGAGTCAAGAATTTAGGTCATTTACTTACGAAACACGTGTTGCGTTTTTTAAAATTGTTTATTGAAAATCTGACTGTTTCTTGGATACGTTATTCCATGACATTATTCTTTTTAGAGCTCGTTTTCGAACACTCTGGTTGAAAGTATGATAGAAAATAACAAAAGAAACGTAGAAACAACAATTCGTAGAAAGTGAGATGAGGCCAAATCCTGGACAACTGCATAGGTAGGTTATTAGTCGAAGGTCTATTGAAAATTTATGCAAATGTCTTTCAATTATTGAACCACATCTAGTAAACCTTGGCCATATTCTGGGTGAGGCTGCGAATAGATATGCCCAATTATATCTCTAGGTAAAAAAGTAATTTCGCAAAAGATATTTTGGGAAGTCAGTGTAGACAAAACATTTATTTGAGACATATTCCCATTGGATTAAAGAGAATACGTGAATCATATTCATAATTTACGAGGGTGACAGTGGGGCTGTTGTGGGGACGATAATGAGGTGCCCACGCAAATGTTCACTCCCCATTGATCGGTACTACATCCCACACTGCAATGCACTAGTAGACCAATCAGAACGACCCAGCTAGAGTGCGGACCAATCGGAAGTGATCATTTGCATGTACACCCCACCATCGCCTCCACCTCTATCCGCGCCATTACCCCGAGCTTCATCTGAAATTATAAATACTAGTGAATACGTAGCTCGGCATTCAGTTGTTGCTAAGTCTTCGAGATATAAACTTTGCCCTCGCAGTCAACGCATATACCACTGTTGTGAAATATTCTCACCTATAGTTTGTGTTTGAGAAATGACGCTAAATGTTCTCAATTGAAGATACAACTTTTCTTTTTTGAAAATCTTTGCAAGAACTTTTTTCCTTTGAAATGGAATTGGTAGTTTGAAAAGCCTTGCCCACAAATTGATTTCGATAAAGGCAACGTTCTATCGGGTGTGGTCCGTAAATCTGCATTGCATTGTATAAAATAATCGAAAAAAACAAAATCCTGTTTTTGGGACATGAAGTGAAAAAGTACTTATACTTACAGTAGGTATATTGGTGGATAAATTAAACTACCCTTATAATAATAGAGTATAAACAGAGGTGGTTCCATTGGAAAACAAGCTATCAATGCACTGACGACAATGTGCAAGTTTTAAGAGACTTCACAACAAATCCATAAATAATAACCTGGTTGCCAACTTCAGACAAATGGTTTCGAACGTAAACATACGATATTTTATTAACTTGCCCATGAAATTTCACTCAAAAAAAGCCTTATTTTTGTTTGCACTACTATCAAAACAACATTGAACCATTTTGATTTAGAAAATTAAACGTTAAATGCCTTAGGTTTACCACAGTTCAGTCGTCACTCGGCGATTTGAGTGCTTAATCCTAAATCCCCTGGTTACTATTTCCATGGTACCGGAACATTTATAGCACTTGATATTGACAACATCATCACAGATAAAATGCCAAACTTTTTCCCCGTCGCAGAAAATAGTATGTTTTTTATTATTATGATTTACCAAGGGTGAGAAATATCAATTCTCCTTAGGGGAATGGAGTAAATAATAGCAATTTCTCAGGTTAGTAGTGAAAAAAAGATGATTTTCTGGCATATTAGGGACCCTCTCTGGTCAATTTTTTATGATGACATGCTTATTCACGAAATTAATAGCCGTTTTCTGGCGCTCATGTATTCAAACCGTATTTGTCTGTGATTCAAATACATTCATTCTGGCGTTGAAACGATGACGTCATATCAATTATGATTTAAAACGTATTCATGGGTATTCTGTGAATTTGACGTTTAATCGTACTCGAGCATGTATTCAAAAACGATTCGTAGTGACGTCATTAATTATAAGATTCGCCAGAATAGAATTATGCAATTTGTGTCAGATGTCAAATTCAATAATAAAAACAAACTTTTCAATTTTCTCTTACCTCAATTAGAATCGGATTTGTACATACAATAATTTCCCAGCTTCATTTTGTACATTATTACAACTTATTTTATAAAAACTTCTCAGCACTATAAACTATAACGATCAAAATAAAACAGAAACTGACGTAACGTGACGTCAAATTTCGTTTCAAAACCAACCTCACGCTAGTTTTGAATCATCGCAGATTAAAATATTTCAATCTGTGTATGAGGGCCAGAAAACGCATTTAGTTTCATGTTTCATATTATTTTCCAGAGTTCGCAAGCCTAGTGACAGAATAGTAATTGTGAACTATTCTGTGGCCTAGTTCTGCCATATTTATTATCATTGGTAAACAATCCCAGCGACTGAAGCCATAATATTTTTTAATGAAGGACCACGATTCTGCGTAAATTATTTCATGCATTAACGCATTACTAATTTGTGTGTGGTGTCAGTCAAATAATTTATTAAATTTTGTGATTGTGTTCATGATACGTTCATATTTCGTCAAATTGTAGTTGCTTTGTTCATAAATTCATCAGACCAAAATGCCTAGAGGTGAGTTTCGGCAACATCGATGAAAAACTATTTCATCATCCAATTAACAAAATATCGCTGAAATGTGGTCATTTTTTAAGGAAAATTTACCAACCACAAGGGTCGCAATCGTAGGTTTACGAACCCCGAGGAATTGGAAGAGGAAAGGAAGAAAGAAGAGCAGAAAAAAAGATGGAGGCAACAGCAAGGAATGAGCAGTAGTGAAGAATCTGAAGACGAAGCTGCTGGAGATAAAAAGATCAGTGAAGGATCCGAATCGGGCAGCGAATCTGAGGAAAGCAGCGAGGATGAAGACGTAAGTAAAGTTTTGACCTTCTATATTTTCAGAAGACATCGTACAACTGGTATATGAGATGGATATCTGATCTTGCAGCAAGAAAGAATACATGAATTTGACTAAAGGGGAGATTCCGTGTGGCTTTTCCTCTATGTACTAGTTTTTAAGTTATAGTTCATCAAAACTGTCTTAGTGTTACGAACGTTATATCTTCGTCATCAATTTACTCATAGAAATATAAAATCAAGATTTCTTCTAATGTTCTATTTAACAGACAGTGTCTGCATAAAAAAGCATGGCATGATCCAACCGATATGTCGACATCCTCAGCAACTTCTCTTATGGTACTTCAAGAGGAAGATTAAACTGTTTAATCTTCCTCCTGAAGATGATCACTTGGTGATCGAAACAGGTGTCGAGGTGTTAGAAATAAAGGTTTGCTGTAGGGATTTAAAACTCCAGTCATTACTACACCAAAGGTTCCAAACAGTGTATCACAAGTACTACTATGTTAATTCATTTTGAGATGCCTTAATCATGGTCGATTCAAAACAAAGTCATAGCAACGGATGAAACTATCAAAATAAATGAATTGGTTACATTATATTCTCAAATAGCTAATGTAGATGCACGATACAGAGAAATCAGCCAGCGCTTGACAAAAAGATACAGGCAACAGTTGTAATAAAAATAAAAAAAAGAATCGATCTGATAATAGCCAGTTCGATTTATAAAACGACAACAACATGGCGGTTGGTTAATCTACTGAAAAAGAAACCCAACCAAGCTACAGAAATTTCCTTAAAAGAGAAAGCAAAAGAAAATTATCCACTAGAGAAATGGTCGTCAAATTCAATAAACATTTTTAACTTACTCCAATGAAAGTGGGGCTAAGTTCTTAGGCGTTACGTTTAATAGTTGGGCTAACATAGGAAGCACAGAAACACCATATGTTCAAAACTGAGCCCTACATGCTATATAATAAAATATCTGGGAGATATTGTATCGGCAGACATCTTGAGACTATTATATTTTGGGAAGGTTCAGTCTACTTTGCAATATGGCAAAGAAAGGATAATAACAACAATGTGTCATGCTTATCCAACTACAACATGTAAACCTTTATTCAAGAATGCCCATATACTAAACTAACCCTTCCATGCTGATTATGTACATTGGAAAATACCAAAATGAACTAATGAGGAATGAGGACACTCATATGTAAAATACTTGTAATATAGAAAGACTTCGACATCCCTATGCAAGGTTATCAGTCTGTGAAAATTCACCAAAGCATATTCTTATCAAATGTTGCAATGAAATAAGATGTATAGTAGATGTGAATCTGAATGACATTCTCTTCAAAAATCAACTGAGAAATTTCCTTTTTGAAAAAGTATTTAATAATGTTGAAGAATTTTATATTTCCTGATATCTTTACTATTGTGAAACTGACTATTGTATGTAAAATTCATTTGTAGATTAGCTTCTTATTATTTGACTAGTCTGATGAGTTTAATACACTTGGTATGTATGATGTCTTGTATAATATTCAAGTATTCTATTATAATCATTTAAATTGACCAACTTCGATTGATTCCCCGCATATATTTTCGAGGCTAAATGACTCGATGTTGATCATGACCAGCAACTCAAATTTCTCTAAACAATTATGTGCCTCATTATTATAATTACTTTTAGGCCAAGGGCAAAGGGGTATCTAAACTTATCGAAATAGAAAACCCAAACAGGGTACAAAAAAAAACGAAGAAACTGGCAACCCTCAACTCGACCGATCTTGATGCCAAGCCTACGTTGTCTAGGCGAGAGAGAGAAGAAATTGAGAAGCAAAAAGCTCAGGCTCATTACCAAAAATTGCATGCTGAAGGTAAAACCGATCAGGCTAGAGCTGACCTTGCCAGGTTAGCAATCATCAAGCAACAGAGGGAAGATGCAAAAAAGAGAAGAGAAGCCGAACAGAAAGGTAAGATGTTCATCAAAGCTGTCATAGTTGAAGAAAAATTTCTTGGTGACAATTTCTGTACAATTATGAAGGGATAAATTTCCAAACTTTTTGAAATGTAATTGATTGGCAAAATCTCCCTAAATTTTTATATGGTCCAGGGATCCTCAAGTCTCTTCATAGATTTGACAAGCTGTATTTTCCTTCATTTATGTACCGTCTGTAAAATTTGGATGTATGATTGTTATTATCATAAATTATTATCTCGAACCGCTTTGTGATTCATTCACTTTTTTCTTTTTCAGAGAAGGACACAGCTGCTAAAGAAAAAACTGCCCAAACTAGGAAAGCCTTAGGCAAAAAATAGAAATAGAAGTGATCGATTATAAAATATATATATGTATTATCACTAATTGAAGTTCCCCATATATTTGTTCATATTTCACCCCAAGAGGTCTTTTTCGATAGTTTAAACGAATCTACTGAAGGAAAAAAAATGTTCAAATTTCTATTCGTTTTGTATTAATAAACTGATTGATGCCAGTACTTTTTTTAATTATTCATATTTATTAAGTCTTACTCTATCTAATAGAAAAAATAATCTTATGGATCTTATATAAATTTAATATGACTGCCTATCTTGATATCTGATTAAAGTAAATGCTACAGAAAAATGAAGCCGTTTCCTTTTTGATCAATTTTGTAGCTTTATAACATAAGAAATCCCATCTTGGATTAACGAGGTTTGTGTTACATGCGATTTAACAGATGGCGCGAGTATAACCGAACTGGCTCAATTTTACTCTTTATATTGTTTACCTTATAAAATATAGCTGATTATTATTCCATACATCCATCCTCAAAGAAAACCGAAGTTACTTTAAATTTCCTTATTTCGGTTGGTTAAACTAGTGCACGTTCAGTGTATTCTATCATTTTTAGGAATTGAAAGTTTTACACTGAATGAACACGGGTTGTAGCAATGGAAAACGTTTTAACATTTACCATCTTCACCGGCGACACGGCACCTGAATTCTAATATAAATTAATGTGAATTAACAAAATATTGTTTATTCACATTAATTGTTTCGATTGTGTCAACTGCTATCCAACAATAGTACGCGCTCTCAGGTGGATGTCTAAGCAAGTAAACAAAAAAAGCGGGAAACTATCAAGATATTTATCTAAACGTGATTGTTGTAATCTGTGCATGCCTGAATGAAAGCAAAAGCTGATATTGAGAGAGAGAGATACTTCTATAAATGACGTTTTACACTTGACGTTGTTTCCTGGTAGTCACACGAGCATTGAATGAGGGCAACCACGAAATTCTTGCAGCGAGAGGGCGCTGAGGGGCATGAGGTCAGTTCTCCTGATTCTTTCGTATTTACATAGGGATGAAATTGATTTATTCGAATTATGCGACTAGGTTTGAGAAATCATTCGAAGGAGTGGGATTCAAGAGCACCAATACTACGGTGTAAGGTATTGATGTGACAAGTACTGCAGCTCACTCATAGCTGATTTATTATGTGTTCTAACATAAATGGTTGTGAATGTTGTAGGTGTTACAATTTTTGAATTCTATGAGAACTACAAATGAAAACTGTGTGAATGAAAGTTGAAAATATTGAAATACCAGGATTGAAATATTCCGATGGGCTAGTTGAAAAAGAAAATATTAAAAAAAACAAAAAAAATGTTAGAACAATAAGAATTAGAATCAAATAATACAGACGAATAATGGAAGAATATGTACGAAAACAAGAATAAATATTTCAAATTGAACTACTTCACGCCTTTCATTTGTTAGTATGTCCACATTTGATTTTGGTTAATTGGTTCATCTTTAGTTTTATTGTTCACATATTCTTGACCTGAACTTATTCAATTCATTCAATTACTCCCTTCCATTTTAGGTCACGATAATTTGTTTCCTTTGCAAATTCTTGTTCCTATAATTTTTTAAATTTTGTTTTAAAAGGAAGGATTATATTTTTAGGAGTGTTTAATTTTTGTTAAAGAAAGTTTTTGCCTTTCTACTATTCCATCTTGATCCAAAAAAATTCATTGTTGATTTCTTCCCTTATTTTTTAAATATTATTTTTTTGAGTCATATTCTTCATATTTCAATGACTAAATTTATTTGTATGTATTTCACTCAATAAGCCATTTAGCAAGGATATGTTTATCATTTAGAAATTTGTGATAGTATTTACTCACGGAGCATATTATTAACACCTAATTTATAAGCCAAATCCTCGCAAAAAGAACTTCAAACTCTTAAAACAAGCCTAATCGAACATATATCTCTCAGGCATTTCATGAATAAAATTCCAAAAGTCTTACAGAAAATTGTATTACTTAGTGTGGATAGCAAGTAATTCTACTTCAACAAGGAAATATTTACCAAGTATCCATGAACTGTTATCTTGACTTCTCGCCCAGCGCCCTCTGATGACCTCGCCGATGATAGTCCTCACTGTGTCATTATGAAGAAGTGGCAACCGGCAAGGAATTAGGTGAAATGAAAAAATATAAAGGTTATGTTTTGGGAGCGAAAAAATTAAAATAGTTATAAGCGCAATTAAAATTTGTTGCTGTTGTTAAAATTCACGAACTAACGATGGCTTCCTCAGGAGACAAACGAGATAAGGTTGTGACAACTCGCAATTGTACGTTCACCTTAATTTCTAATATCATTTCAGAACAACCAAGGCGGCGATCAGAAGGAAAAGAAAAGGAAAGAATCCATTCTCGATCTATCTAAATACTTGGAGAAAACGATCAGAGTCAAGTTTGCAGGAGGCAGGGAAGCTAGCGGAGTTCTTAAAGGTTATGATCCATTGCTCAACTTGGTTCTCGATAATACTTCCGAATACCTACGGGATCCTGATGATCCGTTCAAGTTGATTGAAGATACAAGGGAACTGGGACTGGTGGTTTGCAGGGGCACCAGTGTGGTTCTTATTTGTCCTATGGACGGAATGGAATCGATACCGAACCCTTTCATTTCACAAGACTGAACATTACTTTTCATGTGTGGTGTGGTTCAAATTAATATCTTTTTTATTTATGGGATAAAGTGTAACAAATCTTTATTGGTTTTTCTGATTCTCCTTTATATGATTAGGTTTGAAAGGTTTGTTTTTTGTGGAAAAAGTCGAGGAGACACTAGGTCTAGTAACCAGCAACTAAAATACGTTTACAACTTCAATATGCTCCATTCTTCAGTGTACCTGTCACTCAAAGACCTACAATAGAAATAGTTTCATTCCACTTCTCAGAGAGATCCAAGCAATCGACATAAACAGGCATGTCTTATTCACAGCAAAAATTTATTTGTTTCTCTTGTAGCACTGACTAATATTTTCATGAATCTACCTACTCCTAGTGGAGCTATAAAAACTCATGACCTACGGCACCGTTAAAAAGAAATGAAGAGATCAGGCGGTTCGACGTGGGTACTTTGTTCACTCAGTCAATCGGCCGATGTGTTTCTCGATGGTTCAAGCCCCAGGCTGAAAGATGGATTTTCACTTTCTATCGTCCAACCCGTGTTAGGAATCACACGTTAAAAGGTAAGACCTCGTTATTCCTTAGCTCACACGAGTAGAAACTTCTGAGGTTTATCGTTCGTAGGGGTGCGATACCTGGTTAACGGAAAAACATATTTTAAACATAGTTTCAATACTTCATTCACAGAGGCGCTGAGTACAACTCAGGTGAGGCAGCATGACAATGTCAAGTTAGCACTTCACTTTTTAATGTTCACATTTAGGAATAAATTGATATTAGGTGAAAGATTTTATTTACATTATAGTCCATAAATTGAGATCTGAACAGAATACGCGCGACATATTTTTTGATTCTTGCACCATCTATCAACAATGTACGAAGTTGGGTCACAGAACACCAGGGTGTTCTGTGGTTGGTTCAATCTCCTGTCGAGAGTTTTTGACAATACAAAAGCAAATAATAAAAAATACCAGAGATGACCAGGGTTTCTTCTCGTTTTTTTTGTTCCTTCCTTGCTTGCGCAATGGACCACTACTTCTTCTTCTTTTCGATTCAATGGCCTCAGCAACTAAGGCTATCCGGCCAGTTGTTAACGAAAGTTGTTGTTAAATCCAAATGTGGCCACACTCAAGTGGATCTAAGGCGGGCCCATCCACAATTGGGTTGAAATCACTATCCAGGAACTTGTTAAGCACAGCAAGCTTAAAATAATCCAGTTATATCATACAGGTGAAAACAATGGTTGTCCATGCACTACGAAGACATCGCACTAGCAAGCACATAGGTTTATTCGCAATGTAAGCAGAGTCTATTCAGAAGGTAAGCACAACAACACTTTTAATTGCAGTAACGTTAGTTACAATTAAAAGTGGTAAAAAACATAGAAACTTTCATTTCTCTTTTCATTATGATCTCCTACCACGTAGTAACGGCTACATCCATCAATTTATCTGAAAAAATCTATTGGAACAAGTCGTTAAACGAGTAAACCCAAAACTAACACTTTCAAAAACTCCGAAATATGCGAGGTCTGTTAAAAAATAAGGTGAGGGTTCAAATTTCGCGGGATACGTACATTCGATTAGCAATTTTTTATGTTGGTACACTCGTCTTGAACATATGTTCACAGTTTCAGCTGTTTAGAATGTTTAGTTTGTAGGGGAGAGGCATAAAAGTTGCGGTTTCGACAATTTTCTCCTATCGAAAAAAATGTATCAAGGTTTGTGTAAAAATGGAATTAAGTGCTCAAAAACACTTGGAATGTTTACAGTGGTGATTGTACTCTTGAGTTAGAAAAATGTTTACAAGTGGTATAAGCTTTCCACAAAAGGTTGAGACATAGTAAAAATCAACCAGTAAGTCCACTCCCACTCATAAATTCACAAAGTTCTCGGTGACCTCGAAAAGAAGTGCGGAGCCAATTTTGTCCTTTTACCATAGGCGTGCGCTCATATAAAAACGAAATTAAAGATATTATAGAAGATTTTGTGGTAAGTTACTTAAAACCAGCTACAAAATCTAAAACCAATAATAACAACAGCGAATAAACAAACACAATAAAAATTTCTGACCGTTTATTATAACTAATCCAATGCCCGTGGGACCGTCGAATCCTTCAATACTACAGCACTGAACGCGTTGGATGAGATCTCATCCTAGAGCAGTTGAAGGTCCCCGGCAACTCAGGCGGATCACGTGGTGAGATGTGGTTGAGATGTGAGTGAATGACGACGCTCGCCCTGGATGACCCAGCACATCAACAACCGATGAATATGATGAGAAAGTGAAGAAAATTTTAATGGAGAATCGTCAAATCATTATTAGAGAGGTTTATGAGGATGTAGGTATACCGTTTGGATATTTTTAAAAATGGCAATAATTTTTTTTTTAGATCGCTTTAGGGAAAAAAAAGTTGACGGGTGATTATTAAACGAATGTAACTTACAACAAAATTTATTAAATGGTCAAAAATACTGAGTGCGCATATAAGCAAAACTAAAAAAAAATATGGCTCTTCTTTGGCACCCCGAAAAAAAATCATAATACAAAAAAAAAATGGAATCAGTACAAAGTATGGCCTCCACGCTGGTTTATTACGGCCCTACATCTATCGTGCATCGACAAAATGGGATTGTCAATGTCTTGTTGAGGTACATTTGCCCATTCAGCGATTAAAAGCTCTCTCAATTGGAACGTTGTGTGAATGTTCCCCATATGCGGAGTAATTCTTCGTTGAAGCATGTCCCACACATGCTCGATGGGATTCAAGTCCGGTGATTGTGCTGGCCATGGCAATACATCAACTCCTTCGTTGGTGAGCCAGTCAGTCACTAGACGCGCGACATGTGGACGAGCATTATCGTGCATTAGGTGGAAGTTTTCACCAACAGCACCAGAAAACGGACGGACGATAGGTAGAAGAATGGTGTCGAGGTACTGTCGAGCTGTGAGGGAGCGATTTGGAAAAACGAGATCGGTTCTGCCGCTGATCATGATTCCGCCCCATAGCATTACTGTACCACCTCTGTATGTGTGGAATTCCTGGACGTGTCTCAAACGTTCCTTATTTCCAGGTCGTCTCCACAGTCTTGCTCGACGAGAATCTGGATTCGTCTGTAAACAAAACTGTGGCCCAATCATTTGCATCCCAGTTTTGATTTTTTTGACACCACTCTAATCTTCTACCGCGATTGCCACTCGACAAAGGTGGACATCTAAGTGGCCTTCTGTTGTGGAGATCTGCTTCATGCAGTCGATTTCTGACAGTATCACGACCAATGGTTACCTGGTGCGTCTGCTGCAACACCTTAACCAACTCAGGTGCTGTGATTGTCGGTTGTCTTCTTGCGGTTAAGACCAAAAATCGGTCTTGAACTGCAGTTGTAGCGCGTCCTCGCCCTGGATGTTGTTCGGCTGGACTGCCAGTTTCACGGAAACGCCGCCACAATCGACTGATAACACTTTGGGAGACACCCAAACGAAGAGCTACATCATTTTGTCGCATGCCACCTTGAAGAAGCCCTACAGCTCTATTCATCTCAGCCAATGGTAAGTGATGGCGTTCCATGTTAAAGCACAATATTTCCAGTTTAATTGCTGAGCAAGAACTGCATAGAATGTACAAACTCGACACTTTCAGATTATTCATTTTAGCCGAAAACCTACAGTTTATAAAAAACTTGATGAAAGATTAGTTACCGTTTTTGCAGGCTTTGTTCAACCCATAGAAATCTACTGGGTGGTCGAGTGTACCAATTTAATCGAAATTAAACGACCTCATGCATTCAATTTTATGATATTTAGTATGTTATAAAAATATCCCTAGACTTTTCCGATGTATATATATATATATATATATATATATATATATATATATATATATATATATATATATATATATATATATATATATATATAATATATATATATATATATATATGTGAAACCATGTTGTGAGGGCGATAACAAGTTATTTGCTATGAAATAGGATTCCAATTGTTCTTTTATGTTAATTTCATAAAGTTCAGAGATACTTGAAAGAATACTAATTGCTCTATAATTATCCATATTGTTAGGATCACCTTTTTTAAAAATAGCAAGTTTAAGATTGGTAGGAAAGATCCCTTTTGAGGTTGACAGATTAATTAATTATTGAAGTGAGAGATGATTAATTTGCAGATCCAACAATGAAACCTAACATTTTTAGCGCTTTAGAAGTAGTATTTGGAATATGGCGTTTGAATGACATTTTTGGGTCGAGGGTGATTCCTAAATCTCTGATTGTGTTTGCTGTTTTCAGTTCTGATTGATTGATTTTATATGGCCGGTTAATGGGATTTTTGTTTCGGAAAAAGTAAATTTCTGACATTTGTCTATATTTAATTGGAGTAGATTTATATCACACCAGCAAACAAAGTTAGATAAATCGTAGTGTAATAATTTTGTATCAGTTGAGTCGTGAATAACTTTAAACATCTTCAGGTCATCGGCAAACAAAAAAAATCACTATAAAGACTAACATCTTTCAAGTCATTTACAAATAGGTTGTAAAGCAATGGCCCTAAATGAGAACCCTGTGGTACACCCGGTGAAACTGTGATTGAGGAATATACTGAGTTACCATATTTTACAAATTGTACTCTGCAGGCTAGATAATTTTCAATCCATTTCAGAATGTTTTCTTGAATACCCAAAGCGTTTAGTTTATGCAACAACAAATTGTGGTTTACTCGGTCAAATGCCTTTGAAAAATCTATGTAAGTAGAATCCACCTGGTGTCTATTTTCGAAGGCATTCATTATACAGTCTTGATAAATGAGCAGATTTGTTCTGGTAGATCTACCACTTCTGAATCCACGTTGTTGATCAATGATTATATGTCTACAATTCCATGTTAGTTATGTTGTAATTAGGCTTTCTAACAATTTGAGTAATTCTGATTGATTACAGACTGCTCGATAATTTTTTATATCATTATGTGATCCACTTTTATAAATAGGTTTCAAAAAACGATTTTAAGGAAATATTCAATATCATGTGAATTGGTTTTACCAGGGTAAAAATACATTTTTTGATTAGGAATAGCGGAATTCCATCAGGACCTGTAGACAATTTCCCAGGTAATGACATGACTAGACTACTAACTAGCATACAAGACTGATAAAACCTTGGATAGACATATAAAAACAATAAATCCAACATCAACAACAACAACAAATCGTTTGTCTACATGCTAAAATGTGGCTCATACCCAAAAGTTTATATTGGAAGAACTTAACCAGAAAAGAAGTTTTAAATTAAAAAAAACCAATCCAACCCATGCATGCCTTCTGCTGGAGAACAACCGTAACTTCAACACAAACTACGACGTACTACATACAGAAAAAAAAGGAAAAAAATTAAACCTGCTGGAATCCCTGGAAATTATTAAACGTAAACAATATTTACAATTGAACGAAGAACAAAATTTAATCTCTAATGTAGAGGACCAGTCTAACTGAAGAAACTACCAAGTAGTGAAACGCCTGTTGGAAATTAAGTCTATATTGTTAATATTTATAGTTACCATCATGAATGGTATAAAAATATGACTTAAACACATGCATCAGGAAATCCCTCCCCTTATTTATATAAAATATTATTGGATGTATGAATCGGCAAAAAGTTATTATAGAGTTTGCTTTGAATCCCAGGCAAATACAAACCAAAGAAAATAAACAAAAAATAAAACTAGTTTATTTGAAAGTATGATAGCACACTATTTACAGAAAATATATAAAAGTATAAAGTATAAAATAGATGAGCACGTAAAAAAATCTGATCAGATGACATAAAAAATGATTAAAAGTCAGATAACTGACAATACTTAAAATATATTGAAATAATAATATCTAACTATGATTCTTCTCATTTCTATTGTATGTACAGTGTGACCGCTTTGGTTTCACTCGGACGGTGGTCTGAAAAAACAACACAAAAAACAGTATTATTTTATTAATTACGGCTAACAAACGAGAAACATTATCAGTGAACACTAAATAGATAGATATATACTTTATTGTCCAAGAAAATACAATCTTATTGACAAAGCTTGTTGAAAAATCTGGTATGTATATCACTTCAAAGATTAAAAGAAAAGAAACAATTCAAAAACACGAATACCCAGAAACACAGTTGGAACAAAACTAAGTTCACATATCTAATAGATAAAATATAACAATAAAAAATAAAATTTAACCACGTTTGTTGAAAGAATAGTTTTTATAGTCCCTTTCAAAAATGTTGAAAACAAATATACACAATTTGAACATAAGTTCACATGTCATGGTAATAAAATAAGATATATTCCAGTACAAAATGTAATTCAAAGTATAGCTGTCAATATAAACAAAAAACAACACCTATATTAAATCACAGCAAAGTTCCATTGTAATATTCATCAAGATTGTAGTACGCTTTTGTTGCTAGGGCATCTTTAACAAGATTTATTAACTTTTTATAGCTTTTTTCCTTCCTAATTTCGTAAGGTATGTGATTATTCAGGTTTTTACTTTTATAAATTAAAGAATACTTTGTCTGGCTTGGTTTTGGAACAGTAAGATGTATTTTATTTCCTGTTACTTGCCGTGTTATGTAGTTTATATGTTCAGGAGTTCCAACCATATTATGTTTTTTGTAAATCAGGCAAACAGTTTCCAGTATGAAAATTTTTTCTCTCAAAAATAATGGTCTGCATGACTCACACACTACCACTTTGCATAAGTATCTGACTGGTCGCTTTTGCAAAACGAACACTGAATGACGAAGTTGTTGACTGCACAATCCCCAGAAGGCAACACCATATCTCAGGTGGGACTCAATCAGGGAATGATATACCATTTTTGTTGTGGATGAACTCAGTTCATTTGAAACTATTCGAAGTACATAACATCCTGATGCCAATTTTTTATTCAAAGCTGAAATATGTTGATCAAATTTTTATTTGTTATCCATGAAGATATTACAGCTAAAGGTGAGTAGGTTTGTCCCTTTCAAAAGTTGAGGGGGAGACTATTGACGTCTGCAGTGTATATCTGAAAGTAGTAGTATTCTTCCTATAGACAAAAAATCTCTCATAACTAAGACATCTAAGAATTGTAGTCTCTCATTGTTTTCACTTCCTTATGTATAGTTCATATTCAGGGATCATCCACTTTTAAAAAGATGTGTTCAATGTTATAAATACAATATATTAACCAACTGTCAATTTGGCTTTCAGAAGGCGAAAGGTACAAATGATGCAAACTTTTTCTTTCTTGAACATGTCTACACACATGTAAACAATGGTGAGGTAGTAGCTGCAGGATTCTGCGATTTCTCCAAAGCTTTTGATTGTCTAAATCATGAACTTCTTTTGCAGAAGTTGAACTACTATGGCTTATGTAAGATATTCATTATAGATACACTCTGTATGTACATCGAGCGGTGGTATATTGTTTTTACGGGAATGTTAAACTACTTTTTTTTGTATATATTTTTTATATTGACATTCCAGTCAGTGGGAAATAGAATATGAAAAGTGAAACATCTTGTTTTATTATTCCAGAACGAATATTTATATTAATATTAGTTGTGAATATTCTGAGTTCCATCAAATTATTGAGTTCAGTATATTACAGCTTAAGTGATAGAAAACAGTTAGTAAGATGAAACGAAAAACTAGCATACACTAAAGATATCTTATGGGGAGTTCCACAAGGATCATTACTGGGCCCGATTCTTTTCCTTATTTAGGTAAATGACCTTGTGACTCTCTCAATTCAAGGAAATTTTGCGATCTTTTCGGATGACACCACACTCCTTTGGCATGGAAAAAATACTTGTAATATGAAAGAAACTATCTTTAGTGATTTAGAATTTGTGAAAAAATGGTGTGATGCAAACTACTTGTGCTTTAATATTAAAAACCAAACCTACTCACCTTCAGCTGTAATATTAACAATTTATACATGAATGGACAAATTCTTGAGAATAAAAACCAATCCAAATTCTTGTGAATCTTCATGGATAACAAATTAAAATTTGATCAACATATTTCAGCTTTGAATAAAAAATTGACATCAGGATGTTATGCACTTCGAAAAGTTTCAAATGAACTGAGTTCATCCACAACAAAAATGGTCCCGATTGAGTCCCACCTGAGATATGGTGTTGCCTTCTGGGGATTTTGCAGCCAACAACTTTTTCATTCAGTGTTTGTTTTGTAAAAGCAAGCGGTTAGACACTTATGTAAGCTGGAAACTCTTTGGCTGATTTGCAAAAAACATAATATGGTTGGAACTCCGCAACATATTAATTACAAAACCTGGCTCGTACCCGAAAATAAAATACATCTTCCTGTTCCAAAAACAAGTCAGACAAAGTATTTTTAATTTATGAAAGTAAAAAGCTGTATAATCACATACCTTACAAAATTAGGAAGGAAAAAAGCTACAAAAAGTTCAGAAATCTTGTTAACAATAGTGATACTACAAAATGTTTAGGACTATACATCAATGAAAGTCTTTGTTGGAATACTCATATTGAGATGTTAAAAAAGAAAATCGGACCAATTATAGGAATATTATTTAGGATTAGAAATTTTATTCGATTAAAAAATCTCAAATGTATATATTTCTGTTTGGTATATTCAAATCTACAATATATAATTTCAATTTGGGGAACAGCTAATTTATCAATAATAAATCTTCTCAAGAGACTGCAAAATAAAATAATAAAATGTATATCAAAATTACCATATCTTTAACCTACGTCAAATTTATATATACCACATGATCTTTTGGATATTCAATCTATTTTTCAATCGAAAATTTGTTGTTTCGTTCATTCTGTTAGAACGAATCACAAACATTCAAACTTGAAATTCAATCAAATAAATACCATCCATGACCATAATACAAGACAAGCAAAAAAACTACTAGTTAAATCATATCACTCAAAATTTGGGGAGAAATCAATATTTCATTTAGGAGTTAAAATACCTATATAATAATCTTCCAGAAAAACTAAAAATGAATCAAAAAACAAAATTCAAATCGGAATTGGAAAAGTTTATACTTTCTTCCACTAATTAAAATTCTGATCTCCATATTACATTTTTTTGTTTTTAATTAGCATTATAATTTAAAAATGTATATATACTTATATATGTATGTGTGTATATATGTAAATATGTATGTACATATGTGTTTGTATTTATGTGCTGTATATTTAACTGATATTCATTATTGAAATAATTTATCTAATCATTATTTTAAATTGTATCCCTGTTATAAACATTCTTGTTTCTTGGGATTAATAAAGATTATTATTATTATTATTATAGTGTACTACAATCTTGATGAATATTAAAATTGATCTTTGCTGTGATATAGTGTTTTTTTGTTGCTTATATTGACAACTATACTTTGAATTATATTTTATACTGGGATATATCTTATTTTACTGCCATGACATGTGAACCTATATTCAAATTGAGTATATTTTGTCTTTACATTTTTTGAAAGGGACTATACCAACTATTCTTTCAACAAATGTGGATAAATTTTATTTGTTATTGTTATACTTAATCTATTAGATATATGAACTTAGTTTTCTCCAATTGTGTTTCTTGGTATGTGTGATTTTGAATTGTTTCTTTTCTTTTATTCCCTGACGTGCTATACATACCAGATTTTTCAACAACCTTTGTCAGTAAGATTGTATTTTACTGCACAATTTAGTATATGTCTATCTAAAATCTCCAAAACCAGTATATCTGATACTTACCAGTCTCACTTCAAAAACGGTCGGTCTCTCTTGTGCAATATCGACACGTCCGTACAGGGATCCTCCAACAAGCTGTCGCTGATGGAACTCCTAGTGAGCTCAACCCCGGTCGCTAGTTCCGCCGTGATCTTCGCTGGGCTCTTGTACCGTGCCAACTTCCTATCGTGCCTAGTAAGACCCGGCTCCAAAATCATTTTCTCGATGGAAGGCGGCAAAGCCTGCTTCCTTTCCGCTGTGGTGATTTGCGTCTTGCCTGGTTTGTATATAACCGCGGGGAGGTTATCCAGGTTCTCCTTGTTCTTGTGGTTATGCGAAGGAGACGTTTCGACTTTAACCCTGCCCATCCTCGTCGGGTCTACATTCTTTTTCAGTACGGGCTGCGGACTATGGCGGATGTACATTCCAACGGGACTGACGATGTTCCTGAAGTTGGAGCATGTTCTGGGGGAAGTTTTGGACGGTAATTTTTGCCAGACGGGTGTCACGGGAATTTTGAAGTTGTCGCCGGATGGTGATTTTTTTAGTTTTGGTATAAAGCTCTTGGTACTCATCGCTGGGGTTACACGGTTCAGCTGTTTTTCTTTCAGTGCTGAGTTCGGTTCGGATCTGTTGATTAATAATATTTATTGATTTCTTTAGGACATGCTAATATACATACATTATTTTAAAAATATATAAATAAATGACATAAATAACAAAAATGATGATATGGTAGAAGAAAAAAATAAAAACCATTTTTCAATGATTCCAGAATGGTTTCAACATAAGGATATACATAATAAATATATTACCAAACAGAAAAAAGAAAATCAAGTATGATATTTTATATAGTTCATGAGTTTTTTTTTATAATTGGAAAACATTTATTGAATCTTTCAACGAAAGTAGGAGTTTGTTATACTCAATCAAACCTTTACAAAATAAAGACTTCATCCTATTCCAGCAGCTGGGAAACCAGCAAATCAGGAATAGCAGACCATGTTTGGACCCATCAACACAACATCGAGTGGTCCCAAGCTGAGATCTTGCACAAAAAGGAACATTGGTTTAGGAGAAAATTCAAGGAAGCCGCATACATGTTGTCCAACAACGTATTCAGCCAAGCCAGCGTAGAAATACGCAACATATGGAAACCCATCAAGAAGCGAAAAATGGCCAGCTCCCGCCAAAACGGTCATCTCCCACGGAACCAGTGAAGCGGAAAATGGAAAGCGGGGATAAGGGAAAGTACTCGAACGACCTATAAATAGTCATCTCTCAAAGGAATCAGTCCAGTCATCACCCGAAGACGATTGTAGATACTAAAACCATTTATATACCTAATAAATCAATCACTTATACAAGGGTTCTTTCCAGATGAATTTAAAAAAGCATTGGTAATTCCTCTGCACAAAAAAGGTGACCTAAAAGTAGTTGACAACTACAGGCAAATTTCTCTTCTCAGTTCTTTATCGAAATTGTTTGAAAAAATAGTGTCTACAAGAGTGATTTATCACTTAGAAAAGAACAAATTAGTAAGTACTTCTCAGCATGGTTTCAGGCAAAACAGGTCGATTGAAACAGCCTCGTGTCACTTGCTTAATTATATATATATATATATATATATATATATATATATATATATATATATATATATATATATATATATATATATATATATATAAAGAGATTGACAACAACAAATATGTCTTATCATTATTTTTCGACTTGTCAAAAGCCTTTCATACAGTGTGTATTGAAACTTTAATAGATAAATTGGCGCCTCTAGGACTTCCAGCCAGTATAATAAAGTGGATACAATCATATATGACAGATAGAACCATGATAGTGAGATGCAATAATTCAATTTCACACAGTCAGGCTGTGAAACTTGGGGTACCACAGGGTTCAGTTCATGGGCCACTGCTGTTTCTTCTTTATGTAAATGATCTTCCACAATATTTAGAAAACGTTCATGTTACCATGTTTGCCGACGACACAACGATAACAATATCCGATCAGGATGCAGAACAGCTTGCAGTTAAACTGGAAATGGTTGTAAATCAATTTTCATCCTGGTGTCAGAGAAATAAGTTAATTCTAAACACGTCCAAATCGGTAATAGTCAAATTTTTTCACCGAAAATTGTTACCCAACAAACTTTTTGTAGTTGATGACATCCAACCCTCTATGGAAACTAAATTTTTAGGCACTTGTTTAGATGAGAGTATAAATTGGAGTAGACACATTGAAAGTGTATATTCAAAACTGAATAAAGCCTATTTCGCTATTAAACAAATGAAATCAACCTTGAATACAGCAGGCTTGTTAAGCATTTACTATGCTATGGCATATGCACATATTAATCTGAACATATTGGCATGGGGTCGAGCAAGAGAATTCTTGAGAGTGTTTGTTTCCCAAAAGCGTTTAGTAAGACTGATTTTTAACTTGAATTATCAAGACAGTTGTCAATCTATCTTTAAAGAAAATAAAATTCTTACGGTGCCTGATGTGTACATATTTCAAAAGAAAGTTAAAGACTTGCTATTAGAGAAATGCTACTATAGTTTCCAAGAATTTTTAGACGATAATTTCTGAAAAATAAAATATGAACTTTGCCCGCGAAATTTGAACATTAACATTATTTTTTTAACAGACTGCGTATACATTAACATTCCAAAAAATAAAAGTACTCAATATTTTTCATCAACATCAAAACCAACACTCACCTGCCATTTGGAGTAGTTTTGGTGACCTTGCTGTTGAGCGGAGTAGTTTTCTCTTCGGAATACAACAGATCTGGGTTTGGTTTTTGAAGAAAAGATGCCGATATAATATCGTCATGGTTACTCTTCTCAGACACCCTGCGGATGTCCCTATCGGAACTTTCGCTGTCTGCAAGAGACGCGTTATTTGCTTGATTTAGGAGCTTATCCATCATCTCCATGGTGTCGTTGAGTTGGGAAAGAGCGTCATAAGAGTCGTCGAACTGAGCGAAGTCAATATTAGGAATCGCAACGGGAGAAATGTTGCAGTTTCTAGGAAGATGTTCGCTCTTGAACAGGTCTGTTACGTTGTGCGATTCAATTATCCCTGAAATATCATTTATTAATTAATCAGCCTTAACCCACTCTTTGATTAGATATTGAAATTAACATCAAGTAAATTGAAATAGGCCCAAATATTCTTTCAAAAGTTTAGGCGATTGCTATTGATGCACTACGCGTGAGCACATCAAATAAAAAATATTGATAGATAGATTTTATTCAAACTGTACAGTCAATGTCATGGTATATAAAATATATGATTTTACAATACACAGGGTAAATAAACACCGAAAATTACGTACAAGAGAAACATTAATAAAACAGGGATCTATGGCGCATTTTTTTTTAAAGACTGTCTTATTTCTAATTCATCACAGCAAAAAAAATCAAGACTTTGATGACTTATGACTAGATCATTCACTTGCCTAAGGCAGTGATTGAGTTGAGACTGATTGGGTGCCTGCATAAAAAACCCTATTGCGAATTAATAATAATAATAATTTTTATTGGTCTCAAGAAACATAAAGTTTGTAGACAGGTCAGTAGAAAAATACATTTAAAAATTTATATAAGGTCATACATTAAAATTGGTTAATGATAAAAAAATAGAAGGTATAATGCAATAGAAAAGCTAAATAATACATAAAAACAATGGCATTATACATTATAAATATATAAAGTATGTATATAGATAATGATGAATTGTGCTATCAATATAAATAAAACTACAGGTTTCTGTGGGTCATGAAGATATTTCTGTTTTTCTTGATGAATGTTTCGAATTCAAGTATACTATAGAAACAGTTATTTGATAGTATCTGTTTTAATTGATTTTTGAATTGCGTCGAGGGTCTATTCCTTAACTCTGTGGGAAGAAGGTTGAAGAGCCGTATGTCGTCTCTTTGCGTTCATTGCAGACGACATAATGGCACCAACAAATTGTGTTTGTGTCTGGTATCATGAGGGTGAATTTACGAGTGTGTAGAATTTATCTTTGACTTAACTGTTATTATACTTTGATAAATAAACAGTGAGTAGATGGTCATGATTTTTAATGAAGGAAACAGTTCTCTACAACTGGTATCCCATGGTACATTTAAAATAGATCTTATTGCCGCTTTCTGCAATGTGAAAATTCTCGTAATATGTGTAGATACTGCATTACCGTAACACTGTATTCCATACATCAAGTGACTATGAAACAATGCATAATACGCAGATACTGTTGCTTCCATGTTTGTGACATGTCATATTTTTCTTAGTGCAAATATCACTTGCGACAGTTTGTTACGTAAACAGTTTATATGAGCTGTCCACCTCAGTTGTGGGTCTAAAACTATACCTAGGAATTTTATGTGCTCATTTTCAACCAAACTATTTGTACCATTTACACTAAAGATTTCACAGCACTAGGAACATGAAGATTGATCACACTGAGGAGTTTAGGTACATTTATTATCTGATTAGAATATAAATAGTACATCATTCAAGCTTCGGCGATCCGACAGAGTTGGCATGTCAAAATGTTCTAGTTGAGTCCTGTAGGAGATCATAGAGGAAGACTCTTTATTTTTTTTGAAGTAGGTGTACCTAAGAAATTTCTTCTGTATTTTTTCTATCATCTCTGAATGAAATGCTGTTTGCGAATTCCAAATTGTTGAAGCGTATTCAAACTTTGATCTGACAAAGTCATTGAATAGAAGAATTCCTAGTTCCCATTTGAAATCCCTGGCGTTTCTTAACACAAAACCAAGCTTTCTGTTTGCATCATGTACAATATATTCTATGTGATTTCTGAAATTGAAGTTACTATTAAATATGACTCCTAGATCTTTGATTTGAGCAAGCTTTTCCAGTTTGGTGCCATTTATAAAATATTCCGTCGGAGTAATAACATTTCTCCGTGAAAAAGACATAACTTTGCATTTACCCTCATTCAGCATCAAGTTGTTCGTCTCATAAAAGATAGCGATAGAATCTAAGTCTTTCTGAAGGTTTTCACTGTCTCTTTCATCGTTGATGGTTTGGTATAGTTTGAGATCATCTGCATAGAGCAGGAATTTGGAATGTCTTATATAATCACCTATATTATTAATGAACATTAAAAATAAAAGTGGGCCTAGAATCGATCCCTGAGGAACGCCAGAGGTTGGTCTGAATTGTGTCGAACTTTTTTTATTGAAAGCAACAAATTGATCTCTATCTGATAGATATGATTTCACTAATGTTATCATTGATTGATTCATTGACAATTTCCTTAATTTGGCGATGAGAACGTCAAGGTTCACTTTGTCGAACGCTTTCGCTAGGTCTATATAGATTACATCAACTTGTTTTCCCATATTTATCAAGAGTGCTAAGTTATTTCTGAACACCATGAGATTTGTTATAGTTGATTTTTTATTAACAAAACCGTGCCGTTCTATGCAGATAGTGTCTTCAACATGGACATATAGTCTGTTATATAAGACTCTCTAAGATTTTTTATAATGAGGGGAGTATTGTTATCGGCCTATAGTTTGTTTTGATTGCCAGATTTATGGATAGGAATTATACGTCCCATTTTGAGATGTTTTGGAAACACACTACTTTCAACAACGCTATTGAAGATTATATTCAGAGGTCTTGTTAGGTTTTCCATATAACGTTTGTGAAAGTAAGATGGAATACCGTCAACTCCAGTTGATGTTTTGGGTTTCAAGGATCTAACTGCTTTTCATATATCTTGTTCGGAAATTGATGATATACATAATTCTCGTAGGTTGATCTCTAGAAAGAGATTGGTGCCACTTGGAGAATCATTACTATAAACTGATTGAAAATATTCAGCAAAAGCATTAGCAATATCTTGGTCATCAGAAATGGCCACATCTTTATATCTGAAATTCTTAGATATTTTGTAATCTCTTTTTATATTGTTAATGTAATTCCGCAATTCTTTAGAGTTTTTACTGATTTTGTTTTCAATAGTTTGTATGTGAGAGAGCTTAACATTGTTCCATTAAAAAAAATATATATGTTTTTCCGTTAATCAGCTGTTGCCCCCATACGAATTATAGGATGGATGCAAAGACAATATCATTTTCATTCATTCATTTCACAATATTAACTCCATTATAGTCAAATACAAAAATACTGAACCAAGTTCTGAACCTCGAGGAACCCCTCATTTTTTGAAACCACTGTCAAAGATCCTTTGAGAAAAATTGAGCTTAGGTAAAATTGTATCTACTTATCTCTGTACACAACTGTAATTTTATATTAATTAGTATTACTTTGTAGCATAACATAAGTGTTAAGTCACTTAGATGCTATTTTATACATAATCTTTACTTGATGTACTGCAATTACTGTCTTTACTTTACTTTACTGTCTTTACTTTCCACTGCAACTTACCTGAGATCTGCCTTGGTGACAAAATCTTAGACAGGGTACATAATTATAAATTTCTAGGGTTGAACATTGATGATAAACTGAAATTTAAAAATCACACAATAAACTTAAGCAAGAAGCTTGCCTCAGGTTGCTATGCACTAAGAGTGATTTCTAGAGAACTCTAGGCTACAAGAACAGCTTATTTCGCTCTAATAGATCCCCATATTAAATATGGAATTGCCTTCTGGAGAGTTTGTTCTAGAGATTTATTTCAAATGATTTTTTTGCTCCAAAAAAGGGATGTCCGATATATGTGCAAAGCAGCTCCCAGGGATCCATGCAAGCCTCTTTTCATAGCTCACGGTATTTTAACAGTAGCTGTTAGATCCTATTCCTGCGAGCTCCCTTGTTAGGAATTCAATTATATTCAACGGGATCAAACTGTTTAACCACTTACCAGCCCGAATTAAATAAATGCTACTTGTTGTTAGGGCCTATTATTCAGTTCAGGAGTATCTTGACGATTCACTTGAATCTTAACTTTTATTTCTATGTCTTGTTATTTCCAGCTGAATATCTCACTGTATTTCACATTTTTAGCTTATGTTTATTGTATTTTGTTTAAATTGTGTATGTTTTTTTTATGTAGATTTTTGTATCTTACATATTATTTATGACTTTGTCTACAAGATGTAGTTCTTCAGACAATAAAGTATATTTGATTGATTGATTGATTTATATCTGTCTCTTCGTCAGTGTTTTATTTTTGTTTTATGTATTTTCATGTATCAATTAAATAAAATAAATAAATTTCTTGAAGAGAATAGAATCTGTGCGGCAAAATTTTGTAGTTTTTCATTCAGAACATGCCTGGGGTCTTTCATTAAATTACCACTTAGAAGATTATTTCTTTTTGCAATAAATTTAAATCCAAGAACTCACCTTGGTGAATATTTTCCACTTTTTCATTTTCCAAACTTTCATTACTATCATTGCTGCCCCTTTCTTCCTCTACAGATTCAAGGCGCCTCCCTCCATGTCTCGTTTTAGACCGATCAAAAGATGCCTCGACTTTATCTTCAATGCTACCCATTTCACCCGAAAAACCACCATGCTCCTTCTCACATTCAGAACTCACTTTGTTTGTCGTTCTATTCAGTGTACTCGATTCTTCAACTTCTTCGAAGAGTTTACTAGATGACTTTCTAGCACTTTCCAGACTATCATTACTATAATTGCTGCACTTTTCTTCCTCGACAGATTCAAGGCGCCTCCCTTCACGTCTCGCTTGAGACGAATCAAAAGACACCTCAAATTTATCATCACCGCCAACAATTTCATCCGAAGAACTACCATAATTGTTTTCATAGTCGGAACTTTCCTCGCTTGTCCTTCTATTCAGTTTATTTGATCCTTCAAACTCTTCAAAACATTCACTGAAGGACTCTTTAGCGTTGTGGATAGAGTATTCCTTCTCAACATCTGAATCATTTGCTTCGTCGATACACACAACGTCATCAGAATTTGAATCTCTTGCCCTAGACAATCAGAATACAATTTAGTGTCGTCAGTAAAAATATTCTTTTATTAGCAAAGTCTATATGAAAATGAGTTTTAATAGTATTAACATAACTGTGTGATTGATGCTGTCAACCGAACATAAATAATAATAATAATAATAATATTTATTTATCCTTTGAGACGTTAACAAAATATAGGACAAGTCAGTACAACACATTAAAATAGTATAAAGAAAATAAACATACATAAAGATAAAATATCTCAGCAGTTTTAAAGTATGAAAATGTATAAAATATAAAGAAAAAAAAACAAGATTAGTCAAAATTGGATGTATAATAAAATAATAAAATCTGGATGAAAGTCTGGACCGCAATCAGCTAAAGTCGTCTAAAAGGAATTCCCTGACACTGTAATAAGCCTTAGACAGGAGCAAATTTTTAACTTCTCTTTTAAATGACATCAAACTCATGGTTTTAAAGTGATCAGGTAGGTGATTGATTAATTTTATTCTCATATATTTGGGTGACTGTTCAAATTTAGAGGATCTGTGTCTAGGAATACTTAACAATTTTCCATTTCTGGTTGAGGAACTGTGGTAAGAAGAATTTGTGTTATATTTTGTTAAATTATCGTGGATGTATAGTAAGCATTTAAATATGTAAATACAAGGGAATGGCAGGATTTGATATGATATGAAGTGCTGTTTGCACGATTCTCTCCATGGGATATCAAATAATTTTCTGATGAGGTTTGCACAATCTGACGTCTTCCTGTGAGATAATTCTCGAGCCATTTATGAGTAATTCCACGGATGCCATAGTGATATAGTTTTTTTAGCAGTATTTTGTGATCTACACAGTCAAAGGCTTTAGCAAAGTCTCAGAACACTGCTGCTGATGACTCTTTTTTATTAATGTTTCCATAAACATCATAAAATAAAGAAAACATAGCATCATGGATGTTCTTTTTTATTGAAAGCCGAACTAAACATTATGTGCATTGAAGCTCGGAGATCAGAGGTCCGATTATGAGTACTCTGATATCCTGATACTTTTGAATTTATCTGCTTTGGAGCACTGCCGACCTGATATGAACTGTCTATATTAACTTCAAAGTAAATTCAAGAAGAACCAGAGTGTCGGAGTTGTTTAAAGTTCCTTACCATTCTAGTAGCCATAAATCCATTACTAGCAAATTTGAATCAAACATACTGTCCTGCTATGAAGAAACTGCTGATTATTTTTATTAATTATTTGATATTTTGTATTCTTAATATTCTATATTGTTGTCCAATTGTTTATTTTTCTCTCACACTATTTATATGTTTATTGTAAAATGGCAAGTCCTTTAATAATGAATAGTCAAATAAATGAATAAATACATAAATAATCTGGTTACAGATGTTAATTTCACTTGTATATACCACTTTTTTATATTGTCAGAAAATTATATGTATTTTCCATCTGTGACTTGCCGTAAATGTACGAGAATACATAAAATGGTTAAATAAACTACTACTGGTGCTACTTCAGTTACTTACGACAAATTTTCATCCCGTGATTTTCCAAGACGTTTCCCAAAAGCCGAAGTATCTGACTCATCTTGCTCGACTTCATCAGAGGAGTTCAAACTGTCTTCATTTATGTTTCCACTGCTAGTGCCAACGCTCGAAGAGTTTTCTTTTTCTTCACTCGTATCCAGAGTGATATTATGTACCATTATTTCTTGTATGTCTTCATCGGATACCTCTCTCTTATATATCGAGCTTTCCTCAATTTCATGAAGGCTACGATTCCTTTCAGGGAAACCCTCACTACCGATACTGATTTTTCCGCAACTGTATTTTTCGTCTTTAACATTCCTGCTGTCCCCTTCAAAACTTTCACCTTCGTCACTGGATATTTCGATAACTCCTTCTTGAGATTCTATGCTATTGTTAGGACACGAATTGTTAAAACTCTGTTCGGAACAAAGCACCGTGGGTTCTACCAGGGTGTGATGGAAGTTCTGAATGTCAAAATAAGAGTTTCTGTTCATTGCCGCTTTTACAAAGTCAATATGAGTATCATTGTGATTTTGAATACTCGCAGGACTTGTAGCCGCGGTGGCTTTTGTGTCTGATGCTGTTAGGTACGCGGAGCTGTCTTGGATCAAAGAGTCATTCGTTTCTGCAAAAACAATATGAGATTTTAAATCCGTCAAACTTTGTCAACTATAGCAAATTTCGTAAAAGTACAGTTTGATTTTTTCCTGGTTTAAAATCGATAATTGAAAAAATAAAAATCAAATCTGATCAATATTTCCTTCTTAAATTTTTAAAAATCATTGATTTATTTTCAACAATTTTTATTTCTGATTATAAATGAAAAAGTAATACCCCAATTATAAATTGAACTATTCTTTATTTATCCCAAAATATTTATATTAGGGTTTAAACAAAATAAAAATAAAAATAAAAACAATTTGTTCAATAGTCAAAAATACTTGGTATCAAAAAAATCTTCACTAGTAAAATTTTATTTCAATACTAAACATTTGAGTGATTTCAAATTGATTAGTTTTGAGGAGCTACACGATATATTGTTGACAATGAAAAATAAAGGCAGCGATGATGATCTAACAACGGAATTCGTAAAAAAAGAATATCATAATATGAAAGGCCCGTTATTAAACCTTGTCAACTATTCCCTACACACCAGTACATTTCCATTTATGCTGAAAGTATCAACAATAATTCCAGTTCCAAAAGTAAAGAATACAAGTAAAGCCAGTGATATGCGACCAATAAATAGTTTGTTGGCAATAGAAAAACTAATGGAGAAAATTGTCTATGTACAAATGTTAAATTTTTTAAATAGTAATAATATTCTAACTGAAAATCAATCAGGTTTTAGAACTGGGCATAATTGCGAAACAGCGGTCCAAAGTGTTTTATTTGACTGGAAAATGTGGACAGATAAAAATATGAATGTAGGAGCAGTTTACTTAGATTTGAAAAGAGCCTTTGAGACAGTAAATAGGAAAAGACTCCTGCTTAAATTGAGAAACTATGGAATATCCGGTACAGTCTATAAATGGTTTGAAGATTACCTAAATAGTAGAAGACAAGTAACAAAACTTAATAATGTAACGTCGTGTGAAAATGTCAATAACAACGGAGTACCTCAGGGCAGTACACTAGGACCACTCTTATTCCTAATATATATAAATGATATTGTTAATAAGGTAGACAAGTGTAAAATTCATCTCTTCGCTGATGACACACTTGTATATTACTGTGCACATGATGTGGAACATTTGATAGATACAATGAATAGTGAACTACAAAAAATAAGTCGGTGGTGTAGTTATAATGTATTGAAATTAAATGGTAATAAATCAAAATTCATGTTGTTTACTAATAAAGCGGGATATCATGAACTTGAAAGCAGACATTTGAATATCCATATTGATAATATAGAAATAGAAACCGTTAGTGCGACGAAATATCTTGGAGTCTTAATTGATAGAGGCTTAACATTCAAAGAACACGTACAAGAGGTAATGAAAACTATCTCAAGAAATGTTAGCTTTCTAGGAAGGATTTCGCCAACATATAATATATAACACACTTATATTACCACATTTTACATTTTGTGCATCGATAATATATACTGCCAATACAAATGAAATAGATACATTACAAAAACAGCAAAACCGAGCCATGATGATCATATTAAGAAAACCAAGAGAGACACCAATCAAAGCAATGCTGAAGGAATTGCAATGGATGGCTGTGACAGATCTCATATATTACTATACAATGATAATGATATATAAAATGAATAATCACCTATCACAGACATACCTGAGTAGGCATATTGAATACAATGAGAATCATCATCACTATAATACAAGAACGCGTAAAAACATATATGTAGGAGTTAAAAATAAAAAGTGTACTGAGAAATCCATTTACCATGCAGGAATGTTAGCTTTTAATAGTTTGAACAAAAATATTAAAGAATGTAGCACTCTTGCATTATTCAAAAGAAAGTTGAAGAGTCATCTATTGGGTGAATGAACTAGTCTTTATATAATATAAATTTTGACTGTATAAACTTTTTGTTTTTGTATTCTATATTTGCATTTTATTTGTTTTATATTGACTAACAACTGTGATATTTTAAGTAGATGTTGTATATTTATTGTAGTACTCATACTTTGAAATTTTATTCCTGAGTTTAGTTGACTAACACATTGTGGTGTCGTATTTGATTATAGATGTATTGTATTAGCAGTTTCATTGCTAAATAAAGGATTTATATATATTCTTTAATATACTAGAAAATTAATTTATATTGAAATGGCATATTTTATGGAGAGAAAGGCCAAAAACCTTCTTTCCCAGAAAATAAATATTTTGAAATGAAATTTTAAAATATTTATCCCTCCCAACTACGTACACAGTAAGCTCTGGTATATGCCTCCCGAAAAACAACTACTTTCCCGGCTAATACCACGCTGGGGCTTTTATGAATAGCAATACTTTGGTTAAAAAAATGAACTTTTAGAGAAAGAAAGAATTCACTATACCTAATATATCCTTATGATTTTGAATTCTCAAAGGACTTTTATCCATGGTAGCTTTTGTGTCTGATGCTGTGAAGTATGTGGAGCTGTCTTGGACCAAATCATCATTTATATCTGAAATAATAATAAGCCTTTTATTCCAATCTGATCAAGTACATGATATAGAAAATGTCAAAAAATTATATAACTAGATAGATAAAAACTTCTTTACCAACATTGGCCCAACTTTAGCAAGGACAATTCCGAAAAGAAATTTCAAGCCTCTATTAAAAAAAAAATTAGAAACATACATGAACAACAGACTTGTCACCTTCCTCAATCACACAAATTTCTGTAATGGTAAATATGGTTTTAGGAGAAATAGCAGTACTGAAACTGTTTTTCAGAGATTTCACTATGTAAAAATGTTGACATATTAGGATTGTTTCAAATCAAAATAAACTTTATTGTCAGAATATTTTGTATCCCATCAACAAAGCTTTGTAGGTATAAATATAAGCATAACTAATGGTGTATAGATAAAAACTGGCAATTAATAAAGGTTTGAATAAAACAGGTACAAATACAATAAATATAAAATGGAATACACTTTTAAAATGATTCATTATTTCAAATAAACACTAGAATTGCCATATTTACCGAAGCGGGAACTTTTCGTCGACTCGTTAGGACTGTAATACTCGTCACAGGTTGAGGAAACGTTATTTTCCATCTGATGGCAAAATGTTGGAGGTTCTACTGTTATTTCTGGGCAAACGTGGGCTTCGTTCTTTGAAGAGGGGTGTATTGTATGCCTTCTTTCAGGTTTGCGCCGGGATCTCTTCAAGTCGCCTTTAATTTCTCGCAGTGTTATGGGACCCCAAGCGACTTCTTCGTCGCTGCTGTAATAGGAATTCATAACTATTTTCAAAACCCCAACGGTCACCTGCGTTCAAAATCTAACAACAAAATACGCAACTTCGTTTGACATAAACCCCATGTTGCCACTGAATATTTTTGTACTGAATCGCGGACAGATGTCGTACTAGATTAAAAAGCATGTTATCAAGTGTTATAGGGAAAGAAAGGTTTTGGCTTTTTACGTTTCCATCTATATACAGAAAAAATGTGGGAACACAAATTGGAAGAGAAATCCTTTTCGACAACTACTTTCATATGAACATTGAATTATACGAAAGAAAAACTCTTTCAAAACAATTAACTACTTTTACTTATATGAACATTGAATTATACAGAAAACACTGTTTTCTATTCAGTTTGTATTCCAAACATTCGTTATCGTTACCAGATATCATTCACAGCATTGCTACACAATATAGTATGAGGAAGAGGTAAAATTTCACTCAGATGGAATACTGTCATCCTCAATGGTAGACAATCGATGTTTCGGAATAAGACGATTGTCTTATTGCATCTTCGGCACTAATCTGGATTTACAAGATGAAGCATTCAATTCATTATTAACATTACAACTTCATGTCAAGAATGGGTTGAATCTATTCATGTCAATCAATCAATCATGCTTTATTGTCCAAAATCCTTATTGACAAAGCTAGTTAAACTTTATGAAATCAACAATGTTAAAGTTCCAAAAAGATATTAAAATCATTTTATACAGTGAATAATCATTATAGGGTTAAAAAATGTACATTTATCAATACACATCAATAAAATGTGTGAAAGACACGCCAGATAAAGCCATTGTATGGCGGAACACGTGTTGCGTTTTTGTAAAACAATTTAGTGAAAATCTCACAATAAAGTGTTTTTGGAATACGTTAGTTATGGATTTTCATCAAGTATCGGCCGATTCCATCATATATCATTACAGATAATAAATAAATAAATCATTACAGATATATCAGCATTTGAACTACTGAGAGTTGAAATACATCATCGTAATATTCCTTTAAGTCCTAGTAGGCTTTTTTCAATAAGTACTCTTTAACTAATTTTCTGAATTTAAAAAAATTAGTTATTGCCCTCTATAGCATATTGGAAGGTGGTTGTATATTTTCATCAATGAGAATTCGTAATGACATTCATTCGCTTAATTGATTCAATCTCAGCCACAGGAATCTTGTTTAATTTGAAAGTGGCATATTTTTAGGAGAGAATTATTTTTCAGAAAGAAAGGTTTTGGCGTTCTACTTCTTCATCTTCACACAAAATAAATATGGGAAAGGAAGAAAGTTATATCACAGTATAGAGGAATCGGACACAGAGATTGATTCACTGTGATTATATCCCTTGTTTTTTGAATGTTTGTTTATTTGAATAAAATGTGTGAAAAAAAGATAACAGAAAAACTTAAAAGCTTCAAAAAATGCACATGCACCATCAACAAAATACGCACTAAAACCTATATAGCATTCTTTTTTCTAGAAGTAGAAAAGGAAGTCAAAGCAATCAACTTTTGTATTTGATTAGAGGAAGCTTTTATTTGGATTATACCTTGCACTCAGTATAATATACGTGTTCTATGCCAAATGCTTAATTGTCAATGTTCAATGTCACCGATATTCTGTCTTATCTTATTCCGTGCTAGTGTTTAGTACTTCTCGCGAGTTGTACTCGATCAGTTGGTTTTTGTTGAAGATAAATAATTTTTTATTTTTTTTTCTCGTTAAAATGGCAAATTTGAGGCAAACTCCTTTAACTTGCAGTGGCCACACTCGTCCGGTAGTACATCTAGATTTCAGTGAAGTTACGGACAGCGGATACTACCTAATTTCGGCTTGTAAAGGTAAGTAAATGTAACATTGCTACAATTACTAACCTTCGATGTCCAAGACTGTTACACCTTGGCCTGATTTAAAATAATAAAAATGCTACATGTTGTTTGACCTGAAAGACATGAATGCTAAATTATTCGCTGACTAAGGTCGGTCTCAAGAATCTTCCTGTTTTTTATTTTTCCATCAGGCCATATTTGAATAATCCTGTTACAATGAATAATTTGATTACCTTGTAATCTGATGAGATTAGATTTTGAAGTTGAACAACTGCGACTTATTTCTCGACAATAGTTTTATTATAATTCTCGTGTTTTTATCAGTAAAAAACGTATACATACAGACTCAGGCCCTGGGAGGTTCTATGTTACCTTTCCCATTTCATTAAAATGAGTCTCACCTGAAAAATCAACCTTTTTCAAATATCTTATCAAGCCAATGTCCAAGAATGAGAATAATTCAAATACATGAAGAAAATATATGCATGTTTCTTCACCAACAATAAATTATATGAGGCATTCCAATCTTGATATTACACGTGTAAGTGAAACATTCTAGTGGTGACTTACCAGCAAAATTTGATTGTATCTTAGTTTTGACTTCTTTCAAGATGAATAAAAGATCAAATGACTTTCGCCATCTCTAAAGCTTTATCTTTATTTTCGGCTCGATGAAAATTCATAAATTATTTTTTTCTCACAATTTGTAAAACTAAAAAGAAAAATGTTATCAGAACTTACCTTCTGCATAATTCTGCTTCATTAAGTTTTTGGGGCTATACAGTTTCACATGTAAAGTTCGCGAAATAGGTATGTAATTCATCAGTTCGGACTTTCATTGTCTAATTTAATATAAATTTATTTGAAATTCCTGAAACTGAAAAAATTATAGAGATTAACCGAAAAGTAACAATTTTATTGAACAAAAAACTGAAATTACAAAGAAATAACACACAAGCAATAACCAAAAAAATAAAATTAAAAAATGAAATGAAACAATATTAAAAATATATTAAATTAGACAATGGAAGTCCGAACCGATGAAATACACCACGAAACATGCAGTTGGTTAGTACCTCGTCCACTAGATGGAGTGACATTTTGTGATGATGTTCGCTCCACCTATTGTGTAGGTAGGTATATAGAGACTGGCCTGAACGTTTATAGTTCTGCTTTAGATTTTTTTAAATGTAATAGATATACTCCAATAACCCATATGTTAAGAGACTTTACAGTGGCAATCAGTAACCAAAAGGTTGACTATCTCAGCAATGATCTTCATTTTTAAAATTGTCAAAGATTTGATGCCAACTTATTTCAAACAATTCATCAAGTTTAATCATGAGGTCCGCGAATACTGTACTAGAAGTGCAAATAATTTTCATGTGGATAGAGCTTATTCCAGAAAAGGAATGAACTCACTTTTCATACGAGGTTTAGTTGAATATAATTCCCTTCCAAATGAAATTAAAAAATGTGATACACTTGTATCGTTTAAGAAAAAACTATCAAAATATCTGTGATTGTTATGAATGTAGTTATATTGTATTATAGATTTTCAGCTGAATTGAGTCAGTTATTGTATAGTTTTGATATTTGTATTATCTCAATCTTACTTTGTTATAATAATAATAATAAATTTTATTTAATCTTTAGAAACACATACAGTTTATCGATACATCAATAAAGTATATCTGAAATAGTCTAAAATTAAAAACATTACAGGTTATTAGCTTAAAATTGAGTAATTAAACAACATTAACATTAACACGCAAGTTAAAAATATCGACTTTATAGACTTGTAACAATATTCATTTAGTCTTTAGGAAACATAGTCAATACAGGATAACATAAATTCCTTATTACAATAATAGCATTACAATTGAAAGATATCACGTCAGTTTAATTTCCAACTTAATAATCTGGTAACTATCACATGCTATATATAGCTTTCTACTTTAGGCAATCAATTCGAACAAGTCTCTAACCTCCCAAGTACATCAGAAAATTCATCAATGTTATAAATAGGGTTTGTACTCAAAATATTTTTTAACTTACTCTTGAATGTTTTGCTTGGTAATTGACGAAACTGAGGTGGTAGTAAATTGTATAGCCTGATACCGACATTATCAGTTCTCTTCAATCTATTTAATTCCTGTACAAGATCTGTTTTATGTCTTGTATTGTAATGATGTATGTCTGTGTGCATGGTATGTTTATTTAAGTTTTCCTTAATGTTTAGCAGATTTTCAAATACAATAACTGAATATAGAGTCATAATTTTCATAGCTTTAAATAACGGACGACAGGTTTCACTGGGTTTTCATCGAGGTTATGGCTCTCACGGCTGCTTTTTGAATAATAAATACTTTGTCTAGATGAGTTTTAGATGCTGAACTCCAGCTTAGAATCCCGTATTTCAGAATTGAATGGAAAAGGGAATGATATGTCATTAGTGCTGCATTTTGGTTTATAACTTTTTTTATCACTCTAATTGCATAAATTGTCTTACTAAGTCTATTGCACATATTATTTATATGTTCTCACCATCTTAAATTTGAATCTATATTTACCCCCAAGAACTTGACCACCGATTGTTCGTTTATATTCGATTTATTGATTTCAAAAATTAAATATTCTGTTTTTTGTTCGTTCAATATTAACTCGTTTGGTATAAACCAAGATTTTGCTTTATCCAAGATTATATTCAGGCTTTGTTGCGGGCAATTTAATTCATCAACTGTTTTACTCAGCGTTGCATCATCTGCATACATTATTGTTTTAATATTTACTTGGCCCATGGTATGTGGTAAATCGTTAATATATATAAGGAACAATAGTGGGCCCAGTATGGAACCCTGAGGCACCCCTCTGATTAAATTCATTTTTTCACTCCGCGAATCTGTCAGTTCTACTACTTGGCTTCTTCCTTTTAAATATGAGGCTATTATATCAGAGCAAACTCCTCTGACTCCATAAAAATTTATTGTTTATTGTTAATAATGTATTTTGTTATAAATTCATACATGGATTCATTCATTGTATTATGTTTTATATAGTATTTACTTAATAATCATTTATTATAGAATTACAACTTTGTATTGTGAATATTAGGATTATTCCTATTCAATAAAGACTACTTACTTACTTACTTACTTAACTTTGTATGCTGGTGTGATATAAATAATATCTTCAACAGGATGGCCCTCCTCCCCATAATGCAGCAATAGTAAGGTAACATTTAGATGTAATATTCCCAAGGAAATGGATTGGAAGCAATAGATCAATCAACTGGCCAGCTCGATCCCCAGATCTCACTCCTTTAGTTTTTTTTGTCTTGGGATACATAAAGGATAATTTTTTTTTAACACCAAGTACAGATATGGACCATCTCAAACAAAAAATTAGAGATGCATGTATTAGTATCACACCTATTATGCTAGAAAATTGCCACAGAAATTTTCTGGACCGACAACTTATGTGCATTCAACAAAGAGATCGTCAGTTCGAGCATTTAATGTAGATTGCCATGTAGCTTTGATTTTCTGTATTGATTTCATCTTTCCCATAAAATACATTGTTTTACTGTTTGATTGTTGTCACTGATGATGGTGGTAAATTACAAATGAAACGCTATAAAAATATCAAATATGATATACCCATAGTTATTGAGTATTATTTTTTCAGATGGCAAACCCATGTTACGTCAAGGTGACACGGGCGACTGGATTGGCACGTTCGAGGGCCACAAGGGGGCCGTATGGGGCGTAGCCCTGAACGCTGACGCTACCAGGGCGGCCAGCGGAGCGGCAGACTTTACGGGCAAAGTTTGGGACGCCATCTCTGGAGAGGTATTGCATTCATTCCAGCACAACCACATCGTCAAGAGCGTGGACTTCTCCAGAGATTCTGGAATGATGGTTACCGGAAGCAACGAGAAACTTGTCAGGATATTCGATCTCAACAAACCGGAAGCTAGTGAGTTTATATGTTGAGACTTGTTTCTTTAAAAGGTTGTTTTTTACGATGAAATGTAAAATTGGAACCTCAGGCGTAGAATAAATTCAAAACCACCAAACAGCGAGAATTGACAGTAATGAATTGACTTGCCAACATCGTTTATAAATAGGGTAAAGAGCAGGGGTCCCAAATGAGAGCCCCGAGGCAGTCCAGAAGGTACCAAGACTCGTTCTGATTCAAAGTTTTCAATCTTGACTACCTGTGACCTGTTTTGGAGATGATCGCTTATCTAGTGAGTAATAAAACTGGGAAGACCTAACAAGACCAACTTCTGTACCAATAGATTATGGTTAACACAATGAAACGCTGAACTAAAGTTGAAGATTTGTCAAATCAAATCGTACAACAACATTGATTGTTTGAAATAAATTTACATATACTACTTGAAAATAATTCATTACTCCGCTGCGTAAGGAAATAGACTATACATGGGCTGTTCAAAAAATACTGCGAAGGTTCAAATTTCTCGGGCTACATACGTTGGATTAGCGTGTTTTATGTTGGTCTCGAGTGTACCTGCTCGCCCTTAAATCTAGGGACTTCAACACAATCTGTGTCGTAGGTGTTAGTTTGCAGAATCGAATAATTTTTTTATGTCCATGGACCTAACAAATATTAGGTGAAATCAAAATCATCAGGTTTTTTTAAGAACTTTATTCAGATAAATATAATAAACATTTGTAATAGTAATTGAGATAGCAGCACTATCCAAAAAAAAAAGTTATCCAAAGCAGCACCAACATGCTGGTCTCTGAAAACTAGCTAAAAACAATATACTAATACTTTATGCAGTACAAAAAAATAATATTATCAAGATTAACTTGAGAATAGTACATAATACAAATGTGAATAAAATAAAAAACTTAATCGTAATCAATACAGATAATTGAATAGATTTAAGCCGTTCCTTCGTTGAATATGCTAGTATAAAAACTCTTTATTTTATTCTTAGAGATACTGAAATTAGGGTTATCTGTTATTTCCTTGGGAAGATAATTATAAGTTTTCATGCATAGTGTAATGGGATTATTTAAGCCAATATTAGTACGTACAGGTTCTAAAAAGACATAATTGCATTCCAAAGCTGATTAACAAAAGTTAAGTTGAATTTCACTAGTTCGGACTTCCATTGTCTACTATATAAAATGATTTGAAATCCCTGAAACAAGTAAAAAAAAAATAATTAAAAAAGAATAGTTGAAAATAACAATTATATTAAGCAACAATAAACCTGAAATGAAATGATAGTGAAATAACCTACAAGTAAAAATATAATAATTGAATAAATAAAAATTAAAGGAATGAAAAAAGAAAATAATAAAAAATAAAAAAGTGTAGAGATTCCAAGTCACGTTAGTTCACGACGTTTCGATTGTTGGTATCTACAATCGTCTTCGGGTGATGACTGGACTGATTCCTTGAGAGATGACTATTTTATAGGTCGTTGAAATACTTTCACTTTCTCTACTTTCCATTTTCCGCTTCACTGATTCCGTGAGAGATGACCGTTTTGGCGGGAGTTGGTCATTTTTCGTTTGATGATGGGTTTCCATATGTTTCGTATATCTACGCTGGCCTGGCTGAATACGTTGTTGGACAACATGTATGCGGCTTCCTTAAATTTTCTCCTGAACCAATGTTCCTCTCTGTGCAAGATCTCAGCTTGGGACCACTCGATGTTGTGTTGATGGGTCCAAACATGCTCTGCTATTCCTGATTTGCTGGTTTCTCCTCGCTGTGTGTGCTTCTTGTGCTCGGCAATGCGAACTAGACGCCTTTCTGAAACACATCAACAGCGTGAGACCTTGCATCACTTTCACAATGGAGAAGGAAATCCACAATGAATTGCTATTCTTAGACGTTTTGGTGAAGAGGACCGACACTAAGTGGGAAACATCTGTATACCGATGTTGTTGCTTAATATAATTGTTATTTTCGACTATTCTTTTTTAATTATTCTTTGTTACTTATTTCAGGGATTTCAAATCATTTTATATAGTAGACAATGGAAGTCCGAACTAGTGAAATTCATCACGAAACATTGTCAATCACCTTCAAACAAAAGTGAAGTTGGTATTACATTTGACTTGTTCATGTAGAACCTTGTATGCAAATTTACCGTGCTCGATTTCTAGAACATGAAGAGGCAGTATTTTGGTTACACTGTATAAAGTATCAGCTGAGGTTCCGTAGTCAAGCCTGAATAAGGACTTTGTTCTGAAGTATTTTTACTTTTTTGAATAATGTCTGTCCACTTGTACCCCATATAGGAATTAAATAGCTACTAGTGTTTCGAGTTGTTTCAACTCTTTACCTTTATATACAAGAACAGTATCATCTGCGAATTTAAAGTATCTACCTATAATGTTAGCAGTTTTCAATGACAGAACATGTAATGTATAGAGTAGGGGTCGAAGCACTGAGCCTGAGTTTTGTCAATAAAATATCTTTACTACAGCAACTGTCTTGGAGAAATCAGAATCATTTTTTTTTTCTCGTTGAAATACGTTCCATTTTAAAAGAAGTCTTGTTGATTATCTTTTCCTGTTCAGTTGATCCAACATTGAACTATCTAACAATTTTGAAATGGCTGACTAACTTCAAATACTCTGTTAATTTTCTATCATCATTATCATTGTCGTTTTATTTGGAAATTGACATAATAATATATTTTTTTGACATTACAGAACTTCCAATTACATTTCTTCTTTCTTCATTGTAGGTCCAGAAGTTTTTAGCGGTCACACATCAGGAATAAGGCACGTTCTCTTTTTCCGAGACGACACTCATTTAGTTTCTTGTGCGGATGATAAAACGTTGAGAGTTTGGGACAGGTCAACGGGAAAGGTGAGAATTTTTCGGTTGATTCTTTTATAGACAATCTGAGGATACCCAACCAAGATTGAAATTTTTGAAACAATTACTTTCAGTACTACGTCTTGAGATGTTATGTTTTTCTTTGCTACAGTCACAATTGAGGTATGGTAGTTTAGGAAACGAACAAACAAACTGTTATCCATAATTTACTATTTACCCAACAGCTAATATCATTTTGATATACCTAATAATCTAGAAGTTATGACTTGTCTAATAAAGCTACAGTTTTAGAACATGTCACAAAATACGATAAAATTAACATATGCTCAGAAAGTAAAATATAAAATCTTCAGAAGATACTGTGCAATAAAAATAATAATACAGTACATACATACAAGGCATTTTTGCTCTATGGTCCAGAGAATGAATGGAAAAAGTCATTAAAACCATATAGGGGATTTTCAGTAAGTAATGTCTTTAAATGTTTTTCGAATTTAGTAAAGTTCAGAGAACGTACTGTGAGAGGTAGGGCATTGTACATTTTAATATCAATAGTATCATCCATTCTTTGTAACCGGGTTTGAGGTATAATCAAATTATCTTTATTTCTAGTATTGTGACTGTGTATATCGGACACAACGGAGTAACTATTAATGTTTTGTTTGGCGTATAGTAACTTTACAAAAATTATCAGAGAGTAAAGTGTCATTATTCTCAACGTTTTGAAAATTGGTCTTCAAAATTAGCTCCTATAATAGATCTTACAGCACTCTTCTGAGCTGCCGAGCTCCAGACAGACAAGCCATATCTAATAATGGATTCGAACAGTGCATAATGAGTAGTTATTGCAGCGGATTGGTTAATATATTGTTTAACTTTTCTAATAGCAAATACGGCATTATTTAGTCTATCGCAAATTGTATACAGAGTGGTCCAACGAAAAGTATGCACCTTGCTTTTCTCCTTTTTTTGTAACTTAACGCAAAAATGCTCGGACAGGTCAATTTTGCTTTTCTACCTGTGCTTTCAACCCCCTAGCGAGGGTGAGTAACAACCCTAAAATTTTAAATGGAAAGTGGGGTCGAGTGATATATATTTGAAAGGGCACAAAATTTTCTTTCCAATGATACCTAATTTGTTGTATTTCACTCAAACATGTATGTATTATGAAGAAAAACAACTATAACCCAGTACTTTGAAATGTGTAATTGACTTAGTAAAATCCTACTTCAGCAAGTGCTGAAAATGTGACCCATTTGCTTCCATACAATAATACAGATTTTGTTCAAATCTATTCCTAACATTCTGTAGCATATCAGGTGTTATACTTCTGCACTCTCCTCTAATTCGTTGGCGAAGATCTTCTACGGACTTGGGCTGCGTAGCAAAACATTTATTTTTCAAGTGTCCCCAAAGGAAAAAGTCTAAAAGCGATAAATCAGGTGATCTGGCAGGCCATTCGATGGGGCCTCTCCTTCCAATCCACCGTCCAGGAAACCAGTCATCTAAAAACTCTCTTACCGGAGCAACATGTGAGGAGGTGCTCCATCTTGCTGGAAATGAAGCTGATCATCATTATGATTTTGGTCATTTTCAATTATTTCTGTTATGACAGGATCAATTGTATCTTCAAGCATGTTCAGGTAGTCCTCACCAGTTGAATTCCCAGGAATAAAAAGTGGCCCTACGATATGACTACCTAATATGCCACACCAGACATTGATTTTTTGAGGGTACTGGGTATGGACCTCTCGGAATAAGTGTGGGTTACTGTCATCCCAGTAACGGCAATTATGCCTATTCACAGCTACATTCAAAAAAAAGTACTCTCATCGGAAAAGCACGTGTTGAATGATAGGTGCGGATCATCAATTGCTGGCTCAGTTGTTCACAAAATTGCAGCCTTCTGTCAGGATCATCTTCATTGAGTTCCTGTACTAATTTAATTTTGTACGGATGAAATTTATAGGCTTTTAATATCCGTATTATGGACGAACGGGTGACACCTGAGGCTTTAGCAAGATGACGGGTACTTTGAGTATGATCCAATTCAACATGTCCCAAAACAGCAACTTCCACTGCTTCATTTCTGATCGGTTTCCGTGGCTGGTGTTTCACATTACAGACAGATCCGGTATCGACAAACTTTTGGACTAACTTGGCAACGTACGAATCATTCACATTTTTCCCGGGATGACTGTTATTAAAGAGGCGAGCAGTAAGTCTAGCACAACTATTACGTTGATAATAAAGTTTAACAATTTCGACTCGTTCAGGAATGGAATAAACCATTTTTACAGTAAAGTTGAAATAATTTCAAAAACGTTTGCCTAAATTCTTTTTGTACACTTATCTGCTGTTGTTATTTGAACCAAAAAAACGCACGAGAGAAATTGAGGAATGTAGAAGTGATAAAAATGCCGTTTCATCCGCATTTTCATTAACACCAAAAATATTGAGTAAATGTTCTTGCTTTTTTTTATAACTATTCAAGTAAATACAACAAATTAGGTATCATTGGAAAGCGAATTTTGTGACCTTTCAAATGATATATCACTCGACCCCACTTTCCATTTAAAATTTTAGGGTTGTTACCCACCCTCGCTAGGGGTTGAAGGCACAGATAGAAAAATACATCTAAAATGTGTCCCCCTCAGAAGCAAAATTGACCTGTCCGAGCATTTTTGCGTTAAGTTACAAAAAAAAGAGAAAAGCAAGGTGCATACTTTTCGCTGGACCACTCGATATATATGTATGTCAGAGTGTCAGAAATGCTTTATTGTCTTAAAAGTTTAGGTTAAGAACTTAAACAATCTGAAACATTAACATAAAGGTCAAGAATTTATAACAAGATATTAATATGGCTCAAGCACACTTCAACAAGTTTATGGTAAAAGTCTGTGATAAAAAATTGTATATGTTGACAAAACAGGCTTAAAAACCAAAACAATCAGAAACATTAAAATAAAGGTCAATAATTAAAATAAGATATTAATATCGATAGTACGTTCCATAGTAGCCAGACATCTACATCTACACCCAGAAATTTAGTGTGCAGCATGTCTAGGTCGTTTTCTACGTTGTAGGATATTCTGGATTCGAAAATGAGACTTTTGGTTTTTTTTTCATTTAGTATGAGCTTGTTTGTCGAAAACCAGGTTTTTGCTTCTTCCATAATTTCCCTAAGGATTGTAGCCGGACACTCCCCTTTATTAATACTGATGCCAAATGTGGTGTCATCAGCATACATAATTGTCTCGATATTTGAGGTGAACATATTTGGCAAATCGTTAATATAAATAATAAAGAGAAGAGGGCCCAATGTTGTTCACTGGGGAACTCCTCCACATACTGTTTGATCAGCGCTTCTCTGATTTTCAATGCAAACACCTGAAATCGATTGGATATGAAGTAGGATTTGATTAGTTTGAGTGCCACTCCTCTTATTTCGTAGTACTCCATTTTCCTCAGTAGTATGTCATGATCAACGCAACCAAAAGCTGCACTTAGGTCTATGAAGGTTCCCAAAAATTTTTCGTTTCTTTCAAAACTGGTTTTTATAGCACGAGTTAATGACTTTATAGCATCCAAAGTGGACATATTTTTCCTAAAACCATACTGCCGAGGACTCAGGATTTTGTTCTAATCGAAGTAATTAACTAGTTGATTATAAAGAATAGTATAATGAATCAGTTTGAATAATATGATATTGTATTTAATTATTGACTCATAATTTTACCACTACAAAAGAAATACCTTCCTAATAACTAATTATTTTACCAGAGTTCAGATATAAACTTATTGGAAATTCAAAAAAATATTACCAACTCATTAAATGTACAGGTAATAAATTAATTTCCACATAATAAAACAGAGGGGTAGAATTCGTTTCAATTGAAAATTTCCCGAATTCATAAATATTTTAATTTTTAAGCATTCCCTTTCTATTCCAAATGTAATAAGTTATATTCGTGGTTGAACTTGTACCTCTCCGCCAAAAGATGTTTTGCAAATGTAAAATTGGTCTTCACAATAAAGAAAATATTCATACGTTCTTTTATTCGTTGTAAAAAGGTTCTTCTCGTTTGACCAATATAAATTTTTGAGCAAGAAACACATGTCAATAGAATTGAATTCTTCCCCTCTGTTGAATCTGTTTTCTGTATATGAATGAGACACTTTTTCAGGAGGTGCAAAAAGTCGACTTCAGCTCGAGCCCGAACAGCATGGAGATATCGAAAGACGGCTCAGTCCTGACGGTGGCCTACTCCAATCGCGTCGCCTTCCTGGAAGCCCAAACCTTGACGAAAATCCGCGAATTCTCAGTCCCCTCGACCGTCAGTTCGGCGTCGCTCCACCCCGACAAGAGCATCTTCGTCGCTGGCGGAGAAGACCTGAAAGTCTACAAATTCGATTACACGACGGGCACGGAAATCGAGTCGTTCAAGGGCCACTTCGGCCCTGTGCACTGCATCAAATTTTCGCCGGACGGTGAGCTGTACGCTTCCGGTTCCGAGGACGGCACTTTGAGGTTATGGCAGACGACGGTCGGCAAGACTTACGGCCTGTGGAAATGCGTGGAGGGGCAGACGAACGTCGAGCCCCTTATGCCCCCCAAGGAGGTCCAGGCTAACTGAAGGGCGGGACGGGGCGGGAGAGTTACTTGTTCATAACGGCTATGAAATTATTGCGGAAAGGAGTTGGCGAACGTGAACGTTTCTTTGCTACTTTTTCACAGGACGACGTTGACCTGTTTTGAGAGCTTTTCATGCTGACTAGTTGCAAACAGGTTAATAAAAAAAATATTTGAGTTTTTTTTTTCGCTGCGCCTCAAGTGAGTACTGCAAATGTTAACGGCGGAATTTTTTTGGGGAATTAGGGTAATTTTTTTAAAACATTCAATATTCAGTGTATGTGCGGACATTTTAAAATAGAAGTTTATTTGAAATATGACTAATTTATGTGCCTATATTTTAAGATACATTCACAATTCACAGTAAAATTTTTGGAGGAAATCGGGGTTGTTCAATAATTTTTTGGGGACTATCCACAATCTGAAAAAAATAAAAATTATAATGAAGAACTTTATACAGGTTTAGCAAATTTCTAGATCACCCCTTATTGAGAAAATAAAAAAACACATGAGATATCTAATTGGCAGTTTTCAAAACCGCGACACATGTCTTGGAAATTCCACATTAAATTTTTTTTGAGAACGTTATAATGGATTTTTATCAAGATCGGTCAGTTCTATCATATTTTTATATTTTTGAGAAATGTTTGGGGCCGTTCTAGCATTACGTAAGCGCTATTGGGGAACTGGGGGTCTTTGCTTTGCTTATTTTTGATAACATGGGGGCAAGGGGGTCTAGATGGTGAGACTTCCCTGGGAAACACCAGAACAGGCTTCAATTGTAACTGTAAGGAAGCTGTCAATCCAATTAAAAACACTACCCCCAAAGCCAAAGGATTCTAGTTTTCGAATTTTCGAAGCAATACAATATGATTAATTCTCGTCAAACGCCTTTGAGAAATCTTTATAAATTGAGTTAACTTGGTACCATTCAAAATTCAGTTATCGATAAATACACAAAATATTCCCTTCTGATAGATACTGGTTTAAAAATAAACTTATAAATAAACTTGAATTGTCAATGAACAACTTCAGAATACTTACAAACGACATTGGACATCACAATGAATCAACGATGAAATTGAGTCATCTGAAGCAGTTGTCAGAAACTATTGAAAACACTGGCTGGATAGCCTTAGTGCTGAGGCAATTGTATCGATAAGAAGAAGAATTGAAAAACAAGTACAATGATTTCCAGCTGCATTCCAGTTGAAACTTCATCAGTAGCCCATTGCTGTAGTTCAGGAATTATATGTTATAACTGACAACATTAACCATACTTGTCAGAAGTTCAGAAGCATTTTGAAATGTCTGTTGCCTGCCATTGTTCACCAGAATGTTCTAGTGACAACATAGAATATGGTCAGAAGTTAGTTGTCAATGAACACTTCAGAAATTATATTTATTGATTCATATCTTTAAAAAATTCATTTGTAGCTCAGTGCCGTAATTAATAGACGTAGCTGTGTATATAATCTTTCGCATTTCATTGGTTGAATTTTTTAATTCTGAGAAATGAAACTTTCTATAGTCTTTAACTTGTATTTGTGACTAAAGTCACTACGGTTTCCTACTATAAGAACATTTATTGTATTCGCTTGAAAATGTTCTTAAAAGACGAAACTGCAGTAACGTTAGTTACAAATACAAGTGACCAAAAAACAGAAAATTTTTTTTCTCATTTTTCATGATGATCTATCACGTAGTAACGGCTACATTTATCAGTTTATTTTTCAATTCTGTTAACAGTTTTTAATGAACAGTTCATGATCACTTCTCAGATGAACACATAAGTTAGACGAAAAACAATTTGTTGCTACTTTATAAACACTATAATGCCACTAACCATCTGAAAACGTCATATTCTGCTTGATAACATGGCATATATTCAACATTACAAAAAAAAACTGATTTGAATGTGCAAAACCTATAGGCATCTATATCTGGTGAATTGTGGAATGTTGGTCACATTGCAAATCACCAAAAAAGACACTGATCTTCAATGAAAAATTAATTGACCTTATTAAAGTGTTCAATTTGAATGATGCTACCCCATGGTTGCCAACTGCGGTAAAATAATGGCATTTGACATTTGCTAATGAATAAATAACCTATCTTTCTGAGTTCCTTCTGCATTTTCATTTTTGGGACATAATTGACCTTATTAAGTGATGCGACCCAATGGTTGCCAACTGCGGTAAAATTTTGACATTTACTAATGAATAAATAACCTATCTTTCTGAGTTCCTTCTGCATTTTCATTTTTGGGACATGAATGTTTCTTCATTCTGGAGCCCCAACTTCAAATAGGACGACTGGAAATCTCTTTTCGGCCATATTCTGGAAATCAGTTTCTCATATACTAAAAATGAAAATGCAGACGGAACTCGGAAAGATAGGTTATTTATGTATTAGCAAATGTCATTTAACTGCAGTTGGCAACCATGGGGTCGCATCACTCAATAAGGTCAATTGCATGTTGCATACAGATGATGGCGAAAATCTGAAGTGGCCTTCATCATCAGGAATTTTATGTATGTCATGGAATGAAGGCCACTTTACCATTATGCAATTTTCTTCATGCAACTTGCAATTTTGCGTCTGCGCATGCAAGAAAACAATTAGCTGGTGCAATTTTCAGACTATTTAGTGACATTTTTGGTGATTTTCAATGTAACCCAAAATTCACTGGATGTACTTAAAAGGTAGCCAAATTACAGAGAAGCTTAGATATATGGAATGAAAAAACACATTTGGTTCATATAATTTGTACTTTCTTGAGCCCTTATTTTTTTAATGGATTTTTTAACATAATTTCAAATAGGCGCAGAAATGTATCCAATGAAAATGCCACCGAAAATTTTGTTTTTATCGTTTCAATTTTTTAGGGTTTATATGTCTTCATGGACTTTATAGTAAAGATTGTTTATGATAATTCTATTTTATTTTGTATCACAAACAACGGTAATTGTATAATTGGTTTATATGGTGGAAAAGGTGGTTAGTGATGTTTCTGGGAAATAACTGTTTTGTGTAATAAAGAAATACAAAACAATTTTATGGCTGCTTTGGTCAGAATTATTTCTCAAATCATTAGGAAAAGTGACTTTTTGAGCAGAAAGTCCATGAAAGACACCCTTCTCTAGTGACCTATATGTCACTGTGTCAACCTCAGGATACTGTTAAATACGCTGCAGAGGAATTGCTTGTGGTTTGGGTCATATCTGCTGGGTAGAAAACTGTGTAAAGATCTCAGATGAACATTCAAAATGGTTCGAAATCAGTTCGGGAGTTCCTCAGGGGTCAGTGCTTGGTGCTATCCTATTTCCGCTCTATCTCTCAAGTTTTCTTGGTTTCAATGTAAAGAAAACAAACAATACATATTCGACAATCTTGAATAATAATAATAATATTGTTATTATCTTCAAATACATTTTTGAAGCAAATAAATTAGGTACAATTTGATTTTTTTTTAAGGTAGATGAGCATCAAGTCGGAAATTAATCCTGTACCAAACTTCTGGGGATTCATAATGATGTTCCAATCACTGAGTGGCAGATCAGCATCAGGATGCTCCGCCATGTGGATAGCATATTGAGGTTTCTGCAATCAACTTGAATTCCATATTCTTTAACATTTTTGGATTTAATGTTACTGCGATCTATAACAAATGAACAATTACCTGAGAAATGTCTTACAAATCCCATATTAGACAGAAAATGAATGTCTGTCGGCGGTCGATATTGAAGCAGATAATAAATCTTTATACTATTGAAGCTTCGGTTCGTAACGAACCGCCTTGGAAAGCAACGTTTATCTTTGATATTCGAGGGTTGAGTTCTCTATCGATACAATAGATGGCGTCTTAGTAAAGGAAGATGTCATTGCCTCTGCTTGGGCTTTTCCTTCAAGGACAGGTGTGTCCAGCAAAGCATTCATGATCATATCCTGAGTTATCTAATGAATACTTTTCTCACCCAAACACCCTAGCCAGATAGGAATACACCATACGAGGGGCGGTACGGATGATGTCTGAAGACCGTCATCAATCCCCAATCAGTTGTGTTTCGTTTGTCCGGCTGACGAACACAGGTCGTAAGGGTAAGGGAGCTAGGTTCAAATCTGTTTAAACTAAGACTAACAATCGGAATGCATTTATGGTTCACCACTAATGAGAACTATGATGGGTAGAAACAGCGCAGTCTGGTGTTGGATTACAAATGCGTTGCTTTTGAGGCTTCAGTTCCTGGTTTAGCTTCTTTGATTGACGACTTGTTTATTTTGTGGAAATTCATGTTCACTGAGGATACATTATAGAAACACACTTTTACTATCGTGAAAAATAGACAAAATCTGGGTCGCCGTTGACGTCAATCAACAATTCCTAAGCGATGCACATGCGACGGTTTTTTTAGTCAACCACTGCTGAATACAACATTGAAAGACCAAACAAATAAAGTATCACAAAGCCCCTTTTCTATTAAAAAAAAAAGTGAATAGCATTCTATATATCGGTATCGAATGACATTACAACTTTTTTATCATCATGAGCCATTATATATTCATGTAGTCCTACTGAAAAGTGAAGAGGATGGAACTTTTTATGTTCATGATATCCTCTTAGAATAAATCACAGAATCTCCACTTGAATATTCAGATGACATTTAGGAATACCCTGTATATATTGAACGGAAGTAAATTTTTGTGGAGGAAATCAGAATTAATATCAACCTTTTTTGGGATATTTTTCAACTTCCGCAATCTGGAAAAATAAAAAAATTTAAATGGAGATGAAAATACCCAAACAGTCAATAAAAACACTGTATATATTATCCAGTGTAAACACATACACGAGTATTTACAGATACCGTACGTTTGAAAGCCCATGCAATTGTTCTGAGAAATTCTGTCAATATATGTTATTTGTTGCCCGATAGTGATTATCAGCTTCAGCGATACCCTTCGACTTTTGACCTTAATAGTAATTAACCGAATTCCTTGTGTTTCCAAGGCATTGCACATCTCTTTGTGAGAACCAGTTTGCTTCAGTCGAGCAAGCTAAGATTAATTTCCAAACCGATTTTACCGAGTGAAGCCCCGGCCATTTTGTTATTTTTTTATCAGTTTTGTACACACCGGAATCTGCATGATTTTTCCACGGGACGATAAGGAGTTTCGAGATCTATTCGGCAGATCTTCAGGTGAGTGTATAACAAGTAAACAACCAATGGACAATAATATTATTAATTTGGCAAGTTCGTATTTTCAAAATGTATAATCGTAGATAAAGTTAGGAAAATGAACATGTGAGAATTTAAGAAAACCAAGTAATCAAGCCCTATTATTTCGAACTCAATTTTAATGATACATGTGATTTATCTGACATCTCCATCTAAAAACAGAAGATTGTGTTTCTAAGAATAAACTCTTTGTAACTGACACTGTAAATGTTCGGAAATCAATGATGAAGTCCTAAAAGAATAAATAAATCAAACATACTAACATTGCATATCAGCTCTAATAATTGAAACTCTAAGTGATGGCAAACCTCATATCATTGCGACTTGAAAATATTTCATTCGAATATTCGCAGTCTTATGATAAAATTTGAACTAGTGTTCTAGTGTTCAATCGTAATCGAGCGTGTAGGTATTCAAAAACTATTCGTAGTGACGTCAATAATAAGATTAGTCAGAATGGAATGATACAATTCGTGTCAGATGTCAAATTCAAAAATGAAAACAAACTTTTCAATTTTCTCTAACCTCAATTTGTGTAGGTAATAATTTCCCAGCTTTATTTTGTAAATCCTCACAACGTATTAGATGAAAAGTTTTCAGCACTTCATGAACTATAACGATCAAAATAAAGCAGAAACTGACAACTGACGTAATGTAACGTCAATCCGTTTCAAACCAACCTCACGCTAGTTTTGAATCGAACACCAGAAGAATGTGTTTAAATCGCAGACGAATACGGATTGAATACATGAGCGCCAGAAAAAGCCTTAGCGATCATTGAGTTTTGACAGAAACATATAAACTAAAGAGTTTTGTCTCGTTATATAATGAGGGTCAGCTCAATAAAAATGATGGGATTATCGCTTTTATTAAAGACAATCTAAACTTCACAGCCGATAAGACTCAGATTGGTGAAATTGAGTTTCGAATTAGATGAAATATACATCATCTCCATTTATCACTCTCCTAGAACATGTCCGAAACTTTTTTATTCTGATCTAATGGAATACTTGGAACAACGAGGGCAATATAATGTTGATGTTGTCACAGTTGAACTCAATATGAATCTGTTGGGTGATAACAGATTGCTAGATTGCTAAGTCACAGTTGCTTTGATAATTTTTTCCTAAGATACAAAAAACCGAAAACAAATCAAATCTTTCACAATTTAATATAGTATAACGGATCACTACCCATATTTCTGTCTATAAAATCTCTCTCAACCAGCTCAAACTTGATTTGAGAACAGAAAGTTTAAACGAAATGTACTCTCAAAATCATATTGACCAAATGGCTTCTATATTCACTGAAAAATTAAAATATTACATGCAAAAAAACACAAATACTGTAAAAATAAAAAGTAAAAACGACTCTGTGTATGTATGTTACTTTACCAATAATTGACTACACTGAGCAATAATCAAACTTAACTTTATTTCACTTTAAATACAACAAACACTTTAACTAAAACTTCAACTATTATTCGAATGTCTATCGTCTTACTAGATCGCTCCGCGTACCGCACTGTATAAATTCCACTTGACTGTCTCGATGGGCGAGTGGATGGCGCTTATATTTGGCAATCGAAGGCGCCGGAACATTTCTCGGAATTTCATCGAAGCCTGTAGCATTATTCTAGCTACATCTAGAACGGCAAGGGAAAATCGTACGTTCGCGAACTCTTAGCTACGTCACAATTGGTTTATGGCTACCAGTGGCGGCCGGCGTTATTTTCTTTAGGGCATGATTTACAACACTAAGGGCATGAGTCATGCCGTATATATATAATAACTGTGACACAGAATTATCAGTGAATTTGAGAAAAATATTGTTAATTAAAAGATTAGGTTATTCGGAACAGTAGCCACAGTAGCCAAATAACACAAATTGATTTCGTCGACCCAACGGTTTAACATTCATTGTCGTTGATAAAGAACAACGGATAATTCATTTGAATCTAAAGACGTAATTTCTTGTGAACAAATTTGTTACAAAATTTAAATTGGGGCTGACACATTGATCCCGTTTAATCTGACATTGAATAAACAGTAGGTAAACAAACTACAAATTAATTTAATCGCTGCCGTCAGAAGAAGACCAAAATGTATTGCTATATTTGCCAACTGTTATATTTGCAAAATTGTTTGTAGGTTTTTTCCTTGACACTATACAATTATATTTATTTTCAGTTCTCTATTTGGGAGTAAAGCTGGCGACAGTCTTTAACGAAACCTTCGATTATTACTGTCTAAGTAAGTATAATTTTTTGGTAGATGAATATTTATGTATTCAAATAGAAAACCTATGCAAATGCATGACAGCTTATAGGAAAACCTAATGTACATAAATGTTAAAAAATGACCAGTTTATCAATTGTTTAAATTTATTACCAATGTATTTTGTAATATATAACCATTTCTTTTTTTGTGAAGAATTGAGATCTTGATCTACAAAAACATATGAATTGTAACGAAAAAAACTTATGAAATAACCTAATATAATCAAATCAGAGCATTCATATTATGAGTACTGCTTATATGCAAATTATTAATATTCCTAGTGAAATAAACTCCTTTGTTGAAAGTAATTATTTCGTCCGAGATATAATAGTGCTAATTGGTGTACCTACTATCTTTCAGATGGAAATACAGGAGTATTAGCTAAATTTTATATCGTAATTCAATTTTAACCTCAAATCTGGAATGGCTGTTTTCTCAACGTGAAGCAAATAATGTAAAAAACATTAGGTAGTAAATAACACGATGTTAATGGTGTACAACGGCTGCATCTTAAAATTATTCGCTTATTTCGACATTTTTTCCTATCCAATTTTCACTCCAAACATTTGATTATGGAATTGAATCAGATATCATTTACTGGTTTGCTACACGTGTTTATGATAAAAGTAAAATTTCACTCACATGGAACACTGCCCTTACTAAAGTATTAAATGGAATTTTAAACATCTATAGTATTCAGACACTATTTGATATTCCTAAAGAATAATAAATAATATCATTATCTTTGTACAATTCCATTCCATTGCAATTTGGAGCTTTTTATTTCATTTATTTGCCTGTCGCAAAGTGATCCCAACAGAAGTTTGTAGCCTTCGGTATTCATAGTTAAGGAACTGGTAAGACATAGGCGTGCCTTTGGGTCAGATTTACAGAACACACTGAAGAAACAAAATGGAAGCACTTTATTCTCAAGCACATTTTATGAAACGATTGTAATTTTTATGTGGAAAAATTTGTATATTTATTTGGTTGAGTAAAAGTTATACATCAGCAAATATATAAGAACAAATTTCGTGACAAAAATAATATAATTGTTATTAATTTTCAGACTGTGAGCAAGAAGAAAACATGGCTGCGGTGCCACAAGCCGCATTTGCTGCGAAAAAAATCAGGCAAAACGAAGAAAAGCTGAAAACATTTCCTCGTAAGTTTTCAACTGATCTCTATCTTACGTATTTACTCCTTAGAATATTGAGGTAATAAATAAATTTTTTTTTTTTCAGGTAAAACTGATCCAACGAATTACAGTAGCTTATACATGAATAGTATTTGGGGTCAATACAACCGATATTCGGTTCATAATTTGAAAAAAATAATGGATGAAACGCTGTTTATTGCGAGTTTCAAAAATCCACTTGAGTAAGTATATATCCAAACAAGTTCCAGAGTAACTAAACAGATCTTGCAATCATGTAGCAACTATAATAATAATCTTCATTGTCATTTGACCTTGTTTAAAAGATATTGACATCCTCACATAAAACTACAATTCAAAGAAATAATCAGATATAAATTCAAAGTTACATTTTGAAAAATTTATTTTTGAATGCTTTATGGTGATAATAATAAGCATAGCAATACGTTATTTGTCGTGGAATTTTCAGCTCCTGGCGAGACAAATATCGTCTGAAAAGAGGAGGAAAAACGGATAAAATATCGACATTTTGTTTTCGAACACAGACTCTGTGAAAGCTATTTCCCGGTTTTTTTGGCCGTGGTTTGCAGGTTTTTATGACGGGCGTTTCGTCTACTTCTGCGGTAGACATTATCAAAGACCATGTGGTAAAGGTATCCGAGATGGTACTCCCGTTGTTACGACTCGGACACACCGACATATCGGCTGTAGCCAAGTATACTCTCAACACATTATCTTATTCAAAGATACAGTAATACTCGATAAAACTTAAAGTTACTATCCAAAAGTATATGTATAGAAAGGCAATGGAAATTCAAAAATACAGGGATAATTTCAATAGAAAATAAGAACAATACAAAACCAGTCAAATGCTAACATCTTAGTAAATGCTTCGTAACAACAGAAGTACCATCTAGGGTACAACGACCGTTTGCTCAGGGCACATTATTCTCGTTGCCAATGATCATTTACCCCACGGCGTGGGAAGTAGTCATTGGTTGATAATGCTGACGCGCCCTTCCGAACGTATCGGGGCTTCGAATGACAGGGCCCGATCAGCGCCATCTAGAAAAACTAATAGCAATGGCATGCTAGTGATTATACATCTCATTTTGAATCGAAATAATAAAGATAAAGACAAAAATATCTATTCAAAGTCGTTAATGTCTCAATCTCTGAAAGAATAATGGTTATTTTTGTATGAAAGGCTTGAATTGAATAAGATTTGATACAGGAAAAGATTAGAATGGACACAAGTATAACAAATATACATTCCTGTAATGATAAATCAGATGAATCATTTGGAATTGAAGCAGAATAGAGGTTGAGCAAGCCTTATCAGAGCTAGTACTCCATACCATTTTCTTGTATTCGATCAACATGTTTTTTTTACCATTCTAGGTAATTTTACATGTTCATCTAAAATTTAATTTGTCCTTAAAAGCTTCACTACTAATTTATTGGTATTCAGAAGATTCTGCTTGCTTTTTGTATTTACGAGCTAACCTCGGGAGGTCTTCTGATAGAAAAGGAACATTACTTTTTGGAAGACAAGTTGAAAAGTTTTGTTGCTGTTAAGATATTATTTATGAGGTTGTCAGTGATTCATTTACATATGCAGTCTCTTTCATTTTGTAGATTTGTTAACAACATCCTGTGGGTATAACGCCGAGATATATAACAATATTTTACGTTCCACTTTTTTATCATTGGACATACATTATTATTGATTGAGTTGATTACTTACTTGATCAGTTAGTACCAATTATTTGATTATGCTGACTTCAAAAATTCACTTACGATCTCTTTTTGTTCAAGGAAAACCGCTGTTATCCCGGTTCCCGAAAAACCTGTATTTAGTACTGACATTGGACCGTCCATCCATTTTTCTGCTCAAACTATTTATAATTGAAAAATCATGAGGCTGTTATGTTAGAATAGAATGGTAGAGTGTCTGTGAAATAATCTATGTAATAAGTATACTACTAATCTGTGCAATTATTTTATATATATAAATGATATTCAATTGTTATATTTTTTATTTGGAATAGAAATATATGTATGATTCTGTAGGTAGCATCAATAGTATGAAAAAACTGGTAATGAAAGTCTCCACAATCAGGTTATTTATTTAATGAGCCTTTAGATGGTTTAAATGGCATAAGTTTTCCTCATCCTTGAGCTTTACGTGAGAGATCACTGGAAAAATCGTCTAGGTATTGATGAAATTAGTGAGTGAGAAGGAAGTGGAGAATGAGTTTTTTACTCATAAAACATTCAGGAAGAGGACTCCCTTGGGAACGCCTGTCAAAATACCGGCAATTGGCATTCGTGATTCTGGTTATTTATCGTTATTAGTTGGCAGCAAAAAACTACTGTAATGTCCAGAGGAGTATTAGGTCGAGTGGAAAAGTGAGAAGTATAGATGCGAGACTTGTTGTCTACAGACAATTCCGTTACTGAGTACATATAAACAAATATATTACATGGCAGTAGCCACCTTAACCATTGCGAGGCTCGGGAATCTATACAAGGCACTTATTAGCTATTGTGATAATTATGTAATCGGAAATAGATTTCATGATAATTGATAATATATGAAACATATAAATAATTTTTGAGGTTCAATTTACTATATTCTGGAAAAATAAGAAGCACAAAGACAACAAATATTTGTTGAATACACATCATTCCAATAATTACAACCAAGTGAGCCTAATTTCACCATGTTCAGGTTGACTAAATACTCGAAGAAATTTTCATGTTGACAGTAATCACCGGTAGGTTTTCTGAAAAGATTCATATATTCTATTTGTTGTGTGTCTTTTCTGTGAGGTATTCTGTTCTGAAAAATTAAGATAAGTATTTGTATAATATTCATTATAATTCTTCAACTGGTCACTTGAAGTCCGTTTTTTGGCGATATTTTTTTTGCAGATGAAAATAAACAACTTGAACATTTTCAACAGGCATTTTTATTTGAACACCTAACTGAAAGAAAAAGCTATCTCGAAACCACTGTTAGTAACCTGTGAAATAGGAGTGACAAGCAGTGATGCCAACTGCTTAAAATCTTTCCCCTAAGCCTATTTTAAAACCCCCTAAACTCAAACCAAGTTACCCCAAATGTTTGTAGTAAATGAAAAATCTAATTAAATATTCAAAGTTGCTATAACATTTAATAGTTTAAAAGTTAATAGATTAACTTACCTTTATATTCTTATTATAACAAAGTTTCAAATAAAAAGTTTATTGAAAAATGTTAGATAAAATTTTTAAAACATGGTAACTTTTTTATTGCCTTTATGTGAGTACGTCAGTGTACACATCAACTAATAAATGAAAAATTAATACATCAATGGAACACACATATATGAGCGTTAATACTTATACTATATTAATTCCCAATTCATTCATAATTTCGAAAAACTCATCAGCTTCCTGTTCTTCATTTGTGTCGATATCAGTTATTCATTTTCTCCCTAAAAAAAATCCCCTTTTTCAAATTATATCCCCTTAATTTAAGGGGAAACCCCCAAGTTGGCATCACTGGTGACAAGTTATTGTTCTGTGATACACGTCAAGATGTGGACTGCTGGCAATAAACAGTTGCTTGATTAAGGGCCGGTTTATCAATATGTAGTTGAATGCTCCTGTTAGCTACCTCGAAGCTAAGCTTAGCTGATAGTCAATGTTGCAGTTACTACTCAAATCGTTTATCATACCCTGACTGATGCTAATGTTTAATAACTGTTAGTTAACTAAGGTTGGCATAAGTGACTATTTCAGGGGCTTGTTTTTATTGGAGGATTGATTTTCAAAAATGACAACTGCTAACAAAAAGTTCATGAGTTATACATAATAACCTATATGAGTTGAGAGGGCATATGAAAAACGAAAATGAGCAATAAAAGAACATCCAATTTTATCGAAACAGACAGATCACATCCTAATAAAAATTGACAATTCCTATAAATTTATCATTGAGTGCAAAAAAAAAAACTGATGCCATCACATGGAAGAAGAAAGAAGAGGCCTGGAAAAGAGTTGAATTTGATTTTAATTCCTCTACATCAGGGCCTGTAAGTCTCTACCTCATCTAATTCTTTGAAAGCATCATTACGTTCATTAACAATGTAAGGTCTTCTTTGAACTCCAATATATCCTCATCTTCGTCATTCAACAAATGGAAAACTTCTTTAATCAAACAATTATAGTAATTAACCCTTTACTTGCAAAAAGTATTTCTCAAATTATCACAAAAAACATAAATAACCTAATTTCGCATGCGCGACCACATAACCACAGAATATCGGAACTGATATTCTGTGACATAACTGTCAGCTTAAATAAAAAAACTCACTTTCTAGCGACTGTTACGGTCACTGAGACTTCAGCTACCAGTTGATGGTAACATGATAACGAAAAACAGTTTGACTAGGAGCTAAGACAAAACCATTAGTCAAATGAGGTTAGCTGGCGATTGATAAACCGGCCCTAAGTAAAGTTGTTTTAATTGACCTCCCAAAATTCCTATAAAACATGGCGCAGTCGGTAAGATACACTGCTCTTTTATGTGAATATTTAATTCCACGAAAGAAAAATACTTTTGAAACAACTACTTTTATTGGAATATAAAATTATACGAAAACACTTTTTTATCTTGAAACTATTTGCCTTTTTTCTTTTTTGGTAATTCCCACATTTTTTTGTATGAAGATGGAGAACTAGAAAGCCAAACCCTTTCTTTCCCAAAAATTGATCTCTTTCAAGAATATACCCATTTCAATTGAAGTATAAACATCAAATATAAGCAAATTCTTTCATACATACATTTTTGGAATAATACGAAATGTGGGGTATGTTTTCGAATTTTCCCAAATTCGTCTCTGGCATAAACGCAACTGAAATATTTCAAGAAAAAAACTGACTGCAACTGTCCCTTTTACGGGTTCTTCAATTCAAATTGATTTTTCTACTGGTCTTTTAGTTAGGTCTCAAGTCAGGAAACGTGAAATGATACAAATTATTGTGTGTTCGTTTTATTATTTATTCATAATTCATAATAATCATTACAATAAAAAAAAACAATAAAGCTTCAGATGGTTCACTAAAATCCAAATGGGTATACACAGTGGTACATGAAAATAACATTCACTAAAATTCTCATCTCAACACATTCGATTATATCCAACTCTACCTACAACAAAGCCATACAAAATCTCCAGAGGACCCGCATCTTCAATAAATTTTCCTTATCTAGGATTCGAAAATATTCATCTTCAATTTCAAACAGACTATGCTTCAAAATACTTGGTTGTTGCAAGATGGACAGTTTAGATGGTTACAAAGTATCAAAAACACAGCTGTTTTTAGATCGATCGATTTTTTGCAAACATTCTTCATTCTTTCTCAGCTCAAAATTATCAACACCAAAATAGTTAGTTTCTTTTATTAAAAAGAGATCAACTATTTCAACTGTTGAAAAATTTTGGGTGTCGAATAAGTGAATTCAACAAATTTTTTTGGTAGAATACCTCCCAAAATGACTATCATTTTCCACATACCACACCTTAATTTACTCTTGTACTTTATTTCAGAATCCTGCATATTGTTTTCATTAAAATTTTATCTTTTAAATACAAAATTTCCTACTTTCCTTAATTAATATTTGATAAAAAGTTTTCAACTTGCTGAGTCAAAATACAAATAATCCTGAGTTAATTAATTCTTGACTAACAGTCAAAACTATTTTTTCAAAGTCAATTTTGACTAAATATCTGCATCTGGTGAATGAAAGACTTGTTTTTTTCCATTATTTTCAATAAATCAAATTTCTGACTATTGTGTGAAATAAGATCCAAATATTGGAATCAATCAATTTCTATTCAATTCAGAATTTAAATACAATATTTCATCACTTTTCAAGTATATATCAAAAACTGGTTTTTGGTTTGACGTTTCGTCTGCTATTGCGGTAGACGATGTGGCAACGCTCGCAGTGCTCGAGTTGTTATTCCCGTCTACTACCGCAGTAGTAGACGAAACGTCAAGCACAAAAACCTGCAGACGACAGCCAAAAATCCGAAAAATAGCTTTCACACAGTTGTTCTTTTATACTTCTGTATATTTTGAGAAATTAATCAACTTATCTTCAATATTGAATTATTTCAAAAAGACAATAATACATGATTTTGAAACTGACCTTTTTTTTTAAGAAAAAAGTCTTATTATATATTACGATCCACTCATTCAATGCAGAGCATTACATCTAGTCGGAAGCTATCTGTAAACTTTTCTCACTCCCGACCTTCTGATAACTTTCAACCATCTAAAACCCCACCAACGACAACAATAACATCAAAAAATTGCCTACTCAACCTCACAACAACATTTTAAAACATCCCTAAAATGTGTATCAACACGTAATCCAATAGATAAAAACGAAAAAATTGTATCGCTATTTCAGTTACACCTATCAAAAAAAATCCTCCCAGAAAACGTAGCAAGCGAGACGATGCCAATACACATCGAATGCCGCTCTAAAATTAGAAAAATCAATATAGTCCAATCATGTGCGATGATATGTTCAACAAGGATAATACGGTAAAAATGTTACTATCAATTACCCTAACTAGAGGCAGGGCGTCTGCAAAATCTGACTAATTTTCATGGTTACAATTTTCTCTCTCAAACGAATCAAGCAAGGTTTAATTTGCTTGCGAAATGCAAGGGTTCACCTTCAAAAAAGGCATATCGTTTCAAAATTAGTAGTAATGCAAGGCAGATTCTGGTACAGTTAGCACCATCAAGTTAACCCCATCTAAGACAATTGATAATCAATGTTCAAATACTTCGTGACCACTTTATCTCTAGTGAACCCAACACTTCTCAGCATCAAATGACAGCAATTAGGAAGTGTTTCGATTTCAAACGCAACATTAAAATTTTTTGTGCAGACACCCTGTACGTCTCTCCTGCGTATGGCGACCAGTGATTCAGTAGCCCGCAGAAGGACGTGAACTTCAAATTTTCCAACAAACCTACTGCTGCATGAGTAAAGACAAAATTTTGCTACTTCAGTCTATTTCGTAAAAAACTGTGAGACAAAAATGCACTTTCTCGTAACTATTGGCTAAAATAAACACAGAAGAGGCCTTCACTTTTCAATAACTTAGATTACCTACACTAGAAATGATAGTGGGGGCGTGGGAAAAACAGCTGGGCGACAAACGAAACAGGAACAGTTGAAAATTAAGCATAAGCTTTCGAGGCGTCGCAGCCGATTTTTACCCACCCCTTATACGATATTACTTCTACCTACAAGAGAAAAGCCATTAATCTGTGAATATTATTCGTTAAATATTACAACAATAAATATAAAACGTCTACTTATAAGATATTGACTGTATATTTACAAAAAAAAAAGAAAATTCTGCTACAATTATATAAAACAATAAAGTATGTACAATATTTACAAAAACTAGCTGCACTCCATTCACATTTGTCCACGGGTAGGAAGGGTGGGTTTATTTACTTCACCGTCTCTTAAAAAAATATTCAACAATATATATATTTACAAATTCACATTAAATGTATTGAGTGATAAATGTTTTTTTTCCAGTACATTCTATTTCTCACTTTTCTGAACTCAAAATATCAATTATATCACCCCTTTGAACCAGAAATACGAGTTTGTCTTTCAGTATGACTTCTAACATTTTCAAAAGCATTCACAAACACTCTTCCATTAGCTAATAAGCATTCAAGTCTAATTATCTCTCTTTCTCTATATCTTTCTCTCAAAGCCTTCTATCATGCTGAAAGTCCAACTTGCATTAACGATTTATCTGAAGTTTGATAAAATTGACAATAAATTCACAAGACTCCTTTCAAAATTCAGAAATATGAAAAAATTGAGATGCAGGCAAGACAAATTTAAAACACATTAGCTGCCATTTTCTTAAGCTGATTCGGTTATTTTCATCAACATTTTTTGTATTAGCATGATTCAACATTTTGAACAGCATGAATTTCCAGATTCTATGAGTAAAATATATAAACTTCTTTTTCAAATTAGTAGTTATACAACATTGCTTCTAGGCTACTTAGCGCAACTAAGTTAATTCCAACCTTTAAAAACTTATTATCAACGTCCAAGTACTGCATGACCACTTTCGAGTAAACTCACCATTATTTTTCAGCGCTAGGATGGCAACCAACGTGTAAAAATTATTCATCACTCAGTACGTAAAATAGGAAGTTTTTTAGCTTTACACCTTTCTTAAAGCCAAGAGTCTCATCGACTGCTAGTGAAAAAACCCAGAGAACATTTCCGGTCACGGTCTTACAACCTAAATCCACTGAATTAATGCTTAACCTTAGCGTTACTCAGCAAAGTTTGACTGCTGCTCTGCTTCAAGCCTTCGCTTTTCATAAAGTCTATCTCGGCGTAGATGAACGTGGATTCGGGAACAATCGGGTCGATGCTCGACCTCGGACTGCAGCTCTCTTCCTCCTCCTGAGCCTGCGCGAGGTCCAAGCTCGCGTAATGTAGTTTTTCCATCTGGTTGTCGACCTGCACGCGGTCAGAATTGACGGACTCCGGTCGCGAACTGACCAGCGTCGACGAACTCGACCACAATTCGCTCGACGTTGAATTGGGTCGCGAAGTGGCAGCCTTGGCAGCGTCCAAGGGACGAGCTGGGGTGGCGACGGCAGGTTTGTCGCCGTCGACAGAGTTTGGGCGGGATATTTTTGCCGCAGGGGAGACGCATTCGCTAGAAGAGCGGGGTTCTGAGGTTTCGGGCGCCGAGGATGACTTGTTGGTCGAGGGTTTTTCTGTAACAAAAAAAAAATTAGATTATTTCTCATGGACCCGCTCACCCACTAACGGGAGTGAAAGTTGTAAATGAAAAAATGCTCACCCATTTCCACGACAGCTCCACCGCTCATCGACAGGGTCTTGGAGTCCTCCTTGATGGGCCGAAAACACATCGACTGACTTTCCTTGATGCCTATCATAGACAAGTGTCCGATCAAAGGCGAAGTGCCAGATTCATAACTTCCCGAAACCGGTCTGAGCGGGGACACTTTAGACGGCTCGGAAGTCCCCGGCTGCATCATTGCGTAATCGCTCATGGGATCGTCGACAACGGTTCTATCGACAGCCGGCGCATAGTTAACATAGTCCGAGGGATTATTCTCTTTGCCATTCTTCCTGATCTCGAAATCCATGGGAGCATAGTCATTGCTGGAGGAGTTAGTTTTGTTGTTGTTCTTGTAAAAGGCGTTCAATAGGGTGGCCGGAAATTTAAGAGCGGAAGAAGTCTCAATTTTCGCCGGTTTCATCGGAGAACTGGGGCTGTTCAAGCTCATGGGAAAAATGGTACTAGAGCTACTCGGAGTGGTGAGGCTAGAGCTTGAGCTGTCTCTAGAGTCCTTTCTAGCTCTTTGCCTGGGAAGGCTCGAGTACGGGGTCGACCAAGTAGACAATGGTAAGTGCATCTTTGGGGACGAGCCTCCGGAAGATTTCCTCGATAGCAAAGAGGAGATGGGACTCGAAGAATTTTTCGTAACTTGCGAAGAGGTAGTGGGATGAATGGATATCGGCTGGGACATCGCCTTTTCCTTCTTGACTGGCTTCTTTTTCGGCCCGATCGACATGTTGAGATAGTCTTCGTTCCCACCGGCGTTGATGTGGTTGCTGTCCAAGCTGCTCTGCCTCTGGTGCTTCTTGCCGAGTGTCATCTCTACATACCCATCGGGAGTCTTCGCTTGGTCCTGCTGGAAAAAGCTCAGCGGCATATAGTCGCTGTTCTTCGGCGAGGAGGCGGATGAGGAGCTCCGATCCAATCTCCTCGACTGCTGGTTAGCGGTCATGTCTAGGTAATCAGCGTTCACTGCCGGCGATGTGGCAGTCTTCACCTTGTTTTTCCTGTGGTCCATGTCGACGTAGTTGTTGTTCATCGGTAGCCGGTACTGGCGGTTGATGTCGACGAATGAAGTGTACTCTGTGGTCTTAGGAGATCCTCCGCTCATGTCCATGTACGGCGCCGACCCGGACATGTCCATGTATGGCGAAGGGTCCGTTCTTCTGGGAATGATCTCCACGCCGGGCTTCATCTCCACGTATCCACTCGGCGTCTTGGTGGAGTTGTTGTTGAGCGCGTTGTTGGATCCTTTCGAGAAGTCCATCTCCATCAAGTTATCCATAGGGTCGATCGAGCTGTGGCTTCTCGAGTTCGAGAGAAGCGGCGCGCTGATCGACTTGCCGCCCGTGTGCTGGTGATGCTGCAGCAACCTACTGGGGCCCTTTTTCGTCTTCGATCCCATACTGAAGGACCTAACCCGGGGTCTTCTGGGGTTCCGGCCAGTCCGACGTGACGCCTGTCGCGGTTTTCTTCGGGGCGGGATCCCACGGAGTAAGCTCTGGCTGGCCTGGTGTCATCGTTTTCAGTCACGAAGTAGGAGGACACCTTGTCGAGGGGGTAGTCGGAGAAGCGAATGTCGGTGGAGGGGGTTCCGGAGACGACACTGCTGACACTGACAGACGGCGAGTGAGTGTTGAGGCGACTTCGGGGCGACATGTCGACGTAGCCATCATCGGAACTAGGGGGCGCCATGGGAACGTAGCTTCCATACATGCCTGAAGAAGAACGACCGTTAATATTACAGCACCATTCAGAGCGAAACGAAATAATAGCGAGATACACGATATTTGAAAAGATAGAACTGTTGCAATCAGAGGGTAATATGGGATCGAAACACAAGTTACACACTAAAAAGTACTAATTCTGTTTAGTACAATATATATTTAGAATGTGTATCAATCCTCAAACTCAGTCACTTCAAGTCAAATTCATTAATATCCAAAAAAGGAGCTCAGTGAAATTGACAGCAGAGCATATCTTGAAATAGAATGGTGATCACCAAATGAGATGGGGCGAAATAAAAATGCTGAGGCAAGAAATTGAAAACTGAAATATGATCCTACACTGAATTCTCGGAAAACATCCTGTAGTTTAGACTATAGACATATTTCAAAGTATTACAATACATATACTAATTGATACTCGCAAATTGTAGTTTTCAATACAGTTAGTGAATTATTCATTTAAATGACTTGCTCAAATGGAAATGTTTAAAAGTAACCAATTAGAAATGGAAAAGAGCAATCACATACCAATGTTCACAAGCAGTTTCATGAGTTTCATTCAGTTTAATTCGTTATTCAGAGCATCCATCAATATTTTTCAGTATAATGAAAATTTTGATTGGTGCTAACCATTTAGATAATGTATGCATGAAAGTTTCTTGTCATATTTTTTGGTAAAACAAGAAAACAATTCCATTTCGAATCCAGTAAAAACGGATATATGAACTTGTACAATGATTCTAATGCTTTGATCTCAAGGAAAATAAATGTACTTCGAACTTAGGCCAGCAATATCAAGAGAACTCTGATAATGGAGTTGAAACAATATTTTTACTTTTTTATTATATGCACGAAAATATTTCAAAAATGGTTAACACATAGTAAGGCGTTTTGATATCTGCAATGATTTTGAAAAATGTCACTTTGTATGCCGAATTCAGAAAAAATAATTTTTCATGTTCGCATCTATCCCTGAAAATCGCCAACTAAATATTTTTTATCAAAACCTCAAGATTTCGAGAACTATCATAAAGATAATGGTTGTTACTGATAAAACTGATAAAAGCTTACAAAAAAAGAATAAGAATTACTAAATGCTGATATTCATTCATTCATTCCTGATTCAAACATTTCCCCAATTTATTATTCAATTAATTTGTACTGGGTCACACTACATCGATTTTCATACTCCCAACTCTTCTGAATCAATGAAAATAATAGATTTTGATAATGCCAAAATGACATCTTTTACGGAAAGAAAATTTTTGGCTTTATACTACTCCATCTTGATACAAAAAAAGGGATGAGGGAATCTTCCAAAGAAAGGAAGGAAGTAATCAATTTGAAAATAAGTAACTCTATACATGGATGTGTAGAACATGCAAAGAAGTAACTTTCAGACACAAACTGAAAGAAAGAGGATGAAACAGCTACTTTCATATAAACATTGAATTACACGAAAGAAAAAAAATTCTTTCGAAACAAATACTTCTATATGAACACTGAATTATACAGAAGATACTTTTCTCTACTCAGTTTGTATTTCAAACATTCGTTGTGGAATAAAAATCAGATATCATTCACACGAGTTCTACTTTGAATGAATGGTAATAAATTGCACTTGCATGGAACACTGTCACCCTCACTGGTATACACCGATGTTTCGCCTCAAGCACTTGCCCCAAGGCTCTTCAGTACCAAATTGGATAACATTATAGAAAATACACACAATTCATTCATGAATTACGATTTCTTATGTCACGGAATAAGCTTGATCTGCTTATGTCATCGATGACATCGTAATGACATTCATTCACCTATTTGATTTAATCCCAGTCAAGAGGAATCTTATTTGAATTAATATTAATTTTACGTAATATAAATACTAGTTGAACATGCACCCACATTCGACATAAATCTTTTCATTTCAACGTAACAATAACTTTCCCAAGCTTATTAATATCTGTCTTGAAGTGTCAGATTATTAATTATGTACCATTGTTGAGGTGTCAAATTGTCTCACCACGTTTTTGATATATTTACTAACGTTTTTTGACAAAATTCCTCTACTAGGAAAAATGTTCTCCAATAAATAAAGCACTAAGGAGATTACCAATCTCTCACGAATGTCACTAAGATTAAAAGCATGAGCCATTAGGCAAGTAGCCATTGGCAAGCAATTTGGATGAAATTATTCAAGAATAATACCGAAAAAACTCCTTCAAAATGGTTCACTAAGAATAAAAATGTGTGCCAGCAGATGTAAATTTTAGGGTAGTTTCTACAAAAAATACTTCCATCATTGGACAGTCTATTCAATTCAAGTTCCCAAACCCATTTTTCAATTTGACTATATATCATATTATGGACTGAGTAACCTTTCAATAAAAGTATTTATTATCATCATTATTATTATGTATACAACTTTGTTGAAATCAATATTTTCCAGGATAAGCTGAATTTTGAATTGTCCATCAAGTACGAAGCTGTATTTCAAAGGTGCGAAACTGTATATACAAAATCATAGCGGAAACTCAACTGAGAGTATTTCCTCAATTATGAATAATATGCCATCAGAACCATTTCTCCAGTGTTACTATTTTCATTTGGGTTTGAAGGCCGTCATAGTTTGCAGGAGGAGTTTCTTTCAGTTTGTGTCTGAAAGTTACTTCTTTGCATGATCTACACATCCATGTATAGAATTACTTATTTTCAAATTGATTACTTCCTTCCTTTCTTTGGAAGATTCTCTCATCCATTTTTTTTGTATCAGATGGAGTAGTAGAAAGCCAAAAACTTTCTTTCCCAAAAATTAATCACTCCTAAAAATATAACCCTTTCAATTCAAATTGATAATGTGTTTCTGATATGACCAAAATATAATTAAATTGTTAGGTAACCGCTATCATATGTTCTGGTTAGTACCATTTAGAAGGTAGTATTTGATTCGTCCATTTTAATTGATGAGATATAAAAATCCTACTTGTCAAGTGTTACATTTTCTGTCAAATGATTGACAATGTGTTTCTGATATGACCAAAATATAATTAAATTGTTGCGTAACCCCTATCAGATGTTCTGGTTAGTACCATTTAGAAGGTAGTTCATTTAGAAGGTAGTATTTGATTCGTCATTTTAATTGATAAGATATATAAATCCTTCTTGTCAAACGTCAAATTTTTGTCAAAAAATTGACAATGGGTTTCTGATATGACCAAAATATAATTAAATTGTTAGGTAACCGCTATCATATGTTCTGGTTAGTACCATTTAGAAGGTAGTATTTGATTCGTCCATTTCAATTGATGAGATATAAAAATCCTTCTGTCAAGTGTCACATTTTCTGTCAAATAATTGACAATGTGTTTCTGATATGACCAAAATATAATTGAATTGTTGCGTAACTCCTATCATATGTTCTGGTTAGTACCATTTAGAAGGTAGTATTTGATTCGTCATTTTAATTGATGAGATATAAAAATCCTTGTCAAATGTCAAATTTTTGTCAAATAATTGACAATGTGTTTCTGATATGACCAAAATATAATTAAATTGTTAGGTAACCGCTATCATATGTTCTGGTTAGTACCATTTAGAAGGTAGTATTTGATTCGTCCATTTTAATTGATGAGATATAAAAATCCTACTTGCCAAGTGTTACATTTTCTGTCAAATAATTGACCAAAATATAATTAAATTGTTGCGTAACCCCTATCAGATGTTCTGGTTAGTACCATTTAGAAGGTAGTTCATTTAGAAGGTAGTATTTGATTCGTCATTTTAATTGATAAGATATATAAATCCTTCTTGTCAAACGTCAAATTTTTGTCAAATAATTGACAATGTGTTTCTGATATGACCAAAATATAATTGAATTGTTAGGTAACCACTATCATATGTTTTGGTTAGTACCATTTAGAAGGTAGTCCATTTGGAAGGTAGTATTTGATTCATTCGTCCATTTTAATTGATGAGATATAAAAATCTTACTTGTCAAGTGTCACATTTTTTGTCAAATAATTGACAGAGTTTCTGATATAACCAAAAAATAAATAAACTGTTAAGTAACCGCTATCATATGATCTGGTTAGCACCATTTAGAAAGTTGTTTCTTTTAGGACATATTGTTAGTGCGTCAATATAGGCAGACAGTTGAAAACTACATTGACAGATGAAATACGACATGTCCAGTGACGAACACCTAATGAACTGAAGAGGGAAAAGATTGCGACATTACCCTACCAATTCTTTTTATTGCAATATCTTTATTCACGTTTCAAATATCGGCTACGCCATCCTCTTATCCTTCCAAGTCACCAAACTTACCGCAAGGACTCTCCGGGCAATCCTCCTCAGCAATGGCCTCGTCCGGAGTCAATGGGCCGCTGTACCTCATGGTTTCCGGGCATTCGTTCCCCATGCACATGTCGGTTTCATCTGTCAGGCTGTAAGACGATCCCATGGAATCTGTGGAGCAGCCCACGCTGGGAGGGCTGAGGGGGCTCCCGCTTGGTGGGCTGTGGGATATGTCTTGACCGTGGGAACGGTGGGGGGTCAGATAGGGTCTGCAAGCCGCCGGAATGACGTGGGTACCTTCGCTGGTGGTCCTCGGACGCGAAGGCATGCTGTCGCAGCGTTCTCGACCTGCAAGACAGAAGTGAGGTTAGGAAGATATGTTTTGTTAATGTATGGACACAAATGGAGGATGAAGGGGATGGAGGTGTGTATTTTGATGTGAAATAATAAGTAAAAGATGATTCAAACATAAAGAAAAATGTATTAATGGGAGAATTCACATTTACAATTGTAATTCACAAATAAAACTGTAAATTACCAGGTATGATTGTAAATTTACAGTTACAAATGTAAATTGATAAATTCTCACTATAAATTTAGAATAACAACTAATAGAACTTATGTTGCAAATTCTTACTTTAACTATAACAGTAGAAATGATGCCAAAAATTATAGATTTTTGTGGCCTTTCTATGCTTTCGTATTTAAGCTGTTAGTTTAGAATGTTTGAGGTTATTTTTCAATTTTTTGACACTTCTCCTTTTTTATATTTACTCTACTATTACGTCAGTGCCATTTTACAAAGGTGTTTCACAAAAGAAAGCTGTAGATTTTATTTGTGAAATCATTCATCCTTCTGAATTTCATACAAAATATAAAATTAAATTTGTGAGTTAGTGTTTGTCTACCACGATTTCCATTTGGTTAGTTTTTTGCACGTTTGAGGTATTTTTACAATGTTTCAGCTCATTTCCCCCAGTTTGTGACTCGAGTATTGTTCTAATAGAATTTCTAATCTTATGCTTTCGTAAACTGTTGATGTAATATGTATCTATTGTTAATAAAATATACAGCCTGCAAACCCATCTGTCATAATCTTATCTTTGGTATGAACACCATATTAAGTATTCTACAGAAAAAAAAAGTTTAAGTTGAGGCATAAAAAATGTGCAATATATATTTGAGTACATTAACTTGAATTTAATTATCATGCTCACATTTCTGTCTTTAATATTACAGAGCTGAATATTTGTTAAGATAAGCATTACATTCAACTTGTGAAAATTAAAGGGCGATTTGACGTTTGACGTGTTTTGTTTTCCATTGATACTTGTAAGCAAAATGATAAACTTTATCTTTTTCAAGTTTCAAGAAACGAGAACAATTTTTCATCAGCCGAAATATATAACGATCCTTATAGTTCAAATTGTGTTTATAGAGGGCGAAGAAATCTGTTTGTTTCACCAATAGTAAACAACCATGCAAAAATTGTGAGATATATATAACGATCCTTATAATTCAAATTGCGTTTATAGAGGGCGAAGAAATCTGTTTGTTTCACCAATAGTAAACAACCATGCAAAAATTGTGAGAAATATATAACGATCCTTATAGTTCGAATTGTGTTTATAGAGGGCGCAGAAATCTGTTTGACCAATGGTAAAAAACCACGAAAAAATTGTGTGGTACCCTGTATATTCACTCTTTTGGGATGGTAATAGAGATAATATAACAGAGTAGAAAACATGCATCCAAATTATGGATTGTTCTTTACTCAAGTTTATAGAGAATTTCAATTCGGTCAAAATGGTCAATCGAGATTCATTTGCATATAATCAAATTTGAAAAGTATTTAATGAACTAAGCGATTTCAAAGTTACACAATGATACAACTATAAAGTGAATACACACATATCAATCAGAACACGAACATAATACTCAATTTGCAAAAACCCGATCACACAATTTCTTCTACTTTTTTGAAATGTATAACTATAGATATATTTTTTCAGACGAAAGTACAGAGTTGAAAGCATCTAACATTCACCTAAGACCTAGAAGAGGTTTATAAAAAAATGTAAACCAGAAAAATAATTTCAATAGAACGTTACAAGGCACAATTTTAGGTCCATTTTATGTTTATGTTCATGAATAACCAAATCTTAAATTGCAAGTTGAATATTCAAGAAGCAAGACTAGGAACATATTTATAAATCAGCAAATTCATCAATTAATTGGTTAAAAAACAATTCTGAAGTAGTTTCTTTACAAAATCAGTCTTGAAACTCATTTTTCTTGCAGGTAAGTTAGGAAAAAATTGTGAGGTTAAGTTTTCCACAAACTGCTTCACAAAAAGCAGGTTCAGACACAAATTATCGGTTAAAGGTTGAAAGGGAATGTCAAAAGGTATTTTTTGGAAATCTATCGTCCTCAACGTGACTAATTTTTCTCAGTACTCAGTTCAATCAAAAAATAATAATTTCAAACTAGTGACTTCGCATTGCAGTCTCGGGTAAACTCTTAGACACACTGAAAAACGAATAGTGCGCAACGGAGCCCCCCAAGGTTCCGCCCTGGGCCCCTGCCTTTCAGCATCTACCGTCTAATTTTCATCAAATACCGAGAAAAACTAGACAGCCAATCTAGCGTGCGTCGCAAACACCACAACAATCGCACATCAACAGTGATATACACAGACGAAGATAGCGAATGAGCAAGAGAATACATACACTTTGCAGATTGGTTGGATCGCTTATTGACATTGGTGGTGTTGTTGGTGGTGGCTCGTGAAGAAGGGTGTGTGGGGAAGTAATCTGTTGTGGGGGGTGCGTATGTGGTGGTCGGGTTTTCGGTGAGAGGCAGTGATTGAGTGCGTTGATGGCTGATTGTGGTCCCCACGCAGGGCGTGGCGCCGACTGCTACGACAAAAAAATCATATTCACCTATAGGGATGACGATATCGAGCTAAGCAATGGCACCAACAGATTTTTAATTGAATCCCTGAGTAAATCGGTGCATTCCTTGAAACTCTGAATCGTAAAATGAGTAACTGAATTTTCTTGGAATATGATTCGATATTCTCAAACATAATATTACATAATACGTTCGATAGTGTCTATATGTTGCTATCAGCCTCATACAAGACATATATTGGTATTCAATTTTTCCCTTGGTTGGGATGTTTTTTTTTTTAAATTTGACGTTACAGTGAATCATCAATGTTAAGTGTCGGGATACGTCTTTGATGACTTGATTCTTGAATAGAAAATTTGATAACTGGATTCAGAGTTTTCAGAAGGGCACAAACTTACTTTAAAAATATTTGAGTGACCAAGTTTTGCCACCACAGAATGAATAAAGCACATAGGGCTGAAAATTTAGTGGAAGAGGGTCTGTTTTTGTTCAGTGAAGCAAAGAAACGTTTCGTGAAATAAGGAAGAAAAAAACACAACATTCTTAGGATTTTTTACATTCACATATTATTCAAAGAAGATAAAGGATTAGATTTTTCTGATCTATTCAGGGTGTTAATTGAGTATGTACCACAAATTTAACAGACGATTCTTTAGATAATTTTAAGTTGCAGAGAACAAACACTTCAGTTCTGTCAAACTGATTCAATACTTGGAGACTCTGAAGTTGTGAAAATATCTAACTTCTGCTTTCAAGTCTAATGGGCTGAAGGATTCATCATGGTCTCTAATGAAGATGTCTTCAGAATCCTTATTTGTCATATAAAAATTATGGGAATGTTTCACTGAAATCTTTCAATTGACTCGGCCCCCACTAACAACACGTTCAATAAGGAAAAATAATTGATGAAATTAACGTTTTTGATTAAGATATCTATCTGAAAAACAAGTTGGTCGATAGGTTTTGCAGCCAAAGAAGAGATTTCAAAATGATGTAGATGAAAGGTTAGTAGAAAGAACTGCTAGAGAGAAAGAGAGAGAGGTAGATGAAATATGGGTGCAGATATATCAAATCGGGTTACCATATAGTTCTACGATGTGTAGAGAAGAGAACGCAGAGATGAAGACAAACGAATTGAAAAATGAACATAACAAAAATCTTACTTGTGCATTCTCATCTATAACACACAATACGACTAACATATAGTTCTTCTTGTTATTTGATTAGCACAAAATACTTACTTTGAATGAAATAAGGCGCTTTGGGCAAGCCAGACACGACTTGTTTTCTGTACGCGTTGTTAGGTTTAGAGCACTCTGTTGCAGAAGAAGACCTTATCCTCATCTCATCATGTTTATTGTTAGTTGACATTGCACTGAAAAAAAAAGATGAATTTCCTCAATACAAGTCGAAAAAAAATCGAAATAATAATAATATGCTTTATTGTCCAAAGAACATCAGGTCTCATGGACAAAGCTGCAAATTTTTTTCGGTCGCCATACAAGTAAATATACAGTGTGACCCATTTTTAATGGAAACACCCCCCCAAAATTTGAAGTTGTAAATTGATTTTAATATGTTTTTTAATGTCAAGTACTAAATGGTCTACATTGGGACAAAATTTGAAATGTTTATTAAAGTTTCAGGGCATACTACGATATTTTTTTAGTCGAAAATCGGGATTTTTTATTAGCGATTTTTTTATTGAAAAAATCACTACGCCACTGGATTCAGAGTGCCTCTAAATAGGTGTGATCAAAATTTCATGAAAAAATATTCATTACTAACAAAGTTATGACAACTCAAAAATTCGAAAACTCACACAGCTAACAGTCACAATATATAATTTCTTTTATGATTTCAACAATAAAGTGCCGCCAGATGAAAAAAAAAAACAAATAGCGTAAATATTTTTAATAAAAATAACGGAATTACATTCACACAATTCAACTAACAATGAAGCAAAAAATTTTAATAAACATAACTAATAACTAATTATTGAAATGTTTCGATTCAGTGCAACAATTAATTCTAACTCATATTCTAGTAGCCTCTACTAATCCACCACGTATTTCGATACATGTGTCGTAGCGCTTACGAATATTTCTGATTACGTTCCTTAGTTTTTGAGGGCTAATATCTGCATATAACTGTCGAATTCTTGCACAAAGTTCATTTCTATCTCTTGAGCGGTTTTTGTAAACCTTTTGTGTGAGAAGTCTCCAGAGAAAAAAGTCAAAATCTGTGAGGTCTGGAGATCTGGGTGGCCACTCTATAAACGGACTACCACGGCCTATCCATCGGTTTGGAAAATGTTCGTTAAGCCATTGCCTCACAGCTCTGGCATAATGAACTGAACACCCATCTAACTGGACAATTAAATTTGATCGTTCATTGATTGGCAGCTCGTGAATAGCATCCCAAAACTCTGTGTTTAAAAATTCTAGAAACCTCTGCGCATTAATGTTTTCCTCAAAAAAGAAAGGACCAATAATTCGTTCGTTCAATATCCCACACCAGACGTTAATTTTTTGGGAATACTGGCTTTTACAGTTTATTACCCAGTTAGGATTATCCGCTGCCCAATAGTGACAATTCTGTGATGACACAACTCCATTTGTAGTGAAAGTGGATTCGTCGGCATATAAAATATTTTTCAGTAAATTTCTATTGTTTAAATATTCCCCTTGGGCCCATAAATAATATTCCAGGCGTCTTGCTTCGTCGCCTTCTTGAAGTGTGTTTGAAAATTTTGGCTTGAAAGGTTTAATATTCTTCGCCTTGAGACATCTCCGAATAGTTTATCGTGGAATATTCAAATCTAAAGTGGCATTCTTTATACTGGCATTAGGATTATTTCCGAAATAATCTAAAATGATTTGATCATTCCTGTTTCGTCTTTGTACAGGATTACTTTTTAACATCATTTTTGATACTGTACCACTTTCATTGAATATTTTATTTATTTTATTTATCGTACCGCAGCTAATACGAGGACGATCTGGATGTCTCTCATTAAATACTCTACAAACCTCTCTAGCACTTCTAACGTCATCTCCCGAAAGGCGTACAATTTCAATTTTCTCTCTTACGCTCCATCTTGCAGCCATGACACAAAATAATTCGAAGAACTGTAAGGTGAATATTGTTGACAATAGTATACTTAAATCTTTCACAAGTGTCAAACTGTAATATCATTTCCATGGCAACTAAGATTTAAAGTGAAATATTAGGTCTTAGTTTTAGTTAATTTGCGTGAAAACTTAAATGTAATTCCGTTATTTTCATTAAAAATATTTACGCTATTTGTTTTTTTTCATCTGGCGGCGCTTTATTGCTGAAATCATAAAAAAAATATTCCCAAGGCTATATCTGTTGATATAGGGTGTTTTTGTGACTGTTAGCTATGTGAGTTTTCGAATATTTGAGTTGTCATAACTTTGTTAATAATGAATATTTTTTCATGAAATTTTGGTCACACCTGTTTAGAGGCACTCTGAATCCCGTGGCGTAGTGATTTTTTCAATAAAAAAAATCTCTAATAAAAAATCCCGATTTTCAACTAAGAAAAAATATCGTAGTATGCCCTGAAACTTTAATGAACATTTCAAATTTTGTCCCAAGGTAGACCTTTTAGTACTTGACATTTAAAAAAAAATTATTAAAATTGGTTTACAACTTCAAATTTTAGGGGGGTGATTCCATTAAAAATGGGTCACACTGTATATACACATACATATACGAGTACAAATCATATCAAAATACTCAAACACACACAATACATACGGATACTGAAGAGAGATAATACACAATGAAGAGACAATATCAGAAAAGTTTAAAATATCAAAAATAAAAAAAATCCCGGTCCCAGTATCGAACCTTGTGGTATGCCATTTTTTATTTATTTTTCTGATGAGAAGGCGAAATAAAATGATGTTAACGTAAAATCGCCGTTGAAGGGATTCCTGTGGGAACCTAGAAACACACTTCTAGGGGACGAGAGCCCACAATTTGGGAAATAGACCAACTAAACTTTAATTTTTTTTTTATTTCAAATGCCAAGCTGAACGTGCTTCAATTTCCATCACGAGTTTTAGCAAAATTGTTTTGAACGGACGTTAGATGTTAATGAGCAATAAATTGAAACAATGGTCAGCTTGACGGCTATTAAAATAAGTAACAATAACAGATTTTATTGTCCCCAGAAACAATATACTATGTGAATGAAATAGAAAGAATATGTATGAATGGTCTACGTGACAAATCATAATTGATTCTTTCATTACCTTTGCTTCGTGTTTTTGCAGAGAATACAACAAAGGGTTATGAAGTGAGGAGCATTTGTGTACACAGTAAACTATCTTAACCCATATTACAAATTTTGATGAATTTGTAGATTGATAATGAAGGGATCTCTAACTGTAACTGAGGATCAATTTCCCAAATAGAAAGTTATCAACTTTCCTCTTTAATAGTAGCATCCTTAACACATTCACCAGGAGTTTTTTCAGCGAGATTGTGTTAATCAGTGTACAAGCTTTCTTTTAAATGAATTTTTCGGTATATTAGTGAATTATAGTCTCCTCTAACACATTAGCCATAACTCTGGTTTCCTACATCTGAATCGTCAATCAATTCAACTCTGTCTTTGATTGACATTCCTTAAAAATTAACAGCATATCCACTTTCTCAAGTTTTGTTACCCTAATATCTTATTTTCAAATGAGGTCAAGACCATTTGAGCAGATAATGACCTCTTACCACAAGTTAATCTGGTACATTTTAACTTTATGATAAACATGATATCTTTCACGCAAAATTTTTGCCCGACCGAGTTATGTAACAGTTTATATTTTAATGTGTTTATGAAGGTTTTGTTTGCTTAGATGGATGTTGGTCTCTGCTTACCTTTGAGGAGCAAATTTTGTTTTGCAATACTAGATTCGATGGTTCAGTAAGTAGAGGGGATACGAGAGTTCTGGGGCGTATTCCCTAGGGGACGTAATTACGGTAGTGAATGGGAAAGAGAGGTGTGCGACGTGATCGACGCATAGAAGGATGGAATGAGCATCGAGTAGATTCATTTAATAGATAAGAGCGCGGTGGAATTACAAAAATAACGCTATATTATTAATAATGAACGAAAAATCGGATTAAAGAAAAAAACATGGCTGTCATACAGGGTGTCTCATCGTTTAGGAAAAAAAACATGTACGTCAACGTGAAAAATGATGGTATAATAATAATAATGAATGAAAAATCGGATTAAAGAAAAAACATGGCTGCCATACAGGGTGTCTCAAAATATGTCATTAAAAAAAACATGACAGTTTAACGGGGCTCTAATGTTTCAACGTGTGATTCTTCAATGTGTACAGGGTGTCTCATCGTTTAGTAGAAAAAACATGTACAGGGCGTCTCAAAATACGTCAGCGTGAAAAATAATGGTATAATAATGAATGAAAAATTGGATTAAAGAAAAAACATGACGTCAATGTGTACAGGGTGTCCCAAAATGTGTCATTAAAAAAATGACAGTTTAACAGGGCTCTATCGTTTTAGCGTGTGATTCTTCAATATGTACAGGGTGTCTTATCGTTTGAGAAAAAGAAACATGTCCGAGGTGCCTCAAATACGTCAGCGTGGAAAATAACAGTATAATATTGATAATGAACGAAAAATCGATTAAAAGAAAAAACATGGCTGCCATACAGGGTGACTCATCGTTTAGGAAAAAAACATGTACAGGGTGTCTCAAAATACGTCGACGTGAAAAGTAATGGTATAATAATAATAATGAATAAAAATTGGATTAAAGAAAAAACATGACGTCAATGTGTACAGGGTGTCCCAAAATGCGTCATTAAAAAACATGCCAGTTCAACAGGGCTCTATCGTTTTAGCGTGTGATTCTTCAATGTGTACAGGGTGCCTCATCGTTTGAGAAAAAAACATGTCCGAGGTGCCTCAAATTCAGCAGGAAAAAATGAAAATTATTTATGTTCTAACAGGTATGTTTGCAATCGAGCAACTAGTGATACCAGAGAGCAAAAAGTCCTTGATATGTATGGCATCCAGATACAGACATTTTTATTTATGGAAGTAGTACAAGAACCTCTCATAGCCGGTTATTTCTAAAAACACTTGAAGTGAATAACATGTGATATTTAAAATTTTTATAACAGTGCGTAGTAAGTTGTTCGTTTTCTTTTTTAAAGATGATGTAAGGGATAGTAGACTGTAAGGGATAGTAGACTTCGCCCTGGAGTACCTGATTAACACAGCGCCGAATTACTGCAGGTCTACTGTATTTCTATTAGGGATCCGGCATCCAAGAACTTTAATAATCAAGCTCAATTTTTTTTAAATGGCTTCAGTTACTCCATTGACAATACAATAAGGGATAGTAGACCTCTACTTCGCTCTTAAGTGCCGAATTGACACAGCGTCGTATTGCTGGAGGTCTACTGTGTTTATATTAAGTTGCATATTCACAAAAAAAGCGAGCACGAGCGAACAAGAGTGAACGAGCATTTTGTATCAATAAAACCAGCTCAATTTTCTTGAAAATTGTTTATATTAGGGATCCGGCATCAAAGAACATTAACAACAGCTAAGTTTTCTCAAAAATGGTTTAAATTACTTTTTTGGTAATACTATACGGGACAGTATACCTCTGCCTCGACCTGGAGTACTGGATTGACACAGCGCCGGATTACTGGAAGTCTACCGTATTTATATTAGGGATCCGACATTCAAGAACAATAAAACCAACAAAGTTTTCTTGATAATGGTTTCCATCAATCTTTTGATAATACTATACGGGACAGTAGACCTCTGCCTCGCCCTGAAGTGCCGGATTGACACAGCGTCGGATTATTGGAAGTCTACCTTATTTATATCGGGGATCCGGCATCTAAGAACATTAAAACCAGCTCAGCTTTTTTGAAAATGGTGTCAGTTACTCTTTTGATAACATTATACGGGACAGTAGTCCTCTTCTTCACCTTGGAGTGCCGAATTGACACAGCGCCGGATTGCTGCAAGTCTACTGTTTATATTAGGAATCCGGCATCGGAAAACATTACCAACAGCTCAGTATTCTTAAAAATGGTTTCAATTATTCTTTTGATAATACTATACGGGGCGGTATACCCCTGCCTGGGCCTGGAGTGCCGGATTGACACAGCGCCGGATTACTGGAAGTCTACCTTGTTCATATCCGGCATCGAAGAACATCAAAACCAGGTCTTTCGAAAAAAAATGATTTCGATTACTTTTGACAGTAATATACGGGACAGTAGACCTCTGCCTTCAGCTGGAGATCGAACTGACACAGAGCCGGATTACTGACACAAATCGCTACATGCTACATACAATTAAAACCGGAACACAATTTGAGTTTCTAGAAGACACAAAAAAACGTTGGAAATCTTTCTGTTCTTTGTTACAGCCTCACTGATGATCGTTACTGTATTCACATTTTCCAAGCCAACTCAAAGGTTTACAAAATACTTGAATCACTTACCTAACCTTATAGCACATATACTCAATATTTACGTTGATAGAAACTTATCATTTTGAACTGTCAGATGCAACAGTGTTGACAAGTACTTGTCAATGTTAAAAATGTTAACCAAAGAACAAAATACGGACGGTTAACTTTTGGTCTAACCTGAAGTCGTCGTTTTCACGTAAATTAGGGGGAACTGTTTTCATCCATCTTGCATAACTAAGAAACCAGGGAAGTTCGGCGTAGTGGAAAAGGATGCTGAAGAAATCGGAGCGTTTTTCAAGCAGTCTTAGATAATAAAAATCGTATGACTTCAAGAAATATACCGGGGTTAATAGCCACTACTTATCGCTTTCCCCTCGTATTCCAGACATTCAACGTCCAATTTGATCCCGGATCGAGATAACACTTTCCGAGGTAAACAGTCGCCACGAGTAAATAAACAGACTGGTTCTTTATCAAACTTTTATCGTTTTTACAATACGTTTCCACGAAATTGTTTACGAAAAAAATAATCAACAAGTATGTCACGAGATCTTTTGATGTAATATTAACATTTTCGCTTGGTTGTGTGTGCGTGTTCAAGTAACTGGCGCCATGAACTGTGTACACAAGGGAAATGGGTTTGGGAGGTATTTGTACGCAGATTTTATCGGATTATCTGAGATATCAGATGTCACTGAAACGTTTCTTCGTTTTTTGGCGAATTAGCAGCGAACGATTTAGTAGATTCTTTGGACCCCACTTACGATTTTCGCGAAGAGAGAGGGCTTTCCAAAAACAAGCACTTTTCCCAATCACCACCATTTTAATACTCTCATTTGAAACTGGTAGATACTGTTTCATGGTGAATTTCATTAGTTCAGGCTTCCCCCTTGTCTAATATTTTATGAATCTACATTCGAAATCTATGAAAGAATAAATAAAATTAGAATGAGTAGCTAAAGCATCAATTATACATATACAGTGCATTTCTTTAATGTAATAAAGGGGGGCCTTTATTTTTTGAACAGCTCAACTCAAAAAATTGAAATTTGGGGTTGATAATTCTAGAAATATTCTTTTCTATCTGCCATATGGCAATTTCAACAACCGGATAAGGTTTGTTAAGTTATTTTTTGTTTATAAAAACGACGAAAAATGTCAGCACGACAATGAACATCATTGTTCAGTTAGAATATTCTCCTCATTTAGTTTTCGGTTTTACTCGTAGAAAGGTATCACGTCAACAATCTCTGAAATGGTCAATTCTCGTCCATTGGAAGAAAAAATTGAAGCGATTTTTGTTTACGGTGCGACGCGTAACTTTCACGAGACCGAAAGGATTTTCAATGAACTCCAGACAAGTAAGAAACTATTTGGATACTACTTTTCCCGGTCGTTGGATTGCCCGTCGAGGTCCTACAGAACGGCCAGCCTGCTCGCCAGATTTGACACCTTTGGAATTTTATGTGGCTATTTGAAGCAAAAGTTGTAGGAAACTAAACCTGCTTCAATATTCGATATATGGCAGAGAATAATAAATATTTGCAGATATTTATTATTATCAGATATTTATTATTATCATTATTGTCGTTCATATGGGGGCGACAGCTGATTAACGGAAAAACAGATTTTAAACAGATTTTTTAAACAGAATTATTGAATGTTCCGCCATTTTGTAATAGTTGAGGATATTGATATTATATTCTAGGGTTGTGAAGCATTTGTCAGGAGCTTCAAAAAGATGTATAACAAGATCTCTTTTTCCATTTAATTTTTTCCCCAAGAAGGCGCCCAGTCGCCATCTTGAAAGTTTCATATGTCAATTTCACTTCAAAATAAAGTAGTCACACATTAATTTCATTATCTTAAATTTTAATTTTTTGAGTTGGCCCTTTCAAAAAATAAAGGGGGGAGACATTAAAGAAAAGCACTATATAACCAATAAAAACGTGAAAAAAAAATACACAATAATTGTTGACTCCACTTCACCGGTTTTGCGGAAGTTCACCGTTTGGCGGAAGTTGATCTTCTCCGCTTGATTACAGTTTTCCATGTTGCGTATATCTACGTTTGCTGAAAACAAGAAAAACACACAGCAAGGAGAAACCAGCAAATCGGGAATAGCAGAGCATGTTTGGAGTCATCAACATAAATCAAGTGGTCCCAATCTGAGATCATCCACAGGGAGGAACATTGGTTCAAGAGAAAGTTCAAAGAAGCACAATTTTCAATTGTGAAAGATTAGCCTACAGAAACGAGTGTAGAAAACAATGTTTGATTTTATAGACCAAATATGTTATTTCCAGTTGTTGTCATATTCCTTATTAGCCCAACAATTTTAATATATTTTTGTAATTATACTTACTGGAAAATGGTGGTGTGTATGTTTTGAGCAATGTTGGTATCTTCAGACTCCATCCATAGTTCTCCTGCACCCAAAAGACTGGATCTACCAACCTGAAACGATTAACCAACATTATAATCAAAACCTAAACCTCGAAAACAACGAAATTTGTTACTTTTGGAATTTTGAACTGTAATTACTAGAAACATTGACATTAATGAAGAAAAGAAGAGAAAAAACTTATAATTGATATGCACAATAAATTTTGAGAGAAATGAAAAAATAGCTATTTATGATATGAGTGTTGAAAGTAGGGTTTAATTTTGTGTTAAAAGTATCTACCTCGAAATGGAACATGTTTTGAATTCAGTTTGGAATGAAAAAAACTCAGTTTTGACTTATTTGACATATTCCTTGATATTGTTTGGAATATCTCTGTTGAAATATTTGTTGATATTTTGAATTAGAAACTTGATTCTCAAATTGTTCAGAAATGTTTACCTTGATTTGACAAATTAGACTTCTTTTTCATGATCTTGACAAATTAAGCAAGGTTAGTTTCACTCTTTTCACAATATTTAGACATTTTTATGAATCCAAAATTTTACACTGAAGTCGAATTAAATTTTATTGTGATAAAAAAATAAATTTTCTCTTTGATTTCATACTTGTCGATTTTTTATTACAAATTTATTTGAAGTGAGAAAGTTTACATTCCGTTTCATTACTACAAATCATTCAGACATTTGTCATACAATTTTGAAACGTTTATATATATATATATATATATATATATATATATATATATATATATATATATATATATATATATATATATATATATATATAACAGAATAATTAGTGACTGGATTAACTATAAATCGATTTAATTCGTGAGGTTTGTTATATGTCAAGCTTTCGGTATATTTCACACCTTCGTCAGGACAACTACAATAATAAGATTATATATCTTGTAAAAAATATATAAATATGGAGAACTTACTAACGTGAGAATAAAATATAAAATGGTTCAAAAACAGATAGAAAAACATTATAAATGACAGTTAATAAAAATTTTGGCTGACAATGTCAAGTGGGAAAATTCTGAATGATACTCGAATTACTAGATTTTTTATTTTCTTTATCATATTTCAGTAGGTACGTGTAAATTTTGCTGAGACTATCAATATCAGTTTGTTTATTCATTGAATGTTCTTCGAAGAACATTCAGAATTTTCCCACTTGACATTGTCAGCCAAAATTTTTATTAACTGTCATTTATTAATGTTTATCTATCTGTTTTTGAACCATTTTATATTTTATTCTCACGTTAGTAAGTTCTCCATATTTATATATTTTTTACAAGATATATAATCTTATTATTGTAGTTGTCCTGACGAAGGTGTGAAATATACCGAAAGCTTGACATATAACAAAGAGTTTTCTTTGTAACAGCCCAGCTATTGACTGCAACCTCACGAATTAAATCGATTTTTATATATATATATATATATATATATATATATATATATATATATATATATATATATATATATATATATACACTATTTTCTATGAATTTAGTGGAAATTTAAACTTTTCCTGTCATACCATTTTCTTGTTTTTTTCTTTCATAAAATTGTATCTTCATTTGAAATTTTAAACTTTTTTCTTTCTTCTCTGAATCTCTAAAATTGAATTTAACTCAAAATTTAGACATATTTCTTGAAATTTAAACTCTTCTCATAAGTTTGGCCTTGAATAAGTAAATTTAGAATATTTCTTTAAGAGCTTACAGTTTTGTTTTTTCCTTTCTAAATTTTGACTTTGAAGTTGAAGTAAATTCAATGTCAACTTCTTAAAATTTCGGTTTTTTGAAAACATCGCCCTTTTTCGCCCAAATTTCCACTTTCAAGTAAAAAAGTTTTAGTTTTTTCTGGATATAACTCACCTCTAGAAAGAAGTAGTTCTTCAAACTGCCGCAACTCCTGATATTGGACAGATTCAGAGTAATGGCTGAGTTATTGCCTTCTTTTTTTATCAAGCTGAGGGTCTTGTCTGTGAGACACAATCGGTAGTTGCCTATCCTGTCCGTTCCCAGGCCCCTGTTCAAGATAACCACCTGCCACACGTGCTCTGAAACAAAAATAGGGCTATCAGTTTTTCGCGGAATTTCGCGCAATAGAAATTGATCGACGATATTTCAGATAAAACCGGAATACAAAAAGTAGATAATATCAAATTATGATTATTTCGTAGCAGCAGTGACATCAGACCAAACAAGCTTGTTTTTCCGAACAGTTGGTGTTTATAGTTTACTGAGAATTTTGTTGATTAGAGTGGAGACAAACACATTCGGTGGATGTCAGCACATGATAACGGTCTATTTAGTTCTGCAATGGATTATTTTCCTTCTTATGTGGGTGTTTGGCAGGAAATTATGACTGATCATTTTGAGTTTCGGCCGTATCAATTAATCAGGAAACACATTTCCAATTGAAATGCTTACTAGAATTGTATGGTATGGAAATTACTATCAGGGATCACACAAGAGTGCGTAATCATGAAACACAAATATTTTTGAAAAAAAAAATACGTTAATTTTTCAACATAATCTCCTTGCAGCTTTACACTAGCCTAATCAACAAGTTCAAAAACATAAAAAATAGATAAAATCCTGAAAATATGAGCGATAGCTCATTCGATTCAGAATCTCCTCTAGAAAAATGTTTTTGAAGGATTTTGGTGCAGGTAAAAAATTGCAATTGTTAATAACAAGATAAGATTAAAAAAAAAGGTATTTAGTTTTTCGTTAATAACTAAAAAAATAGTAATATTTAAGCAATTTTGAAAAAAGCTCGTTAAAGAGGAGGAAATTTCCGATAAAAAAGTCCCGACTCCCGAAATTCTACCTCCATTATTTATAATTTTAATTTGACGTTGAAAATAGGGTTCCGGGGGGCTGTTACGGCATGCGCGCGCTGCCGCAAAAGAGAGTTTATCAAAAATAATAATTTTTTATAACATGAAATGCCATTTTGTAAATTTGAAAAAAATCTAGTATCTTCTCAACACTTGAATGAATCGAGTCCCGTAGAAAAAAAAGTTTTATTACCATTTTTCAAAAAGTTATTCAATTGTTAACTAACAAATTTTTTCCCAATCTTCGTTGGCATAAATAATGGGATAAAAGGTATAAATAATTGGCCTATGAATTTTAAACTTCGTGGAGCCCTTTCGATATATATATACTTCATACGATTCTGTGATAAAAGCTCATAAAAATTTATTAATTTGTTTATTATGATTTTTTATAAATAATGCAAAATTAAATATCTAAAAATTGTTGATAATTTTTTTTTCAATTGATATTTAGCTATGTCTGTTTTCACATTAAACAATGGCAGTTATTAACATAGGATATGCATTTTTTACGCAATTTGTTTATTAAATTGTTTTAAACAAATAGAGAAACGCAATATTTTTGAAAAAAAATTTGTTTGCTATTTTGTTGTTTAGAGATAATTATGATTGAATTTTTTTTTTTAATTTTAATTTTTAATTGTTTAAAATCGATTTTTTATATTTCGATTGTTTAAATAATTAGTTAATAAATAATTTCGCTTTTAAAAATCACAATTTACAGTTTTAAATAGTTTGGCAAAAAAATTATTTATTATTTAATTGTTTTTTCATTAGATTTAGATTAGATTAGAAATCTTATTTTTATTGGTGATAAAATAACATCTTTGAACCACGGCCCTGTTGAATTTTCAGCGTTAGTGACTAATCCAACCATACCTACTTAAACAAAAAAACTACGTTCTACCTGGAAATTAACAAACCCAAAACGTAAATAAATTCACCGTAGCAACAATTTTTCGAAAAGCGTCATGAAATTTCCAGGCTGTTGACCACTTCTGTATAACTTAATTCACTTCCAATAAAACGTTGTTGTGAAATTTTCAATACGTTTCAGGACAGAAACTTGTACTCCTCATGTTTTTGAATTTTCGTGAGAAGGTCTTTTCCTGGTAGTTATTTCCCATTCTTTAAATTGATGTTCTCTGTTATTCATATATAAGTTGAGAAGTGGAGTGCCCAAAACAATTTTTTTCGAATACATATCAACTTTTTGAGACGTAGAGATTCTTTCGAAATAGTTGACCAGCACATTGTATAGAACCATCTAAACCAGTAGGTTAAAATTCAAAAGTAACAAGCCGCAGTCAGAGAGCATAAAAAGCGAGATAAACCAAAAAATCATTTTAACAGATACGAATTGTTATATAAACAGATACCAAGACGACTAAATGGGAAAAAAAGGCAACTGTCATCGGGAACAATACAATGGTCGAAGAAAATTTACGGGGACTCTCGCCCTTCTCGAGTTATACGGGGAAAACAAAAAAGTCTGTTATTCGTTTTCTTCAAATAGAATTGTCATTTCCGATAATATAAAAAAATGCAAAAAAAATTGTTTTTGTATTCGAAGTGTACTATGACGATGTAATAATATATATTCGATAAAACGTTTCGTGTCAACATGGCCACCATCAACTTTTTTTTTAATACACACCTGTCTTTTTAATTACAGATATTGATGAAGCGATAAAATCACAATCCAAGGGTGCATTACATTTGATATTTTTATAGCGTTTTATTTGAAATAACTACCATCATCAGTGACAACAATTTTGAATTACGGTCCTGTCGTTACTTCTTTTGTTAATTGTAATTGTACTGCCGTAATCCTTCTTTCAAGGCTTATCTCTCCCTAATCAATTATAATTCGTAATATTTTTATAATTATCAATCCTGGAAGTAACGAAAATATCAATTTTTGGTCAAAATTCGATTGTTGTATAATTTGGTATGATCAAAAAATAGCGTCTCAATTTATTTACCATCTTAAACGTATAGGCTTTGTTTGGTTTCTATGGCAGGAAAAACGAATGCGTTGTTGATATCTGTTGAGAATTGTCAGACGTTTATGAACATATCAAAGATGTATTCAAATGATGAAAGGACTGATATGCTATTTAGTTATGCAAAATCAAATAGAAATCCTCTTTTGGCAAGGAATATTTATGTTGAGCTATACCCAAATCGTCGTATTCCGAACATCCAAATGTTTAGACGATTAGAAAGAAAGGTGAATTTTCGTTTTGAGGGCACCCGGCGATTTTGAAAAAATTTTTGAGTGTACTTACGTATTTTGATGCAAAGATTACGAATCCGAAAAAAAGCGGCGCTCTCCCTTATTTACAAAGTGAAGCGAAAAGTGTCAAAGAAGGAGGAATATGGTGTAAAGGTGACCTAGTGACTAAATGCTTGTGTTTTTAAATAGTTCATTTTGTGAAAAAGAAGGCTGAAAAGTTGCTCTTTTCTGAACTTTGAAGGGCCGTAACTTTGTAAATAAGGGATAGCGCCGCTTTTTTCTTTCGGATTCGTAATCTACGCATCAAAATGTGGTTACTGGAAGTGTGAGGAATCAAATAAATGTTAAGGGTAAGTAAATATTACTACAAGAAAATTTACACCATGAAAACATCTTTTTTATTTAGTATTGGCCACTTACAAAAATTATGCTAATCGAGATTGTTCTTTACAAAAAATTGCCAAAGAAATGGAGATTTCTGTAAAACCCACCAGAACTATTTTGAAAAAGAATAAATGCTACAGGATTCGCAAAGTTCATCACTTCAAGGAAAAGGATTACGGAAGGAGAGTTGTGAAAAAATAATATGGACGGACGAATCAAAATTCACCAACAATGGTTGGTTCAACAGAAATATCCATTACAGGTGGAATAATACAAACGAACATTTACATAGGGAAACCAATTTCCAAGGAAGGTTCGGAATGAATGTTTGGTTGGGAATTGTGGGAACAAACATCCCAGACAGCCCTTTGAATAGTGAAATGTATCTTCATTTTCTATTCAATGATTTCGATGGTTACTTAGATGAATTGCCACTGAATATCCGCCATGAAATACAATATTTTCAACAGGACGGCGCTCCTCCCCATAATGCAGTAATAGTAAGGGAACATTCAGTTGCAATATTCCCAAGAAAATGGATTGGAAACAATGGACCAATTAACTGGCCAGCTCGTTCCCCAGATATTACTCCTTTAGATTTTTTGTCTGGGGATACATGAAAGATAGTTTTTTCTTTTCAACACCAAGTACAGATAAAGACCATCTCAAACAAAAAATAAAAGATGCATGTATTAGTATTACACCAATTATGCTAGAAAATTGCCACAGAAATTGTCTGGACTGACAATTTATGTGCATTCAACAAAGAGGTCGTCAATTCGAGCATTTAATGTAGATTGCCATGTAGCTTTGATTTTCCGTATTGGTTTCATTTTTTCCAAAAGTTCATGATAAAATAAATTGATTTTTCTGTTTGATCGTTGTCACTGATGATGGTGGTTATTTCAACTGAAACGCTATAAAAATATCAAATGTGATATACCCTTGGATTTTGAATTCATCGCTTTATCAATATCTGTAATTAAAAAGACAGGTCCGTATTTAAAAAAAAGTTGATGGTGGCCATGTTGACACGAAAAGTTTTATCGAATAATTATTGTTATATCGTCATAGTATACTTCGAATACAATTAATTGTTCCCTTTTCATTTTTTGATGTTCTCCGAAACAACAATTCCATTCGCAAAAAACGAAAAACAGCATTTTTGGTTTTCCCCGTATAACTCGAGAAAGGCGAGAGTCACGATAAATTTTACACGCTTTATATTAGCTTCTCCTGTATGCATGTATGTATGATTGTTTGTATGCATGTTTGTGTGTAACTCTCAAGATCGGGATCTGTAATGACAGAATTATCGGCATTATTGCTTGATCTATTCGCGGGCAGATGGCGGTGTACGTAACTATCAATTATTGCAATCAAATAAAATCAAAATGTACTTTATTGTTGAAGATGAAATCTCATTGACAAAGTGTTACTATTCTAAGAAATATAAGATACACAACTTGAAAGATATTGTCGAAAATAAAATATTATTGTCAAAGTGTTATTATTTTAAAGAATATAAGTTATACAAATTGAAAGTAATATTTGAACACTTGGTGATTTCAGCATTTTGGGGTGAAAAAGTAGTCAGAAAGTGATTATAGTTTAAAAAAACTAAAAAACACGCTTTTGAAGAACATCGATCTAAAAAGTCAAAAATATTTTTTTTTAGTTTTTTATCGACCTTTTTGGGTATTCGTTATCTTCCACAGTCTTTTACGTTTCGGAGGCCAAAATCTACCTCCGTCTTCAGAAATGGATAAAAAAATCGAATATATTCGCAGTTATTCCTTTTTTGATATCTTATTTCTTTACTTCTTCGACAGATGTCAAAAAAAAACTTCTTTGAATTCTTCTTCGAATTTTTTATCCATTTCTGAAGACGAAGGCAGATTTTGGCCTCCGAAACGTAAAAGATTGCGGAAGGTAACAAATACCCAAAAAAGGTCGATAAAAAACTGATTTTTCTGTACCGTTTTTATAATAAGAACTGTATTGCTCCTCAAAATAGCCATTAACTGCCGACATCACTCCTTCATCGTTGGAAAATCTTTGACCGATGAGCCATTTTTTTCAAGTTTGAGAACAGAAAATAACCCGAGTGGGCTAAATCTGGCGAATGGGGTGTATGTGGTAACAATTCAAACCTTAATTCGTCCTCCGCACGAGCCGTACCCATTTCAACCCAAGAAATCCAGCGTCGAATTTGCGACGTCTTGTGGAAGGGCCGCACCCGACGCCTAGCGCCAAGGCCACTTCGAAATACTACGACGCGACGCATCCAGACGTCGTTCGAGTCGGCCTCGTGTGTTTGGCTCCCCTCGCCGACCCCTCCCCTCCCTCGTGACCCGATCTAGACGTCTACCTCGTCTCGCGGGGGCATTTGTCAACGTTCGCGCCCAAATTAACTGGAATGCCATACGGAAACGACTCGACACGAATTTATATTCATATTGTGTCGGTCCGGATGTCTGGGAAGCGATGGTCTTTTTTTTTCAGTAGACCATTTTGCAGGAGGCCGCTTGTACACGGTGGACGCCATAACTGCTCATACTCTGGTTCTCAATAGTAAAAAAGGCTTTTTATAAATGCTAACCAAGTGCTAAAACAAAATTTTGTGATTTCGTTACAATAACTGTATTAATTAGTTCATCAAGTATCGGCCAGTTCTATATAATTAGTGTCTATATAGTATAGACATGTCTGAAGAAGTATATACAAGCATGCCTATTCTATATAGTATAGACGTTTCTATACAGACGTATAAATATGGTATAGACATGTCTGTACAAGCGTGTCTGTATACGTGTATGGTAAAGTCACGTCTGACGTGACTATACAGGCGTGTCTATATAGTATGGACGTATTTATATAGGCGTGTATATATAGTATGGAATTATTTATATAGGCGTGTCTATATAGTATAGACGTTTCACTTCAGTATAGAAACTCCTAAAGAAGTCTATACAGGCGTGTCCATATAGTATAGATGTGTCTAGACAGGCGCGGCTATATAGTATAGACGTGTATATATAGGCGTGTCTATATAGTATATACGTGTCTATACAGGCGTGACTGTATATTACAGACGTTTCTATACGGGCGTGTATATATCGTATAGACATGTCTGTATAAGCGTGTCTATATAGTATATAGTATAGACGTGTATTTACAGACGTGACTATTCTATATAGTATAGTAACTATACTTACTATCATATAGAATAGTGACTTTACTATATAGTATAGTCACGTCTGAAGACGTCTATACAGTATGGACGTATCTGTACAGTCGTGTCTATATAGTATAGACGTTTCACTTCAGTATAGAAACTCTTCAAGAAGTCTATACATGCGTGTCCATATAGTATATATGTGTCTAGACAAGCGTGACTATATAGTATAGAAGTACCTACACAGGCATGTCTATATAGTATATACGTGTCTATACAGGGATGTCCATATAGTATATACGTGCCTATACAGGCGTATCTAGTATATAGTATAGACATGTCACTAGAGTACAGACGCCTGAAGGAGTATATACAGGCGTGTCCATGTAATATAGATGTGTCAATACAGGCGTGTCCATGTAATATAGATGTGTCAATACAGGCGTGTCTATATAGCAGAGACGTGTATATACAGGCATGTCTATATAGCATAGCCACGTCTGAAGACGTCTATACAAGCCTGTCTATTTAGTATATACGTTCTTATACAGGCTTGTATATGTAGTGTATACGTGTCTATACAGGGATGTCCATATAGTATATACCTGCCTATACAGGCGTATCTAGTCTATATAGTATATATTATAGACGTGTCACTAGAGTACAGACTGGTCTGAAGGAGTATATACAGGCGTATCCAAGTAATATGCATGTGTCTATACAGACGTGTCTATATATTAGAGACGTGTATACGTGTCTATACATGAATGTCCATATAGTATATACGTGCCTATACAAGCGTGTCTATATAGTATATATCTGTCACTTGAGTACAGACACGCCTGAAGAAGTCTATACAGGCTTGTCCATATAGTATAGACGTGTCTATATAGTACATACTTGTATATACAGGCGTGTATATAAAGTATAGGCGTGCCTATATATGCGTGTCACATCTGAAGACGTTTATACAGGTGTGTCCATATAGTATAGCCGTGCCTATAAGGGCGAGTCTATATAGTAGACTTTTCTCTATAGTAAACACACGCCTGAGAAAACACGCGTGTCTAACAGAGGTGTCTATACAGACGTATCTATATAGTGTAGATGTTTCAATATAGGCGTGTCTATCTAGTAAAGACACGCCTGAAGGAGTCTATGGAGCCATGTCTACGTAGTGTAGACACGACTGAGGAAGGTATTGTATAGCGAAACAGGTGTTGCGTTTTTGTGAAACGGTGTACTGAAAATTTCACAATGAAGTGTATCTTGAATACGTTATCAAGTATCGGACAATCCCAAACAGTTTATTTCAAAAGGTATATCCTTCGTTAAGCTAAGTTGCATCCAGATAATTAATATCTTTCAATTCGCACTCACTTCATTTTACTTACTCATGATTGTTTGCATCTTCGATATTTGTGAATACATATCGAGATAACTCTCCAGTAACTATATTTCCTTTCTTATGTATACAGGTATTCTACTCTCTTCTTCTTCATCCTTAATCATACAATAGGTGATATAATCAATCTCACCTACAATATTATTATTCTAAAGGAGTCTCATCTAAGGGGACATTATATAATAATTTAAAGATGTTACAAGTTGAATTGAACTTCATACCATATTCCAATTTATAACAACGTTTAATGAGCCATTAAATATAACAATCAATATTTCACGTAAGTTGTTTGTTCGCGAATTTTGTGGTTTTTGAGCTAATCGAAAATTTTCCTGATTAGATATATCGATTAAAAAAAACAAACTAATCAAGTCGTCTAGACAGCTTGCTCATTATGCCAGTCATTTTGTGCGAATATCAGTTCAAGAAACTAAAAAAATATGGAATATTCGTACCGGCGTAATTAATTTTTAAATTTCAACGGGGTAGACCAACAAACATAAGTAAAACTCCGTTTAAAAATTCAATGACCGCGCTTATCCTCGTTAGTTTATTAAAATTTAGCGGAAAATTATTTTCGAAAACGATTGTAAAGATAGATATTCCCAAATATGAACTGAACAATTCCATATCTTGGGTTCAATAAACTTTCAATAGCCTAGTTGAAACGATGAAAAAGTCACCAAAAATAAATATTGTCGTTACTCCATGAATTTTTGATGATAAGAGATGATGCCCAGCGTCCGTAGCGCCATCTATTGGTCGTTCCTAAAATTATCAATGAAAACCCTAGTGAACTAGGTGACAAAGATATCAATAAACACGGCATTCATTTGTCTGTAAGGTTAGAAATTTGATATTTGTTTTGAAGCCGACATTTTCAAGATATTTGTTTTGAAGCCGACATTTTCAACAATAAAATAATTCTTCCAGCTCAACTGGAAGCGGACCGTGATACCGAAATCAAGAATTATGACGAAACCTTGAACAAAACTTACTAAAGTTTCATTTTGATTCTCAACATGTAAGGTTTATCCAACGGTTACAGGTGTTTCACCACCCAGTACCTTTTTCAAGCAAGATTTGATCAACTTTTTAGATTGTAATATTTTCCAGAAGTGATCTCCTGGAAGACGAAGAGTTTGGAATTCATGATAGACCTCATGTCCTTCTGTGAGGAGGTGAAATAGCATATGCTGAATTTATTCTTCAAATTATGAAACTGTTTATGTGTTCTTTTGCGCGTGCTTCCAATTTATTCCAGTTTGACCTATGTAAAAAGCGAACACGAACCACAAGAGAATTTATACTCCCGATCTACCGAACTCTCATCTTTTTTTTTCAATAAAAATTTTCAAGTTATTACGCTATATTCACACCTTTATTTCTCATAAAATCAAATTTAGGTGGCTCAAATATGTTAAAGTTCTGTATATTTCTGTAGTACATTAGATAGACCATGAAATTCTCTTTTCAACGACCGGTTTCGGGTTGTTTGGCCACTCGTCAGTGCAAGGTAGTGTCTGTCATCAACATAAAGTCGATAATTTCCGACAATTGAAAATCGAATTCCTTCAGAGTATCATTCCTCGAACTAGGCTGAAGCGGACAACAAACAACAAGTTTATCATCGCTCCGTCTGCCTGTGAACGAGGTAACCAACCGCATATCCGAAATTTGCCCAATTCCTCGTATAAGGAAAGAAAACTTTTCGCAGTGGGCATACTGGAAGACACCACACACCTTTCCATGCGTTTTTCCCATTTATCGAAGCATTGCTGGAAGTCTTCTTTGATGGGGCCTCTAGAAGCTCCGTCGTTTTTTGCTTCACCGCTTCCATCGACTCAAATCGGGTTACTTCCAAAGCAGATTATATCTTAGGAAACAAAGAAAAGTCGCACGGTGCCAAATCTGGCGAGCACGGTGCGTGTTCCAACTCGGGCCGTTTCTTACGAACTCGTTCTCGCAGTGTTTCCATAACCGACAAATAGTAAGTCAAGTTGACAGCCTGACCCTCTGGAACCCATTCAGTCATCATTATACCGTTAATGTCGGAAAAAAAACCATCAAAATTGTCTTTAAATTTTGTTTTGAACATCCTTGCACTGAAAAACACGCGCACGAGATAGGGAATTGTCCCCATAGGCCCCTTGCAACAGTTTATAGCACTTAATCGGAGTTTTTGTTTTTTAATTCAACGAGAACTTTGAGATTGATACGTTGTTCCTGTTCTTTCGTCACACATGGTTTTCGGCACGAGAAAAAAACAGGTTCGCTTCAAACCGCTACTGCACAAGAGGGTGCCTCTTTAGGGCGCGCAGTCTCGTTATGTAATAGCCTTCTTCTTCTCTTCTTCTTTTCGATTCAATGGCCTCAGCAACTAAGGCTATCCGGCCAGTCCGGACCTCATTCCATGACACAGTAAAATAAATATCTCTCGAATTATGAAGCTACAAACACACGTAACATTAAAACGGACAAAAACTTTTGAAACTTAATATTTTCCTGTCGCATGTATCTTTGCTTCGACATAGTAATCAGACAGATTTGATTCCATTGGAGAAATGTTTATTTCTTCTAGTTTTGCATAGGTACGATTTTAGTTTTGTATATTATCGTTCAACGGGAACATACGAAAAATCTCTATTCACACAAAAATCGTTACGAATATATTAGCTCACCCCGTACACGGTGTCGATAGCACGGTAAACTACCAAGTAGATAAGAAATCGAGGAAATTTATGAGCATATCATTACGCCACCGACCATGTATATGTGTGTTTGGTACCTGTCTGTACTTCAGACCTCCAAAAGTGACACTATCAAACGAGGTTGAAGAATACACACGCGACCATAATTTGTTTATCATCGTTATAGTCAGGGGCTTCTTGCATGACTGACGCTGATCGTTGTAACCCGAGGTTTTACGATTGGAGAGATTGAAAAGGTTGTTGACAGTCACTTTTTATATTGTTCAAAACCAGATTTTGAACATTTAAAAAGCCCGCTTGGAGGGATGTTCAAAATTATTTTTGTAGCTGGGTTGGCAAACCTGTTCTCTACAGCCCGCGGAGTTTGAGCGTCCGTTATTTAGATTGTTTACACTGTTTACATTACTAAATTTTTTAATTAACCTCGAACAAATAATTTGTCTGGAAGTGTTTCATTCCAGATTCCAAGCCAATTTTTTTGTACGAATTCAAATTGAACCAGAGCGCTGCCGAAACAACCCAAAAAATTAACGAGACATTTGGCGATGATAGTGTTAATCAACGCACTGTTCGGCGTTGGTATGCGAAATTTCGTTCCGCATAAAACGATCCTTTTTTGGATCGAATCGTCACATGTGTCAAAATGGATTCTTTACGACAACAAGATCCATTGAGGACACCGATGAGCCATCCAGGCACTTCCCAAAGGCGAAAACCTACCAAAAAAGACCATGGTCACTGTATGGTGGTCAGCAGCCGGTGTTAGTCACTATAATTTTCTGCAACCGTACTGTAGGTACTATGGTAAGTTATAGTGGTACTTGTCCGCAGCAGACAGAAAGCTAGGTTGGGTTCATAAAAGCTTGGCCTTCTTTCACCATAGGCGTGCGCTCATATAAAAACGAGGATATTATAGAAGATTTTATGGTAAACCAACTACAAAAACTATCTCGTGGTAAGAAAGCCTACTGGTTGTATAATTCTACTGTGGCTTAACTTTGAGCTGGCTCACGCCGATTGTTGGTTCGATGCATATGAAGTTTACGAATCAAGCGAACTTAAGGTATAAGCCAGGCTTAATAGAATACGGATAACACGGCCATAAGTATCAGTTGAGTCATCCACTCTTGAGTGAGGAAGTAGAAAATCTTTCAAACGGGTTCCTGTACGTGGATGGTCCCAAAGTACCTGGCCTGACCTAGAGATGGCCCTAGTTGTTTGAAAAATATTGCGGTATTAAAAAGTAAACAGTATATAAAACATATGTTTCAAGTTTGAAGACGCTGCGTTGTTTAGTATTTGTTTGGCAGCCATCAGTAGCGAGCGTTTTCGGTGAATTTGTGAAAATGGAGAAAATTGATCAGCGTTCTTTCACCATAGACGTGCGCTCATATAATAATGCCTTTTTTACATCTTCCATTTTCTAATTACTTAATAATAAAACAAACAACAATAACCAACTACAAAACTAAAAACCATAATAACAACAGCGAATAAACTAAACACAATATAATTTTCCAACTGTTCATTATAACTAATCCGATGCCCCTGGTACCGTCGAATCCTTCAATACTACAGCACTGAACGCGTTGGTAAGACAGCCTACTGGTTGTATTATTCTACTGTGGTTAAATATTGAGTAGCAGAGTTTAAAAGAAGCCGTACGAGCAACAAAGACGAGCATCGCACTGCTCGACCAAATGAGGTGACGACTCCAGAAACGGTGAAGAAAATCCACAAAGCGGTACTGTACGGAATGATCGTCTACTGAAAATGCGCGAGCTAGCAGATTCAGTAGACATGTCAAAAAGTGCGGTACATCGTATATTATATGACAATTTGGGTGCCGCATTAGTTCACACTCGACCAAAAACAATGTTGTGGATATATTTCAATTGAGTGTAGTTATAAAAAAGTTTCACGGCAACAAAACAGAATTCTTGCGTCGTTTCATAACCATAGATGCAACATGGGCTCATCACTTTACACCCGAGACAGTAGAACATCATAACAGTGGACTCAACAGGGAGAACCGACGCCAAAGAAGACGAAGACCGTTTCATCTGCTGGCGAAATCATGGCATAGGTGTTTTGGGATACGCGTGGGATAACTTTCATTGACGCCGTTGAAACTATCAACGGCGAGTATTATACGAACTTATTAAACGTTTGAGTGGGGAAATCGAGCAAAAACGGTCGCATTTTGTTTAAAAAAGTGTTGCTTCATCACGACAATGCTCCAGCTCACAAATCTATATCGCAATGATCAAAAATAACGAATTGAAGTTTGAATTGCCACCCCATTCGCCAGATTCAGCCCCCTCGGATCATTTTCTGTTCCCAAAGTTGAAAAAATGGCTTTACAAAACTTTTGTTTGCTTTATTGAGCCGGGTACTTCTGGGACTACCCTCTTAGATGAAATCTCTGAATTTATATTTCTGTGTTGTACCGATTATTTCTGATGACACCAGAGGGCGTGATAAGTCTGTTCGTTGGTATATCTTCAGTAGAGGCTTTCTGAACTTGTACTTTTCTGCGGAACTGTCTTTCAATCCGTCAATACTACATTAAACTTTCTTTGTAAGATAACGAGATATTTTTTACTGCGCTTTATGACTTCATTCACGATTGTATCCGTTTTTATTTAACCTATTAGGAAATAGTCCTTTTATACATTCAATATATTCTATTCAATAAGCACTGAAGCTTCTAAACATCTGCCTTGTACTTTTCCTCAACTACCTGCATGTCTTATCTTTAGAATAACATCATTCAGACTGCCTACGATCCTAAGAGATCCCCTCGGAGAACCTCTTTATCTCGATAATTTAATTAGTAGACACCGCTAAGACTAATTTCGCTAAAAGACAAACACAGCTGGATCCGGATAAACTGTTTTAGGTAAATTACGTCGTCAGCCCACAGAATTTTGCGTGGAACAAGTCAGGTCAACAAAAATGATTTTGGAATTCCCAGAAATGGAAGCGAGATTCGACTCAAAGGTGTAGTTGGTGATTATTACAGATTACACTGAGAAAAATGCAACTCGATTTTGAATTTCTGTAATGAGACTTACAGTACGAATCAAAAAGCCTACATTAATTCTATGAATTCATATCGGATTCTCAAAAGCCACAATTACACCAGCCCAAACGGAATTTGTTGGGGTTTGTAAAGTTATCACCCACTCGTGATTTTCTTTTGCGCCGAATGGACAATTTTGGCATTATCGTTTACAGCTAAGGTCGCTTGATCGAAAAATGGATAACCTTCACTCTAATCGGAATTTGGTAACTTTTATGAATCTTCCAAAATTTGATACAAAAAACAACACTCAATGGAAAAAAAAGTGTAGACTTCTATTTCTTATCGATTTTACTATAAGTCTGAAACAGTTCATCTCGAAAACGGTTCGAATTCGAAATAGGACTAATAATAATAATAATTTATTCACAGTAACATAGGGTACAGATTGTCAATAAAGTAATACCACGGAAGCAGTACTGCTGTATATATACATATATGGCTAATTTAACATTCAGAGTAAAATTAGAGGTCAAAATATAAAAAGAAAATCTAAAATAAATTTATATGTAGACTGTATATACATGTTTGAGTTACTATATAAAAATAACTATTGAAATTCCAATCTAAAAATGAACGAATATAAAGAATTTATATTATTACGCTTAAATATATGTGTACATGTGAGTGGTCTATGTGTGTATTGAAAATGTGATTTTTTCATCATGGGAATTTATGGTGAGCAATCAATATAGTAGTTAACAATATTATTGTTTTTCCATTATTTTTTTCCAGTTTTCAATTAGTGCACGAGTCTCATATCGATCAGATTGCTTCGTGAAGAGTTTTATTCCTTTCTTGAATCTGAATTTGGAAGTCTCGTTTTTCAATTCTTTAGAAAGTATATTAAATGCCTTTGGAGCTAGGACTCTATAACGGTTTTGACCAATTGATTTGGATGCGAAGGGTATTGAGAAGTTACATTTGGAAGTCTCGTTTTTCAATTCTTTAGGAAGTATATTAAATGCCTTTGGAGCTAGGACTCTATAACGGTTTTGACCAATTGATTTGGATGCGAAGGGTATTGAGAAGTTACATTTGGAAGTCTCGTTTTTCAATTCTTTAGGAAGTATATTAAATGCCTTTGGAGCTAGGACTCTATAACGGTTTTGACCAATTGATTTGGATGCGAAGGTTTCTGGAGTTCATTTTTATTTAAGAACTGCGTTGTAGTTATGCTAATGAAAAATAATTGACTCAGATCAAACATATTAGATCTTCATAAAGAGCGTCGCTTGAATATATATTATTTCTGTTTAGAATCATTCTCACATTCTCAGAAAACGTTTTTGTGCCACTTAAAGATGTTTGAGGTGACTTTTAGAGACTCCCCCTATCCTATAATCCCGTGGTTCAAAAGAGATTCTACTAAACTCATAATTTTAAGTTGTTTTGTATCGAATATTCCTGAAAGTTTTTTGAATCTGTACAAAATACATCCAATATAATTTGATTGAAATGTGGAAGACCTGTTTTGTTGCTGCAAAAAGGTAAGTAAACGGTTTTCTTCAGGTTTATCGAAAGCAGTCTATGATTCAGCCATTTTATAATGTGAGGAAAGTTATTTTCAAAGTCAATATTATTTTTACATACAGTGCATTTCTTTTATTTTTTGAACGGGTCCACTAAAAAAATAAAAAATTTGGGATAATGAAATTAATGCATGAATACTTTATTTTGAAGTGAAATTATACGATATTTCACGCCGAACATTTTCGATCACAGTAACGTCAATATCTCTACAAATATTTATTATTCGCTGCCGTATATCCAATATTGAAGCAGGTTCAGTTTCGTACACCTTTTGCTTCAAATAGCCCCATAAAAAAGTCTGAAGGTGTCAAATCTGGGAAGCGGACTGGCCATTCTGTAGGAACTCGACGGCCAATACAACGACCGGGAAAAGTAGTTTCCACATAGTTTCTTACTTGTCTGGAGTTCATTGAAAATCCTTTCGGTCTCGTGAAAGTTACGCGTCGCACCGTAAATAAAAATCGCTACAAATTTTTCTTCCAATGGACGATAATTGACCATTTTCGAGATTGTTGACGTGGTACCTTTCTACCAGTGAAACCGAAAACTAAATGATAATATTCTATATGAACAATGATGTTCATTGTCGTACTGACATTTTTTGATGTTTTTATGAACAAAAAATAACTTAACAAACATTATCGGGTTGTTGGAATTGCCATAATATGTCAGATAAAAAGAATATTTCTAGAAATATCGATATTAATGTGTTTGTCTTCAGGAAATTATTAAATGTTCCGCCAATCTGTAGTCGGTGAAAATTTTGACTTCATATTCTAGGATTGTAAAGTATTCGCCAGGAGCTGTAATACGATTGTCACACGACCCCCCATTTCCATTTAATTGAATATTGAAATTTAATTGAAATGAAATATTTTCCCCTTTTTTAAATGGGGCTATTCTTTGAAGGTTTTAGAAGCAATTCTTGGGGGAAAAATTGAAAAACTTGAATTTTCAATTCTTTGATGAACAGTCATAAATGAAAAACATAAATCGAAAAATAATTTGTTTTTCAATGATCCCCATTGCCTTGATTTGTAATTGATAAAAACCATATGAATGTTTTTTAAATATTTCATTATTGTTTACAAAATTTATGAACAAATTGTTGTTGATGAGGATATTAAATTTAATACTTCAAATAATTATTTTTAGAAAAACACCGCATAAAATCGTATTTGGTAATTAACTATTCATTCTTGGCAGAAAATGTCAATTAAGGAACAATTTTTCATGAAAAATCATTATATTTACTGCTTTTCGCATTCTAGAAAAAAACGTATTATTTTTTTCAACCAATAAAAAAATTATTATGAAAAATTAATTTTTACTTCATGCCACACAGGCACAAAGTAGACTATTATGTCGTTGGTAACTGAACAAACAAAATAATGATAATAATAGTTTGGCTTGTTTTTTTGTTGGATGGATATAGTGGATATAGTTCAGAAAGACGTAAAATAATCACTTCCCCTAACTTTGCCCCCAGACTATATCCCGTTGTTTACAGTCAATATTAAAGCCAGTTCGATAAATTCCTGAATGGAATATTATCTCTGCTCGCTTGTTTTCCACAAACACTCCACACCATCGTCATATCTCTTATGCATGCGACACAATAATAAAAATAGAAAAACAGTTCGTGAACGGATGTGATTCATCTGGAACTCTGGTAAACATGCACGGAGCTCATGGACGGTCTAATATGCCCGAATAGATTAATTACATTTCGCAAATGGATACGTAACGAAAACATCTTGCCGTAGAGCTCCGGTGGTCTAGTTGACAAGCAGGATTGTCACGTAATAAATCTAATGTTTTTAACCGTTTTCGAGTACACTTTGACAGCTTATGTCAAACTTCTTATTAACTTGTTTATCGAGGCTAGGCCAAAGATCGTTTACTACATTTTAACTCGAAATTACGACTTTTCAACTCAAAATTTCAACATTATTCTCGAAGTTTCAATTTTAAACTCGAAATTACGGCTTTTCAACTCGAAACTGCGACTTTAAACTCGAAATTACGACTCAACTTGAAATTTTTACTTTTTAACTCGAAGTTTCAATTTTAAACTCGAATTTACGGCTTTTTAATTCGAAACTGCGACTTTAAACTCGAAAGTACGACTTTTCAATTGAAAATTTCGACATTTATCTCGAAGATTCGACTCAAACGTGGAAATTACGACTCAACTAGAAATTTTTACTTTTCAACTCGAAGTTTCGACTTTAAATTCAAAGTTACGACTTTTCAACTCGAAATTACGACTTCAAACTCGACATTTCGACTTAAATATCAAAATTTCGACATTAATCTCGAAGATTCGACTCAGATCTGGAAATTACGACTTTTTAACTGGAAATGTCGACATCAATCTCGAAGATTCAAATCAAACCTGGAAACCCGGTCGGTAGCCGGTCGCTTCGACGTGGGTGCTTTGTTCACTCACTCAAATGGACCGCCGTGTTGGTCGGTGGTTCAAGCCCCAGGCTGAACGATCGATTTTCACTTGCTACCGTCCAAACCGTATTAGGGATCACACCTTAAAAGGTAAGACCTCGCTAGTCCTTAGCTCGCATAAGTTTCGACTTCTGAGGGTTGTTGTTCGTAGAGGTGCGACAGCTGGTTAACGGAAAAACAGATATTTTTTAAAAACCAGTTTGAGTATAGCCATGAAGATGATAGCAGTCTGCTATCGAAGGCGCTGGCATATAATAATTAGACGTTATTAAAGTTTCAAATCCTTTTTGTAATATTAACATTTGTTCACAGAAAGCTTTAATAACGTCTAATAAATATATGCCAGCGCTTTTGATAGCAGACTGCGCTATCATCTTCATGGCTCTACTCAAACTGAACGTTTTATCTTCTTGTTTGTTCTTTTATACGGTTAGAATACCTTAGTGCAGGTATTGGTTCTCTCCTTTCATCCGGATGTCCCTTTAAATGTGCCTGTACTTGGGTTACATCAGGAGATATCCTTTGTGTTGGTGTTTCTCTAGGTTCATTGTTTCCAGGAATGTTTTTTAGAACCTAGAGAAACACGAACACAAAGGATATCTCCTGATGTAACCCAAGTACAGGCAAATTCAAAGAGACATCAGAATGAAGGAGAGGACAAATACCTGCACTAAGGCGTTCTAAACGTATAAACGAACAAACAAGAAGACAAAACGTTCAGTTTGAGTAGAGCATGAACATGATAGCGTAGTATGGAAGGAAAATATGTTGAAAAATAAAGAAAAAAAATCTGAAAAACAGGTATTTTACATTTGGTAAACCGGAAACTTTTCAGGCTTCCCTTGTAAATTTCTCTGTGTTAAATTATGAATCGAATAACACGTCAATCTCAATTCCCTGTGAAGGCAAACTAAAATTTTATGAATTGGCATTTGTAAACTAGACTACACGTGAACTGTGAAATTACTGCACCAAATTATACTTTTAAAAGTATTATCGTTACAGTCCATTTCCTTATCTACAAAGTTCACAAAACCGTGTTCAATTGTCGATTCACACAGTCCAAACTGAATTAGTAAATTTTAATGGGTTCGTTTAACTTTGCTACGTAATTCAATTTAAAATAATTTCTCTGATACCGTAACTGTAGCCGCTAATCCCAAAATGTGACGAGTGGATCAAGACGAGATGTGAGACAATTGCAGAAAACGTAATATCTGTTACTTTACTTGTTAACAATTTTACTTGCATTTGTATATCACCATGGTAATAAGAATATATGAAAAAGAAGTAGATATACATAGTGTTCATATACTACAAATATCAACGACTCATTGGAAAAAACCTAGAATCCAATATACAGGGCTTTTCATGATGAGCGTTAAGTAGCCCTTTCTGGCAAACTATTCAACGGATCAACCTGAAAATTCCACAGTATGCATAAGTCAATATGACCTACATTTTAGACGAAGCGGTGTTGTCGCTTCTACTATAAAATAGCGGCTTCTTTGACTTTTCAAATGGAACACCCCGTATATAATATTATGATTCATTACCACTTTGTCAACAAATTCATATACTATTTCCCTATATCTATCTATTACCGTTTAGAAGATATAAATTAATTTCGATATTTTTTTTTACCAAACATGAACTTTTATAAATGCTGATAATCTTGCACTAAAACGATCAAATTTGAAATGGAGTGGAGTGATACTATGAGGATCTTCACTCCGAGTCATATTTTCATTTGCTTCATACAGGGTCTTCAAAAAATGCAGATACTTTGATCGCATGAAAAAATGAGTGGAACTCAATTTTTTCAAATGGAACACCCTGTATATTTCAACATTTTTGAGCTCTACATCCAATTTTAGATTAACTTTGTTCAGATAATACTATTTCTATTTTGAACCGTTTACGAGATAAACTGTTTCAAACGGAAACTGACGTGGTTTTCTTGCTCGTTTTTTTGATTTCATCACTTATTTTGGATATTCAACTTTTTTTTATTACTTAGTAATATTTCATTTTGATCCAGTTTTTTAACTGTCTCAGATCAGTCAATTCGAAATTGGTATGTACCTACCTTTGAAAAAGTTACAATTTGTATACATTGAGGTATTGGTCTCTAACGTAAAACAGTACACATCAATATTTTTAAATATTGTGCTCTGGAAAAATAAATAAACCAATTAGTTAACGTCAGACTTTCGTTGGTGGTTTTGACTGATCGTGATAGCTACCAATTATAATAGAATAATGTCAAGATTAGGTTATAGTAATGAAGATTTCTTGAATTTATTAATAATTTATGGCGAGTGCAATAGAATTGCAATTAGAACATGCCGAGTATTTCATGAAAGATATCCACAACTTCCGAAGCCGAATAATAATGTGATAAATCGACTACTAAAAAACTGTAGGTTGAATGGAACCTTCCGTCCAAAAATCATTCGTAAGAAGACTAAAGTGGATGATGATGACAATGGTATAACAGTTTTGGGATACTTTCATGCATTTCCAAATGCTTCTCTGCACGAGGCTGAAAGAGAGATAGGTATACCCTACGTGGCAATTTGTCGAATTCTTAATAAGCATAAATGGCATCCCTATAAGTTCTACTGTGTCCAACATTTGAAAGAGACTGATTTACCTCGTAGAGTGGAATTCTTTGAATGGTTACTTGTCAAAACTCAAGAGGATGAACATTTCCTTGACAATATCATATGGGCAGATGAGGCCAAGTTCACAAAAAATGGAGTTTTCAATAGACACAACAGTCATTATTGGGCGCCAGAAAATCCCCATGTTGTCCGCCAAAGGGGTTTTCAAGAAAGATGGCAATTCAATGTATTTTGTGCCATAAAGAATGAGTCAATTTTTTATATCGAGTTTTATGATGATAATTTGAATGTATCAAAATATGAAGATTTACTGAGAAATGGAATTCAAATGATTTTAAATAATAGACCAGGAAGAGAACGCGTATGGTACCAAATGGATGGTGCTCCACCCCATAATTCTCATTCAGTCAGCGAAGCTTTAACCGAAATCTTCGAAGACAGATGGATTGGTAATAATGGACCTTTTCGTTGGCCTCCTAGAACACCAGATGGCAATCCATTAGATTATTTCGTGTGGAGTTTCATTAAAAATATGGTTTACTCTACTCCAATAACAACAATGGAATATATGAAATCCAGAGTTACAACTGTTTTCAATAGTTTGACTCCAGACTTTATCAGAAGCGCTACACATGACAATCTTTTGAAGAGATTACATGTTTGTTTAAGTAGAGGTGGAGATGTGTTTGAACATATTCTGAAATACACTGACGATTGGATTAACTCATTAATTTATGTGTTTATTATTTTCAGTTCGTGTTTCAGCGTTAATAAAACTATTGTTTGAAGAGAAGTTTCATTCGATGGTTGAGGAGTATTTTAATAATTATCTTTTCATTGTATTATCTGTCACTAATTGAGAAACATCAAACGAAATCTGTTTTACAAAAATGAGTGATGAACAAGGAAACCATGTCAATTTCCATTTGAAACAGATTATCTCGAAAACGGTTCAAAATAGAAATAGTATTATCTGAACAAAGTTAATCTAAAATTGGATGTAGAGCTCAAAAATGTTGAAATATACAGGGTGTTCCATTTGAAAAAATTGAGTTCCACTCATTTTTTCATGAGATCAAAGTATCTGCATTTTTTGAAGACCCTGTATGAGGCAAATGAAAATTAGACTCGTAGTGAAGATCCTCATAGTATCACTCCACTCCATTTCAAATTTGATCGTTTTAGTGCAAGCGAGTTCAAGATTATCAGCATTTATAAAAGTTCATGTTTGGTAAAAAAAATATCGATATTAATTTATATCTTCTAAACGGTAATAGATAGGTATAGGGAAATAGTATATGAATTTGTTGACAAAGTGGTAATGAATCATAATATGATATTATATACGGGGTGTTCCATTTGAAAAATCAAAGAAGCCGCTACTTTATAGTAGAAGCGACAACGCCGCTTCGTTTAAACTATTTTAGGCGTGTAGGTCATATTGACTTATGCATACTCTGGAATTTTCAGGTTGATCCGTTGAATAGTTTGCCAGAAACGGCTGATTAACGCTCATCATGAAAAGCCCTGTATTGCTTTGTTGTCTCGTCATTTCATTTGGATTCCAGGACATCGGCTACGGTTGAACATCTTCATCACCGGCAACAGGAGGTTGCATATCTTAAGGAGGATCTAGAAGTGATTTCGAATTGGGATGAAAGTAACCCGGTTCAATTCAATGCCACAAAAACCCAGGCATCGGTTTTTTCCAAGAAGATAAATGTCTCCGAACCGGATATAATAATGTCAGGTCAGACAACTCCGCTTTCTGCTTCGATAAGTTTGTTGGGGGTTAAAGTGGACACCAATATGTCTTGGCACAATCAAGTCGCTGGAATTGCAAAGGCTGCAATTCCACTGCGTTCCACCGTACTGTTTTTGTTGACAAAGAGTTTTCAGCGATGAATGCTGAAAACAAATTGCGGTACCGGGAAGTACCAGTGATGCCGGTTAGTCAACCTTTATTTACCATGACTAATCAGTGTCGAGTGGATTTCAATGAAATGTTTTTCGGGGGGTTTTCTACGAATAGCAGCAACAAACAACTCTCCCGAAGACCAACGACCGGCCATTGAAGTAAAATGATTTGGCGAAACAAACAATGCGAAGTTACTGAACGCGCTGGTGAGGATGATTGACCGATTTCGGAGGACAGTAACTTTTTTCGAATATTATACAGGGTGAAACATTGATACTACTTCATTGATAACACTGGTCTACAGTGGTTTTGTTGCCCTGGATATAAGATTGATTTTGGGTGTATTTATACTCACAATTCATGAAATTATCAATGGTTTTGTAAGATTTGCTCTCGTTTTCTTTTAAAAATTCGAAAACAAGAAACAAAATAACAGATATATTTATAATATCAGTTTTATTTGGAGAAAAATATGATACTTTGAAGTAAATAGAGAGGGAAATTTCGAAAACCTGTTATATTTCCATGAAACACCTTTCAAGAGCTTTTCTTTTATAATTTTTCAGAGGAGGATCTCTTTTTAAAGACCAGCAGTAATCGGTCATCATGTGACAATCCCATCGACCCTGATATCTTCCTTCCATTACTTTTAGATCCTGGAGGAACCGCTCTCCCTACTCCTCACTATAATTTCCTAAATTATCTGGAAATTTATCCAAATGGTTTCGAAGATAGTGTAACTTGATACTCATATTTGCTCTACAAATATATTTAAAACAATCTCCTTCCTTGTCCAAAGCTTTTACGAATTGCTTTATCATTCCTAACTTAATATCCAATGGTGGAAGTATAATTTTGTCTCTGCTCACCAACGGCTCTCTTATTACATTAGCTTTACCGACAGTTAAATAATTTCTTTCAGGCCAAACATCTTGTTCCCAATGACGTTGCTTTGCTCTACTGTCCCACATACAAATGAAGCAAGGGTATTTCGTGTATCCACTTTGTTGACCAAGTAAAAAATTAACCATTTTTAAATCCACACAGATCGACCATTGATGCTCTGAGTAATTGATTTTTTCTAAAACTAATTTGACATTTTCATATTCTTCTTTGAGTTTTGTAGAATGGGCAATTGGAATTGATGCAAATTTATTTCCATTATGCAGTAAGACGCATTTTAAACTTCTTTTACAGATATCAATAAAAAGACGCCACTCAGTAGGTTTGTATTCTTTCAAACTCATGTCCAGAAGCAGCTTCGCAATATTAATACAGTATACCAATCCTTCATTTTCATAAAAAAACTGTAATTGCTCACTTTCTCGCGTTCTGTACGTTGTAATTGTAACTGTCGGTGCCAATACATTTTTTTCTTTCAATCTTGAAGCTGACAGTTCTGATCCTAGTTTTGATAAATTTAGATCACGTATTAAATCACTGAGTTCATTTTGAGAAAACAACTTTGGCGTAGATGTTTCAAACTCCTATTCACTTTCACTGGTAGACTGATTCGATTTTTGCGAATTTGGCAACATCATTGATTCTGAGGGCACGCGAATCACTTTTGAAACATAAATAGGCCGAGGGAGATTTTCACTGTGTAAAACAGGACATTTTGTAGACTGTAAGTCTGGATATCTCCACGTTTGATTTCGATTAAAACCTTTAGCATCTACTACGCAAAAGTAACAATCATCGAAATGATTCTTAGGCTCCACCCAGATCATAGGAATACCAAAGTCTAATCCAGAACGTTCTCCTTTTTTCCACAACCGCAAAGACTCAACGCAAGACTTACAAACATTATTAGGAACCCATGATTTATCTAATTTGTCCATTTTAAAACCGAAATATTCAGCATAAGTTTCCTTAACAAATTGTGTGATATTTCTTTTTTGTTTTTTTGATATACAGGGTGTCCCTGGACTTCCTCTTTTCCTCTCGGGAATGTATAGATGGGGTCAAAATATCACCAGTACTTTATATAACTTTTTTTCCTAAAAGTCTTCGTAACCAAGTTACGGGCCCTCGAAGTTACAAAATGAAAAATGTTTTTCTTTGATAACTTTTCAAGTGAATATTCAAAATCATCCAAATTTTGGTAATTGACTAAACAAATGAATTCCGTCGATGAGCTTTCATGCAGGAGTCAGTTGTTTTGCTACAAAGTCAGGAACGGACTACCCCGATGGTCCACACCCCAAAACTTTGAAATGACAGATATTTTTCAATATTTTTCAACAAAATAAGGTTACTTGGACAATTTTATGAATAAAAGTACTCGTGTGGAAAGTCGATCGGAGCAACGAGTCTTGATAAAAATGTAGTTCTACTCGACGACATCAAACCCGCTCGTCCACCATTATTTGAAATGAATAATTAGCAAAGCAGAAATAATAATGATAACGTTAATTCAACAACATTTATAACAGGAATAATACAAAGTATGCTAAAATGAAGTCGTAAACAAAAAGTACAGTACCTATATGGAAGTTTAAGTCACAATTGTGATAGCAGATATTTTTTCAAAAGAAATATCAAGTTCTGTAGATTCGTGGTGTTTTTAAACTAACAAGCTACTCTACTATGAAATATCGAATTCATTCCATATTTTGTATGTACATAATACGTGTCGAATAATCACGTTTCGTGTTGATCAGTTATCTGAATCTCATGAAACTCAACATTCGAATGTTTCAAATTCTTCTTCACAGCTAAACTGTTGAGGAGTTTCACTGATAATTATAATTTTATGGGAGAAATTCTTTAACACGAATCTAAATTTAGCTGAAAAAACGCACATCGGAAAAAATATTTACTATACTAATAAAAAGCAAACGAATGAACTACAAAAACGGCTGCACATGATCAGGTGAAAAATATCCAGGGAATAATTATGTTCCATTTCTTTCACAGATGTTGACAAAAAAACCTTGTAGAAAGTTTTGATAAAAAATGAGAAACTGGAATGCGATTTTGTTTTGTTGAGTGGTGCGTTGTCATATGACTATCATTGTATTGTCAATATTCTATAGGATATTTTGAATTTTTTTGATATGGCCGAACAGTTTACATTCAATGAATATGCAGATATGCATGTATTTTATGGACGAGCATTTTGTAATGCTGCAGAAACTCATCGTCTGTATTCCGAGCATTTTCCCAATCGAACGGTACCGTCAAGAGAAACATTCGAGCGTGTCGATCGCAGCTTGAGGGAGACAGGTATGTAATAATTGATAATTAATTTGAGCACGTTGTTTTATTTCGATATTATTGTAGGTACAGTTTTGCCAAAACGAGGTGGTGAGGGCGCTCCTAGGACTGTACGTACCGTTGTATTGGAAATTGTAACGGAAATTCAACGTGAATGTTTGGGCTGGTATCATAGGAAACCATCTTAAAGGACCATTCGTTCTACAGGACCGATTGAATGGAGAACGTTATTTGGAGTTCATTCAGAACGATTTGAATGGACTTTTGGAACATGTTCCATTGCAAACCCGAAGAGATATGTGGTTTATGCATGATGGCGCTCCTCCTCATTTTAGTTTGATTGTGCGTGACCATCTGAACCATATTTTCCACAATAGATGGATTGGTAGAGGTGGGCCATATTCATGGCCATCGCGGTCTCCGGATTTAAATCCATTGGATTTCTTTCTGTGGGGGCATCTAAAAAGCCTTGTTTACGCTACACCTATTCACACAAGAGATGCATTGTTGAATAGAATAACATTACATTGTGAAGCCATACGAAAAGACCCTGGAATGCTATTTGAAGTACAGAGAGGGTGTCTTCGCAGACTAAGAAAATGTATAGAGAGAGAAGGTGGTCATATCGAGCAGTTTCTGTAGCGGATTTTTCATTTCTGTTTGCTCTTGAGGCTCTTGAGTTTCGTTAGTTAAACGTGTTTGCATTATAAAAATTCGTTATGAACATTTTACCTATCATTTCCATTTTCCTTAAAAACTAATATTTTCGAATAATGGTAGACATCTCAGGATAAATGTTGTTGAATTAACGTTATCATTATTATTTCTGCTTTGATAATTATTCATTTCAAATAATGGTGGACGAGCGGGTTTGATGTCGTCGAGTGAAACTACATTTTTTTCAAGACTCGTTGCTCCGATCGACTTTCCACACGAGTACTTTTATTCATAAAATTGTCCAAGTAACCTTAATTTGTTGAAAAATATCTGTCATTTCAAAGTTTTGGGGTGTGGACCATCGGGGGTAGTCCGTTCCTGACTTTGTAGCAAAACAACTGACACCTGCATGAAAGCTCATCGACGGAATTCATTTGTTTAGTCAATTACCAAAATTTGGATGATTTTGAATATTCACTTGAAAAGTTATCAAAGAAAAACATTTTTCATTTTGTAACTTCGAGGGCCCGTTACTTGGTAACGAAGGATTTTAGGAAAAAAAGTTATATGAAGTACTGGTGATATTTTGACCCCATCTATACATTCCCGAGAGGAAAAGAGGAAGTCCAGGGACACCCTGTATAAATACCACAAATATAACAGAATAAATAAATAAATCATGACTGAGAAAATAATTTTTTTTTGGTAATCACCCGATTATTATTAAAAATACAAGATACGTAAAAATCATAAAAAGTAGAGCACATTCAGTACTTTCATAAATATATTCGTGAATTAGGCACTCGAAAACATAAAAATTTGCAAAAATATCCAGGGCAACACAATTTTTTTTTTTGTAGAGCTGTGTAATGATCCAAAATTATATTTGATTACATTTTCGAAAACTCCTAGAATATGCATTGAGTACCTACTTGAATATCGACTGTTAATTCCAATTTTATCAACAACAAATTTGTTAAATGTTCACTTCATTTAAACTCATGATTTACTGACTTTTCTAGTCTTATCAGCAGTGTCAACATCACATTAAAAATCGAAGAACGTTTCTGCTGTACTTTTGCCATTGATTCGTACGCTCCGCCTAAAAATAAACGTATCAGGCGGGCATTCCGTACAGTCTCCGCCATCTTAATGGATGATGACAATGACCATGAATCTAAATCCGGTAAAAATAAGAATTATGCGCTGGCAATCGACCAAATACTTTTAGGAGCAGCCTGGTATTAGTTAGTCCGACTTTACAACTGCGCTATTCCGACAATGTCTCGAGACGAAATCCTTTCATTCCGAGTGACAAGTGACGGCTCGTTTGCTTATCGAATCAGTGAGGTAATGTGGCAATCACCTCGCTCATTATAATTATAGTCTATCCATTCCCAATTGGAACAGCAAAAAAATAAGATTACAGTCATAAACATTTCTTGTCTGTGGCCCCTAGTCGCCCAGATAGTTAGTAAACGTGCTATCAAACGTAGTTGAGGAGTGCAGGCTCGGCTAGCTGGACTGGCTGAATACTAATTTTTTGTCCGTTTCACAATATTTCTTTATCAGTGCCGTGTGTTCGTGGGGTTAGGTGAGGTAGTGAGTGGTTATGCAAACCGATTTTTGAAAACTTTTTCTAGGGATCAATTACCCTAACACCAAACTGATATTTTTGCACTCGACGCGCGTTTCGCTAACAAGGTTAGCATCTTCAGGATAAGCAAATTGATACTGAATCTGAAGACAAGGGTTAGCAGTTTATGTACTGAATATACAAATTAATTTGTCAACAATAGATATGGATACTTTTTGAAACGAATGATAACGTTACGTGTGAGGAATCTGTGTCAATCGACAGGGATCCGGAAAATATTCATGAATGCTTGAAGAAGGAAAACTGTCACACTTCACAGAATGCTATTGTGAATAGAATACGCGAGTTAACGAAACTATCTCGTTCGACAGTTCTTCGAGTCATTAAAATAGGGGATGTCATTGACCATGCAATGAAACGAAAACAAAGGAATAAAAAATTCGCAAACGTCGATGGTGCTACAAAAGATGTGATTCGGCGAACAATGTATGGTATATACCAAAAAAATGAAGTACTAACTGTTTGGGCAAACTACTTATTTTCGGCATAATAAGATTCTATTTTACTTTTCTGCTTTTTAATCAAAAACAAAACTGACAACAATAATGGTAACTATATAAAACAATAAATAATCTCAACTTCAATACTAGATGTGAAATTAATTCACAACATCCTCCGGGGCTCGCAAATTACTGCTTTGGCTTCAACAAAATGATTTTTGTGATAGGACGACGATAAACTCCTGTTGCTGTAGTCACTTCGACTACCCGTACTCTACCATCGGGACCAGGAAAAATTCGCGTAACTTTTCCTCTTGGCCATGAGTTTCTGGGAAAACTATCATCCGTAATAATGACGAATTGAAAGAACTAATGAATGAAACTATTCTGATGGATAATTTGGGAGTTGAAAATGACAAATTCAATCATATTTCAGAAGAAGACAAAAAAGCGTTCCAACTCATGGAAGAAACATGTCGACAAGTAGAGAACAACCACTGGGAAATTGGTTTGCTTTGGAAGAAAGAAAATATCGATTTGCCAGACAGCAGAGCTACCGCGTTGAATAGATTATTCACTGTAGAGAAGAAAATGCAGAAAGATCAGCATTTTGGAGAGCAATCTTCCAAAAAAATAGAAAATTTCGTTGAAAAAGGATACGCAAAAGTTTTGACTTGCGAAGAAGCCGCCGTTACGTCTCACAAAACCTGGTATTTGCCACACTTTGCAGTAAAACATCCTAGTAAACCACAAAAATTCAGATTTGTATTTGATGCCAGAGCCAAAATAGATGGAATCAATTTGAACGAAAATTTATTAAAAGGTCCTGATCTTTTGAATTCCTTAGTAAACATTTTATTCAATTTTCGTCAAAATCGAATAGCTGTAATGGGAGACATCGAAGAAATGTTTTTAAGGATATACATACGAAATGAAGATCAAGATTCGCAGCGTTTTCTGTGGAGGGGAAGAAATAAAGACGGACCTATCCTTACTTACCAAATGAAATCCATGATTTTCGGAGCAATCTGTTCTCCAAGCTCTGTGATCTACGTCCTTCGTGAAAATGCTAAAAAACATGGAAAGAAACATCCAGAAGCAGTGAAAGCTATTGAAAAATTTCATTACATGGATGATTACTTAGACAGTTTTGAAAACGAAGCAGAAGCCATTGAAATTGTTCACGAAGTCATAAACATCCGGCTCGAAGGACCAAAATGTTTGGGCAAACTACTTATTTTCGGCAAAATAAGATTCTATTTTACTTTTCTGCTTTTTAATCAAAAACAAAACTGACAACAATGATGGTAACTATATAAAACAATAAATAATCTCAACTTCAATACTAGATGTGAAATTAATTCACAACACTAACCTTGGAAATGATTTGGTATAAATTACTCGACTATCCCGATTACAATTACAAATCTTTAGAAACTCTACGAGATGACTTATTGTCTTGTGGTTTCAAATATAAAAAATTGAACAATCGGATGGTCATATTGGAATCGAAACGCATTGTTCAACTCCGACAAGAATATTTGAGGCGAATGAAAAGCTACCGAGAATCCAGCAGACATATAATCTACATCGACGAAACTTGGTTTGACACCCATGATGTTGTCAAATATGGCTGGGTAGTATTGTGCTTTGAACACACCTTCTTCAAGGGGAAAACGTGTTATAATTTTGCATGCCGGGAATAAAAGTGGTTTCGTACCTAACGCTTTGCTTCTGTCGGCCAAAAATATAAAAGATTCGTCTGCTGATTACTACGAAGATATGACTGCGGCTTTATTCGAAACCTGGTTCAGTGAGCAGCTTCTCCCAAATATTCCTCCAAACTCTGTTATTGTTATGGATAACACTTCGCATCATTGTCGGTTATTGACTACAATACCAAACAATAACACAAAAAAAAACAGATATTGTTGATTTCATGCGAAATCATGACATGGAAATACCCGAAAAGATTCCAACGAAAAAGGTATCACTGGCGATCATAAAACAACGTAATTTTAAAAAAGAGTATATTTATTTACTTTTTACTCCTACAAACACAATATTGAATTGTAATTAAAAGTAAGAGAGATAAAACTACAATAACAAAATAAGCTTAAGAACTACTAACTAAAATAAAACAAAACAGTAAATATAAAAGGAAACAAAAAAGAAATCAAATAAATTATCACAATTTTTAAAATGTATACAAGTACCTATAAATTAAGTTACCCAATACCTAGAAATTAATCCGGCTGTGAGAAAAAGTAGGCCCTTATCTCTTTGGCATTTGTTTTAGTAAAAAGATCCACGGTGCTATTTTCAGTTAAAATGTTGCAATGATTTAGCATACGGGTGATTGGCGAGTTATCAGAAAGGCCGATAAAGAATGTTCTCTTGTCCTGCCTACGCAGGTTTACCTTAGGCACAACAATTTTACATAGTTGACCAGAGATGATCCCTTGTACTTTACATTATTAATTATATAGTATACAAAAAGAACATCCTGTAATGCACGTCTGTTCTGTAAAGTAACAATGTTAAATTCCTTGAGCATGCTTCTGTAAGACACCATAATGGGATAGCAGTCATAAATTTTGACATAAAGATATCTAAGAAATCTTTTTTGAACTTTTTCAATCAAATCTGCGTTGGTCTCTCCCTGTGGTGACCAAATAACAGAAGCATACTCAAGATGAGGTCTAACTAGAGCATTAAATAACTTTACAATACACCCAACATCTCTAAAGTTTTTTGTATTTCTAATAACAAAACCAAGAATCTTATAGGCTTTGTTGACAATATATTCATAGTGAGTGTTGAATTTGAGGTTACTTTGAAAATAAACTCCTAAGTCCTTACACTCAGACTTACGCATAAGTGGAACGTTTTCTACTTTGTAAGAAGCAGAAATATAGTTAATTTTCCTTGTGAATGTTATAACTGAGCACTTATCGATATTTAAGAACATTTTGTTACTTTCAAACCACCTGCAAACCGAATCAAGATCTTCCTGCAATTTCATGCAGTCTTCTAGGCACGTTATTAGCTTAAACAGCTTAAAATCATCTGCGAATATAAGGCAAAATGTAAGGCAAAATATAAGGCAAAATATAAGGCAAAATGCAGTGAGCTAGGTCATTGATGAAAATTATGAAAAGAAGTGGGCCCAAGTTGCTACCCTGTGGCACCCCAGATGTTACAGAAAACCTGTCAGATAATGACTGCCCCACCCTGACTTGCTGATATCTGTCAAGCAAATAAAATTTTATAAATTGCAGAGCTGCCTCAGAAAATCCAAAATCACCAAGTTTCTTTAATAGTATGTTATGATTAACTTTATCAAATGCCTTTGCACAATCAGTCATAATTGAATCAAGTTGCTCCTTTTTATTAATAGCTTCAGCAGCAGATTGAGTGAATAAAAAAAGGTTCGTAGCTGTAGATCGATCTAGGAGAAAGCCGTGTTGTTGTTCTGCAAATTTAAATTTAAAATGAGTGTAGATGTCATCATAGATGATTGTTTCGAAAATTTTAGCCAATGTATTCATAATACTTATTGGCCTGTAGTTTTTAACTTGATTTTTGTCACCAGATTTAAAAATTGGTGTAACAATTGACATTTTTAAAGCAGAAGGAAACACTTTACATTTAAGAGATTCATTAAATAGATAAGTTAGAGGTTGTACAAGAAAGTCAATACATCCCTTATAAATGTATGGAGGAATATTGTCCACACCACAGCATTTTTTTGGTTTTAATTTCTTGATACTGTTTCTGACTGTATCCTCAGAGATATTTGAAAAAGTAAAATGCCCTGTCGGGCCCCAGACATAATCGTTATCAGAGGGCTCATAGACTGAACTAAAATATTGTGCAAAGGCATCTGCTATACCCTTTGGCTCTATTTTTGGCATATTCTCATAATGCATTACCTGAGGAATGCCACTTTGCTTATTTTTAGACTTAATAAAGGACCAAAAACTGCTAGAATCTATACTAGCATTATCCTCTACAAAACGCTGATAATTCAGATACTCAAGCCTAGTTTGGACTTTGATCTCTTTCCGGAGAGAGCTGTACTCATGTTGATTCGATGTGTGAAACACGTGGTCATATTATCTTACGTTTGCCTCCATACTAATGTGTGTTCAATCCAATTGAAATGGTTTGGGCCAAATGAAAGGAAGCTTGCGGAAATGTAATCAGTCACCGACTTTGAATGCTGTAGTAGTGCTTGACAATATAAGGCGAGTGGTGAATGAAGTAGGTAATAGTGATGTGTGGCCCACGTTATAAAAGAAGAGAACAAATATTATGTGCAAAGTTCCAGCGCTTACTGCGCAACCTCTGCTGCAGGCAACCAGTGAAGCAATTGAACACAGGTTTGTGTTTAATCACCCCTACAAAATACAAATAAAACAGAACACAGAGTCAGATGCTACAAATAAAATACGCATATATACAGACGGCTCAAAAACCAAAGAAGGCTCAGGATGTGGAGTGTACTCCAGATCACTAAGCTTAGAGTGGGGAATGGGAAAAAATACCAGCGTGGTCCAAACAGAATTGGCTGGTATCTCAATCGCCACAAAAGAAATAACCACGAAAGGAACTTCTGGCAGAAACGTAACAATCTGCACTGACAGCAGACAAGCCCTATTAGCCTTGAACAGACAACGTGTAACCTCAGGGCTAGTATTAGAGTGTCACCAAGATTTAGCCAAAGCCTCGGTAGATAATAACATTATCCTGAGGTGGGTTAAAGAGCACGACAGAAGTAAAGGTAATCGCATTGCCAACTCTTTAGCCAAGGAAGCGGCTGGACTAAGAATTTTAGGACCCGTAATCTTGCCATGATCACCCTGGGCAACCCTGGAAAGCTGGCGCCGAAGAAATATCTGGCGATGACCAGGAAAAATCTGCTAGTGGACACAACTCTACGCAGGATGTGTGAACAGGAAGATGAAACTGTCAGACATGTCCTATGCGAGTGCCCGGAGTTATCGTCAATAAGAGAGTGTGTGTTCAGCGAGTCTTGGCCTACTGCCGATATGCCCAGTGACCTATCCATCTTCCTGGAAAGGACAGGATGGACGATGACCTAGGAGGACAACTCCTCGGGCCTAAGTGCCGTGGGCTTACACTCACCCTCCCTACTCTACAGATACAGATACCCGGGGAGGCAGGCAGCGTTGTTCATATATTTTCGGGTGTTGAATTTGAAGGCAAGACTTTCTATCACATCATAACTTCTTCAATATCACGTTACCCAGAAGTCTGAGTATTGGGACAATCTGTATAACCGCTTTCAATAATATAAATGACGAAGATAAACCGTTCTTGGTTCAACTTGTAGGTAAAAACAAGTCATTAGTGTCTCAGAAAAACATAGTCAAGGACAACATCTTATCTACCTAGTATTATTCGCAAAACCACAATAAAATCGTCCAAAATGCTGCCTCAAATATAAAACTGTAACTTTTCACTTCACATCTGTTTTTATCCCGACTGAAAAAAACTGTAGTCAAATCCAGTCGACGTTCTGTTTGTCCTCAACTTTTTTACGATCTATTTGCTGTCTGGCTAGAAACAAGGTACACTAGGTCAAGGTTTGATTGTCTTTATAAATATACGTCAAAAAATAGAAACGCGCATATTCAAAATGTTCCATTGACTGGGCAACATCGTTAATGGCAATACCCGAAGCCAAATATTTTCCTGTTAATCAGCTACACGAACCATTAAAATTACCAAAAGCATGTTAATGATAATTTTAATATTGGTTTTATGATTTTCTTCAATTAACATTAACCCCAAAAAAAAAACGAAGTTGTTACAAGTGCTCGGTCTAGCGAACCCGGCCATAAAAAGTTTCTATACCATAAAATTTTCATTAATATCATTACGTTTAACCATGCAGCGTGTCGGCAAATAACAATTCATGCATATACATCCCTCCGAAACTCTGTCAGAGCGACACTGACAAATAACCTATAAATAGACAATAATATTTCAACGAATTTCAGTGAATACATCTGACAATAATATGTTTATTCCGACGCTCATCGGCAATTCCTATGAAAACAATTTGCATCCAACGTAAAAAACATGTTTTTTTCCGTGAATTACTTTCGAAAACAATGATGTAATGAACCGCTTTGTGGGGAGCCCGCGTGCAGAGATGGCCTTAGGGACCAAATGTGTGACACAACTTCAAAAAAATTCAACGTTGCAAACAACATAACCTGTATTTTCTTCATTACATTGTGCAAGTTGGGATGAGAGTTCTTATAATAGAGTCAATTTATTGAATGGGAGAAATTTAGGTTTACATTATTTATTTTAATTATTGTAAAATGATGTGGGGGAAAATATATCAGTATGAATTTATAAAAAAGCCGCCATCAACTACTTCTGTTATGAATAAGGACAAAACACATAGTCTAAGATCCGAACCTAAATCGACCTTCACCGAACTGATAATAGAATGAAATATATTTTATAATGAATTTAGTATATTAGAAAATATGTTGAAAATGGGTTCGCTAAAAAAATCCTGGACAGACTATTTTTAATTATTTTTTGAAAAATGATTTTCAATTAAATTTTGCAACATCAAGATAATAGGAAAATTTTTGTCCTTACTTGAAGTATAAAACTTATAGAATGTGCAGCCGTTTTTCAGGAATAAACAGCTATATAGATGCCAGTAACTTTCACTGATTAGATAATAAAAAAAAATTATATCATCATAAGCGCTGTTTCATTGCGAACACGTTGATATAGGGTTGTCTCCAGAAAATTCGGTCCTATTAGGGGTTTGCGAACTTTAAAGATTTGAATTTCAATGCGCGTGGAAATGTGTGACAGAGAGATCCGAGGTAAGTATACTGTGTAATAATAAAGGACCCAACATCGTAGTCGCCTCGAATGGGGCCTTGAATATTAGAAAGTGCGCATGTACCCTTTCAAATAATATATCACTCGACCCCACTTTCCATTTAAAATTTTAGGGTTGTTACTCACCCTCGCTAGGGGGTTAAAGGCACAGGTAGAAAAATACATCTAAAATGTGTCCCCCTCAAAAGCAAAATTGACCTGTCCGAGCATTTTGCGTTAAGTTACAAAAAAAAGAGAAAAGCAAGGGGGATACTTTTCGTTGGACCACTCGATATAGTCTGAACGAATTGTTCTTAGATAATTTGTTCTGTAATAGTTGAAGACTTTGTGTCAATGTCAAATTTTCACTTCCTTTTCCTCCTCGTACTCGGCACGTTGGAGATGGTTTTCTTTTAAAAATAATTTTAAAAATATTCAAACAAAAATATCCACATTTTGTGCAAATGTTTGCACAAAATGTTACTAAAGTTGTTGTACCTTAAGACAGCAGGATCTTCTTGTATATACTTGACGAGTAAGTAATTCTACAATATTAAAAGAATTTAAAATTCAATCTAAAATTAAAATGAATATCATTGAATATTACTTACTTGCAGGTATCGCACTGATGATGGCGTAACAGCCAACACGAAATACGATTCCTTTCCTGATTTAAATAATATAGTAGGTACCAAAAAAAGAAAGGAGCCAAAATTTCAATTATCGCGAAAATCATATTCTTCACAGAAAGTTCAGCTTGCTAAAAATACGATTGTCCATAGAAAAAAGCAACAAAATCCATACGGGATGTTTGAAAAGATGAAAATTCAAAGTTTTTACAAGCGAAAATTAGCCGTAACGAATGTTTAGCAAAGTGCTGTTCAACCTAACCTGACCTAACCTAACCTAACCATCACATCTTCAAACATTTTGGTTCTTATCAAAGGCCAGCTTCAAATTTTCATTTCCCTCAAAATGTTCGAAGATCCATTTTGTCGCGCTTTAAAACAGATACTCCGCAGTTTTGTAGCGATATCAGATACTTCTTCATTTTGAAATAACCTCATTATTTTGAGACAATGGAATTATTATTATTATTATTATTATTATGAACCATCTTCATTGAAATTTTTTTCTTTTTCAAAATATCTCACGGACTTTCTTCAGTACGACCAATATTTAACGATATTTATCACAGCACTTCAACAAATTTTTTTTTTTTTGGGGCCCTGAAAACGACCCTGGACGTCTATACCGTGGGTGTCGGCGAATTGTACTTTGCACGCTATTGGGGTCAGTAGATTCGACAGCCACACTATAAAAGGGTTCGAAATCTAATCTCTCAAGTTGTATCCTTAGGCAGATTCGGTAATTCTGTCTATGTATGTCGTAATACGGAGGTGTTCGGTAAATCCATGAAACCAGACTGCAATTTTCGATAACGTGCGAGGCGTTGAACAATTTAGATTTGGGCGAATCAAGGCGTATACTTGCCAAGAAATGTTTTGATCATCAAGCTAGTGGGCTGCCGTGAATGGTGTTAGGGTGAAAGTTGAACATTTTTAAGCATTGCAAGTAAACAAGTATATTGACATCTCATTTGATTAACGATCCATGAAAAATCTCAAGGGGTCAGATCTGGCATTTTTGTTGGCCATACTAACCTTGTCGAATACTTCTTCCTTATTCTCTGTTTCACTATCACTGTCGTCATTTAAATCAATAATGAATATATTTCCACCATTAATATGGAAGTGTTCAATCTCCATATAGTCGTCTTTTTCAACTAAAATTACTTTTTTGTTCCTTTTCTGCCAGTCTTCTTCGGCAATATTAGATACTCCTTTTTTAATTAGCCCTATTATCTTCTTTTCAAATTTTGGAAAATTATTTTTACGCCTGATGCTTTGTTTCAATTTTCCCCAAATCAACTTGATGGGCTTGAGAACAGAAAAATAGGGGGGAAGTCTTAGTATGGTGTGTCCATAGTTTTCAACAATACTCTTAAGGGCATACACTTTATTAAATGTTTTTTTCTGTAAAATTTCCAAATAGTTGGTTTTTGGTATAGTTATCTTCAAAATACAAATTATTATCCTTTGAAAAACTTTGTATTTCATCTTTCCTTAAATTTTTATTCGGAACTTTGATGAGTTGTTGTGTATGACAGAAAACCTTAATGATTAGTAGCGACCCTTTGTTTGCAGGCATGTTAGGCGTACACATTCTCGAACCATCAGTCCACCCTTTCGTAACTGTGTCGTGAGTGTCATACCAAGTTTCGTCCAAATAGAAAATTTGCCGTTGTTCATGTATATATTTAGTTATTTTAAATCTAAATCCCAGTTTCTTTATCCAATTCTGAAGAATTTTCTCACAGCAACTCACGTTATGGCCAGAAGTATTAAATTTCTTCCTTTTGATTTCAGTTGTAGGAATCTCATTGCTTTTGTAACAGTCGAGTCGTATAATGTTTTTTTCAATGATTTTATTAGATGAACATCTAAAGGTTTTGGGGTAATCCCGTATCAAATGGCGTCTTGCGTTCATAAGGTTTGTTTTTGACTATTTTACGTACAGCTGAGAAAGGAATTTCGGTCAAATCTGATGTTGCTTGTAATAGTTTGTTTAAACCTAACTTAAGATGTAGATTCTTATATGCATTGGAACATACTATCTGTGTTTCAATATGGAATTGCATCGGAGTTTTATTCACTGGTATCTCTTTTTCTCATTGTTCACCATCGCTATTGGAATAACTACACTGGAAAAAGTCTGCGTTGTTATCACACTCGTTGTTACTATTAGTACTTCTCCAAGGACGCCACATTTTGAACAGTTAACAAAAATTTTAAGTAATTATAACTGCACCAATATAGAATTCCAATACTCAAATCGCGATCAGTTCCTGAACTGAACACGACGGCGATAACCATCCCCGCATTCTTATTTCTATTCGTCACCGTACCATGACTTCAAATTTAATGTTATGACTTTTCAGCCAATCACAAAACTCGGTTAGTAAAAATTATCCAATACGAACCGCGAATTCTACAGTACACGTGGACTATTTCGCAGCCGGTTCCTTTCTATGTATTGGTTTTTTTGGCCTTTGAGAGTGCCGCCAACTTTGAGAGAGTATAATATCGTTTACTTCGACTATACGTAGCCTGCGAAACATTCACCTGATTTACTGTTATTTACTGTGATTTACCTGTTAACCCAAGAAACACCCTATCATCATTCAATCAAAACGTCCAGAGTGAATAGCAACAACAACTTCCACAAAATTTCTGCCAACTCTAACCTACAGATTCCACGTGACCTGAATTTGAACACACCTTGTATCCTGTTCCAGTACACAACGATTATTACTGATAGTTGTATTTTGTTCAACTAATATCGACGACTGCATAAATGAATTCAAAACATAACAGTACATACCAATAAACATATTTTTTTCTATCGGAGTTGCGAAATAATGCGCTAATAATAATGACAATTATAAAACGGCACGATTGTTCGGTGGAAAAGTTGCATATCCCGAGTTATGTATATAGCGATTGAGGAGGGCGAATTCAAACATATAATCCAGTCATTTAAGCTTAAATTAGGTAAGAATCTCGGAATTCGAAATACCCAGCTGTAAGTCTGTAAATACTTGTATATTGACACCCTTAAAGTTGTCTCAAAACCTACATATGGTAGGGTGTAAGCAACTATTAAATTTCAAGGTCAAAGGTCACAAAAATCGGTTTTTTTGCGCTTTTTTTGGAAATATCTCATTTCCTATGGGTTTTTTGCTACTTGTATTCATTATCAATATTGTAGAATACAAAATTCTCTACAAATTTTGTTTAAAACATTTTTTTTATACGGTGAACCGTTTTCGAGATAGAAGGCGGAGAGCGCGCGGTCACAGCATCACTTCAGGTCAACCGGTGCCTCCGGTCGAAAAGGCGCCATATATAGTTGATGAACTATCGATAAATCAATGATTATAAATATTTGTCAATTTTTATTAACTATCATAATATATTTTATCATTTTTTTCCTAACTTATCCATTTTTTATTCAGTATCTATTTTTTTAACAACACTTACCTGCCCATGTAATTGCAGAATTGTTAATGAAAATATAGGAATTATATTTGAATTTTAACCTAATTAATATTTATAACTTCTTACATAATGAAAAAAAAACAAATTATGAATTAATCTTTTTATTAAAAAATATCATTGAATACATTTATTTTTATTGAAAGTAAAGAAATGGAATAAAGGGTACAAAAACTACAATTTATAATTTTAATCATCTTCTTCCTCTTCATCGTCGTCTTCTGGCTGCTGGTAAATTTCAAACTGGTCTTCATTATCGTCTTCAACGACATTTGTCTCCAGTTCTTCCATGATTTCGGAGTCAAAGGTTCCATCTTCATTAATGTCGCTCTGATATGGTAGAGCATTGAGACAAGCTTGCCCATTACATTGGCCACAAGCTAAAGAGCATTGCAAGCCCGCTTTCCTGCATCCGCATCGCGAACCACAACCACTCTTGCAGTTGCAGAATATTGTATTTAGCAAATCTTCTGGAGCAGGTGGTAAAATGGTCATGATAGGCTCCAGAAAATCGTTTCGCATTGCCCAACCCCATTCCTGGGGTTTCAAATCATGTCCTAACCAAGTTTGAACTTGATAATATACACGGTTGAAATGTTGATGAGCAGCTGCACTTGTTGGTGGAATATTTGAAAGCTGCACAGGTTTATTAAGTTTTGTAGACTTGACGTGATGCATATAAAGAAGATGATCGAGACTTTTCACAGATTTCGGAGCATTATAGACTGCCAATAAGGTTTGAGTTCCACTCTCTAATAATCTCTGGGCCGAACAATTTTCTTCCTCAAATGCTGCAGCTAGTTCATCCAAATTTGTCAGTTTCTCAAAAACTTTCAAAAATGATTTTTTTCCCTTTTTAAAAAGCGCAGAAGTTGTGTCACAGCCACTTAATGCGTGCGACAGCTGGTTAACGGAAAAACAGATTTTAAACAAAACTCAATCATCTTGCGAAATCTACAGGGTAGAGCACGATGGCCGTCGGCTAGCTGTGTTTTGGGAAACAATAGGATTCATATTCTGAAAATTGGCAAATATAGGTTTTCAATATGCTTCATCGAATGAAAATAATGGAGTTTTTCGAACACTTCGTTGCTTCAAATGTAACACTCTGTATATTCTCACATTTTGGAATACCTGGCATAGTTCTAATGTGCGTTTATGAAATACACTCTGTACCAAAAAACTAGATATTCCGCTCTCGAGTGGTTCCACCATAAAATGCAAGAGTTTGATAGAGTACATGGAAAAGCTATTATTGATTCATCAAAATACTTCATTCCATCGTTTTGTAGGAGTAACATTTCCAAAATGTTATACAAGGTGTTCGGTATCGATGACAAATTCTGAAGATATCAAATGGACCATAACTCGATTTTTTCAAATTGAACACCCTGTCTATACTAACTCAGCTAGTATGGAATGGAATTTTTTTTTATTTATTAAGTGATCTACACAAGCAGTTCCAGTAGGTTACAATATCAAAAACTAATTAAATAACCATTCTCAATATGATACAATGACTAAAACTAAAGTTACTCCAAATCACCTGAATCAAAATCAAATTCAAAGACACATTCAGTTGAAAATGAAAAATGGTCCATAGTCATTTAAATTGATTTTCAGTTACAATTAGTTATCAATTTCTGAGGATGACATCTCGATTTCAATATTTTTTTATGTTTTCACGTTACCTACATTTGACAAAGAAATCTATATTCTTCAAACAATTTGCAAGAGAACACATATTGTAACACATATAACAAATATATATTTCCTTCTATTATTGAAGTATGTACTGCATATCAGATAAATTTTTGACAAGTGTATTATCCACTCTATTATCCAATAGCTTATAGAAAAATAATAGAAAAGCAATGTTTTTCTAAATTCTAAGGTTGTGAATTCAAATTCATTCAAGAAAATATGACTAAGATTGAAAATATATTCACCGTGTTTTTTGTAATGTAGAAATCTCAAGAATTTTTTTTGTACCTTTTCAATTTCATTTTTATGAACCGAATAATAAGCAAACCATACTATTGCACCATATTCCAGTATACTACGGACAAATGCATCATAAAGCGTTAGTAATGTGGATATTTTTGTGAATTTGAATGAGTTCCTAATAATGAAACCAAGCATTCTATTTTCTCTGTTTATAATATTGGTCATATGTTGCTCAAAAGCGAGTTTTTCATTCACCATAACCAATTCTCTACATTCCGTCTTCTTGGCTAAATATTCATTGTTTATCTTATTCTGAAAATCATTCCGTAGTTTTTCCCTAGTAATTGAGACACTAAAGCATTTGTCAACATTAAATGTGAGGCGATTTGACAGGGGCCACTCGTAAACTCTATCACGTCATTTTGTAGCAAAATCACATCTTCTTGACTTTTAATTTCCTTCAATAAGTTCAAATTATCCGCGAATAGTACACATTGCGAGTCCTGAACTACACTGGCAGATCATCTACTAGTAATAAGAAAAAGAGGGGTCCTAGATTGGACCCTCGGGGTACACCAGATATGTGTATATTTACCAGCACCTAATTCTGGAAGCTGAAGAATATTTATTTTGTTTGTTTGTTGTTATCCAAAACAGGAACTGTTCCCAAATATCAGAACTGCAACACTATTCTCAACGCCAGTTTTATCAAGTTCGCGTCTTCAGGTGAAGGAGTAGACTTGGCTTGCGAAACGCGCATCGAAAATGAAGTGGTGGTTCTGATGTTTGGAAACGGAGCAGTTATATTCAGTTATTAGATCCACAACGTCATTTCGGGCATTATTATTATTTTTTTCCAAATCCGCCACACCGCACAACGATCCTTCTACCCAGCCCGGCAATTACCCTAGCAATTACCCAATTAGCGGGCCCGTCCGTCGAATTCCACGCATACTTCGACCGTTAGTCGGTGCCGTGTTATTTTTCTATCTCTATCGTAGGAAGAGAAAGTTTCGCGAAACGCGGATAGCATTCCACGATCTATCGACAGATCGAATCACAGATGTAGGTTGGCCGCCTCACGGGGGCGGGTGAATAGGGGCAAGGACACCCGTCCTGGAAAGGACGTTGCGAACGCGATATCCGAGGCGTCGATTGCATTTTGTTTTGTGATTCGCGGAGAGCGTGATTGCTTTTTAATGACGATCGATTGCCAAGAAAATAACGGTGGGAGTAGAAGAAAAATCACTGCTTGAAAATCCCCAAGGAAGTTCAAGAACGGTGCACGTGCCTGTCTCAATCGATATTAGAGACGTATGACATATCCATATATCCAAAATATTCGCGACGCAGCCTCCTGAAACTAGGCATCATCAGAAAATATCTTCAAAGGAATGGTTACTCCAAACTGATGATGGAACAGACTTAGGCTAGAAAACAGCAAGAGCCTCTCAAGTAAGAGAAGTCGTCGCCACCAGTGCTACCCTTCCGTCAGAGGACTGCCGGAAAGGATAAGAAGAATTGGGTCGAAGTACAACATCAGAACCTGCTTCAGATCCGGAAAACTCATCAGAAAACCAGGCCACCAAACGCGGACTGCGATTCCAAGAATTGTATTCACCGGATACCCCGTGAGTGCGGCAAATCTGGATTAGCAGAGCATGTTTGGACTCATCAACGTAACATCAACAGGTCCCAAGCTGTGATCATCCACGGGGAGGAACAATGGTTCGAGAGGAAGTTCAAAGAAGCTGAATATATAGTGTCACCATTAAAGTGCGCACTATATGGGAAACTTTTTTTTCGAAAAGTTTCAATGAAGTTTAACTTCAGCACTTGTTTGTGCTTTAAATTTAACTTAAAATGATGCGACCCACTGACGTTCAGTGTTTGTCAAATTCAACTTTTTTTTTGAAAAAAATTGAAAAAGTGCATTTCTAGATCGAATTTAACAAAAAGTTGCTTGAAAAAGTTGTGTCTACGGCAATTTTATATCCATATGCCAAATTTTATGCAACTAGGATAAAGTTAACGTTTTATTTATTTTTGACAGATATCCCCTTTATTTTAAAAAACAAGTTCGGTTAATTGTCATCAACTCATGTATACATAACAAACTCATCATGGAGTTTAACTTTTCTAATACATTTTTACTTATAATGACATTTTTAGAGAGAAATTAAAAATTTGCTATAAAAATTTTAACATGACTGGTGCAAAGTTTCAATCACTTGGCTATTTTCTTAAACAAACCTTTGATTTCGAAAAAGCAGAGGCAACTAAAAAAAATGCAAATAATTTCGATAGAACTATTATTATTATTATTATAAATTTTAAACAACAATAATATTATAGAAAATACAAATGGGTACAAAAAATTACTTATTGATCTAAATGAGGTTGTCAAACACTTATAGCCTACATTTCAGTACGTCGTCCTCCACGTTCAATACAAATTATGGTCCTTCTACTGACATCTGTAACTGCATTTTTAATAAATCGGGGATTTATATTTGCATAGCACTCGCGAATGGTATTTTCCATATGTTGTATGTCAGTAAATGGTCTACTTCGGTACACTTTTTATTTCAGGTAACCCCACAAGAAAAAGTCTAAAGGCGTCAAGTCGGGTGATCTAGGTGGCCAATAATGTTCCCAGTTACGTCCAATAACTTTGCCTCTGAACATTTGTTGGAGGGACTGTTTTACAGCAACCGTGTGATGTATTGGTGCGCCATCAAGCTGATACCATAGGTCGCATTTAATATTTAAAGGCATATTATCTAAAACTTCACTAATTTCATTATTTGAAAGGTTGAGATAACCGACGGATGATAAATTTTTCCTAAAGAAAAATGGCCCAATTATTTGATCGTTAAGTATTCCACACCATACATTAGTTTTAAAGGAATACTGATCACCACATTCAACTGTGAAATTGGGATTTTCTTGGGCCCATCATCGGCAATTTTGAGAACTTACCGTTCCATTTGAAGAGAACGTTGCCTCATCTGTCCATAAAATTTTATACGGGAACTTTACATTTTCTTCTCTCTGTCCTTGAAACCAAAATGAAAATCCCAATCGAACATCAAAATCTCGTTCTTTTAATGTGTTAATAAATTTTGGCTTGTAAGACCAAAATTTATTCTTTAATATTGAAATTTTAATGTAATTTCAACTCTAGTAATTTTATTAATACTTATTGCAGTTTTTGAGTTGTGTCTGCTTTTTCAAAATTGAAGGTACTGACGTTTGTTTAAGAAAATATCCAAGTGATTGAAACTTTCCACCAGTCATGTTAAAATTTTTATAAAACATTTTTATTTCTCTCTAAAAATGTCCGTATAAGTAAAACTGTATCAGAAAAGTTAAACTCGATGATGAGTTTGTTAAGTATACATGAATTGATGACAATTAACCGAACTTGTTTTTTGAAATAAAGGGGATATCTGTCAAAAATAAGCAAAACGTTAACTTCATCCTAGTTGCATAAAATTTGGCATATGGATATAAAATTACCGTAGACACAACTTTTTCAAGTAACTTTTTGTTAAATTCGATCTAGAAATGCACTTTTTCAATAAAAAAAAAGTTGAATTTGACAAACACTGAACGTCAGTGAGTCGCAGTTGGCCGCATCATTTTAAGTTTAATTTAAAGCACAAACAAGTGCCGAAGTTAAACTTCATTGAAACTTTTCGAAAAAAAAGTTTCCCATATGGTGCGCACTTTAATGGTGACACTGTATGTTGCCAAATGACGCATTCAGCCAAACTTGTGTAGAGATACGTCTTGTCGACATCAGCATAGTTGATGTTTTGTTTTGTCTGTTTGGTGGAAATCGGCAATAATTTTATACTATACTTGAGACTCAACTTCCTTTCGAAAGAAGAAAGAAAGAAGAACATAATAATAAACAGAGTCTGTAGATACACAGATATTGTAAAGTATTAATTACATAGTAATCATCTCGTATATGATGAGTGATTTTTTTGATGGTATCTTTTTGGCATCACTGTTTTTGACAGATCACACGTGAATCGTGTCTTGTGTCATTGTCAATAATTTAACCATGCTTGCAAATTATTGAATTGTATTGTCAAAATTCATGCTCTGTGAAGAAAGTGCATCGTGCACTTCTTCCAATGTATGCCAGTGTTCGTGATGACCGTGAAATGTCGATTCGCCGCCGTTCGCAGCAATTGGGCCTCTGTTACTCCACTACGTGGAAAATGTTGCGAAAGGATTTGGGTGAGAGTGTGCCAAAATTAGACCTTGTGCATGGCTAAAGCAGAGCCGTTAACAATATTTGCAGGAAATCAAATCCAATACCTCTTAAAAAATCACCCGTTAATCATCTCGTACCTATATAGATCAATTTTTTCTCTGTGTATCTTCTCGTCTACGCACAAGGACGTTTTCCGGAATGATTGATGTACTTTTAACTCTTTTTTTCCTCAGCCTGCTGTAGTTTGTTTTTTGGAGATCACAAGAACAATAATATTTCGTGTTGTTTTTCTAAGATTCCAGAGTTTTTTGTCTCTCAATCCCCCAAAAAATAACTTTCTCCGGTCGAAAGAAACGAAGAATGTTTTTATACTTCGCCGGATGAATTTCAACCAATAAATAAGCGCTCCCACGTATTTTAATGGAATCCAAAATCTATAATGGAAACGACTCATTTCGTAAACATCCACTTAAAACAGAACGCTACTTTTTAGTCGGTATCTGCTTCTGAATAAACAACAATCAGATTGTTGTTGAAAATTTGTAGTGGTTTCGATAGAATGTATCGAAATGTTTACACAAAAAACGAATTTACAATAATATATCATTTATACGCCTTTCAAATTATACAGATTACGGCTCGCTATCAGCTTGTTTTCAAAAACGAGATTACTTTGTTTATCGTTCGGGAAAAAATACGAAAAAAAACAACAGAATCATCGTTCCGATTCGTGCAGTTCTCACAAATTGGTCATTAGATTAATCGACGTTTGAATGATGATGATTGCGATTGGCAGACATGTTTTTTTTTTCTTTTCTAGCACCTTCATGATCATTTCGTATTGAAAGCACTATATTTTCGGGTGATCGTGTTGTTTTCAGGAAAAAATTGCTACATTCACAGCTACGAGTGAGTACATTGCTACATTCGCGTGTTTTATGATTGTCTAAACAGTCATAAAATTATATTTGTTATGTCATGTTACGGTGACGAATAGAAATCGGGGAATAATAATAATAATAATTTGTATTAGTCTCAAGAAACACAGTTTTTAGACACGTCAATACAATTTCTAAAATAGGTTTGAGAGGGTAAGATTTGTCAATATAGTTTTAAAAAAATGCTTGTAGATAAATTAACACGTGTTAACAAGATAAAATTCCAATCTTATAAGACTTGACTAAAATGTAAAGCCATGAGCTTTTACAAATTATAAATCACATAGCTAACGTATTATATATATATATATATATATATATATATATATATATATATATATATATATATATATATGATGAGCTGTTTTCTCGGGTTTCGTTCCGTGTTCTGTGTATTTTCTCCCCATAAGGATTATTTTCACAACGTTTCGGCAAAGTCTCATTTGCCATCTTCTGGTGATGTCTGGTTTTTTCAACTAGACGAGTTAACATATATATATATATATATATATATATATATATATATATATATATATATATATATATATATTCAAAGTTGAGTAAAAGTTCGGAAGGTGACCACAAAAGTGTCTCTTCTTGGATAACTTCCATATAAAGGACGTTTGGTTAATATTTTCTTCAATAAGTTTTTGAATCTTCTAAATGACAAATTAAGAAATTCGGCAGATAAGGCATTGTATAGCTTAATTCCTATATTATCTGTTCTTTTCAACCTATTAGCTCTAGGAACTTGGTTTGATTTATTTCTTGTATCATGTTGGTGTATATCCTTGTGAGCAACTTCATTCAACAAGTTTTGTTGAACAAGAAGCAGATTTTCATAGACAATAACTGAATATAGGGTCATTATTTAAAGTTTTACAAATATTGGTCGACACTTTTCATCATAATTGGCATTGAATGACAAATATTCTATTAAGATGTACCTTTGATGCATTATTCCAATTGATTATACCATACCTAAGGACTGAATGAAAAAGAGAATGATATGTTGCAAGTGCCGCACTTTGATTTACTATTTTTTCAATTCTTCTGATAGCAAAAACCGTCTTACTAAGTTTACTACACATGTTATTTATGTGGTCTATCCATTTCAGGTTGGAATCTATTTGTACTCCCAAAAATTTGGTAGAATTTTTGTTAACTCGATTTAAGCAAATTGTTTCAAAAGTTAGAGTTTCTATTTTTTGTTCATTGAGAATCAAGTCATTTGGTGTGAACCATGATCGAGCCTTCTCTAATATGTCAGTATGGATCATATGAGGATCATCTATTTTATATATTTTTTTGTCCAAGGTTGCATCATCTGCATACAATATAGTTTCTATGCCTGACGAGTTCATCACGTTAGGTAGGTCGTTGATATATATTAGAAACAGAAGTAGTCCCAATATTGACCCTTGAGGCACTCCTCTTAATATTTTTCTTTTTTCACTTTTGGTATTTCCTATTTATCAATTTCATATCTTTCGTTAAGGTATGACTTCATCATGTCCAGGCAGATACCTCTCACTCCGTAGAAATCTAAATTGGTCAATAAAATCGAGTGATGAAGTAAGATCTGTAAAAACGCTCACATATTTTTCTTGGTTATCAAAGGCGTCTTTTATACTATTTGTGAGAAAGTTTATTGCATTAGACGTCGAATTTCCTTTCCGAAACCCAAATTGATGAAGACTCAGAAGATTATTTATATCAAAGTATGTGGAGATGGTTATCGCCGTCGTGTTCAGTTCAGGAACTGATCGCGATTTAAGTGTTGACATTTGATATTGATGCAGTTGTAATTACTTAAAAATTTTATTATTATCTGTTTAAAATGTGGCGCCCTTGGACAGATATTGATAGTAGGTAATAACGAGTGTTATAACAACGCAGACTTTTTCCGGTGTAGTGATTCCAATAGCGAAGGTGAACAATGCGAAAAAGAGATACCAGGAATAAGATTTGGATGCATTCAAATATTGAAACGCAGAGAGTATGTTTCAATGTATATAAGAATCTAAATATCAAGTTTGGGAAATCATTGAAAAAAACAATATACGACAGTTACAAAAGCAATGAGATTCCTACAACTGAAATCATAAGGAAGAAATTGAATACTTCCGGCCATAACATGAGCTACTGTGACAAAACTTTTCAGAATTTTATAAAGAAACTAGGATTTAGATTTGAAATGATAAAGAATAAGCGTAAGAATAGTGGAATTGCGAAACAAATACTCGGAAACAAACAACTAAATATAAACAAGAACAACGGCAAATTTTCTATTTGGACGAAACTTGGTATGACACTCACGACACAGTTACGAAAGGGTGGACTGATGGTTCGAGAATGTGTACGCCTAATATGCCTGCAAACGAAGGATCGCGACTGATCATTGTGCATTGCGGAGGAAGTGAAGGATGCGTCCCGAATTCTTTGAAATTATGTGGAAAAAACTTGAGGACTGCAATGTTGACTATCATAAGAACATGGAAGCTAACATTTACAAGGAGTGGTTTGAAAACACATTGATCCCAAATTTGGAAGCAAATAGTGTGATAGTTCTTGACAACGCTTCCTATCATTCGCGATAGCTCATCAAAGTACCGAATGAAAATTCGAGGAAAGATGAAACACAAAGTTTTTTAATGGATAACAATTTGTATTTTGAAGGTTACTATACCAAAAACCAACTACTTGAAGTTTTATAGACAAAAACATTTGAAAAAGTGTATGCCCTTGAGAGTTTTGCTGAAAAGTATGGACACGCCATACTAAGACCTCCCCCCTATTTTTGTGTTTTCAATTCCATCGAGTTGATTCGGGAAAAATTGGAAACAAAGCATCAGGCGTAAAAATAATTTTCTAAAATTTTATAAGAAGGTAATTGAGCTAATTAAAGAAAAAGTATCTAAGAAGAAGAAGAAGACTGACAGAAAAGGATTAAAAAAGTAATTTTAGTTGAAAAAGACTATGTATATGGAAATTGTACACTTCCATATTAATGGTGGAAATAAATTCATTATTGATTTAAATGACGAAAGTGATAGTGAAACAGAGAATATGGAAGAGGAATCATCAGAAGCTTTCCAAGAAAGTTAGTGAAGTGTTTTTGAAGCGATCGATTGTATATATGTGAGTAAGTCGTATTCAGAAGTATTTTCAATTATCACCCTGTCATTTGAATCCCTACTTTCCCACTCACATATATGAACAAAATATTCATTTTATATATAATCTTCTTATATAACACAACACAACAAAGTTTTTGTTTCGGGGTTGAAATTAGATGATTTTAATGTATTTCCACGTGTTAAAACCGAAAGTGCCCATAAAAATTATATATTAGCTCTTGTTTTCAAGATATAGTATCATTATATTATATATATGTATATTGAGTTTTCAACAAATGAAATATTTCATCACCAACAGTTGGTACACATGTTTGTTTACATAACACCCCTCTCATCAGCTGTTCTTAAGTAGTAAACATAACCTATGTGAGTTTGTCAATTGTACGCACGTGGTTGCTATTGAAATTATCGTGTGAAGTTTATTTTTAAATTAATTTAAGTGCTAATCTGAAATGCCTCGAAAGTGTGTGAATTCTGTCGATAGCTTTTGCTATATATGTGGTGAAATAACATTTAAGGCTCAGAAACGTAAAATGACACCTATCGTTAAGACAGCCTATGAACGTTATTTTGGTGTGAAAGTTGGGGACCAAGATAAATCATGGGCTCCTCATATATGTTGTAATTCTTGTTCCGTCATATTGCGAGAGTGGCTGAAAAATAAAAACCGGGCAATGGCTTTTGCAGTACCTATGGTTTGGCGTGAGCCTACCAATCATACAGACGACTGTTATTTCTGCTTAACTCCTCCCATTAAGCAAGGTTTATCTATGAAGAAAAGAGGAACGGTTAAATACCCTAATCTCCCATCTGCTCTTCGGCCTGTACCACACTCAGACAATTTGCCAGTCCCTTCTCCACCCCAAAACTATGAAATTTTAGAGGAAGATGATGAAGACTGTTTAGAAGGAGCAACCCATCCTTCTACATCCTATGACTCTGATTTTGAGGTAAGCGATAGGTCTAGTGATCCGCACAGAATTAGTCAAGCAGAGTTGAGTGACCTTATAAGAGATCTTCGCTTGTCTAAGGAAAAGGCTGAGCTGTTAGGGTCAAGACTACAACAGTGTAATCTTCTAAAACATGATGTGAAAATATCTCAGTACAGACAGCGTCAAAAAGATTTGCTTCCTTTTTTTGAGAAAAAAGAAAACCTCGTAGTTTGTTCTGATGTTAATGGTTTGATGGACTGCTTGAATTTGGATCACACTCCATCTGAATGGAGACTGTTTATAGACTCTTCAAAACTAAGCTTAAAAGCTGTACTTCTGCATAATGGAAATCAGCTACCCTCTATTCCTATAGGTCATGCAGTTCACATGAAGGAAACGTATATAAATATGAAAACACTTTTCCAATCAATCAAATATGAACAACACAAGTGGCACATCTGTGGTGATCTGAAAGTCATTGCTATACTCCTAGGAATGCAATTAGGGTTCACCAAGTACTGTTGTTTTTTGTGTCTGTGGGACAGTCGGAATAGAAAATCTCACTATAAAAAAATGAACTGGCCTACACGAGACCTAAACCCTAATGAGAAAAATGTAGTTTACGAGCCTCTTGTAGATCCTAAGGATGTTCTCCTTCCCCCATTACATATTAAGTTGGGACTAATGAAAAACTTTGTGAAGGCCATGGACCAGGAAGGACGAGCTTTTAAGTACTTGAGAGCAAAGTTTCCCAGGTTGAGTGATGTAAAGTCAAGGAAGGCATCTTTATTGGGTCTCAAATCCGTGAAATCGTAAATGATCCTGCTTTTGACATGATTTTAACAGGAAATGAAAAAAGAGCCTGGGAAGCCTTTAAGGGGGTTGTACATGGGTTTTTAGGTAACAAAAGAGATGATAACTTCACAGCATTGGTTAAAGAGCTTCTTCAAGCTTACCACCAACTTGGATGCAACATGTCCTTAAAAATTCATTTTATTCACTCTCATCTTAATTTCTTCCCACAAAACTGTGGAGCTGTGAGTGACGAACATGGAGAAAGATTCCATCAAGACATTGCCTTAATGAACAGAGATATCAGGGCCGTTGGAATGAAGCAATGCTTGCAGACTACTGCTGGTCTGTGTGTAGGGATGCTCCACGCTAAACGACAGCGATCTTACAATGAATCGGATGGACTTAATTGAAATTTGGTGGTACAAACTTCTTTTATTTGTCAAAACACTAAGAATAATGTTTTTTTTTTTTTAATTTTGTATTAAAAATATTCCAAAAGAAACATAACAATATTGTTTTAAGTACTTTCACTTTTCACGTATAGTATAACTACTCTTTAAGATTAAGTACTGTGTATCTCAAAAACCAGAGCTAATAAAAATTTTTCATTGTTATTTTCATTTTTATCACCCCAAAATTAGTAGAAATTGACTAATTTAGTGTAGGAAACATTCAAAAAATATTTTTTTGTTGTGTTGTGATAATCAGAAATGATTATTGAGTAACGAAATTAGTTAGCTCCCTACCTATATTACTGAAGAGGAGCTGTTGGAAAGTAGGTTGCACTATATCGTTTACTTGAACTATACAATCGTCTCGAACAATAGTCACAGTTTCAGCTGTTTAGCATGTATAGTTTGTTGGCGAGGAGCCTAAAGTTAGGAGTGTTTCGCGAGTTTAGAGATTTTCTGCTATTGTGTTGACAGTGGCATACAATGATTGTACTCTGAGTTAGAAAAATGTTTACAAGTGGTACAAGCTTTCCACAGAAGGTCGAGAAGATGTGATTGACGATGCTCACTCTGGACGGCCCAACACATCAACAACCGATGAAAATGTTGAGGAAGTGAAGAAAATCGTTATGGAGAATCGTAGAATAACTAATAGAGAAGCTGCGAAAATTTTGGGCATCGCATCGCTAAGGAATTGTTGAATTACATCAACTGCGATCCAGATTAGCTTGAAAGGGTCACGACTGGTGAAAAACCAAGGGTATACGTCGAAACCAGAGTCCAATCGTTTGTCTAGGACAAACTATAGGGCAACAGTGCCTCCCAATGACGTTTTCATGTCGGATGCGTTCAAAACAAAAACAATATTCTGTAATGAGCACCTACTGAGTGAAGTCGACTTGTTTACCGACTGCCAATCGTAAACAACATAATTACCTCTAAAAAGACTGGCGCACGAAAAAAACAAACGCATCATCGACGATGGCATACAGAAAAATTGTTGTCGGCCGGCTCTCGCACTCAGAATCAATGTTGCCAACTCAACGAAGTTGCTTTGCGCGAAAAATCTGATCGAAAAGCGCGATACAGAAGAGCCTCCGAGATGTTACAAAATGCAGTTTAGTTGAAAAATTACAATAAATATGTTTTAAAAAACTAAAAAACACGCTTTTGAAGAACATCGAATTGAAAAGTTAAAAGTAGTTTTTTAAAATAAGCTTAAAACGATAACGAACGAAAAACACAAATATTATTGTGAAAAAAGCGACGAGCGCTTGATATACAAAAAATATGGCATAATAAAATGGCAATGGCATATGGCAATAAAAAGCTTTTTTTAAAAGAAAATCAACTTTTTAGTTCGATGTTTTTCAAAGCTATATTTGATTTTCATTACTAGTTTCATATGCTATGAAAGCGTGTTTTATAGTCTTTTTAAACTATATTTATTTTATCTAAACTCCGGGATCAATCAGCCGTATATTGTTTAGAAAAATGACCGTTGATATTTTCCGATTCCGGAGAGGAAGCCTGAAAAATCAGCTACCAAGCCCAAGAAGCAGGTGCGCAAAGGAGGGTTACAAATAAGGCAGCAGGCGGGCGTGTTAATAAAAATAAAGACTTTTTCCAAATGAAGAAATACATGTAAAGTGAGTTCGAATTATATCAAGAAGGTTACGTATAACGCCATCTACCCGCGAATAGATCAAGCAATAATGTCGATAATTCTGACAAATACAGATCCCGAGCATTCAAACGGGAATAAATATAAAATGAAAAGGAGAGTTACAAACGAACTGACAAAACAAACAAACATACATACAAACAGTGTGTCTCAATTCTCATGGAAACACCCCCGTATCTTCCGTAATATTCGAGGTGGAACGATGAAACTCTCAGGACTGATGGAAATGCTCAAAATGCACCTACCACCTGAATGGGGTTGGCCAAAGTGATATACACTGTCCGCCATTCGCGATGGAACACCCCATTTTATACGGTAAAACATATTAGGGGGCAAAATAGGCTCAAATTTCCTTCAGATTCGTGATCAGATCTACCAACTCACTACGAATACATTTTGTTTCTGAAAAAATTTCAGTCCTGAAAAATCCGAATTTGTCTCACTTCTTATGGAAACACCCCCGTATCTTCCGTAATATTCGAGGTGGAACGATGAAACTCTCAGGACTTATGGAAATGCTCAAAATGCACCTACCACCTGAATGGGGTTGACCAAAGTGATATACACTGTCCGCCACTCGCGATGGAATAGCCCATTTTTACGGTAAAACATATTAGGGGACAAAATAGGCTCAAAATTCCTTCAGATTCGTGATCAGGACTACCAACTTACTACGAATACATTTTTTTCCTGAAAAAATTTCAGTCCTGAAAAATCCGAATTTGTCTCACTTCTTATGGAAAAACCCCCGTATCTTCCGTAATATTCGAGGTGGAACGATGAAACTCTCAGGACTTATGGAAATGCTCAAAATGCACCTACCACCTGAATGGGGTTGGCCAAAGTGATATACACTGTTCGCCACTCGCGATGGAACACCCCATTTTCAGGTAGAACATATTACAGCGCAAAATAGTTCGCTATGAGATGCTATCATCCATTTTGAGCCTATCTGAGGAAAATGTCACAGCACCACATTCTCACTGAGGATACACTACAAAAACACACTTTTGTCTATTTTCCACGCTATTTTTTTATTGTGACTATTTTCGGCTATTACACCAGTTTCAAAAATAACTGATTACATTTAAATCTGAGTAATTTATACCTAAGATGCCTATCCTATCATAAATAATTTGGTACCTACATTTTGTGTACCAGTAATAACAAAACAAAGCTTTTGATATAATGTAGGTTTTGGGAACTGGATTATAGATTCAGGAGAGGACTATTATTTGGAATCAAAGAAGTTAAACCACATTCGATGACAGATGCATCTTTATGCATCTGTCATATATCTATATATTTATCTAACTATGTGTCTATACATTCACCTATGAATCTATCTATTATCACTCTCCTATGAAGAAGTAAAAAGGATAGATATTTTTCGAAAAAAAAATTACCATAGTATTTGGTACACTGAACATAAAGGAGCAGAAAAAGTGCTCCGATCACGTTCGTTTAAAAAAATTGAATGCCAAATGTCAACGGGCTTGGGACTCTCTGAGATGAACCTGATCTGTTGAGATTTCATGACAGGGTTAAAATGTGCAGAAAACCCATAAAAATATTTTCAATTTCAAAAACTACATCTCACGATTTGATCCCCACTAACTTTATTTGAAAAATATATCACAACATGTTTCGCTATCACAGTAGCTTTCTCAATTGATTTCAATACTTCACGTTGTTCTTACATTAGTATTTATATACTATAGGTAGCCATAATTGAGACTACCTCCGAAAAATTACCTAAACCTCTAACGTATTCAATTATGATCACCTTCCATTTTTTAAGTTTATTTTAAGTCAATTTTCGAGTTTATTAATTTCCATTGCTTCCAAATGATTCAGTTTCAAACCTTTATTTTCTATGTGTAAAATTTCGAACTCTTCGTGAAATATATAATTTTCTTCTAGATGATTTGAATATGTTGAATTTGTTTTCTTATTTACACGGCTCGTGTATGTTCCTGGTTTCGATTCCTAAATGTTCTGCCCGTTTGACCAATATATACCTCAGGGCACGTTCCACACTTTAATTTATATACTCCTGATTTCTCGAATTTGAAAGTTTTGTCTTTATCATTTTTAACTAATAAAATAAAGAAGATGGATCTTTATCAAGTAACGGCCGAATCAATCAGAAAAAAACAACATTGTTTGCGTATTCTGCACCTTCTTGGCAACATCGCAGACAAAACATCGCCGGTTTACGTAAGAATCCATTTTTTCTGTCGACCATGTATAAACAGAACACGTTCTCTTCTCGTGTACGAAAAATAATTTTGTTTTTCAAAGTTTTGGTTCGTCTCCTTTTTATTGTCAACACGGGATGATTGTTGATAACGCTTTTAAAAAACATTTCTCGATTCAAATATTCCGACTTTAGCTGGGAAGATGAAAGTAAATATTTGCTTCCAAGTTAGATGTGGGAGAAACACAAGATATAGAGCAGTCAACACGGTCAACAAATACACAGTGTATCTCTATAAATAGATCTTTTTGAAAACCTACTCAATCAATGAATAAAGAATGCTTTATGTTTATCTAGTTGAAAAAGAATGAAGCTAATATTTCACTTGTTTTGCTTAAAGAAAACAGATCGTTTTTGTTGCACTCTTTTGGATTTCTGGAGATGTTTCCAAACAAATCTTTCCTTCATTATATTAATACAAAACTTATTACTCAAAACTTTTTTGGCACCTACAAAAAAATATTCACGTTTATCTGTATACCTATGAATCTGCGTATATTATACAATAGAGGAAGGATGTTTTTTATGGATTTTTTCATCAGAAATAGTAATTAAACTAGTAACTTGTAACATTGAAGTGAAAACTTTTTTTTTCATCACCAGGTCTTCTATTTTTGTTTTATTATCGTCAAGAGCAAATTTTTTAATTTTTCTTGCTTTCAAACTACGATTAATATCATTTCATTCAAGTTTACCTTTTCAGTTGAATCACGATTTTCGTCTCAATTCTAACCTCTTTTATAATAAGAACCCTAATAGTATTGTGCTCAATTAATTGTTCCAATGTAACCTAAAAGGTAAAAGTTTTGACACTGACAGATACGTCTTTAATAAAAGTAATAATTCTCATACTGAAATATACGAGACTTTGAAATAATGGCGTTGACTTTGATTCATTGATAATAATTTTACATCAACAGATAAGTGTCTTTGACGTAAAGATAATTTTTTGACATTGATGTTTGAGGTCTAATTCGGGGTAACAATTTGGCCCCGGAGCACCAATTAATTTTTGTTGTTTCATAATTTCATGGTTTGTATTACTATCTTCTTTAATAACAAGACTTCCTAGATGTATGTATAAGCAATAATTGTTTCACTGACAGATAAGTGCCTCTAATACGAAATCAATAATTCTGACAATGGCAGACAGATTAATAAATTACTGCCTTTGATATAAAGGAAATCTTTTGAAGACTAGTTCATGAAAATGATATCTTCGATGCATAGGTAATGATTTTGGTCCTGACATAAGAGAGTTTTTGACATAATAATTCTGACATTTACAGGTAAGGTTATAAATTTGACATTGACAGATAAGTAATTTTTGAAATTAAGATAATTGACATTAGCAAGTGAGTGTGTGAATTGAGACAAATGCGCCCCTGGAATCAATGAAGTCGCCCCGGATCGCCAATTAATTTTTATTGTTGTTTCAATTGATATATTTCAAAGCAAACTATGAATAATAAAATTGAGACAATGACAGACAAATGCCTTTGATGTAAAAATGTCAGACATTGTAGATATATAGATGACAATTTTGACATTATTAAAGGATTGATTTCGATTTGAAGAAAATCGTTTAAGACTAGTTCATGAATATGATGTCTTTGATGCATAGGTAATGATGCTTACATGATAGTTTTTGACATATAATAATTCTTGACATTTACAGGTAAGGTAATACATTTGACATTGACAGAGGTGATAATTTTGACATTATTGAATGATTTCCTTCGATATGAAGAAAATATTTTGAGACTAGTTGATGAATATAATGTCTTTGATGCACAGGTAATGATGTTGATACTTACATGAGAGTTTTTGACATATAATAATTCTTGACATTTACAGGTAAGGTAATACATTTGACATTGACACATAAGTATCTTTGAAATAGAGGTAATAATCGACATTAGCAAGTAAGCGTGAGTGAATTTAGACAATGACAGATAAATGCCTTTGATGTAGAAATAATAGACATTGTGCTTTAGATATAAAACAAAATCTTTTGAAACTAGTTCATGAATATGACGTATTTGAATCATAGGTAATACTGTTGGTACTTACATAAGAGTTTTTGACATAAAAATTCTGACATTTACAGGTAAGGTAATAAATTTCACATTGACAGATGAGTATCTTTGAAATAAAGGTAATAATGGACATTAGTAAGTCAGTGTGAGTGAGTTTAGACAATGACAGATAAATTCCTTTGATGCAAAAATGATAGACATTGTAGATATATAGGTAATAATTTTGACATTAATGAATTAGTTCATGAATATGATGTTATAGATGCAAAAATAATGATTTTGGTACTGGCATAAGAGTTTTTGACATGTTCAGGTAAGGTAATAAATTTGACATTGACAGATAAGTATCTTTGAAATGAAGATAATAATTAACATTAGCAAAACAGATGAATGCATTTGATGTAAAAATAATCATTAGACATTGTAGATATATAGGTAATAATTTTGACATTATAAAATGAGTGCTTTCGGTATAAAGACAATCTTTTGAGACTAATTAATGAATATGATGTCTTTGATGCGTAGGTAATGATTTTGGTACTGACATAAAAGTTTTTGACATATAATAATTCAGACATTTACAGGTAACGTAATAAATTTGACAGTGCCATTGAGACAATGATAGATGAATGCTTTCGACGTAAAAATAATGATTAGACATTCTAGATATATAGGTGATACTTTTGACATAATTGAACGATATAAAGAAAATCTTTTGAGACTATTTGACGAGTATGTTGGTACTGTCATAAGAGTCTTTGACATCATAACCATATGAAGTATTAATTTTGACACTGAGAAATAAGAAAGTAACTGACAAGTACCTTTGATACACAATCAAATCTCAATAATTCTAGACACATTATAGATAAATAATATTCAGAGACACTCCCACAGCCTTTGTCGATTCGGAACGCGGTACAGGAACTCGTTTCGATCAGATTATTCTCCCAACGGCGACTGACATTTCGCTTTCTTGCAAAAATCGCAACGTTTTATTTTTAGATCCGTTTATACCTTTCGATAACGTCATCGGCCGATCTCGCTTGTTTTGTCTATGAATTTCTGCGATTGTCATTTGAAAGTTTGAATAATCGGCGACCGCGGTACGATTCGGGTTACAAAAATAGACACAATGTAACAGCCGCTTAGAGTCGTTACGATACTTAAGGCGACGGTCGGTTGTTTCAGCAGAGGTTTTGTTCGCAGAAAAACTGGTAGTCTAGTTCACATGTACTTTTTTTTGTAACATTTTTCAGCCCTGTCCAAAAGTTACGAGCCTGTCCAAAAGTTACGAGCAAGGTGTCATTCGATTCGTATTTTTGCCTAGAAAGTTTGAGGGAAGGTCCGAAAACGCGTCGATAAAAATTACAGAAGTTATAAATAATTAAGTGGAAAAAAATGGGGCTTTAGTTTTTCTTAATATCTCGGAAAATTTTCAAAATTTTGGAAATTTGAAAAAAGATTTGAAAAGATCAATGAATATGCGTAAAAAAAAGTCCCGACTCCAGAAACTGTATCTCGATTATTTATAATTTTTACAGAGCCCTGAAAATAAAGCCAAAAGAGGGTAGTCTGGCTTACGCGCGCCTTTCGTCACTCTGACATAAAAACAAAAAAAATATTTAAACATATTAAATGTTAATATTAAGGAATGAAAAAATTCATGTAACGTTGGGATACATCAATAAACAATAATCCGCAGGCAAAAAATTTTTATCCCAATTTTAACGTTAATTATAAATTTTTTAATTAATAACTTTTTCTGGATTGAAAGTTAATATAAAAATCCCTATAATTATTAAACTGGCATTTTTTCCTTTGGAGAAGTTATCCTTAATAGGTAAAAAAATAGATTACCGTTACCAAAATAAAAACAATATTTTCTATTTTTTCATTAACAATTGAAAATTATAATTTTATAAAAAATACATTACAATTTAATTTTTATTTTTTATTGTTTCAATGTCTCATGGCTAAAAACTAATTAATAATATTTTTTTAAATTTTTTTACAGCTATTGTCAATAAATTCATTATAAACAAATACATTGTTTTTAAGCAATTCGAATTTTTTTTGCATTATGTTAATTGAAAAAAATCATGATTTTTATGAAAAAAATGGTTTCTTAAAAAAAATTCTGTGTTGCTAAAAAATGCGTTTGTTAACTAACAATCGTTTTTTGCAACTAAATAATAAAATTAAGGAACCGTTTATTTTTAAATCATAAATTCTATTGTTCTTTAAGGTTTTGAAAAAACTTTTTTTATTATTTTTTTAATTGTTTATTTAAAACAAAATTGTTATAAACAAATTATTTTTTTATATTTTATTCAATACTTTGTTCTATAACAAAAGTAACTATGTGTTTTTTTTAATATCATACTAAAAGTTTTATAAAAAATAGAATAAAAAAACAGTTACTTTTATTATAGAACAAAGTATTGAAAAAAATTGTTTATAACAATTTTTTTTAAATGAACAATTAAAAAAAGAATTAGAAAAAAAGTTTTTTCAAAACTTTAAAGAACAATAGAATTTATGATTGAAAAAAAACGGTTCCTTAATTTTAATATTAGGTTGCAAAAAACGATTGTTGATTAACAAACGCATTTTTTAGCAACAAAGAAATTTTTTTAAGAAACCATTTTTTTTCAAAAAATCATGATTTTTTTCCATTAGCATAATACAAAAAAAAATTCGAATTGCTTATAAACAAAGTATTTGTTTATAATGAATTTATTAACAGTTGTAAAAAATTTAAAAAAATATTATTAATTGGTTTTTAGCTATGAGACATTGAAACAATAAAAAATTTAAAAAAATTATAATGTATTTTTTATAAAAATTATAATTTTCAATTGTTAATAAAAAAATAGAAAATTACAATTTTTTTATTTTGGCAACGGTAATCTATTTTTTGCCTATTAAGGATAATTTCACCAAAGGAAAAAAATGCCAGGGTTTTAGTTCAATAATTATAAGGATTTTTATATTAACTTTCAATTCAGAAAAAGTTATTAATTAACAAATTTATAATTAACGTTGAAATTGGGATAACATTTTTTTACTGCGGATTATTGTTTATTGATGTATCCCAACATTACATGAATTTTTTCATTCCTTAATATTTACATTTAATATGTTTAAATAATTTTTTTTGTTTTTATGTCAGAGTGACGAAAGGCGCGCAGAAACCAGACTACCCGCTTTTGGCTCTATTTTCAGGGCTCTGTAAAAATTATAAATAATCGAGATACAGTTATGGGAGTCGGGACTTTTTTTACACAAATTCATTGATCTTTTCGAATCTTTTTTCAAATTTCCAAAATTTTGAAAATTTTCCGAGATATTAAGAAAAAACTAAAGCCCCATTTTTTTCAATTAATTGTTTATAACTTTTGTAATTTTTATCGGCGCGTTTTCGGACCTTTTCGTAAACTTTCTAGGCAAAAATACGAATTGAATGACACCTTGGCCGTAATTTTTGGACAGGGCTGAAAAATGTCACCAAAAAGAGCTAAATCGAGTACATGTGAACCAGACAATGGCATATCTGTTTACGTGTACACCTGGCAAAATCATAACAGCACTATCTATGAACGATCCTTCACGTATCATGCTGTAACAATAATAGTGTAACTTCGTGGCGAAGAGAATGCCTGAATGTCTTCGCTAAAAATTGTATTCGAAGTAACTTTCTCATTGATAAAAGGTCGAGTCATAAATACAGTCAAGAAAGGTCAACCACTGGGCCCTTCTCTTAACCCATCAAAGTGTTAACAATGAGTACCTACTTGAAACATCCAAAGTGACATTAAAAATCGTAATTCATGAATGAATTGAGTGTATTTTCTATAATGTTATCCAATTTGATACTGAAGAGCCTTGGGGCAAGTGTCTTAAGGCGAAACATCGATGTATACCAGTGAGGATGACAGTGTTACATGTAAGTCCAATTTGTTACCATTCATTCTTTCAGTTTGTGTCTGAAAGTTACTTCTTTGCATGATCTACAACAACATCCATGTATAGAGTTACTTATTTTCAAATTGATTACTTCCTTCCTTTCTTTGGAAGATTCCCTCATCTTTTTTTTTTGTATCAAGATGGAGCAGTAGATAGCCAAAAACTTTCTTTCCCAATAGTTAAATGTATTTCTTGGTTTGGAGCTTTTGTGATCTGTTATACTAATTACGATTCATATATGTGTTTGTGCGACGACTTAAATCAGGATTTTTTTATATTTTCATTGCACTGTGACACAGAACACCAATAGATCATGTGTTCTGTGACCAAATAGTGATAGATTACAGTTTGTTTCGATTGTACATAGAGACGTAAAGTAATGGATCTACTACAACAGAAATGACATACTCGTATGCAACACTGGTTGTTTTGCAAAACTTTTAGCATGAAATAGGGAGGATTACTCTGTTTTCCATTCTTCGAGTCGCGCTTCTTCGGTCTTTGGCAACATCGCGACATATTCGCGCCAGATAAATCGGCCCCGTGTTCCCGTAGCATCGAATTCCGTGGCCGTGCGACCGCACCGGTTCACAGGAAATGCTTTTGCGACCACCGAGAAGCATCCCCGGAATGTGGAACGCGCGGGTTTTAACTTTTACAAGCGAAGAGAACAATCCGCGCGGCAAACTCGGTGTTGTAGAATTTCGGATGTGACGTCCGCGTCTGCGGCAAGTGAACGACCTCCTGTCTTCCTTCTTCATTCAAGAACGCCGGAGAAGAAGACGAAGATGGAGACGCTCGCCGACTATTATTACTATGCGATCGTAAACGTGGAATGCGAGGAATGCCGCGTTGTGCGAGTCAAGGGCCGATTTTATGATCAATGGTTGCTTTGCCGGCGAGTGTAAGTTGCTGTAGAGACCGCATACTGTGTATATAGTTCAAGTAAACGTTATGAAGCAACCTGCCTCCCAACTGCTCCCTTTTAAAAATATAGTTAGGGGGCTAACTAATTTCTTTATCCAATACTCATTTCTGACTATATAAGAATCACAATAACTATACTTATATGTTCAATAAAAATATATATAATAAATATTTCGTTTATGTAGGTGGGTGGGAAAGTAGGGATTCAAATAACAGGGTGTATATATACAGTGTCATCCCCAAAGTATACACCATATGGGAGACTTATTTATTAAGGGTTTTTTGACAAAAAGTTATTCTTGATAAAAGTTTGTGCATCCCCTAAAACTAAACATGCAGCAACAAAATTCAGTACAACACACGTAATATACGAGGAGCCTTCAAATATTTTATTTTGCGACAAGAGTAAAGTACTCTTATTTTGAAAAATCTCGAGAAATGTTATTTAGAAAAGTTGTTCAGCATTGAAAAATACAGTTGGATTTGAAGTTATAGCCATCTGAGTGAAGTTTTGTTTTTTTACAATTTTTTTAAAAAATTTGCTAAAACGATAAATAGACAACATCCTGTATAAGACGGTTCATTTTGAAAGCCTGTAATATTACAAATAACACAACTATGGTGTTAACCACTGTCACTGGTTTTGAAAAGTAAATTAATTTTCAGAGTTTTTGGTACAAAGTTATTTTTATTTTGGTTTACACCGAAAATTATTCAAAATTATAAAGTATTGTAACAAGAACTTAATATTCAATAATATAAAATCACAAAACATCAAAATAAAATAGGCATTTCGCAACAAACTCATTGATTTGCTAGAGATTCAACTTAAATCACTTATTTTGGACAAGAACCAAGTTCTTATGATAGTCAACATTGCAGTCCTCAAGTTTTTTCCCACATAATTTCACAGCCCATCTTTTACTTTCTCCGCAATGCACAATGATTAGTCGAGATCCTTTGTTTGCAGACATGTTAGGCGTACACATTCTCGAACCCTCAGTCCACCCTTTCGTAACTGTGTCGTGAGTACACACCAAGTTTCGTCCAAATAGAAAATGTGCCGTTGTTCTTGTCTATATTTAGTTATTTGTTCTAAGTATACCACTATTCTTCTGCTTTCCATAGCTGTTTGACGTTTGTTTATTATTTCAAATATAAATCCTAGTTTCTTTATCTAATTCTGAAGAGTTTTGTCACAGCAGCTCACGTTATGACCGGAAGTATTCAATTTCTCCCTTATGATTTCAGTTGTAGGAATCTCATTGCTTTTTTAATAATCGTATATTGTTTTTTTCAATGATTTCATTAGATGAACATCTGAAGGTTTTGGTAATCCCGTATCACATCGCGTCTTGCGTTCGTAAGGTTTGTTTTTGACTATTTTACGTACAGTTGAGAAAGAGATTTCGGTCAAATCTGATGTTGCTTGTAATAGTTTGTTTCACTCGAAACCAAACTTGAGATGTAGATTCTTATATACATTGAAACATATTCTCTGCGTTTCAATATTGTAATGCGTCCAAGGATGCCAGATTTTAAACAGATAACAAAAATTTAAGGTAATTATTACTGCACCAACATAGAATTTCAACACTCAAATCGCGATCAGTTCCTGAACTGAACACGACGCCGATAACCATCCCCGCATTTCCCGATTTCTATTCGTCACCGTAACCTGACTTCAAATTCAATTTCATGACTCTTCAGCCAATCATAAAACTCGGTTAGTAAAAATTATCCAAAACGAACCGGCAAGTCTACAGTCCACGTGGACTAGTTTGCTGCCGGTTCATTTCTATGTATTGTTTTTTTTTTGGTCTTTGAGGGTGCCAAAAACTTCAAGAGTGCACAATACTGTTTACTTCGACTATACACGAACAGGTATTACGATTGAGAACGATATAAATAGAGCGCCCCGTACGGAAATAGTACCTAGTTAATGCTTTGGATACAACAGGAACAAGAACCAGAGCACATCGCCTTTGAAAATGTCTACCGCAGCAGTAGACGAAAGGTCAGACATACAAACCTGCAGACCACGGCCCAGAAAACCCGGAAAATAGCTTTCACGCAGTTGTCTGCGGCCGTGAAAGTTTAGATTCTCCGATTCACCCTATTTGTTACCTGTCCTCGTAAATAAGAATCCCGACTCAATAATATAACAAACCATAATCGTCAAAGAAGTAGATTCAGAAACTAGTGAAACGACTAAAAGATACTAGTGAACATTATGAAACTATACTAAAACTACTGAAACTATGCTAAACTATGTCTTCAAAACATGCTTCCTAATTAAAAGTGTGCTGCCTCTATAGATACCTAATGCTACCTTGATTATACCAACCTACGTTTGTTGTACACAGTTATCACGAAAATATTATGCACAGGTGTTTTTATACTTTATCGGTTATCAGTTTAATTATGGTTGTGAAATATGCTGACACACGAGTTTCTTGTTCGTAAAAAATTTGAGGTATATTGCCTATTACATTTTTATAGATAGTAATAGGGGAGCCCAAGCGGGATTTCGGGATTTACTGAAGCGCGGCAGATTAATATACAGAGGGATACCTTGTACCCGGTTAAGTGCCTCCACCAAATATGAGCCCCATATATAAGGCCGCCCGTGAAGGAGAAAGGATCAGATTAGTAAAAAAAATGGATCACCAGAAATTCTCGAGCGCGTCAGATTAAGGTAGGGTGAGTTAATTACATGCTAAAAAGTGTATATTCCAGTAATTGACAATTTGAGAATGACGTAAAGAAAGGGGAGGGCAGCAAAGTTGTATTCGACATTCTGATGCGTAGCTAATTTTTTTTATTTTGAAATTCGTCGATAAAGTTTAATGCGTGCAGCTGTGTGATACCTATATTTCCCTCTCTGACTTTCTATTCCTCTTTCACTTTTTCTCTATCTATTGAACTTTCACTCCGTCCCCACTCTGAATTCTGTTGCCATGACGCCATCACAGCTGATCACAGAGACTCGTTCGTGATGAAGATGATGATTGATTAATCAAATGATCATACAAAATTAATTTTTTTGAACATTTTTAAACATTATTTTTTTATAAATACAAGTTTTCTACTTAAAAAACATACACTTATTTATTTGCATGCTATTTCCTGAGCTTTTCAATTAAGTTCAATGATTTGAAAACATTTTTTTGGTCAGATTAGGCGAATTCCTCTAGATAATCGTCAGATTATCTAGAGAGATAATCGTCAGATTATCTAGAGGAATCAAGGTAAATATTGAAAAGAATTGTGCCCAGGGTAGTTCCCTGGCCCGAACGAATTGTTCTTTTAGATGATTTGATTTATAATTTGGTTCAACTTTTTGCCTATATATTGATGTAGTGATCATTAAAATTATCAGCAATTTCGGGAATATTATCCGTGGATCTTCCTTCTATATTTATATGTATTATTTTATTTATTGGGACACTTTAAGGAGCTGAGAAAAGTGTATATAGCTGCAACGAGATTATGTTGAAAAATAAATACATTTTTCCAAAATTCTGTTTTCTTTGTTGGGCCGGGATACTTCTGATACCTCTCTCGTAATTTGAAAGTTTAAAAAAAAACCGTTGCATGTAGATTTGCGATTGTAACGAATACAACAAAAGCCTATTCGTATCCTTTAGTCACTGTTCTGGTATTTTTCCAAAGTTCTTCCGTCAAGTGGTGTTATTTATAGATTCCGAAACGAACGAGCTATATTTAGCTCGAAATCCATCCATTCATCCTGAACTATGCGTCATACCAATTGAAGAGTTTATTTCGAGTCCAATATAACAATTAGCCGACGCTTATTGTTTGCCATATTCCAGTCACAATAATTATTCAAACATACCGCAGATCTGAGAGATACTGAAAACTACGCACGAGAGAAGTAAGCTAAGTAAGTCTACCATCGTGACTTGTATATTTTCAATTTGACGCCGTTAAACGAACGTATGGTAAATATTCGGCGATAAAAACAACTTTGACGTCTGTTTTATCAAACAGGTAGTATTGCGAAACATGGTATAATTGGTTTTGCGAATCGCGTCTTGTTACGCACAGAAAAACAATACCCTATTAAAAATATGGCCATCAACGTTATTGGGAACATTTTAAATGTTGGACCAATGACGGGTCATTGAAACATTTCGGAATTTACCACTCCATTTTTCGAAGAGCGAAATTAAAATCCATTATATTTACGATAATAATCAAAAATTTCAACAAAATAGACCTTATTTCCTAATGGAATTGAATGCTGAAAAACACTTGAAATGTTGACAGTGGCATACGGTGCTTGTACTCTGAGTCAGAAAGTGTGGTATAGTCGAAGTAACCTTTATTGTGAATACTTAAAGCTATCGGCATCTCAAAGGCCAAAAAAAACCAATACAGAGAAATAATGCCGCCGAACTAGTCCACGTGGACTGAAAAATTGGCGGTTCGTATTGGATTATTTTTACTAACCGAGTTTTATGATTGGCTGAAGAGTCATAAAATTAAAGTCATGTTACGGTGACGAATAGAAAGTGGGGATGAGTATCGCCGTTGTGTCGTCAATGTTCAATTCATTAACTGATCGCGATTTCAGTGTTGAAATTCGATATTGGTGCAGTTATAATCACTTAACATTTTTGTTATCTGTTCAAAATGTGGCACAAGTACTAAAAGTAATAACGAGTGTGATAACAACGTAGACTTTTTCCTGTGTAGTGATTTCGGTGGTAAACAATGCGAAAAAGAGATACCAATGAATGAGATTCGGATGCATTTGAATATTGAAACACAGAGTATGTTTCAATGTATATGAGAATCTACATCTCAAGTTTGGTTTCGAGGGAAACAGCAACATCAGATTTGACCGAATTTTCTTTCTCAACTGTACGTAAAATAGTCAAAAACAAACCTTATACACGCAAGACGCGATTTGATACGGTATTACCAACACCTTTAGATGTTCATCTAATAAAATCATTGAAAAAAACAATATACGACTGTTACAAAAGCAATGAGATTCCTACAACTGAAATCATAAGGAAGAAATTTAATACTTCCGGCCATAACGTGAGCTGCTGTGACAAAACTCTTCAGAATTGGATAAATAAACTGGGATTTATATTTAAAATAATAAACAAACGTCAAGAAGTTATGGAAAGCCGAAGAATAGTGGATTTGCGTAGAACATACTAAGAACAAATAACTAAATATAGACAAGAACAACGGCAACTTTTCTATTTGGACGAAACTTGGTATGACACTCACGACACAGTAACTAAAGGGTGGACTGATGGTTCGAAAATGTGTACGCCTAACATGCCTGTAAACAAAGGATCGCGACTAATCATTGTGCATTGCGGAGGAAGTAAAGTATGGGTTCCGAATTGTTTGATATTATGTGGAAAAAACTTGAGGAGTGCAATGTTGACTATCATAAGAACATAGAAGCTGATATTTTTGAGGAATGGTTTGAAAACACATTGATCTCAAATTTGGATACGAATAGTGTAATAGTTCTTGACAACGCTTCCTATCATTGGCGACAGCTCATCAAAGTCCAGAATGAAAATTCGATGAAAGATGAAATACAAAATTTTTTAATGGATAACAATTTGTATTTTGAAGATAACTATACCAAACCTTCATGCCACACACGGTCAAAGGCCTTAAAAATATCAAGCGCAACAGCTCGTGACTCTTCATGTTTCTCGATTTAATCCAGTCATTTAAGCTTAAATTAGGTAAGAATCTCGGAATTCGAGATACCCAGCTGTAAGTCTGTAAATACTTGCATATTGACACCCTAAAAGTTGTCTCAAAACCTACATATGGTAGGGTGTAAGCAACTATTAAATTTCAAGGTCAAAGGTCACAAAAATCGGTTTTTTGCGCTATTTTTGGAAATATCCCATTTCCTATGGGTTTTTTGCTATTTGTATTCATTATCAATATTGTAGAATACAACATTCTCTACAAATTTTGTTTAAAAAAATTTTTTATACTGTGAACCGTTTTCGAGATAGAGGGCGGAGAGCGCGCGGTCACAGCATCACTTCAGGTCAACCGGTGCCTCTGGTCGAAAACGCGCCATATATAGTTGATGAACTATCGATAAATCAATGATTATAAATATTACTACTAAACAAGCCAGAGATGATGCGGATGTTCTTATTGTTGAAACTGCAATTGAAGAATCAAAGTCTAAAAAAACTGCAGTTATAATAGGACAAGATATTGATTTACTTGTCATTTTAATTGGGCGTACACTGTCTTACGAACAAGAAATTTTCTTTAAAAAAGTTGGGAAAGGTAATGTAAAAACGGAGATATACTCGACTAAAAGTTTTGATAATTATCCTCATTCTAAAAAACATATTTTATTTCTGCACGCATTAAGTGGCTGTAACACAACTTCTGCGCTTTTTAAAAAGGAAAAAAAATCATTTTCAAAAGTTTTTGAGAAACTGACAAATTTGGATGAACTAGCTGCAGCATTTGAGGAAGAAAATTGTTCGGCCCAGAGATTATTAGAGAGTGGAACTCAAACCTTATTGGCAGTCTATAATGCTCCGAAATCTGTGAAAAGTCTTGATCATCTTCGTTATATGCATTACGTCAAGTCTACAAAACTTAATAAATCTGTGCAGCTTTCAAATATTCCACCAACAAGTGCAGCTGCTCATCAACATTTCAACCGTGTATATTATCAAGTTCAAACTTGGTTAGGACATGATTTGGAATCCCAGGTATGGGGTTGGGCAATGCGAAACGATTTTCTGGAGCCTATCATGACAATTTTACCACCTGCTCCAGAAGATTTGCTAAATACAATTTTCTGCAACTGCAAGAGTGGTTGTGGTTCGCGATGCGGATATGCAGGAAAGCGGGCTTGCAATGCTCTTTAGCTTGTGGCCAATGTAATGGGCAAGCTTGTCTCAATGCTCTACCATATCAGAGCGACATTAACGAAGATGGAACCCTTGACCCCAAAATCATGGAAGAACTTGAGACAAAAGACGATAATGAAGACCAGTTTGAAATTTATCAGTAGCCAGAAGACGACGATGAAGAGGAAGAAGATGATTAAAATTATAAATTGTAGTTTTTGTACCCTTTATTCCATTTCTTTACTTTCAATAAAAATAAATGTATTCAATGATATTTTTTAATAAAAAGATTAATTCATAATTTATTTGTTTTTTTTTTTCATTATGTAAGAAGTTATAAATATTAATTAGGTTAAAATTCAAATATAATTCCTATATTTTCATTAACAATTCTGCAATTACATGGGCAGGTAAGTGTTGTTAAATAAATTAATACTGAATAAAAAGTGGATAAGTTAGGAAAAAAATGATAAAATATAATATAATAGTTAATAAAAATTGACAAATATTTATAATCATTGATTTATCGATAGTTCATCAACTATATATGGCGCGTTTTCGACCGGAGACACCGGTTGACCTGAAGTGATGCTGTGACCGCGCGCTCTCCGCCCTCTATCTCGAAAACGGTTCACCGTATAAAAAATTTTTTTAAACAAAATTTGTAGAGAATTTTGTATTCCACAATATTGATAATAAATACAAATAGCAAAAAACCCATAGGAAATGAGATATTTCCAAAAAAAAAGCGCAAAAAACCGATTTTTGTGACCTTTGACCTTGAAATTTAATAGTTGCTTACACCCTACCATATGTAGGTTTTGAGACAACTTTTAGGATGTCAATATACAAGTATTTACAGAATTACAGCTGGGTATCTCGAATTCCGAGGTGAACTTACTATAATGACTGGACTAATTGCGTTTTTCCAAATATGGGTGACATACGACAGAAGGTGCCTGTTGATCTTTCTTTCTGAAAGCTATACTGATGATCGCTCAAGATGCTGAAGCCTTCCAAATATTTGAGGATATGGTGGTTTACGGCTTTCTCCATGATATTCGATATCACTGATTGCAAAGCGACTGATCTATAGTTATTTGGAAGAGTTTTCTTCCAATCAAAATCGAGAACAGCGGTCCTGGAAATATTTCAGAAAACAACAACAGTTTGAGACGAAAATAAATGTTGTTGTTCGTGTGTCGCTGCGGTATTTTTCAATTTACGATTTTAGTCGCAGACACAATATCCAAGGAATCCACAAACTGCCGAAACGGTGTCACGCGCCCATCACTCGGCACATCCTTTGGCTCGCATTAATTACACCCGAATAAACATCGGGTTTATTTCATCCTAGAAATAAACACGTTCTCTTCGAACACCAACAAAACGCTAGACACAAACAAATACCTCTATTAACCTATTTGACGAATTTATTCGTGGATGGACGCGGAATGTTGTGACAAGTTCCGAGAGAAATGGGTTTTTCTAATTTGGGCGCGTCGAGTGTTGGTTTTACGAGCTCGACGATAGATCTCAACTAGTCTTGGAAAATGTAACGTTTCAAAATGGTGGATTTACAAATAATATATTGCCGCAAATTATTGCCAACAGTATCAAAATTCAGCATTCGACTGAATACGGTGATATAAAATCTAACGAGACACGTGTCAAATTATCTCATGAAGGCAGGTATTCATTTGTAACAAATGTCCCGTTACATGCCCGTAACAGTTGATCTATACCACATTGAAAGGCGAACTCGAGAGGCGCTATTCTTTTTGTAACAAATTACCCGTAAAGTAATCAAGAACACATTACGTCACAGCTAGTGAAGATGGAAATTCTGCTGTATTTTATCCATATCACGTTGACCCGTAACCTAACCGTCAACACGTTACGTTACAACTAGTGGAGACGGAATTTCTGCTGTTTTTTATAAGGTATAAACGCGTACCCCTGAGATGCCATTCACTTGTAACAAATGACCCGTAGCGTAACCAAGCACATGTTACGTTACGGCTAGGGGAGGGAAGTATCTGTTACATCTTATCCGTACCACTTCGACGCGCATACCAGTGAGGCGCGTATCCATTTTCAACAAATAAGGCGCAACGTAACCGCGAACATGTTAGGTTACAGCTAGTGCTTACCGAGTTTCTGCTGTAGTTAATCCATACTACGTTCAAACGTGTACCCCTAAGACGCTCTCCACTCGTAATAATCGACACGTAACGTAACCACGATTACGTTACGGCTAGTGGAGACGTAGCGAGCGCCCATTTGTGAAAAATGACCCGTAACGTAACCGCGAACACGTTACGTTACGACTAGTGGAGACGGAGTAGCTATTGCATTTTATCCGTACCACTTTGACGCGCATACCCGTGAGGCGATTATCAAGTTGTAACAAATAAGCCGTAACGTCACCGAGAACATGTTACGTTACAGCTAATAGATACCAAGTTTCTGCTGTAGTTAATCCATACTACGTTCAAACTAGTACCCCTGAGACGCTACCACTTGCAATAATTGCCCCGTAACGTAACCACGATTACGTTACGGCTACTGAAGACTAGCGAGTATCCATTTGTGGAAAATGACCCGTAACCTAACCGCGAACACGTTACGTTACGACGCGTATCCATTTTTAACAAATAAGGCGCAACGTAACCGCGAACATGTTGGGTTACAGCTAGTGCTACCGAGTTTCAGCTGTATTTTATCCATACTACGTTCAAAAGAGTACCACTGAGACGATATCCACTTGTAATAATTGAACCGTAACTTAACCACGATTACGTTCCGGCCAGTGGAGACGTAGCGAGTGTCCATTTGTGAAAAATGTCCCGTAACGTAACCGTGATTACGTTACTACTTGTGGAGACGGAGTACATGTTGCATACCCGTGAGGCGCGTTTCCATTTTTTAACAAATAAGGCGTAACGTAACCGCGGACAAGTTAGGTTACAGCTAGTGCATACCGCGTTTCTGCTATAGTTAATCCATACGTTGTTCAAACGAGTACCCCTGAGATGCTATCCACTTGTAATAGTTGAGCCGTAAGGTAACCGCGAACATGTTGGGTTACAGCTAGTGCTACCGAGTTTCAGCTGTATTTTATCCATACTACGTTCAAAAGAGTACCACTGAGACGATATCCACTTGTAATAATTGAACCGTAACTTAACCACGATTACGTTACGGCCAGTGGAGACGTAGCGAGTGTCCATTTGTAAAAAATGTCCCGTAACGTAACCGTGATTACGTTACTACTTGTGGAGACGGAGTACATGTTGCATACCCGTGAGGCGCGTTTCCATTTTTTAACAAATAAGGCGTAACGTAACCGCGAACAAGTTAGGTTACAGCTAGTGCATACCGCGTTTCTGCTATAGTTAATCCATACGTTGTTCAAACGAGTACCCCTGAGACGCTATCCACTTGTAATAGTTGAGCCGTAAGGTAACCGCGAACATGTTGGGTTACAGCTAGTGCTACCGAGTTTCAGCTGTATTTTATCCATACTACGTTCAAAAGAGTACCACTGAGACGATATCCACTTGTAATAATTGAACCGTAACTTAACCACGATTACGTTCCGGCCAGTGGAGACGTAGCGAGTGTCCATTTGTGAAAAATGTCCCGTAACGTAACCATGATTACGTTACTACTTGTGGAGACGGAGTACATGTTGCATACCCGTGAGGCGCGTTTCCATTTTTTAACAAATAAGGCGTAACGTAACCGCGAACAAGTTAGGTTACAGCTAGTGCATACCGCGATTCTGCTATAGTTAATCCATATGATGTTCAAACGAGTACCCCTGAGACTCTATCCACTTGTAATAGTTGAGCCGTAACGTAACGACAATTACGTTACGGCTAGTGGAGACGTAGCAAGTGTCCATTTGTGAAAAATTACCCGTAATGTAACCGTAAACATTATGTTGAAGAAAGTTTGTTCTTTCGAACATGTATGAAGTTCTTCATTGAATGTTTCTTTTCAGATTGTGAAAATTCCTAAGAAGGTCGATAAACTGTGATTCCCTCCACAAAATCCTGTTTGTTTCAGGAAACAAATTAATATGTAATAAAAAACAAAGGCCTGCTTGGCCTTTGAATCGATGACAATCGAGTACAAAAAATTATATATTTTTAGTCTCGTTCACATGTACTATTTTTTTCAAATCAAATCAAATCGCTTTATTAATCCTGTAAAACTTACAAAGTTATAGATAGGATAGGTCAAATAGCATTTTGTACGTATCATAAAATAATAATTAGAGTAAAATTAAATTAAAAAGAGTGAAGTTAAAGTAAATGAAAAAGAGTAAAATTAAAACTGACCAGGTTAGAGATTAAATCTTCGTCTTGATGATGGTAACTTGGAGCTCGGAACACGTGTCGAGATGTTGAAAATAACGCTTTGGTGTTGGGAAAAAACTCCAGTAATATTTATTACTACACTAAGTAAAGGTTCCAAACAGTGCATCACAAATAAATAAAAAACTCAAAGAACCATAAAATTGATGATTTTTAGAAAAAAAAATGGTTCCTTGATTTTAATATTTGGTCGCAAAAAACGTTGTTGATAAACGCATTTTTTTTAGTAACAAATAATTTTTTTAAGGAACCGTTTTTTCTCTAAAAATCATAATTTCCATCAACAATTATATTACAAAAAAAAATTTAGATTAACTCGTAAACAATGTATTTGTTTATAACAATTTTTCAAACAATAACAGTAAAAAAAAATTTAAAAAAAGTTTAAGTAGCTTTTAACCGTTAGACATCGAAACAATCAAGATTTAGGGAAAAAATTATTGACTTTTTTTAATTTTAATTTTCAATTGTTAATAAAATAGTGTAAAATCAAAATTTTGTAATTTTTGCAACGGCGATCTATTCATTAGCCTGTTGAGAATAACTTCACGAAGTGAAAAAAATGTATTCCAAAACTACATGAATTTTTTCATTCCTTAATTTTCATATTTAATGTATTTAAATAATACATTGCTGTGTTTTTGGCTCTAGTTTCAGGGCTCTGTAAAAATCATAAAATAATAGAGGTACAGCTCCGGGGTCGGACCTTTTTTGAAATTTGATCTTTTTTAAAATTCGAAAATTCTGAATATTTCTCGAGATATTCAAAAAAAAACAAACCTCAATTTTTTTACTAATTTGTTCATAACTTTTGTAATTTTTTTCAGCGCCTTTTCGAACTTTCCCTCAAACTTTCTACGTAATTTTCGGAGACTGTATAAAAATGTTCATATTTTCAAGAAAAAATGGTACATGTGAACTAGACTATTTTTCCAACACAATCACATTCCTTGCGAATTATTCTAAAAAATTGGAACACGAATGTCTTTCTTTTTCGGCCAGACGACCGTCCCCTTCACTTGCGTTCGCCAAACAAAAAACAACACCGATCCGAGCATTCGCGAAACAATTCCATAATGGAACCGGATTACGGTCGGTATTTCGTTGAATCAGCGACTACCTTGCCGATAGAGTAGGTAAACAAACATCCTGCATTTCAAAAGTCGTTACCGGCAGTTTCAATATTCATTTACCGCTTCTGAACCATTCGAAACAAATTGTTCTGGGAAAAACAATCGACGTGGTTGCCGAAGGAATGATTGTGCGTAAATTCCTAACGAGGATAATGGACCCGTTGACCAGTGGCGGCGCATTGAAACAGATTAAAATAAAAAAAGGGTAATAAATATAGTTTAAAAAATTAAAAAAATTAAAAACACGCTTTTGAAGAACATCGAATAAAAAATTTGAAAATATTTTTATACTAGTATTTTTCGTTCGTTATTGTTTTAAGCGTATTTAAAAAAAATAACTTTTCTTCAAAAGCGTGTTTTTTATTGTTTTAAACTACATTTATTTATCATTTTTACGTTTCGTATGCTATGAAAGCGTGTTTTTCAGTCTTTTTAAACTATATATATTTTAAACTATAGAGAAACCAATAATGATTGAGAGTAAAGCGCGTTGTCATATCTGAATTTTACGTTACCAGTTTATAGCAGAATCAAAATATAGTAAGCAGTAGAGTTGTAGGTTGTGGCAAATTATAGATAATACACAATACTAGTACGATTAAAAGGTATTAGTATCAGTATTAGTATCAGTAATGAGCTTGTAATGAGTAATACTTATACATTTCCTGATTACTGATCAGTTAAAATTCATTATTTTCTGTATAGTGTTAGATATTTATTACAACTAGTGGCAACACTGTACGCAACGATATTTCTGTCACTTTACCGTAACTTCCATCTCATCGTTGCAGTCCTCACTAATGTACTTGCAGCCATGAGCGTATCATTGGTTTGTGAATTATACAGCGTGAATTGTACGTTTTACAGTTAAGTTAGTCAGCAATCGACGTGTTGTGATAACAATTGGTGAAAATAATAGTGCTAATAAGTGTTCAAGTGTTACATAATTATATTTCTACACCGTTCTCAAACTACTCAAAAAATGGGAGACATGGTCGGGCCTTCCACGTCGAAAAAGGTCAAACGGTCGGAGTCTCGGTCAGTAAGAGAAAAACAAATTGTACTGCGAGTATTTCACTGTCTTGAAAGAGATCATCAGCCACCAAAAGATGACTTTGTGCATATGTGCTGTAATTCTACGTGTGTACCTCCGAATAACCAACCGGGCATTTCTACATCATTAAGTTCCACAATTACAAAAGATAAATTAGTTGATATGTGCTCTGATTATACCGGTGTACCAAAATCATCGATTTACAAAATACTAAGAGAAGCAGAAATTCATGGGGACGTACAAACGCCAAAAACTAGTAGCGGACGAAAAAAAATCACAGTTGATGAAGAAGCCAAAACCAGTATACGCAGAACTATTCACAGTTTCTTTTTCAGAAATGAGCTGCCCACACTACAAACAGTTCTGGAGACACTTAGCGATCATGAATTGGTCCCAAAAATGGGTAAAGAAACTTTTAGGAAACTTGTACACGAAATGAAATTCACGCACGGAAAAGTTGACAGGAAAAGCATTCTCATTGAACGTCAAGAAATAATAGCATGGAGAAGAAACTATCTAAGAAAAATTGACGAATTTCAGAAACTCAAAAAAATTGTACTTCATGGACGAGACATGGGTTAACCAAGGACATACGGTCAAAAAAGTATGGCAGGATGGTAATATAACAAGTGCACGACAAGCCTTTATTGAAGGTTTGTCAGTTGGGTTAAAACAGCCATCTGGAAAAGGTAGTCGTCTGATAGTTACGCATATAGGAAGCGACAGTGGATTTTTGACAAATGGTGAATTAATATTTAAATCTAAGAAAACAGGCGACTATCATGAAGAGATGAATGCGGAGGTGTTCGAAAAATGGTTTGAAGGCATCATTCAACTTGTGGAACCTGCAACGATATTGCAAAGTTTTAATGAAATAAATAAAAAATGTGTATGAATATTTTAACTAATTGTACTAAGAATTTTTCTTTCATTCTTAACCCTCTCAAAAATTGATAAGCACGCCCCCGATTTGCTGTCAACTGGGCTTACTTCTACTCTCAATCATTATTGGTTTTAGTATATATCTAAACTTTGGGATCAATCAGTCGTATATTGTTTAGGAAAATGACCATTAACAATGAGTACCTACTCGAAACATCCCAAGTGGTGTCTGTCGTTCTAAACATTCATGTGTTTTTCGGCAATAAACTTCAGTTTCGAGAGAAAAGAACATTTCAATGATATGCGATGAGAAAATACGAAAATAACAAGTAAAAATCAAAATAAAACAATCAACATTGAAAATCAAGCAGATGGATATTTTGGACGACTGTTCGATAATGCAGTTATGAAAAGTTAATTCTCTAACTAAAATTTATAATACAAAATAAATATAGAAATAAAATGTTTCTAAAGTAAATTTAATCTTCCTCTTTGAAGATGATCACTTGGTGATCGAAACACGTGTCGAGGTGTTGAAAAGGAATATTTGGTGTTGGGAAAAAACTCCAGTAATATTTCCTACAGTGATTTGGCAAACAGACTGATTCAATAGATGTAGCTTCAATAAGATGAGCGTTATTAACTGTCAAAGTTCGGAAGTTTCTGTTAGAAGATCCTATAGTTTTGGAAACTGAGAAAATTTAAAAAAAAATACATGAAAATTAAAAAAAAAACAATAAAAAAAACTTGTAATTTTTTTTACAGAAAAACATTTAAGACACCTTCGAACTACACTTTGATCTATATTTCCACAAATTTCGTATCGGTATACAGTAAAAACAGATGTGAACCCTCCCATATTGATTTGGGCTATTCGATTTAAAACTTCGATATTTTTCCAAGAAAATCCGGAACAACAGCGAACCTCGTGAAATTTTTCCGTGAACAATCTTGTTTGGGCGTTTTAATAATAATAATAATAATGTTTAGTCAAAAAAAGTTCAAAATTTTACAATTGAAGTTGCGAACGTTTTTGGATGAGACCAAGCTTAAAAAAGCGAGGAAGTTATTCCATTAATGAATTGTTAGTTCCGTTACGTGAGGATGATATTGGACTAAGTGGTGAGATTCGTTCAAGTTTTCAGAATTATCCAAGAATGTCCACCGAAGATTTCGAGAATCTGATATGCCTTGTTGGTCCTACAGTTGCCAAAAGACATACTAACTACAGAAATGCTATAAGTGTAACAGTATTATTTGTCGCCACTTTGTCGCGAAACATGAATGTTCTTGTCGTTGTTTTGTCTGCTTGGTCTGGACCCGGCATTAGATATCGTAGTTCATCCCTACTGTATAGGGTTATGCAGCTTATATTTAAAATTGGCTTTCGAAAAGAAGTAGTTTGAATCTTTTCCGTAAAACAGAAAGTTCAGAATTTCTTATTTCTTTTGGTAACAGGTTGATCACTTGGTATATATTATAGCTAAAAGATCGCTTGAAAAATTCAGTTTTAAAACTAGGTGGGGTAAGACTTAATTTGAAGCGAATATTGTTGAATATTATCATGAAATCAGCATGAAATTGCGGAATGAGAATAATTGGAATTCTAAAGTGATTACTGCCAGATATGAAGATATTTATTTGTGCTAAAAATGTTAATAAATGAATTAAATTATTTCTGAAATCTGGTTCTAAAAACGAAATTGTAGAGATTGTTGTTTTTTTGTTGATGGAGCTACCAAACATCAAATTCTCACCGAAATCTCAATAAATTTGTTATTATAATCCAAGATTTTGAATATTATAACTATTTTGGAAACTGGTAGTACTACTTCGCATGAAAAACAGTGTAATCATGAACATAACAAGAACATTGATTATGTCTCTAATGACGGAATGGCTGGAATGTTAATTATATCCCAGTTGAAAAGGTATTCAATTATGGTTAAATTACGAATGAATTCTGTTTTTTAAATGTTTTTCTTATTTCAACTATGGTTGAATTATGAATGAATTCTGCTTTTTTCAATCTTTGATTTTCAGTGGTTTGATTTTTAGATATTTTTGAACTTCGATATAGATATGGACTTGATTGATAAAAATAGTTCCACAGATTATCATTAGCTTTGCTGTGTCATTGTGAAATGCAAGCGTGGTATTTAGCAGTAAAAACTAACCTTCAAGAGCCGCTTCAATGCAAATGAAAAAATTTAGAAATGAAAAACCTTTCAAAGAAAAGTGTACGAGTAATTAGTTTTAAGAACTGATAATTTTTTAATGAATTTCACAAATCCGATGCAAAAATAAGCAAAAAATTCGCAATTAGATCTTTGTCGATTCCAAAAAGGTTTCAATATTCATTTTATGAGTTTTTATAGAAAAATATGGTAAATTTTCGTTTTGAGGTCACCCGGCGATTTTGAAAAATTTTTTGACTGTACTTACGTATTTTGATGCGTAGATTACGAATCCGAAAGAAAAAAGCGGCGCTCTCCCTTATTTACAAAGTTAGGGCCCTCGAAAGTTCAGAGAAGGGCGACTTTTCAGCCTTCTTTTTCACTAAATAAACTCTTTAAAAACACAAGTATTTATTCACTAGGTCACCTTTACACCTTATTCCTCCTTCTTTGACACTTTTCACTTCAATAATCAACATTTTTAACATAAAAAGTTTTATTTAAAAACGAATACTTCTCCTGGTGACACTCTTCTAGTTTTAGGTTAGTTATTAGTGACATTTCAGAAAAAAACGGTTGGTATTTGCCGCCGCCTACTACTTCAAATTCCTAACACACCACCAAAAACCAATTTAGGATCTAACGAATGAAGGTAAAAAACATTTGAATTACTTTAGGAATATTGACTGCGTCAGTCGTACCAACCATGCCACTAACCTTAAAAACGTAAAATACAGAAATATGTAACCAAACAGCAGCTCCGTACATTTTTTAATATTTTTATTGGAAAAATGTTGATTATTGATGTGAATTAATGCTTGTGTTTTAAAATAGTTTATTTTGTGAAAAAGAAGGCTGAAAAGTCGCCCTTTTCTTAACTTTGAAGGTCCGTAACTTTGTAAATAAGGGAAAGCGCCGATTTTTTCTTTCGGATTCGTAATCTACGCATCAAAATACGTAAGTACACTCAAAAAATTTTTCAGAATCGCCGGGTGTCCTCATAACGAAAATTTATTTAAAAAAAAAGCAACGAGTTCTTTTTTACAATTACAAAAAAAATTTTGATAGCTTTCACAAGGTATATCCTTTATGATGAGAATCGTTTCTATATACTTAGTTTCAGGAATTGAGAGTATTTTTCTAATTATGCGAAATCGATGCAAAAAATAAAATAACAAAATTGCAATTGATATTCTTTTATTCCAAAGAGTTTTTTGTGACACTTTTTAATAATTATTTATTAAAGCACACTTTACGAGTTTATTTACAAAAATACTTCTAGTATCAAGATCTGAGATGTTTATTAAAAATTGTACGAGTTCGTTGCAAAACATTTATAAAACATTTAGTTTTTGAAAGGTCCATAAAGACTTTCAGTGACACTTTTTGTTAATGGATAAACTATATAAGTATAAAGGTACGCTTTGCGATGGGATTTTTATATGGAACTGTGTCCAGATTTAAGAACTTCGAGGAATTTTCTTATAATTTCACAAATACGATGAAACAAATATAATAAACAAAAAAATGTCAATTTTTTTTACTTTTTTTACAATTTCCACAAAAATTTTCTGTTATTTCTGCGATTTTGATTTGTTATAAACGAGATTATAAAGTAAACTATGTGAAAAGTAAAAAGGAAGGTTTTGTTGACGAAGATATTAGTTTAAAAAACTTGAGTTTTTTTATGAAAGTTTTAGAAGTTTCAACGAAAGTCATTTTTTGTGGTGGAAAAATCAGTTTTTTATCGACCTTTTCTGGGTATTTGTTACCTTCCAGAATCTGAAAAATTTAAAAATTATAATGGAGAACTTTAGAAGTTGTATGAAAAAACGCAACGAGTTTTTCACAATTTTCTCAAAAATTGTTTGTGATACCTTTTATGAAGTATACTTAATGATAAAAATTTGTTCTATAGGGTGTTTCATTAAGCGCTTCCAATCTTTAAATTTAAATAAAACAAAGTGTGTGTCAAATATCATCGTTTAAAAGACCTATTGGTGCCATTATGTGTGGAATATAACATCGTTAACCCGAAACGTCCAATTTTCAGTTGGCAACTGCTCCAGAACGCATTCAGCGAACTCACGTCGTTGTCTATGCTCGTTTACGTTCAGTTACTGGATCAGTTGAATTTTGTACAGATGCAGGCCCAAGTCACGACGTCAAATACGCCAAATTGTAGTCCAAGAAAGGCCGAGTTCTTGTGAGCGACGTGAAATCGACTGCCTCGCGGATTCTCCTGCACACTCTCACAGACAGCGGCGACGTTTTCAGCAGATCTTGCGTTTCGTCGACGTACGGGTGTTGGTCGATCGTTCACTGAACCAGCGGACTCAAATTTTTCCACCACGTTGCGAATATAGACGATTATAGGGACTGTAAAACCTATTTTGAGAAAACAACTTTATCATTTGCAAATGACAACTGATTTGACAGATGTAGTTCCAACAAGATGGCCGTTATCTATTGTTAAAGTTCGGAAGTCCCTACTAGAAGAACCTATATTTTACTATATTGGTTACAGGATTTTGTTCTAAATTCAAACTTGTACTATATTGACTACACTGAATAATCAAACTTAACTTTATTTCACTTGAAATACAACAATCACTTATACTAAAATTTCAACTATTATTTGGATGTCTATCGCCTTACTAGTTCACGTCGCGTACCGCAGTTACGTCCACTTCACTGTGTACTTGACTGTCCCAATACGCTTGCAGCCAGCGTTTAAATATCGCAATGGAACATCGTAGAATTTCGCAGAAGTTCTATCGACATTGGTAGCATGTTTCGTGTTCTTTCTCGAGCGGCAGGTAACATTGGATATTACCACGCTCTCAGCTACGTCACGATTGGTTTATGGTCACCAGTGGCGGCCGGTGTCATTTCCTGTCGGGCATGATTTACAACAGTATTCAAAAAACTCTCTACATTGCTTGATCACAAGCCGACCGAACGACTAAATCCCACAACTTTTTGTCTCAACCCCGTATATTGAACTAAAATTTTTGTCGGCTGCCCTGTCACTGTTTTCTCGAAAACACTCATCGGAAATTTCAGGCAAGTCATTAGCGAAATTTGTCATTGAGAACGTGTGAAATTATTCAGCATAAAAATAACAAACAAGTCGGTGGTTTGTTATGCCTCGAAGGTATGAGTACGTCATCTGTTAGCGAGGTCGCGGAATCCATATGTCATGATTCGAAATATAGACTAGTTCCAAGAGAACCAAAACAAGATTATTCACGGAGAAATTTCACAAGATTGGTTGTTGTTCCGGATTTTCGTGGAAAAATATCGAGGTTTTGAATCGTATTCATAGTCCAATAAATATAGGAGGGTTCACATCTGTTTTTACTGTATAGCGATACGAAATTCGTGGAAAAAATAATAATAATAACGTAGCCTTTATTACCCAACAGTTGAAAACAATTTACAGGGTTAACTAAGTATGTTAAAAAAAGTAATATAGATCATTATAATTACAAAGTTACAATTTGAGAAAATTAATCACAAAATTATAATATAATTAAATCTAATAAAAAAAAATATACCAGAAAATTAAAAATTCTCTATGAACTACTGAAGTGCAGTGTCAACTATATATTCTAGGGAATCAAAATTGATATCACACAAATGTGAAATTAAATTGAAATTATTGCAAATGCTAAAGATAGGTGACTTGAGGTGCAAATTGGTTCTGGCCAGTCAGTCTCTAAAATGAAGCACACAGAAGATAACACCTCCATAGCATCCACATTGTTGTGCAGTAATTTATACAGAAAAATTATTCCAGCAAGTTTTCTGCGTAACTCAAAGACTTTCAATATTGAATGTTATGGTAAGAGATTCATATGGAATACCTCTATCGGGATAGATACCATAAAATTTGAAGTAAATAAACTAGGAAACGACGTTGACCTTTTCAATTAATGTATTGTAACGAATTAATGAATTAACTGTTTTAAACAAATTTATGTTTAACAATATTTCACTATCACAACTAATTTATGTACAACACTTAGCAACTAACGCTAAATTTATCTCCACAGTTAGATTTCTTTCTTTAAACGCACGATTCACTTTCTAAGTACAGACTGCCTCACTGACTAGAAGCGGCGCCTTTTTATATCGGCAACGATCGCTCCGGATCTCTTTAGGGATTTCAGGACTCATCTACACCTTTCGCGTTGTTTCGCGATGAGTCATGCGTTTGCTGACTGAGATAACGGTCAGGGCCGGCTTCAGATTCATTACAGTATTATAGCAATTATAGAATGGAGACTATAGAACAGAGCCATATTCTAATTTTGACCTTACGTAGACTACATAAAGATCTACAATTGTGAACTATGAAGCCATAAACTTTCAATGCTTCACTAAATTTCGATCTAATGTGGTTAGAAAAAGACAAATTTTGGTCAAAATATACACCTAGATCTTTAATCGAGTTACTTCGTGACAGTCAAATGGTATCTATTAGATAATTATACTCGATGACTGACACAAAGTGGAAGAAAAAGTCCTCCTGAAACAACTACTTTCATATAAACATTGAACTAGATGAAAGAAAAAATATTTTCACTTGCTCTAAACAGAAATCGGGTCACCAGGTAGGTATTCGAAAAATTGGAGATCACAGAGGCTGATTTCAAGCATGACTTATTCAACCATAATTTAGGAGATGTAACAGAGCTGATAAGTAGGTAGATGGTTTACGACTATTCAGCAAAACAACAATACTGTTCAATACCTTTACAAAACCTTTCTGAAGGCATACAACTTTCTGAAAAGAAAACTCAAATAGAATTGTATGGATATATGGAAGTAGAAAGCGGGGATACAATAAGCATTTTGTTAAATTTATTCAACAATTTATGTTATTTTGTTGTATGAGTATAAAGCATTCATGTAGTGGAAGTTGATGTAAACTTCAAATCGACAACCCAGTACATTTTTTGATCGGGAAAAACTGAACCGTTATTGGTTGTCAACCTAAATTTGACTAGGCTATTGACAAATGTCACAATTAAAATTTAGGACCACAAATATTGCACAAGAATATTTTTTATTTGAGTGGAAATTCCAAGAACCCCGTCTTCAAATCGATACTTTCTCGTTAACGGGGATTCACTTAATTCCAGCAACAAGAATTACGTCAATTGCATAATTATTTGCTAAATTACTCTTGTCATATGGTACTATATTTTAAAGATAATCGTTATCTCTTTGACAGTTTAAGTTACGAATTCTGTAAAACGGAATTAACTACATAGATTTCCATACTGTTACTTAAGAAAGTTGCATTGATTCGAAATTTTTTATTTTACCTGTTTGCAGATACCTAAAATCTTCTTCTCCAATAAATGTTTTATGTTGAAACGGTCATGATTTTTGGAAATATTAATTTTTCGTAGCTTTCTAATTCTTCCTCTTTATACAACAAAATATGGGAATTTTCCAAAGAAAAGAAGAAAGCAATTAGTTCAAAATGAACTCCAGCAGAGCTAATTTTGGGTCGCAGTTCTACAATTGTATTAGCAATTGATAATGACGTTCAAATTTCAATATTTACTTGGATAAATAATTGATAGATCAGTTCAAATTAATAACATTAAACTAACCGAAAACCATATTTTATGTAATGTTGTTGAGAAATTAACGAAAAAGAAACCAAATACAAAATCCATTGATATCGGCTATGACAAAAGAGACATTAGTCTGAAATTCTAAGTATTATGATTTTTTCAGGCATTTGTGGATATTGACGAATCCATTGTTCCAAATATTTTTTGCAAGATTTAAAGGGTGATTTTGTTGATAGCTTTACATATTTTTACATAAAAATAAAAATTCAAGAATAAAAAAAATCTAAAGATGGCCCTGGAATGTGGTTGTGATATGTGGAAAAGTTAGATTTGGTTTTGGTCACATTTGTAAAATAAAACTGAAAAATTACTTATATGAATTTCACTAATAAGGTCCTTCAGTTGAAGCAAATTTTGAGCATTTTTTCAAATATTTTGATAATGCATTCAACGTTATCAAAATACACGACTTTGAAACTATGTGTTTGTCGAAAGGTAGTGTGACGTCACGAGATATGTGTGATTCTCGCTATAGTGTCTAAAATGTTATAAAGTGAAGCATTTAATGTTTTTATATAAATAATATTGATTCAGAAGTATTGGATTCTTATGTTTTTTCATTTTTCAGTCAAAGTTGTGCCAAAGCGAGAAAAATAACGTAGGACACTGCAAAAAAATTACCGTATGCTACTCATTTTTTTGTTTACTTTACAATCATTCATAAAAATGAAAAAGAAATGTGGATATTACTCGCAAAAATGATGTTTTTCGTAAATCAAATGTGTGACGTCATGAGATATGTGCGATTGTCGATAAAATGTCCAAACTGTTATAGAAGTGAAGCATTTATTGTTTTTATATAAATAATATTGATTCAGAAGTATTAGATTCTTATGTTTTATCATTTTTCAGTCAAAGTTGTGCCAAAGCGAGAAAAATAACGTAGGACACTACAAAAAAAATTACCCTATGCTTCTCATTTTTTGTTTATTTTACAATCATTCATAAAAATGAAAAAGAAATGTGGATATTACTCGTAAAAATTATGTTTTTCGTAAATCAAATGTGTGACGTCATGAGATATGTTCGATTGTATGTAAAGTGTCCAAACTGTTATAGAAGTGGAGCATTTATTGTTTTTATATAAATAATATTGATTTAAGTACTGAATTCTTGATGTTTTATCGTTTTTTCGTCAAAGTTGTGCCATAGCGAGGTAAATAACTACAATGGGATAGAAATGTGGACATTCTCGTTATCTATTAACAATTTGGATAGGGAAATTAAAAAAATTATACAGATAGGACATAATAACGGTTTCAACGCAGACACAATCCAGAAGTTAGTCAGAAAACAAAGCCTCAAATTTACGTAGAGATTAATATACTCCCAGATCAAACAATCAGAAATCAAGAAATTTGTATTTTTGGTAAAAGAACAGAGACAATGGCGGGATTTTTTTAGAAAAAAACAATGTAGAACTAGCATTCAGACCACATGCCAGGTTATCTAATTTCCTTTTCAATGCCAAAGATAAGGTGGACAAATTGGAGAAATCTGGAGTTTATAAGCTTATCTGTCGGAGTGTAATAGTGTTTATGTAAGACAATGTGGTCGAAATTTTTCAAAACGGTATGCTGAACATGAAAGGTCCTTCAGACTAGGTAAAAATGATTGGACGTTTTCAAATCATTCCTTAAAATGCAACCATAAACTCGCGTATCTAAACGATACCGAGATTTTTCACTATGCAGGCAAGGGATGGTTATTTGGAATCCTTGGAAATTTATAAACATAAGCATTGCGGATGTAACCTACTTGAATTACCACAACAATAAGTAGAGAAAAGTATCTTCTGTATAGAAGTATTTGTTTCGAAAGAATTTTTTTTCTTTCGTGTAATTCAATATTTATATGAAAGTAGCTGTTTCAGGAAGACTTTCTTTCAGTTTGTGTCTGAAAGTTACTTCTTTGCATGATCTACACATCCATGTATAGAGTTACTTAATTTAGAATTACTTCCTTCCTTTCCTTGGAAGATTCCCTCATCCTTGTTTTTTGTATCAAGATGGAGTAGTAGAAAGCCAAAAACTTTCTTTCCCAAAAAATTAATCACTCCTAAAAATATAACCCCTTCAAGTCAAACAATAAGTTATTATGTAGGTAAATATTTCTTAAACTTCCTAGTTTCTCATCATGAACCTTTTAGTTTTAAGTAATATTAGTATTAATATATCAGTTTTAGGTCATTTTTGAGAACTTATTTTATATATACCAATTTTATGACAGTCTTATGCTTATGTTATCAGCAACCCTATTTATATATTTTCTTCTCATGTTTATAAACACTGTGTACCCTCTTGCTGTTTATATTCATGTATTGTGACTTGCTACAAATGTTTTCAACATAACGTAGTCAAATAACGTACCTATTTATCTACTGAATGACCAAATTGATCTAGTTTACTCGTCGGTTTCATACTAGCGTACCCACATTGTCACAGGTAAACAAAATTCAGGTAATAAAGTCATTAGGGACCATCTGTTATTACCGACAAGTGGTTGTATTGGTATAGGTACAAGGGCGTACACTGTTGATTATTTTCAGTTCATTTTATTCGTTTGGAAATGTCCTCAGTAACGTTAGTTACAAATTTTAATATAAGTGATATAAAAGTATAGGAAGTAATGGCTACATCCATCAATTCAAAACATTCTCAAGGTTTATTTTGCGAATGAAAAAAATTCAAACACAACTATAAGGATATGAATGTTATCATCAACTGTGATTGGTTCAAAGGTGTGCGTTATGTGCCATTTTGACTACCTACTTTGACAACACACTTGATGCTATTTCCAATAGTCACAGAAGAAAACGTCTCATGAAATCGAACCAACTCGAGTGAGAGACCCCTTATAATCATAACCAAAACAATCTGTCATTCCTCAGACACGTTCATCGCCTCCCCTCTACCGAAAACTCCCCTTACGAACTAGGCCCGCATGTTATGCGTGACTTCTCACATGCGTCACTCCACAATTCCTTTTTTTTACTCACCGAACGTGGGTTTGGGATCTTCCCCGTCAACCGCTTCCTCACCGTGCTGAAGCGACAGCAGGGCCTTCAGCCAGCCATCCAACTCTTCCTCGGAATCGAGCACGACGCAAAAACAATCGTCCTTGGTGTAGAGAGCGATGACATGTTTGTGTTTGGTGTCGATCCTCTTGTTGATGTTGAAGCACGTCTTCAGCGGAATGCTCCTTTTGGGCGCCTGCCCCGCGTTGAATTTCTTCTCGGTGTCGTAGTATTCGAGCCTGGCGGAACACTCGGGGGTCTCGGCCCTCAAAACGAACCACTTCTTTCGTGAGGTTTTTAGTTTTTTGAGGAAGCCAGAGCGGAGTACCTCACCCCCGCGATTGTTGCCAACACTTTTAACGGACATTGTCACGTGTACGTACTCGCGATAATTGCACTATGCAACATGCTCCAAGGGCACACCGTCAACTTTCTTCGTGCGCATTACCCGAACGCGTATTTTATAGGTCAACGAAAGGTGTGCGTGTATGGCACCCCCAAACAAACCAGCGTTTATGTCTGTTGTGGCGCACTTTGCGTAAACACTTACTGGATGCACTGCACTGTCACCGAACACGGCTTACTTAGCGAATTGTCAACAATTAACGACGGATTTCAACTGTGTGAAGATCACTCTACCACTCATGTGGCCGTGTTTCCGTATTGTAGACGTCTGCTCTGCTGCCGTTGCACTAAATGTTTGGCTGCCAAAATACTCACGACGCTGCGTCTCTGTCCGATACGTTCGCGCGACGGATTCTCTCTCTTTTCGAGTGGCGTTTCTGACGAAGCGGCCGAGCGTAACTTATAAACAATCCGTGCGCATGTGCAAATCGTAGTATTCAATAACGAGGCGTAGTTGGCGGAGTTGCGTGCAGGACGGAATGTAGGCGCGGATTTTCAACATAGAGGGAGAGATAGGTAATTATTCCATCTATAATTTCCGTTATGGTAAAAAAGTTAAATAACGCAGCTGAAAGAGCTAGTGGAGTATGGAGGAGGTCATCCTGAGCTCTATAAAGAAATCAATATTTCCTAACCACGCACAGAAAACATTATTGAACCTTTTCTTTCTGATTGATTCCGCAGTTACTTGATGAAGATCCATAGTAATTTCACGAACTACACTTTACGACTTGATCTTCACAAACTTTATTTTCGAAAACTATATCACGACATGTTTCGCTATCACAGTAGCTCTTTCCTAAGGAAAATATCCTGTGATAGCGAAACATGAGAGAGAGAGGGAGAATATACTTAATTATTATATGAGTAATCTTGTGGACAAAGTTTCACCTAATCTATTATACAGTTTTTATGTAAAAACAAAGTGCATTTACATTGATCAATTTTCACTCAATACATAAAATCAGTTTGTGTATATAAAAACATATAAGTCATACAGAGGGTACTGTGGCAAATAATAAATTAAAAAATAACATTTGGTATATATAAAAACATATAAGTCGGTCAGGATGCTGGTAAATAATAAATAAATAAGATATTTTTTTTAATTATCATTATAAAATCCTTGTCTAATGTTATAGTATGGTCTATCACTTATAAAACCTTTCACAACCTTCTTGTAAAGACTTTATTTCTGTTACATTCTTTGGCAAGTGGTTGAACATTTTACAACCATTATAGAGAATGGAATCCTTTATGACTGATGTCGTTAGTATTGGCAACTTAATGTTGTTGGATTGCCTTGTCACATAATTAATCAATCAATCAATTAACCAAACATTTATTGAATCAGTTTTCATTTACAATCACATTAGGCAAACATCATCATAAAATACTGGCTGATACAACAGGTCAAACTATTATAGAAAAACAAATACAAAGCATAACTTAAATAAAAATAAAATTACTAAGCTACAATCAAATTATGATTATGACTCAAGGAGAAACTCATCCACATAGTAGTATGCTTTCTGCAATAGAAAAACCTTAAGCTTCCTTTTAAAGACATTGGTGTTTGAGGACTTAATGTCATTACTAAGCTTATTATATAGTTTAATCCCACAGCACATGGGGTGATTCTTCGATACTGTCAATCTACTATAAGGCTGATAAAGTTGAAGGTTATTTCTGGTGAAATGTTCATGGATTTGCTCATTTCTAGGAATAATTGAAATATTGTTTCTTATATATATCAGAGTTTGGTAGATATACAAACTAGGCATTGTTAATACACTATAACGAATGAATAATGGCCTGCAGTTTGAACTTGAAGATGTCCCAGCCAGAATTCTGATTACCTTTTTCTGAATAACAAACACTTCATCAGCTTTAGCTGATAAGCCCCACTGTTCAAGACCATAGTAAATCACTGACTGAATTAAACTGTGGTATAAAAGCATGAGAACAACAAAAGAGACTGTTTGTTTCAACCTACGAAGTAAATATATATGTTTACTGAACTTCAGTTTGACACTATCAACATGGAAACTCCAGGTAAGTTTATTATCAATATCAACACCCAAGAATTTAGTACAATTAACTTGATGTAAAGTTTCATTATTTAATCTTACCAAATAGCTTTTATCAATGGTTATATTGATGGGTTGGTGAGGATTGAAATTTCTCAAAATATTTCTTAATTAAACATACTGTTTCCATTATAAAGAAAGAAATCACTGTTAGAATTCTATGAGTCATAAAGAATCTACAAGAGTCTGTACTTTTTGATTTGCACGTATATCTTAGGGCTCGTTTTTGCAAAATTAAAATATTTTGTAATAGATAATCATTACATACGCCCCACAATGGAATTCCATATCTCAGGTGAGATACAACCAGAGAACAGTCTTAGCTGCTGTTAAACCAATTTCATTCGCGACTACTCTGACTGCATGACAACCAGATGACACTTTATTACCCAAGGCATAAATATGGCCTTCAAATTTTAATTTTCTATCGATATGTACTCAATGATGTCATTCCCAATGGGTATATTGTCAAATTCACATCTGAAAGTTACTATGTTAGTTTTCGGAATATTTAGAGACAGGAGATTTGAATCACACCAACTCTTTACTTTCATCATATCGGTGGATATGATTTCAGTTAAATCATTTGCATTGTCCGATTGCCAAAAAGTGCAAATAGTGTGAATTTTCCTGAGATATTTATACTTTTCAAATCTTTGAGGTAGATGAGAGACAATGTTGGCCCTAGTATTGAACCTTGAGGCACATCATTACGTATTTTCCCAATTTCTGAGCGATGGGTTGTTTCGTGATCCACACAGTCGAAAGCCTTCGAAAACTCGCAAAATACTGCTGCAGCTACCTCGCCACTATTGATTCCAATATAAACCTTTTCTATGAGTGAGAAAATTACATTATTAGTGCCTTTGCTACTTTGAAAGCCAAACTGTTCTTTATTAATGATTTTATGTTTCGATAGAAATACAGTTATCCTTATCTTGACCAGTTTTTCTAGAAGTTTTCTATGGGATTTAGGCCGATAATGCGAGGAGTCGTCCTGATTTCCACCTCTATAAAGTGGTATTACCAATGATACCTTCAGGAAATCAGATAAACTTTCCTGCTTGAAATGATACATTAATAATGTTGGTTAAGAGTTGTAATGTGTTATCTGGGAGATTTTTCAAAATGTTTGCATTAATGTCGTCGTAACCAGAAGACATGTTTTTTTCAATGGAAACAATCACCTGTTTCAGCTCATAAATATCAGTGTCATAAAGAATGCAAGTTTCAGAAATAAAGGGTGGTTTTACTTGTTCCATAGGGTCGTACTGAGTAGTCAATTTTTCTGCAACAGAGCAGTAATATTCGTTAAGAACGTTTGGTGAAAGAGAAACTTCATGTACTTTATTAGATTTACCTCTTAGGTCATTAATTACTTGCCAACTTTTTTTCGATTTGCTTTCAGCTTGCTCGAATATATTTTTATAGTAACTTTTATTGCTTGTCAGACAACCTAACCTGTCTATAGATGCTGCGATATTTACTAAAATATCTTTGAAATGAGATATTATCATTAAACTTCTGAATATAGTGTGGTGTGGTTTATGAAATTATTGAACGATTTCATAACAGTTGGGCTGAAAAGTTCGTATGTTAACCTAGAATTTTTTTTATGTAATTTGATTTTGCCTTCGAGAGCGACACAACGATCATGGTGGGTATATACCCCTGCTGCTGTCTTCGACTCTAGGGATATATGGTAAATACGGCAACCATCTGAGCCTTCTTTCCGTTTTGAACCGTGAAACCCTTCAGTTTCTCTAGATGCTCTGGTCCACATATTCTTCGAGTTCTTTTCCGTTAGAGTGGAGATGACTCCTCTCTTTTGACTAAGATGATGGTTTGATAGTGCGTGCAGGTGTCTATCTGTGTACGTGGGTTTTCGGTACAGTTGGTTTAGTACCACATTGTTCGATGAGTACATCTAGGAATGCTATGCGCTGGTCCTGTGGAGTCGATGGTTTCTGCTGTTTATTGGTTATCTAGTCTTCCACGATCTGGAAACAAAATTAAATCAATAGGCAGGGCAAACTGCGTAAAATAAACCAGCACTTAGGAGTTCAATTAGTCGGTAACTTGTATTACGTATTCAAAAAAACACGTAAATGTGAGATTTCTACTTGAAAGTTTACAAAACCGGGACATGTGTTTCGCTATACGATATCATATTCGGGCGTCACAGTAATGTATTGTACGGTTTTGTAAACTTTCAACTGGAAATCTCACACTAAGGTGTGTTTTTTGAATACTAGTAAATACTCTTGTTTTCATCTGAGGCGTTTCATTAAATGCTTCCTATCTTTAAGTTTAAATGAAACAAAGTGTGTGTGAGATATCCTCGGAACTTTTTATTCGTTTGAAAAACATATTGATGCCATCGTTCAGATTTTCCATAACTTTGGCGCATAAATCAGGCTGAATTTGACCGATGACACGGGTTATGTTGGCTTTGAGAAACGCTGTGGTTTGTGGCTCATTCGCATACACCTGCGACTCAAGAAAACCCCACAAGAAAAAGTCTAGCGGGTTCATCAACCTATAGCGCTCGCCGTTTACAGTGATGACCTGGCCAACGCCGTTCTCAAAGAAATATGAACTGATGACGCCGCCAGCCAAAAATTAATACCAAACAGTGACTTTTTCGAGATGCATGGGACGCTCTTGGATCTCATATGGATTGGTGTCGTCCCAAATTCGACAATTTTGTTTGTTCACTCACCCATTCATCCAGAAATAGGACTCATCGTTGAAGATGATTTTTCGATGAAGTTTAGGGTCAGTTGCCAATTGCTTCAAAGGACATTCAGCGAACACACGTCATTGTCTTTCGTTGTTTTTCAGTTGCTAGGTCAGGCCCAAGCCACGAAGCAAACTTCGCCAAGTTATGGCTTGCGAAAGGCCGAGTTCTTGTGAGCGATGCGAAATCGACTGTTTTCGGCAAATCTTCGACATTATGGTAGGTTTGTTCTGGTTCTAACTACTGGAACTGTTTGGAAACTGCGCAAGACATGATGCATACAAACAAAAAATCTCAAACAGTCCGAAATAGTCTTGGAAACTTGGTTGAACCAGAACGTATTTTGAGGAGACCAGAAAATACTATTGATCATGTCCATCTTGTTATGTAGCGTATCCTTGTAGTCCGTTCAAATGTTATCTAACCTCAATCATCAATAACTTGATTCAAATAAATAAAAAATATCCTAGAAAATAGCCTAAACAAATTTCCACATGGTTGCGCATGAGCAACGGGAACAGTTCTCAACAGTTCAGCCTTCGGGACGATTCGGGACGGTTCAAGACTGTTTAGGATCCTTTCGCAGTCGAAACCAGAACAGGGATTCATCAATCCGAACTTATCCTCAATAAACCAGAACGCTCTATATCAACTGTGCATGATACTGACGTCCTAGAAACTGAATTTCGTAGAACCATAACAAACTTGATGTTGGTCGATCGTTAACTGAACCAATGGACTCAAATTCATCCACCACATTGGGGATTGTCCTCTCGGTAGGTAGATTATGGCGACCGTAAAATGGGCGATGCGTACGGTAAATTGTCCGAACAAAACGCTCATTTTGATAAAAGAATTTTATTATTTGCACGTGTTGCTGAATATTGTATCCATCCATGGTGATTCGACAAAACAGACTGGATGGGGAAGCAAACTGTCAATTTGTTGTACATAGAGGGCGCTAAGTGTTTGTCATCAAAAGATACATTGGTTATATGGGAACATTTCTGATTTTTCGTTTTTATTAAGAGAAATGGGTCGTTGTGCTTCTTTCGGGTGCAAAGAAATGGGAGTGTATAAGTTTCCTGAAGATACTGTTATGAGAAGAAAATGGGAAAAATCTTTGAGGATAGTAACGTTCAAATGTACTGATCATTCTAGGTTATGTGGTGAACATTTCAAATATTCTGATTTTGAGACTACTTCAACGACAACTGGTAAGTAGCATTCATTTTACTTACTTATATGTGATATCAATTTTATAAAATTTTATAGGATTTTCACTCCAAAGAACTTTTTTTTAAAAAAATCAGCTGTACCTTCTATATTTTGCTGTACTTCGAATTCTATCAGTCTACGGATGTTGAGATTAGAAAAAAGGAATGCTAAACGTGATTTGAAGCCAGGTAGTAGTGATTCATCTGAAATTTTCGAAGATAAAGATAACCAGCTTCCTCTCAATGATGAGTATCCAATAAATAAATTTATTATATTGACTGCTCAACCACCACTATATTCCATTTGATTTTCAGATATAAATTATCTAGACCTCCAACAAGAAATTGCCTCAGAAGTTACTTTCCACCCCGAGGAAGATAATACTGATTAGGAAAGCCACCTAATCAGCCAGTCCACACAAACACCAACTTTATTCAGATTATTTTCCAATGATGAATTTCTAATGAACAAAAAATCTGTTCTTCATTATACAGGTCTCCCTTGAGGGATATTCTCGAAATTGAAATGTCTATCATAAGCCTCTAATCTGAAAACAAAATTGAACCTTAAAACTTGCATGTTTTTGAGGTTCATTGATTATTAGTGAAAAAAAACACAAAATACGTTTTTTGTTTCAATTATTTATTTCTTGGGAGCAAATTGGATGCAAAAAACTGTCTTTATAATGAGAGTGTTGTTCAAAAATGCAAAATTATGAACCTTTCCACTAGATCAGTTTTCTTCCCTCTTAGGGTTGCACCTCTTCTCTGTAACTCCTCCTTCAACTGAGCGATACGCCATGTAGAATACATCTTGAATTGCAAGCAATTTAAATAAGAAACTTTCAAATAAATCAATAAATAACGGTTGAAACTTTGGCAGCTAATGACCAATGTGACAAACAGTCAGCGCACTCTGCCGGATGAGTTTTCCGTAATCATCCCCATTGATGACAACTAATTGGACTAGCTTCAACAACATGGCTGTTATCAATCGTCAGAGTTCGGAAGGTCCCTGTTTTGAAAACAGAAGCAACTACTTTTCGAAACGTTGTAGTCTTTTTGAAAAAAGCCAAGTATTAAAAGATCGCTCATCATAAGTTTCCAATACAAGATCCAAAGGTACAACCGCAAAGATTTTGGGTGACACCCAAAACACTAATATCTCTAATTGATATATCCGGTCTTTGTTCACAGTGTGGGATTCGGAATTGTTACGGTTCGTAAACCGAAATATCTGTTCGCATTTGTCTACTGCGCATTTTCCACTTCAAACTCAAAGTCCACATTTAGACGCAATAGCTCCTCGGCCTGTAACGAAGACCGCCCAGCGACTAAAGAAACCGAATCAAAACAAAAGCGCCCTGCTTGTTCCAATCCCACCGCTCGTCGATGGTCGATATTACAACGAAACAAACAAATCCGTAAGAAATAAACAAAATAATTATGTCTTGTGGTGAAGCAGAGCGACGGGCAAGGTGCCTCTATGTTCGATCGACGAGGGCCAGTGACCTTGCGCTTTACGGCCATTTAATTCTAAAAATGGACGAAATTAGAGGTGTATTGCACAACCGGCGAGTTAGAAGATTCGCCCGAAGTCGCTGGTGGATGAAGAGCAACGCCCTTTTGGCATCGCAGACGTCTGGCGGGAAACGGTCGCGAGAAGAATGTGTGTACAGGGTGTGCCGAAAGAATTGCGCCGAGACGCGGTAGTATCGATCGGTTTTCTGGAAAATAGGCCGCATCGACAGTTGGCTAGTTGACCCGATTAGAGGGAATTTCTTCGGAGCGTGTGATGCGGCGTGTCTGGCTCGTGGCGAAGTTTTTGAAGGGGGTAACGTTGACGTTTTTTCAGCGAGTTTTTGTGGCGGTTTCTTGGCAGGCCGGGTTTACTTACCTGTGTACTTTGTTTTAGATGAAAAAGAAAATTACTTCGGGATATTTTCGTTTTCAAAAACAATAAATTAGTGAACATGATAGGTATAGTCTATCCATTCCCAATTGGAACGGCAATAAAAATAAGAGCACTACGAGGGGTGTTCATAATCACTGCCCGGCAAATGGGAAATGTTTATACTACCAGTGCTTTTATGTTCAAAGCGTCCCTGGTACAGTCATAAACATTTCTTGCCTGTGGTCCCTAGTCGCCCAGATAGTTAGTAAACGTGCTATCAAATGTAGTTGAGGAATAAAGGCTCGGCTAGCTGGACTGGCTGAATACTAATTTTTTGCCCGTTTCACAATATTTTTCTATCAGTGCTGTGTGTTCGTGCGGTTAGTTGAGGTAGTGAGTTGTTTTGCAAACCGGTTTTTGAAAACTTTTTCTGGAGATCAATTACCCTAACACCAAACTGATATTTTTGCACTCGACGCGCGTTTCGCTAACAAGGTTAGCATCTTCAGGAGAAGCAAATTGATAATGAATCTAAAGACAAGGGTTAACTGTTTATATACTTAAAGTTTTTTGGTCCCTACGTTAAATGTGTGTGGAAATGTGTTGTTGTGAAATTGGCCGCGGTGGTAGTGCGCCCGACTCATGATCGGAAGACCGTGGGTTCGATTCCTGCCTCGACCAGATATTTTTCTCGAGAGAATTCATCTGGTTGAAGTTGGGATGATTCTGCAACCGTGTTAGGAATCACACGTTAAAAGGTAAGACCTCGTTAGTCCTTAGCTCGCACAAGTTTCTCAACTTCTGAGAGTTGTCGTTCGTATGGGGGCGACAGCTGATTAACGGAAAAACAGATTTTTTTTTAATGATGATAATTCTAATTGATTTTTCGGTAATTAACCAGTGGAACCACTACCTGCAAATTAATTTGTCCGCTTTTCAATCTATTGTTGACAAATCAATTTGCAGGTAGTGGTTCCACTAGTTAATTACCGAAAAATCATTTAGGATAATCATCATTTAACAAAGTCCACATCGGACCAAAAAACTTTAGATATATAAACAGCTAACCCTTGTCTTTAGATTAAGTATCAATTTGCTTCTCCTGAAGATGTTAACCTGGTTACCGAAACGCGCGTCGAGTGCAAAAATATCAGTTTGGTATTAGGGTAATTGATCTCTAGAAAGAGTTTTCAAAAATCGGTTTGAAAAACCACTCACTACCTCACCTAACCCCACGAACACACGGCACTGATAAAGAAATATTGTGAAACGGACAAAAAATTTGTGCCAGTCCAGCTAGCCGAGCCTTTATTCCTCAACTACGTTTGATAGCACGTTTACTAACTATCTGGGCGACTAGGGGCTAGAAGAAGCGACTTTATTGAGAAAACTTGACGATTTAGGTATAGGGACATGATATATCATCTTGAAGCATTTTTCACCATCTTTCAATTTACCGAGTAATATACAGGGGGTTTCATTTGAAAAAATGAACTTTTGACTACTTTTATGCGCAATGGAAATAATAGTAATTTTAGCACGCCCTGTAAGATATGGAGTCGATTTCTTGGTGTTATTTGAATATTTCGAGTTTGTCCAAACTATCATCAAAATATCAACTTTTCATGAATTGAGAGTACTGATGTACTTAATTTCAATTAAGGCTATGTTTTGGACCATATTTAGCACAATTTATTTTTTATTTCGAAAACAGATAGAGATAGGTATAGGACATCATCAACAAAAAAGTATTAAAATACCAGAGCGACTCCAAAAATGTATTATTATACGGGGTGTTCCATTTAAAAAAATAAAGTTGCTAGGACTTTTTGATGGAAGTGTCAACGCCGCAATGCTGAAAATATTTTAGATCGATAGAACAGGTAATGAAATGTGAGAGGTGAAATTTTCAGAAAAATCATGCTTTGCGTTTTCCAGAAACGTCTAACCTACCATCGACCGTGAGTCACGCTGTATATATGGAGTGGTTTGAAACTCTGGCCATTGAAGAAGCCCATAAGAAACCTCGAGTCTGGTTGAGATATTTGTGACGTACTGTTTGGAACCTTTGTTGTAGTAATGAATATTACTGGAGTTTTTTCCCAACACCAAATCGTTATTTTTACACCTCGACACGTGTTTCGATCACCAAGTGATCATCTTCAAGAGAAAGATCCACCATCAATCAACTAAAAGAAGAATCATCAAGACTCTATTAGACCGTGCTTTCGGGCTCTGTAATACGAAGGAAGGTCTCGAGAAGGAACTAGACTTCATCAAAAATGATCCTCAACGGAATGACTACTCCAAAGCGATGGTAGAAAAGACTTTGGCTAAAAGACAGCAGGAGCCTCGCAAGGAAGAGAACCCGTCACAACCAGTGCTTGCACTTCCCTACGTCATAGGACTATCGGAGAGGATAAGAAGAATTGGTTCCAAGTACAACATTAGAACCTGCTTCAGATCCGGTAACACTATCCGTAGCAGCCTCATGAAAACCAGGCCATCAAACACGGACTGCGATTCCAAGAATTGCATTTACCGGATACCCTGTGAGTGCGGAAAATCCTATATTAATGAAACTAAGAGGCCATTAAATGTTCGCATTGCCGAGCACAAGAAACACACACAGCGAGGGGCAACCAGCAAATCAGGAATAGTAGACCATGTTTGGACCCACCAACACAACATCGAGTGGTCCCAAGCTGAGATCTTGCACAGGGAGGAACATTGGTTTAGGAGAAAATTCAAGGAAGCCGCATACATGTTGTCCAACAACGTATTCAGCCAAGCTAGCGTAGAGATACGCATCATCAAGCAAAAATTGGCTAACTCCCGCCAAACGGTCATCTCCCACTAAACCAGTGAAGCGGAAAATGGAAAGCGGGGATAAGTGGAAGTACTCCTCTCGCAGGAATCAGTCCAGTCATCACCCGAAGACGATTGTAGATACCAACAATCGAAACGTCGTGAACTAACGTGGCTTGAAATCTCTTAATTTTGTATTTTTATTTTCTTTTTTCATTTCTTTATTTTTATTTAAGTTTTGTTCAATTGGTCTATTTTTACTTGTATTTTATTTCACTGTTATTCCATTTCAGGTTTTTGCTTGGTATAATTTTTATTTTCAGCTATTCATTTTTTAATCCTTCTCTTTTAGGTGTCTCAAAGATTTCTAATCATTTTATATATCAGACAATGGAAATCCGAACTAGTGAAATTTTACATTTTTGTTATAACAATGTTTAATTTTCTACTTTCAGTCTTCCAATCCTGTTTTGAATAATAATAATGGTGTTTTTTGATTAGTTCATTTGAGTCCCTTCGAACGTTCATAAATCATTTGCGAAGTCTCACTAACTACGCAGGTTCTTGCGAATTCCTGGGTCTTGCAGTCCAATCTCGCGAATACCGGTATTGAACACTTCTTCCGGAATTGCATTCTCTACTCGTAATGATAAAAATACACCAAAAATTGGTGGTGTATTGCACAACCGTCGAGGTAGAAGATTCGCACGAAGTCGCTGGTGGATGAAGAGCAACGCCCTTTCGGCATCGCAGACGTCTGGCGGGAAACGGTCGCGAGAAGAATTTGTGTACAGGGAGTGCCGAAAGAGTTGCAAACTGCAGTAAATATTATATATCTCATTCAGTTATTCGAAAATTGTAACATTCTAAATTCTAACATAAGCGAGACTTTTTGAATTGCGTTCCCTAATATAAGTTACAAGTTTTCATTTAACTCGATCAGTTGGTATGTTAGTTAGCCTAGCCACACTGCCCTAGAAGATAACGTAGCTGCTTTATGGAATTGACCTTTACTTGATAAAAATTCGTAACCTATTCAAGTAACACTATGTGAGATTTTTAATGAACTGTTTACAAAACCGCAAACACGTGTTTCGCTATACAATAGCTTTCTCAAGCGTTCATAGAGTAAGGCTGTTTACTTGTTCTTTACTTTGCCTTAAATTGAGGATGAAATTATACCAGGAATAATTTCTGCATGTATACTGATCTATATTATATATTTTTAATAGAATATCAAAAACTAATAACTCTCAACATAAAAAAATTCTTCCTTTCAAACCCCTACTTTATTCTTTTCATTTTGCGTTAAAAATTATGACTGTAAGTGAATATTTTTCCATATATCACTGATTTTTTCAATCAGTGATGTTTGTCGATCCCCCGTTATATTTCTGTTTATCTCCAATCGGCCAATCTCCCGTAAAATTCCCGTTAATTCCTTATTATATCCTATTCAATCCCCTGTTACATTCTTGCCAATCCCCGTTAAATTTCTGTCAATCCCCTGTTATATTCTAGTCAATCCCCTGTTATAATTCTGTCAACCCCCTGTTATATTTCTGTCTATCTCCTGTTATATTCCTTCCACTCCCCCGTGAAATACCTGCCAATCCTCCGTTAAATTTCTCTCAATCCCCTGTTATATTCTTGTCAATCTTCAATTACATTCCTCTTAATATCCTGTAATATTGGTGCCAAGCCCCCGTTAAATTTCTGTCAATCCCTTGTCAATTCTTGTCAATCCCACGTTATATTCCTGCTAATCTCTCGTAAAATTCCTGTCAATCCCCTATTATATTCTAGTCAATCCTCCGTTATATTCCTGCCAATCCCCCGGTCAATTCCTGTCAATTCCCTGTTAAATTCCTGTCAATCCCCGTTTATATTCTTGTCAATCCCACATTACATTCCTGTCAATCCCCTGTGAAATTCCTGCCAATCCCGCGTTGAGTTTCAATTAATCCCTTGTTGTATTCTCGTCAATCCCCGTTATATTTCTGTCAGCCCCCTGTTATATTCCTGCTAACCCCTTGTCAAATTTATATCAACCCCAGTTATATTCTTGTCAATCCTCCTTTATATTTCTGTCAATATCCTGTTATATTTCTGCCAATCCCCTGTACAATTTCTGTCAATCCCCTGTTATATTCTAGTCAATCCCCTGTTATAATTCTGTCAACCCCCTGTTATATTTCTGTCTATCTTCTGTTATATCCCCACCAATCCCCGGTGAAATTCCTGCCAATCCTCCGTTAAATTTATCTCAATCCCCTGTTATATTCTTGTCAATCTTCAATTACATTCCTTTTAATATCCTGTAATATTCCTGCCAAATCCCCGTTGAATTTCTGTCAATTCCCTATTATATTCTAGTCAATCCCCTGTTAAATTTATGTCAATCCCCTGTTATATTCTAGTCAATCCCCTTTTATAATTCTGTTAATCCCCTGTTATAATTCTGTCAATCCCCTGTTATATTTCTGTCTATCTTCTGTTATATTCCTTCCACTCCCCCGTGAAATACCTGCCAATCCTCCGTTAAATTTCTCTCAATCCCCTGTTATATTCTTGTCAATCTCCAATTCCTCTTAATATCCTGTAATATTGGTACCAAGCCCCTGTTAAATTTCTGTCAATCCCTTGTCAATTCTTGTCAATCCCACGTTATATTCCTGCTAATTTCTCGTGAAATTCCTGTCAATCCCCTATTATATTCTAGTCAATCCTCCGTTATATTCCTGCCAATCTCCCGGTCAATTCCTGTCAATCCTCTGTTAAATTCCTCTCAGTACCCCGTTGAATTTATTTCAATCCCCTTTTATATTCTTGTCAATCCCCCATTACATTCCTGTCAATCTCCCGTGAAATTCCTACCAATCCTCCGTTAAATTTCTCTCAATCCCCTGTTATATTTTTGTTAATCTTCAATTACATTCCTCTTAATATCCTGTAATATTGGTACCAGGCCCCCGTTAAATTTCTGTCAATCCCTTGTCAATTCTTGTCAATCCCACGTTATATTCCTGCCAATCTCCCGGTCAATTCCTGTCAATCCTCTGTTAAATTCCTCTCAGTACCCCGTTGAATTTATTTCAATCCCCTTTTATATTTTTGTCAATCCCCCATTACATTCCTGTCAATCCCCTGTGAAATTCCTGCCAATCCCCCGTTGAGTTTCAATCAATTCCTTGTTGTATTCTCGTCGATCCCCCGTTATATTTCTGTCAGCCCCCTGTTATATTCCTGCTAACCCCTTGTCAAATTTATATCAACCCCAGTTATATTCTTGTCAATCCTCCTTTATATTTCTGTCAATATCCTGTTAAATTCTGCCAATCCCCTGTTCAATTTCTGTCATTCCCCTGTTATATTTTTGTCAATCCCCCGTTACATTTCAATCAATCCTCTGTTATATTTTTGTCAATCCCTTGTTTTATTAGCCAGGTTAGTTTTCTCACAAACTCTCGACAAACCCATAGAATATTTTAAAAGAAACCCACTATACTTATTACAATAACATTTATTTTATAAGACTACTTGCACAATACACTATTCAACTATGAACAATTGAGAAACAATCGAAAATGACAGTTACATCAACTTATATCCCTTAAATATTGAAACTCAAAACGCACTATAAATTGAAATAAATTGAATAGTCATTAACACATTACCTTATAAGCAAACATCAGCTAATGAACAAGGAAAAACAAAAAGTACTAGTGAAGTAAACCCTACTTTTTTAAACAAGGTACTGCGAATTGTTGAAAAGCATGGAAATCAATGGACCTGAATTGACCTTGTTGAAACTCCTGAAAAAAAAATAAAACTGTCAGATCATTTTCTATCCAATTAAAACAATCCTTATTTTGGTGTGTAGGCTTTTACGGCTGGCGTCAATAAATTGCTCGATGCCAGTTGGATGATTTTAGTGACCCAAACCGTTATATTCATAATCCAACTATAGCGCTCTTTCGATCTGCCGTAGATCTCCTCTGTCGTATTGGTACAGTACACAGCACCAGTGGACAGCAGTTTTCATCAATTCAAGAAGGTGATAAAGCCCTATTCCAAAATCATGTTTTATAGATATCAACAACGCATGCAATGTATCTGCCTTGAAAGTGGACATCTTAAGAAACACATCGAAAAATTCTTCGGCCCTCACGGCTGAAGTACCAAACGTTTCAGATGCTAGGACGGAGGTTACCTTTCAACAATGCCTGAGTTGCTGACGTCGGTTATTGCTGATGATGTCTGTCGCAGTATCAGAAGAAATATTTGGTACTACGTTTCCTTTGACCACGGCCTACACCAGTCCAGATTTGTTTCTCTCCAACGGTGACTCTCGTATTTGTACAGTTGGTACCAGGCGGAATTGGCAACGTTGGAATTTTAACTGCAGACAAGTATGACATTACACCAAGTGACACAGTGCCGATGACATAAAATGGGATTATCCATTTGTTACATTCGATGAAAAGTGGAGGGATTATATTGAATACATAACCAATAAAAAGCAAACAAACAAAAAATGCCTATTACTCACTTTGTCTCCGCGTCATATATATCAAAGAACTTTAGTTTATCCAAAATTATTTTCTTGTCCGATTGGTCGATTGAATTCATGAGTTCTTCTGGTAGTTCACTGTCGTTTTCAAGAAAATACACGATTAATCTGAAAAAAATAGTAGATAAAATCCCGCAACGTAATCGCGAACATGAAACGTTAAGACTAGTGGAAATGGAGTACTGTTGCATTTCATCCGTACCACATCGACACGTATATCCTTAGGCCTATATCCATTCGTAAAAATTACCCATAACGTCATCGCGAGCACGTTCCGTTACGGCTAGCGGAGACAGAGTATCTGTTGCATTTTATCCGTACATGTTGAAACGTGTACCCGTGAAGGCACGTATTCATTTGTAACAAGTGACCCGTAACGTAACTGCGAAAATGAAACGTTACGGCTAGTGGTAATGGAGTACTGTTGCATTTTATCTGTATCACTTTGACATGCGTAACCGTACCGACCGAACCACCATTTGTCGGTTTTTGGTCGTCGCATCAAAGATTGTTAGTTTTGCACGTCGACAAGATGGGGCAAGTATAATATGTATGGGGTGTCTCAACCTGTTGTGAAGGTAAAAGTCGCAGTCGATCGGAGAAGACCAGCGTCAGTCGGCGTCATTTCTTTTAGGGGATAATTTACAACACTATTATTCCGTAACGTAACCGAACGACGTTACGTTACTCAACGCCGAATCGTTCCAAGTTATCGCCGTGCTTAACGTAACACTTTCTAATGCAATGAAAAACAAATGGTGCGTAAAGTGGTGCGTATGAAATTCAACAGCCGTAACGCCATATATTCGCGGTTGCATTACGAGTCTTGTTACAAATTGATACGCGCCTCAACAGATCTACTCATAGGTCACCGTCGTCCGATTCATCATACGAAGAGACGTCCGCTCTAAGAAGATGAAGCGTGTCGCTTCTGACTGGATGAAAGAGTAGAGTACAAACATGGTGTCTGCCCCGCCGCAAACCGAATCAGATTCTCAGTGTTCGGCTTTGTTAAGAAGCAGGACTTATTTGGACAATCACTTTGGACCTAACCTATAACCTAACTTCATTTTAAAAACATTTTGCTGCTGAGTCCGCCCTTTGCCACTGTAACAATTGTATCATAAGTTACATCTCTCACTAACTAACCTCATTTTGATGATAATCGGCCTTTCTTTCATGTCAAACTTGGGCAGCAATCTGTCGGTGGTCGTGGCGATGCCGCATCGAATGCAGGAAAAGTTTACGTCTGCCATTCTCTTGTTTTTGTAGCCGTGGCAGGGGGCGTGGTACTTTTTGGCGCATTTGATGCACCGGATGATGTCTACTTTAGCGAAAGTAATGGTGAGCTCACAGAGGCAGTTGATGTCGTTATTCAATGCGCCAGCTTCCGAGTCATCGTTGCTCATCATCGAAGAGTCCTGTTCGACATGTACTGGAAAAAATATTCAGAATATTTAGTGACATTTTATTTTTGTTAAAGAAGGTATAACAACTTTTGCATTCTTGTTTCTAGCCTTCGTTAGCGCACAACTCTATCATCCCTTCATTTCTTCACATGTCTGCATGTTGGAAAATTACAGACTTCCCTCGGCCACTTGCACATGTGATTTTGTTTCAGATATTTTGAGTTTTCTCAAAATAATGTTTGTAAGATTCACTCTCATTAAAACAGTTCATGAAAATTGGGATTTTTAAAAGGAGAAGCGACCGAAGTGAGGAAAGTGAATTGTTATAGCGAATACCCTGTATATAATGGCGATGTTACGATAGCGCATGGCTGGTGTAAACCTCTAAGTAGGAATGGGTCAATTAAGGATGAGCCTATGGTGAGAAGCGCTTAATGCGCAACCTTTGCTGCAGGCAACCAGTGATGCAACAGAGCACAGTCAGATGCTACAAATGCAATACGCATATATAGAGACGGCTCAAAAGTCAAAGAAGGCTCAGGATGTGGAGTGTACTCCAGATTACTAAGCCTAAGGAGTATGTGGGGAAAAAATACCAGCGTGTTCCAAACAGAACTGGCTGGTATCTCAATAGCCACAAAAGAAATAACCAGGAAAGGACTTTCTAGCAAAAACATAACAATCTGCTCTGACAGCAGACAAGCCCTATCAGCCTTGAACAGACAACGTGTTACCTCAGGGCTAGTACTAGAGTGCCACCGAGATTTAGCCAAAGCCTCGATAGATAATAACATTATCCTGAGGTGGGTTAAAGGGCACGACAGGAGTAAAGGTGATCGCATTGCCAACTCTTTAGCCAAGTAAGCGGCTGGAATAAGAATTTTAGGACCCAGTGGCACCCATGCTCAATCCCTAAAGAGATGGGATAGAATCAAAGGATGCAATTTTGCCAGGATCACCCTGGGCGACCCTGGCGCCGAAGAAATATCTGGCGATGACCAGGAAAAATCTACGCTTAACAATAGGAGTTCTGACTGGCCACTGTCAACTAAGGAAACACCTCCATATTATGGGACTAGTGGACACACCTCTATGCAGGATGTGTGAACAGGAAGATGAGACTTAAGGCATGACCTAGCGAGTGCCCGGAGTTATCGTCAATAATAATGTGTGTGTTCGGCGAGTCTTGGCCTACACCTGCCGATATAAAGGTTCTAGTGACCTGTCCACCGTCCTGAAAATGACAGGATGGACGATGACCTAGGAGGACAACTCCTCGGGAGGAGTTGGCCTAAGTGCTGTGGACTTACACTCACCCTCCTTACTCTACAGAGATACAGATACCCTGTATATGTTTAAAACGAACGAAAAGATAATTATAAAGGGAGACGAAGTTACAGAATTTTTGTTGGAGGTAAATCCATTACTGTTATTTTTTTCGTAATGGGAGCGCCGGTACTACGGAGGACACGCTGGCAAAATTACCCAATGATGACTCCCCCACGCTGTAAGGTGAATGTCCGAGAATCATGTGCTCTGAGTCAAAATGACAGCCTTCTGCATCTGTACGGGTAAGATTTCTGCTTCAGAGCGGCAAACCGGTATGATCTTCGAGATTCGAGAGTAGAGCGCATATCATTTCACCAAGGACTCTAACAATTTGAACAACAATTCAAATAGAATGATATGAGTGAGGCCTGCAGGAATGGAAGAAAAAATCTTGATGTTCTATCGGTTTTTTTTCTTTTCGCCCAAAGGAAGGGGCAAATGCCCAGGGACCGGCTCAGGTAAAAAATCTTAGCCACCACGGGTCGGCTGTCGTAGCAACCGTCCTGTCACTGTCATAGAGCCTTGACCTTCATTAGCCTAGTTTAATTGTAGTTTTGTTTTGTGAATGCTAATTGCATTGTAGAGGAGGTAAGGGGGCATTGTTGAGACCGAAAGGGGCCCTCACAAGATATTTGGCTAGGGGTCAGAATTCGTTTGGGCGGGCCTGCACACGGAGTTGACAAATCCATGACGAATGTCGTCCTATTACTTTGAGGAGTCTTATTAGCTTGCATCAGCCTGAGGGTAAGGAATGAATTCGGTAGTAGCTCTATATTCACTCACCCGATAATGTAATTTCGCTGATATTGATCTTAGATGCAGGAGTTTTCACTGTTTTCTCCACGTTTTCTTCATTTTCATCTGAAAGATATAAAACAACAGAGTGTGTATATCCTGAGTATAGTTTGTTGAGTTGGAAGAGTTACTGTCTTTGGAAACAACAACAAAACAAACTGTGACACATTGTGTTTTTGACAAAATTACATAATTTTCCAGACATTATCAATAAATTTTGTTTTTCATATCTGGAAACAATACGAGATTTGATTGAAAATTAACTGTAAAAAGTCAAGCAGATAATTTTTCCACATTGAGAAACCTTGATGATATACAGTAAGAAATAATTTATGTAGCTCATGTCAAAATTCGTGAACTCACCCAATTTGTCTTTGGAACTTCTGCGAGATGCAGACAAATCAGTTGGCTGATGGGTTGAAGATTCATCGCTGATCTGAAACGAGCCAAAAGTATAATTTCAGAATACATATAACCTAATCTTTTACTGGCTGATGTTAAATTAGACTACACTCTTTTTAATTTTTTTTTAATTAAAGCTTGTTGAAACTACACAAATATAAGGACAATAAACAAGATAATTAACACTGGGGATACATTCACAATGAAAATAGGACTACGCCAAGAATATTAATTACCTTCAACATTGGATAGTGGTATAAAAGCTGAAGGTCATAGCCTACACAGACGATACAGCCCTAATGAATAGAATAAGGAAAGGAACTGGAGTCGTTTCAAAAAAATATAAAATCCGATGGATGTGAAAGCGATTTTGAGCCCAATTCATGCAATTTTGCCATCGCTTTCATTGCTTTGTGACGAGCAATGAAAGCGATGGCAGTAGGTACAATCTTTTTCTTCAGATGGGGCCGTTTTTCCGCAATTTCGTCATTCGAACGCTCCAATAACGCTATGTAATAGTCGCTGTTGATGGTTTTTTCGTCGGTTTAGGCACACAGTGACGTCATCACACCAGTCAGGCTGCCTCTCAGCTCACCATACAAGGCAGACAGACCACCCAGTCAACCAGACTGTACCAAATTGTCACGTGGTGTCTGTCACCCAGCTAGCTAGGCGGTGAACCAATCAGAGTGTACCAAATTGTCACGTAGCGTCCTCAAACTGTCACGCAACTCGCCAGCTAATCAGAGCGCACGCTTCTGCATTTCAGAACATCGTGGCGGGAGATTTGAATTTTCCGTGGAGATAAATCATATGGATTCAATATTAGTAACGCCATCTGTGTGTTAGCCTACCAACTTTCCAGAACATCTAATAGATATGGAATTGGCAAACAATATATATGTTTGATGAAAAGTGAATCATTTTGAATATTTGAGAGTTACCTTATAGAAGAGAAACAAAGAAGCACAGCCATTGGAACATTGAATAAAATGATGAAACGAAAACCAGAGAACACAGGAAAATCATCGCAACAGCTGTTCTCCATGAAAAAACTGATAGGGGGGATATTTAGAAAGGTACTAGTAGGAGCGCAAGAGACTGACAGACAATGAGGAAGGACAAACAAATCTGACATAAGCAGACTGTTGTCTGTACTCTCACATTACACAACTAGTCTAAGCATGAAGAATATATACTTGTTGTAACATGTCAACGGGTTCTTGCAAAATGTCACCTAAAAAGGGCTTCTGGAAGGTGAAAAAAGCAAAGAAAGACCAATAAAGAGGTAATTAGCTGAAATCAGAACAAACCTGAGGTAACTGAAGATTTGGAACTAGAAGAAAAAACAAAAAACATGAAAATGAGTCAGACAAAAAAGGCGTTTTAGGAGGAGAAAGAAAGAAAAGAAAGACCAAAAAGGATATGGCCGCTGAAATCAGAACATATTTGAAACAAAGAAGATTCAGAAGTAGAAAGAATAGAACGAAAGACATGAAAAAAGTGATATCATTGTTAGGCATATCCAAGTCATGGTATGGTACTGGCCAAATTGGAAACTTGCAAAATAATAAGAAAAGACAAAAGACTTGCAAACAGTAGAGAGGACAACGATGAGATTGGAATCTTTGGTGTGAAAGTTGAATAACTTTTTTCGAGATCAATTGCCCTAACACCAAACTGATATTTTTGCACTCGACGCGCGTTTCGCCAACAAAGTTAGCATCCTCAGGAGAAGAAAATTGATAACTAGTCTAGTCTGGTTGGTCCTTATATACTAAAATTTGTTACCTGAGGTTGTATACCTGAAGTCCAATATGGAATTTCTCGGTAATTTATCTCGAAAAAAGTTATTCAGTAGAAAGGACATTGAAAGGCATATCGAAGGCATGAGCCTCATAGGCCTACAGTACTGGAAGATCAAAAAGGAAATGGCTGCATGAAATGAGAACAGACAACTAATAAACAACTGAAGATTACTTACCAGCGCACCATGCATTCTACAAGTAATCTTATGGAATCCCGTATTCACCGATCCGAGCTGTCTTTTGCCGACAGGAACTTTTAAACATTCTGGTTGGACCGCTGCTGAGAACCCTGGTGGTTGGTATTCACGAGGAGTAACTGAAAACAAAAATGTTCAAGAAGGAAGAAATGCTAACTCTAGAAAGTTACTAGTCACTAATACTTACCAGGGTGATATGTGAATTCTATTGTAAGTCGTGTGTTCTCCAGTTTCTCGTTTTTCCCCAAATCGCGAATAGCCTGCAATAAGTCTGTGGTTTCTTTTTGAACATGCACCAAAGTTCTTTTGTTTTCGGTATTCGGGTCTCTGTTGTATTTTAACTTGAAATTGTAAGTTTCAGACACGTCACCTGCGGAGTTTCTCATGAATAAGAATATCTCTTTCAGCTGAAAAATAGCAAAATCCAGTTACAGATCACCAAACGTGAAACAATCTTACGTAGTTGTTTTCTATAGCATGTTCAATACCATTTAACCACGAAATGTACAAATTTATCAAATGATGTTTTGGTTTTTTTGGGTTTTTTAGAACAATGAAGGGAACTCCCTTGAAGTTCCTGGTCTTCAATTCGGATTCTTCCAGCTCCAATCTTTGGTAGATTATGTTCAAAATGCAGCATCTTACCATTTTTTGGGTGTATCGCTTCGAAAGAGTGACTGAAGTAACACTCTTTGCGATGAGGCTACCGGTCTGAAACATATTTTCTGTGTATTATCAGGTATGTAGAACAATTTCACAAGTATAATTTTGAAAATCCAAAAATGAAAACTAATACATTTATTGATACATATAAAGGGTGAGACGACGTTAACATTTATTTATTTATTTACCAATATAGGGGTTACAAACAGATTAACAAATCCAATAGAGAATCCACTTTATAATTTTAGTTCAAGTGGGCTTCGAGAAAAAAGAATGTTAATTTTAATTTTTTGTAAATTGCATTGGACAATCAAAGAATAACATAATTCTTATAAGAGTGACAGTCTAAAGAGATTTCAAAATATTGAATATCATTGCAAATTTCGTTAAAGGTTTCAAGCATTCTATAAAGTGGTGTATTTTGAGCAGCATTTGTCCTTGTGCAAGTTAACTTAAAGAATTCTGTACGCCTCAACGTTCTACCTGAACATTGAACTCGATTTTAGAATAAATCTCTGGGCAGTGGACTAATCCTTTCATCAACTTGAAAATCATGATAAGATCCGTAACAGTTCTTCTATCCTTCATAGACATAAAATTGTATTGGCGCATAATGGGACTGTAATCGCTATTCGTAATTGGAAAATTCAATTTATGACTAATGAAGCGAAGAAGTTTGTTTTGGACTTTCTCAATGCTATCTATGTTTATGTGATACTGATGATTCCAAACAACCGATTCAAAGCAGAGCCTACTATGTACATATGCATAATATAAACTGAGGAGAGGTTTTGCCGTTCTGAAATTTTGACAGTTCCTTTTGAGAAATCCAATAATACTATTACATTTATTGACGGTCTTTTCTATATGTGAATTAAATGACAACTTCGAGTCCATAATTATTCCCAAGTCTTTAACTTCTGAAACTGATTTCAGTTCGTGATTTTCAAAGTAATAATTATTTCTGATTATATTTTTGTTCCTGGAGAATGAGATTGACACGCATTTTTGTGGATTGAGAAACACATCATTATCATCACAAACTTTTTTGAGCCGCTGCCAGCCTCCTGAAATTATCCGCTGTCATATGAATTCTTTACTGTATGATAGATTTTCAAGTCATCGGCATACAGTAAAAATTTACCCTTATTAAAGCACCTAGAGATTTCGTTGATGTATATAATGAAAAATAAAGGACCCAAATGGCTGCCTTGAGAAACTCCAGAGGATACCGTGGTTGGAAAAACGCGCTTCGAGAACAGTATTGCAGTTCTGGTAATTGTTTTGGATTTATTCTTCGCCAGAGGTTCCAGTTTCACCTTTTATAAGAGATGCTTTCATTCTCTCAACAACGATGTCCAGATTTGAATCACATTCACCCACAAGTGTGTTATCAAATAAATATAATATACCATTTACATAAACCAGATAGAACAATGGCCCCAAAATAGACCCCTCCGGTATTCCACAATAGGTATATACATAATTGTTCTAGATGAACGAAATTGAACAAAAAAATCTATTCAGTCCTTAAGAAGTGTGTTCCAATGGCGTGATCAAAATAGAAACAATCTTTGATGTTGCTTCGTTAAGTGAATCCTTTGAAACTTTATCAGAAGACATTATGAAGACGTTATAAAATCATATTTTGTATATTTTCGACTGGTACCATCAAATATCACAGACGTGGGTTCAAAAAATAAGGCGAATGTTCAAATTTCGCAAGCTACGTAAATACAATTAGCGTCATTACTTGTTCGTAATTTTTTGGTCGAAAACAACGCCTCAGCCACTGTATTCACCAGATTTGGCCCTCTGTGACTTTTTGTTGTTCCCAAGACAGAAGAGACCAATGAAAAGACGGCGTTTTGCGACGGTTGAGAAGGTAAAAGCCGAATCTCTGAGGGAGCTCAAGGACATACCAAAACGTGCATACCAGAACTGTATCGAGGATTGGAAAAAACGCTGGCACAAGTGTATTATTTCTAAAGAAGGACTATTCTGGATGGGACATAATAAAAATTGACGAATAAATGAATATTTTTGAAGAAAAATCAAAAGTCACCTTATTTTTTGAACATACCTCGTATGCTGTTGTATTGTGCTGCTGTATTCTGCTGTTGTATCATCTCTAGATGATCTTTGCATGGCTGTGTATCAAAAACAGAATCTTTTAGGAATCCTTTTGCCAATCTAGGTAAAGTGACATTTCTAACATGTCATTAAATCGAAATTTGACGCAGCAAGGAATTAATTATATCCACTATCTTAACACTCGGTATAAAGTCAAAAAATCAATCAACCTTTCCCAATATAGTCAAAATTTGGAAAGAATTCAAATAAAAAAATCTCTACTAACCAATACAAGAGAGTCTGAATGAAAAATTCAAAGTATCAAACATATGAGATAACAGAATTTTCATCATTTTGCTGTTTCAAATAAAGGTATTGTGACATGTGAAAATAAAATATCTATGTGTAGGTTTGTTTGTCTGTATGTTTGACTTGGGAACGGTTTAATAAACCGAAACTGGTGGTAACAAATAAAAATCTCAGTAGAAATTAGACAAACATTTTTTTCCCCATCCTATATCTATCTGTACCTAACGTATCAAAACCTGTTTATTTTTCAATGAGTCAATGTAAATATTCAGAAAACTATTAAAAATGCTAAAATACTGAATACTATTAGTTTATTTTTTCACAACTCCTCAATAACTGAATTAAATCAGATTACATTGAAGTGAAGCCCAAATTTGCTCAACATGAAAATTGAATAACTTATGATGTGGCAATTTGACGTTTAATTTCTTTCCTAAAACAAAGTAACAAGATTATTTTTATTTCTAAACATTCCAGAATAGTTTTAAACATATCACAATCAGTTCAATATATTTGAAAATTTTGGATATTCTATTTGTATGTCGTCAGTTATTATAGTGGGCCTTGCTGATTGTTCAAGTTTCCTGAGAGGAGCCCAGGACCGATGAATATAAACAACAACTAATCGAGTTTTTATTGCAAGTGCAGTTCAATATAGAAACTTACCAAATCTAGTTGCGTTTGCTGTTTAGTAGCCATTATTTCACAAAAATTAAGAGTTGAACTCCACTGATAAATAATAAATTGAAAACGCTATGCTATCCAACACTAAAACTTACCCAGCGTCAACATTTGAGAAACGCGCCGCGTTGCGCACAATGTTATAAACAGATGAAATCCTCCTCGAAACGTAACGATTGTACACGTTGAAAGGATGGCCAAGTTCTTCAAATTTTATGCTATGTTCGATGCGACAGAAAGTTCCTGACATCACTAACGGTGCTCTTGAATTGAATGAGTTGCATTTGAAGTTTTGTAGAAGATACACGGATTAATTTTCCTGCATATAAAAAGGAAATAAAATTATTTATCCTCCCTATATAAAACTGACCTCAGAACACAGTAGGTGTTCTGTGATAGGTATATTACCTTGGGTATGTTTATCCGTGTCTAAGGCATAGAAAGTCGGTTGAATTAAGAAAAATGTTTCGTATTTTAAAATTTGGATACTTCCGATTATGTAATACATCAGTTGTCGTCAAAAGGACTAAACTGAAATTGGTAATGGATTTTTGAGGACGCAACCTCTATTTAAAAATCTATAAATTGAAAAAATTATCAAATTTCTATTCTACAAATGTCTATTTTCATTATTTAGATAAATCTACTTTGCACATTACTTAAAATAAAAAACAAAGAGATGAATGATACATAATTCGAAATACATTTTATTCAACACTTTTTTTAATAAAACCCTTCAAATCATATAAACAAACCTTCACAGTATGGTACAATAATGGAATATATTTTGTAAATGAAAAATTTACAATGAATAAATTAGTACAACACCGGATATGTAGATGAATATAACTTAAAACTATTTACACTGAGGTTCTGTTCGCATTTCCAGCCAATCTGTCAACTACCTAAAAAATATGTAAGTAATACAAAAAATAATAAGAAACGGTATTGGAATCAAAAGAATATGTCTAATTTCTCCACGAAATTAGTTTCCAGTAGCCATGCATGGTCAAGTTGAAACTAGACATAGCCTGCCAGACCTGGTTTTGTGCCTTTTTATTCAAGGTATGTTGTTACAAAAGTATGTTACAAGGTATGTATAAAAACATTGATGGATAAATAAAAGGCATTTTGAGTAAAATTGAGTAGAAATGAGTAAAATTGAGGAGTGCTTTTTAATTTTATTATTTATTTTCATTAATTCGTCCATTTTTGTTTATTTTATTTACTGATTAATTTTTTATTTGTTCATTTTATTTTTATTTATAGGTTCATTCTATTTTTATTGATCTTTTTTTTTGGTGTTTGAAGGAACTGAGTTTATATAACTTTTCATTTGAAGTGGTAGTTTGTTATATAATAGTTTCGGACCTATATGAAAAATGCTGTTTTAGGAGTGACTTCGATTGGTTCGTGATCATTCGTGGTGGATTAATTTTGTTGGGAATTACAGTTGGTTTTGTTTTTTTATGCATATGTAGTTTGTCAATGTTAAAGATGTCTTGGTCTTCGTAAAGCCTATCAGTGAAGAAGGGTTTGTTTTTTTTTTGAAACCTACTTTTAGTATACAGATTTGAGGACTTTTCAAATTTTGTAATGCATTATTAAATGATCCTCTCCGTACAGTATCTAAATAATGGTTCAATTAAAGATGTATATATAAGTTTTAGGTTCCGATTGTCTGAAATATACCTAAATATACTGAAATATATACTGAAATATACCACAGAAATACCTGTGTCTGATAATGATGAAGCATAAGAAATGGTGTACAATGAATCATACTATTGAGGAACCTGATTATAAAGAAATTATCCATGAGCCTAGTGAATTAGAAAAAAGTATTTACGATTTACAGTTCTGCTCCGAAAATCTGTTTAAAAAAATCTGTTTTTCCGTTAATCAGCTGTCGTCCCCAAACGAACAACAACTTTCAGAAGTTGAGAAACTTGTGCGACCTAAGGACTAACGAGGTCTTATATTTTAACGTGTGATTCCACACGGAATAATCATCAAATGTAATTAAAATGTAGAATTGGTCTTGATGGTGTTTTTCTGAAAGTAGTTCCACAGAAAATTAGTTGTTGTGGGTATTTTGAATTATGTAATTTTTGGATAACTGAAAAAAATTATTTCGAAATGTGAAATGATACTAATTTTGTTTTTGTGCATTAAATTGGTATCACCTCATAATTTCTTAGCTACAAACATCTCAGCGGATATCTCATCAGTAAAGTCTCAGTAAAAAAGCCTCAGGACAAAAACATCTCGCCAAATGAAATTTCATACAAAAACATTTCTATTTTCGGCGTTTCATGTATTTCCCTCGTTGATCGTCAAACATACTCCTGCTCCTTCTTCATACTAAGCTCGTTTTGAGATATCTTTTGTCCTAAGAAGTTTTTTATTGATGTTTTTGGCTGAGACAATATTGCCCAAAATATCATTTTTCAAATAGAGGTGTAGCCCATTTAATTTTATTAAAAATGAGTATTTCCAACTCATGTTGCGTTAGCACTCATATTTTGTTACCAAATCAAAAAGACTATTGGTTAAAAAAATTAATAAAAGCATTATTGTATCCTGTTCTGACAGATCAGCGAACTTGAGTTTCGGCATGACTACCAGAAGGATAATATATTCTTTCCAAGATAAATGACCCCAACCTCAGATGTTGATCATACTTACGCTACTAATTAATGGTAAATTTAAAATTGTACCCAAAACTGGCACCCTCCTTAAAAAATTTATGGCAACTGGGAAAAATCCACTGAAACAAATATATTCGTTTAAAACATAGGCACTATTTATGACCGGCTTTCATAATCCACAAATTTGTTTATTCATTCAAGAACTAGTTTAGAAAAGGATAAGTAAAAATTCGTAGAGACATAAACTTGTTCAATGCCAACGTTTCAAATTCTAACAAGTCCATCATCAGGTCTGGACAATGAGAAAAAATGGGTTTGAATATAGACTACATCTCTTCCACTTTATATTGCGTGACTTCATTTCGAATATATAAAGTATGTTGATGTCTAGAATGTCAATAACTTACCAAAACATACTAAAAAAGAATTTACAGAAAGCAAACACTTATTGAGTTGTTTCAGAAGTTTTGTTTGAGTCAGTTTCGGACAATTTTGCTCTACGAATTCAAATTGAACAGTCCAAAAAATTAACAAACTTTGGGTGCTTTTTCAAGGTTTGGCTCTCCTATTGGGACTATTGGATTTTGGTTTCGATGTTATAACCATATACCTGTGATTTGTCACCAGTTATATTTTTAAGCAAATCTGGATCGCCGTTGACGTCATTCAGCAATTTTGAAACGAATTTTGCTGGAACACGCTTCATGCTCAAACATAGGGGCAGGTATAACCTATATTGAGGAATATTTTTCTCATTGTAGAGCTCTGAGGATGGCACCCTCAAGTTCGAAACGTCGGTAATAAACAATAGATTTCTCTATGAATTTTTGCGGATGTTATCCCCATATAGTTCCTAAATGAATAATGTACATTTCAATACAAAAATGAAGTGAGCAAAAATAGAAACTCCCAATGTGTATTGGTTTAAAATTACCTAAATAGCAATATAAATCCATATGTTTCGACTATCATTCCCACTAGGGGCCATCTAAAAAGAACTAAGGCTATCCCACCAAAGAAGGCGAGTGACCCTTTTACTTTGTGTCGCTGAAAGAAAAATCGGAATGTTCGTTCCCTTCCTATAACAGCCGCTAGGCCTGCTATAAATAATATCTGAAATAGAAAGAAAACATTATTGATGGACGAATTACACTTATGATTGATTCACACAACAAGCTTTCACTTAAAGTTATCAGAATGTAAATTAATGGTAGTGATAAGGTGAATGTCTGGTGTATAAATACATCATTATTATGGAATACAATAACGCTTAAATAGAATAAATGAAATACTTGCATTTCCTAATGCTAGTAAGCTTCTATCAAACAGTAATAGTACTCCCAGGAAAATGAAGAATATTCCAAATGCAGAGAGTCCAACTCCGATTTCTGAAATGAATATAAAAGTAAGAACATAAAACATCTTTTTTTTTCTGACTAACTAACTTTGTGAGTCTGTTATTTCAAACATTCTTAAACTAATCCAATTTCAGTGTTCTTGTGATCAACTGTACAACATAACCTCTTACACGTCACAACAAATGAGTTGTAATGGAATGTCTGTATTTTTTCCGGGATTTTCTTATTGGATGGATTTTTAACTGGCGAAAAAAGCTCTTTCAAGGAGGACTAATCGCTAATTCATTGTTTCATTAGCATTATTATACCAAAAATTTAAATAATCAAAAACTAACATTGACGGCTTCACATCATCGTGGGCCAGGGTTGCCACTCGATATTTTATTTTCGTACTAAAATTTAGACAATTTAGTAATAAAATCGGCGGTTTCCTAACTTTTATATGTGCCTATGATCCATATTTCAAGGTCATATTTTTAAAAGTTTGTTGTTTGCTAAAGTAAAAATCAAGATTGGTCTACTGCAACTGACCAAAAGAAAGGTGAGACCGAAAAAAATTTCATAGAAAACCTTAAATTTTGGCCTAGACTTGATAAACAGGTCGTTGAAAGTTTGACATAAGCCGTCAAAATGTACTTGAAAACGATAAACACCAGCAAAGTGTTCACAATAATAACGTTCTTCGTAGATTTATAACGAAAGTAATGAAAGTGAAAACCCTGGTTTTCTGTGGTTTAGTAAGAAGTTTCGTCTGGGTCAATTAACTCAAACTATATTTTGGCGGTTAGCAGAGCTAACTGAACTAATGTGGTTCTCAAATATCTAAGAGAGTGAGAGGAATTTTTTTGAAATAATTTTTTTCAATATTTGACGTGACATGATATGATGTTGAATTCGAAAAACTTTTATTCAAACTCTAGTGCCACACAAACATTCATAAAAACCCGTCTGCAACGATAATTAATCATCAATAATAATACTCTCAACTTTAGTAATTATAGAATATCAAAAATAATAAAAACATTTCTGCAAATTCCTACCTCTTGATCAATTACAATTTCAAAAGCAATTAGAACGAATTGAAGTAACAATTAATTTCTTCACCAGATAGCTCCAGGGATACGGTAATTGATGTTTTAACATTTTATGGAGATATGGAAGTTCTATTTGCAGTTTCAACAGATTCATTCGTGTAAAATTTGTTGAAATTAAAATATTTCAAAACTGGAACATGTTCGTTTCTTGTTAACTGTCCCTCAGTGCGGCCTCTATGAGGCAATAGCTAAACTAGATTACGAAAATCAATGTTAATGCAGGTGTTTTGGTTTGAATGAAACAGAATTTTTAAGGTTTTTTTGTAAGCCGGTAGATGAATCCCTTATACCTTTTTAACTCATTCTTAAATTTCAAATATATCTTTATTCATTCCTGTTTCCCATTGGAAATGAAGATGAATTTAATGGTGGATGTAGACATAATGACAAAGAGAAATTTTATAACCTAGGTTTTACAATAATTCTTGAATTTAAAAACAATCTTAGTCACAAAAGCAAGAATTATGATCACTTAAAAAACTGTCCAGAGTTCTGATGAAATTATTAGGAAACTATCACATTGCCATGTATTCCGTCAACATATTACAAATATAGAAGAAAATGGTATTGAATTAATTGGTGTACGTCAATCTAAAACTTTCTTCCAGTAAGTGGGTCAAAGTAATGCGCAATGACCCACAGTGGACGGCTATGAACATTTCATTAAAATGTAGATAATTAAAGTGTACCTACATCCTCAAACGTCGCTGGCGGTGTCATTCCAAAACAGCGTGATTTTCCAGTTAATACAAAGTAATTTTTTTTTTCTACTGGGGCTTTTAATGGGACGTTTGTTTGAGAAAGTTCTTTTTTCTGGACGTTTGCTAATAAAACTAAGATAGGAGAACGTCTATTGAATCTACACACATCGGAAAAGTCTAGGGATATTTTTATAACATACTAAATATCATAAAAATAAATGCATGAGGTCGTTTAATTTCGATTAAATTGGTACACTCGACCACCCTGTAGATTTCTATGGGTTGAACAAAGCCTGCAAAAACGGTAACTAATCTTTTATCAAGTTTTTTACAAAGTGTAGGTTTTCGGCTAAAATGAATAATCTGAAAGTGTCGAGTTTGTACATTCTATGCAGTTCTTGCTCAGCAATTAAACTGGAAATATTGTGCTTTAACATGGAACGCCATCACTTACCATTGGCTGAGATGAATAGAGCTGTAGGGCTTCTTCAAGGTGGCATGCGACAAAATGATGTAGCTCTTCGTTTGGGGGTCTCCCAAAGTGTTATCAGTCGATTGTGGCGGCGTTTCCGTGAAACTGGCAGTCCAGCCGAACAACATCCAGGGCGAGGACGCGCTACAACTGCAGTTCAAGACCGATTTTTGGTCTTAACCGCAAGAAGACAACCGACAATCACAGCACCTGAGTTGGTTAACGTGTTGCAGCAGACGCACCAGGTAACCATTGGTCGTGATACTGTCAGAAATCGACTGCATGAAGCAGATCTCCACAACAGAAGGCCACTTAGATGTCCACCTTTGTCGAGAGGCAGTCGCCGTAGAAGATTAGAGTGGTGTCAAGAACATCAAAACTGGGATGCAAATGATTGGGCCACAGTTTTGTTCACAGACGAATCCAGATTTGGATTTCATCCAGATTCTCGTCGAGTAAGACTGTGGAGACGACCTGGAAATAATGAACGTTTGAGACACGTCCAGGAAGTCCGCACATACAGAGGTGGTACAGTAATGCTATGGGGCGGAATCATGATCGGCGGCAGAACCGATCTCGTTTTTCCAAATCGCTCCCTCACAGCTCGACAGTACCTCGACACCATTCTTCTACCTATCGTCCGTCCGTTTGCTGGTGCTGTTGGTGAAAACTTCCACCTAATGCACGATAATGCTCGTCCACATGTCGTGCGTCAAGTGACTGACTGGCTCACCAACGAAGGAGTTGATGTATTGCCATGGCCAGCACAATCACCGGACTTGAATCCCATCGAGCATGTGTGGGACATGCTTCAACGAAGAATTACTCCGCATATGGGGAACATTCACACAACGTTCCAATTGAGAGAGCTTTTAATCGCTGAATGGGCAAATGAACCTCAACAAGACATTGACAATCTCATTTTGTCGATGCACGATAGATGTAGGGCCGTAATAAACCAGCGTGGAGGCCATACTTTGTACTGATTCCAATTTTTTTTGTATTATGATTTTTTTTCGGGGTGCCAAAGAAGAGCCATATTTTTTTTAGTTTTGCTTATATGCGCACTCAGTATTTTTGACCATTTAATAAGTTTTGTTGTAAGTTACATTCGTTTAATAATCACCCGTCAACTTTTTTTTCACTAAAGCGATCTAAAAAAAAATTATTGCCATTTTTAAAAATATCCCTAGACTTTTCCGATGTGTGTATTAAATTCAAATTGTTTTCTTTTATTTATATCCTGTATCCTGGTAAAAGTAAAACATGAATGTCATTTCAACGTTAGTTTTTGAAAAAAAACTCAACTCTGGGTTTATTTCTTAGATGTACGATTTTTAGCTGGGGAAGGTTTTGGATCTCTATGTCTGATCTGTCTAGGTCTGATCTGAGATTTATAAAGCATCAAAAGTTGCTGAAGTTTCAGAACAGTGTTCTAAACTTTTGAGAAAGAAGCAGCCTTTGCAATTCCAAAGACATGATTGTGCCAAGACATCTCTCTCTGTAGGTTAGGGATGGTGAGTGTAAGCCCACAGCACTTAGGACACATGTGACCCATTGTACATCCTCCCGAGGAGTTGTCTTCCTAGGTCATCGTCCATCCTGTCCTTTCTAGGAAGGTGGACAGGTCACTTGGAGATATCTCCTTTATATCAGCAGGTGTAGGCCAAGACTCGCCGAACACACACTCTCTTATTGACGATAACTGCGGGCACTCGCATACGACATGCCTGACAGTCTCATTTTCCTGTTCACACATCCTGCATAGAGGTGTGTCCACTAACCTCATATTATGGAGGTGTGTGAGGCAGATGAGGCAGTGCCTCACCAATAATTTGCAAATTAAATAAATCACAAATTTATATTATTTTACTATTTGCATTCATTATTATATCAATTAGAATTATTATTAAATTAGTAAAATACGGTCCTGCCGCCGTCCGCCGTCAATTACCGCGTTTCACTACAAATATCATCCATCTCATTTCTGCTTTAAGTGGTATATGGATTGAGGCTTGCCTCTGCGTTTCTTTGTCTAGCGTATTACAATTGTTCTGTGTGACACAGCCGAATCTATAAATAGCTTTAAAATGTGCGTAAAAACTTCGTTTTCAGAGGCAAGCCTCGTAAGCGACACGAAAATTAACGAAAAATGACCGATTGTCTTTCGGGGAGGGGGCGTCTAATGCTAGTAATGCTATTTTTAGATTAACAGGTTGAGTTTGAGTTGAGGGTTAAAAGTGCACAGTGACAGTGCACACTTTTTTATTATAATAGATAGTTTTCGGTTCGGTGAGCAGTGAATCTCGGTGGTTTTTCTAAAATATTACATTACAACATTACTTATTACCGAAAAATGGATTTAGCGGGACCTAGCACAGCGTCACAACTTCCCCAGGTAAATGTAAACATTCGCAATACTTGTGATCTTGTTAATACTTTAGTAAATGAGCAGAATGAGCAAATTATATTTAATTTAATTTTTTTAAATTTATTGTTATAATTTTTTTACAAATGGTATTACACAACTGACGAAATAGAGTGACCACTAGACTAACTTTAAATTCTAACTTTGCTAAAAAAAAATTTAACTGTGCCTCACCATTTTCAAATACCACGAGCCGCCACTGGTGATCCTGGCAAGATTGCATCCCATCTCTTTAGGGGTTGAGCATGGATGTAACATTTGGCTAGTTCCGCAATTGTCGAAGGACTGGGACCTAAAATTCTTAGTCCAGCCGCTTCCTTGGCTAAAGAGTCGGCAATGCGATTACCTTTACTCCTGTATAACCCAACTCAGGATACTGTTATTATAATAATAATAATAAAAATAATAATAGTTTATTTCCCAAGAGACAAAATATTGAATTGGAATAGTCAAGTCTAGTAAAAAAGAAACATACAAGGTAGATTTACCAATATCACATTCGGAGCTTTGAAATACAAAGACTCGCCGTTAAAAATATATAAAAACATACAAAAATGTAAAATATAACAGAAACATTAATGACAATATTCTTATGAGATATCTTCTGTTAGAAGGAAACAAGTATTGCTGAGGCACCAGCCAATCTAATAATAACACTGATGATTTTCAAACAAGACTCAACCTCTAACGGAAGCAAGAAACTCTTTGGAAGGTTCGAAATAGATGAACATTTCAACCTAGCAGACCACTGTTATAATATTCATGCAGTCATTGTTCACTGTGGTTCTGGCGTTGAATTTGGTCATTAATACGCCTTGGTCAAAGAAGAAACGGACTGGTTTAAGTTTGACGATAGTCGCGTCACGAAGTGTTCCGGCGATGCATTGAATTTATTGGAGCCTCTGGAGACACCCTACATTTTGTTTTATGAGAGAGAGGACATTGGCAGATCAAGATCTTAAGATGATGTGGTGCTGCAGGTTTTTCCGGGTTTTCCTGCAGCTGAAAAAGCAAATGCGCCACTGGAATCAATGAAGTCGCCGGAGCGCCAATTAATTTTTATTGTTGTATCTATTTTATTTTTAAAATAATTAAAATGAAAAAATAAAAAAAAAATAAAATTTTCAATATCTTCTGAAAATAATTCATATGTTGAATAAAAACATCTTGTAGCAAGTAATTTTTTGAGTTGCTTTTTGAAAGTCAATAACGGAGAACAGTTTTTCAATTCATTTGGTGATTTATTAAATGCACGTAAGCCATTATTAGCAGGAGAGCAGAAATGTACTCTACTTTTACAAGTAGAAGTGATTTTGTGAACAAGTATATTAGAATTCTTCACAAAACTATCCCTATTCTTGAAAATATAGGGACATAATTCAACAATATATAACGATGGGAGTGTTAAGATTTCATATTTGCTGAAAAAACTTTTACAGCTCTCGGTACTAAGCACATTCATGATGCACCTGATGATTTTTTTTGTGCAATGGAAACTTTCTGAGACGTGGTTGATCATCCCCGGACCATACTAAGTCTTTGGCTAAATTTTGGTGGCACTTTAGTACTAGTCCTGAGGTAACACGTTGTCTGTTCAAGGCTAATAAGGCTTGTCTGCTGTCAGTGCAGATTGTTATGTTTTTGCCAGAAATTTCTTTCCTGGTTATTTTTTTTTGTGGCGATTGAGATACTAGCCAGTTCTGTTTGGACCACGCGGGTATTTTTTCCCATTCCCCACTTAATTCTTAGGCTTAGTGATCTAGAGTACACTCCACATCCTGAGACTTTAGCGCCATGACATATTGGTTTCCATTTCAACCTCCAACAAACTTATAGAAGCAGAAAGCGGAATTGTCTGACCCGACATTAATATACCCGGTTCGGAGACATTTATCTTCTTGGAGAAAACCGATGCCTGAGTTTTTGTGACATTGAATTGAACCTCATGTATGGAGCTCCGCCCTTAAGCATACCCTGAAACTGCTGGATTCATCCAGAAAAGAGCCATCCCCCTGATTAGAGACGCGAACATAGAGCGTTCATAGAGCGCCTCAAGAATTTTCCTGTAGTGCTTGTGTTTTGTCCTTTAAGAACATAATGAGTGATTTTTTTGCTATCTTTTTGGCAACACTGTTTTTGACAGATCACGAGTGAATCATGTCTTGTGTCATTGTCAAACTTGTTCAGTTTGGTCTATAATTTGACCATCGATCGACTTACGAATGAACAACGCTTGCAAATTATTGAATTTTATTATCAAAATTCATGCTCAGTGAAGAAAATGCATCGTGCACTTCTTCCAATTTATGGGCAGTTTCGTCGGCCTACTGAGGGAGCTATTCGGGAGCTTGTGACTAAATTTCGAAACCAGTTTACATTATTGGACATTAAACTACCAACACGCATACGTAGAGTGAGGACCAAATAAAATATTGCGGCTGTATTCGCCAGTGTTCGTGATGACCGTGAAATGTCGATTCGCCGCCGTTCGCAGCAATTGGGCCTCTGTTACTTCCTATACATGGAAAACTTTGCGAAATGATTTGAGTGTAAAACCTTATAAGACAGTGCTGGTGCAAGAATTGAAGCCACATGACCTCCCACAACGTCTAACATTTGGTGAATGGACGCTGGAAAAGTTGGAGGAAGATCCACAGTTTTATCGAAAATGACGAAAACAATGGCCGGAACGTTATTTTGAATGGCGAGCGCTACTGTGTGATGATTGACGACTTTTTGTTGCACAATATGGAAGAACTGGACATGCCTGACATATTGTTTTAACAAGACGGTGCCACATGTCACACGGAACGCGAAACAATGGCCCAATTGAGAGCCGCCATTGGTAAACAGTTTATCTCACGTTTAGGGCCCGTCAATTGGCTGCCTAGATCGTGTGATTTAACGCCTTTGGATTATTTTTTGTGGGGTCATGTTAAGGCTCATGTCTACAGGGATAAAGCAGCAACGACTGACGCTCTGGAACCCAATATTGAAGCATTTATACGTGAAATACCGGTCGATATGTTAGAGAGAGTGTGCCAAAATTGGACCTTGCGCATGGGCCATCTAAAGCGGAGCCGCGGAAAACATTTGCATGAATCATCTTCAAACATTAAATTATATTGATCGTTCTATCGATTTCAATAAAGATTTCATAATTTTTTTAAAATTTTTGTGTTGTTTTGAAAATCAAATCCTGTACCTCTTTAAAAATCACCCGTTATATAGGTATAGAAGTATTTGTCTCGAAAGTATTTTTCTTTCGTGTAATTCAATGTTGATGTGAAAGTAGCCGTTTCCCACATTTTTTTTTAAAGATGGAGAACTAGACAGTCGAAACCTTTGTTTTTCATTCCCACTTCATTAAGGTAGAAATTGGCTCTATTTGGATAAGTCGCCTAGGCTATAGAATATTCTCTCAAAGTTTGTCTGACTGTTCCACGCGAAAGACGCGTAGTTAGAGAGCGTCGTGACGTAATTGGCGCCGTCGGGTCGACGCATTCTCGACGAAAATGCGTTTTGGAAGGGTAAATGACCCAAATGCATTTCCTAGGATGCTATTTTGATAGGTCTAACAACAGCAATCGATGTCGGCAAGCGAAATCACTGGGGTGCGGACTCGCAGTTTCATTTGGGAAAAATATAACGACAGTGGGTTCAAGAACCGAGAAGCTTTGTTTCTGAATTACTTGCTATGTTATTAATACGTACATTTCGGTATTTCGGTTTGTCACGAGAGTTGGCTTGATTCTCGTCAACAAATATATTTTTTGTCACGAGCTTATTGTTTGCATTAATTAGGTATTAGCTTCTCATTCCTCATCGTTGTTTATTGTGCGATTTCTTTGTATTTGAGGTAGTACATATAAGAGGTAGTTGAAAAAGTAAACGGCCTGTTTTTCGATGTGGAAAAAACTCTGTTAATTCGCTTTCACAACTACCAGAATGAAAACGGATGACATTCAGGTGATTGCTAATGACTCTATTTTGAGAAACACCCATGATGCTGTTAAATTCCCAGGCATTCAAATGGATGAGAATCTTTCTTGGAATGAACACTGAACACTGTGATCAACTATATAGTTTCAAAATTGAGTTCAAGAACATATCTTCTCATTAACTTGAGAAATGTTCTCAACATAAACCAACTTATGGCTGTTTATCATGCCCAGGTCGAATCCAAGTTTCGCTATGGTGTATCTATGTCTGTAGGACAACTCTTCAAAGAGCAAAAATGTATTTATCCAACAAAAGCTATCTATCCTACGCTGTTTGTTCAACGTTCCTCGACAGTATTCACACAGAAACATTTTCATTGCACACGAAATTTTAACTCTGGTTGGATTATATATTTATGAGAGATTTCTGAGCCTTTGACTCATATAGTTAACTCCACCTTCATTGAGGGGAGGTTTCGTGATATACTGAAAATGTCAAAGGTTTTGCCAATATACAAAAATTAGGGCTCTCGATCTGACTGTGCATCTAATAGGCCTATATCGCTACTTAGTCAGTTTTCTAAGATAATTGAGTACTATTTCTATCAAAGATTATATGACTACTTTGAATCATTCAGATTATTTTCTTCTCGTCTGAATGCTTATAGAACAAATAAATCTACAGTTGGTGCAATTGATCAACTCATTAAACATGCGCTGGAAATCTTGGAAAACAAACAGCAGACTTTAGGATTATTTTTTGATTTGAGCAAAGCGTTTGACCTCGTTGACCATGACGTAATGTTACACAAATTGCAGTTTTATAGTATACGTGGCTCTGCATTGAATTGGGTTGGATCTTACCTGACTGATCGTAGTCAGTGTAAATGGAATGAATTCTGAAAGAAAATGTATATCAAGAGGGATACCTCAAGGCTCTGTTTTGGGACCCCTTCTATTTTTGGTTTTTATAAATGAACTTCCGAAATTTTGTTGGAAAGCTTCCATTACTGTTATTTTTGCGGACGATACTAACATCTTAGTATCTGCGGGAACTATATCAAAGCTAATGAAGTAACTGATCAAATTCCTGAGTGGTGTTCTATAAATGGCCTGGTGCTAAATGTTGCTGAATCTCAAATGCCCAACTTTGTTACTAAAAATACAACAACTGGCACTCCTGTGCCAGAAGTGCCAGAAGATGACAGTACTACCAATGCTGTCGAAAGCTCGAAAGCGCTCGCAGATAATTAATAGAAGATATAAAGCTTCAAATCCTTTTTGTAGAATTTGATATTGAAATATATATATATATATATATATATATATATATATATATATATATATATATATATATATATATATATATATATATATATATATATATATATATATATATGATGAGCTGTTTTCTCGGGTTTCGCTCCGTGTTCTGTGTATTTTCTCCCCATAAGGATTATTTTCACAACGTTTCGGCAAAGTCTCATTTGCCATCTTCTGGTGATGTCTGGTTTTTTCAACTAGACTAGTTGAAAAAACCAGACATCACCAGAAGATGGCAAATGAGACTTTGCCGAAACGTTGTGAAAATAATCCTTATGGGGAGAAAATACACAGAACACGGAGCGAAACCCGAGAAAACAGCTCATCATACTTTATCCGTGAGAATCTTCGAGTTAACATATATATATATATATATATATATATATATATATATATATATATATATATATATATATATATATATATATATATATATATATATATATATTTAGTTGTGTATATATATATATATATATATATACACATATATATATATATATATATATATATATATATATATATATATATATATATATACACAAATAGAGATTTTATCGAGTGTGCATGATACAAATCAAAAATGAAACAATTCGTGGATACAACACTCAAAAAAAAGGGGGGCAAACCGCGGACACGTGTTTCTGGCTATTGGCCTCATCAGCGCGGTGCAGCCAAGTGTAAAGATGGGCAACACTCGTTTGCCGAAATCAAGAAACAACACAAACGCACGGAGTCAACAACAGGAGCCAACCGCACATTTGTGGTTCCAGTTAGAAGATCTCGAATTCCCAGGCTACATCTAACATGACAACGTAGGCAGCTCTAGCTATCTGAAATCCGTGAACATTTCACCAGAAATAATTCTCAACTACATCAACCTAATAGTAGATTGACAGTATCAAAGAATCACCCCATGTGAATTGGGGTTAAGCTATATAATAAGCTCAGTGATGACATTGAATCCTCAAATATTAATATCCTTAAAAGGCGACTCAAGATTTTTTTATTGCAAAAAGCATACTACTCTGTGGATGAGTTTCTCCTTGATTCTTGATTTGGATTGTAGCTTATAAATTTTTTATGTATGTTTTATATGGACTTTTTTATCTTTTTTATGTTTGTTTGACCTGTTGAATCAGCCAATATTTTATGATGATGTTATGTTTTTGTTATTGTCTAATGTGACTGTGAAGGAGAACTGATTCAATAAATGTTTGATTGATTTGATTGATAACAGACCTCGTACATACTTAATGACTAATAGTTTTAGCTTACTTTAGGTATAACCTGATTAAAAATTCAAACATTTGGAATTTCAGCAACTCATTGAATGGGCATGTAATAAACGAATTACCAATTCCTACATTAGAAATCAGATTTCAAAGAGGGGAAGAATTCAATTCCATATGGTTATTCATTAAATTTTCAGAATTCTCAAATCTATTAATTTCCAGGCATTCCAAAATATTGAGTTTAAAAACTGTCTGTTGCAACTATAAAACTACATAGTCGTAGTTGAATTCATGCCCATCTGACAAAATATGATTTGCAAATGTGGAATTGGTCTTCACAATCCTATGTTCTTTTATTCTTTTTGGGAAAATGCTGTTTCTGTTTGGCTAATGTAAGATTCTTGCCAAGAACCATACGTCACCTTATATAGTGCGGGTTGAAAGTTGATTCAACTGATTTGAAAGACATGCTAGGCGTGTAGTTAACAAAAATTATCCAAAATTGACTATGGAGTGGGGCAGATTGAATTTTTCTTGTGCTCGCCATTCAACCACAGGATGCGGACTTGAGACCGCTGATGATATCTCAATTACAAAAGAAGCTCTGGAACGATAGTACAAACTGAATGTTAATGAGTTTTTCAACGTAGAAATAAAAATTTTCAATCAGTATTAACAACGAATTTCTCGGCTAGTTCTCCATGAATATGTATGCTTGTTTAGAGAATTAAACTATTCCAATTATATTAAATGAAAATTATTACTTTTACAATCAGCTAATGTGAGAAAAAACACATTGCATGTCCTGACAATTTCAATTGTCATGTCAGCTAAAGTATTTCATTTATTTGAATTTAATTAACGTATCTACATGTATTTATATTATCAATTTGCAGTAATTGTCACCTTTTTTATGTGTTGACTTAATTCATTCTCGATCACGAGTCGAACTTCACAAATGAGTTTTGTGTCAACATATACAGTGCGGACGTAAGTAGCCCCCCCTCCCACACCTTTCAAACGAAGCGAAATATCAGACTCGAACAATTTTTTTAAGAATAATTTTGAGTACTGTTGACGCAAAAGTCAGTGTGACATCACTTGCCAACAAAAGGTAGCAATCAACTTTTTTTGTAATGAGAAAGGTATTTCAATGACCGTCATTTTGTTGAATTTCGATAATCGGTTTCGGAGTTACTGATGTAACTTTGGGACTGGGAATTTCGTAATTCCACAACCCTATGTCAGATCTTTTGAAATAAACGTTTGTTGGAAAAAGAAATGAATTAGAAACAAGTTTTTGATAGAAAAGTGTTGATTTCAAAGGCATACCTTACTCATGAATGAATCATTTAAACCCAAAAAAACTTGAGGTATTCTCTTATTCCATAGATATTTTCAGTGTATTCAGATACGGGGTTTGCGGCTGTTTTTTTGTTTCTTTTGAAAACTAGCTTTTATGAAAGTACCATGTGCTGCTTTTAGACATATGAATACTGCGGCTGTTTTTTGTTTCTTTTGAGACGAGTTTTCATAAAAGTGTCATATGCTGCTTTTGGATCTATGAATAATGCGGCTGTTTTTGTTTCTTTTGAAAACTAGCTTTAATAAAAGTGTTATTTGCTCCTTTTAGATCTGTGAACACTGCGGCTGGCTTTTGTTTTTGAGAAGTAGCTTTTATAAATGTATCAAATGCTGCTTTAAGATCAATTATTACTGCGGCTGGTTTCTGTTCCTTTTGAAAACTAGCTTTCATAAAAGTGTCATGTGATGCTTTTAGATCTGTGAATAATGCGGCTGGTTTTTGTTTTTGAGAAGTAACTTTTATAAAAATATCAAAATGCTGCTTTTAGATCAATTATTGATGCGGCTATTTTTGTTTCTATTGAAAACTAGCTTTTATAAAACTGTCATTCGCTGCTTTTAGATAAATTATTACTACGGCTGCTTTTTGTTTCTTTTGAAAATTAGCTTTCATAAAAGTGTCATGTACTGCTTTTAGATGCGTGAATACTGCGGCTGTTTTTTGTTTATTTTATAAAATAGCCTTTTATGAAAGTACCATGTGCTGCTTTGAGATTTATGAATACTCCGGATGTTCTTTGTTTCTTTTGAGAAGTAGCTTTTATAAAACTATCAAATGCTGCTTTTAGATCAATTATATTACTATGACAGTTTTTTGTTTCTTTTGAAAACTAGCTTTTATGAAAGTATCATATGCTGCTTTCAGATCAATTATTACTGCGGCTGGTTTCGGTTCCTTTTGAAAACTAGCTTTTATAAAAGTAGCATGTGCTGCTTTTAGATTTATGAATACTGCCACTGTTTTTGATTCGTTTTGAAAACTAGCTTTTATGAAAGTATCATACGCTGATTTTTAGATTTATGAATAGTGCAACTGACTATTTTTGAAAACTAGCTTTTATAAACGTGTACTATGTTCTTTTCAGATCTTTGAATACTGCAGAGGTTTTTTGTTTCTTTTGGGAAGAGTTTTCATAAAAGTTTCATATGCTGCTTTTGGATCTATGAATAATGCCGCTGTTTTGTTTCTTTTGAAAACTAGCTTTTATAAAAGTATCATATGCTGCTTTTAGATCTACGAATACTGCAGCTGTTTCTTTTTGAAACTGGCTTTAATGAAAGTATCATATGCCGCTGATAGATCTATGAATACTGCGGCGGTTTTTGTTTCATTCGAAAACTAGTTGTTATAAAAGTTTTTAGAGACAATTCTTGGTCCGTACAGCTTTCATGAGGGCAAAAGCCTGCTGGTCAGTTGGGACATTTTCAAGTATCCTGTAACTAATCCTATTGAGGAGAAGCTTTTCCAATTGTTTATATGAGTATACCATTCTAAGTAGGTCTATGGGACGCTCTGGCATATGGTTTGGTTTGCTTGACTTCGGAATTACAATGATCTCTGCCCGCTTGAGTGCGGAAGGAATGTTGCCTGAGTGAAGTATTTAAATATTGAATAAAACTGGCCGATACTTGATGAAAATCCATATTAAAAAACTAATCAATACAGTTTATTGTATGATTTCCACTATAAGTAAGATTTTCACTTATGGTGAAAATCATACAATAAACTGTATTGATTTTTTTTTGTATATGATAATAGTTTATTTCTAGTGGTAAAAATAGCAATCTATGAGTAAACTTTGTTTCAATAAGTAAATCGATATATTATCGATTATCACAACACAACAAAGTTTTTGTTTCGGGGTTGAAATTAGATGATTTTAAGGTATTTCCACGTGTTAAAACCAAAAGTGACCATGAAAATTATATATTAGCTCTCGTTTTCAAGATATAGTATCATTATATTATATATATATATATATATATATATATATATATATATATATATATATATATATATGTATATTGAGTTTTCAACAAATGAAATATTTCATCACCAACAGTTGGTACACATGTTTGTTTACATAACACCTCTCTCATCAGCTGTTCTTAAGTAGTAAACATAACCTATGTGAGTTTGTCAATTGTACGTACGTGGTTGCTATTGAAATTATCGTGTGAAGTTGATTTTTATATTAATTTAAGTGCTGATCTGAAATGCCTCGAAAGTGTGTGAATTCTGTCGATAGCTTTTGCTATATATGTGGTGAAATAACATTTAAGGCTCAGAAACGTAAAATGACACCTATCATTAAGACAGCCTATGAACATTATTTTGGTGTGAAAGTTGGGGACCAAGATAAATCATGGGCTCCTCATATATGTTGTAATTCTTGTTCCGTCATATTGCGAGAGTGGCTGAAAAATAAAAACCGGGCAATGGCTTTTGCAGTACCTATGGTTTGGCGTGAGCCTACCAATCATACAGACGACTGTTATTTCTGCTTAACTCCTCCCATTAAGCAAGGTTTATCTATGAAGAAAAGAGGAACGGTTAAATACCCTAATCTCCCATCTGCTCTTCGGCCTGTACCACACTCTGACAATTTGCCAGTCCCTTCTCCACCCCAAAACTATGAAATTTTAGAGGAAGGTGATGAAGACTGTTTAGAAGGAGCAACCCATCCTTCTACATCCTATGACCCTGATTTTGAGGTAAGCGATAGGTCTAGTGATCCGCACAGAATTAGTCAAGCAGAGTTGAGTGACCTTATAAGAGATCTTCGCTTGTCTAAGGAAAAGGCTGAGCTGTTAGGGTCAAGACTACAACAGTGGAATCTTCTAAAACATGATGTGAAAATATCTCAGTACAGACAGCGTCAAAAAGATTTGCTTCCTTTTTTTGAGAAAAAAGAAAACCTCGTAGTTTGTTCTGATGTTAATGGTTTGATGGACTGCTTGAATTTGGATCACCCTCCATCTGAATGGAGACTGTTTATAGACTCTTCAAAACTAAGCTCAAAAGCTGTACTTCTGCATAATAGAAATCAGCTACCCTCTATTCCTATAGGTCATGCAGTTCACATGAAGGAAACGTATATAAATATGAAAACACTTCTCCAATCAATCAAATATGAACAACACAAGTGGCACATCTGTGGTGATCTGAAAGTCATTGCTATACTCCTAGGAATGCAATTAGGGTTCACCAAGTACTGTTGTTTTTTGTGTCTGTGGGACAGTCGGGATAGAAAATCTCACTATAAAAAAATGAACTGGCCTACACGAGACCTAAACCCTAATGAGAAAAATATTGTTTACGAGCCTCTTGTAGATCCTAAGGATGTTCTCCTTCCCCCATTACATATTAAGTTGGGACTAATGAAAAACTTTGTGAAGGCCATGGACCAGGAAGGACAAGCTTTTAAGTACTTGAGAGCAAAGTTTCCCAGGTTGAGTGATGCTAAAGTCAAGGAAGGCATCTTTATTGGGCCTCAAATCCGTGAAATCGTAAATGATCCTGCTTTTGACATGATTTTAACAGGAAATGAAAAAAGAGCCTGGGAAGCCTTTAAGGGGATTGTACATGGGTTTTTAGGTAACAAAAGAGATGATAACTTCACAGCATTGGTTAAAGAGCTTCTTCAAGCTTACCACCAACTTGGATGCAACATGTCCTTAAAAATTCATTTTCTTCACTCTCATCTTAATTTCTTCCCACAAAACTGTGGAGCTGTGAGTGACGAACATGGAGAAAGATTCCATCAAGACATTGCCTTAATGGAACAGAGATATCAGGGCCGTTGGAATGAAGCAATGCTTGCAGACTACTGCTGGTCTGTGTGTAGGGATGCTCCAGAAGTGTTTTATAAAAGACAAGCTAAACGACAGCGATCTTACAATGAATCGGATGGACTTAATTGAAATTTGGTGGTACAAACTTCTTTTATTTGTCAAAACACTAAGAATAATGTTTTTTTTATTAATTTTGTACTTAAAATATTCTAAAAGAAACATAACAATACTGTTTTATGTACTTTCACTTTTCACGTATAGTATAACTACTCTTTAAGATTAAGTACTGTGTATCTCAAAAACCAGAGCTAATAAAAATTTTTCATTGTTATTTTCGTTTTTATCACCCCAAAATTAGTAGAAATTGACTAATTTAGTGTAGGAAACATTCAAAAAATATTTTTTTGTTGTGTTGTGTTATTATTCATGAAAATATAGAACCTACCTAAGTATTGAGAAACATTTTTCAGTTCATGTTCGTATCTCGTATGAGGTGACTATTTAATTATACTTATCAATCAGTTAAAAAATATTGAAACACTCAAAAGATGAGAGTTCGTCAAACCCAGAGAATTAAGTTTGCTTATTCACCTAATGAAACTCTGCCAATAATTAAATATCGATATCATATTACCACTATTGTTGTGCCTACATAGGTATTACCTTGGCGTCAGCGCTTATGCAACCGATTAGTCATGCAAAAAATGACGAATAGCTTTCATTTCTCGTGAAAAAATCATTGATGTTCTCAAAATCGCGAATTGATTGCTGAAAGGTCGAGTGAACTCTGCACTTTCAATTCCCATGTCAATAATACTAATTTACTTATGTACCCGCATTTATTTCATCATCTCATCAACTGGGCCTGTTGTTAATGGGCGCGAGAATTCAAATCACATGATGGACTAATAAAAAACGCATTGGACTAGTACCATTTGGTGACTCACACCTCAGCTCGATTGTCACAGCGATTCAACATATATATCATTCAACAAACTGTAAACTACACTCTTTTTATCTTTCGAAATCGCAGCCGGTAAGGCAGTATTTGACGTCACATAATTCGCCAACAAGCTAACCTTGTTGTAAGTTATCCGTACTGAATTTTGTTCCCACCACTTTTCGAACACGACCAGTCACGGCTCTGAAGCGTGCTCATAGCAACACTGGCGGTGTTGCCAAGTCTAAGGATGGAGTGTCGCTTTGTATAATATGATGGTGTTTCAAAAGCTTTTTCAGTTTTTACGAGTCTTCTTCAAACTCATAAATACTTATTCAATTTAGTCGTAAGAAGTGCCACTTGAATCAGAGTACTTTTGCCAACGTAACACAAATCGATTAATTTCGTCAACATAAAAAATTCGTGCTGGGGTTTCGATGAAGTCGTGACAAACCGTTTATGCCTGATCCTCATTGGCGAAAGTTCTACTAGTGAAAAAGTTATGGAAGTGCTTAAAAAGATGGAAGTCGGTTGGCGAGAGGTCTGAACTTCAACGCTCAATTCGTTTAATTTTCGGACGCTCATTTGTGAAACCTGCTGATTGGCGTTCTCTTACAGCAGAATCGGAACTCTTTTGTTGACCAGTGCCAGTCATTGCTGACTTATTCAGATGCTGTCTCAACCCGATAGCGAGTGGATCTGATTATTCACTTGACATCCTGAAATAATTAGGAAAATTGTCTTCGTTCATTCATAGCTTAGAAATCTTCAAATTCTCAGCAAAAAGTCATGGGAGGTGCTCTCGATGAACTGTAGCTCTCCTCCTTCATTTTTATATTGTTTTGCCCATATAGGAACGACATGGCTCAAACCTCACCATTCTTGTACTTTCCAGGTTACCTAACTCAGTATGAGCGATAAGTATGAGGATAATTTTACGAATGTTTCTGAAATTTCTGTACTTTCCAGACGTCACAAGTTTCACAGAACTTTCCAGGTTATTAAATTCACCTCATCGTTCAAGTATTTAAAATATCAATTTTGAATGTATTACTTGATAAGATAAATTGATTGATGAGTTCACTTTGGGTATAATGCAATATTTTACCGGTGATTTCCAGAAGATAATATACTCTTTTTCTTTCCAACCTAAAGAAAAGTCTAGCCGATCAACAAAACTGAAATATTCACTATGTGCTAATAACATATGAAAAACAAACATTTACACATGCTACTCTGGTCAAAAATTAAGGTGAATTTTCCAGTGACGGCTCGTGTATTGGAGAACATGGGAGGCTCAAGTCATATATACTATATACACAAAGAAAAGCCCGCCGGAGGCGCGAAAATTTTTATGTTGTTGCACGCTTTGCTTAATACTAAAGTTAGGGCATGGGCATGACAATGCGTAAAAAGTGCATGAGAAGCTATGGACTTTATTTTAGTTTGTAAACAATTAAAATGGCCGGCCATGACCGCAGCCCCATCATAGGTTTGCGCAATTAACTTTTGCCTAAAATTATAGGTGTCACACGTACGAATTAAAAAATTAAACAAATCGTCAGCTGTGCGTCCAGATGAAACATCATGAAAACCCATAAAACGTTCTACCACATTACTATCTTTGACATATCTAAAAACGATTGAACGTTGTGATGTACAGGTAATATCGGTAGATTCATCAATTTCACATGCAAAAAAAGAAACACTTTCAATCTCCTTGCTTATATTTTCCTTAATAATGTATGCCACACTGTCTATAATAAGCTCATTTTGGATGGTTTTTGAGGTGCCCGAAAAAACGCTACCGTTTAAAAAAGTGCCAAATTGTGAATCATATTTGCCCCATAACACGAGGTAAATTGTTTAAATCGGAGTATCCTATTTTAGACCACGTTTGGTATTCGGTTTGTACGGAAAATAAAACACAGGGCCAACAAAAAAGTTTTTCTCGTTTAATGGAGCCGGTTAACCAATCGCATTTATCGTACCAACTAATATTAAATACACGATTTTGTCGATTATCTGACGATTTAATTGAAATCAAATTTGGTTGAGGCCTTCCCAGAGTTTTGATAATGTAGAATGTATTATCATGAGATAAAGACTTGAAATTATTTGTCAGCAACCAATTGACTATATCGCCAGATTTTTTAATTTCGTCCAACAAAGTGAAAACCTGAAAACACCTTGGAATTGAAAGAGAACACTTTAAAAACACATTAAAAATATTACCAAAAATCACTGCTATAATATAATACTGCCTGTTTTATACACAAATAACAAATATTATCAAGAAACACTAAAACGATTTACCGGAATATTTTTTAATCCCGTTTCGTCACGGTATCCCGTCCAAATAATTAAATAAAAAACAAACACATTCGTACACTAACGGAGGTCAACTGGAGGCTAGCCTCCTCTGACGCTATAATTTCTGCAACTGAAATTACAAATCGGGACGTAGTCGCTGGTTGGATCGGTCTCGTGGAGCCTGTGTTCTTTAAAGCGGTCGGAGGCTTGGCTCCCTTGCAACGTATGGCATTTATTATTTCGGGTTGATAGTTTATTCGTTCATGGGCGTGCGTTTGAGTTTTGTTGATGCAGTATACATAGTTATTTGTCAATATCTTTTAATTCATTGCGATGAATAGCCTCAAATTTTATGGGGAGGCTAAGCCCCCCTTGCCTCCTCTGACGAGCCGCCGCTGGAATTTTAATTTTCTCAAAAAAATATGAATTCAATATTTTTTTTTATGCACTGATTGGAACCTTCGGTGTAGTAATGAATATTACTGGAGTTTTTTCTTAACACCGAACCGTTATTTCAACACCTCGATCACCAAGTGATCATCTTCGAGGGAAGATCAAACTAAACATACTTACAATGTTATCCTCATTTATACCATAGATATTTTTTCTAGATACTTGAGTCTTGAGGGTCTCAAATTAATTTCACAATATTGCCTCATCTAATAGTCTTAAATTGATGTAACAATGTGTCCTTATGTAATAGTCAGGTAAATCTAATAATTCAAATATTATTTTAACAAGTTATATAGTATACTATTAGATATTGGGCCCACCATCGTTATTCTGGTGTCTGGTATCTGTAGATTAGGGAGGGTGACTTTAGACTCATAGCACCCATTGTTCATCCTCCCGAGGAATTGCCCTCCTAGGTCATCATCCATCCTGTCCTTTCCAGAAAGGTGACGTGACTTCCATCTCCTTTATATTGGCAGGTGTAGGCCAAGACTCGCCGAACACACACTCTCTTTGGCAACCTTGAGGTGTTTTACGATGGCCTCCGCAAAGGTTTTGGAAGGTGCAGCGATATTACTGTCGTTGCTCGGCTTCTTCAACCTTCTTGGAGTTCCCTCCGTGGTGGTGCACAAGTGAGGGAGCTTTCCTGCAGGGGCAGCCGGTTCCTTGCCATTATTCAAGGTGGAGCTCTTGGCGCCCCCGCAGGGAGTGCCCTTGCTGTTGGAGGTGATCTGCTATGTACAGCCTCATTCCAAGCGGTAGATTGGGGTGGACATTTCTGTTCATCTCCAGCCACCGCCTTAGATTGAGGTGAGCACTTCTGTCAAGCCTCGGTATTGGTTTTTGTTTTTGCTGTTTCTGTTTTTGTGTTGTTTCATTCATGTGTGTTGCTACGAGTAGTAAGGAAAGAGTTGGTCTCCTCTGGCAGAGCCAGGCATTACCAGAGGTAAGCTGATTACAATGAGGTTCCGCCCAGTTCCCCAAGGGGATCGTTCGTGACCGCATATCACCCTGCGGCCATTCAGCTGTCGGCACGACAGGCATGTTTTGCAAAGGCTTTTGGGAGGTTTTAGTTCCCCTCACCCTACTTATTTCTGCCACTGACCAGGAGTCCGGCGATCCCGTCCGTAGGACCTAATTGGCTTCCCGGACAGGGCCTCCAGTCCCCTGGCCGTTCCCCATTCCGCCACCTGGGGATGCCCCCGATAGGTAGCTCAACCTACGGGCGCCATCTTTATTAATAATATTATTATGTTTACATATTTCTACACTCTCATACACTGTTTTTGTTAACTTTTTAAACTAATCTTAATGAACTAAAATCTATGGAATGGTTTTGTTGCAAAATACAATGGGCGACTGCTGACTTTTCAGGTCTTTGAGTGTGCTTCCACTTAGTACACTTGAAATATGGAAGACTTGAAAAATCAACAGTCGCCCATCATATTTTGCAACAAAACCATTTCATAGACTTAAGTTCATTAAGATTAGTTAGATAACTTAACAACAGGCATCTAGAGAGTGTAGAAATGAATGAAACACGTGTTGCGGTTTTCACTGTTCAGCGGAAATGTCAAAATGAACTGTATCAATCATAATTATATCATTATTTTATGTACAGTAAATAGACGTCAATAAATTATTCATTAGATTTTTCTGATATCTTTTAATTTTATTCTCAACGTGGCAACGTCGCCCTGCAGTGGGAGGCGCTAAAGCGTTTCTACAGATTCGTGATCGCACTTTTTCGTCAGTGCAATCGCTCGTTTTCCAACATATCAGTCCGACTGACATCGAACAGTTGCAAGCGTAGCTAATAACACAATTCACTCAAAGGTTGCCAGTGTGCTGAGGAAAGAGTTTCCCATTTATCCAATATCAATTAACGTGCTGTTTCTGTTGAATTAGTGGCTTCTGTCATTGAAGATTTGTGAGAATACAAAAAAAACTCGGTAAGTCTGTTTGCGGTGATGCCAAGTACTTGTCACATTCTTTGATCATTTTTATATGCAATATGTAGGTTGCTATGTTGAGTTTAGATATCGACGGTTTATTGACGTTTTCTCTTTCTCTGTGCAAAGTAAACAAAAATCATATGTTATCAATGAAACGACTGCTGTTGAGCAGGTGAAAGAGTTGAATGAGCTCGCTTTGCAGGGAATTAGGTCGTTTGCAGGCAGAAATTGATTGTTTTGTTTGAATTTGGACGTTGTTGAATCCGAATAATCCATCAGTCTGTATATAAAACCGATGGTTCTGTTAGCAAAACAAACGTCAGAAATGTGATGAAAACATCAACTGATATTTCTCATGATTGCTTTGATGATGAAATGAAGTAACATTATAACCCCATCGTGATATATTGCTCGAGATAAACACATCTCCGTTTTTTATTATATCTGCTGAATTTGAATGGAAACGAACCACAACACAAAGGCTTGCACTGCTTATTTTTTAGACTTTCTAGGGCCTTAGAAGAGGTTTCCAAAACCTTGACAAGTGACTTGAGCAGGTTCTTAGATGGAGGTAATTATATATTTTTACACTGCACGACTGACTCGTTTACTTTCGCAGACACGGGACTTGGAAAGTCCAATGGGTTGTTTTTATTAACTGATTTGTTAATGTAATTAAACTTACCACACATAACCTCCACATTGTTGTTTATTTTCTTTGCATGAATTTAGGTTATGGTGTGACCTCTTTTGAAGACTTAACTTTGGCCGAAACAGGTACAAATACCTGAAAATGTATCGTGGTGGTTGAAAACCATGAACAATGCAGAGCATCCAAAGGGTATTAACATTTATTGAGAATAAATAATAATAATTTTAATTTAATTTTCAACAATTAACAACATTAAAAAAAGGTTACTCGACTCGATTGAAAATAAATGGCAATTTCCTCAGAGATGAATCTTTGATTGACTTGTTCTTCAACTTATAAACCGTCTTCACGAATTCCAAGAAAGCGTTTACACATTTTAACTATTCATATTTATCAAAACTGTGCTCAAAAGAAAAAAAAAGTTATTGACTACCTGTAAGCAAGATTATATTCTGTTTTGAATTGATTTGCTCTTATTATGTTGAGATGAGGGAATTAAGATTTAATAATGAACATTTTTTTTGACGTTGAATCAAAATTATAAATAATAGAGACAGAGTTTCGGAAGGTGCTACTTTATTTGTAAATTTCCTTCTCTTTAAGGGATCGTTTTTTGAAATTTCTCAATTCTTCATAGTTTTTGAAATATTTGCAAAATTCTAAATACATCTTTCAACATTTTAATTTGTTTATAACTTTTGCAGTTTTTATGTGCTGAAAAACGGTTTTAGCCATCGCACGTATTGTTCCGACCTTTATCTCTATTTTTCACCATTTTCCACTTGCCAACTAGACTATATTTCCGAAAGGCAAGTTTCCGCCTAGGAAGCGGAAATTCAAGACCAATCACGACGTCATCAGAGCTGTGGCAAAGTAATAGTTTTGAAAGTAAATATTTTTATCGTAGAGCATTTCTGTCACTACTTTTCGATCGGCCCCTGTATTTTCTGGGTCAAGTAGGGGTCGTTTTTTCAACGTGGCAACACGGTCCACGACCTCCGTTCAAAATTGACATTTATACAATATTAGCGGGTAACGGTGAAACAAAGTGGAATGGGAGTGTAAAAAAAGAGAGAAGTGAATGAGAGCCTCCAAGAGAATATTTTGAGTTGTTGGGAGCAAAGAGATACATTTGGAGTTGCAGCATAGACGTTGGTAGCTGGTTGGAAAGGCTGCAAGGTGGGAAAGACATTTTTACACGTTTTATTTTTTACTGTTTTGGAAGTTGTGTAATGAAAACTGCATTAAGGAACTATAGTAGTATAGTTTGACTGATTTCTTTATGTCACGTAATATAATGAGCAAACAAACAATATCTATAGAAGAGAGACAATTCCCAATTTTGATGTTCCAGAATATCAAGGTTGCAAGTATAGCTCTTTTCTAGATGGAATTCAGTAGCGTCAGTGTATGCTTAGGGGCGGAGCTCCATACATGAGAACCATACTTTAAAGAAGGTCTGACCTGAGTTTCATAAAGCATTAAAAGTTGCTGAGGTGTGTACAGTTTTCTGGTTCGGAACAGTGATCCAAGTTTTTAGAAGCAGCCTTTGCAATTCCACCAACAAACTTATCTGTTCTGACATTATTATATCCGGTTCGGATACATTTTTGACATTCTGAAGAAAGAATACAACAACTACAGAAATAAGCTAATAACATCTTTGATCATAAAAGCTAAATTCAACTATTATAAAAAACAAATCGACAAATATCATAATAATTCAAAATTGTTATGGGACGTCACTCAACAAATATCTAAGACAAAAACAAAATTGTTATAGATGAAATAAAACATCCCACAAACAATGAAATCGGTACCAATAAAACGCTAATTGCAAATACACACATCGGAAAAGTCTAGGGATATTTTTAAAAATGGCAAATTTTTTTTTAGATCGCTTTAGGGAAAAAAAAGTTGACGGGTGATTTATTAAACGAATGTAACCTACAACAAAATTCATTGAATGGTCAAAAATACTGAGTGCGCATATAAGCAAAACTAAAAAAAATATGGCTCTTCTTTGGCACCCCGAAAAAAAATCATAATACAAAAAAACATTGGAATCAGTACAAAGTATGGCCTCCACGCTGGTTTATTACGGCCCTACATCTATTGTGCATCGACAACATGAGATTGTCAATGTCTTGTTGAGGTACATTTGCCTATTCAGTGATTAAAAGCTCTCTCAATTGAAACGTTGTGTGAATGTTCCCCATATGCGGAGTAATTCTTCGTTGAAGCATGTCCCACACATGCTCGATGGGATTCAGGTCCGGTGATTGTGCTGGCCATGGCAATACATCAACTCCTTCGTTGGTGAGCCAGTCAGTCACTAGACGCGCGACATGTGGACGAGCATTGTCGTGCATTAGGTGGAAGTTTTCACCAACAGCACCAGCAAACGGACGGACGATAGGTAGAAGAACGGTGTCGAGGTATTGTCGAGCTGTGAGGGAGCGATTTGGAAAAACGAGATCGGTTCTGCCGCCGATCATGATTCCGCCCCATAGCATTATTGTACCACCGCTTTATGTGTGGACTTCCTGGACGTGTCTCAAACGTTCATTATTTTCAGGTCGTCTCCACAGTCTTACTCGACGAGAATCTGGATGAAATCCAAATCTGGATTCGTCTGTAAACAAAACTGTGGCCCAATCATTTGCATCCCAGTTTTGATGTTCTTGACACCACTCTAATCTTCTACCGCGATTGCCTCTCGACAAAGGTGGACATCTAAGTGGCCTTCTGTTGTGGAGATCTGCTTCATGCAGTCGATTTCTGACAGTATCACGACCAATGGTTACCTGGTGCGTCTGCTGCAACACGTTAACCAACTCAGGTGCTGTGATTGTCGGTTGTCTTCTTGCGGTTAAGACCAAAAATCGGTCTTGAACTGCAGTTGTAGCGCGTCCTCGCCCTGGATGTTGTTCGGCTGGACTGCTAGTTTCACGGAAACGCCGCCACAATCGACTGATAACACTTTGGGAGACCCCCAAACGAAGAGCTACATCATTTTGTCGCATGCCACCTTGAAGAAGCCCTACAGCTCTATTCATATCAGCCAATGGTAAGTGATGGCGTTCCATGTTAAAGCACAATATTTCCAGTTTAATTGCTGAGCAAGAACTGCATAGAATGTACAAAGTCGACACTTTCAGATTATTCATTTTACCATCTTCGTATCTCTCATAGTTTTCGAGATCCCAATGGTGAGGATCAAATTTGAAACACCCTGTATATTCGATTGTCTGATATTAATTTTACTACTGTTTTGTAGTTCATAGCTACTATCGAATTCAAGGTTATATACAGAGGAAATAAGATGAAACCTTAGAAATATTTAACAAACGCCTTCTTGTCGATGATATCAAAATTCAACGTGACGTCAATGCGATATCAAATATTTATGATCGATTGTGTTACTGAAATGAAGGAGATCGTATCAGATCACGAATTTTTTGCGCGTATCAATTCCAATTAGTGGTTTTATGTGAAAAAATTAGCTTTCCTAGAACTGTTTCGAACCTCATGTTGTTTTAATTTGTGTGTGGTATACTAGAAAACAATAATTAGTTTTTCATGTATCGTTTCTAATTGGGTCTTATTCTTTCCAGATTCTTCAACAATGTCTCTTGCCAGCGTACAACGTCCAAAACTGGTTGTCAGTTTGAGGTGAGTGATAATGATAATATATGAATCAATCAACAATATACAGTATGTAACAACGAAAGCTGAACAGAGCCGTTTTTTGAATATAAAAAGTAAGATTTTAAAAAAAAGCTCGGACACGTCGATTTCTAATTAAAGGGGGACACCTTTCAGACTAATCAGATTTTTTGTAGTACGCACCCCCTCGGAGGGGTGCATCCGACGACCCTTATTTAGATAGGGAAAGTAGGTCGAGTGGCACCTTGTTTTAAAGGTCTTTCGAATACCTTTACAACTCTGTTTAAAAAATCTGTTTAAAATCTGTTTTTCCGTTAACCAGCTGTCGCACCCCTACGAACGACAACCCTCAGAAGTCGAAACTTGTGCGAGCTAAGGATTAACGAGGTCTTACCTTTTAACGTGTGATTCCTAACACACGTTAGGTTAGGTTAGGTTAAAATAAAAATTTTGTAACGATTAGTTTTCGAGATAATTTGAAGATTTAAAGGTATTTTTATTGAGTTCAACTCTTTTTAAAATAAATCAAATTGTTTTTAAGGTACATTTTACGTTCAGAACTTTTATAAAAAAATATAAATTTTGCTTTTTATGACAACCTGCTAATACGTGTCCATTTGATTTCGTAAAAAAGTAAAAATTATTTGTTTATTACGAGGAGATTTTTTCGGGGGATGGGGTTGGTTACCACCCTTACATTTTAGGTAAATTGAGTGGCACCTCCTTATGAAGGTTGCCTTTTGACGTGGATATTTTATGCTTCTGATAAAAAAGTGAATCATACTAAAAAATTACCTACACAACGAATACAACCTGCTGATTTCCTTGAATGCTGATGACACAGAAAAGTTTAAAAAACTGTTTTAGGGTTAATAAATCCCAATAATTGTTTTTAAAGCACACAAAAAAAGTAACACCTAATAAGGGTAACTCACTCATATAGGAAATTTAGAGTAAATGTTCAAAATGTGCGCCATTTTGCTCCATGCAACAATAAAGATTTTGTTCGAATTTTGCTCTTACATTATTCAACATCTCAGGAGTTATAGCTCGGCATTCATCAATAATTCTACAACGTAATTCATCCAAATTGGCTGGCGGTGTAGCATAAACTTTAGACTTTAAATATCCCCACAAAAAGTAGTCCAGTGGTGTTAAATCTGGTGATCGTGCTGGCCATTCAATTGAACCTCTTCTGCCGATCCATTGTCCTTCAAAATGATTATTCAAAATATTTCAAACCTGCTGGCATAATGGGGTGGTGCACCGTCTTGTTGAAAATGGATAAATTCATCTTGACATGTTGGATCCTGTTCAATTATTTCAAATATACGAGGTTGAATTAACAAAAAAAAAATTCTTTCGAAACAAATACTTCTATATGAACACTGAATTATACAGAAGATACGTTTCTCTACTCAGTTTGTATTTCAAATATTCGTTGTGAAATAAAATCAGATATCATTCACATGATTTCTACTTTAAATGAATGGTAACAAATTGCACTCACATGGAACACTGTCATCCTCACTGGTATACATCGATGTTTCGCCGTAAGACACTTGCCCTAAGGCTTTTCAGTACCAAATTGGATAACATTATAGAAAATACACACAATTAATTCATGAATTACGATTTTTAATGTCATGGAATAAGCTTGATCTGCTTATGTCATCGATGACATCGTAATGACATTCATTCACCTATTTGATTTAATCCCAGCCAAGAGGAATCTTATTTGAATTGAGGGGTTATATTTTTAGGAGTTATTAATTATTTACTATAATGTTATCCAATTTGGTACTGAAGAGCCTTGGTGCAAGTGTCTTAAGGCAAAACATCGGTGTATACCAGTGAGGGTGACAGTGCTCCATGTAAGTGCAATTTGTTACCATTCATTTAAAGTGGATGATATCTGATTTTTATTACACAACGTATGTTTGAAATACAAACTGAGTAGAGAAAATTATCTTCTGTATAATTCAGAGTTCATCTCACCTCACAGGCCAGTTCTTTCTGCACCAATGTTGATCTCTTTCTCTACTGTCCTATTCACACAAAAAACATGAAAATTTGGTTAAACCGCCTTGCTGACCAAGTAGCATGAATGTTACTTTCAAGTCACCACATATCATCCAATCATGACTAAAATAGCCAATTTTATCAACACTATTTCTAGGATTTTATAGGCCTCTTTCGTTTGTACAGAATGGCCAACAGTGTTACTATTGTGTAATAAAACAGTTTTTAAACTAGGTTTGGAAGAGTCGATAAACAGCCTCCAGTCTTCTTTTTTGTATTCAACATCAAACTTTTTGATCAGACCTGGAATGTCCAAGCAGTACAATAAATCACCTTCTTGTTCAAAAAATTTCTCTTCCTATACACGTATATGCTAGTTCCAACTGTTAAAAAGTTCTTTTCTTTTAGTCTAGAACCAAATATTTCAGCTTTTTCTTTTGTTAACCCTAGATCCCTAAGTCGTTAAGATCAATCTGAGTAGACAGTTTAGGCTCTATATTTGCTGTAGTACATTGGAACTCTTCATCTTGCTGATATATATTTTAGGACATACTTCCTATGGACGTATGTCCTAAACGCCTTAACTTTTGAGATACAGGGTGGCAAAGTTTTCAAAAATAACACAACACAACAATGTTGTAATTCTTGTTCCATCATATTGCGAGAGTGGCTGAAAAATAAAAACCGAGCAATGGCTTTTGCAGTACCTATGGTTTGGCGTGAGCCTACCAATCATACAGACGACTGTTATTTCTGCTTAACTCCTCCCATTAAGCAAGGTTTATCTATGAAGAAAAGAAGAACGGTTAAATACCCTAATCTCCCATCTGCTCTTCGGCCTGTACCACACTCAGACAATTTGCCAGTCCCTTCTCCACCCCAAAACTATGAAATTTTAGAGGAAGGTGATGAAGACTGTTTAGAAGGAGCAACCCATCCTTCTACATCCTATGACCCTGATTTTGAGGTAAGCGATAGGTCTAGTGATCCGCACAGAATTAGTCAAGCAGAGTTGAGTGACCTTATAAGAGATCTTCGTTTGTCTAAGGAAAAGGCTGAGCTGTTAGGGCCAAGACTACAACAGTGGAATCTTCTAAAACATGATGTGAAAATATCTCAGTACAGACAGCGTCAAAAAGATTTGCTTCCTTTTTTTGAGAAAAAAGAAAACCTCGTAGTTTGTTCTGATGTTAATGGTTTGACGGACTGCTTGAATTTGGATCACACTCCATCTGAATGGAGACTGTTTATAGACTCTTCAAAACTAAGCTTAAAAGCTGTACTTCTGCATAATGGAAATCAGCTACCCTCTATTCCTATAGGTCATGCAGTTCATATGAAGGAAACGTATATAAATATGAAAACACTTCTCCAATCAATCAAATATGAACAACACAAGTGGCACATCTGTGGTGATCTGAAAGTCATTGCTATACTCCTAGGAATGCAATTAGGGTTCACCAAGTACTGTTGTTTTTTGTGTCTGTGGGACAGTCGGGATAGAAAATCTCACTATAAAAAAATGAACTGGCCTACACGAGACCTAAACCCTAATGAGAAAAATGTAGTTTACGAGCCTCTTGTAGATCCTAAGGATGTTCTCCTTCCCTCATTACATATTAAGTTGGGACTAATGAAAAACTTTGTGAAGGCCATGGACCAGGAAGGACAAGCTTTTAAGTACTTGAGAGCAAAGTTTCCCAGGTTGAGTGATGCTAAAATCAAGGAAGGCATCTTTATTGGGCCTCAAATCCGTGAAGTCGTAAATGATCCTGCTTTTGACATGATTTTAACAAGAAATGAAAAAAGAGCCTGGGAAGCTTTTAAGGGGGTTGTACATGGGTTTTTAGGTAACAAAAGAGATGATAACTTCACAGCATTGGTTAAAGAGCTTCTTCAAGCTTACCACCAACTTGGATGCAACATGTCCTTAAAAATTCATTTTCTTCACTCTCATCTTAATTTCTTCCCACAAAACTGTGGAGCTGTGAGTGACGAACATGGAGAAAGATTCCATCAAGACATTGCCTTAATGGAACAGAGATATCAGGGCCGTTGGAATGAAGCAATGCTTGCAGACTACTGCTGGTCTGTGTATAGGGATGCTCCAGAAGTGTTTTATAAAAGACATGCTAAACGACAGCGATCTTACAATGAATCGGATGGACCTAATTGAAATTTGGTGGTACAAACTTCTTTTATTTGTCAAAACACCAAGAATAATGTTTTTTTCTATTAATTTTGTACTTAAAATATTCTAAAAGAAACATAACAATATTGTTTTATGTACTTTCACTTTTCACGTATAGTATAACTACTCTTTAAGATTAAGTACTGTGTATCTCAAAAACCAGAGCTAATAAAAATTTTTCATTGTTATTTTCGTTTTTATCACCCCAAAATTAGTAGAAATTGACTAATTTAGTGTAGGAAACATTCAAAAAATATTTTTTTGTTGTGTTGTGTAAGCAGTTTTTTAATAATAACTGAGATAATTTTGTAGACATCTTTGGCATATTTGGTACATATGTTCCATGCCTCAAGGCGCATTTTCTGATGTACACAAATTTGTGTTTTTTCAAACAGTGGCATCCCTACGGGTTCCGCATTGAATATTTTTGGGGAAAAAGTACTACGCCAATGCTTTCTTTTCAAAATAAAATCATTTTTAAAATCCTCATTTATTTTGGAGAACATTTGATCTCTTGGTATTTCTTTGTCCGACGCATGATTTTCACTCAAAAAAATAAAAATCGACAGAAAGCAAATTAAGAAATTAGATCGATTCCAAAATGAATGAGAATCTGAAAATTGCTTCATAACGCATTACCAATTCCCTAATAATATTTGAAAACAATCTGCAAAAAAATAAATTTACCATGCGTCGGACAAAGAAAACCCAGCAAATCAAATGTGCTCAAAAATGTATGGAGATTTTAAAAATAATTTTTAATTCAAGATAAAGCAGTGGCGTAGTATTTTTTCGCCAAAAATATATATTTCAAAACTCGTACGTACGCCACTGGCAGAGAAAATTAAGAAAATTGTACATCAGAAAATGCGCCTTGAGGCATGGAACATATGTACCAAATATGCCAAAGATGTCTCCAAAATTATCTCAGTTATTATTAAAAAACTGATTATTTTTGAAAACTTTGCCACCCTGTATCTCAAAAGTTAAGGCGTTTAGGACATACGTCCATAGTACGTTTTTTCCTTAAAATGGGTCTAAAAATTACCTCCTTAAATATTAGCATGTGTTTAAGAAACACCCTGTATAAAACAATTTTTAGCTATATAAAGTAAAATAAAATAAAATAATATTGTTGGATTTGCTGATTACTACATAAGGACATATTGCAAAAATAAATTTGGATAGGCAATATTGTGAAATTAATTTTTATATAGCTGAAAATTGTTTAATATAAACTTATATTGTGAAATAATGGTACGCCTGGATGGTTTACCTCTATGGGTTACCTTAATAGCATAAATAGCGTCAGCTTCGTGTTAGTTTCCAGTTTTAACCTTCCTCTTTGAAGATGATCACTTGATGATCGAAACACGTGTCGAGGTGTTAAAAATAACGATTTGGTGTTGGGAAAAACTCCAGTAATATTCATTACTACACCAAAGGTTCCAAACAGTGCATCATAGGTAGCTTATTACCTTCTTGTTTTTCGAGTTATGGTCAGTAATATCAACACTACAAAAGTAGCAATCATCAGTGTGGTTTCTAGGTTCCCTTCATATCATAGAAACAGCGGCTTTGTTCTCTTTTTTTGACCATTTTCTAAGATTTCAACACAAACATAACATACCTTATGGGGGTCCCAAGATTTATCCTGATCAACAAGTTTAATTCCAAAATATGAGAAATAAACCTTTTTTACAAAGTCTGTAATGTTTCTTTGATGTTTTTTAATAACAAACTCACCACAAATATAACAAAAACTGTCAGCAGAGTTCTTGAAACCGCTATTAGACATTTTGATGAGCACATGTACTGGAAACCAGAAAGTGAGGTTAGGTTGACACTGTTGACAGTAAACAAAACATCAGCTGTGAACAGAACAATATAATTTCTTTTTTTCTGGACAGTAAGTGTGTTTAAGCAGTGCTGCCAACTCTTCTACATCCAGCACAAATTAGTTTACAATTTTATTTGTAGTATATAATAGCTGTTGAATTCTGTAATAAATCGAAAAATGTAATAAATTGATGTGCAAATGTGAAAAAATGGTAGGCTTAATAAGTGTCGTATTTGGATTTAGCACCCTAAAAAACAGAATAATAAGGTGTTTTGAGTAAAAAGTTTTTTCATCGTTGGCCTGTGTGTTTGGAAAGAGCGGCCAACATACATATTTGTCGATATTGGAGTCATCATTGACTCGATTTGAAATTATCAGGAATTTTTCCAATTCAAACGCTGAATCAACTATTTCAGATAAAGACAATACTGATAAAATTGAGTCATATGTCTGTTATCAACAGAACGTAGCTGACTCTTCAAGATCATTTTTGTATGAGACTATCTGATGACTGAACAGTAGACCAGGTGATGTTGAAGGTTCGAGAACGAAACGATAAGATACGAAAATTTAAATTATTGTTGTTGCCTCAATGTTCAATTCTGATTATTAAATAAATGAATATTTTTATAATTTATGTCTACAGAAACATAAATATTATCTTTTTTTTTAATTTTTATTCATACACAACAAGTTATTTTTGGCACAACAGGAAACTCGGGATCAAGACCTGCCGCCTATCAATCTTTGCAAAAACAACCAACAAAAATATCGCACTCGATTTCCATACGAAACAAAAGCTTATTGTATGATAATAATTATTATTAAAAAAATGTCATTTTTTCGCTACGCTCCGAATGTTTATCTGTAACTAATGTTCGAGTTGTTCAACGTGTCTCGAAAAGGAAATTCTAATGGACCGTATTCGACCTTGGTGGTAATTGGTCTAGTCGAATTTCATGACGATATCATGAACTTGAACAGCTATTTTTATTGTTGAATAGTCCGGGGCGTCCATAAAAAGAGGAATATACAAAAAAAGCATCAAATTGTGGTAACTTGCAGAATATTCTCAAGTTCTTTCTTGAATTTATCAATATTACTGTGTGAAGATGAAAAATCTGTACCAGATATTATCATGGATTTCATTTTCAAAGATTTCCATGAAATTTCAGCTAGCAAATTAAATAATCTGTGCCAATTTTTGTCTTCTATACTCGTGTGTGCTTTGTTGAAACTATAAGATATTCATGATATACAACACTTCGTAGACAGTTCCCTGCCAAATTCATGATAAATGATATTCATGATATACAACACTTCGTAGACAGTTTCCTGCCAAATTCATGATCAATGAAAAATGTATCATTTTGTATTCCCTGAGAAAGTAACTATTGATCCTTACTGGTGTACACACACACAAAGTACACTGAGAAAAAATCGCATTATTATGTTTTCATTTATCGACTTTGCACACCTACCATTCTTCAATATGATACGCTTATTGACTGAATTAGTAAAAAAACAGAGCCGTCCTAGTTTATTAAACTGTCTGAAGGGGTGAAAATAAGGTGGAAATATTTAAAAAAATCGTAACATGAAAAATCGACTTTGTACACCTACAAAATTGAGATATGTTATTTCTGATGATCTATTCGGCTGAAACAACTTCACCCCCTCAGACGGCCTGGAAAACAGGAAGTTTTTTCAGCCGAATAGATCATGATAGATAACATATCTGAAACTTGTAGATGCACACATTCAATTTTCGAAGATAAGATTTTTTCAACTTCCACCCATTTTAACCCCGTCAGACGGCCTGGAAAACTATAACGTTTTTATCGTCAAATCGGGTGTCAGGAATAACATATCTTAATCTTGTAGGTGTACAAATTTAATTTTCAAATATATGATTTTTTTTAAATTTCCACCCCATTTTCACCCCCTCAGACGACCTGGAAAACTATAACGTGAAGTTTTTTCATTAGAATAGATCATCAGGAATAACATATTTCAATTTTGTAGGTGTACAAACTCAATTTTTAAATATTTGATTTTTTCAAGTTTCCACCCCATTTTCACCCCCTCAGACTGCCTGGAAAAATATAACGTGAAATTTTTCTCGTCAAATCGGCTGTCAGTAATAACATCTCTCAATTTTATAGGTGTACAAACTCAATTTCTGAATATATGATTTTTTTCAAATTTCCACCCCATTTTCACCCCCTCAGACTGCCTGGAAAAATATAACGTGAAGTTTTTCTCGTCAAATCGGGTGTCAGTAATAACATCTCTCAATCTTATAGGTGTACAAACTCAATTTCTGAATATATGATTTTTTCAAATTTCCACCCCATTTTCACCCCCTCAGACGACCTGGAAAACTATAACGTGAAGTTTTTTTATTCGAATAGATCATCAGGATTAACATATTTCAATTTTGTAGGTGTACAAACTCAATTTTTAAATATATGATTTTTTCAAGTTTCCACCCCATTTTCACCCCCTCAGACTGCCTGGAAAACTATAACGTGAAGTTTTTTCATTCGAATAGATCATCAGGAATAACATATTTCAATTTTGTAGGTGTACAAACTCAATTTTTAAATATTTGATTTTTTCAAGTTTCCACCCAGGAATAACATATTTCAATTTTGTAGGTGTACAAACTCAATTTCTGAATATATGATTTTTTTCAAATTCCCACCCCATTTTCACCCCTTCAGACGGCTTGGAAAACTATAACGTGAAGTTTTTCCCATCAAATCGGGTATCAGAAATAACATCTACTAATTTTATAGGTGTACAAACTCAATTTTTGAATATTTGATTTTTTCAAATTTCCACCCCATTTTCACCCCCTCAGACAACCTGGAAAACTATAACGTGAAGTTTTTTCAGTCGAATAGATCATCAGGAATAACATATCTCAATTTTGTAGGTATACAAACTCAATTTTCAAATATATGATTTCTTCAAGTTTCCACCCCATTTTCACCCCCTCAGACGGCCTGAAAAACTATAAGGTAAAGCTTTTTCTCGTCAAATCGGGTGTCAGTAATAACATCTCTTAATCTTATAGGTGTACAAACTCAAATTTTGAATATATGATTTTTTTCAAATTTACACCCCATTTTCACCCCCTCAGACAACCTGGAAAACTATAACGTGAAGTTTTTTCAGTCGAATAGATCATCAGGAATAACATATCTCAATTTTGTAGGTATACAAACTCAATTTTCAAATATATGATTTCTTCAAGTTTCCACCCCATTTTCACCCCCTCAGACGGCCTGAAAAACTATAAGGTAAAGCTTTTTCTCGTCAAATCGGGTGTCAGTAATAACATCTCTTAATCTTATAGGTGTACAAACTCAAATTTTGAATATATGATTTTTTCAAATTTCCACCCCATTTTCACCCCCTCAGACAACCTGGAAAACTATAACGTGAAGTTTTTTCAGTCGAATAGATCATCAGGAATAACATATCTCAATTTTGTAGGTGTACAAACTCAATTTTTAAATATATGATTTTTTCAAGTTTCCACCCCATTTTCACCCCCTCAGACTGCCTGGAAAAATATAACGTGAAGTTTTTATCGTCAAATCGGGTGTCAGTAATAACATCTCTTAACCTTGTAGGTGTACAAGCTCAATTTTCAAATATATGATTTTTTCAAGTTTCCACCCCATTTTCACCCCCTCAGACGGCCTGAAAAACTATAAGGTAAAGCTTTTTCTCGTCAAATCGGGTGTCAGTAATAACATCTCGTAATCTTATAGGTGTACAAACTCAATTTTTGAATATATGATTTTTTCAAATTTCCACCCCATTTTCACCCCCTCAGACGACCTGGAAAACTATAACGTGAAGTTTTTTTATTCGAATAGATCATCAGGAATAACATATCTCAATTTTGTAGGTGTACAAACTCAATTTTTAAATATTTGATTTTTTCAAGTTTCCACCCCATTTTCACCCCCTCAGACTGCCTGGAAAAATATAACGTGAAGTTTTTATCGTCAAATCGGGTGTCAGTAATAACATCTCTTAACCTTGTAGGTGTACAAACTCAATTTTTGAATATATGATTTTTTCAAGTTTCCACCCCATTTTCACCTCCTCAGACGGCCTGGAAAACTATAACGTGAAGTTTTTTCAGTCAAATAGATCATCAGGAATAACATATCTCAATTTTGTTGGTGTACAAAGTCGATTTTTCATGTTGAGACATTTTTTGATATTTTCACCCCATGTTCACCCCTCAAACGGCCTGGAAAACTATGAAGTGATGTTTTTTTCTGTCGAATAGATCGACATGGATAACATATCTCAAACTTCTTGGTGTACACATTCAATTTTCGAAGATACGATTTTTTCAACTTTCCACCCTATTTTCACCCCCTCAGACAGCCTGGAAAACTATAACGTGAACTTTTTTCAGTCGAATAGATCATCAGGAATAACATATCTCAATTTTGTAGGTGTACAAAGTCGATATTTCATGTTACGATTTTTTTTAATATTTCCACCCTATTTTCACCCCTTCAGACAGTTTAATAAACTAGGACGGCTCTGTTTTTTACTAATCCAGTCAATAAGCGTATCATATTGAAGAATGGTAGGTGTGCAGAGTCGATAAATGAAAAAATAATAATGCGATATTTTTTTCTCAGTGTACTTTGCGGATGTGGATAACTTCACACCTGTTTGATCCTTACGAACCATTTCAAACTATAACTAAACTTTTCTCAGGATCATTCCGATAAAAGTTATCTTTGATTCTGAGGCCGGGATACATCCTGTCGAACAAACGAAGTGTTCCCTTCGTTTATCTTCATCAAGAAAGTAAATAAGAATCTTTCCAATATTTGTTTTTGGGATTGATTTGACAATCGTAATCTTCGGTTATTTACATAAATCACTTGCGGGCGTCATTTATCTAATCTGCTATTGGAAACTTTTGTTGAGATCTTTGAAATGTCAGTTGCGTTCTATTAATAGTAACAGTAATGTTTCTAAGAAACAATTTCAATGAATTATAATAAAATATAGGTTCATCTATTTATAAGTCGGTGTGAATTCCTACTATTAACATAACGTGAAATCCCGCTGGTCATAACATTCATAATAAGTCTCTAGACTAGTTGAAAACCCAGTTTTCAGTACGTTATTTTTTCAATTTCTCTTGTATAATAAATAATTGGTACTCGTAATTCTACACTGCGACCAGTTGAATAATTTTTTTTGTTCATTTTTTGTAAATTATGTTGATTCGGTTATGAACCCAGTTTTGAGTTTTTAATTCCTCTCGAATTCTTCCAATTATCCTGAACGTGTTCACAATTTCCCATTGAAAACTAGTAGCTACAAACATTCGGAAATAGGCGTTTTGGCTTTCTACTACTCCATCTTCAAACAAACAATGTTCTTGCGTAGAAGGGAAATTAACTTGAATAAATTATTCATAAAAAATGTGTAGATCTTGCAATTCAAACTACCTTTAGTTCTAGTATGACCAGTAAAGTCATTTTTCGACAAATTTGATAAATTACAGTGCATTTCTGCCCCCTGCCAAGCCTAAAAACCGATGGCATTTATCCCCCAATGGGAACAACCCACTCTGAATTGCTACAAAAGCATAACTTTTGCAGTCTCGAAAAAAGGCGTGTATTTTATACAGGCTGATTCACGGTGGATGGCACATTAGACGTTTCTGGTGAACCAGACAACGGATCACTTTGAAAATTTAATGGAGGGCATATTCGGACATTCTCTAGCCAACTAAAATATTTTCGACATTGCGGTGTTGCCGCTTCTATTAGAAAGCAGTAGCAACTTTGATTTTTCAAATGGAACACTCTGTATATAATATTATTTTTGGAATCTCCAACAATTGCCCGACAACTTTTCTTGATATTTCCCTATAAACCTATCTGTTACCGTTTTCGAAATAAAAATTAATTTCAATTTTTTTCTTCGAAAATCATGACTTCTAAAAATGCCGATATCTTTTAGTTAAGAAGTACTATGATATCGAAATTTGGTTTGGAATTAGGTGATACTAGGACACTTCCCACACGTCAGCCTAATCTCCGTTACTTCAATACAGGGTGGTAAAAAAATACAGTTTTTTCGTTTGCTTGAAAAAGTTGCTGAAATTTGATTATTTTAAATGGAACACCCTATATATTATTGAAAATTCGGAAAGCTGCTGAAATTTGCTTTCTTTCTATGTATATCATACCTATACCTAACTAGTCAAGTTTCGGACTTATGAACATTTATTTGTGAAAATGTCCCTTCAGAATGGCATTTCCATTCGGTATTTGGTAAGCAGGCCATGATTACTATTTGACAGTAGCGTTGTGACATTCTCCTAATAATATCGACATTTTCGTCACTTCAGAAGTTGCAAATACCTTCAAAACGATGGAACAAAACTATTCAAACGAAGTTCTTATGAATTTGTTTATTATTTTTGGACAGTGTGACAAAATTATCAGCAGAACATGTAGAAAGTTCAATGAAATGTATCCGAATCTACCGCCAATGAACCTCAAGAAATTTATACGAATTCAGAACAATTTCAATATGTTTGGATAAACTTTAAAAAAGCACCAAGAAACTTGAAATTGGAAATATTGATATGAATAATTATAAAAAAGTAAAACAATCATGTGGAATATTTCAAAATATGTTCGAATCGCTGGCCGTTCACTTCCAAGTACTTTGAAATGCGGGTGTTGACTGCTTTCGTGGTGGCAGATCTGATTTCATTGGGATCCAAATCTTCAAATGTTTGGGCAATCCTTTCTAACAATTCATCTCTCGAACGCACGGGTATTTTGTAAACTTTTTCTTTAAACATTCCCCACAAATAAAAATCTAATGGATTAAGATCGGGTGATCTCGCTGTCCAATTCCATGGTCCCAAGCGCCTCATTCACCGATCGTCAAATAGTCTATCCAGTTCTGCGCTCACTTCTCTTGTGCAATGTGCAGGAGTTCCGTCTAGTTGGTACCAACAGTTTCGATAATCTTCGAGTGGCAGATTATCCACGAAACTGTCTACAGTATTCTCCAAAATATTCAGGTAGCTTCTGGATGTTAATGACTCCTCGTATATCACGTACCTCAATTTGTTGTCCATCAACATGCAGAAGACATTAAAACTAAATTTTTCTTGAAATCCGGCTTCTTTTGTGACGTGAGGATTTTCACTGGACCAATAATGACGATTTTTTCTATTGAAAATCCCTTCTCTCGAAAATTTCGATTCATCAGTCCAAATAATTTTATTTAAAAAAAGTGGATCTTCTTGAATGCGTGTCAACAACATTTCACAAAATACTACTCTCTGTTGAGGATCTTGAGGCTTCATTGCTTGAATTTTGGCGAATTTATAATCATGCATTTTATGTCTTCGCAAGATTCTTTGAACCGATGAATATTTTATACCCAAATCTTCTTCAGCACTTCTTATTGATGACTCGGGAAATGCGTGAAAATATGCTAAGACATTAATCTGGTTGTCTTCGAAAGTTACGGGTCGAGGCAAGTTTCTTGGTGCTTTTAAAGTTGATCCAAATGCATTGAAATTGTTCTGAATTCGTATAAATTTCTTGAGGTTCATTGGCGGTAGATTCGGATACATTTCATTGAACTTTCTACATGTTCTGCTGATAATTTTGCACACTGTCCAAAAATAATAAACAAATTCATAAGAACTTCGTTTGAATAGTTTTGTTCCATCGTTTTGAAGGTATTTGCAACTTCTGAAGTGACGAAAATGTCGATATTATTAGGAGAATGTCACAACGCTACTGTCAAATAGTAATCATGGCCTGCTTACCAAATACCGAATGGAAATACCATTCTGAAGGGACATTTTCACAAATAAATGTTCATAAGTCCGAAACTTGACTAGTTAGGTATAGGTATGATATACATAGAAAGAAAGCAAATTTCAGCAGCTTTCCGAATTTTCAATAATATATAGGGTGTTCCATTTAAAATAATCAAATTTCAGCAACTTTTTCAAGCAAACGAAAAAACTGTATTTTTTTACCACCCTGTATTGAAGTAACGGAGATTAGGCTGACGTGTGGGAAGTGTCCAAGTATCACCTAACTCCAAACCAAATTTCGATATCATAGTACTTCTTAACTAAAAGATATCGGCATTTTTAGAAGTCATGATTTTCGAAGAAAAAAATTGAAATTAATTTTTATTTCGAAAACGGTAACAGATTGGTATAGGGAAATATCAAGAAAAGTTGTCGGGCAATTGTTGGAGATTCCAAAAATAATATTATATACAGAGTGTTCCATTTGAAAAATTAAAGTTGCTACTGCTTTCTAATAGAAGCGGCAACACCGCATTGTCGAAAATATTTTAGTCGGCTAGAGAATGTCCGAATATGCCCTCCATTAAATTTTCAAAGTGATCCGTTGTCTGGTTCACCAGAAACGTCTAATGTGCCATCCACCGTGAATCAGCCTGTAGTGTTGCACTAACCTATGAAATTATCAAAAGCATAGTTGACTGCCCAACATTACTGGAAAAGTTTAATACTCGGACACCCGAGTACTTTCTATATAAAAACATCTCGCACAAATGTTCTGGAGAATTCTCCGATTCATACCATGTGTAAAGTGACAAATTCTGTTAGCGATAATTTAGATATATTTAGTTGCAAATTGTCAAATATAAAATCCCACTTCCTAAAATAATTGTTTTGTCACCTATAATAAATATAAAATGTGTAGTCTTTATAGTCACTTGTTTGTGATGTATTTATTATACTCTGTGATTTCCTGCTCTGTAATTGGGCTATGTCCTGTAGAGTATTGTATTACAAATAAATAAATAGAAATAGAAGAGGACCTAAAATTGAGCCTTGTGGAACACAGCGATTTATCTCCAATGGACTCGGAATTTTGTTGAATTCTGACTTCAAAGTCGGAGTTTCACATTGCCTTAATTAAATTTTAGTTATGTTTAGATTTTTCATAATTTTTTGTTTATCTTTTTACTAATTCAAGAATTTCGCAGAATATCTATGTCCTGTAGAGTATTGTATTACAAGTAAATAAATAAATAAATATTATGTAGTTAAATGTGTAAGTACTAAATATGCGGATGACACAAACTCATTAGTTACTAGTTATAACTTATTTGATTTAACTCAACAGGCAAATTGTTTCTTAAGTGAAGTAAGTAATTGGTTCGCAAAAAATAAACTTATATTGAATTTCCAGAAAACTAACATTATTTTGTTTCGAACTCAACAACAAATAATAGATACACCAAGTAGTGTACAATTGTCTGGTAGCAAAATGAAATTAGAAAAGAATTCAAAATTTTTGGGAGTATTTTTAGATGAGCATTTGCAGTGGAATATCCATATAGAAAACTTAGCAAAAAAATTAAATAACGTATCTTACAGTTTAAGAGTAGTAAGTAAATATCTAACATTAAAAATTATCTATATTGCAAATTTTGAAGCATCACTAAGATTTGGGATTATGTTTTGGGGATCGAACAGTCAGATGACTAATTTATTTACCATTCAGAAAAGAACAATAAGATGTTTATTTGAAATGAAATATCAAGAAACCTGTAGAGGAATTTAAAAAAAAATCACATACTGTGTATGCAATTTATATATATGAATGTGTACTATATCTGTATAAACATAAAAATAATTTTACAAAGTGTGTGGACCTTCATAATTATCAAACACGTAATTGTAGTAACATATCTTATCCAATACATAGATTAGTAGCAACTGAAAAACATCCCTCTTATGCCTCTATACGACTTTTTAATAGACTACCAGAGAACATTAAAACCTTGAACAACATCAACAAATTCAAAACAAATGTTGAATCCTTTCTCATTGAAGTAGAACCATATAATGTAGAAGACTTTCTAAATTATTCTTATAAGATATTAGATTTAAGAATTATGAAAATTGACACTGTTTCATATTTTGTTTTTCGCCGATTTGTGTAAAACACTCTTTGAAATGAAGATTATCATTATTATTATTTTTTTCCACAAGCTTCAAGTTATCTGTAAACCAGTTGCATTTCGAGCAAAAAACTTCTTTCAACGCTTCCTTGGAGGAGTACATTGTTGTAGCTGTCACCCTATTTACTACTCAAGTTCATTGATTCTTGATCCCGCATATCGCAGACAAGTGTCAAGGCTATTACGATCCGTGTAATAAAACAAGTCGTGATTCAATGAAGTTTTCATAAATGTTTTTATTATCGGTTGAAAGAGTCTTGGCACCTACTACTTCCCAAAGGTAATTCCAAAAAAATTAGGCGAACAAACATCGTGAATTTGTGAGATCGACAAAAACTACTCTGATGACGTGTTTGTTTAGTTTTTCGTTGTTATTTCGGGTCACTGTTTTCATGAACATGTCGACACGGGTTCCATTAGTATTACATTTATTATAGCAGGGGAGCCCACGATGCAAAATGGGGATTTACTCGAACGTCATTGAGACATATCAGGTTGCAAAACTTAGATGATGAGAAGAAAAAAAATATTATATTATATATACCTTTTTATCGGTGGGGGAAGCGGCTATATATTTTTGAATATGTCAAAAAATACTGTTGCATGGACATACTCGAGCGCGTCAGATATTGATAGCATCAATGTCCTACGTATTTTTAATAATGTTGGTATGTTAATCTGATCGTTTGCATGATGTTAGTGGTTGTACGTAAGGGTTAAAAATGAAAAAAAAAACTTAATCGAGCGCATCAGATTTTCTAAGGGGGTGTTAATTGCACCAAAAAAAGCTCTCATTCAATAATCTGTCGATTTCGATCTGACGCAAACTCGCGGCCATTATTATTATGTGCAAAAAAAAACGTCACTTTGAAGTACTCAAACGCGTCAGATTAAGATATATATGGTTCATCTTTATGTTTTATGCGTGCTGTCTCATAATCTGACGATTATCTAGAGGGATTCGCCTAATCTGACAAAAAAATATTTTAAAACATTTTTTTTAAATCATTAAACTTAAATAATTGAAAAGCTCAGGAAATAGCATGCAAATAAATAAGTGAATGTTTTTTAAGTAGATAACTTGTATTTATAAAAAAATAATTTAAAAAAATGCTCAAAAAAATTTAATTTTTTATAATGAATTGATTAATTAATAATGAAAAGAGAAATGAAACTTTCTATGTTTTTTACCACTTTTATTTGTAACTAACGTTACTGCAGTTACTTATACAATATATAAGTTTGAAAATGTCCTTATAGGACGAAACTGCAGTAACGTTAGTTACAAATAAAAGTGGTAAAAAATATGGAAAGTGTTAGTTACAAATGAAAGTGGTAAAAAACATAGAAAGTTTCATTTTTCTTCTGTGATCAGCTGTGATGGCGTCATGGCAACAGAATTCAGAGTGGGGACGGAGTGAGAGAGTAATAGATAGAGAAAAAGTGAAAAAGGAATAGAAACGCGGAGAGGGAAATATAGGCATCACGCAGCTGCACGCATTAAACTTTCTCGACGAATTTTTTCTATTTCGGCTTGCGGAAATCGTCAGATTATATATTTTTCGATATCCTTGAATATTTTCTTCAAAATAAAAAAAAATTAGCTACGCTCGAGAATGTCGAAATGACGTTTTTTTACAACTTTGCTGCCCCTCCCCTTTCTTTACGTCACTCTCAAATTGTCAGATTACTGGAATATACACTTTTTAGCATGTAATTAACTCACCCTACCTTAATCTGACGCGCTCGAGAATTTCTGATGATCAATTTTTTTTTTACTAATCTAGTCCTTTATCCTTCACTGGCGGCCTTATATATGTGGCTCATATTTGGTGGATGTACTTAACCGGGTACAAGGTATCCCTCTGTATATTACTCTGCCGCGCTTCAGAAAATCCCTATTATTACAGCACAGGCAAACTCAGATGAAAATTTCGAAATGTATTAGTTATACATTAGAATTGGATGCGAATACAGAAGTACCCCAAGACTCTGTCGTGGGGCCAGTATGTCTTATTTCAGATGATGATACTACGTTATTGTAGCAAAAGAAAAAGAGACAGAGATGAACATTTTTCGGAATCTTACCGAAATAAAAAAAAGGTCCGATGCAAATCTATTGTTTGATAATTTAAAAGTAAATAGTTTGAAAAAAACTGAAAAACACGATTTTAAAGAAGATCGAACTAAAAAGTTAAAAATATTTTTTCTAAAATAAGCTTAAACAATAACGATCGAAAAATAATATCTAGTATTATTGTACTTCTAACGATTATTGATACAGGAAAATGATTCTATTCAAAATAAAAACTCTACCATAGATCAAGAGATGAGGAATATGTGAAAGCCTGAGCGTGGAGTTGCTTTGGGTTGAGAATATTGTCATTCATGTTAATAATTAGAATTATAAAGACTTCCATTATCTACTTAGTGATAAATAGTTTCAACCATTCTGGGCGTAACAACCTTACAAGTAAGGTGGTTACGCTTAAAAATTAATAAAATCTATGTGAATAATCAAAAAAACAAAAAAAATAGTTTATTTTGAAATTTCCACACACATTTTCTGCTAAATTTGGGACGTAGGTAAGTACCTTACCTACGTCCCAAATTTTCATGTTGATATTCATTAAACAATAGATAAAAACCTGTAATTATTGTGCTATTGTGTTAGAAAAATTCAACGATTCAAGCACTACTTCGCAGTTTGGGCCATTAAAATAGAATCGTGGAAAAACCGGTGTTAAATTTGTTTATCTCTGTTGTTGTTTAACGAGAAATATAAATAAAGGAACTTTGGAAGGTTTGTAATGGGGGGATTTACTTTGTTGATAATCAATTTCGAGTTTATTTCAAATCAAAAAGATATTTACCTAAGAACAGTAAACGACATTTTCGGAAAATATAAAGGATTTTTTTATGAATTCATAGATCTAATTAAGTTTTTATGTTAGTTTATTTGTTTGGCTGTTTCAAAAGATTTGTCCGTTTCAATGTCATGGTTTTTTGTGGTTCCATATCTCAATAAATATTCTACTATGTCGTGTTTTATACTGATCGATAGAAAATTTTCTACTCTATACATATATTGATGCTGTTCGTTTTAACAAACCATTTATGGAGTTTCAAAGTAACGCTAAACACGCCAATATTTTCATACATTCTGTTTCGTTACTTGGTTCATTTAAATTGAATTGGTCTATATGTAATAAACGCTCTTCAGAGTTTGCTCAACGAGTTCTTTGAAAAATAAGGACACTTCAATTATTCTATCAAAAACAATTTGTTCATCTAGAAAAGCTAATAAAAATCGTCACCAATGAATACATACTCTGTTTTAGATTCTCGAATTATCATCTCACTTACCTTACCACTATTTTCTTTCACAAATCATAGCTGGTTAACTTTTGGAAAAATTTTATATTTTTTTTAATGACAGATTATTCCAACAACTCTACAATATTGTGCAATGGAGGGATATTATACATCATGCTTCTCATGTTATAGTAATTTGAATCATAATGATTTTTACTACCTAACTAATATACTTTTAAGATTTCTGAGAACGACTTCATCTTCCTTTATTACCAATTTCATCTTTACGAAACGAATTTAAAGAAGAGGGATTATTCAATTTTTTTCTCTATTGAAGGGTTTGCAAATGTTGAATTGGTCGTCTCATTCAAGAAACTACTTATATGTTCTTTTATTCTTGTGGAGAACATTCTCCCCGTTTGGCCAATATACATAATGAGATCAGAATCACACGACAACTTGTACTCAAATCAATATATTTGATAATTCAAAATCACTTTTTCCTTGAGAAGGGAACCTTTGTTAATATGTTTAGGAAGAATCCCTCTTCCCACAAAAATTGTATTTAAAAAATCTGATGACGTTTTTTCTCGAACTGCTAAATAATTATGAACTTTTGGGAAAAAATGAATATTCTTGAAATGTGTTCCTCTTGAAATGAAAAATAACGGATCCGAGAAATGAGTTTCGTTTCATTTTCATCGATTCGTCCCTGTATTTGGTAGGTTCATTCAGCAAGAGGAATATCGATTTTACTGTTTTCTCTTTCTAGAACACGTTTGTCTTCGCTGCCATCCATCAAAGTTTCTAGACGAAACAAACAGCACCGTTATCCGTTTTATCCGTTCTCTCCAACTATTCAGCAGTATTTGGATTTATAAATAGTGGAACAGCCATTCCGGAAACTGATATGACTAATACGCAGTGTTGCCAACCCAGTAAAGTTGTTTTGGGCGAAACATGAATTATTCGAAACCAAAATAATAATACTTCCAATGAAATTCACAATCCATAACAAACTTGATCTGTTGTATCAAATCTACTTTTCCGATTCCTACTTTCCTACAGCTGGGTGCAACTAATCTGAGACAACATTTCGGGTGTTTGCAATGCTCCGCCGTTGTTCCGTTGTGCTATCTGTTTTTTAACCTACCCTTTGAACATCCACACAATTTTTTATACTCATCTATTTCAAACTAATCAGTAATGAATATTTTTGCTGGGAGTATAAAAAATAGGTTTACAATCACACATCGATGTTTACGCCGCAAGGCGAATACTGGCAGATTGCTCATAGAGCAGAACCAAAACAAAGAAGAAGAATGGGCGTAATGAATCACAGAACTATAACTTAGAGTTTTAGTTCTATGAGTCAGATGTATGCCCAGATTCAGAAGTATAACTCGAAGTTATAGTCCTGTGACCTGAATCATAATCATAACCTCAATTGAAATCAAATGAGAATTTCCGGTAAAAAGGCGGCTGACTAGTGTGTCGTTGCCAAGGTTTGCGGAAACTTATTGTTGGAAGCCTTGAATGCCCGTGCAATTTTCCGGAAAGCGTTTCAAATTTGTTGTAAAGTGTCTTAGTGAATTATTTGTTTATTATTCACACTTGAGGTCAGTGGCTGAAGGGTGTTTACGGCGGTTAAAGGCCGGATTGTGGACGGAGTCTCGCATATTTCAAAGGCAAGCAAAATATACAGAGAGGTACGGTGGCAAAGAGTGAGATTATGCCTACTCCTTTCTACTAGTAAATGCGAAAACAAATCCCAAATAAACCACCACCATAACTTTAAAAAAATTCTGCACCTATGTTCCGCAGTTGCAGATGAAACATAAGCTCTGCAGGCTACAGCTAATGAACCCGAAAACACCAAATCATTCGTTTATTCTTTCTCGTCTTTCGTCACTCCACTACGAAGCCATAGAAGGGCAATTTTTTCGAAAAAATATGTAGCCTGGTACACAGAACGTAAAAGAGCAAAAGAGGTGGTTCGGTTAATCTACTTGCACCGTTCTATATTCTATATTGAACGGTAGTGGACCTGCGGCACTCTGAGATGAAATTTAGGTCGTGTCAGAGTGGCAGGGCATAAGAAGAATATCCGTAAAAACTAAAAAGCTCAACGAACGCGGTGCGACAGTAAAAATGTGCAGATTTTGCGTAGCTTGCACTTCTTTGGTAACACTGCTTATACCGTTGATTTTCTTCGCCTGAAAACGCATTCCCACCTACATGGAATGTCGTCAATAACGTTTTCACTGTAAATTGTGACGTCTGTTAGGTTTGACGCACATCGTGAAAATTTTATGTGAATTCGTCGTCAGCCCATTAAAAATTAAAAATAAAGGTGTACGTAGAATCTATTGTTTCATATATGAGCAAATATCTGTTGTGTAAACGTTAGTTATTTTTGTGGTATGCTTGACTAATTCTTGAAACGAGATACAAGCAAATATTCTGAAGTAAAATGTTTATTCGTTCGAGGAACTACGGAAAGTAAAAAAATAGTTTCAAGTTCCTACAAACCGGTGGGATGCCGGTAGTGGTGATGATGACTCTCCTTACGAATACGCCATCTATTGGAATGATAGAAAACTTATCTTTGATATTGATGTTTAGTTTTCGGTCCGTCCATTAGATGTCGTCTGCGTTTGGGATTAGAATTCAATTATATCAATTCATAAGTGAACTCGAAACAAGGTACCAGAACGGATGACCACATACAAATCAATGTGGAGTCCCACAAGGTACGGCTCTAGGACCATACCCACTCTTTTGTGGTATTATCTATAATTAGTTATTCTTAGAAAAAGGGGAGTTCAAACGTTGAATTTATGACCAATAAAGGAAAACACAAAGCGGTATAATACAGGCTGATTCACGCTGGATGGCACATTAGACGTTTCTGGTGAACCAGACAACGGATCACTTTGAAAATTTAATGGAGGGCATATTCGGACATTCTCTAGCCAACTAAAATATTTTCGACAATGCGGTGTTGCCGCTTCTATTAGAAAGCAGTAGCAACTTTGATTTTTCAAATGGAACACTCTAAATATAATATTATTTTTGGAATCTCCGACAATTGCCCGACAACTTTTCTTGATATTTCCCTATACCTATCTGTTACCGTTTTCGAAATAAAAATTAATTTCAATTTTTTTCTTCGAAAATCATGACTTCTAAAAATGCCGATATCTTTAGTTAAGAAGTACTATGATATCGAAATTTGGTTTGGAGTTAGGTAATACTTGGACACTAAGACATGCTAAGATGCTAAGACATTAATCTGGTTGTCTTCGAAAGTTACGGGTCGAGGCAAGTTTCTTGGTGCTTTTAAAGTTGATCCAAATGCATTGAAATTGTTCTGAATTCGTATAAATTTCTTGAGGTTCATTGGCGGTAGATTCGGATACATTTCATCGAACTTTCTACATGTTCTGCTGATAATTTTGTCACACTGTCCAAAAATAATAAACAAATTCATAAGAACTTCGTCTGAATAGTTTTGTTCCATCGTTTTGAAGGTATTTGAAACTTCTGAAGTGACGAAAATGTCGATATTATTAGGAGAATGTCACAACGCTACTGTCAAATAGTAATCATGGCCTGCTTACCAAATACCGAATGGAAATACCATACTGAAGGGACATTTTCACAAATAAATGTTCATAAGTCCGAAACTTGACTAGTTAGGTATAGGTATGATATACATAGAAAGGAAGCAAATTTCAGCAGCTTTCCGAATTTTCAATAATATACAGGGTGTTCCATTTAAAATAATCAAATTTCAGCAACTTTTTCAAGCAAACGAAAAAACTGTATTTTTTTACCACCCTGTATTGAAGTAACGAAGATTAGGCTGACGTGTGGGAAGTGTCCAAGTATCACCTAACTCCAAACCAAATTTCGATATCATAGTACTTCTTAACTAAAAGATATCGGCATTTTTAGAAGTCATGATTTTCGAAGAAAAAAATTGAAATTAATTTTTATTTCGAAAACGGTAACAGATAGGTATAGGGAAATATCAAGAAAAGTTGTCGGGCAATTGTTGGAGATTCCAAAAATAATATTATATACAGAGTGTTCCATTTGAAAAATCAAAGTTGCTACTGCTTTCTAATAGAAGCGGCAACACCGCATTGCCGAAAATATTTTAGTTGGCTAGAGAATGTCCGAATATGCCCTCCATTAAATTTTCAAAGTGATCCGTTGTTTGGTTCACCAGAAACGTCTAATGTGCCATCCACCGTGAATCAGCCTGTATAGTGACGGCAGCTTTTTGAAAACTTCCTTTCTCAGCAACTTTCAATACCTAAGAAAATTCACTATGTCGCTTGAAACTATAAAAATATGCTAACCTTTCCCTTTTTTTCAGCACCAGCGCGCTGAATCTTCTCGACGAGCTGATCCCTCCAAGGTACTTGGATCATAAAGTGGATCTTGCCCCCTCAGAAGAAATCCCGAACGAATTCAAGAGCTGCTTCAGCTGCGGAGTCACGTGGTACGACGACCACGTGTCGCTGGACTGCTCTGAATGCGGTGGCTATGCTTTGGAGCGCCCTTGCCCAGAATGCGATGGAAATTGCGGCGCGATGTGGGAAAGAGATCTCCACAAGGTGAGGACAACATTCGGAAATAAAAAGGCACACTTCTGACTTAACGACTTAACGATTGTAATGCCAATGGCAACAGGTTCCAATATTCCTGAGTATTTGGCTGTTAATGCAACGCATATAATGAATATTTATTTAGGAGCAGCACAATGTAACTGAAAAGCACTTTTTCTTGTAGCAGTATTCCATTCTGTAGATATCTTTGCAAGTTTATTAATAATTTCCTCAAAATGTTTGTTAAAAATGGCAACACTATTATATTTTTGCGACCAGCGTGTCTCGCATAAGGCCGGAATGCTAGGAACATTTTTTTTAAAATAAGATTCTTGGGAATAAATAATTATATATTTTAACGCAGAGGTTCTCAAACTTTTTTTGTCTACCGCCCACTCCAAAAATTAATTATTTTCTAGCGCCACCAATTTTTTTTACTTTACTACATCTTAAGAATCACAATGGCAGTCATTATTTACTCCATTCACTCAAAAACAGCCGTAAGTCACCGCGTTTGGTAATCTGCAACCGATTTCTCTTTTTAGTTGTTGCCACAGCACTAAATCCACGTTGACACAAATACGATGATGGAAATGCTATCAAAAATCTTTGAACGATGGACAAAAATCCATCGGGGTACAATTGCGGGATTGGCTTTTGTAGCCAAAATTCTTGGTATCCATTTTTGTAGTTTATTTTTATTTTCTCGTTCATTATCAGTTCTATGAGTTTCTCTTCCAGCTGGGGTGATCCTGCTGTGTTAACATTTGCAAAAGGATCCAACACCCAGTCCGGTATTTCCAATTTTAAAATGTCCTGGAATCCTTCTGCGAAATCACTGTCCAAATGTTGGCAGTGAACAAGCAAGTCGTCGTTGTTGAAGGATACTGCTGACAAATTAGGAAAATTGCGAAACTCGCGTCTGCCGATATTATTCTTGTATAAGAGCAATTTGGCTACAAAAGCTGCAATGACATTTTTTGTTTTAATCAAATTCAAGTCGTCACCTTGAGGTTGGAGATTGACATCATTAAATAATTTATACAGGTCTGTCAAATACGCAATATCATTCTTTGAAGTGATGAGGTTGTCGTGCAATTCTTTGTCTTTGTTTTTCAAGAACTCTATTACAGAGTCAAATAGATTGTAAAATCGAGTCAGACAGTTACCTCTTGATAACCAAAGCACTTCTGTGTGGAATAGCAATCGGTTGAAATCTTCATCATTAGCAACACAAGGAGAAACCGTATATAATACAGCTCTTTAAATGACAGATTATTTATTCAGCTTTGGGAGACAGCTTTGAGGACAAAAAGAGAAACCATATATAATACAGCTCTTTTAATGACAGATTATTTATTCAGCTTTTTGTATCCGTCTCTAAATTTCTGGCAAATAGTAGTTTTTGATATATTTTCTCATTTTTAATAAACCTCGCGTATGACAACAACAATGCTTCATTGGTTGGTAAAGTGGACTCACCTAACTGACCGATTAGTCTGCTCTCGTCGGCGGCTAAGCTGGCTGAAAGACTCGTACTTCAAAGGCTCAACGAAGAAGTTGAGGACCGAAATGTTCTGCCTGATGAGCAATTCGGCTTCAGGAGAGAACATTCCACTGAGTTGCAGGCTCTGAGACTGGTCGAAAATACCATCGCGGAGCTAAATAGGAACATAAAAGTTCATCTAGTCCTACTAGACATTTCGAAGGCCTTCTACCGCGTTTGGCATGAAGGCCTTCTTCACAAATTAATCGCGTTCGACCTGCCTCGGGCCTGATCCGGTGGATTGGGTCTTTCCTGAAAGACATAACATTTCAGGTTAGAGTAGAGGGCTCTCTGTCTGACAACAGAGAGATCCTCGCTGGAGTGCCACAGGGGGCCGTGCTCTCTCCCACGCTCTATTCCCTTTACACCAGCGACCTTCCGAGGTCCGAGCATGTGAAGGTATCTCTCTACGCCGCGCCGATGACACGGCTCTCCTCTCATCTTCCATGGGTCGGGATCTCGGGATCGTCTATATGCAACGTGCATTGGGCGACCTCGAACGCTGGTACCTCGAGTGGAAGATCTGAGTGAACCCGGAAAAAACTCAGGCAATAACCATGGGAAGAACGATAGCTTCTCCGGCCATGAAAGTAAGAATCTCTGGAAGGGAGATTGATTGGCAAGCGCGGGTCAAGTACCTAGGTCTTCTTATAGACCGTAGGCTCACCTGGAACCTGCACCTGTTAAGCGTGAAGGCAAAGATCCAGGGTCGGGTGGCAAGCCTGTACCCTTTGATAAATAGAAAATCTAAGTTGAGCCTAAAAAATAAAATCACGATCTATAACATGATGTTCAAGTCTGTCATCATGTATGCTTTAGGCGTTTGGGGACAAGCGGCTCCGACTAACATCTCCATCTTGGAGACTCTACAAAATAAAATTCTACGGATGATTGTGAATGCTCCGTGGTTCGTGCGGAATGAAGCCATCCGCAGAGATTTGAAGCTGCCTTCCATTCAGCAATCCATCCAGTCGAGGAACCGGCGAGTTTTAGATTACGCTGAAACTCACGAAAATCCTTTAGTCAGGGAAGCTATAGATTACGCTGTAGACGACCCCTCCCGATATAGAAGGCCCCGACACTCTGTCGAATGAGGCCCCTATGTCCTCCGTTAACAGATGAATAATATCTTCATCCATCTCACCCCAGCCAAGTAGGGGTATAACGCGAAGGGCGGTATGGATGTCTGAGGACTTTCATGCCACCATCAAACACCAGTCATGACCCGTTTGTCTTTCTGGCAAACACCATTTAAAAGGGGAAGGGAGCCAGGCTTCAACCTGAATAAACTCAAGATGGATTACGTCGTCGTCATCTAACTGAATTGAGAATTTAGAAGTCTTCAGATGATTGCACAATGACTCTTCAATGTTTTCAGCCATCTCATCAATTCGTCTTTGCACGGAACTATTGCTCAAAGGAATTTTTCGGATAATATCTGCCGCTGGTTTATGGAGCATAGGATCTATTACTTCTTTTATTGCCGGTAAAATTAAATCCTTTCCAATAGTGTGAGGTTTACATGTTTGATTAGCAAGGAGATATTGTAGGAAGCTCGGAGTCCGTCGTCGTCTTGCTTAGAAACCGCTGAAAAAAGTTTTGGCACAGTTGGCTGAGCTAAGTGTTTCTTTTCCAGTTCTTGAAAATAAGTCACACTTTTGTCCTTTTTATCTGAATTCATTTTATTCAAATGATCTTGTCGCCTTGAGGATTTCATCGCTTCATTCGAATATGTTTTTTGACAAAAAAGGCACCTAGGCGAAGATGGATTTGTGGGGTTTTCAATAAATCCATATTTTATATATTTCGCGCTATACTGCCGTTTCTTCTTTTTTTCTTCCGACATAATTTTGTCTTAAAAAATGCCGAAGTAAAGAAACGAGTATTAACAACTTGCAAATGACACCACTTACAGTATTCACCACCGCACGTACAGCACTTTACCTAGCTAGTCGCTAACTAAATTCACCTGTTTTCGTAATATCGTCGAATGACATTACTGGCTGGATTGTGCGTGCGCTTTTATATGAGGCCCGGGCGGGCCTAGTACTTTCGAGAATGGAGACTAGAAACTTCTCGCTTCGCACTGAAGCTTACCGCCATCTGTTGTACAGTTTGACAACTATCGGACAGGGAATAGTTACTATCTAGTCCCCTAGATGGCGTTACACGAGGAAATGCGCGTTAAGCGTACAGGAGCGGTAAAGTTTGTGTTAAAAGCAAAGAAACATTTTTAAACTAGCCATCGCCCCTCCAAACCGTTTCAACTCCCCCCAATCTTCTCTGTGCCCTTTACTGCCCTCCTATAGGCCTCCAGTGCCCACAAGGGGGCGTTATCGCCCACTTTGGGACATCGTAAACCTTGGCCGATGCACCTATCAGGTTCAAGTCCTGCATTTTCTGAAAACTCATCAATTTCTGACGATATAGTATCCATTTCTGCGAATTCTAGAAATTCTCAACGTATCATATATTTACTTTCTTCGTAAAAATGGATTCCAATGGAAAGCTGCTCTTTTCCAGCCATGTCACATGACTGATCTGCCATGACACTATATAAGCTTCCTTTGCAACCTGCATGATTTCATTCTTCACGTCCAAGCTGCATAAACAATTAGTTTCGTTTTGAATCTGTGGGGATGTATACATGACATTTTTTCCCATTTGCTAAATGTTATTTCAAATTTTGTTTGGCAGATTCAATTCTCAAATTTAAAAGGCCTTCAACAATGCCTTCGTGATTCTTTTTACCCCTCAAAGGCAAGTCATGAGTGCCGGAAAAAATAACTGCAGAAATTATAGAGGACACTATGTTTTTATTTTTCTCAGTTTCCTGCTGATGAGCCGTATTCATCATCACATCCACAGACATTTGCTCCGATTTTTTTTGCGTTGTTGACTGCGGATTTATGATATTGTGATGAGACATACTTAATGCAGTGTTCATCGCCCTCGAAAGCAACTATATCGAATAATAAAATCAAATTTTATAAAAATAAATAACTCTACGTTAGCCCCAGTGTTATTATCTGACTTGATCCATTCTTTTTTTTCAGTCTCACGCTTACCAAAGATCCTACTGGATAGGAAAATGCCGAAATCGCAGTCCCAAGAAGAATCCAACGGAGGCTGAACAGAAAAACACCGACGCCTCGGAAGGACTGAGTATGAGTATGGATAAGCTCTCTGTGAAGAACTCTTGACGCTTTTTTGCCTTCTAAATTATGTCAGAGTTCACCAATATGTATTCGGCCAGACCACAATTCTTGAGGATTTTTCACTCTCTTCTACATCACAGGGTTCGATTGGAGTTGCAATAGATGTTTTATATTAAAACCGGCAAACAATTACGAAATTAGATGTTGTTATATTTTTTGAACTGTCGTTTGTGAACTGTGGCCAAACCGACAATATCTCTTCAGCTAAGGTGTTTTCACTTTTTATAGTAATTTAAGGAAACTTTTTGTATTTTTCTTGACTGAACCGTATGTATACACCTAATAAATTTTCAATACAATGTATATATGCTTTTTTTGAGTAGGAAACTTTGAAGAGGTTTCAAATATTTGGATATATTTAAATTCAACCAAATTAAGCTAGATTATGAACGCAGTTGATTTTTTGATGAGTGATCTTTCTCCTTATTCGGTCAGCAGCGAGACAAGCACAGAGTTTGAGCTCTCATATCAGGGTCTGACATTTATTTGTGAAAAATAATACAGTCCAGTTAACGGTTCATTTTTCCCAATATAGTGAGGACCAACAGTTAGCCTGCAACTACCTTTGTCAGGTAGGTATAAGCAGCACCGATGTGTGGCTTGAGAAACAGGTATTCTATAAAATATTTAAGGAAGGCTCCTTCTCAGGGTTGAAGGATACTAACTGCGCCTATCAGCTAGGAGACGCTGTCCTGATCCTAACAGGTAGACATCCAGGCTGGAATGTGCAGCTCTGGAATCATAACTGAGGATTATTTTCTGAAATATCGTCTAGGGAAGCCATAATGGCATACTGAATAGATTCCCGTTGATTGGTGGATATAAAGGTTGTCTAATATTCAAGGTTCAAGATTATCACCTCAATGATCACAGTAACCTTACCATATGAAGCCACCTATACCTGGAGATACATTAGATTTAGCGCAGCAGAGCTTTTTCACTTCTGATTTGGTTGAATTAGCATTTGAGCATCTCACCTGCTTAGGTAGAGTTGTTTTCTCTCTTGATTCTTTTGCTGCTCAAGAGTTTATTGCATGGAGGATTCATAAGGTATTCTGCTCTTGAGGAGATGACTTGGATACTTTTCCTGGCTGCAACACATATTCTCTGAAATGCATGGAAAATTATAATCAAGAGAGAGAAGTTTACAGTGCACTGAACTGAACATCACGATTAGGCCTCTTATCTCCTCACAGTAAAACAACTAGATTCAGAAACAGATATTTCTAGCTTCAATAACAAATTTCTCTAAATGTAGAGTTTTGTAATCAAATAAACAATTCAACTGAATCACTGGTTAAATGAAATATTTACCTGCTCACAGAATTGAATTGGGATATATTTGTTTTGATAGCATTATTAGGTACTAGATGATTTGAATCTACAAAAACAATACTTTTCCAATGACGACATTCTTCATTTTAGTGCCGAAGATATATTTACATGTTGATTGTCGAAATATAAAAAGAAATGCATTGACAATTGATAAATAGAAATGTGTAAACAAGTAAACTGGAAAAGTAATTTGAGAGTGACGAAAGTGCAATGTTTATTGACGGACAAACGAAATGAAAATGTGTTATTACAGATGAGTTGATAAATAAAACTAATATTACTGAAATTAAATTAGTAGGAATATCAGTAGGAATAAAGTGAATATACAGGGTGTTTATTAAACATGCGACTATTCCTTGGGCTGTTCTAAGGAAATTTTGTCCTTTGATAAGGCGCTTCGTTTCGGAAATACAGGGCGAAAAAGAATGTTGACAGTAACAATTTTGATAATTTTAAAATTATTAATGTAGCAGAAATAAAAGTATAGTGTACCTACTACACTGGACCTACCATGTAATAAAAAATCTAACAAGTCATTAGTTTATACTACTCCAGTGGAGGTTCTTGAATTATCTTGTATAAATTCAACTACACGCTTCTTGACATTGTTAATGGCTGCATGAATCATTGGTTATTGTATTTTCGGCGAGGGGTGGTATATTATCAGAAACTCCAGCTAGGCCAGCTAAGGAAAGTTTTCCTTCCCTATGTTTTCTATCAAAAAAACTGAGATGCCTTCCATTCAAATTCACTGTGAAACATTCCAAGCACAAATTTGTTGTCATAGTTTAGTAGAAAGCCAGTCAAGATAAGGGTAGAAAAACTAAAAAAACAAAACTTTTGCAAGACATCCAATGAGGATTATTTAAATTACATCATAAAACATTGCGGATATTCTACCAAGTTAATCATGATCATATGAATTTTTTTCCTACAATTTGTATAATTCATATGTTGTAGACAAGTAACATTTAATTTCTTCTGAGACCCAATAAAATAACAGTAAAACAAAAGTAAAAAAAGTTTATTCATATAATTATCTAAGCAGTGCTTTTTTACAGAATTGTAGAATTAGAGCTTTTTCAATGATCCCTGGATTCAGGAAACGATCAACATGTTGTATCGCTTCAAGTGCAAACATATTTTTTGCAAAAATATATTACTACAGTCATAGCTGAGACTGTCGGAAGAATAATATATAGTTTGCCCAATTTTTTTCTTTTCGCCTCGTTTTGTCTGGAAATCTAAAAAAAACGTATTGAACCTCTTATTACCAAACATTAACTCAACTGTTACACCTTGGATTTGAACGAATCTATTTCTTTTTCCAGTGAACATAAAACATTTTCCAAACAGTTCACAGCCGGGGTTAACCTTATATCACAAAGATCAATATCTTTTCTATAGTCTGCACAAATCAAGAGGGCTAGGTGACTATTGAGATGTTCAGACATGTCCCTTAGCGCCCTATTTATATACTCTTTGTCGACCAGAAGGTCTATCTTCTTTCTGAAATACAAGTAAACGTAGTCGTGTTTCAAGTCTTCGAAAGAGATCATCAAATATCATTCTTACTCAGCAGGAATGCGCAGGTTGTTCAATTTTATTAAAATTTTCTCTCGTTTTTTTTCATCTTGAATGCCAACAATCTGCAGGTCTTCATCACTTAAGATTTTTAATGTTTCCGTATCTATATTGTTGTTTTTGAAGTTGTCATACAATTCTTCACATTCGCAGGAACTCAAAATAGTTTTCAACAGATCCATGAGAAAGAATTATCGGTGGAAACTGTTTTGATTGCACCAGAATTGCCTATCAAAATCTAAATGAAACTGTTTTCCTATTTTCATTTTTTAAAAAGGTGAGGTTATGAACCATAGACTTGACAGGATGGACCGATCATGAGAAAAGGACCATGACCTAAAGATTGAAAAGAAATAGATGCGGTGGATGGCAATGTGGCTAATTGCCGGCAACGTTTCTGTTGAATGGTATGAACGCAAAGTCAAAGAAGATTTAGTTTCTTAAAACGAAAATGTGTGTAATGTTATCCCACATATGACAATAAACCAGGTGACATCTAAATGATTGTACACTGCACCATTCAGCTTGTTTCTGGTGTAAAAAACTTGAAACTCGAATGGAAGGTATACTTCATTAGAGCCAACATTTCTAATTGAAAAACTATTGAAAACCTATTTCAATTGAGTCATAAATGAAACCAGTTCAATGATTTCAAATAGAACCTTGTACTTCTTGAAATTCTTGAAATTTCGTTCGACATCTGAGCAAACTTTGTATTTTGTTCCGAGTACAGCAAGTTATTTGACAATATTCCAATAGATGTCATCATTGTTTCGTTATATCGAATTTGGCAACATGACTCCTACGCCGCCATATTAAAAAAAACATTCGGGTTGAATCGTTGAAAATATAATTTAATTTTCTGTTTTATGGACTAAGGAAATAATCAGCGTCTACTTGAAATTCTCAACTTAGACCAAGTAGGTTTTTGATTGTTTTCACATTAAAATACCGGCTTCAATAAACTATACCTTTGTTCTGAATTAGAATGCATTTTGGAACAGATCCTGTGATAATTTTTATTTATTTGGTCTCACAGTTTTGGAATATCGGGCCAAAAGTGATTGTTTTGTAATACATATCAGATGTGTTACACATTTTTATTATGTATTTATTATAAATTTGGGCAGAAAAATTAATTCAAATTGGATTTGAAATTACATGATCATGTCTAAAATTTCCTCGATTATCTAAACGTTAACGTATTCTTAAACACTTTCAAACTTCTTGGTTGCCTGCAGATAGCTGTTCCGATGATATAATTTGCTGGAGTTTACATTTTTCTTCTCTCTTCACCACTCTTCACTAGGTACCAGTCCATTCTATTACGTCTCTACATAAAAAACAGAACCACAGAGTACATGTGTACTTTGTGAACAGAACTCATAGTTTTATGAACACTTGAAACATAATATGTGCTTATCATAATCACGGTCTGACAATATGTTGTGAAACAATCACAGAAAAATCTATCACAAACACTGTTTTCTCCAAATTTTAGGATGTTTTTCAGATTTTGTGTTACTTTATACATTTCTGAAAAATTAGGGTGATAATTAGTAGACAGCATACATGTAGAATATTGCCAAATTAAAGATGAAAAATTGAAATATTTTTCAGAACTCTGAACGACTCTCAGCGTATTCAGTCGCGGTAGGCCACAAATACTAATATCGATGTCTTCAGAAGTATATGTCAGAAGATGTCAAAATTAAAAGTCTCATTAAGTCATTTAGTAAGGCCTCTGTTTGCCCGTCACAAACTCAAAAAGGCCAATCTATTATCTAGTTTGTACCTTCTGTCTTTCGTTAAGACGCTACGTTACTATACGCCTTTCGCCGATAAACATGACGAAGAGAAAATTTCAAAACTTTGGTGTCATCACACCGTTCCTGAAATTCTTTCTTTAGCCGATCGCCTTCACGAAGAAGAACGATATATGGACGCGTACGAACTGCTGGACAGAATACGATTGGTCAAGGAACCGGAGGTGCTTTGGAGGATTGCAAGAGTACTTTACAACTTGAGCTTCGAACATGAAGTTACCAGTGATGTCAGATGGGAGATGCTTGAAGAGGCCCAAGACGTTTTAGATATTGCGCTTTCTTTGGGTAAGTAAGTGTTATCACTTTATTCAATATTCATGATAAGATCAATGTTATTCGTTAGTCCTATATAGGCGGGGTGGCTGTCCTTGTTTTTCTTTCATCGTCTGAACCACTGTGCATGCTGTTTTTAGCGAGTGCATTGGCTTGGGATGTGGGGGTCGAGCAAACCAGCCATTGGATTCCTGCTTTTACGTAGCCCCGTTGGATACGGGTTGTTCTGTTATTCCCTAACTGAATGGCATCCCAACGATGGCTTAATCCTAAAGTGTGTGTATCTGTGCCAAGAGGATGAATGACACTGAGTCTATCAGCTCTCTCTCTACGGAGCCTTCGAGATACGGGGCGCCCTCTCGTCGTAGCATCGCTTTTTGACACGGAATTTGACGTTAGGTTACGTCAGTTGTCAGTTTGTGCTTTATTTTGATCGTTATAGTTTATAAAGTGCTTGGAAACGTTTTATCAAATACGTTGTGAGGATGTACAATATAAAACAAAATCCGATTTTGAGGTTAGAGAAAATTGAAGAGTTTGTTTTTATTATTGAATTTGACATCTGACACGAATTGAAACATTCTATGCTGACGAATCTTATTATTAATGACGTCAATTCGAATACGATTAAATGCCACTTCTTGTAGTCTGAATTCGCCCAGCAGCGGGAGCGTGTTTTCAATAAATTGTTGGCTTAAGGCAATCGCGGAACAATTTTCCAATAAACTTTGGTACCAAAAATGAAAATTAATACCAATATCCTTAATAAGGGTGTGAAACAACAGTGTTGGACGGTGTTGCCACTTCCGGCTCATCATGGCTTCTTTGTTAAATTGCCTGTGGCAATATCTATCACTGATTGAATTTCAGGTATTGAGTCAGCAGAGGTACATAAATGGTCGGCCATAATCTTAGACACTTATAACGGCTTGATAAATTTGGAAAACCGAGTGAAGAGTTTCACTTCGGTAAGGGATCATTTGAAAAGAGCATGTGAGTTGGACCCACGCGACTTCACGGCTCATTATATGCTCGGAAAATGGTTTTTTCAGATGTGCCAGTTGAACTGGTTTCAGAGGATGATTGCTAAATACTTCATAGCGACGGAACCACCAAAATCGAGTTATGATCAAGCTTATAAGTGAGTATGAACAGTAAGTTATTTTCGTGATACAACCGGAGCAACGTTGGGTTTCTATTATGTGGGTCTATTAGACGCCACACTGCAATCCACATGGGTTTATTATGGTTCACACCATAATTTATAAATCCGATATATAAATGCCCCACGGTATTAAAAGTTGACAAATTACTGGGGCCTATATTTTTCAAACAAAATTTTTTTGCTCATCTGAATTTGAAAATGTTAAAACTTTGTTATGAGTTCATTATTATTCTCTATTTAGTCTTCAGTGTTGAGCATACTCCATCTTATTAAGCCCTTTGAAACACTGAAGTTTTAGATATTTTTGAGATTAGCTAATTTCTAGTAGAAGAAAGCCTTTGTTTTTGTTACCAATGTTTTACCAATTTTTATAAAAATTCCTCATAATCCACAAGAAATAATGTGTTGATTATACGCTCTCTGTTCAAAAAATAAAGTGAATTTTAATTTTTCTCGAAAAATATTTATTTATTCATCAATATCTAGTTTTTCCCCTTTAAAGTAGTCCTCCTCAGATATAATATACTCACTTATGCCAGCGGTTTTTTCAATCCTCAAAGCAGTTCTGATATGCTCTTTTTGATTTGTTCGTGAGGTCTCCCAGGTTTTTATCTCCTCAATCGTTGCAAAACTACACATGAACAAAAATTCCGGTACACTACTCAGTGCTGCTCAAAGGCAAAAAAATTGTACGAAAATGACAAATGAAAATATATACTTTTCGCTATAATCGTATAGAAATAATAGTCGCCAACACTGGCATCAGAATAATTGACAAGTGACAACTTCCCGCACGATGCAAAGATGGAATAAAGCGATTATCGCATATGCAGACACTCCATCGTATGTGAAAATTTTGAAGTGGTCATTACAAATATATTGATTTGATTACTATTTGCATCAATATTAATTGAAAATTCTGCATTCATTGATCTAGCTATAGCTTATATTATGTATCAAATCAAATGACAACACAAAGTCTCCTAAAACAAAAATCAAGTGGAGTGAGGTGAACTACCAACTACCATTCATTATTATTTATTTGAAATTCATCTTTTCTCTTTTCTCACTGTGGATTTATTTTTCTTTTAGCGTCAGTGGTTTTCGACTTATTTGACATTTGACCGATCTGAAAATTAAGTGCTTTGTGCTCTGTCATCGACGTGATCGTGATTTATGAGTTCTATGACAGACGGACACGCGGGACACGCCTATCATAATGAGACGGAATACAGTGATATACAGATTACTCGAATAGCGGAGGACGAAGTGATTGAAATTTGTGAATATATAACCGTGGCCTCGTTTGAATCAATGACGTAATGCAAAACCAAATGAAATCAAAATGTATGCTCTTAGTCAATGTGGTATGCATGTTCGAAAAAATATTGAATTGTATAGCAGGAGCAGCCTTGACACTGCTTCATATTCCGCTGTGCTTGTATATCTGACGCAGCCATCAGTTTGCGCGTGCGCCCTATCCAAATTTAAATACTAAAGAACTTTCAGTTTGTAGTTTTTGTACCGTTTAGATACCACAAAACTGAATTGCTACTAATTGTCAGGAACCAGGATCATGCTAATTATCAACAGTGCAACTCAGTAGATGGTACCTAATTTTTTTAATTTACAGTAGTTAATTTTTGAAAGCTGTCGTTTCGACCAAATATTTTTTAGCTTGAAATAATGATTTTGAAAAGTAAAAATAAATATCAATTTGTTCACGTACGCATAGTCACCCTGAGCTCTTGAATGATCATTTGCGACAGATCTAATCCATCCTTTCAAGTTGGAATCAGACAACCAATGTTGACAAAAAGTTTATTTTCGAGACTTTCAACTGCGGTAGTTCTTTCGATCGAGCTACAATCAGATGAACTATCTTCCATTTCCACTGTAATTTGTTCCATATAATTCATAATACTCGAGACAGTCGAGACTATCAGTTCCAAGATATTGGATGATAGTAATGAAAATATCCAAGCATATTCTTCTTCTCTTTCATCATGTAATGGCCTCAGCTACTAAGACTATAACGTATTGACTGTGCATTCAATTACTCAATTGTCAACTGTCAGTTTCGAGTACTGTCCTTCGTTACCAACTGGCCGGATAGCCTTAGTTGCTGAGGCCATTGAATCGAAAAGAAGAAGAGAAGAAGAGTACTGTCCACGGCCTCTTATTCTTCCATATTTTTGAATATTGATTATTTGTAGAAAATTCCACTACTTTACGTTCAAATCCGCTACGCCGCTACCGCCGAGTAAATGCCGCTACGGTTGCGACAGGTTACACCTGCAACAGCGAGACCAAGTGTTCTATTACCGTTCTTGTTTTTCAGGTATCTACTGAAGGCAGAAGAACTGCAACCAAGAACATTTTTACCGAACATGTACTTGTTGGGCGAAACGTGCGTAGAAACAGGACAGTTCTATAAAGCGAAGTATTACTTGAATCTGGCCATCAGCTTGCCACCAAGAGACGACTGTGAAAGATGTTGCGTCTCCAAAGCTAGATATCTCCTCAGAAAACTCGAGAGATTTGATATGGGCAAAAGCGTGTTATTTTACGACCCGCTAGGTTTCAACGATTGAAGTTACAGATAAGAAGTGTATCTGAATAAAAATATATTTGCTGCCGTATTATTATTATTATCATTCACCTAAAATCGGTTGCTGTACGCTGAGTTTCGACCAATTTGAAGGGCGTGCCAGTTTCATTCATTAATGACCACTTCTCACAATCGTGAGATGGGTGATCTTTGGGTACAAGAATCGTGTGGCCCAAGAAGATGTAGCGAACCAAGAATGCCAGCCTTACGCATTCCTTCGGCTACGATGTCTGCCATCTTGAGGCAAACCAGCATGATTTTGAGATCAAAGAGTAGCTCGGGCTACTACTATAATTATTTTTCAAGAATAAGTATTAGTGTTGCTACTATTACCTACTTTCTGGAGTGATAGATAGGGAAATTGTAAAGAAAAATTGAAATCGCTTCAAATTCATGGATTAAATATATTAAAACCGTAATATATATATATATATATATATATATATATATATATATATATATATATATATATATATATATATATATATATATATATATATATATATATATATATATATATATATATATATATATATATATATATATAATCAATCTCATTAGTAAGAATTATCTTGTCATATACCTAGATTATGTAATAAAATGAAGGAAATGTATCTGCAAAAGTTTTCAGATGGTCAAATTCAAAGAATATTTCACTACGCATATACGTGTCACGGAACAGAATTATCCCTCTAACCGAGCAATGGGAACAACCTTGAACATTGTTTTACATTCTCTCCGTTAGGTTCCAGCACCTCCGTGTACTGAATATCACGCTAGCCAGAATTTAGACCCTAGCCCAAATTTGGACCTTCCCCTCTATCCTTTTTACCAAAATACAGCATATGAATAATTTTTGAAATTTCAACGGACTTCAAATATTTTTTTTACTTTTAGTGACTATTAACTTGAACACATTCTTTACTTGAGATTATTTTTATTGTGAGAAGGAAAAGTAGTTTTACTCAACGTGAAATCAATTAAAAAAGTACAAAATAAAACATAAACAGTATCTTTTTTAAACTTTTTAATAAAAAATAACAATATCTCTCCATACATCTTACACAATAACACGCGATCCGTTTCACCCGTCCGACAACTCTTCGACTGACTCGCAAACCTCGTTGATCGGCGGAAAATCGTATCTCGGACTGATCTCGGAAAAGTCCACGTACACCTTTCGCTTTTTCACGTCCAACAGTTCTACTAGTTCTTCGAAAGATGGCCTCTCGTTCGGCCATTCGCACCAACACCTCAACATCAACGAGTAGAGTTCGTCCGTACAGATGCCGGGCCTTTCCAGTCGATTTCCCATTTTCAGCGAGGGCAGTACCATGCCGTCGACTGTGTTTTCGTATGGAAAAGCCCCTGAAACGATTAAAGGAATAAATTGCAGAATATTTATCTCACGGCAGGTGGAAAGTGTACAAAGCTGTTGTTAAGATTTGGTGGTCATGGTCTGTAAGTTTGATGCCCGTTTCGTCTACACCTGAGGTAGACATTGAATGCGATGACGTCAGGGACGCAGTATTTGCCTTCCTCCCATAGACCTTTTCATTATAAGATGAGCGCAAGCGTAGGTGTCATATTGAAATGGCGGTTATTCAAAACATTCGTACTGTTTTAATCAACAATGGCTGGGCAAGGAATATTATCTCTACAAACAAATAAATTATTGGAAAAAACCATTGATGGTGCTTCACTTGTTTATAATTCAGTTGAGGCTCATACTTGTGAACAATTTAAAAGGTGGTTAAAACGTCATGGGCGTCCGCAAAAAGGAAAAAAATGAGTTGATTGAGAGGTTAGGTATCAGCATTTGTTTACTATCTAAAAACATATAAAAAATTGTATTTACAGTTTTATTCTTATTAATAATGTCAATTTATTTGAACTAATTTAAAATATAATACTTATGAAACTAATAAATGAATCAAGCCATTAATATTTTGAGGCTGTACATATGACATTATTAATTAGACAAATATGTAAATACTGGATTGAATATGTTTAGTAATTTTTATTAGAGGGAAATATTTAATACAACATAATATATATGAAATTTACAGTCAAAAATGCAAGAAATAATGTACGTATGTTGAAATTCCTGATAGCTTAAAGCAGGCGTCTCCAAACTAAGGCCCGCCGGCCAAATCCGGCCCGCCAGTGTCATCAATCCGGCCCGCGACAGCCAATGATTTACTGTCATCAATCTGGTCCGCGATAGCCAATTACTGGGTTTTATTTACTTGCAAGGTAAAACTTAACGACAAAAATGATGACAAAGGAAACTTAACTTAAGTATTTAAGTTTAAGCATATTAATAACTAACAAATAATTGAAATGAATCACAGTAAAACAAAAACACTAATGAGATTTATGTAATTGTGATTTTTCACCGACAATACTTTGTAGTTGTGGATCAATTTTACTTGTACCAATTATCAAAAGAGATTTAAGATGCTCATCGGTTAATTGAGATCTGTAAACATTCTTTGTGTACTTCATCTTGGAAAACGTTTTCTCACACAAGTAAGTTGTACCAAAAACAGAAAATAACCCACGAGCAAATTTATGCAAACTATCAAATTGTTCCAGTGGAAGACTTATAAAATTCCAACAAAGATGACTTTTGATATTTGTTCTTAAGCATATCACTGCACCGTAAATCAATAATTTCCATTTGGACTTCCGGAGCCCGGGTTTCAATGTCAGAATCAAAAGGATTTTGAAAAAGCTCAATTTCATTCGCAATGACATCAAAATCTGAAAAACGAGTATCAAAATTTATCTTCAAAGCACTCGATTGCAAAGTTTCGATTGCAAAATTGACGGGAAATTCAGTCTCTATAGAGTGGCTGAATATTTCACATGTTTCAAAATGTGTGAAACATTTTTTACGTAATTGCAATTGAAATAGCATTATTTTCTGCCTGAAGGATTTGATATTGGTGTATTCAGTTCGTTCATATGATTTGTCAAATCGACATAGAAGGCTAACTTCCACATCCATTCACTATTTTCTAAATCGGCAAAAGGGCGCTGCTTCTCATTTAAAAAAATTTCAATCTCTGCTAGAAGTTCAAAAAAACGCTTAAGGACTTTTCCGCAATTAAGCCAGCGTACGGCAGTATGATATGCTAAATCATTTTCTCCAATCTGTTGAATAAACTCGCGGAATTGTCGGTTATTCAGCCCAGTGGATCTGATGAAGTAAACAACTGATATGCCAGGTTTTACAACTTCAGACATATCCAAACATTTTCCGCACAAGGACTGTTGATGAATGATACAATGTAAGACTAATGGTTTTGAACCACCATCATTTCCTACAGCCTTTGACACAAGTGCAACCACTCCTTCATTTTTACCATACATATTTTTGCCTTCATCAGTTGTTATAGATTTCAAATTTCTCCATCGAAGGTTCTTTTTATTAATGGCATTTTCAACTCCCTTAAAAATATCTGCCCCAGTTGTCGTGCCGTGAATACTATCAATATCAAGAAGTTCTTCATACACTTCATAGCTTTTATCTACTCCGCGAATAATAATCAACACCTGAGCAGTATCTGACACATCCGTTGACTCATCCAATGCTAGAGAAAACCACACATGATGTCCATTTTTGTCAGACAGTTGAGATGATATATTTTTCTGCGATGTCTTGCACCCTCCGAGCCACGGTGTTTGCTGACAAACTGACACTTTTAAATAAATTTACCTTTTCGGGGCATATTTCTTCGGCTACTGCAATCAAGCATTCTTTTATCATTTCTCCATCGGTGAATGGTTTGCCACGTTTTCCGATTTCAAGAGCCACACAAAAGCTGGCGCGAGTTGCAGACTCTTGTTCAATATTCGCTTTGGTAAACAAATATTGCTGCGATTTGAGTCCGCGTTTCAAAGCTCCAAATTTTTCCTTCCGCAAACTTCCTGTATACTTGGAGTAACTTTGAAGATGTTTCGATTCATAGTGTCGTTTAATGTTATAGTCTTTGAGAACAGCTATGGTTTCATTACCAAATAAACATAGCGCCTTATTACTGGACTCAATCACAAAATACTGAAAGTTCCATTTTTCTTGGAATGTTCTGAATTCACTGTCGATTTTTCGCTTCTTTTCCATACTAACAAATCATACATAAAAACAATAAGTCAAATCAAAATACTTTTATTGACGGGTGTTACTTTATTTATTTCACAATAGAGAGTTTCGCTTCCTTCGCCTTTCCTACGCAGACTAATTCGCAGTGGCGCCGCTAGCCTTTTTATATGCAATTATTACTGCTATCTCGAGGTGATCGGAATACACTAGCTAAAACCAGAACTTTCTCGAAACATGCGGTAATTCCAAATATTTAATTACGCCTAATGCCACCTAGCGGGTAGCTGAAAAAGATAGTACATAGTACCACTACTCGCCACTAGATGTCGGTAAGTGTCACAATACACAATAATAATTGAAATGCAAAAAAGGGTAAGTTTGCTTAGGTCACGCACTTTGCGACTATCCTAGTCTAAAAATATAGTTAAGGGCAGAAATTGGCTCTTGGAACAAACTGAAAAAATCATTATGGCCCGAAGGCTTCAAAGTTTGGAGACCCCTGGCTCAAAGGATCAGGGTTTTGCTCAGTTGGACCACTTTCTCCAATGAAATCTAGTGAGCAAATATAAGTATCCTTGGTAACATCATCAATAGATTCAAAGCCTCGGTCACTCCTGCCACATTTTTTCATCCATAATTCACATGTCGCACACTTCGCACATGCTTTATTTAATATGTAATTTGCTTGATGATTTGATTTTTTTTGCGATATTTAAGACGGCTTTGGAAAATTTATAAAATAGTATGTGTTGGTTTTGAATGATTTGTATCGTGTATTAACTTTTACATACTCCATAACAACACCGTTTTGTTGTTCCTTTTCGTACAGATAACATGATTATAATGGAGCATAAAAATTTTTTTCTGATTATTTTGACTTACTACTTTATTTTTTTTTTCACTTTTTTATACAATTAATAAACTTCAATTTATATTATAATTTTTAAAACATGAGTTGCGGGCTCTTCAACATGGTTGTTTACATAAAACAGTACGAGAATGATGGCTGATACTGACGCATGCGCATAAAAAAATTGTGATGAAAAGGCCTATTCCATCGCTATGGGAAAGTCTTCTCTAGACAAACTTTTTCATAAAAAAATTCAAACAATGAACCTTAGATCCTTAGTATTCCTCACATATCTGCAGTCCCTCAACGCAAATATCCACTTCACAATAGAACGGAAAACCCAAGGAACAATTGCGATTTCGATTGGGAAGATGGGATATATGAACACAAATTGTACAGAAAACCAATGCACATGCAAATATATATCTAAACAAAAATTCTAACCACCAGCTTCTTGGATGTGTAAGGGAACATATCTGAAGATGTAATTTTCAACGTTGGGTGTTTTGAGTCTACAGTTTTATTCAAACGGTTGTTAGCGTGAATTCCTTCCTGATGAACCGCAGAGAAATATCATGATGGCAAACTTTTTCATGATAAATTTCGAACAACGAGCCTTAGAAAGGAAAGACATGAAAACACATTGCTGGCTTGCTAGAAGTATAGTAAAAGTGTTTACAACAAAAGAAAGATGACATGGATACAACATAAAAATAAAAAGAAAAAAAAAATATTACATCAAATTGTATATAGATGTGCTCGAGATATATTTCTTAATTCACTCCTACTGCAGTTAAAAATATCACACATATTTGATGATTTGTTAGCATTTGAACACATCATATTAATCGGAGCTTTAGAAATAATATTTGTTTGAGCTCTTTCGCACTTGAAAAGTGATATATGATCTAGACTCCAATCTCGGCACATACAAATCTATTTGTTATAATAGTACAGGGGAGTCAACTTCACCATTCAATAGCTTATGTAAAAATATCATGGATGCTTGATTTCTGTGCTTTTCTGGAGATACGAAATCAAATCTGGGTAGTATATTCCGTAATTCAAGTTTCCAAGTTCTCGTTTACCTTTCCATGAATACTTACCTAGAGTTCCAATCTCCCACAATACGACGCCAAAAGACCAGACATCGCTCTTACTATCGCACTTCCTTTCTTCAATCGCTTCTATGGCCATCCATCGTAGAGGGCATTTTTTGGATTTGACGCTAACGTAAGAACCTAACCTAGACATTCCGAAGTCGGATATTTTCAAGATCTTGTTGTTGGTTATCAATACGTTTCTTGCTGCTAAGTCTCTGGAATATTGTCAAATATGGAAAATAGTCATGAAATAATTCAAGTTCATCCAAGCAAATACATGAATTGAAAGATGTTTCAACCTCAACTGCAATATTCTAAAACAAAAACACTCAGTATCTACAATTCCATCTTCTAATATTCCAAGTTCATAGACATCAAAATTTATACGATTACAGGATATAGAAATATAAAACAATCTCCAAATAAGCTACGTTGCACGGATGTGTAATAATCATTTTACCTTGTACGGAGACCTGATCAAAGTTGCAACCTCGGCATATGAATTTTTGTAAATACTGAGGCAAGTCAGGATCACAAAGAAAAATTATTGAGTATTCAGTATTCATGTCTCTCTGGCAAAAGCCAGTCTGAAGGGTAAGGGAGCTAGGCTCCAGCATGAATGAAATCAAAATGACGAACATGTTATTGATCACTCTTGGGAAACGGTTGCAGAGCATTTGTAGAATGCAGTACATCTCCTCTTCTTGGATCCTGCTGGGTAGCAGTATCATGTGAAGTAAATTCACAAAATTGTATCACTAATTACCTAATAATTGTTAATTACTAATATTTCTAGGAATAAATCGTGACGGTTAAAAATTTTCGTGTTTTTGGTAGCAATAGATAAACCAAACTCAACTGCATAAGATATTTTCGGCCAGGACTAACTAATCAACTCACCTGTGAACGACATTCAATTTCTCCAAATGTTTCATACCACTGGCGATTTGGAAGGCAAACTGTTGTAGTTCCGTATGATCCAACACAGGTTCAACCAGTCGATTGAATTCGGTAGTGGGCGTAATGGGTTCGCTTCCCAAAGAGGTAGTTTCAGCTGAAAAGAAAACAGGTGAAAAACTCATTGAGATGATTTGAAAGGGTTATATTTTTAGGAGTGATTAATTTTTGGTAAAAAAAGTTTTTGGCTTTCTACTACTCCATCTGATACAAAAAAATGGATGAGAGAATCTTCTTGGAAGATTCTCTCATCCATTTTTTTGTATCAGATGGAGTAGTAGAAAGTCATTGAGATGCTATGACATGTTTTCATGAATTATAAATCCACGATCAGTTTTCATGTGAAACACTGGACCGTAGGGAGCAGGATGATGTGGTGTACCCATACTTTCGATAACTATACGGGCTGATTCACGGTGGATGGCACATTAGACGATTCTGGTGAACCAGACAACGGATCACTTTGAAAATTTAATGGAGGGCATATTCGGACATTCTCTAGCCAACTAAAATATTTTCGACAATGCGGTGTTGCCGCTTCTATTAGAAAGCAGTAGCAACTTTGATTTTTCAAATGGAACACTCTGTATATAATATTATTTTTGGAATCTCCAACAATTGCCCGACAACTTTTCTTGATATTTCCCTATAAACCTATCTGTTACCGTTTTCGAAATAAAAATTAATTTCAATTTTTTTCTTCGAAAATCATGACTTCTAAAAATGCCGATATCTTTCAGTTAAGAAGTACTATGATATCGAAATTTGGTTTGGAGTTAGGTGATACTTGGACACTTCCCACACGTCAGCCTAATCTCCGTTACTTCAATACAGGGTGGTAAAAAAATACAGTTTTTTCGTTTGCTTGAAAAAGTTGCTGAAACTTGATTATTTTAAATAGAACACCCTATATATTATTGAAAATTCGGAAAGCTGCTGAAATTTGCTTTCTTTCTATGTATATCATACCTATACTTAACTAGTCAAGTTTCGGACTTATGAACATTTATTTGTGAAAATGTCCCTTCAGAATGGTATTTCCATTCGGTATTTGGTAAGCAGGCTATGATTACTATTTGACGGTAGCGTTGTGACATTCTCCTAATAATATCGACATTTTCGTCACTTCAGAAGTTGCAAATACCTTCAAAACGATGGAACAAAACTATTCAAACGAAGTTCTTATGAATTTGTTTATTATTTTTGGACAGTGTGACAAAATTATCAGCAGAACATGTAGAAAGTTCAATGAAATGTATCCGAATCTACCGCCAATGAACCTCAAGAAATTTATACGAATTCAGAACAATTTCAATATTTTTGGATAAACTTTAAAAAAGCACCAAGAAACTTGAAATTGGAAATATTGATATGAATAATTATAAAAAAGTAAAACAATCATGTGGAATATTTCAAAATATGTTCGAATCGCTGGCCGTTCACTTCCAAGCACTTTAAAATGCGGGTGTTGACTGCTTTCGTGGTGGCAGATCTGATTTCATTGGGATCCAAATCTTCAAATGTTTGGGCAATCCTTTCTAACAATTCATCTCTCGAACGCACGGGTATTTTGTGAAATTTTTCTTTAAACATTCCCCACAAATAAAAATCTAATGGATTGAGATCGGGTGATCTCGCTGACCAATTCCATGGTCCCAAGCGCCTCATCCACCGATCGTCAAATAGTCTATCCAGTTCTGCGCTCACTTCTCTTGTGCAATGTGCAGGAGCTCCGTGTAGTTGGTACCAACAGTTTCGATAATCTTCGAGTGGCAGATTATCCACGAAACTGTCTACAGTATTCTCCAAAATATTCAGGTAGCTTCTGGATGTTAATGACTCCTCGTATATCACGTACCTCAATTTGTTGTCCATCAACATGCAGAAGACATTAAAACTAAATTTTTCTTGAAATCCGGCTTCTTTTGTGACGTGAGGATTTTCACTGGACCAATAATGTCGATTTTTTCTATTGAAAATCCCTTCTCTCGAAAATTTCGATTCATCAGTCCAAATAATTTTATTTAAAAAAAGTGGATCTTCTTGAATGCGTGTCAACAACATTTCACAAAATTCTACTCTCTGTTGAGGATCTTGAGGCTTCATTGCTTGAATTTTGGTGAATTTATAATCATGCATTTTATGTCTTCGCAAGATTCTTTGAACCGATGAATATTTTATACCCAAATCTTCTTCAGCACTTCTTATCGATGACTCGGGAAATGCGTGAAAATATGCTAAGACATTAATCTGGTTGTCTTCGAAAGTTACGGGTCGAGGCAAGTTTCTTGGTGCTTTTAAAGTTGATCCAAATGCATTGAAATTATTCTGAATTCGTATAAATTTCTTGAGGTTCATTGGCGGTAGATTCGGATACATTTCATTGAACTTTCTACATGTTCTGCTGATAATTTTGTCACACTGTCCAAAAATAATAAACAAATTCATAAGAACTTCGTTTGAATAGTTTTGTTCCATCGTTTTGAAAGTATTTGCAACTTCTGAAGTGACGAAAATGTCGATATTATTAGGAGAATGTCACAACGCTACTGTCAAATAGTAATCATGGCCTGCTTACCAAATACCGAATGGAAATACTATTCTGAAGGGACATTTTCACAAATAAATGTTCATAAGTCCGAAACTTGACTAGTTAGGTATAGGTATGATATACATAGAAAGAAAGCAAATTTCAGCAGCTTTCCGAATTTTCAATAATATACAGGGTGTTCCATTTAAAATAATCAAATTTCAGCAACTTTTTCAAGCAAACGAAAAAACTGTATTTTTTTACCACCCTGTATTGAAGTAACGGAGATTATGCTGACGTGTGGGAAGTATCCAAGTATCACCTAACTCTAAACCAAATTTCGATATCATAGTACTTCTTAACTAAAAGATATCGGCATTTTTAGAAGTCATGATTTTCGAAGAAAAAAATTGAAATTAATTTTTATTTCGAAAACGGTAATAGATAGGTATAGGAAAATATCAAGAAAAGTTGTCGGGCAATTGTTGGAGATTCCAAAAATAATATTATATACAGAGTGTTCCATTTGAAAAATCAAAGTTGCTACTGCTTTCTAATAGAAGCGGCAACACCGCATTGTCGAAAATATTTTAGTTGGCTAGAGAATGTCCGAATATGCCCTCCATTAAATTTTCAAAGTGATCCGTTGTCTGGTTCACCAGAAACGTCTAATGTGCCATCCACCGTGAATCAGCCTGTATTCATCTTTTGAAATCCTATATTGATCAAAGGAAGTATTATGTTCATTATAATGGTTTCTCTTCAAATATTTATACTGCCACTAGTGGAGTCTCTCAAGAATCTAATCTTGGACCATTACTTTTCTTAAAAAATTATTTATGCAACACATTATACTGCAATATATTGATGTTTGCAGTTATGTATCTCTGTAATCGATATAGATGACTGTACTTGTGATGCACTTTGATGAAGACAGTTTAATCTTATTCTTGAAGATGTTCACTTGGTGATCGAAACACGTATCGAGATGTTGAAATAACGGTTTGGTGTTGGGATAAAGTTCCAGTACTATTCATAGATGACTGTACTCGATTGCAAAAGCAGTTGAACACTTTAAGTGACTGGTGCCAGAAAAACCGTCTCAATTTAAATACTGGGTGTAACTGAATAAGTGTAAAACATTTAAGGAGGTGATTCCTCATCGAAAAAAAGATCTTTCATATAAAGAAACTTCATTGGAGCATCCCCTGTTAAGATACAGCCCCTTAAAGGGGGTATATAAAATTTGTATAACAATTTTTCCACAAGCACTGAAAAAGTTACAATATTGAAATGAACCTGACGTTTTGTACTACCAAAAAGGCACTTAGCCAGTATTTTATTTGGCACCCCATGGTTGTAAGGGGTGGAAAACGCAACCCCTAAAATTTATTTCCAATGTAACTTTTTGTCTTATTATTTGTTTACCATTTAAAAATTCATTTCCGATAGCCTGTTTCATTCTGAACAAAAAATGTCTCTTGGGTTTTTTGCCCAAAATAAACGATGAGGAATCACCTCCTCAAATGTTTTACACTTATTTAGTTACACCCTGTATTTTCAAATGGAGAACTGTACCATTTACCAGAAAATTCAAAACCATACAATTTGCATACGGGATCGATTAAACTATTTTAGTTAGAACTAACAGTATCAGGGATCTAGGTGTCCATTTTGATTACCAACTTACTTTAAATACCTACATTAGTTTAATTATTGTTAACTCTGTCTATTGCTCTTACGGCTTTACTGCCAGAAATTGTAAGAATCCCTAATATACATTTTCTTGTATCAAGATCAACATCTAGAAATAATACCCTTCAAACCATTAGTCGACCTCATGTCATATTTTTGTTGTAGTGTATGCGATTGAAAAATAAATCTCGTGCACACTTATGAATTATGGATAATTATTAATGATTATAGTTCATTTTTATTCAATTTTTTGTTTTACAGTCTGCGGAGTTAAAAGAGAAAATCTCGATATTTTATCCGCTTTTCCTCCTCTTTAAGGACGATATTCGTCTCGCCAGGAGATGAAAACTCCATGACAAATATCGTCTTGCTCTGGTGGTCGAGAAGGACTACATCAGGCTTATTAGCATGTATGAGCCTGAGGGTGGGAAACGAATAGTTCCAATAAATTCGGCACTTCTCGTTCCCCACAACGGATTCAATATCCCCCGGAGCGTAGGGCAACACTGGTGTCTCGTCAATACCGTAAGAGTGCCGTAGATGGTAATATAGCACTCTTAGGGCCTCGTTATGTCGATGGATATAGGCCGAGACAGCATATGATGGACATGCTAATAGCAAGTGCATTATTATTATTATTATCATTATGACGATGATAAATCAACATCTTTGTTTAACTGGTTGAAATCGAGGACATGTGACGCTTTGTGATTTTTTGTGTGTTTCATTCCAAAATTGTATTCAAATAAGGTTAATTTTTTCACTTATGCTATAATCTAATTAAATTGAATCATATATGACGAAAATAAGTGTGGTAGTATTTCAGGTGAGTTCTTTCTTTCTACTGAAAAAACAATAGATCTTTCAATGTTGAACGTGGCGCTTCTCTCGTGCGATTTATCTTCTTCTGCAGTGGATTGATTCGCAATATTTCGCAATCTAATTGCATTATGGTTTCGTTGTGAACGATTAGAGTTTCTTGCTCGCACTGCGATGGGTAATGAGTTCATGAGTTTCTTCAATCTTGGGAACAGGAAAAAGTCTCAGATGACCAAATCTGGTTAATACAGTGGCTGAGTGTTGTTTTTGGCCCACAAATTACGAACAAGCAATAACGAGTGAGCAGGTGCATTATGGTGATGCAAATACTTCTCACAAGCGGCGTATAACTTCAAGATAATACTCCTAATTGACCGTATGACCATGTGGCAAGAACTCATGATTCAAGAAAGCCGAATATTTAGTGATTGTGAATAAATTAATAAAACTTACTATCCGCGCATGAAGCCAACTTAGCCGAATTCAAAGAGGACGGTGTTTGGGGAAGCTGTGTACACTCCGAGCTGTGTCTCTTCCTTTGATTGAAGCCGTTAGCCTGCTTTGAGAATTTCATATCGCAGTTTCTCTTCAAGAATGTGTCCAGCTCGTCAGGTTGGATGTACGAGCTTTCCGACTTGCTGAAAGATGAAATTAATGAAATAAGACGCTCGCACAGGTTGCAGCTTTGTTCTGCATATCCTTACCTCGAGATACTCTGGTTTCCCTTGTCGGTTGTATTGTCGCTGAAAATGAAACGAGTATCAGTAGATGAATAATGATAGGTTACCTCCGAATGAATCGTAGATTCTGAGAAATAATCTAAAAAGAGATACGGGGAAGAATGCACACACAGGAGCAGGGGCTATAAGTGAACTTCTTAGGCTGCTGGAGATGGTATTGGGTGCTGGCAAAGGAAGTGGCAGATTTGAAGAAGACGAGATATTAGTGCAGTCATATAAGTAACCTAGACTCGATGACATTCACCCAGAAACGTAATAGAAATGAGCGGAACTTCTACTTCAAAAACTGTGTGTGATTTTGAAAGCATAGTTGAAAGCATTACCATGGCTATGTATATCTGATTATCAGGCAAAATTTGCATAAGGCTTTGTGCCAATTTTGTCATTTGCATTGAAAACCTGAGAAAAACTACTTGGTGGACAGCATATTATTGGCTAAAAGACCAGTTCATGGAAACCAGACCTGGTATGTGAGGCGATTTTATTTCAGGTCACGGAAAAAAGCAGAATATGGTTTCAAAAACATGGTAGACTTTTACTTAGAACTGATCTTCCAGGCGTCGAAGAGTGAAGAGATCGACGATGCATGTGGAAAAATTGTATGCTTGGAGAAAGATGAGTTTAATAATTCAATGATAGGTTTTACATACTATGATACATTTTCCTCTTCAAGAGGACCTGATTGCCGGTATTCAAGCAATACAAATGTGTGGCTTGGTAAGTGAGTCTGTAGTGAAACATTTCAGGTCCACTCTCCCATGGCTACAGGGTATTAACTCTATCTATTTGTCCCGGATGAATGGTTGATATAAAGGTTGTCGTATATCCAAGGTGCCAGATTTCCATCTTAGCAACGTTTTCAAAAGAAGGCATCTGTAAGTCAGCTAGCACTGACGATACATTAGATTCAGCCATGCAAGACACTTTCGCCACTGATTCAGGTGAATCACGAGCATTTACTGACTTGCTCAAGAAAAGTATGTTTCTTCTCCTGATGCAGATTCTGCTTCTGTTGGTCAAAAAGTTGGCGCCAGGAAGATTCATGAGTCAGCCCGCTCTTGGGGAGTCGATAAGTCGTTTCCTGGTTGCACCACATAACCTGCCAGGTTTGTTAACAGGATCAAGAATAGGAGTCGGTTACTTCATGGTACATAAAGTCTTCCACGAGTAGCTAAGAAGAAGAGGTTCCTCACGGCAAAGCTCTCATTGGGGAAGCGATAAATTATTTCTTGGTTGTACTACACAGCCTCCTAGGTTTGTTATCAGGATCAATAGTTGGAGGTTCATCTTCTCTGTAGACTCAAAGTCGGATTCTTTGGCTACTTCATGGTACATAGTCTTCTACGTGTAGCTAGGGAGGAGAGATTCATCACAACAGAGCTCTGCATTACCATGACCAGGTTTTCTACAACTGGAGGGAGCTTGTTATTTCGAAGGATCCGTGGTCACATCAAGTGGGCTCAGAGTCATAAATCCATTCTCTATAAATAGTTACACCACATTGGAATGAGACCGCAATTCAGGTGGACTCCTCTACAGGTGACACCTCACTAGGCAAAAGTATTCAAACGCTTTCCGCAACAGGACTAACCAAGAAAGGGACCAGACATTCTGATAAAACTCAGAGTTGAAAAGATATAACTATCGTGGGAGGTTGAATATCTGGGAGTGAACCAACACTTAGTCATGATAAAAGGAACTATAGATATTGACCTGATGCTGATGGAAAGTAATGTAGGACCGAAACCAGCTCAACTGAATGGTGGTTGAACCAATATTAATATTATGCTCCTTAGGTTTGGTAACCAAATATTAAATGAGTGACTGCTATTTCCAAACAGAGCAAGCTGCGAATACTTGTTTGTTATTGACTTCAAGATCATGGGAAACATTCTTGAATCTTTCCGTTTTACATCTTATGTGGGCCCAACTCAAACTGAATGACATCAAAGTACACTTTCGATACTAGCTCCATGGTAGAAGTAAAAAATCGTGAAGACTGAACGATGAAATTGATGGTAAAAGAACAATGGCTGTGGTCTTTAGCGATCGACTGTGACTTTTCTCAACATTTCTAGGTGTGGTGCCGCTTCGAAAATATTTCCATCGAGGTATATAAGCACTACCAATAGGCAGAAGAGGCAACTCTAGTTCGGAAAACGCAGATGAATTGAGCTAATAGGGTTATAGAGTGACCTTCTGAAGTTTAGTTAAATTTTTTGTGTTGTATTGACAGTGTAGCAGTGAAATTGTTTTAGCAGATCAAGGATGGGCTCAAAATATTCAAAGAACTACTAACTGGACCTGAGAAAAGTACGATTGTATAACGGAAACTTCAGCTACAAAGAGTTCAACAAAGCAGGAAAAGACATAGTTCGGCATGTTACAGGAAATAAGCAATTTATGAATAACCCAAAATGTATTATGAAGAATCAAAACTGCATATTCAGCTTTTCATTTTTCTCCTAGAGACTGGACATCGCACTTACTCAGGAAAGAAGAATCTCGAGTTCCTCATCGTCATCCACTTGGATCTCAGACTCAGGAGGTACTTCTTCAGGGAGCCGCATGGAACCAGTTCCATTATCATCATGTTGGGTTGGTCTTTGGTCACGCAACCAAGCAATTCGACGATGTTTGTGTGAGGCTCGATTTTTTTCAATGTGTTTATCTCGTTTTGGAAATCCTCAATGTCTTCTTTGGAGGCTCCCTCTGAAGGAACAAGTTGACAAGATAAGTGAAAGTGAGACAGAGCTACTGAGGGTATCAATCGTTCATAAGGAGCACATTTTTCTGAATTGAGGTTATGAATTTTGTGTTAATGAATACTAATATACAGGGTGTTCCTTAAACACATGCTAATATTTAAGGAGGTAATTCTTAGACCCATTTTAAGAAAAAAACTTCCTATGGACGTATGTCCTAAACGCCTTAACTTTTGAGATACAGGGTGGCAAAGTTTTCAAAAATAATCAGTTTTTAATAATAACTGAGATAATTTTGTAGACATCTTTGGCATATTTGGTACATATGTTCCATGCCTCAAGGCGCATTTTCTGATGTACACAAATTTGTATTTTTTCAAACAGTGGCATCCCTACGGGCTTCGCATTGAATATTTTTGGGGGAAAAGTACTACGCCAATGCTTTCTTTTCAAAATAAAATCATTTTTAAAATCCTCATTTATTTTTGAGAAAATTTGATTTCCTGGTATTTCTTTGTCCGACGCATGATTTTCACTCAAAAAAATAAAAATCGACAGAAAGCAAATTAAGAAATTAGATCAATTCTAAAATGAATGAGAATCTGAAAATTGCTTCATAACGCATTACCAATTCGAATATTCCCGGCGTATTTCGTATAGTTTCACACGAGGCAACTATTCGCTCTCTTGAATCTTCCAAAGTATTAACGGGAGTTTTATACACAAGAGTTTTAAGGTAACCCCATAAAAAAAAATCTAAACTGTTGAGATCGGGGGATCTTGCTGGCCATTGCTGAGATCCTCCGCGACCTATCCAACGATTAGGATAAACTGTATTTAAATGGTTTCGGACAATTCCACTGAAATGAGCAGGGGCGCCATCGTGCATGTACCATATTCGATTCCTTAACGCAAGTGGCACATCTTCCAATAACCCAGGTAAGTCTTCTTCGAGAAAGTGTAAATAAGAACGACCATCAAGGCGTCCTGGTAGAAAAAATAGGCCTATTAGATGATCGCCTATAATTCCTGCCCATACATTAACCGAAAATTGGTGTTGTAAATGGGTTTCGGTTATTGCATGGGAATTTTCTTCAGCCCACACATGATTGTTATGGAAATTTTGAATGGCATTCCGAGAAAAATTTGCTTCATCTGTGAACAAAATTTGTGTCTCAAGCTGCGGATTTAGTGCAATACTTTGTAGATACCACTGACTGGAGTTCACACGCTGTGGAAAATCTCTGGGGAGTAATGCCTGCACTCTTGAAATATGGTATGGGTATAACAAAAAATCAACCAAAATACGCCAAACAATTTGATGACAAATATCCAGAGTTCTAGCAATCTTCCTCGTACTCGTCTTAGGATGTTCCCCAATTTCTTGCAGCACCCCTTCCTCAATTTCAGGAGTTCTTACTACACGAGGTCTACCTTCCGGAGTCCCTTTCTTGAAACTACCAGTTTCCCCAAGTCGACGATGAATATTTGAAAAGGTTTGGCTATCTGGTAAGGCACGATTAGGATATCTTTCCTGATAAATGCGCCTGGCTTCTGTTGCATTACCATCGGCAAGGCCATATACGTAATGCATTTGCGCCATTTCCGCATTCGTATAATTTACCATATTTCAGAGAAACAGCGGACTACCAAAATAACTTCAAATACACTTCAAAATCAATCAAAACGCGCTGTGACAGTTTTTAACACCAACACCTTACTTTAAACCAACATCAATATTAGCTACTGACGTTTGTACATACAGAGAATTCGTTTTTTATTGCTATGGTGGGTATGCTGTTTTTTCTGCTTTTAATCTTTAAAAGAAATCACATATCGACAAACTCCATATTTCCAAGAGTAGTAAATAAATTCTGCTACACGTCATTTATTCCAGGATAACTAAATTTATGTTTTCAAAAATTATTAAGCGGTGCTGCGTTATGACGTAATTTTAATTGAGAACAGTGCATCTGACAACAAACAAATACCTTTTAGATCCTCAATTGTTTTGCAAAAAAACTGATCTCTTAGTTTGCTTTCAGTCGATGCACTATACCGCATCAGATTTTTAAGGAATTTATCCTTAAGTAAAGCGATTTTTAATTTTTTGAGCGAAAACCATGCGTCGGACAAAGAAAACCCAGCAAATCAAATGTGCTCAAAAATGTATGGAGATTTTAAAAATAATTTTTAATTCAAGATAAAGCAGTGGCGTAGTATTTTTTTCGCCAAAAATATACATTTCAAAACTCGTACGTACGCCACTGGCAGAGAAAATTAAGAAAATTGTACATCAGAAAATGCGCCTTGAGGCATGGAACATATGTACCAAATATGCCAAAGATGTCTACAAAATTATCTCAGTTATTAATAAAAAACTGATTATTTTTGAAAACTTTGCCACCCTGTATCTCAAAAGTTAAGGCGTTTAGGACATACGTCCATAGGACGTTTTTTCCTTAAAATGGGTCTAAGAATTACCTCCTTAAATATTAGCATGTGTTTAAGGAACACCCTGTATAATACTCGACAGCATAAGAGAGATATTTCTGTTTATTGAATTATTAGTGAAACCTTTTTTCAAATATGTTGGATTGGTTGTGTGTCAGATCATCAGGTAATAACTATTGATCTAATTCTTCAGTTAAGTGTTGTCTTCTTTTACAAAGTGACAAGAATGGAGTTCGAGAAATAGAACTCGCTTCGGTGGTACATACACTGTAATTGGAAAAGTTAATAACTATTTCGAGGAGCAAGACAGTTCTCATTATAGAAACGGTATCAAACTTGTTGAATGCCGCTGGGAAAAATGTTGTTGTTGTTATGTTGTCCATTTTTCAATCTCATTTACTGTTTTCATTGTATTAACCTTCCATTTATTATTTCCAATATTCAGTAACGACGTGAACAGTTAATATGACAATTGACACTAATGACAAGTAGACAGAGTAGCCAACTTAGAAAAAACATTGTGCCCCAAGTAAAATCCTCCAACTACTCTTACGACTAGTTATTTTCCTCAACGAGAAGTTCTCTAATTGTCGATTCTTTCGACACTAAAACACCGTTTACCTCGCAATTGTTTCACAGCAACTTGGGTATATCCTGGCTTCATCCCTATTTCGAAAGCGACTCCGAAATAAACCTTTCCAAACGCACCCCCGTCGATTTCTCTTTTGAGTAGGATTTGGTTTCTAGGAAACTCGAAGTCGTCAAAATTGTGAGATTTCTGGAAAATAAATATTCATTATGAAAACGTTCATACATACATTTTTCGCGGAAAATATAGTAAACACGGAATGTTTGATGATGGATACATCAAATGTAAAATAGCGATTTTTTTCTTGTGAGTGAGTTTACATTTATGTAACGGGGATCTATTTTGGTCTTTTTTAAAAATAATTTCACCTCAATATGATGAGTGAGGTATTTTTGTACCAATGACATGAATTAATATCAAATTGCACGTTTTTTCGGAAATAAATCAATCAAATACCGATTTTATTTTTGAACGTACTTTCCACAAAGTTTTTTTGACGATTTCCCAAATTTCCTCCCAACATAATCTTCGTCTTTCTGCAAAAGACCGACTGTTCCACAAAATTTCTCTTTTTCACTGCGATAAATTTTAATTTTTTTCAACATATTCAGTTTAATCTTTCTTTTGAAGATGATCACTTGGTGATCAAAATACGGGTCGAGGTGTTAAATTAACGGTTTGGAAAAAACTCCTGTAATATTCATGTTCAAGATTACTCAAATTTTGGAATGAAAAATGAAATACTAAATGAATTTTCGAAATGATTTCAAATAATTTCGAAAAAAATTCGAAAAAATCCTGAAAAATGTATAGAGATATTCAAAGGAAATTGAAGAATTTTTAATAGTTTTATTTTTCGCAAACTTTCAGATATTTTTGATCTTCTTTCAATAAATGTCGAATTTTTTTTTTGAAATTTGATGAAAAATTCCGGAATTTTTTTGTCAAGACTTTTTTTCTAATTGGAAAAATCTTGCTGATACATGATGAACTTTCTTGAAAATCGATTCGAAATCGAAGGTATTTTATGAATTTCGTTGAGATTCGAAAAAAACAAAATGTTAAAATCGCCTTGTGAAATAATTCAGTAACTTTGAACGATATTTCCACTACATGATTAAAGATTTGTTTGAAATTCTGGCAAATCCAGGTAAAATAAGAAATTACGTTGTTTCAAGAGTTTTTTCCGTTTTAATGTCATGTTTACTGTGTGTATATTGATAGAAAAAGAACCGGTAGAACCTCCGCCAATCAGATTCAGGCAAAAACGCCCTTCGTCGACTATATCGAATCCTGAGCACACAATTTTGATGCTGACGGAATTGATTGAGTCTTGTTACGTTGGCAAAACTGCACTGATTCGAAAGGCGCTCATTTCGATTGCGTTGAAGTAATCACATACATATTACAGTTTTAAGAGTCATAAAAAAGGATCTCTAATGTGTGGAATGTGAAATCACAAATCCCAATACTGTCATATGCTTGAATTTGTAGCGTTCTATTGAAGTAAACGTGTTCAATAAAGTTTCGGTCTTGTAAGCATCATAATTGTTTGACTCGAATAGGTTTATGTCATCTTTCACTGCCTAAACCATTATGCATGCTGTTTTTGGCGAGTGCATTAGCTTGGGATGTGAGGGTTGAGCAAACCGACCATCGGATGCATGCTTCCACGTAGTCTCGCTGGATACGGGAATGACAGAATCACTTGTGATTCTGTTATTCTGTAACTGAATGGCATCCCAAGGCATCCTAAGGTGTGTGTATCCGTGCCGAGAGGATGAATGACCACAGACCATATACCCTAGACGGTTCACGTAGGTTACTTCACCTTGAATCCTTTTTTTAGTACCGATACAAATCTTAAGATGGCACTGTAAATTTGTTCTTTGGTTTTATGTCACGGACCCACATATATTCTTGTGGTTTGTGATGTATGTCAAAAATAAGAAGAAGAACGTGTGCATAATATAATATAAAAGATGGTCATGTGACTCATGTCACTCATGTGTTGTCTCTCCCTTACGAGGCTCCTGCTGTCTTCCGGCCAAAGTCGTTTCTACATCGCTTTGGAGTAGCCATTCCGTTGAAGATCATTTTTGATGATGTCTAGTTCCTTCTCGAGACCTTCCTTCGTATTACAGAGCCAAAAGCACGGTCTAATAGAGTCTTGATGATTCCTCTTTTAGTTGATTGATGGTGGTTGGATTCGTGGTTCAGATACTGTTCCGTATATGAGTGGGAATAGGAGAAAATTCAAGGAAGTCGCATACATGTTGTCCAACAACGTATTCAGCCAAGCCAGCGTAGAAATACGCAACATATGGAAACCCATCATCAAGCAAAAAAAAATGGCCAACTCCCGCCAAAACGGTCATCTCCCACGGAACCAGTGAAGCGGAAAATGGAAAGCGGGGATAAGTGAAAGTACTCGAACGACCTATAAATAGTCATCTCTCGGAGGAATCAGTCCAGTCATCACCCGAAGACGATTGTAGATACTAACAATCGAAACGTCGTGAACTAACGTGACTTGGAATCTCTCCACTTTTTATTTTTATTTTTTTTTTCATTTCTTTATTTTTATTTATTCAATTGTTCTATTTTTACTTGTATTTTATTTCACTATTATTTCATTTCAGGTTTATTTTGGTTAATATAATTGTTATTTTCAGCTATTCATTTTCAATTCTTCTTTTCTAGTTGTTTCAGGGATTTCAAATCATTTTATATAGTAGACAATGGAAGTCCGAACTGGTGTAATTCATATACTTTGTGCTTGCCTCGCTGGGGACCGAATCAGGTTTTTAGAGTTCGACATAGCCTATTTGGTCGAGTGTAAATATGTGTGAGCCACAATAAACCCTTGCGGGTTCCGGTGGGGGGTCGAATAGACCCACTCACTTTGGACCTATATTCTATAAAAAAATTATATTTTACGTTTTCCTCAAATTCTGGGATATCAATTGATATCAGTATTAGTATTTTCTGTTATTGAATACATACCTTAATAAAATCATAACGACCGTAGAGTGGGTTGATCTCCTCTCTCAAATTTCTGTAAAAAATAGCATTTTAATCACCTATATTGAAATGATATGATAGAATTAGCCGATATTTGGTGAGAATTCATGAGTATTCAAGGGACACTTAATTTTGAGGTTTTCACTGAACAGTTTACAAAACCGCAACGAGTGTTTCACTATATATACAATTACTTCATCAGACGGGCGCATACTGACTAAATTCTACCTAATCAGTGCTTTATGTAATATAACAATTTGAATCGTATGACCTTTTTTATTCTGTCGAAGTAATAAATGATTATTATGAATGCAAAACACTAACACAGAGCTCAAACAAAATGTTGTGGAATCGTTATAAATTATCACAGCTGTAACACACGGGCTGAAAAATCCCAGTGCTAAGAAAAAAAACTTATTTTTTTTCTCGGCTTTTCAATTAATTTATTTATTGATTATCCGTTTGACATATAAGTATGTATAGGATTTGTCCAGCGATGAAGAACACATTAACACATAATATAAAATACAATACAAAAGAAAACCATTTTATAATATAAAAAATTCATCTAGGTTTTAAAAACAACTATCAATTGAATACTTTTTCAGATTTCGGGTAAATTCATTAATTTCATTGAGCTCCTTAATATCTTTTGGTAACTTATTACAGATATTTGGCCCCATCACAATAGGTGAATTGGAAGTAACCTTATATTTACAATACTGTATGTGGAAGTTTTGACGAGTATTGCTACTATGTGTGATTTCATTGGTGATAAATTTATGTTTGTTTTTAAAGACAAAAATTGACAATTCGAATATATACATGCTGACAAGAGTTGAAATGTTAAATTGTCTAAATAAACTTCTGCAAGAGGCCCTTTTTGAGGCTTTGGCCATTATTCTCAAAATATACTTCTGCGCAACGAATACATTTGATATCGAAGTCGAGCTACCTTACATACATATACCATGTCTCAGTCTGGAAGCTACTTGAGCACGGTATAGTGCCAAAAGTTGCTGATGTGTCAAGATATCTGTTAGGTTTCTAAAGAGATAACCTAATGAGTTAATTTTACTCGTTAAATTCGAACAGTGTTGTTTCCATGTCAAACATGCATCAATGGTAGTTCCCAAAAAATTTGTCTCTTCTTTTCTCAGAATTGACATGTTCTTAATTTGAAATTGAATAGGCACCCAATGTTTTTGTCGATTGTGAAATCTAACCAAATGTGTTTTGTTAGCTTTGAGATAGAGATAATTAGCTCCACACCAGTTCATAACAGATTGCAAAGTATATTAACATTTGTCTAAAAGTGAGTTTTCATCCATGTCAGAAATTATTAAAGACGTATCGTCGGCATACATTGTTAAAGAAATATTCCTAATGTGATTTCAAATCGTTTGTATATAAAAGGAACAATATAGGCCCTAATACCGATCCTTGCGGAACACCCATTGAAATATTTAACAAACTTGAATTACATTTATCATAAGTACTCGTACTGTGTTACTAATTGTAACATATTGTTGCCAAATGAACCAAGCTTGGTGAGATTTAGATTCAATAACTTGAACATAGTTCGATGTGGATGTTGTCTTTCGTGATTCAAGTTTAACTACATTTCCGATGTCCTAACACTGTTTCTATCGTATTTGTAATAAATTTGTATCATATCTCTTTTTTCTTCATTCGTGAAAGCCATTTTTCGCCAAGAATCTAAATACTTGTTAAATAACAAATTGAAAGATATATTTAGAAATATCAAAGTCTAAGCCTCTTATGATAAAAATTATTTTTTTTCAATACCTCCGATTTTTCGAAAAAGAATAATAACTTCTGATACATCATTGAAAAGGTAAAATCTGGTTCATACAAAACAGAAAGAATCCAATATAACGCCCATAAGAAAAAATAAAGTTGAGGATGGTGGCCGGAAAACGAAACGTCGGATAGTAAATCTGAGAACACCATTATGTAGCAGCGAAAAAATGGCAACGTGGAAGTGCAATTTATTTTTGAATCCTTCGAAAAATAAAGCGAGAAAAAAATAAAAACCATTTTCCGAAATTTCTGTTTTTTCCGGATATCTCCGGATATACTCTGAATTTGAGAACTTTCTCAACGGCATATTTTTAGTCAGGTAAATGCGCAACTTTGTCCCAATTTAACCATCTTCGTATCTCTCACAGTTTCCGAAATCCCAATGGTGAGGATCGAATTTGAAACACCCTGTATACAATAATAAGGTAGAATTCACTCACTATGGGCACGCCTGATGAAGCTATAGTGAAAGACGTGTACACTGTTCAATGAAAATCTCACAGTGAAGTGTTGATTGAAACATTCAACCAGAAAATTCTTGGATAAATTGAAATACTCGGATATCAAAAGTTAGAAAAGTTAATAAGAAAAAAAGGCGAGCCAGATATTAAATACGTTGTTTCGAAAGTTTTGACCGTTTTAATGTCATCTATTTTTGTAGCTCCATATCTCCTTAAATGATTATTCTACTGTGTACATTGATGCTGTTAATTTTTTCCATACGAGGATCACATCAGGGGAAGTCGACGAAATGTACCGGAAATTGCGTCAGCAGCAGCCGCCACTGGTCAACAGAAGAGGTCCGATCTTGCACCACGACAACACCCGTCCGCACGATCCACAAATCACCGTCTGAGCCCACGATTTTCATGCTGATGGAATCAATCGAGCTGTGTTACGTTGGCAACAATGCACTGATTCACTTCGAAAAGTATTCAAATTGATGTTTCGAATGTTGGGTTTTAATTTTAAAATGGATTTGTTTCTAATTCACATATTGACAACATCGTCTATATCAAGTTGAAATAATTTGTACGTACCCAAGTATTCTGCTTTAAAAAAGAAAAATTATCTTCATAAATCAACAAATAAGGCAAAATATAAATTATAGTTCAATACCACCTCCACAAGCCACATAAACAACAGTTGTTTTGTTATTTATTTATATAGAAGAAGATAGGCTAGGTGCACAAAATGTCATAATATGTCACAGAATGTCTTGGAACTCGGTAAATAAGTAAACAGAATAGCACGCCTCTGAAATATGTCATCTTTGTTTGTCTCATACAGGTAACAGATTCATTGTCCTTTATTAGCTGTAACCGATGTTGCCAAATGGTGAAATAGAAACGAATCCCTTTAAATGTTGAATGCATCATTTCATTCTTTTTTTTTTCAAGTATTTAAATAATTTTTTAAAGAAAAAGGTTGAAATGATAAGTTTAAAATGCCTTGTTTTAGAGGTCTTTTATGAAAACTTGATTTTCGTCAGGAGGAACATTCCCCATTGAATGGATATTTATTGAGATATTACAGTTCAAAGTAGATTCATAAGAACGGACAAAACTTTTCAAACAACCCAATAAATGGTTGGTAAGAAAAATGTAACTCACGCGAATGACACCGTTTTAACCATCGTCAGTGGATTTCCTTGGAATGCGAAACAACTCAGGTACATCCTCAACTTTGTTCGCAATTTGGGAGAGTATCTGACGACAAAGATCAAGGACAAAAGGGTTAGTATGATGAAGAGAACTAATCCTGTCGTGAGATATATTGCTATTCCTTTGCCTGGAACTGAAACAAAAAGACATCACATGTTCCATTGTGCTTAAAGGAAATATGTCAATAATCTTGACTCTAGTCAATTTGAGATTGAATTAAAATAAAGCAATGGATATCCAAGCAGCTTAATTCAGTTTTCCCTATATTTCTTTGGGTATTCGGGAATATTGCATGGGATGTATCTATTACACTTTTTCCTTTTCAAAAACTAATAATTTCGAATCAAGTTCTTTTGTGATTTATTAAGCATATTACACAATCTCTTGAAATAATCCTTTACACAGCCGAACAAGATGTTTATGATCTGTGACTTTGTAACCTCAAAATAGATATCTTTGCAAGTAAAAATGTTTTGATTTCAAACTAATAATTCATAAAAGCAGCTCATTATTCCATTTTTGTGGGACTACTTTTTGTTGGGACACTTTACCGTTTCATTATGATTCAAGATGAATAAAGAGTTTGCTAAAGTTCGGTAGATAGACCTTTCAATGTGACATTTTCAACTTGTATTAATCCAATAAACCATTTGGACACACAGACAATTGACAGATGCCGCCATTTTGAAAGAAATAGTCATTCGTGCTAATCGAATGGTCTAACAATGTACAGGGTATTATTCAAAGTTCTTGAATTGGGTTTTTCCATTAAACATATTGGCTTCACTGAACTATAGATTCTCTTTGAATTTCGAATTTCTTACAGAAAGTACTGAATGATACCGTGTGCAATGACTTCATTGTCGGCCGGTATAGAGCGCAAGTTTTTTGGTTTTGAAGGTATATGGGAAAAACCGGAAATTTCGAAATTTAATTTTTGCTGTACCTTCTTCATTTGCAGGAATATTGAAAATTTGTTTATATTTTTTATAGCATCCTTCAGTATACAATCAGAATTCAATGATACAATTTTCATACAGGATGTATCTTGATGTGAGGCATCCTCAATATAGAAATTTTGAAAGGGGGCTGCATTTTTAGTAGAAATTTTCGGTGTATGATGTTTATATACTGTCGAATTAAAGTTTTTCAGTGTTTTTGATATCCCAGAGAGTTCAATCCACAATTTTTTATGTATCGCCACTTGCTCAACTTTCAAAGTTTCAAAAAAACATTAATTTTGATTTTCAGCTCTCGCAATGTTTATACGTGATTGTATCATCAAAAAAATATTATGTTTACAGTTTCAATTGATCTCGAACTGTAAACCAATTTTACATTACTAATTGTTACTATTCTAAAAACTTGTTTGGAATATTGAGAATACCCGAAATGAAATTAATATGCACGCCACTGTAGATTTGCTGATGAGGAACCCAAAAAATGTATAGTGAAACGAATGGACGATTCTTTCTCACCTGTAATATTCATTGAAGAAAAGTATATACATTCGTTGTATTTGTCTATGAATTTGATGGTTATCCTGTAAGATATCTCTTCTCTCAAATCGGGTAAGTGAACGTCCACCGTGTCATTTTCAGGGGAGGAGGTCACGGCTGGTATGAAGGTTCTTTGTGTACTGTTCACTCTCTCACTGAAACAAACGAGTTAAGTGTAAAAGAAAAGAGGAGGCGATGGAGGATTCGAGTCAAAATTTCAGTACATTTCCAGTGGCGCATATATAAGAGGGTTCCCAGAGGGTCTGGACATCATAGAAGTGATGCATTTGAAAATTCGAATGAAGGTTCACATATTTCGAAATTGTATAATCCCAATATTGATTGATCATTATATTTTTGTTAACTCACTAACAGTTAGTGAGTTATTTACTAAAAATTGTTTTTAAAAAAAGAAAATCTTGAGTTACTCTACATCTACAGTATTATTTTCTTGGAATGTGGATTAAGAGATACCCCACAAATCCGTTGAACGATGAACAATATATAACTTACTAATACACTTCATCGATTGTCATATTTTCTGCAGTGAGCCTCTTCCATTTGATGCGAAAAATACCATCTCGCGTAGGATTAATTTGATCCAGTTTATACGGAGAATTTCTGGCATCTCTGCATCTACATTTGCTTTCCACACATTCTGAAAAATAAATTTGATTACAAGGAAGGTGAAGTTGATATTCAGGCTGAACTTCCACAAGTAGGATGGAAGAATTTCACTTGTATGTACATTAAGGTTACCAACGAATCAAAGGAGCATTTAGGACATCGATCTCACTTATGCGAGTTAAGAAACTATCGAAATGACTATCAAGAACAGACTGGAAATAGAGCTGAAAAGTAAAGGAGGCATATCAGAGGCGCAGTACGGTTTTAGAGCCAACAGGTCGGTTGTGACAGCGATGAACCAAGTTATATCAAGAGCGACGCAAGGTAACACTACGTGGGGGGTTGTCATATTGCTGGACGTCAAGAATGCATTTAATACTGCAAAATGGCATTTGATAATGAACAGATTGCTAGATCTGGGGGTGAGTAACTATTTACTGGCAGTAATGAGCTCATATCTAAGCAACAGAACCCTCCAGAAGGGAAAATATATACGAGACATGTCGCAGGGGGTTCGGCAAGGCTCGGTTCTCGGACTTACTCTGTGGAATGTCCTGTACGACGGAGTGCTGAGGCTGAATATGCCGGACAGGTGTGACACAGTACCTTACGCAGATGACCTTGCAGTAGTCATTAGAGCCAGAAATAAACAGGATCTAATGCGGACAGGAAACGGTGCGATGGAACTCACAAAACTGAGGCAATCATATTGAAAGGTCCTAGAAAGAGAGACGATGTATTCTTCAGGCTGCAAGGAACGCAAGTCGAGTGTAAAAAATATGTTAAATATTTAGGCGCGTATTTGGATGACAAAGGTATATGGAATGAGCAGGTTAGGAAACTATGCGAGAAAGCGGATAGGCAGACTGCGGCTCTAACCAAACTCCTTCCAAATATAAGGGGACCAGGGGTACAAACGAGAAGGGCGATGTATGGGGTAGTTCAGTCCGTGCTTCTGTGCGCAGCCCCGATATGGGGTGGGGTAATGCGTGTGCAGAGGTACAGGATGATGATAACCTCGACGCAGAGAAGAATTTTACTGAGAGTGGCAATGGCTTACAGAACGGTCTCTGCAGAGGCAATAAACGTATTAGCGGCGACTCCACCCATTGACCTATTGGTAAGGGAGCGTATCAGGCTGGATGCTAGACCCTTCGTAGATGAAAGCGCAAAGAGGGAGGAGAGGCAGACAACTATAGCAGAGTGGCAGGAAAGATGGCAACGCAACATTATATCCCGGATATAGGCAGATGGTGAAGGTGTAAGTTCAAAAAGACAAATTACTTCATAACTCAAGCCCTTAGCGGACATGTGTCTTTTAGAGCATATACATGGAAGATAGGAAAGACAACAGACAGCAAATGCACTTACTGTTTCGAGAGTAATGATACGCCCCAGCACACTCTATTTGTATGCCCTGGATGAGAAAGGGAGAGAAATAATCTAGAGATGGAAATAGGAGAAATAAATCCTAACAACCTGATAGCATAACTTACCAGGTACTTCGTATTCCAGTCTTTGAATTTCGGTGGGATAGTTTCCATCTTCTAAGGCTATGGTATACTTGCAACCATTGATCAAATAGTCTGCAGGTCTTTCGAAATCCAAGCTTGGTACTATTACGAAATTGTTCTGAAACAGACAGAAAAACAGTGTGTGGTTTGGTATAAAACTATCGAAGGTTTTAGCATTGGATTTTATCAAAAAAATTGTTAACAGTTCGAAGGTTGACATTATCGACTCTATGCTTTCCAAAAACTACGAAAACAAGTCACGAATTAGGTTTATCCCACTTCCAGAAATAATAGAAAATTGACACGCATGTTTTTTTTAAAGAAAGACGTTTACAATGAAGATAAAACTTCAGGTCGGATAGATTAGGCGTATATGAGTTGACTTGTGGCTTTTACCCAAAACTTTATATTGGTCAAACGGGGATACTCTTTTTCCAAGGAATGAAAGAACACAGGAGTAGTTTATTGAATGTGATGAGCGATTCCACATTTGCAAAATATTTTTTGGCAGGGGAGCATGGTAGAATTTGCACTATATAAAAAACCAGAAAAGATCTAGAGATGTCAAGTTCATTTGTGAGCAAATAGCTTTTCATTTGTGACGTTCTGGTTTTTCATTGATATATAAAAACAACAACAAAAACAAAAAGAAATAAAAATATCGGGAAAAATTCGTTCTGTAAATAAATAATGTGTTTTTTCAGATACAAATTGAACAAAAAAAAACTATTCAAAACAACATTTTTTACTATGAACATTGTCATGTTTTCTTCCCTTTTCGAATCTTGATCTGGAGGCTCGCCAGATGATCTAAAAAGAATGTTGCGAGACTGTTGCTACAAAAGGTCTTGTTAAGTGGCCTCCTCGTTTACCAGACCTCTAGATTTTTATTTTTGTGGAATTCTGAAAAATGAGGTGTACAAAATGAAACATAATAATGTAGATAAATTGGAAAATTATATTGAAACTATAATACAATTGATCGCCAAATTTTGTTGAAAGCAACACGTAGTGTCAAGAGAAGGGCCCAAATATGTCTTCAACAAGAGGGCGGTGTTTTTGAATATACACTCGATATTTTATAGCTCTTTATTCGTCAAAACAAAGAAACTTTTAGTACTAGTGAAAGGTGATATGATCTTTGTTGTTGAGAATGTTATTACGAATCGCAATGCGTGACAGAATATGGGGTGTTCTATTTAAAAAAATATCATTATATGAAATATTTTGAAAACGCGACTGTCAATTTTTGTTTTGTTTTCGGCAACGAGAAGGACATCAAAAATGCTGCTAGTTTGCCCATTCAACCTAAATCGTAACATTTATAATAACAGAGTTGGGAATGGTGCAGACTTAATTTGGAACACCCTGTATACGAGGTCTCTTTGAAAAAAGGTGGATTTTAATTTCTGTAAAAAAATATTGATTCATTCATTTATTTCTAATTTGTTCCCATCAAAAGACCTTCAGATATAATACACTTGTTCCAGAGTTTTTCCAGTTCTCGAATCAGTGATGAATATATTGATTTTTAAAAACAAAATCGTTTCTTGAAACATTTTTTTTATTGCTTGAAAACGCATTTGTTTGCTACTAAATATGAATATTGAGGAACAATTTAAAAAAAAAATCATAATTTCTATTTCTCTTTTATATTCTGAAAAAACCGTCTGTGCTTAATTTTCTTGGATGCCTTCTCTTACTTCTTCTGTGCCTGACCACCGTGAAATCAGAACCTGGAACTGCATCAGCTGGATTTGAATTATAGCTGGAGGTGCTAACACGTTGAGATGTTTGTTTGGGTTTGGAGATGTCAAGATGTCAACTGTCGTATCGTTGACATGTCTATAATGTTCAAGCATAATGTGAACAACATCAATTTTTTTCAAGAACGTCAGTTATTCCTTCCCCCCCCCCATCTCAAAGGTAAAAAATGTTTCGTTGAAACAGAAAATGAATATAGTTACTAATTCTGAGCAACTTTTGTTCCTTATGATGCACTGTTTGGAACCTTTGGTGTAGTAATGAATATTACTGAAGTTTTTTCCCAACACCAAATCGTTATTTCAACACCTCGACACGTGTTTCGATCACCAAGTGATCATCTTCAAGAGGAAGATCAAAGCGTTTGATCTTTTGAATCAATTGATATAGACGTTTTTGATATGAAGATACATGAACATTTCTGAAAATTCAGTGTCATTTTATGGTATTGAAGCCATAAAGATATTTGATCAAGGTCGTTTGAAGTATTAATTTCTATTAAATAGAAAGGGCTATATTTTTTAGAGTGACTAATTTTTGGGAAAGACAGTTTTTGGCTTTCTACTACTCCATCTTGATACATCAAGATGCAGCAGTAGAAAGCCAAAAACTTTGTTTACTTGTAAACTATCTCCATTGTAAATTAAAGTGGTATCTTCAGCAAACATTTGTAGCTCACTAAATAAATTTATCGTAGCCAAAGAATTGAAATATATAATAAACAAAACAGGTCCAAGTATTGATCCTTGCGGTACCCCACATATATATATTTTTAAAACTAATTATGTCGCCAATATAGACATATTGCTTTCTGTTCATTAAATAATTTTGAAACCAATTATAAACTGAATCCCTGATACCTATTTTATGCATTATTTTCAGAGGAATTTCATGGTCCACAGGGACTACTCTGAGTGGATAAAATCGACGAATAAATGAATATTTTTTGAGATAAGTGAAAATTCACGTAATTTTTTCAACAGACGACGTACATCTGCCAAGATACCATGTTCAAGTAACTACAAATTATGTAAAGCTTCAGTAGTTGTTCTTTTCAAAACTTTGGCGCACCCAGTATATCCACAGTTTCATCGACTTTTAGATACTCACCGATCTTAAAGAATATTCCTCAATATCGTTGATGGGATTACAATTTTCGGTGTTCATAAACCGTATGGAAACGATGTCGACATCTCCTGAAAATAAACAAGACGTCTGAGCGTGATTCTGATAGTAGGTAATATATAGTTCGCACATTCGTACATAGTGGCGTAAGCTGCTGAATTTGACGTATTCTAATAACGCAATTTTAATTTTTTATTCGACCCATCAACGTTTTGTATCGTTTGGTTTATTTGTTGTAGAGAGTTGGTTGTCACATTTTTTCAGAAGTTACTTTTTCAGATGCGTATGTAATGCGTCATGAAATGTATCTATCAGGTAAGGATAATGAACCCTATACGGCTACCTTGTTTTATAATTTTTTGTTTCTCTATAATCCGAATATAAGTAATACATTTGGCAAAAAATTACATCTATTTACTAGATGGTATAATCTCCTCATCACGCTACAATGGCAAAACGTAAAGTCATTCATACAGTTATTTCATTTATTTCTTGTTACACCTGGTTTATTGCATTGAAATATCCAGAAGACTTTTCAGAAGATATAATAATAATAATAATAATAATACGTCTTTATTCACCATAAAAATACAAATGGAATAGACAAAAATAAAATAGAACAGAATACAGGAACAATAACAAAAACAATGTAAAAATACTTCCAGTATATGGTGAATAGGCGGAGTATCAGCCAAGGCTGTTTTTCAACTCAACCTGGGAGAAACTATAGATAAATAATATGAACACAAGTCGAGTTAACAATATCAAAAAATTTTAGTTATTGCTTTACTTTAGAAAATTCATTTTAGAAATGCCAAGGTCGGGAACGGGCAAGAGGCTAATGAGATAAATAAGTCTTCAGTCTTTTTTTAAAGTTTACGATGGTGTATGATCGAAATTCGCAGGGTAGTTGATTGTAATATTTGGGTGCATTATACGAGAAGCAGCGGGTGAAGATGGAAGATTTGTGTTTGGGGATGACTAGAACTGAACTGTTCCTTGTAGTAAAGCTGTTAATCGTAGAGAATGTTTTAAGCTTCTTCAGTAAGTAATCAGGTTGTCGAGTTATCAAAACTTTATGTGTGTTGGTAAGAAGGTGTAGAGTTCTAAGTTTCCCAACATTTAACCATCCTGATTCTTGCATTGCTGGGGATATATGGTCATATTTCCGAATACCAAACGAGAAACGTAGACAGCTATTCTGAATACGCTGTAGTCGGAGAGTATCCGATTGTTTCAAAGCAGGTCCATAAATACTATCGCAATAGGAAATTTTTGACATACTCAGAGACTCGCATAGTCTGAGTTTTAAGTTTGTGTTGAGCAAATCACGATTAGGAAAAAGCTGTCTGAGAACGTTATAAGAAGATTGGTTCAGATAGCTGACATGTTTAGTAAAGCGGAGATCCAGATCAAACCACAATCCTAAATTTTTTATCTCGTCCACGGAGGGAAGTATATCGTTTTCGATGCGAACTTGAAAGGTAGAGTTGGTAAGCTCTCTGTTCTTCTTAGCTCCGAACATCATTATTGCGGATTTGTCTGAATTGAGCTTGAGCTTATGGGCAGTAGAAATGTCAAAGATGGCTTGGAGATCGTTATTAATATGCGACAGAGCAGATGTAGACTCGCCTGGCGAAAAAGAGAAATATAACTGCGTGTCGTCTGCATAGTGATGTATATTGCATTTTTTCACGGACAGATAAAAGTCACAAATATACAAGCTAAAAAGCAAGGGCCCAAGGATAGATCCTTGTGGCACTCCCTTCAATACTGGCAGAGAAAATAATTCCAGAAAAAGTTACCTTGAATTTCGTTCCATGACATGTTGAGACGAATGTAGTCCAAAGGATCAAGATACGGTTTTATAGATACGTTTACGAATGTCATACCTGAAAACGTCAAAAATGTTTCGAGTTATTTGTTAATCAACAAAATGTGTTAATTCATTCGAATAACTACAGCTTGCCAAATCTAGGAAGCGTCTTCAAAGTCTCGGCTTAAGACGTCCCCTAAGATACGCGTTCGTTAGGAGACTGTGTGTGAGAGAGAGAGGGAAACAGAATTCTCAAGTCTCTTTCTAGTTTTGATAAGCTATAGATTATCTTATTTCGTATATTCATAGTATTAAACTATAAATAATCTTTCAATATTGTCAAAGCATGTTTTTGACAATATTGTTGAAATTACAGTGAGTTCCTGAAGAAAATATCAAGGAAATGAGGCATAGAAGGGTCTGATTCTATCTTTTGTTATTGTTGAAATATAAATTTGAATTTCTTTTAGCGCCACTGATATAGTAGTTATATCAAATTTGGCAACTATGTAATATAGAAAAGAGTAGTCGTCATCTCCACGGCAATGTACAAAAGTCTCGTTTATGTATTGAGATCAAATAAACTGAATGCTTTCTATTGAAATTGAACTGTGACTCATTTGATCATCAAAAACAACTTCTACATATTTATAATTTCCCAATTACATATCGTACATTCTCAAAATACCCAGTTGTTGTCTACAGATTTAGGATGTGTTAGATTTCTCAAGAAAAAACTCAAGACACAAGTGTGGCCCATCCACGGCTATACAGTAGATGGTACACCAACACTTGATGTCCCCCAATAACTTCATAAATTTTGTATTCACCTGGTAAAACTGTAGATGATGATTCATCAGCAAAAACCTGCAAAAAAGTTACATATTACATTCCGAATCCAAATCAAACCTCTGATATGAAGCAGACTGGGATTTCGTTGAAAATCCAACTAAAGTACATTTCCATAATAGTAGGCACTGAATTCTCATCAATTCTATTCAATTAAAACGGAAACATTGTGGTTTCTATATATTTTATCATCATTTTTCATCATCTGTTTGGTATGACTTCCGTACGCCACTGCAAGAAATAGATTAGGGCGAAAACGTGAGTCATTTCTGAGAATTTAGTGCCTACTTTTTCGGAATTATAGAACAGTACATTTCTTTACCATGAAAATTATCTTACCCTGTATAGAAGTATGACAAGAAAATAGCGAAAGACGAACATTTTTCGGATCAGAGTAAGTCGTTTTTGAAGTGTTTAATCCTCGTTCTGGCGGTTATCGTCATTTTCACTTCCACTGGAGAGCCTGAAAAAAATTGAAAATGAATCAAAGAGCATTCGACAGGAGTAGTACAGTTACTATTGTTTTTTGGATATTCCTATTTTAAGCTCGAAATTTGAAGTTAAAAGCTTCAAGTATTAGCTTTCTCCATGACTTTCCGGTTTTTAAATTGGCACATCCGCATTTTGAACTGTTAATTCAGGTACTCAATTAAGTACCTGAATGGATACACCCACCCTCCCTACTCTACAGTAACAGATACAGAACATTCTATCGTGATACAATGTGTATGTCGATTCGATCACAGAATTATTATTGAATTATTTTTTATGAAATTTGGTACACTATCATTTGAGAGGGTGCTCAGTCCAATGGACTTTAACTTTTCCTAAAAAAATCGCTAATACGATTTCTTGTATTTTAACCTATAAAAATATTGGCAGCGGGCCTTGCTTTTGTGAAAAGAAAATGATGTTTGGTCCCAAAGTACAGTTTTTTTAAATCTACCATTCAAAATGAAGTTCTTCGAAGTCGTAGAGAAGGTACAAATTTCAGGGAGGTTTCTCAATCATTTGTTATTCTATAAAAAAATACACGGTTGCCAAAAAAATTGTGTAGGGAAAGGTGGGGGAATCACAGACGCGGGGTGATCGCGGACGTGTATGAACTATATTAGAAAAAAAATGAGATTGCGAGTGGTGCAATCGTGAGTCCATCCCACACGTAGTGCCGCACAATAAGTGGTGAAGTGACGACGCGCTCGTTTTACAAGGTATGTTTTTTTAAAGATTTATCAACAATTTCATATATATTTTTTACTAAATTGAATAGGTGTTTAATATTTCAGGCATTACATAGAAATATCACATTATTTTTTCTTATTAATGTATCATTCAACAATGTTTTTAGGGAATAACCACGTGAACCACGCTATTCTAACCTCAAATAAAAATATTGGTTTGTGGTATTGTGTGTGTCGGCTAATGGCGATTAATGGTGATTTTAGGGGGTAATCCCAGCTATCCGCAATTACCCCTATACACCGTATAGTTCATATAGCTTATTTTATATCCTTTTTTTATTATATATCCTTGTTTTCTGCCCTGCATCTATATGAAATTGTAAATGATGTATTTTAAAATATACCTATGTTTAACTGACTATATTTCAGATGCCACGAAATTACCAAAGAAAGACTGAGACCAAATACAAATTAGAAGAAAGAAAATGCTATTCAGGATGTTAAAAGTAAAACACTTTCATTTGGAAAAGCAGCAGCTATATAATTTATTCCGAAAAGTAGTATACACTACTATCTCAAGAAAGAAGTTATAAAGTAGCCAAAAACTGGCAGAAAGGTTATATTTTTGGAAGAACAAGAAAGAGACTTAGAGGACTTCATCATGAAATGCAGTAAATTATTTTATGGTTTAACTATAGAAATGGTACGAAAAATAGCATTCAAATTTGCCCAAGAGAATAATTTAAAGCATAATTTTGACAAACCATCTCAAATGACAGGAAAATACTGGTTCTATGGATTTAAGAAAAGGCGCCCTAAAATTTAACTACGTGAACCACTTCTATCAGTGGAATTACAGCTTTCAATGAAACAGAAGTGATAATGTTCTTCAATAATTTGGGAATTTTACAAACCAAACACCACTTTGATGCCAATCGAATATACAATGCGAACGAGACAGGTATATCCAATGTTCAAATAAATTCGATTTTAGCACCAAAAGGCCAGAAACAAGTCGGTATGGCAACAAGTGGTGAAAAAGGTACTACAACGACAATTGTCTGCGCTTGAAGTGCTTTAGGAAAGTATATTCCTCAATTTTTTATTTTTGAGAGGAAGCGTATGAATGCTCAGTTGTTACTTGGGGGCAATCCTGATATGATAGCAGCTGTAAGTGATTCAGGTTGGATGAACGAGAACTTATTTGTAGATTCGTTACACCACTTCATATCTTTTTACTAAACCAACAGTTGTAAATGAAGAAAAACGAGTATTATTGCCTGATTTGTGATGAAAAGTATGAAGATCCCCCTAATGAAGACTGGATAAAATGCTACAAATGTAATTTATAAGCCCACAAAAACTGTACGAGTCGTGAAAGTACATCACGAGGCTTTGTTTGTGATCTCTCATCTTATTAGACTATGTTCGTAATCACCCCATACACCATCCGCAATTACCCCAGGTGTTGTGGGGTAATCCCGGACTCCAATGTTTTGTTTTTGTATTAATATTTTATTTTATATGGAACATTCATCTACGTTGATTATGCGAACATAAGATTGATTAGTTTTAGTTCACTTTTAGTAATAAATAGCATTCATAACCTTTACTGGTTTCGTTCAATTTCAGTTCTTCTTTAGGTGTTCGCAATTACCCCACTCTCCCCTACGCAATTCGCCCGAAAATAGTTTTTTAGACTCGCAGCCTTCCAGAATTTTGTCTACTCTCCAAAAAACGTGAATTTTTTCGGACTTGTTACGTAAATTTCTTCAGATTTCTTTTTATAACACTTGTGGTCCGAATTTTTATGAGAAAAATGAACAATGAATGAGAAGAGCTGCAAACACGTGTTTTTAATAAACAAAATTTCATATTTCCTCAAATATTCATCATATTATTCACCTGAAAAGTCAAAACGTGGAAAATATCGCCTACAAAAAAATTTACCTGCTTCTGAATGTTGGTGATCAAGAAACTGATATTGGTCATGTCGCCACTTAAAAAGAACCAAGCGAATTTTCCGCGAAAATTTGTTCACCCATTTCACTCAAGAAACATTCGTACAACTGTTGCTGGAGTTGGTGTTGTACATGAATTTTCAGTAACTATGCCGTCATATTTGGCGTTTACATTCCATGTGCAAACAAAACATCTCGCATCTGGCCTTCACAGTCCAGGATCGTAAAAAGTGAAAAGAGATATTATTGAAAACAATCGAATCGCTAACAGAAGACTGAATGACCAAATTGAATTGAATACTTCCCTCTTGCTGAATTGTTTTTGTTGGTGATAGTTGATGTGTAAAGTTAGTTGTTTTCGTTAGTTCAGACTTCCATTATCCAATATGATATAAAATGATTTGAAATCTCTGAAATAATCAATAAAATCAAAATGAATAGCTGAGAGTAACAATTATATTAAGCAAAACAAAGTTATTTGATCTTCGACAACTATATTTTCTATCAGCAGTAATGCGACAGCATATCCACAGAAATACACTGATAGCCATAAATCATAACTACAGTACACGTCACAGAATCAATTCTTCTGTTATACCAAGACCAGAAAAAAACACCCTACAAAGAATACAATATTTATTCTAATCCCATAACGAACATAGATAAACAACACGTGTGGACTTCAAGAATGCTTAGCTGTGACTGTTCTCATTCAACCCATGCAGGGTTATTCGTCCTCTCCTACATTCGGCCATCCTGCAGAAGGTCTGTCCTCAGACCTCATTCTGACCTGAGAACAGAAAAAAGATTAGAAAAATTCAACAGAGCAACGTTTATTCAGTGGTGACGTTATCAAAAGGTAACGTTTACCTTTTCTACTTACAGAGCAACTCAATGGTGACGTTCACCAAAGGTAACGTTTACCTTTTCTACTTACAGAGCAACGTTTGCTCAATGGTGACGTTCACCAAAGGTAACGTTTACCTTTTCTACTTACAGAGCAACGTTTGCTCAATGGTGACGTTCACCAAAGGTAACGTTTACCTTTTGTACTTACAGAGCAACGTTTGCTCAATGGTGACGTTCACCAAAGCTAACGTTTACCTTTTCTACTTACAGAGCAACGTTTGCTCAAAGGTGACGTTCACCAAAGGTAACGTTTACCTTTTCTACTTACAGAGCAACGTTTGCTCAATGGTGACGTTCACCAAAGGTAACGTTTACCTTTTCTACTTACAGAGCAACGTTTGCTCAATGGTGACGTTCACCAAAGCTAACGTTTACCTTTTCTACTTACAGAGCAACGTTTGCTCAATGGTGACGTTCACCAAAGGTAACGTTTACCTTTTCTACTTACAGAGCAACGTTTGCTCAATGGTGACGTTCACCAAAGCTAACGTTTACCTTTTCTATTTATAGAGCAACGTTTGCTCAACTTACTTTTGGTCGTCTTGTATACTTATCCATTACTAAAAATGATCTGGAGACATAACTGTTCTTGAGCATCTATAACCTTCTCTGAGATCTTCCGCTTCGTGACAATTGTGAGCTACATGTCCTGAACGTTGACAATTAGAACACACAATACGAGGTTTCCTACAATTTTTAGCTATATGTACCGAAATACCACAATTGAAACAAGTTAAACCTCCTTTGGAATTTTTCCCATTTTTATCTTGATGAACAGGACGACTAATAAATGGAGGAGTTCGGTAACTAGCACTAGGGACTGTGATTTGAGATGGCATATCTCCCATGGTATTCAAATAAGCATATAACAAATTAGCATCAGTATACTGGGCTGATCTAATAGTACGAGCTAAATTTTCATCTGTTATACCACCTATCACAGCATCGACTAAATATTCATCAGGAATTGTCAAATTGAGTGCTTTTAATTTTGATAACTTTTGAAAACAATAGTCGCCTAAGTTTTGACCAGGTTTTGTTTCATAATTAGCAGCAGGATTGTCGGAAAAGATAAAAGGAATTGGTCATGTGGTGGCTGAGATCATCCACAGGGTGGAACACTGGTTTAGGACGAAATTCGAAGAAGCAGCATATATGTTGTCCAACAACGCATTCAGCCAAGCTAGCGTAGAGATACGCAACATATAGTAACTCATAATCAAGTGGAAAACGGCCAACTTTGCTAAACGGTTAGGTTTCGCCGAACCGGTGAAGCAGGGAGAGGGAAAACGAGATAGGTGAAACCATTCGAATGACCTCTTGGAGGAGTGAATCCAGTCATCACCTGAAGACGATTGTGGCTACTAACAATCGAAACGTCGTGTTGCTTGTAATTTATTTTATTGTGATTTCATTTGAGGTTTTTCTTGGATTAATATAATTGTAATTCCCAGCTATTCATTTTAATTTTATTGATTCTTTCAGAGATTTCATACCATTTTATAACATATTAGACAATGGAAGTCTGAACTGATGAAATTTCCCATGGAACATTGTCAACCTTCAAACTGAGTTGATTTTCATTCATTACATGTTCATTTGAAATTTCTTCCTTATCGAAAAGTAAAACTGGAACCTTTGGCAGATTTTAATTTTTTACCTCTTTCCAGCTTATTATTATACGATGTTGTTAGGCGATTTTCGGAGATTTTACGGCAAAAGTGCCCTAATTCAAATGGCGCTCATTTTGATTAAATTGATTGTGACTGAATATTAAAACTCTGCATAAATGCTTCCAAAGAAACTCGCAGGTTCAATTTCGTATGATTTCATTCAATACCGTCACCAGATACTAGAGACCGAAATGAAACACTAGAAAGATTCACATAACCTCACAAAAATAAGACAACAATTCTTCAACCCAAACTCCAGTTTGAATGCCAACAATTCATATACCTACGATATTCAGAAATTCATTCGGTATAATAAAAATTTTTTAATTTGAATCGAAACATAATATATAGAAGCGATTCCAATGAAATCGAAAAGAATACGCGACGTACAGTTGATAGTTCTATCCGCGTACATAATTTAACAATGAAATTCTACTGTTGAAAATACGAGTTTAGTCATTCACGTACTCTGTTCATAAATTCAAACATTGTGTCTTCAATAATTATTGTACTATCAAACAAATGTGTCTTTACTCTCCCGAAGATACGCCCGAAGAAGTCATTATGTGGCGAAACACGTGTTGCCGTTTTTGTAAAACTGTTTAGTGAAAACCTCACAATGAAGTGTTTTTTGAATACGTTAGTTATGGATTTTCATCGAGTATCGGCCAATTCCATCATATACAGGGTGTAACTAAATAAGTGTAAAACATTCAAGGAGATGATTCCTCATAAAAAAAGATAGGATCTTTCATATAAAGGAATTTCATTGGAGCATCCCTTGTTAAAAAGGGGTATATAAAATTAGTATAACAATTTTTTTCACAAGCACTAAAAAAGTTACAATATTTAAATTACAGGCACTGTTACCGCGAGACTTTCCGAACCGTCTTGAATTTTGCAATTGGATGCTGGAAATGATTAGAAGAAATTGTGACTTTCTGAAGACGATAGAATTCACAGACGAATGTAGTTTTTTCTCGACATGATTATTAATTTTCATAGTTACCACATATGAGCTGATGAAAACCCTCACGTTATTGTCGAAACTAACCATCAAGAACACTTTTCTCTTAACGTGTGGCTCGGAGTTATTAGGGATGATTTAATTGGGCCTCATTTTCTACATCCTCGATTGAATGGTGAGGCATACGTTCAATTTTTAAGAGAAGTGCATCCAGTACTGCTGGAGAAAGTTCCTTCGGGCGTCAGAAGAGATCTTTTTTATGCATGATGGGGTTCCCGCCCATTTTATTCAAGTAGCACGTCAGCATTTAACTGAAAGATATGCAAATCAGTGAATAGGTCGAGGAGGACCACAGAACTGGCCCGCTCGATCCCCGGATCTCAATCCTCTCGATTTCTCTATTTGGGGTCATTTACATTATTTGGTTTATCGTACTCCTGTTCGCGATGTAGAGGACTTAAGAAACCGCATCATCGATGCGTGCAGGGTAATCAGAGAGACTCCAGGAATATTTGAGCGAATACGTGGCTCAATGCACCGACGTCTAGACGCATGCGTAATGTCTGAAGGTAGACATATTGAACATTAACTATGATTTCTTCATGCTGTGTGTTTTGTTATTAATAAATTAGTTTTGTTTATTACCCTTTAATCGTTCAATGCAGGTACTAACTACAAAATAACAATAAATCCAGTTCGCTTTTTTTAAGACGATGTATTTCTGTAGTTGTTCGTAAAATAATTTTTTGCTGCGAACTGATTTATTTTGGGCAAAAAAACCAATAGACATTTTTTGTTTAGAATGGAACAGGCTATTGGAAAAAAATTTTTATTGGTAAACAAATAATAACACAAAAAGTTACATTGGAAATACATTTTAGGGGTTGCGTTTTCCACCCCTTACAACCATGAGGCAAACCAAATAAATCACTGGCTAAGTGTCTTTTTGGTAGTACAAAACGTCAGGTCACTTTCTAAATTGTAACTTTTTCAGTGCTTGTGAAAAAAAATTGTTATACAAATTTTATGTACCCCCTTCAAGGGGCTGTATCTTAACAAGGGATGCTCCAATGAAGTTTCTTCATATGAAAGATCCTTTTTTTTCGATGAGGAATCACCTCCTTAAATGCCTTACACTTATTCAGTTACACCCTGTATTTACGTTTTTCCTTCCGAACATTTTTTTTTTGCATTTTTACTAAGACTATGATGTACTGATGTACTAAGACTATGGTTATCGATATATCAGATTGCAAGTTTCCATCCATTATTAATTATTGATTTGATGGAGCATTTCAGTGGCAATACTTTTTTTTATATGTAATTTGTATCCATGAATTGAAGAGAAATAAAAAAGTCAAAAAAAATCTGAGAAACGGTTGACTCTGCAGCTCCGGGAGCTAGCGCATTAATGCGCTAATTTACTTTTCAATAAAATGTATTGGACTTTAATAAATTACTACATTCTTTGTTGAAATAATTTCATGTACTGACTAGGCATTTTTGAAACATTTGAAAAAAAAATATTGTTTTTTTGGAAAATGATTAATAACTAGGGGTCTCCACTCTTTCGTTGCCCTAGGGCCTCTAAACTTTCAAATCCGGTCCTGCAAATGGCGGTTATCTCGATTGAATTGAATAAGTATCCATTGAGATATTACACTTTCAAGTAGATTCACACACGGAGAAAACGGAGAAAACTCTTGAAATAAACTGATACCAATGACCAATCATTGAGATAAGATACCTTAATGTAAATGTTTACTTATACAGTGAGGTCCGAAAGTAACGGATGGCTTTATTCGTAATAAATCTACCATTACCAATGTATGCGCATTTAGAAACTCTTTTTTCTGATTGATTCGGCCGTTACTTGATGAAGATCCGTAGTTATATTGAAGCCGAAGGAGGCAATTTCCAACACTTAATTTAGTGCAATTCGTTAGTCTAGATGTTGATTTTATTTAATATTTGTTGTTATTGTTACATAATTAGTAATGAAAAATTGTAATAATAATAATTTCCAAAAGAAACATTCAATTCCCCATATTATTCCTTGTGAGGTCCAGGGATATGCAATTAGGTCGACTTTTTTTCCTTAAAAACTAAGCAAGATACGAAAAAAATTCAAGAGACAAAAAAGTTGTATTTCTAATTGATTGATCCAAAGAAATAACAATTACACAAAAGTCAGTGGCGTACATTTTTAAGTCAAAAATATTCGTTCAAATCCCGCTCGAGACGCCACTGGACTTAATAAATTGAATCACGTTCGGTCTAAATCAGCTCCTTAATGTTATGAATACCATTGCCAAATCACAACAAAATTAGGTAAAGGATATTTAAGATATTTACGAGTAACTTTTTTTCATTTTTATTTTAACACTCTGTATCTTGAGAACGGAGGATTTGCGGACACTTGTTTATATGAATATTCCGTCTTGAAATTACCTAAAGAATCGTTTGTTGAATTTATGGTGCATACTCAATAGACACTCTGTATTGAGACTACTTCCAAAAAATTACATAAACCTCTACCTAAGGTACCTGTTGAATTAAGGTCACCTAAAGCATATCACCTCATATCTACATCAATAATAATTCTTTCTCGGAAAAACAAGTTCAATAATGATGATCTATTCAAATCTAGTTGGTCATTCATTATTCAAACATTCTAATGGATGAACTGTGCATTCACCTTAATTTTTGAATAGATCTTGAACAAGATGCCTCTATTACGTGATTTTTCAATTGAGATTTTTCACCAGGTTTCTTCTGCTTTTTCAATTCATCCCTTCTATTTTTCGTTTCCATTTTCTCAAATTTTGTCTATTCATCATTTTTTTTCTGGGCAGCGACCTCTAATTCCTGTTTGTAGGGGGAAGGCGTAATAATCCATTTGCAATGCAAAATTTAAGGCAAATTTTTTGGTGTATATTTTTACCTATTGTAAAAATCGCAATACACGATTGAGGTTAATTGACCAATTGAGTAGGTACTGTAAACAAACTAAAAGACAGATGGCGCTCCAACTCCGCGTGAGTATAGAGGACAGATGTGCCAACCTAGCTACAGAAATAATGTTGACATTCCCTATACTAAAACCAATAATGATTGAGAGTAGAAGTAAGCCCAGTTGACAGCAAATCGGGGGCGCGCTTATTAATTTTTGAGAGGGTTAAGAATGAAAGAAAAATTCTTAGTACAATAATTAGTTAAAATATTCATACACATTTTTTTTTTATTTCATTAAAACTTTGCAATATCGTAATTTACCTAATCGTTGTAGTCATTAGGTGGGCCTTATGAAAACGGAGTCATAATCGTGGTAATTATAGTAGGTACCAAATAAATAACAATATTAATAAAAAACACAATAATTATATATATATATATATATATATATATATATATATATATATATATATAATATATATATATATATACATATATATATATATATATATATATATATGTATATATATATATATATATATATATTATATATATATATATATATAATATAATATATATAACTTTTTTCACTATTGGGTTGCAGCAATTGATAAGTGAACTCTTTATAACTATTCTCAAGCTTTCGAGTAACTTAAACTCATCGTCAGGGGTACTAGAAAATACAAATTACAAATTTTTGATAATAGAATATAATATGAATGTGAATGTACAAATTTTCGTCTAATCTTCAGCCTCAGATTCGTCACTGTTGCTACCGCTATCATCAAAGTGAATTATGATTGGTTCAATATTGTGTTCAATACGGTTGCCTACGTCCACATTTTTTGCTCTTCTTTTAATACATGCTGCATGCATTTCTTCCAGTCTTCTGCAGAAACAGTTCGAATAGCTTCCTGTAGGTGATGTTGCACGTCCACTAATTTAAATGTTCTGTTTTCTCGTGCCACATATCCTTTTACTTGCGCCCAGATTAATTATATTGGGTTTAATTCTCAGCGGTATGGTGGTAACCTTAAAATTGTAATTCCACGACTTAACGCCATTTCATCCACTGCGAATTTTTTATATTTGTCTGTGTGTAATTTTGTTAGCTGAAGTAGTTCTGCCTTTAAACTATCTTTGTTATATTGGATGTTCTTATTGATTAACCATTCTTGAATTGCTGCTTTTTTCCATGATTGTTTCGGTAATGGTTCTAAATGTCGACTATGGTATGGGACATTGTCCATGACGATGACAGACCCAGGTTCCACAAGTTGAATGATGTCTTCAAACCATTTTTCAAACACCTCCTCATTCATCTCTTCATGATAGTCGCCTGTTTTCTTAGATTTAAATATTAATTCACCATTTGGTAAAAATCCATTGTCGCTTCCTATATGCGTAACTATCAGACGACTACCTTTTCCAGATGGCTGTTTTAATCCAACTGACAAACCTTCAATAAAGGCTTGTCGTGCACTTGTTATATTACCATCCTGCCATACTTTTTTGACCGTATGTCCTTGGTTAACCCATGTCTCGTCCATGAAGTACAATTTCTTTTGAGCTTCCGAAATTCGTCAATTTTTCTTAGATAGTTTCTTCTCCATGCTATAATTTCTTGACGTTCAATGAGAATGCTTTTCCTGTCAACTTTTCCGTACGTAAATTTCATTTCGTGTACAAGTTTCCTAAAAGTTTATTTACCCATTTTTGGGACCAATTCATGATCGCTAAGTGCCTCCAGAACTGTTTGTAGTGTGGGCAGCTCATTTCTGAAAAAGAAACTGTGAATAGTTCTGCGTATACTGGTTTTGGCTTCTTCATCAACTGTGATTTTTTTCGTCCGCTACTAGTTTTTGGCGTTTGTACGTCCCCATGAATTTCTGCTTCTCTTAGTATTTTGTAAATCGATGATTTTGGTACACCGGTATAATCAGAGCACATATCAACTAATTTGTCTTTTGTAATTGTGGATCTTAATGATGTAGAAATGCCCGGTTGGTTATTCGGAGGTACACACGTAGAATTACAGCACATATGCACAAAGTCATCTTTTGGTGGCTGATGATCTCTTTCAAGACAGTGAAATACTCGCAGTACAATTTGTTTTTCTCTTACTGACCGAGACTCCGACCGTTTTACCTTTTTCGACGTGGAAGGCCCGACCATGTCTCCCATTTTTTGAGTAGTTTGAGAACGGTGTAGAAATATAATTATGTAACGCTTAAACACTTATTAGCACCATTATTTTCACCAATTGTTATCACAACACGTCGATTGCTGACTAACTTAACTGTAAAACGTACAATTCACGCTGTATAATTCACAAACCAATGATACGCTCATGGCTGCAAGTACATTAGTGAAGACTGCAACGATGAGATCGAAGTTACGGTAAAGTGACAAAGACAGAAATATCGTTGCGTACAGCGTTGCCACTAGTTGTAATAAATATCTAACACTATACAGAAAATAATGAATTTTAACTGATCAGTAATCAGGAAATGTATAAGTATTACTCATTACAAGCTCATTACTGATTTTTGTCATAAATAATACCTTTTAATCGTACTAGTATTGTGTATTATCTATAATTTGCCACAACCTACAACTCTACTGCTTACTATATTTTGATTCTACTATAAACTGGTAACGTAAAATTTAGATATGACAACGCGCTTTACTCTCAATCATTATTGGTTTTACTATACACGCGGACTTTTTAAATGACTTATACGAGTAGGTGCCAGTTCCTCTGAATATACCAATCATTCGTGTGATCGAAATTTAGAGAGTTAACTGATAAATTAAGTGTCAAACCCGGAAAGATAGTAATACAATACTGCTGACCTCGTTTAAATATCCACAAATAAAAGAGCGATATAAAATTTATGGCACATCTGTGTTTATTTGTCGGAACGGTAGAAACAAATGAATTTTCCCTGTTATTTATCATAACGAAAAATAATCTAATCGACAACATTATTCAATATTCGTTATATTTATTTTCGTTCCAGTCATTATAGGAGGATGAAAATAACGATGTCGATTAATACATGAGATAATGCAGATAAGCTCGTCAACACATTGCTAAAGCGAAAGATAATTTTCATTAATGATTTTCTTCAGGTGTCCTTTCAATGTGTAGCCTTGTAATTGTCCTGAGCTGATCTCATCTTTGTTGAGGCAGTCCTTCTGTTCTATTCTCGGCCTTTATGAAGGAACCGTATGTTCTCAGACCCACTTTCCGATCTTATTAGGTATCAATGACTTTGCTACCCCGCAGCAGATTCCAGGCCTCCATATGAAGTTTTTGATCCGTGACTGACATTGTCATCAGCTCTTCCATTGCCTGTGATACCTGAGTGTCCTAGCATCCAGTATATAATTGATCCATTTTTGTCCGACAGCTGAGAAAACTCCTATTTTCCCAAACAGGCTACTAGGAGCCCTGGAGGATATCCCGAGGATTCCAAGACATCCTGGACAAGTTTCCGCTAGCAATCAGGTTAAGGACAGACCACAGACAAGGAAGACCTTAAACAAACAACCCTACCCACCTTCCAAGAACATCAGAAACATAGACAACACACAACAACCCACAAAGAAGACCAACACAAGGAAAGAAAGAAGACCAATTGCTCCAAACAACATAGGACAAACACCCAGCGACAGAACAACAACCAATAACTTAGATTGAGACAACACTAACCCAATATTGTTATTCTTTATATAAAAGTAAATTCATAAACTAACACAGCCCCTTAAGATGCACTAGCCTGAAGCAGGGCAGCATAAAATAAAACATGTAAAGTAAAGCTAACGAACAAACAATAATAGATAAATAAACGTATTCGATTCGGCCGACAGCTTCCTCAGTTCTTCACGACATTCCCAAACAAGTCTCAATATCACTTTTGGGTAAGTTTGTGTCTCAAGTGCAGCTTGGCTGCATGTTAAAATATTGATCCTCTCATTTCGTTGAGGCCCCAAATTGATGTTTTTTCCAGCCTGGTTGACTGTCCGATGGGTAACTGAAATGAAGATTTCTCCCTGCACAGTGAATTTCAGCTCCCGTTACATGTTCAGTTATCGACCTGTCTGTATACCAGGTGTTTCTGCCGAGCATGTTCTAAGGATTGCTCCTCATTGATGTTCGTTCCTCCACATATTCCGAAATTTCTGTTTTGCCCGATTCCATGTAACTTGGCGATTTTTTACAGTCTGAATTAGCCCACTCTTGCCTCTTTCCTTATTACCAAATGCAAAGGAGTAAGATTCAAGAGTATATCCAATGCTGATGTAGGAGTGCAGGAATTCTTAACACCCTGCCCAGTTTGTTAACAGTTATCATCTGCATCATATTTGGCCACCAGACTGTAGATGCATATGTTGTCATGGTTCTGATCACCATGATGTGAAGGTCCATGTCTGGTTCACGACCCCATATTTTTCCGTAGGAGCCTCTGGCCTGCATGAGTGCTACCTCTGCCTTTCTTTGAACTCTTTCTAGATGTTGGTTCCAGGTCAACCATATTTGACCTTCCCCGACAGATTTATCTTCCACCTCGAAGTTATAGAGGTCCAACACCCTCTGTCTCGGCCTTCTTGATAAATGCCACTATGAGGACCCCTCCGAAAACAACTTGTTTCTACCTGTAACTCTTCCATGATGGTTGTGTATGTCAATCTTCCTCCAATCATACAATCCATCCACCTGCAGCTTGTGTCCTCCATCTGTTTTCTTCTCGAAGCCTGGATGATTGATTCTAGGGGCATATTACCAAATGCGCCTTCCGTGTCCAAGAAAGCAGCTGAAAACACTTCCTTATTGTTGTAAGCATATTCTGCTTCTTCCGTAACCCGGCATAAACCGTTTCAGTTGTCATGTGTCATGATCTATAGGATACACTACAAAAACACACACTTTTGTCTATTTTTCACTATATTTCTTCATTGTTGACTAGTTTCGGCTATTACAACATTTTCAAAACTAACTGATTACATTTAAATCTAAGTAATTTATACCTAAGTTGCCTATCCTATCATAAATCGCATCGGAAAAGTCTAGGGATATTTTTATAACATACTGAATATCATAAAAATAAATGCATGAGGTCGTTTAATTTCGATTAAATTGGTACACTCGACCACCCTGTAGATTTCTATGGGTTGAACAAAGCCTGCAAAAACGGTAACTAATCTTTTATCAAATTTTTTACGAACTGTAGGTTTTCGGCTAAAATGAATAATCTGAAAGTGTCGAGTTTGTACATTCTATGCAGTTCTTGCTCAGCAATTAAACTGGAAATATTGTGCTTTAACATGGAACGCCATCACTTACCATTGGCTGAATGAATAGAGCTGTAGGGCTTCTTCAAGGTGGCATGCGACAAAATGATGTAGCTCTTCGTTTGGGGGTCTCCCAAAGTGTTATCAGTCGATTGGCGGCGTTTCCGTGAAATTGGCAGTCCAACCGAACAAAATCCAGGGCGAGGACGCGCTACAACTGCAGTTCAAGACCGATTTTTGGTCTTAACCGCAAGAAGGCAACCGACAATCACAGCACCTGAGTTGGTTAACGTGTTGCAGCAGACGCACCAGGTAACCATTGGTCGTGATACTGTCAGAAATCGACTGCATGAAACAGATCTCCACAACAGAAGGCCTCTTAGATGTCCACCTTTGTCGAGAGGCAATCGCGGTAGAAGATTAGAGTGGTGTCAAGAACATCAAAACTGGGATGCAAATGATTGGGCCACAGTTTTGTTTACAGACGAATCCAGATTTGGATTTCATCCAGATTCTCGTCGAGTAAGACTGTGGAGACGACCTGGAAATAATGAACGTTTGAGACACGTCCAGGAAGTCCACACATACAGAGGTGGTACAGTAATGCTATGGGGCGGAATCATGATCGGCGGCAGAACCGATCTCGTTTTTCCAAATCGCTCCCTCACAGCTCGACAGTACCTCGACACACATTCTTCTACCTATCGTCCGTCCGTTTGCTGGTGCTGTTGGTGAAAACTTCCACCTAATGCACGATAATGCTCGTCCACATGTCGCGCGTCTAGTGACTGACTGGCTCACCAACGAAGGAGTTGATGTATTGCCATGGCCAGCACAATCACCGGACCTGAATCCCATCGAGCATGTATGGGACATGCGTCAACGAAGAATTACTCCGCATATGGGGAACATTCACACAACGTTTCAATTGAGAGAGCTTTTAATCGCTGAATGGGCAAATGTATATGCGCACTCAGTATTTTTGACCATTTAATAAATTTTGTTGTAAGTTACATTCGTTTAATAATCACCCGTCAACTTTTTTTTTCCTAAAGCGATCTAAAAAAAATTATTGCCATTTTTAAAAATATCCCTAGACTTTTCCGATGTGAATTTGGTACCTACATTTTGTATACCGAATTTTTGAGTTGTCATAACTTTATTAATAATGAATATTTTTTCATGAAATTTTGTCACACTTATTTAGAGGCACTCTGAATCCAGGGCCTAGTAATTTTTTCAATAAAAAAATCGCTAATAAAAAATCCCGATTTTCGACAAAAAAAAAATCGTAGTATGCCCTGAAACTTTAATAAACATTTCAAATTTTGTCCCAAGGTAGACCTTTTAGTACTTGACATTTAAAAAAAGAATTATTGAAATCGATTTACAACTTCAAATTTTAGGGGGTGTTTCCACTGAAAATGGGTCACAATGTATAACCTACAAACTCACAATTGCTTATTCATTATTGAAACTCATATATCCCCATAGACAATATTTGGATGTAGATGTCAAGAAAATACTATGTGATTCATTAGTTTCATCTCATTTCAACCACTGTGACGCTGTTTACCATTCATGTTTAGACAAAAACGACAAGTGTCGCATACAAAAGGTTCAAAACTTTTGTATCAGTTGATATTTGGTATCAAAAGAAGGTCCAGAATTTCACACAAATTAGCAGATTTGAAGTGGTTGAATATGTTCAATCGTAGACGTCTTCATGCAGCATGCATATTCTTTAAAATATTCAAATATAGGAAACCTCCCTACTTATATGAACATTTGTCTTATAGAACAGATATCCATAACCTCCATTATATATATATATATATATATATATATATATATATATATATATTATATCTTTATATTACCTTCTCTTTTCTTTCTTTTTTTTTCTTTTCTTTCTTCTTTTCGTCTCTTCAATCCCTCATTTATTTACTCTTATACGTTGATGACTAAGAGGCCTTCTTACAGGTCACTGTCATTTGAATCATCCTATACAGAGACTCGGACTGTCGAAGGACAGTGTGTGTCGCCTCTGTTTGGAAAATAATGAAACAGCAGAGCATATACTTTGTGACTGCCCCGCTGGGGACCGAATCAGGTTTTCAGAGTTCAGCAGATCCATACTCTCACCATCTGAACTAATCGGCTTCGTTCAGAAGCTGGGTTTATTTGTGCATATGTGTGAGCCACAAAAACCCTTGCGGGTTGCGGTGGAGGGTCGAATAGACCCACTCACTTTGGACCTAACCTAACCTAACCTGAGTCAACCTAAATATAACCTACAAACTAGAAATTATCAGTCATCGGTGAATCATCAAGATGAATAAACCGCTGAAGAAGCCAGCCACTCGTATTGGCTAAATGTTAGGCCTTCAAACCCGAATGAAGATAGTAACACTCTTGTTGAATTTTTTGTTTACATTTTTATTTTTACAGAGCTCTGTACACTTCATCAAATCGAAGTGCACCATGTACATTTTCAGATAATATTTAGTTGCGATACTAAATAATTGATAAAATTGTTTTTTGACTGCGGGAAATGACTGTTTTAAAGATGAGACGAATTTTCATTTTCCTCGATAAGTATTTATTTATTAATCAATTTAAATTTTGTCCCCTTCAGAGTAGTCCCCACGCACAGGCTGAGCCTTTGTGGGTTTTCTTTATTTATTTATTTGCCTATCCGATAAATCCACTGATAATTGTATTATAACCCCTCATATATTTTTAAACACTGTAAACTTCATTGAATGGTAAATAAATTTTATTATTATAAAAAAAGTAGTCCTCCCAGATATAATACACTTGTGCCAGGGTTATTTCCAATTCTCGAAGTAGTTCTGATGTGCACTTTTTGGTACGTCCTTGAGCTCTCTTAGCGATTCAGTTTTAATCTCCTCAATCGTCGCAAAATGCAGTCCTTTCATGGGTCTCTTCAATCTTGGAAACAGAAAAAAGTCGCAGGGAGGCAAATCTGGTGAATACGGTGGCTGAGGAATGATTACGGTGTGTTTTTGGCCAAAAATTACTAACATTCAATGACGAGTGAGCAGGTAATGTGAAGGCCGTGAATTGTTTTTCTACAATACCGTTAGACCATGTGGTAAGAACTCCTACGCACTGCGTCATGGTATTCGAAGAAAACAGTGAGCAAAACCTTGACAGTTGATCGAACTTGACGTACTTTTTTGGTCTTGGCTTTCTTGGGCTCTTCCATTGGGATGATTAATAATAATAATAATAAATATTTTTATTTCTAAAGAATAATCACAAAAAGATACAAAAAGAGAAATAACGTCAGCAGCATGATATGTTATGTCAGATAGTATGGCTGAGGTATTCAGAAATAGTATAGGGTTCTATATTCAGTAGAATCTTATGAATTCCCTCTTTGAATTCACCAAGTTTATTCATTTGTTTGATGCTGGTGGGGAGTTTGTTGAACATTTTCATGCTTTGATACAACGGGCTCCTTTCTGTACCAGTTAGTCTATGTTTTGGGTTTACACAGTCAAAATTTCTAGGGTTATATACATTTTGTGGTAGACTATTTTCAAAGAGATGTTTGTTTCTTGAAAGGAAAAACAGAGAGTTCCTGTATACAGGGTGTAACAAGTGTAAAACATTTAAGGAGGTGATTCCTCATCGAAAAAAAAAAGGATCCTTCATATAAAGAAATTTCATTGGAACATCCCTTGTTAAGATACAGCCCCTAAAAGGGGGTACATAAAATTTGTATAACAATTTTTTTTCACAAGCACTAAAAAATGAAATTGAAATTGACCTGACGTTGACCTGACGATAGCCTGTTTCATTCTAAACAAAAAATGTCTCTTGGGTTTTTTGCCCAAAATAAACCAGTTCGCAGCAAAAAATCACAGAGATACATCGTCATAAATGCGAAAATACGAAACTAATCTATCTAGGAGTTCGCTATTATACCGATAGTGACAATTGAATTGGTATGACGCTGTCAGTTTGTGAATTTTAGAAATTGAATTAATACTAATTGTGTGTTGTTCTTCTATTCTTAATTTGTTACTTTAATGATTCACTTGTTATTAAAATGGCATACACAAATGAGGAAATGACTGATATGCATTACATTTACGGTCTGTCGCAGGGGAATGGGTTAGAAGCTTCTAGAAGATATGCTGAAATGTATCCTCAACGGCAGCATCCTTCACACAGAATATTTGCTCGCCTTCATCAACGATTACGAGAATATGGTTCATTCGACAAAAGAACGCAGGATTGTGGTCGCCATCGAGAAGTACGAACACCACAGCTTGAGGAAGCAGTACTTAATTTTATTGAAGAACAACCTACCATCAGTACTAGAAAGATTGATTTCCAGCTAAATGTCGATCATAGACATTTCCAATTTCAAAGGAACACCTCTTTTACCCTTACCATCTGCAACGAGTACAGGCACTGTTACCGCGAGACTTTCCGAACCGTCTTGAATTTTGCAATTGGATGCTGGAAATGATTAGAAGAAATTGTGACTTTCTGAAGACGATAGAATTCACAGACGAATGTAGTTTTTCTCGGGACAAGATTATTAATTTTCATAATTACCACATATGGGCTGATGAAAACCCTCACGCTATTATCGAAACTAACCATCAAGAACAGTTCTACCTCATGTTCTACCTCCTCGATTAAATGGTGAGGCATACGTTCAATTTTTAAGAGAAGTGCATCCAGTACTGCTGGAGGAAGTTCCTTTGGGCGTCAGAAGGAATATATATTTTATGCATGATGGGGCTCCCGCCCATTTCAGTCAAGTAGCACGTCAGCATTTAACTGAAACATATGCAAATCAGTGGGTAGGTCAAGGAGGACCACAGAACTGGCCCACTCGATCCCTGGATCCCCATCCTCTCGATTTCTCTATTTGGGGCCATTGACAGCATTTGGTTTATCGTACTCCTGTTCGCGATGTAGAGGACTTAAGAAACCGCATCATCGATGCGTGCAGGGTAATCAGAGAGACTCCAGGAATATTTGAGCGAATACGTGGCTCAATACGCCTACATCTAGACGCATGCGTAATGTCTGAAGGTAGAGATATTGAACATTTACATGAACAAAACATACAGCATGCTTCCTACATGCTGTGTGTTTTTGTTATTAATAAATTAGTTTTGTTTTGATCGTTTAATGCAGATGCTAACTACAAAATAACAATAAATCCAGTTCGCATTCATGACGATGTATCTCTGTAGTTGTTCGTAAAATAATTTTTTGCTAACTGGTTTATTTTGCGCAAAAAACCCAAGAGACATTTTTTGTTTACAATGAAACAGGCTATCGGAAATAACTTTTTAAATGGTAAACAAATAATGAGACAAAAAGTTACATTGGAAATAAATTTTAGGGGTTGCGTTTTCCACCCCTTACAACCATGGGTAAACCAAATAAATTGCTGGCTAAGTGTCTTTTTGGTAGTACAAAACGTCAGGTTAATTTTAATATTTTAATTTTTTCAGTGCTTGTGAAAAAATTGTTATACAAATTTCATGTACTCCCTTTAAAGGACTGAATCTCAATAAGGGATGCTCCAATGAAGTTTCTTTATATGAAAGATCCTATTTTTTTTTTCGATGAGGAATCACCACTTTGAATGTCTTACACTTATTCAGTTACACCTTGTATAGACTTCCTATAAGTATTTTGAGACTAGATACTGAATTTGCCTATACATGATTCTTTTGAGTTTAGTTTCAGCATAGTTCTTTAGGCTCTTTTTTGTACAATAAAAATTTGCTCTGCATTTCTACTACCTCCATAAAAAATAATCCCATACCTACAAACAGATTCAAAATTTGAATGATAGACCATTCGGATTACATCTGTGTCAATATACTGACCAATAACTCTCATTGAATGCAACACTGAGTTCAACTTTTGACAAACATTTTAGATATGACTGTTGAAGTCCTAAGAATTTGCATTCCTTTTCTATTTTGAGTGAAATATTCCTCAGCCGAATTTCTTGAGGTGAGTCAAATCCTGCATGGTTTGTTTTGAACATTACAGTTTTGGTCTTATTGTCATTCAATATAAGTTTGTTTCTCCTGAACCACTCATCTGCCTTACAGAATTTTTCTTCAGTCTGGAGTTATTGTACTTTGAGTTCGATGTTATAACCACATACTCATGATTAGTGACCAGTTATGACCCTTTGAAGCAAATTTGAATCTTTCTTATTAGTCAGTGAGCTATGCAATCTCGTCCACGAGATGGAGTGCCATTTTATGATGTTCGCTCCAACTTCGGAAAAGGAATGAAATACTCTGAAAGAATTCCGATTTTCAATTGTGGAATATCATTGACTTTAGGTCGATGATGGTCACTATCTTGCACTGATGAGTGGCTAATAAGCCCGAAACCGGTCTGCAAGTGTGCCCGTTCCATAATTGAAGGTCGACTCTTTCAGTTGTATTACCAATTGCATATGCAGGACATTTTCTGTGAAGATTCCTGCACTGACGCCTGTCGGATATAATCCAACGCCCTTCGTGGTATTAGCCAGGGAGTAGTTGTTTTCTGATAGGCGTCAGTCCATTAAACTTACTGTGTAGGTATATAGAGACTGGCTTGAACGTTTGAAGTTCCATTTGCTTTAGATTCAAATTTGAATCGCCAATGACGTCAGTCAACAATCGGTATCACTTTTTTTCGGGTTTGAGGCATTAACTCAGGATGTATAAACTTCTGAGGAAGCTGGTCACTCGCGTCAGCGAAATGTCAGGAAGAAATTCGAAAAATCCACGGCCTTCATACCCGGAAAATAGTGAAGCTGAAAACCTCGGCTGTGAAAGTCTCAATCATTTTGTCAATCAAAATTTCCTGAGCGATGCTCATGCAACGGTTTTATTGGTCACAGTTCAACAATTTTGGAACAAACTTCGCTGCCAAACGCTTCATGCCCAAAATTCACGGAAAAATTGCATGAAATAAGCCAACCAATATTTTGACATCCTCATCTACTTCTCTAATAATGGTTCGACGATTCTCCACAACAATTTTCTTCACTATATCTCAACATTTTCATCGTTTGTTGAGGCGTCCAGGCCGAGTGTCGTCATTAACATTTTCTTGACCTTCTATGAGAAGCTTGTACCACTTGTAAACATTTTTCTGACTGAGAGTACAATCACCGTATACCACTGTCAACAATTCAAGTGTATTTGAGAACTTAATTCCATTTTTCCACGAAATTTAATGCAAATTAACTGATCCATTTTCTTCGGTAGCAGAAAATCGTCGAACATGCAAAACACCAAACAAACATGCTGATGTTGATGTTTCCCGGAAAGGAAAAGTGTCATTTTCATAGTTGGAAATTAGTTTTCTTCATCTCCTGAAGACTTGGTTGGCGAAATCGACATCGAGGAGAGTATTACAGTTCTGGTGTTTGGGAGAATTGCTTGTCAGAGGTTCGTTCCAGCATTCATAAAATGTAACAATAAAATGTCTATGAATTTTTTGAATACATTCACGGAACAATCAAAACTCATCTGAAATATGGTATAATTGGATGGGGTGGAGTGTCGAAAACTCATCTAAAATCTCTTGAAAGGTTATGACTACCCTAGCGATCTACTTTATTCAAAATCTGGAATATTTGATCCCTGATCAGCTGTTTTTTATAAATATTACTGCTGAACAGCATAAAAACAAAAAAGAATTACTTAACTACTTATTACCATAAATATGCTACACGTCGGAATCATAGTATCGTCATACCATTAATGTTCAAATCAGTTGGGCAGTTGGTATTCAAGACCAAAACTCAACAGTTTTCTTCCTGATAATTCAAGATGCGAAACAAACCTCAAAAGAATTATGACAAAGATTAAATTATTTGTCAAGAATATACCACGAGCAGATACATAGACAAATTTAAAAATAAATACTCTCTTCCACGATTGTAGATATACTGGTTTATTGTGTATTAATTTGATTGTAGTCTGGAATCCTCATGATTAAAATCTCTATATCCATTGATTGTTTAATTATCCATATTCTGTTCAAATATGTCCAGTTATATTATCGATATCTAGTACTTATTCCAAGAGATTGATTAGTTTTTTTTTTTTTTTTTTGATAAACAAATTTATTTAAAAATGCATAAAAAATTAACATAACTTGGAAACATCTAGTAGCAAAAAAAATATTAATTTATATTCTGTTCAAATGTATTTTAAATTTATATCTTAGTACTTAATTTAATTTAGTGCATAAATCTTACACACAGGCAGATCATTTTGCATCGTACTATGTATTTTATTTGTTCACTGTTCATTTCTATATGTACATATATATTTCTGTAAACAATCTCAAGAAAGTGAATAAATACATATAATTATTATTATTAACTAGGTATTTTACAAAAAACAAAGAAGTTCAGTGTATAATTCTGGTACACAAATAAAAATGACACTCATAGATACAGGAATAACTCTGTATCCGCGTAAGTATGCATTTGTACAGAGCTCTCATTATTTGGATATCGGCCACTATATCCATTAGGTGTTTATGGATATCAATGCTTTAATTTCATGTTTACCTCATCAGCTATTTTCAGACTATTTTCCAAATTCCAGTGTCTTCCCCATCAATAGGTACATCATGTTTTTCGGTCGGGCTAGAATAATGGGTGAATGTACGTTATTTCAAACGTATCATTAAGAGGTTAAAATGAGGAGTATTATTTTATACTCAGTACTCACAGAAGTAGAAAATCCATAATGATATTTTCTGTTTCAACAGAAAAGGAGAAGGTTCACGGAACCCGGTATCCAGTGCTCAAGAGTTTAGTTCCGTTAGTGATTTTTTTATATTGGGGTACTCGTCTCGAACAAATGTTTACAGTTTCAGCAGAATTTCTGTCAAATTTTGTATTGAAAATGGAATTGAGTGCTCAAAAACACTTGAAAATGTTGACAGGGGCGTACGGTGATTGTAATCTGGGTATCGATCTTCACAGAAGGTGTGAATAATGATGCTCGCCCTGGACGCCCCGGCCCCAGCACATCAACAATCAATGGAAATGTTGAGAAAGTGATGAAAATTGTTATGGAGAATCGTCGAATCACTATTAGAGAATTTGCCGAGAATGTCGGCATTATGGTTGGCCCATGTCATGCAATTTTTTCGGAAATAAACTGTCTGAAATTGTAAAATGACCTTAACGACGATCCAGATATGCCCAAAAGGTCATAACTGGAGACGAATCATGGGTACATGGTTATGACATCGAATCCAAAGTCCAGTCGTTCCAATGGAAGAGCCCAGTAGAGCCAAAACCATAAAAAGCAGTCCAAAATCGCTCATATATCGAGGTTTTGTTCGCTGTTTTCTATTACCATAGCGTAGTGCCTCAGGAGTTCTTGTCACATGGTCGTACGGGAATAAGTATTATTAACTTGAAGTTATGCGCTGCTTCCGCGAAGCAATACAAAGGAAATGTCCGGTATTGTGGATAACAATGGCTTTCAAATCACGATAAAGACTGAAAACAAATATCGTGGTGAATTTCATTAGTTCCGACTTCCATTGTTTGAAAGAACTGAAAAAGAAGATTTAAAAATGAATTGCTGAAAATAACAATTATATTGAGCGAAAAAACCTGAATAGAGTCTTGATGATTCCTCTTATAGTCGATTAATGGTGGTTGGATTCGTGGTTCAGATATTGGCCTAATCTGAAAAACAGAGGTTGCATCTTTTGATGCAACCAACTGATCTTCAACCTTTCCCGTTTCAGTAAATGTTCACAGTTATTTATTGTATCATTCTGAGAATCAAAACCTATTATTATTATCATTTTTTTCTTTTTTTTCACCGTAGTGGGGGCTGGTTAGGCCCTATCCCCCGAAGCCCCGATACATTCGGGAGAGCGCGCCAGCATTATCAACCAATGACCACTCCCCACACCGTGGGGTGAGTGATCATTGGGACCGATAATCATGTGCCCTGAGCAACCGCAGTGAGCCAAGAATGACAGCCTTCTGCATCTGTGCGGCTAAGATTTCTGCCTTAGTGCGGCAAGCCGGTATGATTTTAAGATTCGAGAGTAGAGAAGACATCATTCCACCAATGAATCACCTCGTTCAGAGTCGAAAACTATACCGAGTTCATCAGCTGCTCGGGCAGCTGCCCTAAGGAGAAATGCTCCAATTCCTGCTCTCTCATGGTCATGGACCATGCAGAGAAGGGGATCCGAACTCCTGACGACTTTACAGGCTGTATCCAGTACCATTCTGTCATGTAGACACTCCAAACTCAAAAGTCCACGGCCTCCCTGTTGTCGGGGGAAGTACAACAGTGGAACGGACGATTTGGGATGCAAACTCCTATAGAGATGCATCATTTTTCGGGTCTTTACGTCGAGTTGATACAGCCCCTTCCGAGTCCACTTCACTACTCTAAACGAGTAGAGTAAGATTGGAACGGCAAGCATATTTGTTGCAGCAACTTTGTTCTTCCCCGACAGTTCCGATGACCAGATTTGTCGAAGTTTGTGCTGATACTTACCGCGGAGAGAGTTTTTCACTGCAGTTACCTCTTGTGAGTGGCGTTGTTTCACCCCGAGGTAAGTATACGTCTCTCCGGCATCCAGATGCTGTAGGATGCTTCCATCTACGAGCTGCACATCCTCTCCGTAGTCTCCGCATCGTCTCTTTTGAGATGAACCATTGCACATTTGTATATCCCGAATTTCATACCGATAGCATGCGTGTACTCTTCCACCACCCTCAAGGACTGATGGAGATCCTTCTCTCCAGAGGCATAAAGTTTAAGATCATCCATATAAAACAGATGATGATAAAATAGTGAGATGCAGAATAGAAGAGGACTGAGGGAATCACCCTGAAATACAGCCCTTCTGAAAGTGACCCACCCTGTTTGGACTCTTGCTTGACCAGATGTTATGGTGAAGCGAGTTCGCCAAAGTGGTATCAGTTGTTCAATGCATCTCACTATGTTGTCGGGTACCGCAAATACCTTACGGTAATCGATCCAGGCCATAGAGAGGTTACGCTTATATTGTATCGAGTCCTGCGTTACACATCTATCGATGAGCAGGTTCTCTTTACATCCAGCGACTCCTCTCTTCGACCCTCTCTGCTTATATATCCGTTCGAACACTCGGTCAACTGCGGTGAGTGTTCGTGTATATAAGATGCTTGTGAACAACTTATAACACGAATTCAAGCATGTTATCGGTCTGTAATTCTTAGGAATCGACAAATCTCCGCTTTTGGGCATAAGAACGGTCCGCCCCTCGACAAACCAATCCGGAATCGGCTGCTCTCCATCTAGCCATGAGTTGAAAACTCTGGCCAGATGGCGGTGGGTACTTGGTAGTTTTTTTCCACCAATAAGTGTTCATCCCATATGGGCCTGGATCAGCAAAGTTCTTGGAACCAACAAGGGCCCTTCGAACGTTATCCGGGGTTATCGTGTTGCGCAGTTCATTGAGCTCATGCTGTCGAAGCTCTCTGTTGAAAGCTTTGAACTGCGCTAGGGCTGGAGTATCTAAGTTGAGTGGCTGCGGGTGTTCACAGATATCCTTCCAGAAGGATTCCACCTGATCAGCGGTCTGCGGATTATCCACAACACAATATTATTGTTATTATTATTATTATTATTATTATTAAATAATAGTGAAATAAAATATCAGAAAAAATAGAACAATTGAAAAAAAAATGAAAAGTCAAGAGATTCCAAGCCGAGTTACTTCACGACGTTTTAATGCAATTCTTGGTTTCGCAGTAGGCGTTTGGTAGCCTGGTTTTCGTGAGGCTGTGTTTCCGGATCTGAAGCAGGTTTTGATGTTGTACTTGGATCCAATTCTTCGTATCTTTTCTGAGAGTCCTTTGATGTAAGGAAGTGCAAGCACTGGTTATGACAACTTTTTTTCCTTGCGAGGCTCCTGCTGTCTTTTAGCCAAAGACTGTTTCACCATTCTTTTGGAGTAGCCAAAGGAATCTAGTTCCTTCTCAAGACCTTCCTTTGTATTACAGAGCCCGAACGCAAGGTTCAATAGAGTCTTGATGATTCCTCTTTTAGTCGATTGATGATGGTTGGATTCGTGGTTCAGATACTGTCCCTTATGAGTGGGTTTTCGGTATACAGATATTTCCCACTCAGTGTCGAACCTCTTCACCAATACGTCTATGAATGGCAATTCGTTGTAGACTTCCTTCTCCATTGTGAAAGTGATGGAAGGTCTTACCCTATTGATGTGTTTCAGGAAGGCGTCTAGTTCTGTATTCTCATGGTTCCATATTATGAAAGTGTCGTCAACGTATCTCAACCAGATACGAGGTTTCTGGTGGGCTTCTTCAATGGCCAGAGTTTCAAATCACTTCATATATATGTTGGCTATGAGTGGTGAAAGTGGCGATCCCATTGGCAGTCCCCTCATCCTGTGTAAAGAACTCGCCCTTCAGTTGGAAATAACAATTTCGTACACATCATCCTAGTAATTCCATAATTACTTCTGTCTTCCAGATCCCCGTATCCGAATAGCTTCCTCTGTATGATTTGGAGTGCTTCCTCGACCGGAACGTTGGTGTAAAGGCTTTTCACGTCGAAACTGATTAGTTGATCTTCCTGTGTGACTTCAATTGTCTCTAGTAGTTCAACAAAAAGCCTTGAATTGTCAATCACCTTCAAACAAAACACCGTAATCATGATTCAGCCAACGTATTCACCAGAATTGACCTCCTGGGACTTTTTCCTGTTCCCAAGATTGAAGAAACTCGTGAAAGGGCGGCGTTTTGCGACGATTGGGAAGATAAAATCCGAATTGCTGATAGGGCTCGAACACATACCAAAAAGTGCTTATCAAAACTTGTTCTAGGATTGGGAAAACACCGACACAAGTGTATAATATCTGAGGGGGACTACTTTGAAGAGAACAAAACAGAAATTGATGAATAAATGAATATTTTTTAAAAAAAAGCAATGAACAATTAGCTTATTTTTTAGAACAGAGTAGTATTGCAAAACACGTAAATCGTAAACACAGTAAAGTGTTATTAGAATGGAAAAAACCTTTCATTATGCTCCAAAAATTGCGTAATACTTCAGAATGATTCACACTGCCATTTGGAGTTAACTAGTAATAGTAATAATGCTTTTATAAATACTGTAGAGTTCAAAAACTGTTATAGATTTCGAAAAATATCCCTTCCAGGAACTTACCTCTTGTTTTTCCGGCGTCTTACAACAAACACTCCCATCAAAATCACTCCGTTTACGGATAGATCGAACTCCCGTACCGATGATACACCTGCACTCCGGGATATTAGATTTCGACGAGAGAATCCGCCAGAAATGTTTAGACCCCGTTTCGAAATACGCTGAAAAATTATTATTTACAATGTTTAGACAAGCCTGTATACAAATCGAAATTGCCTCCGCAAAAACAAAACACGAACGGTTCGCGTAACTAGCCTGCTACGCGTTTTATTTTCAAATTGATCGCCGATCTCTATTCTCCTTTAATCTTTCAATTGAGATAACGAAGGCGCGTCAGATAAACGAGATAGCCTGACACCTTCTTGGCTAATCAAGGTGTACAATAATGATTTTCTCGTTTGAGTAATTAGCCTTGTGAAGCTCCCATCCGGGGGCGAAATTATTTGTTTTTTCGCTTGGTGGTTTTTTTATACCGGAGTCCTTGACTGTCTGGGAAATTGATTTCCTTCAGAGGAAGTAGCCTGTAGGGTGATTCTTGACCTATTTTGGAATGGCACAGCGATCTGACATAATAATAAAAATAATAATAATAAAATTTATAATAATAATAATAAAGGTGGTGGAAGAGTACACGCATGCTATCGGTATGAAATTCGGGATAGACAAATGTGCAATGGTTCATCTCAAAAGAGGACGATGCGGGGACTACGGAGAGGATGTGCAGCTCGTAGATGGAAGCATCCTACACCATCTGGATGCCGGAGAGACGTATACTTACCTCGGGGTGGAACAACGCCACTCACAAGAGGTAACTGCAGTGAAAAACTCTCTCCGCGGCAAGTATCAGCACAAACTTCGACAGATCTGGTCATCGGAACTGTCGGGGAAGAACAAAGTAGCTGCAACAAATATGCTTGCCGTTCCAATCTTACTCTACTCCTTTGGAGTAGTGAAGTGGACTCGGGAGGAGCTGTATCAACTCGACGTAAGGACCCGAAAAATGATGCATCTCTATAGGAGTTTGCATCCCAAATCGTCCGTTCCACGGTTGTACTTCCCCCGACAACAGGCAGGTCGTGGACTTTTGAGTTTGGAGTGTCTACATGACAGAATGGTACTGGATACAGCCTGTAAAGTCGTCAGGAGTTCGGATCCCCTTCTCTGCATGGTCCGTGACCATGAGAGAGCAGGAATTGGAGCATTTCTCCTTAGGGCAGCTGCTCGAGCAGCTGATGAACTCGGTATAGTTTTCGACTCTGAACGAGGTGACTACAACTCTGTCACCGAGTTGGAACCCGTTCAGCAAAAAGCTCAGATAAAAGCCGCAGAGATCACCTTACTTCTGCGGAGACACAGGGATAAGCCGATGCATGGGGTCTTCTTCAATAACATTGAAGACCTTGGCTTATCAAAGCGCCTGACGTTCGCTTTTCTCAGGTCGAGTGGGCTGAAGTCGGAAACTGAGGGGTTCATCATGGCTTGCCAGGATGGTGTCTTCAACAACTAAGTCTACCGCAGTCGCGTGATGGGTATAGAGGTTCCTGACACAAGATGCAGGGCCTGCCGCGAGGCGCCCGAGACCCTAATGCACTTGCTATCAGCATGTCCAGCATATGCGGTCTCGGCCTATATCCATCGACATAACGCGGCCCTGAGAGTGCTATATTACCATCTACGGCACTCTTACGGTATTGACGAGACACCGGTGTTGCCCTACGCTCCGGGGGATATTGAATCCGTTGTGGGGAACGAGAAGTGCCGAATTTATTGGAACTATTCGTTCCCCACCCTCAGGCTCATACAAGCTAATAAGCCTGATGTAGTCCTTCTCGACCACCAGACCAAAACGATATTTGTCGTGGAGTTTTCAGCTCCTGGCGAGACGAATATCGTCAGAAAAGAGGAGGAAAAACGGATAAAATATCGAGATTTTCTCTTCGAACTCCGCAGACTCTATCCAGATCACTCTGTCAAGATGGTCGTTCTGATTATTGGAGTCCTTGGTGGAATGATGTCTTCTCTACTCTCGAATCTCAAAATCATACCGGCTTGCCGCACTAAGGCAGAAATCTTAGCCGCACAGATGCAGAAGGCTGTCATTCTTGGCTCACTGCGTTTGCTCAGGGCACATGATTCTCGGACCCAATGATCACTTACCCCACGGTGTGGGGAGTGGTCATTGGTTGATTATGCTGGCGCGCCCTCCCGAATGTATCGGGGCTTCGGGGGATAGGGCCTGACCAGCACACACTACGGTGAAAAAAAAAAAAATAATAAAGGAAATGAATTTCTGGAAAAAACAAAACAATCTGCACTGACAGCAGAAAGCCCTATTAGCCTTGAACAGACAACGTGTTATTTCAGGGCTAGTACTATAGTATAACAATTTTCAATTGAAGGTAACTCATATACAAATTGAACTGAGAGCTAACGGCAACAATGTTAAATGTTAGAGTTAAATTCTTAGCGGGGTCACTTTTATTGTCTATGCATCGCCATTGTGAATAATTTCATAAAATTTGCCCCCCGTAACAAGATAGCTTCTGCATATCGATAGGATGTACGAGCGAATAGGTGAACCAGTTCGTTAAATACTTTGAAACATCGGTACACTGGTCAACACTTCGCGGGTCTATTATATTTGCGTCCTTAAAATACCATAACTAGTCATTCGGTTCCTTCATTATCAAGCGTCCTTATCTGATAGGCGTGTGTTGTTTCTTGTGAAGGTGACTTTGTTTTGTATTTATTAAATATATTTTATTATATTAAATCTGTCTTAATAGAAAGAGAAGATATAGTCTCATGGCGACGGAGATATCTTCGCTCTATTGAAGAAATGTGTTCTGCTCACAAAAAGATTTATTATCTGGACGAAACGTGGGTGAATGCTGGTCACACAGTATTTAAGATCTGGCGAGATATTAGTTATCGTCAAGCACTTGTGGACGGTTTATCAACAGGGTTATGCGGACCAACGGGTAAAGGGCAACGACTAATTGTCGCCCATATAGGTAGCGAGAGTGGCTTTTTAGACGATAGTGCACTTTTTTATCCAAAATAACGGGGGATTATCAGGAAGACATGGACGCCCAACGCTTAGAAGGATGGTTTGAATCCCTTCTTTTACAAGTGGAGCCAAATTCGGTAGGTAATAGTAATGGATAACGCTTCTTATCACAGTCGATTAGTAGAACAGCTGCCAACTATGACCACCAGAAAAGCAGACATGCAGAGTTGGTTAGGACAAAAAGGAATTCCATTTTCCGCGGACATGGTTAAGGCCGAGTTAAACCCGATAGAATTAATCTGGGCTCAAATTGAGGGTTACGCAGCTCGTGAAAACGTGACATATGAAATTTCTGATGTCCAACGTTTATTAGAACTCGCAATGGAACAGAAAGAAGATTGGGCTAATGCTGTAGCCCATGTGATCAAGGAAGAAGAGAAAATGTGGAGATTGGACGGGATGGTAGACACTGTTTTCGACCAAATAATAATAGATTTAAGTGTGACTGGGGATTCCTCTTCTCCTTATCCTCTTTCTTCATAAAAGGTACGTAATAATTACTTATGATGCACTGTTTGAAACCTTTGGTGTAGTAATGAATATTACTGGAGTTTTTTCCAACACCAAATCGTTATTTTTAACACCTCGACACGTGTTTCGATCACCAAGTGATCATCTTCAAAGAGGAAGATTAAAACTAGAAACTAATGGGAAGCTAACCCTATTTATGCTATATTTTATTTTTCATTTGAAATATAGAATGTATAAAAATAAAATAAATGAAATACATACAAAACAAAACAAAAATACTACAAAAACAAGTTGTCACAAAAAAAGTATGTACATGAAAATACATTCAATAGGTAAACACAATTCAATATCAAAACCCCCCTTCAAAAACATTTTTCTAATACAAAGTCATTTAAAGATTTTTTTGAAACAAAATAATGCCTTCGTTGCTTTAATAATTTCCGGAAGTTGGTTATATATTCCAGGACCAATACAGGAGAATTTGATGTAATATGGAGTGTCGCATATGGAATGTAAATATAATTTTTTTGCCTGGTATTCAATATATGAATGTTGGATTTTTTAATTAACACGCTTTTTTTGGCTCCTCACACAGTCTCTGTGTGAGGGCAAGTGAGACAACCACACTGTCTGCGCATGCGTATATATTCTATATTGAAACAAATGGGCTTGAAATAGCAGGACAAACTTAAGTGGAAAATAAATAATAGTTCAAAAAACTTCAATAGCAACGAGAACTAGAAAATAAAAAATCATTCAAAACTAATACGTTGATAGTTTAGTGATCCAATTTTTTTTTAAAAAGGTTGGTTGGGTAAAAATCATATTTTTTTCTTCAAAAAACAATTGTTTTCTTGCCGACGTTTCGAATTTGATTAAATTCTTCTTCAGGGATCTGTAACAATGAATTTTCATAAACATACCTTCCACAAAACTTGTACGATCATTATCGTTTCAATTCCACAAGAAATAATGAGTTCCTAATTAAATTACTCACCGGAAAGTAGCTTTTTCTTGTTGATAATATTACTATTTTAAAAACCATCAGACATATTAGACACATAAAAAAATAAAAATAAAAAACATTGCAAAGCAACCAAAATTTCCGAGACAACACCAACACAAAACGACATGAAACAAACGATTGGCTCTATCTGTGATTCTGATAAGGTGGTGTCTGTTTTTTAATCAATGGCAGAATGAAAAAGAATGAAAAAAGGATACATATGCAGTATGTTTAACGAGAGTTGTGGGGATTTTATATTCAGTTTCTTAGAGTCTCTCATGTGTTCTGAAACTCGTGTTCTAAGATACCGTCCGGTTTGACCAACATAGCATTTGTGACAGCTTGTACAGTTCGATTCGTACACAACATTGGATTGTATTTCTTGTGGTGTTTTTGTTTTTTGTTTCGAGAAAAAATGCTTTCCAACTGTATTTTCATTTGAAAAGGCCACCTCAATTTGTTCGGTACTCAGTAGTTTATCAGATACATTCTTTACAAATGGAATTTGTTACTATTTGGGTTTCATTCCTGTAGTTTGGGAGAAGAAAAAACTTCTTTCTTTAATTATTTTTTAATAAGGGCTATAGGAAAGTTATGTTTTACTAGGTAATTCTCAATTATAATAATAAGTACCATGACTTGATGTAACTAATGACAGTAGGAGATTTGAGCCGGTTCTAAGCCTCCCCCCACCACTATGACGTATTAATTGCTTTTTTATTGGTTGTTGTTTGGTGAAGTCAAGGTGATGTGACCTTGAAGGGTGTGGTGTATGGATCGTTCAGAAATTTTTTTCCCGGTTCTAATCCTCCCCCCACCAATATGACGTGTTATTTGCTTTTTTTTGTTGTGCAGTGAAGTCAAGGCGTTGTGACCTTGAAGTGTCTGGTGCATGGATCGTTCAGATTTTTTTTTTTCATATGAGATTTTGTGTGTGTATGTGTGTGTGTGTGTTAGAGAATGCACGGTACAGGGTTTCATCATGTGCTTGTTTGTCTATGTACAAACATACGTCTGCATACTTCGAAGATCCTCCAAGTAATGAATGCTCCATCGGTGTGAGGGCACCAAGTTAGTAGTGGAGTGACGTCACAGCAATAACCGTTCAACGGCTAGAGAGCGACATGTTCACTCCACGACGTGTGGCAGAGTAATGCGTATTCATCGGTCTGCTCTCACCTCCCTCGATGTAGTGAAGGATGTGACGTAACGCCCCAGACTCGCCATCAATGGTGACACGCAGGCGGGCGAGGACTGCGCTAACGTCTGTCTTCTCCGAGAGCGCAACGACAATTGCTTGTTCGGCTATCGCTCTCGAAGCAGTGAATGATGTGACGTAACGCATCACCCTACCCTCGCTATTGATGGTGACACGCAGGCGGGCGAGGACTGTGCAAACGTCTGCCCTCTCCGAGAGCGCAACGATCACTGCTTGCTCGTGCCGGCAACTGTTATCGCATCAAATTGGGAGATGGGCTTGGCTGTGACGTCAGGCATGTCTAGTGGATAGCAACTAGCAATGTGAACCTTTCACGGTTTCATGGTGGGGGTGACTCGCACTGTTTAATATAAAAGAAATGCCTGGCACACTATGAAATCAGTAGACGAATATATCTGCAGCAGTTAGCAATTGGTAGAGTGTTATTCAGTTCGTAATAGAAGGAAGACGGTGAGTGTATTTGTCTGTTGGAAATTGTTTATATTTTCATATATATTATCATCATGTCCGTTTCAAAAGTAGACTTGAATAAAATTAATAATTTGATTGTACAGGAGGTTGAAATACTAGAGCAAAAGGCCTTATCATCATTGCCAATTGATGAAGTGTACATAATTAAAAATATGTCAACTTATTCTACACGATTTGGTAAATCAATTTTATTAACTTTGCAAGATGTGAGCAATGATAAATTATTTAAAACATGGCTACCAAAACGTATTTCGTTGCAATTCAGTGATGACGATATATCTTGTATCAACTCATCAGGTGGTAAATATACGATGGTGTATTTAGGACAGAGCCAACAAAGTTTTGCTGGCATGAAAACGCGATCTCTAGTTAAATTCAATATGATTGAATAATAATTGTAATAATTTATAGCGAATTTCTTTAGGTCATAGCTTACAAAGTTTTTTGGTGTGAAAACGCTAACTCTAGTCAAATTCAATATGATTGAATAATAATAGTAATTATAATGAATTTCTTATTGTTTTATTAATATTCATATATTAGATGATAATTATATGGAAATATAAACATTACTAACTTAGTTGAATACACCCACTTTGTAACTACAATTAAAATGGGAATGTGAGTATTATATCACTGAAAAATTGGAGGTTGCTTATTGTTTTTTTTATTCGATTTCAGTTCCACCATTTAAAGATGTGGATGCAGTACGCAAGTCAAGATTGGGTCGATGTTGTAGATCTCAAATCATCGGTTCAACATTTGTCGTCTAAATTGAAGGTGTTGGGTGATGGAGCCGAACATGCAAGCAATTATGATATGAGTGTATGCTATGATGAAAAACAAATCGAATTATGCCTTCGTGATGCTGAGAAGTATTGGAGTGGTGCAGAAGTTTGTAACAAATTTTTGGATAATGAATTGGAATTGTGGCAACTTTGTGAGGTTATGATTGAACTGAACCTAAGAAGATTCCTGTATAGCCTCCAACCATACTTGCCAGAATGGATTATTCATCACTTTGAATTGAATGATGAAAATCGAGAGGAAATTGAAGATGGTCGCGAAAATGATGATTATGAGGAAGAAGTTATTTTAGATAGTCTGTATGTTCCTGTAAATCATAAATAATGTCAAATAAAAAACTTTGAATTATTTTCATGTTTTATTTATTTAAATCTCATGAAATACAATAGAAAATGATTACAAAACAATAAATATGATATAAAATACAATACATGATATAAGTCAGTTACAAATAAAAAAAAGATCATAAAACAGTATATGATAGAGTGAAAAAAAGTGTCAATATCTGCTATGAACTGAACCATCCAATGCATTGTATGTTAAAACTGTATCATGCAAAATTAATGCATATACTTTAGTGTTGTCTGGAAACTTGGTCTTCCTCGTCTCAAACTCAATCTTTATATCAATAGTTGATGATTTTGTTGCATTCGGTTGATGGGAACAATCGATGACGAATAGTGGATTCTCTCTAAATTGCCCAATGTCCATCAGAGGTTCACTCATATCTTTATCATAATAACTTCGCTGGAAACTCTCAAAAGCATAATAAGCAGGAGCATCAAGTTTTTTATCGAAATTCAAATTCCAACGCTCATATGGATAAACTTCAGAATTCAAGTATACTCGAATACTATTGATATCAGCAGTTGTGAATTTTGTAATATCCTGTGTTCTATCTTCAGATGTGGTAGTACTTTGGAATGCGATGATGACAAAACGAGGAGTTTCCAATGCATTAGTTGTTTTGATGGCCCATATGTCTGAAGAAGTCCCACGTAATGATGGTAGTTCATAGAGGTCCCACATACGATACGCCAACTTGATTTTGGCATTCAGACCGCTTTTGTTTATTCTACTCAAAAGTTTTAGCTTGTGTTTATCATCTGGTACAATATGTCTTATTTTCCATTCGATTTTATTTATTTCCAAATCAGCATCAACCTCACCTATATACGAGTTTTTGAATGATCGAGCGATAATCAAAATCAATTCCTGTTTGGCATTCAAGATACTTTTGTTGTAATCTTCAGCAAAACCCATCAAATATTTCAGTGGTAGTTTTCCACTAAAAACATGACTGTTTGTATCCAAGATATCTTGCTTCAATTGTGAAAGTCCCCAACCAGATGTCAATAATGTGTTAGCATGAGATTGTCCAAATGATATCATGGTTTTCATTGTAGATGTTATCCCAGGTTTTCTAACAACAGCCACTTGTTCACCACCCATTTCATAACGAATTTCGTCAAAGAGAAATGCAATTGCATTATTCGAGAGATAGCATGTTTTCGCTACATCTTTGGGGGTGAATTTACCTTCTATGTAAATGAAGCTGTCGGCAATATCTAGTATAACATCTTGATTATTGATTGCAATTCTGATTTCATCCGAATTTCTGAATAGCGGTGATCCATAGGGCTTATATGTGTGCTCATGTAAACTTATGAGAGAATGATCGAGCACTGGTTCATTGAATATATTCAACTTTTCACTGTTTGTTTCGAGCACCATTGTTATTTTCTCACTTTCAATCCAATTGATTTCAAAAATTTAAGATCACTCACAGACAGAGCGTTATGTGCTAACTGTTTAGCATACACTTGTGGAATGAGCTTCTTTTTATGCACACTTTTCTTTTTATGCACACCTTTCTTTTTGATAGTGCAACTCGTTTGGGATTGTTCAATGCGATTTTGTCTATTGTAAATGAAACCCATAACAACAGTTATTCGATTTTCTTCAATTCCAAAATAATGAAAATCTCTTCTTCACTTCCAAAATCGATAAGGTTATTTTTTTCATCCAAAATACGCACTGTAATGTTGTGAATCAATTGACGACCTTCTGGACTGACAGGCATATATATAATACTGTGTGGTTCTTTAGTAAGATTGTAGCCAGGTTCAACATCAATATCGAATGAGAAAAGAATGTGAGATTCTTCACCATTTATATATGAACCTGATATTATATTGCAATCTAAGCGGATAAGTCTCACAGTTGTAATGTTTATTGGTAATGATGATTCATGTATCTGATTTGGTGGAAATATTCCATGAGCGAACCCCATCATTTCTGCTATAGAATTTGGATGTGTCAGATCAATTTCATATTTGGATCGCATTTCACATTTGAATGTATTATTATTGGCGTGTAGATAGAAAATATCATCTGCAACGACATCATTTGGTTTTTTATCATGAAACAATCTGAACATGATATGTTTCTGTATGACGGCATTGATCTCTTCTATTTCGTAAGCACCACATGGAATTTCAATTGTCAACTTTTGGGGTATCGATGAGTTGTCATTAATGATTCTAAAACTAACTAAGTTATTAGCTTCAGTTATATTATTGATTGTATTGCATCCATAGAATCCCAAAAGTCCTAATCCATAACGACTGTTCCTATCCAATTCAATTGGTGGAAAAAAATCCGCACTCAAGACACTTGTCCCGACAGCTTGTAGCTCGAACTTTCGTGACATGACTGATGAATATTTTGAAACACATTTCAATTTATTATTGTACACAGCAACAGCACATTTGAGACAATTTACACTTTTTGGAAGGTGTTGTATTGTAATAAGTATCATTTTTATTGATACCAATATTCACATCCTCTATATTACAAATACAACACATAGATTTTCGAGGTATAGGACCATCATTAACATCCGAATCTGAATTTTGATCGTGGTGGTGCTCATAACAATATCTATGTTTCATTATATCGATGTCATCTTGCAGATGCTTAGGCAACTTTTCCCAAACATATGCAATCTCATGTGCAACACATGCAAGTATCACTTCCTTAGGCATATTTGCAAGCATCACTTTATCCATTTTTTTCAAGGTACCATATTTTGAAAACATTCTAAGTGAAAACCCCATTCCCTTGATAGCGTTCCGATCCAGTTTTGGTGTTGAATCCATTTTTATTTGGAAAATTATTTAGAGAGAAACTGCAAGCACAAGTGACCACAGAGAACTGTATTAAATTTCTGTTGTCGATCATAGTTATATTTGATTTTTACATTCGAACATTTTCGAAAGAATCGAGTCAATTCCAATGGTGGGGGTAGATCTCCAAAACTATCGAAATATGTGACTTCTTTCCCACATTTTTTATATGCCACCCAATGTGTTCCTGGTCCACTTATTCCATCTAAATTAACAATAGCTGTCTCGTTTTGTTTTGGACCTGAAGATGGTAATCTATCACGCATAAAAACACCACGAAAATGTGGAATTTTCATTTTTTGTGCATAATAACTGAGATCGAGATCAGTAAGAGGCCTCTGAGGTAGGGGTTCAATCAGTTTTTTGTTTTGTTTGTGGCTTTGTATGGTTTTAAATATAGTCCTAAACCTTTACGGTATGGTTTGAGATATATTCCACTTCCGCGTTTGCCTAATGCTACAGCCTCCATGGTTTTATTGTGACGATTGGCTTCCATTAAAGCCGCTCTGCTGGCTTTTGCCGAATTCACGGCCTTGGTAATACCAGCAGCGGCTCCCGCCAAACTTCCTAGTGCGGATAGTCCAGCAAAAATTGGTATCAATGGTAAAAGTCCACCGATCTTGGGAACAGGAATTATGCGTGGTGTGCGGATTTTCTTCTTTCCACCGGCAGCTTTAAGGTATTTACGTGCCGCCTGCAATGCTACAGTGATAGCTTTTTTGCTATTATTCGTCACAAATTGATTCCCACCAGCTTTCTTCAATACATTTCGCACTTTATGGACTATCCCAGCACCAAATGCAACTTTTTAATATTATTTTTCTTCGATTGTTTCCTCTTACATTTTTTCTTATTGGTACTACAACCCATGCCCATATGTCTTTTCGCTTTCATAATGTTGGTGACAAGTAATGCAGCTGCTCTTTCCCCAATACTCGCGTCCTTTGATTTAACCCTATCCCAAGCGCTGTATTCAAGTTCTTTGTCGGCTAAATGTCTTGCTGCAAGATCAGATGGATGCTTAGAATATTGAATATCGTGTTTTTTGCATTCAATATCTAATTTATTGATTCCAGGATCGTTACGAGCTAAACGTTGTTTCAATTTTGTACCCGGTCCACAGTATTGATATCCTCCAGGTAGATGTAATTCGAAAGGAAGTTTGTTTATTAAATCATTAACAAAACCACAACCTCTTTTAATTTTACGATCACTTTCAATACGTCCGTATCGTTTGATGGTACACATTGAAATGAATAAGCTAATAACATTTATATAGTCTCCAACCACGGCACGATGCGCATTGTAAAACAGAAAGAAAAGTTTGCTGTAGATAATCTAGATGAGAAATTTGGGTGTGGATTGAATGGACAAAGAGTATTCAGACATGGTCCACTACTTCCATCATCAGTTCGAGGACTCATTATAGGACCTTCAAATTGTGGAAAGACGAATGCAATGATATCACTATTAACACATCCACAAGGATTGAGATTTAGAAATGTGTATCTCTATTCGAAGTCACTCAATCAACCTAAATATCAGTACTTGCGAAGTGTTTTGGAACCTATAAAAGGATTAGGTTTTTATACATTCAGCAATAATGCAGAAATAGTGGAACCCTCCGACGCTAAGCCTAATTCTGTTTTCATTTTCGATGATGTGATATGTGAAAAGCAAGATATTATTAGATCATATTTCTGTATGGGACGTCATAAGGATGTTGATTGTTTTTATCTAGCACAGACATATTCACGGGTACCCAAACAGTTAGTGCGTGACAATACCAATTTCATTATAATGTTCAAACAAGATGAGACGAATTTACATCACATTTATTCAGATCATGTTTCACCCGATGTAACATTCAAACAATTCCAATTGATGTGTGTTAAATGCTGGGAGGATCAATATGGATTTCTAGTAATTGATAAGGATAGAAAAATAGATGAAGGTAGATATCGCAAAGGATTCGATAGTTTTATATACCCATGATCTTGTTTTTGAAACTTATTCGATCACTGAATATTGTAGAGGTCACTTCATCAACGAATTGAGCTATAATTTAAAAAGGGCATTATGAATACAAAAAACGATTCTGAACATAAAAACAATGAAATGAATTTGAAACGTCAACTAGTAGAGACAACAGAAGCTGTCAGACAGAAATTCAACTCTATCAAGAATGATAATATTGAAAATCGTTCGACACTTGAAAGATTGTATGAGCCCATAATGAAACCATTGAATGTTTTATCATCAAACGCTACTTCTAAATCAGCAGTGTTTTCACCAAATCGTGGATCTGTTCAATCTACTTCAAATTATCCCATGAGTACTCCAATAGGAAGAAAACAATCTTTTGATGGTGTATCATCTGTGAATAGTGACACGAGCACACTTCAAGACGATATGAGAACAACTCTATTCGAAACACCATCATCGTCCCACATCGATTCCTCGGATCCTGACATCTCACCTGTTATGAATGAAAGTGGTGAAGATGTTTTGATGAAACATTTGAATAATGTAAAATCTAGAAATCCAGCATATGATGGAACATTTGGCGTACGTATGGATCCAATTACACAAAAGCTGAAAATGGGAAGTCTAGTGGTACATTTCAAAGATGGAAACATTTCATTTTGGGATGCTAATAAAGTGAAAAAATATGAATGCGCAGGTAGTCCAGAATTATATGATATGATCTTTTTGAAGAATCCACAAGATGTTGATAATGAAGAAACTCGTCAAGTATATTCCAAAATATTGAAAATAACGAATGCTCCATATAAACAATATCATCTGAAGAATGGTTTTAAAAATACAAATTCTAAAAAATTTCGTGAAGTCATCAAACCACTATTAGACTCACGACAATATCCAATTAGGAGTAGAAGTAAAATTGGTGGAGCACTCAAACGAGTGAAAATGGAGAAAACATATAATTCTAAACCTGCGAATTATGTGTACTGGAATTCACCGAAAGAGTTAGTTGCTCGCCTACGACTATTGGTAGCATCAAAGTCAGCTGGACATACCGGACATGATAATGAAATAATTTCAATAATTGAAGAATTACGTGAAGAAGGTATAATATATTAATATATATCCACAAGTAATGATCACTGTCACATCATCATTCAATGCAGTAACATTATCACTTTTTTTCTCTTTAATCATATTGAAATAGAATGACTAATGAAGTAAGTGATATCAAACGACAAGTTGTTAATGAATTACATAGACCTGCAAGACGTAATTTTCGTAGAAGAATAACTACCATCAAAGGTTTTGCAGATCTATGGCAAATAGATCTAGCTGAACTACAACCTTATGCAAAAAGTAATGAAGGATACCGATATATACTTGTAGTAATTGATTGTTACTCAAAATATCTATGGACTGTGCCAGTTAAAGATAAAACAGGTAGTACAATAACTAATGCAATGAAATATGTACTGAAGAAAGCCAAATTTTCCCCTAAACATATACAAAGCGATCAAGGGAAAGAATTTTTTAATAGAAGCTTCTCATCTCTCATGCGAGAATATAATATCAATCATTATTCAACATTCAGCACAAAGAAGGCAGCTATAGCAGAAAGAGTGATTCGTACAATAAAGGCATGGCTCTACAAGGAATTTTCGATGAGAGGTCACCACAAATGGCTTGATATTCTTCCAATTATAACTAGTAGATATAATAATAAAGTTCATCGTACAATAGGTATGGCACCCATCAATGTTGATTCAACAACAAAATTGAAATTCAAGGGTATCAATGGAATTGGAGGAAGACAAAGTAAACCCAAATTCCAATTGAATGATATTGTACGTATAAGTAAATACAAAAATATTTTTGAAAAGTCTTACACTGCGAATTTTACCACGGAGCTATTCAAGATTGTTAAAATTAATAAAACCATCCCAACGACTTATAATCTTGAAGATATGAATGAACAGCCGATTAGAGGATGTTTTTACGAAGAAGAGTTATTACGAACCGAGAATCCTGACGTATATCTGATTGAGAAGGTGTTGAAGAGAAGAAAAAATAAAGTATATGTAAAGTGGTTAGGTCTTCCTAGCGAACAAAATTCTTGGATTGATGAATCAAATATGGTTTAAATGTATCTAATAGTGACTTTTATGAATAAAGTAATATTAAAGTTCATTATTGTTTTCATTTCAATTATAAGTATGTGAATTGAAAAATATTGCAGCGGTAAACATTGCCCCAGCCATTCGCAATGTTCTGTGTATACCAAACCAAATTAATTGTATACTCCATTCCCGCTTATATTTTTCAACTCACGATATTGAAAACACATTATCATTCCCAAAACTAATCGCCGTCACTTTGAAATGCAGTATCCAACTCCTTTTGCCAATTATCTCTCACTGATAATGCCGTCTCATAAAGCTTAGTCGACTGCTCAAGCTCAGCCTGAGCTTGCATTCTCGAACGTTGATGGAATTGCTTATCTTTACCTATTTTTGAACGGAGTTCATCAGCATCTTTAGACATTCTAGCCAATTCAACCTTCGCTAATGCAATCTTGGCATCTAATGCTTCAAGAGTTTCATTATTAGCATTAATAGCTCGCTCACTCTTTTCAAGTTCAGCAATAGTCATCTGTGCCTTTACAAGACGGTATTTTGCTTTCCTTTTCATTTCCCCAAACCGATGGAGGGGACTGAAAGAAGATAGCGGTTCAGCTTTCAAATCACTCTTCATTTCTTTAGGAGTACCTTTTGGCTTCCTCTTCGATCTGTCACTTTTCGTTGCGGGTTTTTTCTGTCGCACAACACTTTTGGATTCTTTCTTTTCTTTAAAGTCAGTGACAATCGATGAAGATGCCTTAGTAACCTTCCTCTTGATTGTTCTAGATTTCTTATCAACACCAAGAGGAAGGGTAGATGAAGAGTGTTTGAGTGATGATAATTGCGAAACGATCGGATTTTCAATAATAATTTGCTCATTTGGTTCTGGCACATCTGCAAAGTTAACGAAGTCGTTAATATCAAAATCATTTATCGAATCTTGACTGGATAAATGTAATACTGGAATATTTTCAAAATCAGTCTGATCGATATCAATAAGTGGTGAACCATCTTCAGCAATCAATAGCGGCATAGAGCTCATGATTATTAAGGTCTGAGGAATGATATGTGATAGCAATAGAATGTGGATAGGAAAGGTGATGATGTTACTGAGACCTCACCATTTATAGAAGAAAATAAACTAGCGCATGCGCTCTTTCATCAACTGGCACATGCGCTCTCTCACTAAACTATTCACGCATGTAACAATCTTTGTCATTCAAGAGGAAAACTTTGTGTTGCATGCATGTATTTTTAAATGTTAGAAAATAATACAAATAAATTCAAAATATATATATATATTTATTAATAATAGAGGACAATAACGATAATAAAAAATATAAAATGAAAAATGTTAATATGTCTCTGTGGATGTGGAACGTTCTTTGACTCTATTCCTCAATAGTTGTTGCTCGTGCGTCAAACACCAACATTGAAAAAAATGGATTCTCCTATTGGGGTAGAGTTGACCAACCTTCTCACACAGATCCCAAGTACTTCTACATGCATTGCATACATGATTCCAACAATTCATGGAATATGTATCACAACGCAAACAACGTTGCAGTGGAGTTGGAACGGCAGCACAGGTACCGCAAATATTTCTACAGATACCTATATTGTTAAATATTATAGGTTCGGAACACTTCAGACACTGTAACTGTTGTTGACGATAATCCGATTTTGTTCGCTTCGGTGGATGAGAAGGAGGCGATAGTTGAATCCGCAACACGCAATCACTACACATACCAGTACATGGATTGATTGAATCCTTAGGTCTACTTATTTGACAAAAGTAGCACACAATAGCCCCTGCAATCATCATTGGGTAGACACACACTTTTGGTTTTTCATTCCACTCTTTTGGAAACGGCATTTTACTAATTCGATTAGAAATATTAAGAGATGACTTACAGAAACTCTGAATGCTCTCTCCTACACCTACGATCTCTATTTATACAAATCAACGTCATGTGAAAGTATAGTGGGATAACTTCTCCTACTATTCCACTCTAAACGAGTCAAGTGGGAGTCGCATCACCTCCTATATAAGTCGACTTGCAAACCTAGAGTTCATTCATTCACTCTCTACAACTGTGAGCAAACAACAACAAGATGAATTCTGCAAAAATAAATGCTGCATTAAATAGAATATCTGCTGTTGATGAAAACAATTGGATAGACGAATCAGATGATGAGGATGTCAATGTTCCGCTAGAGGAAGTGATAGTTGAAGCAGAAGATGTTGGAGTCGATGAAGATGAGATAGACGAAGTTGAAAACGAGGCCAACCAAAGCGACGAAGATGATGACGTGATGGAGTTTGAGAGGGTCATGGATGAAGAAGGAGATGATGAAGGGATAGAAGCTGACACAACTGAAGGCGATGGTGCTTTGAGGATCGGTATGCGAACGCTCAATGTCAGTGAGACACTGGAAGATCCCTTGGATTTGTATTGTGCAATGGATGCATACGTATTGATCAGCACAATAGATGGAGAGAACAAAAAACTATGTTGGTGCTGCTTTCGGTTTTATTCGCATAGAAACAATAATGGAGGGTGGTATGCCCATGTCAACACCCACAACACTGTCTCAATTATGGAAATGGGACAGAATTGGTGTGAAGCTTGCGAGAGGCCACTAACAAACTTCACCCGAGTATCTACATGTATTATATGTAATAATGTCCAACCTGTGGCACAATAACCGTGGACCTACTGGTCAAAAAAAAAACAACAGCCCTTTTCAGGGCTACATTATTCACACAAACAGTAGTTAGTTGTATTAGTATTCATAGATTATATGACAAATGAATACTTTGACTAATAAAAGTCTAAGCAATTTGTTAGTCTTTGAATATCTATACATTATATGACAAATAAATTACTACTTTGACTGAAAAGTCGATATTTGGAATTTGATAGTCATTGAATATCTATGCATATGATGAGTACTACTTTAAATGAAAGTTGAAGTTGGCATTTTGTCAATCATTGTATGCATATAATGATGAATACTTTTACATACATACATTTTGTTTGAGACTATAATGTTAACAATGGTATGAACCTGTTTCTGTTTGAAAGTATAATGATAGCTCTGAAAAGAGCTATATTTTTTTATTGTTTCAGTCTTCAATTGTAGCCCTGAAAAGGGCTGTTTTTTTTATTAATCCATGCAATGGTATGGACTAACGCTCCTCATCATCATCAGAAACAATGATGATTGTATCATCATCTGTATCTGATGATATACTGATGATGTCATCCTCATAATCATCTGAATCAGACGATATACTAATGGAATCATCATTAGCATAATTATCTAGCTCGTTATCCTCTAGATCGTCTAACTCATTGACATCCATCTCTAACTCAGCCTCTACTTCCTCTTGCATACCTTCTTCCATACGTGCCGGGAAATCATCAGGTAGATCATAGATACGTTGCAGCATTTGTGCAAAATTTGTACTGAAATGATTGAACGTTGAATCTATTCCATGTACCTGGATGGGGCCTGTACTCGTCATAGAACACTCTGGTACACTCATCGGTTCGGTGGTGGAATCAGCACTCGACATTGTGGAAGAATGATATAGAACTGGGATTGATGCTTTATTTATATTGGAAAAAAAAGGAGGGGTGAAGTGTAAATGTAGAACAATTCAGTGTTTGAAATTCGAAAGCAATAAGAATGACAATTTTTTTGAAATTCTAAGTGATTATTATTATGAGAAACTCTGAGTGATTATTATAAAAAAAACTAATAAGGGAGAGGGAAAAAGACACTGCCCCAACCTCGCAGTGCCTCGTGTACACCAACCAAAAAGTGTGTACTCCGTGGAAGGAAAGGAAAGGAATAGAAAGGATGGGAGAAATGAGGAAACGATTACATATCATCGTCTGAATTCAGGACTTCATCAATCAGGATAGGGGATGGTGGAGGACTATCATCGGACTCATTGTCAGCGTCACCGTCATCATCGTCATCGCTGTCGTCGTCGTCTGTGTTTCCGGACTGTGTATCCCATTCGTAATCATTCCGCCAATCATAGGGATCTGGATAATCCCCATCAGACAGGTCCGCTTGATCGGTTCCAGTAACGTGAAGCACTTGTATCCGATCATCATAAATTATGTCATCATAATCCATCGAGTGAGGTGCCGTCGTGGAGGTAACGAAACCTTCATGGATAGAAGCCCAGTAAGGATGTTGATGCGCTGGGTCACTGTACGGCTCAGTAGTTGAATCAGGTTCCATGTTGAAGGTGGCTGATCAACTGAATATTCCAACAGATAATTCCTACGTTTATACTTTTGAAAGGGAGTGGGGGAGGAGTGGGGAGGAGAGGGGATTAAGTGGGAATGAATTTCAAAAATGACATGAGCTATATTCCATGAAAGAGAAAATTGAAAATACTATATGAATTATATGAAATATACTTATTGATTTCATTATGAAACATATTTTCTTCCCAAGAGATTATTTACAATAGATTAGAGAACACAAAAATTGATGTGAGGTATTTGCATAGAAGAACTTGTAATTGAAATAAAAAAAAGGAAATAATAATGAGACGAAGTGAAGAAAAATGCTCCAACCATCGCATTGTTCAATGTGTACCAAACCAAAACAATGTACACCCTTAATTTCACTTCTTTTTTTTTTATTTTATTTTTATTTCCTAAAATTACAAACATAAACTTAAAACTATCTTAATTAAATATTCCTAACTAACCTAAAACTAATCTTACTACACTTACACTTAATCTATGGGAAAGTTTTTATGAAAGTCACTAACTTTTTATAAGTCTCTATCGAAGAGGTATCTGCTTCACACTTTTTCTCCAGAGATGCATACTTCCGATCTAGTTCGGCTATTACTTTTTCTGCTTCCCTCCGTCGGTTAACAATTTCAGCCATTTCGCGCTTCCTTTTAACCAACGCGGCCTCACTAGCTCGAGAAGCATGTTCTGCTTCCTTACATCTCTGTAGAAAACTGTCCAACATTTCACTAACCTCTCCGATAGGCTGTCGCACTTGTGGCACTAACACTTCAGGATTCGTCACCGGTGTTGCCAGCATCGGCGAAAGCGGCACCACCGACGGAGTGAATACGATGGGAGCCTCCTCCGATGGGGACAATACAACTGGTGGCTCCTCCGGAGAAGGCGCCCTAGGTTGTTCCACTACTGCTGCGGGTGGTGTGGAGGGCCTTAAGCTGTTTGGAGCGGTCGACAACTACCTGCATAAGGATTAGTCCTATTGCAAGTAGCTCGGTACTTAGAAATAGGACCAACCTTCGCTGCAGGTCGTTGGCAAACCTTCTTTACAGGCCTGACTTCCTCCTCCTCCTCGAATAAGTCAGGGCTGGTGGATCTGCACCTAACTCGCGAAGTGGATGCCTTCTCCTGCTCTGTCATAGGCATGATAGATGCCACAGCGTTATTTAATTCCTGAGTGTTGGATGCCATTCTAAAAATGTAAAATAATACAAAGTTAGTAGATGTAAAAAATTAAAGTACATTGTTAACTTACTCAAACTTAGCTCCTCGTCGTATAGTACACTGCTTCTGGTTGAGTATGGCTGGACTGCTCTGGATGACTGGAGTTGTCGTACTGAATGTAGAAGAACGTGCTCCTCGGGTATCAACATCATTGGGAGTGGAGGGAATGAGGTGGGGGCGTGCATGCGCAATGGTTGGAATATGGTGGGGCGAGAAATGGTAGGAAGTGGGCGGGGTGAGCAATGGTGGGAAGAAAGCGGGCCGCGCTCCGCGCGGCTTACGCCCCAATTCGATACGCTCGCGCCGGCGCGCTTCGCGCGCCGGCGCGAGCGTAATGGGGCCACCGCGCCGGCGCGCTTCGCGCGCCGGCGCGGTGGCCCCCCACCCACCACCCCGGGGGGAGGAGGGGGGGGTGGGGGTGGGGGGTGGGGGGCGGGGGGGCCGCGCTACGCGCGCCCCGCCGCCCCCCACCCCCACCCGCGCGCTTCGCGCGCCGTGAAACCTAACCTAACCTAACACCTATGACCCTAACCTACTGTATGTATTAATCTAATCTAACCTAACGCGGGAGTAAATTCACCATGTTGGTTCAATTAATACGTCATCTGTTGGTTTTGGTTTTGGTTCTATTATTCTAACATTTGGATCAATGTCCAGTCCTGGATATCCCAGTCCACCTGATGGCCTGACTTTATGGCTTTTCTCCAAAACTTCAACTCTCTCTTCTAGTACATCATACTTTTTCATTGTAGTCCCTGTTATGTTTGACATAGCATCAAATTTTTTATTTGTAGACGCTGTTATGTCAGACATTTTTATGTCCACATCATTTGTAAGTTTGTCAAATTTACGAGTGAAAGTTATCCGAGCCTCTGCAATTTTATCGTCAAATGCTTGACGGGCATCGCGAGCAATATTACCTATTGTGGATTGTATTGCAGCTTGTAGGGCTAGAAGTATAACCTCCTTTGTTCCGTTAATTTCCCCCTCAAGATATGATACAGTTACACAATCACTCTTGTCAATTGGTTCGCTTATATTTTTCAATATTTTTCTTTGCATGTCATAATGACCATCTTTTGTTAATTTAAAACCAATCCCGGGAGGACCTCGAATGACATTACCACCCAATTTTCTTTTTCTACCAAACTTATCGATTGTTTTAGACATTGTGCACTCTACGATGATTCTTTTCAAACTGGTATTTCTTTCATTTACATTATGCTATATACTTTACAGTAATTGGTTAGGAAAATAGAAATGAAACAAATAATATTTTTATCATTTTTTATTCATCTAAGTAACTTGGTAAAAGTGATACATATACAATACATAATACAATAATCACAAATAATCACAAATAAGAATGTTCCGGTTTGAAGGAATGAGCAATAATACTTCGAATTATAATTCAATTATTCATCTCTACAGTCAACAAATTGATTAGTTGGTCTAAGGCGCTCTCTTGAGAAAAAGAATGAACGATTTCAGACACCCAACGAATGTTATCATTAGGATCATTTCGATAAAATTCTATATCGCTATGACCCCATGGAAGAGTTCGAGTGGTATTCGGAATGATGAATCTCTTGTCGTCATGATACGATAAAGCGACTTTATTTTTCAATTCAGTGTAAATATCATGCAATACGCTTCTGAACGAGTTGATCTTCCTGAATATCATACCTCCCTCTTCAATGATTTTTTCATAGTCTTCACATGTCAATTCATTCTTTATAACAGATCGTTTCACACCTTTGGCCTTCTTCAGTTCACCATCAACAGATTTCACGTAATACGCTTTAGCACCTGTACCGTAAAAGCTGATTATTGGATCATTTGGGAATTCATCTTTGAAATTACCCAGAACTGACTTTGTCACTGGAATATTGAATTGGTTTCCTATTTTATAATTAGATGTATCGAACTTATTTATATTATTTTTGATAAATTCATAGAAATTGTCTGTATTTACTTTGAGAATAAGGGAGTCGGTATCAGTGTAGAGTAAGGACGCATCTTCTCCAAACTCTTGTTTGATACATCCATAGAAAAAATCATACATAACTGTTTTAGATAATTCTAGAATGGAAAATCCTAAATATAGTGGTTTATCATAATGAACTTTTACTCTAGCCAATTGAATGGCAACAAAATTTTCTGTAAAAATAGAGCATTTTTTAAAATTTGGTCGAGATATGAGACAACTAGCACCTATAGTTCTTTTTATATTTTCCCAATGTGTAATGAGTCTAACATCAATTCTATTGTCTACGTTTTCCATTGTTTTTCCATAGACTGCATTATTCATTAGTTTGTAGAAATCTTTTTCAGATTTGTTATTAGACCTATTACGCATTTCAGTATTCAAATCTATATAAGGCTTCATCCAACATGATTGCTTAAACCTCAATACTCTATGTGTGTTCATCACTATCAAACCATGATTGACAGCTTGCTGTAAGTTTCTATAGTGAACAATATATTTTCTTTTGTCGTTTAAATTTGGAATTAATTTGGGAACTTTCGATTTTGCATATGGAGGTATCAAACGTTCAACTAAGAATGGTAAATCGGAATGTTTATCATGAAGTTCTTGGGGATAATGTATATCCACTTCCAATACATATCCATAAGGACTATCGATATCCACATTCATTATATCAAGATTGAGAATTTCATGAGGTGCTAACCATGAAAATTCACCTGTTGGTAATGGTTGCGACATGCTGTGACCATATAGATTTGTTGCATCCAAATATGAAATGAATGAAGATGGTTCATTTGGATTATAATCCGGTAAAAATGTATTGTTTGCTTTATGTTTCCTTTCACTACATTGACTTATTCCACCACGAATACCTTTTTGAAAGAAGTGAACCATATCAATATCAGTTAGTAATTCCAATTCAATATTAGTATATTTCAACATGGCATCCCACGATAATCCGGGTGCAGTGAAGTATTGTGCCGGATCCAATTTATATTTATCAACAGATATATTTCTAAAGTTTTCAAAAATGTCACATAATAGTAACACATCTGACTTTAAATATAAATCAGAGTATTCACCCAAATCCTGACATTCGAATAAATTCCAAACAAGTTGAGCTCTCCCATAATCATTATCTGATATATGTTCACAATTGAGTTTATCATAAAATTGATTTTTGGTTGGAAGTCTTGGATGATTCAGTTTTTCGATGTCATCAACAAAACTATAGGGAAATACACCTTTCTTTCTCATCAAATTGAAATTTTCAATTTGTGGGAAATGTTTGCGCATCTCGATACACTGATCAGATGTTAAATTTGCACCTAAATTCTCCAAAGAACTAGGCATGAATCTGAAACTATCAATGAATCTCATTTTCAAATAATTCTTCTTCACCCTACCATCTTTATCCGTATAGGAGTGTGTAAAGAGATGTTTTGTGAAAGATATATATTTTTCATTAGTTTGTGGGATGACATCCACTTTATCTTTGTTTTTATACAATTCCTTTATGAATAAATGACAATCATATCCACTGAGATTGTGAAAAATTATAGGAATGAAATTTGGCAATTTAAAATTCAAATTACAAGATGAATGAGCAGCAGGGGACCTTTTTTTTCCTGTGAGGTGACAATGATCCCTCACTTTGACTTCGCCATCATTAAATTGTTTGGAACAAATGCCACAATTTGTGGCAGAAGCAAACTGTTCCTCTTCCTCAGGAGTTTGTACATCCATAGGAATAGGAAACCTGAGATGATTTTCATAAATATTTTTCAAATCATCTTCGATTTTGCTAACGAATTTTTGGGCTGCATCCACACCCCTATACGAAACAAATTTTGATAAATCATCATTGTATGAACATTTAATCAAATAAGCAAATGAATAAGGCTCATGTTTGAATGTCTTGATCGAATACGAGTATTCAGGATTTGGTTTAGTGGTTTGAATCGGCTTCAGTACTGATTCAAAATCTGCATACACTACAAATGGTACCTTCATTTGTTTCTCAAAGTTTTCAAAAGTTAGTATATTTTCAGGTACCGTTTTCCCATATTTATTGACTTTGAAATTGGTTGATGGTGTTGTAGTACTCAAGTGATTACAATCATTTATCTTATGACGTAATAGTAATTGTTCATTAGAAAAATATAATAAACAGCCATCACAAAAATATTTCTTATGTTCATGAGCCGATAATTGGCTTGAAACTAATCTTGAAAGATCTTTGATCCAACAATAATGATTATTACCGAAATCATCTGTGATAAGTAACAAATTGACATGTCTTCTAAGTCTTCTCTGAGAGTAACGTAATGGTCCAATTATTTCATACATTATTTTACCCTTCTCGAATTTACTTTCTAAACCGTACACATTAACTGAAATATCATTCTTGTCTTCAAATTTCACAATATCTTTCAACTTTACCGGAAAATTCATACCTGTTACATCTATGACTGTACTGAAATGTGGATACGATGAAACTTCTGATGTTCTATCGATTGCAGGATGTAGTGCTGAAGTGATAGCCCATGCAAAACAATGCTGATCTTCATTACGGACATTAACCACGGCCTTCCTACGCTCAATACATTCAGGCAGCTTCACATATGAACATCCACTGAGCGGGCTGTATTTATTAATGTTCAACTCCAGAAACATGATTTTTTCACAAGTCCAACCTTAAATACATAACAATATTACTAATCCATCCAATTAAAACTTGGTAGAAATGTTTACCTGAATCACGTTCCTGGAATTCTGTAGTTTGAGCGATAATCCCATTTCGAAATCCATCAAATAAGGAATTCAAATCAGTAGATTGATCAACTGTTCTATTCTGTGAATTAAATGATTTGGTTTCCTTCAGGTCTTGTGTTTGTAGAATATAACTCCCAAATACTTCCATATTCACTTTGATGATTTTGTGAACCCTGATGGCCGATTCCAATAATTCTATAACTTTCTGCCTGATTTCATTAAAGAATAACATGTAATCGGTGGAAACAATGGAACTCTGCACCCTGTATGTCGCAATCCGACGTTTGAAGGCGCTCTTTATAATTTGAACACCATCACTGAATTGAACACATGTATTATTCTTATGTTGTAGAGTTCTATTGTGAGAATTCACTTGAGTCAATGGAATCATCACATTACAACAATTACATGTGTACATAGGTGCTGCAGCGTCATCTAATCTCACTCGTTTCACTGATGGCCCTCCTTGGCAACTCTGGAGCTGATGACGACGAAGGTTGTCACTACGGGTAAAAGATTTACCACATTCACAAGAATACATTTTCTATGATATGTTCTCACTAACTCACTCGATGGAAACTGACATAACCAACACTCGCCCGCTTCTTAAATACCATAATCCACGTCGCCTGCGCATCACCGTAGAGAGTGAGGGTAGGTAAGGACACTTCGATGCATCCGCTAGAGATGCCTGACGTCACAGCCAAGCCCATCTCCCAATTTGATGCGAGTTGCCGGCACGAGCAAGCAGTGATCGTTGCGCTCTCGGAGAGGGCAGACGTTTGCACAGTCCTCGCCCGCCTGCGTGTCACCATTGATGGCGAGTCTGGGGCGTTACGTCACATCCTTCACTACATCGAGGGAGGTGAGAGCAGACCGATGAATACGCATTACTCTGCCACACGTCGTGGAGTGAACATGTCGCTCTCTAGCCGTTGAACGGTTATTGCTGTGACGTCACTCCACTACTAACTTGGTGCCCTCACACCGATGGAGCATTCATTACTTGGAGGATCTTCGAAGTATGCAGACGTATGTTTGTACATAGACAAACAAGCACATGATGAAACCCTGTACCGTGCATTCTCTAACACACACACACACATACACACACAAAATCTCATATGAAAAAAAAAAATCTGAACGATCCATGCACCAGACACTTCAAGGTCACAACGCCTTGACTTCACTGCACAACAAAAAAAAGCAAATAACACGTCATATTGGTGGGGGGAGGATTAGAACCGGGAAAAAATTTCTGAACGATCCATACACCACACCCTTCAAGGTCACATCACCTTGACTTCACCAAACAACAACCAATAAAAAAGCAATTAATACGTCATAGTGGTGGGGGGAGGCTTAGAACCGGCTCAAATCTCCTACTAATGACTTTCAATAAGTCTGAAATCAGAATAAATCTATTAACAAAATAGGTGCTAAATATCCATCGTTATAAATATTTGGTTGGTAGCTGTTTGCCAGATCGGAGCCATAATAAAAATATAATTTATAGCGTTCTCAGGAAGTTTTCCCACATGAACGCAGCTCTCAAAATGAAAGAGTTTTTGAACAGTGAAGTTCGAGGTGTACTGAGTTGAACCTCGAAACGATGAACAGCCACAGTCCGTCCGTATTTCTGATATGTACAGAGTTATATTCGTTACGGAGGAATTGGGGACACTCTATCATCTTAATTAAAAAAAAGTGGGAGATTCCCATTTTATTCGTATGAAAAGGTGGAGAACTAGAAAGCCGAAACCTCTCTTTCACAAAAATTAATCTCTCCTAAAAATATGCAACTTTCAATTCAAGCTTTTCATAATATTTACATTTACAACTAATTCAAAAAACTAAAATTCATGATATGTCGAAAATAATCATATCACAAAATCTAGACGTGATAAAAACAGTCGACCAACGGGAACAAATTCAAAGCATTTAAATCTTCATATTTACAATGTAATTTTCCGTAGGAGGAGGATTTCGTTGCAGACCAGTTGACTCCATTTTCCGAAGAAACTTTATATTTTTCCCATTGATTTTTAACATTCAAGTGTCACCTCCTTCTTGTCGAATTTGTAATGCTTCTTCCATTTTCAGTCTTACTCCTCTCTCACAGACCCTTTGAAATTTTTGTGTGTATCGAACTTTTGAATTTCGCCGGATTTGAGATCATTTGTTTCCCAAATAATTTAATTTCCCATTTAATACGACTTTATCAAACATTGTCAAGTTAACAGAATCTCTGTAAACGTAGATATAACATCATTAATCTTCAGGAGTTACATTGGATTAGGGAGAATTTATAATTCTCATGGATGGATGATATCTGATAACATGTTGAGTGGGTACTGTTTAGGTAGTTATCGTTTCTGCTGGTGAATTTTATCTACATTTTCTGAACGCACGGGGCTGTAGATATACAGAGTGTAATCAAAGTCAAGTCGACACTGTTGCTAACTATTTTATTATTGCAGATACGAATTCGAATCAGATGTACTTTTTTTGCTGATCAACGTGGTATTAACAGAAAAACATATCCCCTCTGTTATGGAACCTTGTAATGGACAAGCTATTATTTCTCCTAGACCACACTGAGTATAAAGCACTGGGCTAACAAGATGGACCGAAGAAGAAGGGCTTAACATAAGACCATCCAAATCGACCATAGTAGCATTCACCAAGAGGACTAAAACGGAAGGTCTCGAACCTCTAAAACTTCGAGGTGAAGAAATACAAGTGTCGGGGGAGGTTGAATATCTGGGAGTAATGCTAGATTCCAAACTGACCTGGAACCAACACTTGGACAGGATAAAAAGGAGCACTGATGCTCGCCAGACGCACCTATTGAAAAACATGGGGGCTAAAACCAGACATGGTACATTGGTTATACATGATGGTGGTTAAACCCATGATAACATACGCATCTCCGGTCTGGTGGTCAAAAATGAAGCAAGCGACCGCTATCAACAAACTAGGCAAGGTGCAAAGACTTGCATGTTTGGGAATGACGGGAGCAATGAGAACTACCCCAACAGCGGCATTGGAGACACTCCTGAATCTATCTCCTTTACACCTTGTGATAATGGGGAAGGCCAGGATGAGCCAATTCAGACTGGAAACCCCACCGAACTATAAAAGATCGGACCAAACAGAAATTTTGGAACAAGTGGAGGAGCACATATTTAATATGTGCACGGACCACATGACACCGAAGTACACGCCTAACACAAACTTCACGGCTAAAATCATGAGTCGTGAAGAGTGGACGACCATTAGTCATCCCGAAAACATGTTTGGAAAAAACACCTGGTATACAGATGAATCGGAGACCAAACATGGAACGGGAGCTGGAATATACCGGGCGGATAGAAATTTAAATTACAGTTATCCGCTAGGACTATACATATCCGTCTTTCAGGCGGAAGTGTATGCTATCTTGCAGTGTGTAAGGCTTATTAAATTGAGACCTCAAGGAAATGAGCGGACCAATAAGAAGCACACAGAGTGCTGGACAAAAGTACCTGGCAACAAACACAGTAGAACCTTCATTAGGAAACTGTCCGAGAAAAAAACCGATGAACTACTTCAATATAGTACCCATACAACAACGGATATCTTATGGATGTACGATGAATATCCATTATATATCCAATTTATATCCAAAGGATATCTCATGGACATCCATAAGATATCCTCAGGCCACCAACTTGGACGTCCATAAGATATCCGTGAAAGACGTCCATAATATATCCGCAAATGACGTCTTTAAGATATCTGCCATGGACATCCATAGGGTATTCGTGAGGTAAGTCCATAAGATATCCATTACGGACGTCCATGAGATGCTCTCCGTGGACATTCATAAGATATCCTTCATGGACGTGTATATTTTATATTGTTATAATTGATTTTGGTCGACATGTGTGGGACAATAGGTGACGAGTGTTTCCTAATAGTAAATTAAAACATTTTGGGATCCTTTGCTTTGCTTACAACAGCACACTTGTCTCGTCATTCCATTTGAATTCCAGGACATCGGCTGCGAATGCACATCTTCACCTGCAGCAGGAGGTTGCATAGCTTAATGAGGACCTGGAAGTTATTTCGAAGTGGAGTGAAAGTAGCCGGGTTCAATTCAATGCCACAAAAACCCAGGCATCGGTTTTCTCCAAAAAGATGAATGTCGATGGAAGAAAAAATGGAAGCGATTTTTATTTACGGTGCGATCTAAAGAATTTTCAATGAACGTTTTCGAATCGTCCTATCTGTAGAAAATATTTGGGGAAACTTGTATCCATAATAGAAAGCCCCCAGGTCATCCGTCCATTCCGGAAGAACAGCAAGTACAAATAATTTGTGAGATGGTAGTAAATCCTGAACAGTCTACTTATTCCGTCGCGAATGTTTGTGAGGTGTCTCCTTCTATTGTGTGGAGACTTTTGAAGCGGAATAGGTATCATTCATACAAAATTAAAATGGTACACCAATTAACTGAAGATGACCCTGATCGAAGAACAGAATTCTGCGAAATCATAACGGAAACCATTGCAAGGCATCCTACCTATCTCTACAATATTTGTTTTAGTGACAATTGTACATTTTTTAACGGCAGTTTTCACAGTCAAAATTGCCGTTATTGGAGTAACACCAACCCTCACGTTTTCTGGGAAACATATGCCCAATATCCACAAAAAATTAACGTTTGGGCAGGAATTTTGGAAACCATATCGTAGGACCTCTATTTATCGATCAAAATTTAACAGGAGAACTGTATTTGAATATGCTGGAAACTACTGTTGACCCTTTCATCACTGAAATCGTCGAAGCGAATCCCAATGAATTCGATATGGATATTGTATTCCAACTAGATGGAGCACCACCGCATCACTCCAGACAAGTAAGAAACTATTTGGATACTAATTTTCTCAGTCGTTGGATTGGCCGTCGAGGTCCTACAGAATGGCCAGCCCGCTCGCCAGATTTGACACCTTTGGATGTTTTTATGGGGCTATTTGAAGCAAAAGGTACGAAACTAAACCTGTTTCAATATTGGATATACGGCAGAGAATAATAAATATTTGTAGAGATATTGATGTTACTATGTTCGAAAATGTTCAGCGTGAAATATCGGATAGGCTGTTCATATGTCAAGAAGTTCGAAACAAACATTTTCATCATTTTCTGAACTGATCTCAAGCTTATTTCCTCATATTATGTAGTTAAATGTCAATGTATTCAGGTAATTATTAAAAGTTGCGCCATTTTGTAGTAGTTCAAGATATTGACATTACATTCTAGGTTGTGAAGCTTTTTTCAGGAGCTTCAAAAAAATGTATCACAAGACCCCCCTTTCCTTTTAATCTTTTTTCTCAGATGGCGCTCAGTCGCCATCTTGAATGTTTCATCTGTCAATTCCACTTCAAAATGAAGTATTCATGCATTAATTTCATTATCCCAATTTTCAATCGTTTGAGTTGACCCGTTCAAAAAATAAAAGGGGGGAACATTAAAGAAATTCACTTTATATCATAGAATAAATATTTATTGAGATATGAAGCTATAAAAAACGTAACATTGAAACTTTCGAAACAACCTAAGTTGATGAATTTTCATGATATTTTGAGTTTCCAAGACTTTCATTATATTTTGTTAAAAAATCCTCACGTGGTGGAGGTAAAAAGAGGCTATATTCGCTTTTTTTCGCACCAAAATACTTTAGGATCACCTAAAACGGTTGAAACAAATTTTGAAACGTTTCAAAATGCAGACCTGTTGTTGTTTTCATTTCCTTTCCTCCTTTCTATGAAAGTGTCCCACAATTGTTGTTCAATGACTGAGAAATAGAAAGCCATAATGCTGTTTATACCCCAAAAATCAAATTTCTTCAAAAAATTATCCCTTCAATTTCAAAAAAACAATCAACACTCTCTGCCACCTGCTAGCGAACAACTAAATACAAAAATCCAGGTTCGCCGACAAATAGTTTTCTTGCCTGCTAACCTTTTCCATCTACAACTCCGTACACGAGATGGCGATACGTCCTGCAGTCTCTGCTTTCATTTTCCTGCTGTGAAGCGCTTGCAGCAATGATCCGACGCGATGAATATGCGCGCTCAGCTGATGGCCAGGGTTGCCGCTGCTTCGATTTTTCCGCGAGATTGGGACGAATCCTAAATTCACTCTGTGACATATTTCAACTATCGACATGCCATAATAACCTGTTGCCGTTTCAAAAGGAATCGTGAAGAGCTTATCTGAGTCTTAATGAGATTGCGGAAAGAGGGAGGATCAATATTAGAATGAGGGGGTGCGTTCAAAATTTGATGTTGTGTTAATCCGTGTGAAATTGTTAGGGATGGGATTTACGTAATAACTTCTTGTGGGTCAAAAACTGCTTCTCAAATGGATTCCGTAAATGAGGGTTTGGCATTTACCACAGAATGCTCTGGTAAAAATTTGACAACAGAATCGTTAAAGAATTTGAGAAGCGTAGTCCCTTCACATTTTGTTTTATTTTCATGGAAGCATTATTTATACATAGCATTCTTTCAATTTTTAAAAGCAAATGTTCTGCAAACGCTAATGAAGTGGAGTTAAGTGTAAAATGATGGAAAAATATTCTCTATAATAGTAATCATTTGCCCTCAGATATAAGGCAGGCATTTTTGACCAACAAAATGTTTAGCTTAAGAGTAAAACCATTCATGGTTGATAGACCCTATTATAATTTGCGAGAGTTCTATAAAGAATATTACTGGAGTTTTTGAAGGTGTTTTTATATTCACATTTTAAATTTCTATACCTACATTTATATTTAGTTTTCACAAGCTTTGTCCACAAGATTCATCCTAAATGACGATTAAGTATACTATTATTATTAATAATGATAATAATAATGAAAGGTCTTTATTTCGATTTAAGGTATAGAGTATAATTAAGAAAAAATGTGAGCCGTCACGAGACTCCTGGCAGATATCTGAGTTATTCGCTCATTAACTCGGACGGAGAATAGGCCAAGCAACGAAAGATTACCGTTCTACCTCATTTCATAGAAATAATCAGTAATGCTATTCAACGTGGTATTGCTGTTCCGGTACTTGGAACTATTCCCCCTCCACATAAGTTTGATGAGATTATGAATTGCCCCAATTTCACTATATTCATCAGTCTCCTATCATGGTTAATTCGCCAGTGATTGATCCACCATTTTTTTCAGTGCGGTCAATGGACTCAGGTCATTCTTGCCCCTCCAAATATGAGCTGCAGTCCTCGTGGTTCTGGTTAGCTTTCAGTGGAAGAGCTGCATGAAGCAAGAGCCGAATCGATACCTCTACGAAACCCTTCATCACTTGGAGGGATCGATTGCAGCTTGAGAAATGGTTCTGATACAGAGTCTGTGAAACATGTTCTTCTTCACGAATCAGTAGATAGTTAACCTGAGGATATTGCGGAGAAAATTGGATAAGATAATTCAGGAAACACTGACCCATGAGACAGACCAAATATACGCGGACTTAATGCACAGATGAATACACACTTTGATAATGAAATAATATAATTAGCTTAGTGATAACTCGATAGTGTGTGTAGTGTGATTTTGCTTTCTTTGCAGGATGCTTCTCACTTTTACATCCTTTTCTACATCCTTAACTTATTTATTTAGTAAAACACAGGTTATGCACACTGTAGTAAATACAACTGTATACAGTATAGGTATTCGAGCTCAGTGTGGCGAGAAATCATAACAACGAACCGGTGGGAAAAGAATCGCACAGTCGCTTGCGTATGGCGGCCAGCAATCGGTTTTACGTGCGGTTATAGATTTTTCACATCGATAAGATCAAATAGTATGTACCATTAAGATGACATTGTTCTGCTATGTGACCAACCAGCAGCAAGCAAAACATAAATGAATTCATACAGAAGGAAATCATTCATTTGAGTTTCATAACAAATTGAATTGAAACAGAAAAAAAACACAATAACTGATTGATAACAAAAGAACAAATGTCGAACTTTGTATTACTAACTCACCCCACCTATTTACTAGTAACAAAGCTTTGAGTAAATTGGTTAAGACTTTCGCGGCTGAGATTTTCAGTGTTACGATCTTCATTCGGGTTTGAAGGCCGACGTGGTTTGGAACTGTAACCTAACCTTTCGCCAAAATGGCCGGCTTCTTCAGATGAATAAACCTCTGAAGATGAAGATCAGTCATGGTCCGAATTGAATGACCTGGATACCAACGACATGTGACACCAACGACAATGTTGTGATCGAATTTCCTCTAGATGGATTGGATATGAATAATTTTGCAGCTGAAAATGTTACTTCTTATCGTTATAATCTATATTATGTACTTTTAAATCACAGTGGGACTACTTACAGCGGACATGACACCCGTAAACTGGCACGTGGCACAAATACAACTATTCACACGTGTCACCAATTTCACCAAAATCAGTTGTGAGTGGAGAAGCATATGTCCTCTTTTATAGAAAAAAATGGAACGAAATCACACCGTTGAGATAACTGCAGGAAAGTTTCTTCATGCTCCTGTACCAATATATTTGATATTTATATTCAAATATGTATTTGTGTACCTGATGAGTTGAATTTTTATTGTTTCATTATAGTTCTAATTGCTAAAAAAATATCAAATGATAATTATGAATAAAATATAAATATTGGAAAAAAATAGGTCTTTCAAACGAATAAAAAATTTCGATGTTATCTCACAAATACTTTGTTTCATTCAAATTCAAATTAAGAAGCGCTTAAATAAATACTTCTCCATCGTTGAACAAAAATATGGGAGATTTCAACAAAAAAAAAACAACTGCAGGTTTTTCCGGGTTTTCCTGCAGCGCGAAAAAGCAAATGCGCCACTGGAATCAATGAAGTCGCCCCGGAGCGCCAATTGATTTTTATTGTTGTATTTATTTTATTTTTAAAATAATTAAAAGTAAATAATTTCGAACTCTTATGTACCTGTCAAGTATTCAAAAAATACAATTTATACTTCAAAAATTCTTTTTAAAGATATGCCGATCCACAGGTCTGCAAAAAAAGAATTGTTTTGATTTCGTTAGCTGATCTTTATGTAGTTTTTTGCGCTGATTTCAAAAATAACATTTGATACATTTGATTTTATCTATCACGCAAGGTTTGCCTACAAAATAAGCTTCTTTTGGTACTTTTTCGGCTGTGTTCTTGTGAATTTTCCCTTTTTAACATCCAACAGTAGTCTGCCATCATGTTAACATTCCACGGACCTTGGTAACTGCGTTCCATTTCTTTTATATTTTGATGGAACCGTTCTCCTTGTTCCTCACTTACAGCCCTCAAATTTTCGGGAAAGTAGTCCAGATGTGAGTGAAGGAAATAGACTTTGACACTCATGTTGCAGCCCAACATTTTGTAGTTTTGCATCAATTCAGCAACCAAAGTTTTGTAGTTTGGTTTTTTTTTTGTTTCCAAGAAAGCCTGTTATAACAAGTTTAAATCAATTCCAGGCATTTTTTTCTTTCAGTTCCATTTTAGTAGCAAAGCATTCATCTTTTAAGAGTTTTCTTATGTCAGGCCAAACGAAGACTCCTTCTTTTGGTTTAGCATCGGATAGACCAGGAAACTTCTCAGAAAGATACTTGAAACAATCTCCTTCTTTGCCTAATGCTTCCACAAACTGTTTCATTATACCCAATTGGATATGGAGTGGTGGAAGTAAGATTTTTTTAGGATCCATTAAACTTTGTTTTTCAACATTTCTAACTCCAGGAATAAGACCCTTTCTTATTGGCCACACCTGCTTGACATAGTGTTGTTTCCTGTCACGGCTATCCCATTCACATAGGAACATGGAAACTTAGTGTAGCCACTTTGTTGACCTATTAACATTGAAATAACTATCAAATCTTCACAAATGGTCCACTTATGATCAGAGTAGCTGAGTATATCAAGAGCAAATTCAAGATTTTCGTAGCATTCTTTCAAATGAACTGAGTGTCTAACAGGCACAGAAGCAAATTGGTTCCCATTGTGAAGTACAATTTTAAACTTTTTTTAGATGAATCGATGAAAAGTCTCCATTTCTCAGGTTCATACGTTCTGATGAACATTTCCATGACGCCGGGTACATTATTGTAGAAAACTAGGTCACCTTCTTGTGTAAAAAAGGGGACAAATTCCCTTTCTCTCAATCGGTACCATGAAAATGGAATACATACATTCCTTGTTCCAGTAGGAATTGGATTTTCCCAGTTTAGATTCGTTTTGTTATTGAACTAAATAGATTAAAACCGTATTCTATCTTAGATATACACTCACATTGTGTAGTAACTTGTTCATCATGCCAGCTCCATAATTCAGACTCAATTTACCGCTTATATTGGCTATATAATACAGAAAAATCGAACCCATACCGAACCTTAAAACCCATTTAATAAGAAAATTTCAGGTGAAATTTGTGATTTATCTATGCGTAAAGTTACATTCGGATACAAGTGAGAAATAACCTTTTCCGAACAACTAGTGTCATATGGACATTGAATTAAACGAAACTAACATTCGCTCATCTCCACAAAAAATCAACGAACTCATCCATGTCCGCGTCTGTGACTTGCATCAAGCCAGCCCTGTCGACTTCCCTGCCCGCGTAGAACCGGCAACGCCGCCGACAGCTCTGGCTGGGTTGAGTAGAGCGCTCGTCGCTCCCTCTCGAGAGTAGAATATAGCTTGCGAAGAACGGCGAGTGTGTTAAATTGTGCCACCGAAATCCGATGTTTCTAATTTGAAGTGCGTAAAATTAAGTAAAGCAATGTCTTCGAACAACCAGAAGCAATCGACCACTCAGCGGATGATACAAGGTCAGTGAGGTGTTCGCTATTTTTCAACTAGTGTGCTCCGTTTTCTGTTTCGCGCATCGATGCATTGATTTTCTAGGCGCCATGACTATCGATTCGAGGATGATATTGTGACAGTTTTGCGTTTGGGAAGTGTGTGTTTACGTTGTGGTGTGAGACGGGGGGTAAGTCCGTGTGTCCCCTTCTCACGAGGGGCCTCCACGGCGGCCATGGCCTCCGGGCCTCTGTTCTGCTGCGGCTGTTCAAAAGGCCGCTGCCGGATACTTTTTCACGGTTTTGCGAGGCATTATCCATACGTTGACAGATAACTTCTTCTCCCAGCCTTCTTCGATTTATCTTCTACGTCTCGGTGTGTTATCTGGCCCGAGCCTCCTAGGCCGGACTAAAAATAAAATTATTAGTGAATTATTCACCTGTTTAATTTTAGCTCGACGAAAACAAAACATTTAATATTCTGGTGCAGCAAACAGGTTGCCCGATCGTTGGAAATAGTTTTTTTCTTATTTGTTTTTTAGGTTAGGCGAGCAAACATTCTAGGATTGTTTATTTCCTTCGTTCGTTTATGCTGTGGTAGCACAGGAGATGCGACAGAAATTTTGCACCGTTCTCTACGAATTTAGAATTGTTCTACTTGAATGTTTATACAGCGCATATCAGAAAAGAAAAACTACAGGAATCTTTTCAATTTCATTAAGCGACCTTTGAAAAATGCTGCAGATGTCAAAACGCTTCGAATCTTTCTAATTTTGACATGCGAGTGAAGTGCTGGAAGATGTCAAAACGCCACACTTTTCACAAACAAAATAATGTACGAGGTCTGTTGAAAAAATTATATCAATTTTAATTTTTCTCAAAAAATATTTATTTATTTAATTTCTATTTTGTCGCCTTTGAAGTAGTCCCGAAGCAGTTCTGATATGCAATTTTTGTTATGTCTTTGAGATCTCTCAGCGATTAGGTTTTCAACTCCTCAATCGTCTCCAAACGCGGTCCTTCAATCTTGGGAACAGGAAATAGTCGTGGGTGGACCAAGTCTGGTGACTGAGGGTGGATGAGGCATGTCGGCAAGTAGTTTCAAGTAGTTTTAGGTGGGGTCCGGTAACTGTGGGAAAATGTTTACGAGATCCAGAAAAAAACAACGGATAAAAATTGAGTGCTAACTATGTAGGTTTTATTTTGGTTTCAAATCAATCTGAAATATAAAACACAAGACCTAAAATTAATGTGAGAAATTACACCAACGGTCTTGAGCCAGGTTTTTATAGTTCTTGAGAGTTACAACAAATTCGAAGTGTGTCTTCTAGGTGGGCGTCCGTTAATCTCGAACGATATATGTTTTTCAAAAAATTAATCTTTGGGAAAGATGTTTCACATAAATATGTCGAGCCAAACATAGTGGCCAAATTTATAGCTAGTTTCTTGCAATTTTCATATTCTTCTGTAACATGTTTGGTCCAAAATTCTTCAGCGAATACCGTTTTACATATTTGCAAAGACACATCTTGCAAATCAATTATCTCTATTTGAAGTAATGCCTTTGGCAGCTACAACTGTCCATTCTTCTGCTACATCAACGTCAAATGACGATTCAAGAAACAGAGATAGGCTCATCTCTGCAAAGTCTTGGAATCTTGTAGCAAATTCGTTCCTAACATCGGCCAGAAATTTTACAAACACAGCAATGCCTTCTTCAGAGTTCTTTTTATATTGAAGAATTGTCGGAATGTGAATAAATTCTTGTCTTGTAATATCTTTTTCAAAGATATCCAGCTTGCAACGAAAAGCAGACAGGTTTTGTATCAGATCACATATTAATTTTCCAGTTCCTTGTTATTCCGTGTTGAGAGCGTTTGAATATTTCAAAATATCTTTTGAAAAAGCCACTATTTGGCTCCCTCCGTATCTGAGTTTTGCAAGAAGGAGGTTACTTCTTCTTTTATCATCCAGAAACATTCAAATACTTGACCTTCACTTAGCCAACGAACATTTTGTCGTTTTGCAGTTAAGTCAGGATACGCTTTCAGAAAGAAACTCCTTGAAATGTCGGCGCTGAAGAGCAGAATGATATCTCATAAAATTAATCAACTCGACCAAGCTCTCCATTACTTCTTTCAGTGTAGCACTAAGTTTTTCACAAAGGGCTTCCTGGTGAATTATGCACTGATACGATATTAGACCTGAGTTTTTATACCTGATTCTCTTTACTACACGTTTTTCTTTGCCAGTGATTACTGGGCCCAGTCAATTGAAAGCGACACCATTTTATCTTAAGTAATGTTAGATTTAGTACTAAATTCATCAATGACCTTGAATAAATCTTCTCCTCGAGTGTAACCTTTCAACGGCAATATCGCTAGCAATTCTTCCCTAAAAATCTGACATTCAGTATCAAGAAATCTTACGAAAAATAGACATTTGTTGATCATCAACAATGTCACATGATTTATCAAGTGCTATGGCGTAGCAAGGTCAGAAATGATATGGCTCAGTGGTTTTGAGCCAACTCACTTCATCTAAATACAAATAAAACACAATGTATACGCTTTCACAATAGACAAAAAGAAGCTAGTGTAGTTGATTTCGGAGACTTACAGTCAGTTGGTAAGACCGTCCGATTTCTTGGATTATATCTAGACGAACATATTTCCTGGGGAGAACACTGTGAAATCTTAATCAATAAATTGAATTCTGTAGATATGCCATCTCCCAGGGTAGATACGAAACTAATAAAACCATCTGGGATGATTCTGCAACCGTGTTAGGAATCACACGTTAAAAGGTTAAACATATTTTAAACAGAGACAAGCAGAGTTGTAGGTACTTGTAAAACAGGTTGACTAGGCAACTTGAAATAAAATAAGTACATGTCCTATGACATTTTTATTCAACTCGTGTATACAAAAAGGGTGTTTTCCAGACATGTTTAAATATACAAAGGTATTGCCTCTTTTAAAAAAGGAGACAGGTCTCTGGTTGGTAACTATAGACCAATATCAATCATTCCTGTTTTGGGAAAAATCTTTGAAATTATTTTGAAGAACGGGCTCATGAACTTTTTCATCAATAACAAATTTGTGGAGATCAATAGATTAACAACAGATGCAATTCGAAAAACTGTGAGTTTGGTTATCGAGGGTCTTGAGAGAGGTGAACACGTGATATTGACCATGTGTGATCTCTCTAAAGCATTCGACTGCGTTTCGCACGATGTTCTGCTCAAAAAGTTGGAGTTTTATGGAGTGAGGGGGCTACCACTCAGTTTATTTCAGTCGTACTTATGTAACAGAACCCAATCTGTGTGTGTGTGTGTGTGAATGGAAATATGTCTGACAATAAAACTATCAAGAATGGTGTACCGCAGGGATCCGTTCTGGGACCATTGCTATTCTTGATATATTTCAACGAATTCAGTCATTTCATATCACCAGGTAAATGTGTTCTTTTCGCATATGACACAACTCTAATAACGTATCAGAAAAACAATCGAATAATCCATCAATTACTGATGATACTCTGAGACAGGCGTCTCTATGGTTCACAACAAATCAGTTGAAATTAAACGAAAGCAAGACCCAGAACGTCTTCTTTACGACCTTAAATACTGAAACCACCGAAAATGGCGATGATACTGCCAAACTACTAAGACTTGACCGAAGTTTATCATGTATGTGGTATGCACACATTGATGAACTGAGTAAGAAGCTGTGTACGAGTATATTTGCTTTTCGACAGCAAAATAGAGTATTGTCTCTTGACGCCCTGAGAAGTTCATATTTTGCTTTGTTCGACTCACATATGTATTATGGCATAGTTTTGTGGGGTAATTCCTCTCACTCCATTAAAATCTTCAGACTTCAGAAAAAAACAGTCGGAATATTGATGACTGCCAGTTATAGAGATCACTGTAAGCCGCTTTAAAAAAAATGGGTATACTACCACTACCATCGGTATTCATATACAGAGTGGTCCAACGAAAAGTATGCACCTTGCTTTTCTCCTTTTTTTGTAACTTAACGCAAAAATGCTCGGACAGGTCAATTTTGCTTTTGAGGGGGACACATTTTAGATGTATTTTTCTACCTGTGCCTTCAACCCCCTAGCGAGGGTGAGTAACAACCCTAAAATTTTAAATGGAAAATGGAAGAAATTTGAAAGGTCACAAAATTATCTTTCCAATGATACCTAATTTGTTGTATTTCACTCAAACATGTAGGTATTATGAAGAAAAACAACTACAACCCAGTACTTTGAAATGTGTTATTGACTTAGTAGAATCCAACTTCAGCAAGTGCTAAAAATGTGACCCATTTGCTTCCATACAATAATACAGATTTTGTTCAAATCTATTCCTAACATTCTGTAGCATATCAGGTGTTATACTTCTGCACTCTGCTGTAATTCGTTGGCAAAGATCTTCTGCGTAGCAAAACATTTATTTTTCAAGTGTCCCCAAAGGAAAAAGTCTGAAGGCGATAAATCAGGTGACCTGGCAGGCCATTCGATGGGGCGTCTCCTTCCAATCCACCGTCCAGGAAACCGGTCGTCCAAAAACTCTCTCACCGGAGCAACATAGTGAGGAGGTGCTCCATCTTGCTGGAAATGAAGCCGATCATCATTATGATTTTGGTCATTTTCAATTATTTCTGTTATGAGAGGATCAATTGTATTTTCAAGCATGTTCAGGTAGACCTTGCCAGTTAAATTCCCAGGAATAAATAGTGGCCCTACGATATGACTACCTAATATGCCACACCAGACATTGATTTTTTGAGGGTACTGGGTATGGACCTCTCGGAATGAGTATGGGTTACTGTCATCCCAGTAACGACAATTATGCCTATTCACAGCTCCATTCAAAAAAATGTACTCTCATCGGAAAAGCACGTGTTGAATGATAGGTGCGGATTATCAATTAGTAGCTGGCTCAGTTCACAAAATTGCAGCCTTCTATCAGGATCATCTTCATTGAGTTCCTGTACTAATTTAATTTTGTACGGATGAAATTTATAGGCTTTTAATATCCGTATTATGGACGAACGGGAGACACCTGAGGCTGCAGCAAGCTGACGGGTACTTTGAGTATGATCCAATTCAACATGTCCCAAAACAGCGACTTCCACTGCTTCATTTCTGATCGGTTTCCGTGGCTGGTGTTTCACATTACAGACAGATCCGGTATCGACAAACTTTTGGACTAACTTGGTAACGTACGAATCATTCACATTTTTCCCGGGATGACTGTTATTAAAGAGGCGAGCAGTAAGTCTAGCACAACTATTATGTTGATAATAAAGTTTAACAATTTCAACTCGTTCAGGAATGGAATAAACCATTTTTACAGTAAAGTTGAAATAATTTCAAAAGCAACCGAACTGAATCAATGAATGTTTGCCTAAATTCTTTTTGTACACTTATCTGCTGTTGGTATTTGAATCAAAAAACGCACGAGAGAAATTGAGGAATGTAGTAGTGATAAAAATGCCGTTTTTTCCGCATTTTCATTAACACCAAAAATATCGAGTAAATGTTCTTGCTTTTTTTATAACTATTCAAGTAAATTCGACAAATTAGGTATCATTGGAAAGAGAATTTTGTGCCCTTTCAAATGATATATCACTCGACCCCACTTTCTATTTAAAATTTTAGGGTTGTTACTCACCCTCGCTAGGGGGTTGAAGGCACAGGTAGAAAAATATATCTAAAATGTGTCCCCCTCAAAACAAAATTGACCTGTCCGAGCATTTTTGCGTTAAGTTACAAAAAAAAGAGAAAAAACAAGGTGCATACTTTTCGTTGGACCACTCGATATAGTCAATTACTTGAAATCCATCAGCATCAGGATATTCATCATCATGCTACAAGAAATGCAGAAATGCAGCCTCGATACAAACTCACAAAGTCTATTAAAAATTCATTGAATATCAATCTCTACAATCATCTTCCTGATTTGTTCAAAGTGCTCAAACAAAGCTCCTTCAAAAACAAAGTCAGAAACTATTCTCCTGGAAAACTGTTTTTATAGTACTCAGGATTATTGAAGTATTTCAATTATGCCGATTTAGATTTGATTTTATTTCATCTGATATGTGAAGCTCATGTTTATACATATTTGTTTTTTGACACTTTCAAGAATTTTAGACTGTAATGTTCACAATTATCTTTCATTTTATTCACAATTTATAATTCAATATATTTAACTTGTGTATAGTTTTTATCCTATGTGTATGTTTTTAACTGACTTGCAACAAACATTCAAGTGTAAAGTCAAATAAATATATCTATCTATCTATCAACAACATTTTTGTACCTGTTTCACAAATTATTATTAAGGAAGGCAACAAATAATTAGCTTCGTAGATATAGTTACTTGCCGAATATCGCAGCCTCTATCTAGAGCTACCTCCAGTTACAAATTGTAAAGAAGGAAACTTAGTGCATCTGCATCCTTGTTATACCTGGATTCAATCTGTCAGAATGACAGATCCTTTTTGAAATTCCTCTGCACCACTTCCATAGCAGGACTAAAGATCTAGGAGTTCAGCTGGTGCCTCCTTTCGTTTTGTAATTACCTTAATTTTTTTCTTCCCACAACGATTTTTCAATGCACGAGGTTACACCAAATTTTATTTCGTGATAAACCAGCGTTTACACAAATGCGTAATCAAGATAATAATATAATGAGGGAAATAAAACAGTTCATTAATTAGATATGATTTTTTTGGGTCAACATTTACACTATGAGCCATGCATAATTGATGAGCTGACGACCAACACCTAGCGACGTCAACCTTTGTTTCCGATTGTAAAAAAGTAAACCAGTTTTATCGAGTTTTTTTGTTTAGCACAGATTATTTCGACAAATCTCGTCACGTATTTTCAGTTTACTCATCCAAAGCTTTTAATCCATCCTTTGAAGGTAGAATACTGTTTAATTTTGTCGAACAGCATTGAAGGGAAGAACGCAGAGAGTGGTTCATGACCTTGAATACTCAGAGACCCTTGCTTTGAGTCATGGTGTTCCGCAAAGATCAATTTTGGGCCCACTGTTTTTATCTTTGTACATCGCAGATTTTCATTCATTCGTCAAATACTGCCGCATACACCACTACGCGGACGATACCCAGCTGTACTTATCTATAAATTAAGTGAAACTTGATGTTACCGCTGCTTTACATTCAAAATCAAATCAAAATCAAAAAATCTTTATTTCCGTAGACCTAGGGAAGGCGTGGAAAAAGTCACATTACTCAGTACAATTACAATGAGGTCACAATCATAAAACAACATAATTATTAGACATACTATATAACATTTAGACCATAAAAGGGATACAAAAATGAAAATTTAAAATTCCAAATCAGACTGAAAAAATTCATCAAGCGAATAAAATACCTTTTCACATAATAGTTTCCGAATTTTTTGTTTAAAGAGCTTCACACTAGTTATTTTTTAATGGATATTGGGAGCTTGTACAGTTTTATTGACATGATATGAGGTCCATTAGTGACCTTGGCTAACTTATGACTAGGAATTAAAATGTTATAGTTTTTTCTCAGGGTGAAGCCCGAAAGAAGACATGTATCATCTCTGTTCTGAAACTTGGAGCAATTTGATTTAACGTAGATTACGCAATTAAGAATATACATGCAAGTAACAGTTAATATATTCAACTTTGCAAAAAGTGGTTCACAGGAATCGAGTGGTTTTTTTAAAACAAATTGTTCTAATAATCTTTTTCTGGAAAATTAATAAGTCACTGATTCTATTGCAGTTGCCAAAACAAATAATACAGTAATTGAGGGCAGAGTAAACATATGCATAATAGTAACTTTTAAGAATTTCAATAGACACAAAATTACGCAGATTCCATATAACGAAACAGTGTGTCGCTAATTTCTTCAGTATGAAATCAACATGATGATTCCAATTGAGTTGGGAATCAATAAAAACTCCTAAAAATTTTTTATAGTTTACCTGTTCAATACTTTTAATCTCAGATTTAACCAATACACTACAATCAGTTTCCTGAATTGTAAAGAGAATGGTGTTGGTTTTGAGATTATTTAGAATCAAGCCATTCTTGTTGGATACAGCATCATATGCTCCTATACACTTCCGTCTGAAAGACGGATGTGTATAGTCCTAGCGGATAACTGTAGTTTAGATTTCTATCCGCTCGGTATATTCCAGGTATATTCCAGTACACGTCTTTTTCTTTTTTAAAGATTCATAACTTTTTTGGGCGTACTTCTAGCACATTTTTCAGTGAAAAAATCGATTCCTCTATCATCCTCTATCTTCAAGTCGATTTATTTGATAATCGATGCATGTTAAAGTTATTACGAAAATTTTGCATTTTTCAGAAGAATGCTTTGGAAATAAATTTGACGTTTGTGAGTATTTTTGGTAATTACATATTTTGTGACAGTTACACGTTTTGTTGAAGTTTCCGTTTGAAAAAATGATTATTTTAACAATAATGCTCATTTAGCCGATATGCATTTCGTTTATGGCCTTGCGGATGGCAATGCGCGCGAAGCAAGACGTATTTACCAGGAGCGATTTCCTAATCGAGTACTGCCTTCAGCTCCAATATTTGCTAGTCTCCACCGTCGTTTGGCAGAAACAGGTAGCTTCAAGAGGACAGCTGATATTATTGGAAGACCACGAACAGTCCGAACCCCAGATTTGGAAGAAGCTGTTTTGAACGCTCTCGAGGAGAATCCAGAAACAAGCCCAAGAGTAATGGCTGAAGCTGTCAATTCTACTCAGTCCACAGTTTGGAGAATTATCCACGATCAACAGTTTTATCCATACCATATTCAAAGGGTACAAGTTCTTTTGCCACGAGACTTTCCCCAACGCATTACTATGTGTCAATGGTTTTTGAGAAAATTGGCTGGAAATCCTCAATATTTAAAATATGTACTCTTCACTGACGAGGCAAACTTCTCCCGAAATGCTATCACAAACTTTCATAACAACCATGTCTGGGCTCTCGAAAATCCGCACGCAGTTAGTGGAAGGCATTATCAGTATCAATTTTGTGTAAATGTATGGGCGGCAATAATTGATAATTATTTGATAGGTCCTTTCTTTCTTCTGATCCGACTGAATGGCGCAACTTACAGACACTTCTTAGAAAATGAATTGCCGGGACTACTTCAGAATGTACCATTAGAAATTCGTATCCGCATGTGGTTTATGCATGATGGGGCTCCGGCCCATTTTAGCGTTGTAGCCAGGGATTTCCTCAACACAGTCTATCCAAATCGATGGATCGGCAGGGGTGTCGAAGAACATAACCAGGCGTGGGCACCAAGGTCCCCAGATCTAAACCCGATAGATTTTCATTTTTGGGGACATTTGAAGTCACTAGTTTATAAGACTCCAGTAGTGAACGAGGAAGATCTAAGAAACCGAATAGTAGACGCCTGTGAAACAAAAAGAAACATACCAATAATTTTTGAGCGGGTACGAGATTCAATGACTAGACGACTGACTGCCTGTATCTTCGCTGAAGGTGGACACTTCCAACAATTTATTTGAATACAATTTAGTTTCGTTTATTTCAGTTTATTCTACATATTCAAAATTTCCTGAAATAAAATGTTGACATTTCTTGCAAATTTATTAAAACAAATACTGATTATGCACCCTTGATACAAAAATAACTATTTCGCTTAAGGATGTCATAAAAGAACGTACCCAACAGTAATGACCTCTTCAAACGAGTAAAACGTCAAATTCATTTCCAAAGCATTCTTATGAAAAAAGCAAAATATTCATAATAACTTCAACATGCATCGATTTTCAAATAATCGACTTGAAGTTTTCAAGTCCAAATATTTAGAAAACGGTTGCTTACAGCGACTAGTAACAAGGGTAGCTCATTTACGTAGATATGATAGAGGAATCGATTTTTTTACTGAAAAATGTGCTAGAATTACGCCCAAAAAAGTTATGAATCTTTAAAAAAGACGTGTAGGTGGCGCCCCCTACGAGTAAGAGTAATAAGAACATCAGGTAATTCGACACCTCAAAAACCTCCTATTACCAAATTTCGTTTAATTAAGTTTAGTATTTCAAAAGTTATTTGAAAAAAACGAAAATAAAAATAAAACTTCAACATCCTATATCTTGGAAGCGTTTCCAAACATTTATTTATTTGGACAATTCATATTAGAATATTGTGAGGAATCACCTCCTGAAGTTTGTCAAAGTACTTTTGAATCACCCTGTGTGTCTTCGAAACGGATATATTAATGTCAGGACAGACAATTCCGCTTTCTGCTTTGATAAGTTTGTTGGAGGTCAAATTGTCCGGAACAGTATACTGGAAGCCCCCTTTCCAGTTTTATTTCAGTAATTTCAATATATCTGACGATATAGATTATTGGTGACCTCCATCATGAAGATTGAAACCAGTTTGAAAATTGATCGAAGCAGAACTTTGTCTAATTACATACAGCTGTGTACTAACAATGGTTTCCTAGAAATGTAGTCCTGACTTATTCTATTTCAGCTAGATTAATAAAGTTGTGAGAGAAGGCGATAAACTTGAAATTTTACGAGCTGCATGAAACGGATCGCGGTAATAATATTAATAAATAGCTCACAACAAGCATCGTTAGCACTTTGTGCATATCTAATTACTTGCCAAGGATCAATTCGGGAAAGGATTATGTTTGAAATAGCTGTTGGATATTATTCCACGTAAATTGGGATATGTTTGGGTTTCTGGAGTATTTCTAATTTTTCACTTCATCTTCAAAATAGCTAGCGTAGAGATACGTAACATATGGAAACATCTAATCAAGCGGAACACGACCAAACGGTCAGCTCCCGCTAAAAACCAATGAGGCGGAGAGAGGGAAGAGGCAGTCAGGCAAGAAAGAGGCAAGAAACCTCGAGTATGGTTGAGATATGTTGACGACACCTTCATAATATGGAACCATGGGAATACTGAACTAGACGCCTTCCTGAAACACATCAACAGCGTGAGACCTTCCATCAATTTCACAATGGAGAAGAAAATCCACAACGAATTGCCATTTTTAGACGTTTTGGTGAAGAGGACCGACACTAAGTGGGAAACATCTGTATACCGAAAACCCACTCATACGGGACAGTATCTGAACCACGAATCCAACCACCATCAATCGACTAAAAGAGGAATCGTCAAGACTCTATTAGACCGTGCTTTTGGGCTCTGTAATACGAAGGAAGGTCCCGAGAAGGAACTAGACATCATCAAAAATGATCTTCAACGGAATGGCTACTCCAAAGCGATGGTAGAAAAGACTTTGGCTAGAAGACAGCAGGAGTCTCGCAAGGAAGAGAAGCCGTCACAACCAGTGCTTGCACTTCCCTACATCAGAGGATTATCGGAGAGGATAAGAAGAATTGGTTCCAAGTACAACATCAGACCCTGCTTCAGATCCGGTAACACTGTCCGTAGCAGCCTCGCGAAAACCAGGCCACCAAACGCGGACTGCGATTCCAAGAATTGCATTTACCGGATATCCTGTGAGTGCGGAAAATCCTATATTGGTGAAATTAAGAGGCCATTGAATGTTCGCATTGCCGAGCACAAGAAACACACACAGCGAGGGGAAACCAGCAAATCAGGCTCTGTAATACGAAGGAAGGTCTTGAGAAGGAACTAGACATCATTAAAAATAATCTTCAACGGAATGGCTACTCCAAAGCGATGGTAGAAAAGACTTTGGCTGGAAGAGAGCAGGAGCCTGGCAAGGAAAAGAAGCCGTCACAACCAGTGCTTGCACTTCCCTACATCAGAGGATTATCGGAGAGGATAAGAAGAATTGGTTCCAAGTACAACATCAGAACCTGCTTCAGATCCGGTAACACTATCCATAGCAGCCTCACGAAAATCAGGCCACCAAACGCGGACTGCGATTCCAAGAATTACATTTATCGGATACCCTGTGAGTGCGGAAAATCCTATATTGGTGAAACTAAGAGGCCATTGAATGTTCGCGTTGCCGAGCACAAGAAACACACACAGCAATGGGAAACCAGTAAATCAGGAATAGCAGACCATGTTTGAACCCATCAACACAACATCGAGTGGTCCCAAGCTGAGATCATACACAGAGAGGAACATTGGTTCAGGAGAAAATTCACGAAAGCCGCATACATGTTGTCCAACAACGTATTCAGCCAAGCCAGCGTAGAAATACGCAACATATGGAAACCCATCATCAAGCGAAAAATGGGCAACTTCCGCCAAAACGGTCATCTCCCACGGAACCAGTGAAGCGGAAAATGGAAAGCGGGGATGAGTGAAAGTACTCGAACGACCTATAAATAGTCATCTCTCGAAGGAATCAGTCCAGTTATCACCCGAAGACGATTGTAGATACTAACAATCGAAACGTCGTGAACTAACGTGACTTGGAATCGCTCCACTTTTTATTTTTATTTTCTTTCTATTTTTACTTGTATCTATTTCACTATTATTTCATTTCAGGTTTATTTTGGTTAATATAATTCTTACTTTCAGCTATTCATTTTTAATTATTCTTTTTTAGTTGTTTCAGGGATTTCAAATCATTTTATATTATAGACAATGGAAGTCTGAACTAGTGAAATTCATCACGAAACATTGTCAATCACCTTCAAACAAAAATATGCAGTTTTAACATTCGAATGTCACTATAGGCATCACTCTCAACATAGCGATATGAACAGGTGCATATATAAAAGCCAGTGGGTCGTTTTCGACCCGTTGGGCATAAATGGGTTAAAATCCTTGGAAATTCACAAACATAAACATTGCGGGTACAACCTGTTAAATTATCACATCGATTTAGCTTACTCACCGGTTTTCAGATTAACACATCCGCATTGTAAATTGTAAATTCAGGTACTCAATCAAGCCAAGTACCTCTATTAATACCTACAGGGGTGCTATATAAAGGATAATGTAATGAACCATTGTTAGTTTACTGTATAAGTTTGAAAATGACCTTATAGAACGAAACTGCAGTAATGTTAGTTACAAATGAAAGTAGTAAAAACATAGAAAGTTTCAATGATATTTTCTTCATAGTCTATTTGTATTTTCCAATTAAGATTATGCTCAATGTGTATTCCGAGATATTTTACTGAACTGTTTTTTTTCAAAGTAATGTGCTTATTTCTGCTAGTTAAATGAATATTGATGTTTTGTGTACGGGAAAATCATGACTTTACTACAAAATGAAATGTAAGATGTTTTATCAATATTTATTTTCAGTAAACTATCATCAGCATATGAGACCACTTTTGCAGAAATATCAGTGGATAACATATCATTCAAATACAACTTAAACATGATTGACGTTCAATAGTATGCTTAGTAGATTAGAAAATTCCACTGTCAGAAAATAATTTTCAGAGGGAACCGAGTTCAATCAAAACAATACAGACAAATCATCAATGCCGAGTAGATTAAGAGTATATAAGTTAATTTATGGTTCTTGTCCGAAACTACATATTGGCCAAGCGGGGAGGACCTTTCAACAGAGAATAAAAGACCACAGGAGTAGTTTGTTGAATGTGAAGAGAGTTCTACATTTGCAAATAATCTTTTGGCAGACGGACATGAGTTCAATCACGACTATGACGTATCACATTTTGGATAGCTTGGAAATCAACTATTAGATTTTGAAATTCGAAAAATTCACTGAATGATCAAATAGATCAAATTCTTCCCCTGCTGTGAAGTTTATGACATGTCTTTTTATCTTGTATTCTTATCGATATTCCACCAAACCAGCGGCATTTTGTGCAGGTACCCGACATGGCGTTCCAGCCCGCCAGAATCCGGAGCCAGTTTGCACAACTCCGAATCCGTATATTCAGACCCCATCTAACGGCCTATAATCCGTTTACGGAGCTCCCGAAATTTACTCTTCACATCTAAGCGACTATACCTTTCGAACAATCACAACGTACCCGCGGAATATGGTTATACTATAACCCTTCGAAATTGGGTTATTCTACAGAGTACACTTTGTTGGGAGCCATATTTGCAAACGGCTCTTCTCTTGTTCTCCATCTACTTCTTCCCCATTAAATATTTACCGCTGCATCCTCGTCAAGGGGAGTAAACACATGTCCCCTTCGAAGGAGAAACTTATTTGTACGGCGAAACGTTTCCTTTGAATTCGTATCTCGATTCCGTGTAATTAGATTCGACGTTAGATTTCTTGAGAATGCGTCTGATGGATTGGGAATGTATGTGCCCTCATCGGTACAGGGTAGATCAACAAGAATGATAAGGAAAGTAAATTCGTCGAGAGCTTAAGGCTGCGGGCACGAAAATGGCGACGGTCGAGCGATGGCGAGGCGACCTGACGGCGGAACGGTGGCGATGCATGCAACAACATCGACAGTAGAGGTGACGCGCACGAAACGAGCGGTGACGTTTCGTGCCCATGCGAGACACTTCTCCTCACCGCCCCCAGTCGCCATCGCTTGGCCGTCGCGAATTTGTGATAGTATTTCTGACACACTTTGCAGCATATGAATTCACAATATTCTTTCCAGACTCTTGGTATCAATCGATTTCTCTCTCTGATGTCGCTAAATGTCCAGACATTTTAAATGTAGTGCGATAAGAAGTTAAAAAAGCATATTCTGATATATATATATATATATATATATATATATATATATATATATATATAATATATAATATATATATATTATATATATATATATATATGATGTGTTGTTTTTCCGGGTGTTCATCCGTTGTGTACTATTCGGTAGTCGACGTTTCGCCATCATCTCAGATGGCATTATCAAGACGGGTTACTGCTTCGCTTCGAGAGGTGTAACTGATGTTAGGTTCTTCTTGTGGTGTTTTTATATGGTTTCTGTGACACTACCTTATGTCAAAGGTGTGACCGACAAAATCGGGAGAATACTATGACGTAAAAACATCCGGACAACCTACAAACCGCACAAAACGATATCCAGTTGGCTGCCCAGACCGAAAGAGAGAATTTCCCTAGAAAACCAAGGAGTATATAGCATCACATGCGAGGACTGTGGTCAACAATATATCGGTCAGACCAACAGACGTATATCTGCCAGAACCCAGGAGCACAAAAACTCGATAAGAACAAAACAAACCTCCTCTGCCCTCTTTCACACACCATCTACAAACAGGTCACAAGATTAATTTTGAGTCCACAAAACAGATAGCACAGGTGCAAAACCCAAGAATTCGACAAATCAGGGAAGTTATCGAAATCGAAAAGCAAGGCCTCATCAACAAAAGGGATGACTCACTAAACATCCCAAGGATTTGGAAAACAATAATTAAAAACAATCACCAAAGACAACCACAAATTGATAATGAACCATCGCAGGTAGGAGAATCGCCAGAAGCCATTAACAACCCTCAGGTAGAAAAACAAGTAGGAGAACCGCCAAAAGCCATCAACAACCCTCAGGTGGAAAAACAGGTAACAAGGTACTGTCATCTTCTAGGTACCCTCAAACTGAACTGGCCATCCTGTTGTCTGCCTCTTTATACGGTCAGAGCGTCTTAACTCAGGTATTTCAGGTACTTTAGGTAAATTTACCTGTATTTGTTCTGCATCAGGTACTCTGTTTTGTGTTAGATCTTCTCTAGGAATGTGTATGGTTTTGTTTAATATATTGAATGTGAGGTCTTGTTGTGTTTTGATTTGTACTTGTTCCTCGATAAATGATTTATGACTGTCAAATTTATGGATGTTCAAGTTTTCCCAAATGTCCATGCGGTTTCCCTTGTTGATTTGTTTTATGAGTTTTATGTTCTCTGGTGGGGGGAAATTATGTTCGTTTTGTATGGCGTGTGTTACAAGGTTTGATTTAAATACTGTTGGATTTATGTATGCCTTTTTGTGCTCATTGTACCTTTGGATCAGTTTTTTCTTGGTTTGGCCGATATAGAATCTGTTGCAGTCCGAGCATTGTATACTGTATATCCCGTTTTGGAAGGGTGTAAGCAACTATTAAATTTCAAGGTCAAAGGTCACATAAATCGGTTTTTTGCGCTTTTTTTGGAAATATCTCATTTCCTATGCGTTTTTTGCTATTTGTATTTATTATCAATATTGTAGAATACAAAATTCTCTACAAATTTTGTTTAAAAAAAATTTTTATACGGTGAACCGTTTTCGAGATAGAGAGCGGAGAGCGCGCGGTCACAGCATCACTTCAGGTCAACCGGTGCCTCCGGTCGAAAACGAGCCATATATAGTTGATGAACTATCGATAAATCAATGATTATAAATATTTGTCAATTTTTATTAACTATTATATTATATTTTATCATTTTTTTCCTAAGTTATCCACTTTTTATTCAGTATTAATTTATTTAACAACACTTACCTGCCCATGTAATTGCAGAATTGTTAATGAAAACATAGGAATTATATTTAAATTTTAACCTAATTAATATTTATAACTTCTTCCATGATGAAAAAAAAAACAAATAAATTATGAATTAATCTTTTTATTAAAAAATATCATTGAATACATTTATTTTTATTGAAACTACAATTTATAATTTTAATTATCTTCTTCCTCTTCATCGTCGTCTTCTGGCTGCTGGTAAATTTCAAACTGGTCTTCATTATCGTCTTCAACGACATTTGTCTCAAGTTCTTCCATGATTTCGGGGTCAAAGGTTCCATCTTCGTTAATGTTGCTCTGATATGGTAGAGCATTGAGACAAGCTTGGCCATTACATTGGCCACAAGCTAAAGAGCATTGCAAGCCCGCTTTCCTGCATCCGCATCGCGAACCACAACCACTTTTGCAGTTGCAGAAAATTGTATTTAGCAAATCTTCTGGAGCAGGTGGTAAAATTGTCATGATAGGCTCCAGAAAATCGTTTCGCATTGCCCAACCCCATACCTGGGGTTCCAAATCATGTCCTAACCAAGTTTGAACTTGATAATATACACGGTTGAAATGTTGATGAGCAGCTGCACTTGTTGGTGGAATATTTGAAAGCTGCACAGGTTTATTAAGTTTTGTAGACTTGACGTAATGCATATAACGAAGTTATGATCGGGACTTTTCACAGATTTCGGAGCATTATAGACTGCCAATAAGGTTTGAGTTCCACTCTCTAATAATCTCTGGGCCGAACAATTTTCTTCCTCAAATGCTGCAGCTAGTTCATCCAAATTTGTCAGTTTCTCAAAAACTTTTAAAAATGATTTTTTCCCTTTTTAAAAAGCGCAGAAGTTGTGTCACAGCCACTTAATGCGTGCAGAAATAAAATATGTTTTTTAGAATGAGGATAATTATCAAAACTTTTAGTCGAGTATATCTCCGTTTTTACATTACCTTTCCCAACTTTTTTAAAGAAAATTTCTTGTTCGTGAGACAGTGTACGCCAATTAAAATGACAAGTAAATCAATATCTTGTCCTATTATAACTGCATTTTTTTTTAGACTTTGATTCTTCAATTGCAGTTTCAACAATAAGAACATTCGCATCATCTCTGTCTTGTTTATTAATGAACTTATCTTTGTAATTTCGATTTGATAAGAATTTTTCTTGAGTAACTGGTACAACCATTGTTTCATCGAAACAAACTTCATACGTTTTTGAAAGTGCAGCAGGTCTTCTCTGCTGCTCCACAGCTTTTACGTTCTTACTGTAGTCTGAATATCCGTCAAATACAACAATTATTTTGGAACTGTAATGCCTTTGTAAATAATTCATGTATTTATCAAAAATAATAGAAAAAGTATCTTCTCTGCTCCATACAACATGATGAAGAAGAAATCCGCCATCAATAATGAACGTTTTAGTAAACGGTTATCAGTATTATTGAATAGATATAGATTTAATGCATGAAGAAAATGATAAAATATAATATAATAGTTAATAAAAATTGACAAATATTTATAATAGTTGATTTATCGATAGTTCATCAACTATATATGGCGCTTTTTCGACCGGAGGCACCGGTTGACCTGAAGTGATGCTGTGACCGCGTGCTCTCCGCCCTCTATCTCGAAAACGGTTCACCGTATAAAAACATTTTTTAAACAAAATTTGTAGAGAATTTTGTATTCTACAATATTGATAATAAATATAAATAGCAAGAAACCCATAGGAAATGAGATATTTCCAAAAAAAGCGCAAAAAACCGATTTTTGTGACCTTTGACCTTGAAATTTAATAGTTGCTTACACCCTACCATATGTAGGTTTTGAGACAACTTTTAGGGTCTCAATATACAACTATTTACAGGCTTACAGCTGGGTATCTCGAATTCCGAGATTCTTACCTAATTTAAGCTTAAATGACTGGATTAATGGGTGAAGGTCGATCTCGAATCGGTTCTTAGACTATATGGATATGCATCATTTTTCGGGTTCTTTATGTCTAGTTTATACAGTCCACTTCCTTACTCCAACCGAGTAGAGTAAGATTGGAACGGCAAGCATATTTGTTGCAGCAACTTTGCTCTGTCGGATAACCAGATCTGTCGGAGTTTTATTATTATTATTAGTATCATTATTATTATAGAAATATGGTTGAGATTCGTTTCGAGACTTATTCCTCTTGCAAAAAATGTTACACGAATAATTAAGCATTGAGCATTAGCTAGAGAAAACCTGTTGGAGTTATCGATTCATTAACGAAGAACCACGTCATCGTTTGGTACGGGCTTTATCAAATATTTACTTTACAATAAAGTTATATTGCTTTCATTAAGGTGAGGCAGAATTTATTTGTCGAACGAAATACCGGTTTGCGGTTCATGAAGCCTTTCAGTTCGATGTTTACTGAAAAAAGTCAATATTAGCGTTTGCTACCGGGACTAAGGAGTATTTGATTTCGAGCGTATTGCTCCACTTTGAGTTAACTGTGTTGAGTGGTGTATACAACCGAATAGTCGTGCAGAATTGAAGTTATTCAAGCTGGTTTCATACAAGCGGGTGCCTAATAGAGGTAACGGGTGATTTTTTAAAAGGTATAGGATTTGGTTTTCAAAACAACACAAAACATTTGAAAAAATTGATGAAATCTTTATTGGACTCGATAGCACGTTCAATATAATTTACTATTTGAAGATGATTTCATGCAAATGTCCGCGGCTCCGCTTTAGATGGCCCATGCGCAAGGTCCACTTTTGGCACACTCTCTCTAACATTTCCACCGGTATTTCACGTATGAATGCTTCAATTTTGGCTTCCAGAGCGTCAGTCGTTGCTGGTTTATCCCTGTAGACATGAGTCTTAACATGACCCCACAAGAAATAATCCAAAGGCGTTAAATCACACGATCTAGGCGGCCAATTGACGGGCCCCAAACGTGAGATAAACTGTTCACCGAAGATGGCTCTTAATTGGGCCATTGTTTCGCGTGCCGTGTGGCATGTGGCACCGTCTTGTTGAAACCACATGTCAGGGATGTCCATTTTGGGCAACAAAAAGTCATCAATCATCACATGGTAGCGCTCGTCATATTCCTAGCGCTCGTCAGATTCCTAGAATCTGTTCCAGACACCCGAGTACTTTCTATATAAAACATCTCGCACAAATGTTCTGGAGAATTCTTCGATCCATACCATGTGTAAAGTGACAAACTCTGTGAGCGATAATTTAGATATATTTAGTTGCAAACTGTCGGACATTAAAATCCCACTTCCTAAAATAATTGTTTGTTCATCACAACACAACAAAAAAATATTTTTTGAATGTTTCCTACACTAAATTAGTCAATTTCTACTAATTTTGGGGTGATAAAAACGAAAATAACAATGAAAAATTTTTATTAGCTCTGGTTTTTGAGATACACAGTACTTAATCTTAAAGAGTAGTTATACTATACGTGAAAAGTGAAAGTACATAAAACAATATTGTTATGTTTCTTTTAGAATATTTCAAGTACAAAATTAATAAAAAAAAACATTATTCTTAGTGTTTTGACAAATAAAAGAAGTTTGTACCACCAAATTTCAATTAAGTCCATCCGATTCATTGTAAGATCGCTGTCGTTTAGCTTGTCTTTTATAAAACACTTCTGGAGCATCCCTACACACAGACCAGCAGTAGTCTGCAAGCATAGCTTCATTCCAACGGCCCTGATATCTCTGTTCCATTAAGGCAATGTCTTGATGGAATCTTTCTCCATGTTCGTCACTCACAGCTCCACAGTTTTGTGGGAAGAAATTAAGATGAGAGTGAAGAAAATGAATTTTTAAGGACATGTTGCATCCAAGTTGGTGGTAAGCTTGAAGAAGCTCTTTAACCAATGCTGTGAAGTTATCATCTCTTTTGTTACCTAAAAACACATGTACAACCCCTTAAAGGCTTCCCAGGCTCTTTTTTCATTTCCTGTTAAAATCATGTCAAAAGCAGGATCATTTACGATTGCACGGATTTGAGGCCCAATAAAGATGCCTTCCTTAACGTTAGCATCACTCAACCTGGGAAACTTTGCTCTCAAGTACTTAAAAGCTTGTCCTTCCTGGTCCATGGCCTTCACAAAGTTTTTCATTAGTCCCAACTTAATATGTAATGGGGGAAGGAGAACATCCTTAGGATCTACAAGAGGCTCGTAAACTACATTTTTCTCATTAGGGTTTTGGTCTCGTGTAGGCCAGTTCATTTTTTTATAGTGAGATTTTCTATCCCGACTGTCCCACAGACACAAAAAACAACAGTACTTGGTGAACCCTAATTGCATTCCTAGGAGTATAGCAATGACTTTCAGATCACCACAGATGTGCCACTTGTGTTGTTCATATTTGATTGATTGGAGAAGTGTTTATATACGTTTCCTTCATGTGAACTGCATGACCTATAGGAATAGAGGGTAGCTGATTTCCATGCAGAAGTACAGCTTTTAAGCTTAGTTTTGAAGAGTCTATAAACAGTCTCCATTCAGATGGAGTGTGATCCAAATTCAAGCAGTCCATCAAACCATTAACATCAGAACAAACTACGAGGTTTTCTTTTTTCTCAAAAAAAGGAAGCAAATCTTTTTGACGCTGTCTGTACTGAGATATTTTCACATCATGTTTTAGAAGATTCCACTGTTGTAGTCTTGACCCTAACAGCTCAGCCTTTTCCTTAGACAAGCGAAGATCTCTTATAAGGTCACTCAACTCTGCTTGACTAATTCTGTGCGGATCACTAGACCTATCGCTTACCTCAAAATCAGGGTCATAGGATGTAGAAGGATGGGTTGCTCCTTCTAAACAGTCTTCATCACCTTCCTCTAAAATTTCATAGTTTTGAGGTGGAGAAGGGACTGGCAAATTGTCTGAGTGTGGTACAGGCCGAAGAGCAGATGGGAGATTAGGGTATTCAACCGTTCCTCTTTTCTTCATAGATAAAACTTGCTTAATGGGAGGAGTTAAGCAGAAATAACAGTCGTCTGTATGATTGGTAGGCTCACGCCAAACCATAGGTACTGCAAAAGCCATTGCCCGGTTTTTATTTTTCAGCCACTTTCGCAATATGACGGAACAAGAATTACAACATATATGAGGAGCCCATGATTTATCTTGGTCCCCAACTTTCACACCAAAATAATGTTTATAGGCTGTCTTAACGATAGGTATCATTTTACGTTTCTGAGCCTTAAATGTTATTTCACCACATATATAGCAAAAGCTATCGACAGAATTCACACACTTTCGAGGCATTTCAGATCAGCACTTAAATTAATTTAAAAATCAACTTCACACGATAATTTCAATAGCAACCACGTGCGTACAATTGACAAACTCACATAGGTTATGTTTACTACTTAAGAACAGCTGATGAGAGGGGTGTTATGTAAACAAACATGTTTACCAACTGTTGGTGATGAAATATTTCATTTGTTGAAAAATCAATACACATATATATAATATAATGATACTATATCTTGAAAACAAGAGCTAATATATAATTTTTATGGTCACTTTCGGTTTTAACACGTGGAAATACATTAAAATCATCTAATTTCAACCCCGAAACAAAAACTTTGTTGTGTTGTGATGAATATAAAATGTGTAGTCTTTAAAGTCACCTGTTTGTTATGTATTTATTATACTCTGTTATTTCCTGCTCTGTAATTGGGCTATGACCTGTGGAGTATTGTATTACAAATAAATAAATAAATCGCAAAAATCGCAAAAATTCTTCGCAACAGAAGAATTGACGAAACAAATCCATGGAGTAACTTGGGTTATATGGGTTTTGGTTACTGGTTACTGGTTACATACATTTACAAATAGGTAAATTTCCACAGAAATCAATTAATGAACAATAAATAATGAAATTTGGAACGATCATGAAATACAAATCAATTCAAAGAACTAAGATTATAAAAAAAGGAAAGAAAAAAAATCACATCAAAGGTGCTGCTTCGTTCCCTCCTGTTCATAAAAGAGGACATATGCCTCATTGCTCACAAGTGATTTTGGCGAAATTGGGAACACGTGTGAATCGTTGTATTTGTGCCACGTGCCACTATATGGGTGTCTGCACTATGTTGTGTAATGTCCGTTGTAAGTAGTCCCACTGTGATTTGAAAGTGCATATAGATTATAACGACAAGGAGCCACATTGTCTGCTGTATAACTGCTCATATCTAATCCATCTGAAGAAAAGTCAATGGAAACATTCAATTAACCTCTGAACCTTTCTGTCGGAGAGAATCTTTTCAAATGAATTATTAAAATACTGATGAGTGTCCACAGTGTGTGCACTTCATAGTGGATTTTAATTGACCAACGAAATAGTTTACAATCTTGGAGTTGTTCATATTCAAATATCTCTGCCAGGACTCTTGTGCTTTCGCTCAATTTTTCGTCAATCTCATTTAAGATCGGTTCAGGTTTCTCTGGCAATCATCACATATATCCAATGGATTTGTTTGGGACCTAAACCCCAAGTTTTACCACAAATCCTTCGACATGTCCATAGAAACAGTCTGGCTTTGTGTACAGGTAGATTGCGATATACAGTGCTAGTCAAAAGTCCCCTCCCCCCCTCGTATCTTTTGAACGGGTATACTTCTAATAATAAAATTTGGAGGGTGGAAATAAACGGATGTAGGCTTCTTAACTGGTCATAACAGGTGACGCAATAGTCATAAATGACGTCACAAGGCCACTGTGACCAAAAATTTTAAATGGGACCCTATGGCAAGTGACAGCTCGTTTGAGAGGTATTGGAAATACCTATTCAGTCATACCAATTTTGTTTGGGTTTCGGCTGATTTTGATTGATAAATTGAAGAAATACGAAAATTATAGTTTCGCATTTAATTAATAAAGATTTAAGAACCCGTTCTTATAATAAGTGTTCAAAATGTGCTCCATCTACTTCCTGGATGTAATGCATCCTATTGCTAAACTCTTGTCGTACTCGTCCCAGTGTGTCAGCGGAAATTGCCCTACATTCTTCAACAATTCGTTGTTTCAGAATGGCAATACTGTCAGGTGCTGTAGCGTAAACCTTAGATTTCAAGTACCCCCATAGAAAAAAATTTAATGGTGTAAGGTCCGGTGACCGAGCTGGCCATTCGATCGAACCTCGTCGTCCAATCCATCTACCACGATATTCTTCATCTAGGTAACGTCTTACTGCACCGTAATAGTGTGCAGGAGCACCATCTTGTTGAAACGTTATTTCCAAGTTGTCGAATTCATCTGGATTATCTTCTAGAATTTCAAGAATTAACGCCTCAATCAGTTTGTAACATCTCCAGATACAATTCACCGGTTAAGTTAGCATTGAGAAAAAGAGGCCCAACTATGTGGTTTCCCAAAATACCTGCCCAAACATTTACTTTTTCTGGAAATTGAGTATGTTTTTCACGAAAGATGTGAGGATTTGTGTCACTCCAATACCTCACATTTTGAGTGTTAACATTTCCATTGAGAAAGAAAGTACTTTCGTCACTAAAACAAATTGTCTGTATGTAGCCTGGTTGTTGGTTCATTTTATCGGACATAGTTTCACAGAATTCTAGTCTTCGGTCGGGGTCATCATCTGAAAGTTGGTGCACCATTTTTAATTTGTATGGATGAAATTTGTTTTTAGCCAACACCCTATGTACTGTCCTTTGACTGACTTCACAGATAGACGCAACTTGGGCTGTGTTCACTACCATTTCTCCAAGTATGTCAATTTTTTTGTCATCACTAATTGTTGGTCGACCAGATCGTTTGGCATCTTGAACACTACCTGATGCTTCAAACTTCCGAAGAAGCTCCCTCAAATAAACCCTCGATATAGGGCGATCGGGGTACCTCTCATTAAACAGTCGTTCCGCTGCATGGAAATTGTTTCTACATTCACCAATTATTAAGATAGCTGCTACTTTGTCGGCTACAGTACGTACCATTTTGCCTATGTAAACACTTAAACGTCTCGTTAAACAATAGCTTAGGTAAATTTTCAAGGTATAAACACTTTTGACAAGTAGATAATTCAAACATGTCAACCTTTTTGACAATGAACCAGAGGCGTACTTTAAAATCTTTATTAATTAAATGCGAAACAATAATTTTCGTATTTCTTCAATTTATCAATCAAAATCAGCCGAAACCCAAACAAAATTGGTATGACTGAATAGGTATTTTCAATACCTTTCAAACGAGCTGTCACTTGCCATAAAGTCCCATTTAAAATTTTTGGTCACAGTGGCCTTGTGACGTCATTTATGACTATTGCGTCACCTGTTATGACCAGTTAAGAAGCCCACATCCGTTTATTTCCACCCTCCAAATTTCATTATTATAAGTATACCCGTTCCAAAGATACGAGGGGGGGAGGGGACTTTTGACTAGCACTGTATATTCAATAACAACTGTGGAAATATAATGTCTCAACTGTCTCAGCAATGTCCATTGTTAAATAAAAGCAAAAAGGAACTTGTGTGACAGCAAAAAAACACGGTATGGCGGGAAATATTAGTATTGAGCAACTTACCGACTAATAATAGAAAAGTCAAGCATTCAGAAATTCCAAACTTTTGACTTGACTTTTGTCCACCTGAATTGATTACTTTGCCGCGTGTTCGCCGTATGTTACTCACATTGATTGGATTATTTAAGTTTGTTATTATCATTTTTACTCTTCAGGAATTGAATTTGATTATGATGCACACATTTTATGTTAGTTTTCAACTGCTTCGTATTTTTTTATCAAAATGTAGCGAAAATGCCGCTATTTTTCCTGAATTTTGTCCTACCTTGGTATCTTGTTCCGTTCAAAATTCAAGAGGGAAGATTTTTTTAGGTCCGCACTGTACGCATACGGTCCAGAAGACATAACAAGCAAGTAGACCGCGTCTGCATTGCTGGCGGCGGTTGGGCGGCTCCTCTAATCTGCGCTTTTCGCATTGTGGCTCTCATCTAGATGGCGGCGGCGGCGGATCAATGCGCTCTCCTGCCTTCTGCCGCCACACTTCGTTTTTGACAAATGGAGACCCGTTCGGTTGTTTTAATGTTTCGCACTCTTCGCGAAACTGGGCCGTACAAGGACGAGCCTTCGTCGCTAACGACCGTTTTGCTGGCGGAAGTGTCTATTTCGGTGATGCTGTTGCAATGCGAATTTTACTAGTTCGGATTTCCACTTTCTAATCTATCTATACCAATAAAAATGTTAATGTTTGTGAGGATGGATGCATATATGTTTGTATGTAGGTTTCTGGCTGTTTCAGGCCTAAACGACTGAACGAAATTAGATGAAACTTTACATAAAATACAGCTTTTGCATCAGAATAACATTGAGGCTACAATTTACAAAGATTTTAAGTAATTCTGGTCCCTGAGAGACCTATCTTGGCGTGGCCTGCCTATACCGTTGAAGTTACATACAATAATATACTGTAAGATTGTTTATCTTGAATTGTTCTGAATAAAAGTCCGCTAAAGCATACAGGGCTTTTCATGATGAGCGTTAATTAGCCGTTTCTGACAAACTATTTAACGGATCAACCTGAAAATTTCACAGTATGCATACATCAATATGACCTACACGCCTAAAATATTTCAGACGAAGCGGCGTTGAAGCTTCTACTATAAAGTAGCGGCTTCTTTGATTTTTCAAATGGAACACCCCGTATATAACATCATATTATGATTCATCATCACTTTGTCAACAAATTCATATACTATTTCCCTATACCTATCTATTAACGTTTAGAAGATATAAATTAATTTCGATATTTTTTTTACCAAACATGAACTTTTATAAATGCTGATAATCTTGAACTCTCTTGCACTAAAACGATCAAATTTGAAATGGAGTGGAGTGATACTATGAGGATCTTCACTCCGAGTCATATTTTCATTTGCCTCATACAGGGTCTTCAAAAAATGCAGATACTTTGATCTCATGAAAAAATGAGTGGAACTCAATTTTTTCAAATGGAACACCCTGTATATTTCAACATTTTTGAGCTCTACATCCAATTTTAGATTAACTTTGTTCAGATAATGCTATTTCTATTTTCGAGATAAACTGACGTGGTTTTCTTGCTCGTTTTTTTGAATTCATTATTTATTTTGGATACTCAACTTTTTTTTTTATACTTAGTAATATTTCTTTTTGATCCAGTTTTTTAACTATCTCAGATCAGTCAATTCGAAATTGGTATGTACCTACCTTAGAAAAAGTTACAATTTGTATACATTGAGGTATTGGTCTCTAACGTACAACAGTACACATTAATATTTTTTAATAGTGTGCTTTGGAAAAATAAAAAACCAATTATTTAACGTCAGACTTTCGTTGGTGGTTTTGACTGATTGTGATAGCTACCAATTATAATAGAATAATGTCAAGATTAGGTTACAGTAATGAAGATTTCTTGAATTTATTAATAATTTATGGTGAGTGCAATAGAATTGCAAGTAGAACATGCCGAGTATTTCATGAAAGATCCACAACTTCCGAAGCCGAATAATAATGTGATAAATCGACTACTAAAAAACTGTAGGTTGAATGGAACCTTCCGTCCATAAATCATTCGTAAGAAGACTAAAGTGGATGATGATGACAATGGTATAACAGTTTTGGGATACTTTCATGCATTTCCAAATGCTTCTCTGCCTCTGCGAGGCTGAAAGGGAGATAGGTATACCCTACGTGACAATTTGTCGAATTCTTAATGAGCATAAATGGTATCTCTATAAGTTCTACTGTGTCCAACATTTGAAAGAGACTGATTTACCTCGTAGAGTGGAATTCTTTGAATGATTACTTGTCAAGACTCAAGAGGATGAACATTTCCTTGACAATATCATATGGACAGATGAGGCCAAGTTCACAAAAAATGGAGTTTTCAATAGACACAACAGTCATTATTGGGCGCCAGAAAATCCCCATGTTGTCCGCCAAAGGGGTTTTCAAGAAAGATGGAAATTCAATTTATTTTGTGCCATAAAGAATGAGTCAATTTTTATATCGAGTTTTATGATGATAATTTGAATGCATCAAAATATGAAGATTTACTGAGGAATGGAATTCAAATTATTTTAAATAATAGACCAGAAAGACCAAATGGATGGTGCTCCACCCCATAATTCTCATTCAGTCAGCGAAGCTTTAACCGAAATCTTCGAAGACAGATGGATTGGTAATAATGGACCTTTTCGTTGGCCTCCTAGAACACCAGATGGCAATCCATTAGATTATTTCGTGTGGGGTTTCATTAAAAATATGGTTTACTCTACTCCAATAACAACAATGGAAGATATGAAATCGAGAGTTACAACTGCTTTCAATAGTTTGACTCCAGACTTGATCAGAAGCGCTACACATGACAATCTTTTGAAGAGATTGCATGTTTGTTTAAGTAGAGGTGGAGATGTGTTTGAACATATTCTGAAATACACTGACGATTAAATTAACTCATTAATTTATGAGTTTATTATTTTCAGTTCGTGTTTCAGCGTTAATAAAATATTGTATGAAGAGAAGTTTCATTCGATGGTTGAGGAGTATTTCAATAATGCTTGACAGCAATTTAGCGCCGATGAAGAACTAATCGTCGAAACTGGGGCCTCTTTTAAGGCTAAAGACAAATCATGCTATAATATTTATTTTGTAATCTCTGTCGACAGCAATTTGTTTGATAAAACTCGTTTCTCTTTGAAAATTACTTTTCGACAGTGGGGTTTTCAATAATCCGTTAGGTATATCATTGAATTCTACTACTTTATACCGAAAGGGATATGTCGAGAATTTGCGTATGAATTTGTCTCAAAACATTGCTGTCAGCAATGCTTACAAGGTGACAGTTGGGGTGAAAATTTCGAGGGTCATAAGAAAAAAATTTTTTGATGAAATTTGATTTTATTATTCAATTTAGTTGATTCGAGGGCGATACAACGAATATAGCGGTCATACAAGAATGATCTTGGGTAAACTGTCCTTGTTTACTCAGGCTCGTTGAAAAATAGCAAGGACAGTTGTGTCCAGCATACATTTGTGGTTTAGCCTAGCACCACTAGCCCTACATCGGGTCTAAACAATGCTATTTGGTGTTGGATCACAAATGCGTTGTGTTTGGGCTATCTTTATTTCAACAACTTGAAAGTGGTTGATGACATTGACTGTGTCAATGTCATCAACTGTCGAAACCTGCATCAGTGTTATAGTCATTCGATTTTCCAGTTTATGGAACTAGTTTTCTACATATATTGAATTTTCATGATTTTTAGGTCGAATAAACAAAAAACGTGAGATTTGGTGCGTTTTTTTTATTTGTTAGGTACCACAAAAAATTATTGCTACGTGATTTATTTGTCAGCAAAATGTGTAGTTGATAACCGATGAAAATATTTTCTAAAACCAGTCACAAGTGATTAGTACCAACGCGTGAAATTGTTGATAAATATTTGTCAACGCGTCTGTACCAATTTACATATAGCTGATGATTGTGAAACACATTCGAGCATAACCGAGCATAAACATAAGTAGAAACACCAGAATATCGTTACAAAATCGTGTTCATCTCCAACTAGCTGCAATCTCCAACAATCAAATCAGATAAGGAATGTCTTTACGATCTGTCATCGTGACATTAGTAAATTTGTCAATTTAAAAGAATTTGGAAAGACAATAAATAGCTGATCATGAAAATATATCCCATGATAATTATGCCTTTGAGGTATCTATCAATGCATGTTTTTAAGTTCCTGAAGAGGTACATTGACTGACTGTTGCTGGAAGATTATTGACTCTTGCTGGAAGGTTATTGACTCTTGCTGGAAGATTATTGACTCTTGCTGGAAGATTATTGACTCTTGCTGGAAGATTATTAACTCTTGCTGGAAGATTATCGACTATTGCTGGAGATTATTGACTCTTGCTGGAAGATTATTGACTCTTGCTGGAAGATTATTAACTCTTGCTGCAAAATTATCGACTATTGCTGGAGATTATTGACTCTTGCTGGAAGATTATTGACTCTTGCTGGAAGATTATTGACTCTTGCTGGAAGATTATTAACTCTTGCTGGAAGATTATCGACTATTGCTGGAGATTATTGACTCTTGCTGGAAGATTATTGACTCTTGTTGGAGATTATTAACTCTTGCTGGAAGATTATCGACTATTGCTGGTGATTATTGACTCTTGCTGGAAGATTATTGACTCTTGCTGGAAGAATATTAACTCTTGCTGGAAGATTATCGACTATTGCTGGAGATTATTGACTCTTGCTGGAAGATTATTGACTCTTGCTGGAAGAATATTAACTCTTGCTGGAAGATTATCGACTATTGCTGGAGATTATTGACTCTTGCTGGAAGATTATTGACCCTTGCTGGAAGATTATTGACTCTTGCTGGAAGATTATTGACTCTTGCTGGAAGATTATTGACTCTTGCTGGAAGATTATTGCATTCCAAAATACCTCTATGGAATAAGGAATTCATTGTTCGGGAGTAATCAGTACGAGAAACATATTATTTGTAATTTTTTCTTGTGGGATAATTGGGATTATCGTGTTGGAAAAATGTGAAAGTAAAATATCCTATCCTTGATAGAAAATGAGTCCAGTACTGGCTATCTATACTGGCTATCTATCTATCTCTAGCTGATGGCGAAAGCACCATCTGCCACCGTAAATGATCATCTAACAGTACTCTAAATCCTCAATAATGGCGTACCTCAAGTTTCGGTATACACTTCTATTTTTATCTTCATTAACATCTGACTAGCACCAGATGTGAAAATTAAAATTAAATTATTTAGTATGTTACCATCAATGGAAAAATTGAATATAATTCAAAGAAATTAAGAATAGACGGAGTTCAGCTATGAGGGCTGCTTTGAAACCCAACCTCGATTGGTATGTATCTTTATTATTTTTTCATGATATTCGGATATGCGAAAAATTGCCAAAATCTCACATGCTTCGTGAATCTCAAGTCTATATCTTACTACAAGCCCAGATTTTTAACTTCATTATTGTTGACACTGATCGACATTGACTCACACACAATATTTCTTTTACTTTTGGGACAAAATAACATGAAGTGGGATTACTTTGGATTGATAGTAAGATTATGTACACAGGATACATCATGTAGAGTTTTAAGGTTTCTGTTAATATTTTCATTAGCGAGTGTAATATCTTTAAAGCTGAATGAACTATACAATTGAGTATCATCGGCGTAGTGATGTATTTTACCAAAACTAACAAATTCATGAAAGTCACTGATATAAATTTCAAAAAGTAGCGGTCCCAGGACTGAACCTTGCGGTGCACCACATTTTTTTTGATATTATTGTTGACTGTTTACCATCAAGATGAGTGGATTGGGTCCTTTCGGAGAGATAGCTATTCATAAGTGACACTGCATTATGGGTGAAACCAAGGTAGTTAAGTTTTATGCACAATAAAGAAGGATCCAAGATATCGAATGTTTTTTTGTAATCAAGCATTAAGAAACAAGTGAAGTTTCCTTCATCAAGTGATTTGAATATGTCGTCAGTGACGAGACTCAGAGCCATAGTAGTGCTATACAGGGTGTGACTAAATAAGTGTAAAATGTTTAAGGAGGTGATTCCTCATCGAAAAAAAGATAGGATCTTTTATATAAAGAAATTTCATTGGAGCATCCCTTGTTAAGATACATCCCCTTGAAGGGGGCACATAAAATTTGTATAACAATTTTTTTCGCAAGCACTAAAAAAGTTACAATATTGAAATTAACCTGACATTTTGTACTACCAAAAAGACACTTAGTCAGCAATTTATTTGGTTTACTCCATGGTTGTAAGGGGTGGAAAACGCAACCCCTAAAATTTATTTCTAATGTAAGTTTTTGTCTTATTATTTGTTTACCATTTAAAAATTCATTTCCGATAGCTCTTTCATTCTAAACAAAAAATGTTTCTTGGGTTTTTTGGCCAAAATAAACCAGTTCGCAGCAAAAAAGTATTTTAGGAACAACTACAGAGATACATCGTCATAAATGCAAAAATACAAAACTAATCTATCTAGTAGGTCGCTATTAGCGATGACAATTGAATTTGTATGACGCTGTCAGTTTGTGAATTTTCGAAATATAATTAATACTAATTGTGTGTTGTTGTTCTGTTTTCAATTTGTTACTTTAATAATTCACTTGTTATTAAAATGGCATACACAAATGAGGAAATGGCTGATATGCATTACGTTTACGGTCTGTCGCAGGGCAATGGGTTAGACGCTTCTAGATGATATACTGAAATGTATCCTCAACGGCAGCATCCTTCACATAGAATACTTGCTCGACTTCATCAACGATTACGAGAATATGGTTCATTCGACAAAAGAAGTACGAACGAGAAGTACTAACACCACAGCTTGAGGAAGCAGTACTTATTTGATTGAAGAACAACCCACTACCAGTGGTAGAATGATTGCTTTCCAGCTAAATGTTGATCATATGACGGTATACGAATTTTAAAGGGACAACTATTATACCCTTACCACCTGCAACGATTACAGGCACTGTAACCACAAGACTTTCCGAACCGTCTTGAATTTTGCAATTGGATGCTGGAAATTATTAGAAGAAATTGTGACTCTCTGAAGACGATAGAATTCACAGACGAATGTAGTTTTTTCGGGACAAGATTATTGATTTTTATAATTACCACATATGGGCTGATGAAAACCCTCACGTTATTGTCGAAACTAACCATCAAGAACAGTTTTCTCTTAACGTGTGGCTCGGAGTTATTGGGGATGATTCAATTGGACCTCATTTTCTACCTCCTAGATTAAATGGTGAGGCATACGTTCAATTTTTAAGAGAAGTGCATCCAGTACTGCTGGAGTAAGTTCCTTTGGGCGTCAGAAGGGATATGTTGTTTATGCTCCCGCCCATTTTAGTCAAGTAGCACGTCAGCATTCAACTGAAACATATGCAAATCAGTGGATAGGTCGAGGAGGACCACAGAACTGGCTCGCACGATCCCCGGACCTCAATCCTCTCGATTTCTCCATTTGGGACCATTTACAGCATTTGGTTTATCGTACTCCTGTTCGCGATGTAGAGGACTTAAGAAACCGCATCATCGATGCGTGCAGGGTAATCAAAGAGACTCCAGGAATAATATTAAAGGGTGAAATCCAGACTGAAGGGGGGTAATTAGTTTTTTTTGTTCAACGTAATCTGTGATCTGCTCTTTAATGATCATTTCAAAGGCTTTCGAGATTGCAGGAAGAATACTTATCAGAGAACACTGAGGGATCGTTACATTTTGCCAAAGGCGTAACTCTAGCATGTTTCCATTGAGAGAGAAATTTACTAGTCTCAATGGCAAAGTTGAAGATATATGTTATGTATTCCAATAACGCAGTGATACTTCCTATTTAGATCATCTTGTGAACCATTTAATATCGAAGGTGGTAAAATGATATGTTACACGATAACACAATATATATTTTACTATTATTATCAAAATGTGATCATCTCACCTAAACAAGGGAAAACGTTCTTAGATTCCATACGCTCTGTAGATGCAAATGGGCCTTGTTATCCTGTACATTTGCTTCAGCCCCACCGAGCGTTAGCTTCTAGATTTGTTTCGTCTCGTGCGTAGATATATTGAAACGTTTACGCCAACTCCCTTTGAAATATCATCGTCTCTAGTTATCTTCTGCTTCAGTTTGTTTGCTCCGTGTGGCTTTGTAAACGTGATTTGATTTGACAAGGGATTTCTTGTTTCTTGTTCTGGAGGATTCTGTATGCTGGATTCAGGTTCTAATTTATTGTACAGTATGGTCGTGAACATTTGTTCTCGTTTTTTTATCGGTATTTTTGAAGTGACTCACTGTTGAAGACATCGAATATAAAGAATCGAGTAACTTGTGTTGATAAATCGTGCCTATGAAATAAATATAGTTTGAAAAACTAAAAAACACGCTTTTAAAGAACATCAAACCACAAAGTTAAAAATATGTTTTTTAAATAAGCTCATTGATATAAGCTTATTAAAAAAAATTTCAACTTTTTAGTTCGATGTTCTTTAAAAGCGTGTTTTTTAGGTTTTTAAACTATATTTATTTTATCTAAAGCCCAAGGCAGGGTTACAAATGAGGCAGCAGGCGCGCGTGTTAATAAAAAAAATACTTTTTTTAAATGAGGAAATACATGTAAAGTGAGTTCGAATCATATCAAGGAGGTTACGTACTATCTGGCCGCGAATGGATCAAGCATTAATGTCGATATATCAAGGAGGTTACGTATAGCGCCATCTGCCCGCGAATAGATCAAGCAATAATGTCTATAATTCTGTCAAATACAGATCTCGAGATTGAGAGTTACAAACAAACAAACATACATACATACCTACATAAAGGTGGAGCTAATAAAAACGTGTTGAAATAAAAAACGTGTGCGTCTCGGGACGCCCGACAGAAGTGATAACTCAAACTGATCTATGTTGAACTATTTAATATTGGAATCTTTTATTGATTATTTAGCCGTTTCTGGCAAACTATTTAACGAATCAACCTGAAAATTCAAAAAATGCAGATACTTTGATCTCATGAAAAAATGAGTGGAACTCAATTTTTTCAAATGGAACACCCTGTATATTTCAACATTTTTGAGCTCTACATCCAATTTTAGATTAACTTTGTTCAGATAATACTATTTCTATTTTGAACCGTTTTCGAGATAAACTGTTTCAAACGGAAATTGACATGGTTTCCTTGTTCATCACTCATTTTTGTAACTCAGATTTCGTTTGATGTTTCTTAATTAGTCACAGATAATACAATGAAAAGATAATTATTAAAATACTCCTCAACCATCGAATGAAACTTCTCTTCAAACAATAGTTTTATTAACGCTGAAACACGAACTGAAAATAATAAACCCATAAATTAATGAGTTAATTTAATCGTCAGTGTATTTCAGAATATGTTCAAACACATCTCCACCTCTACTTAAACAAACATGTAATCTCTTCAAAAGATTGTCATGTGTAGCGCTTCTGATCAAGTCTGGAGTCAAACTATTGAAAGCAGTTGTAACTCTCGATTTCATATCTTCCATAGTTGTTATTGGAGTGGAGTAAACCATATTTTTTATTGAAACCCCACACGAAATAATCTAATGTATTGATATCTGGTGTACTAGGAGGCCAACGAAAAGGTCCATTATTACCAATCCATCTGTCTTCGAAGATTTCGTTTAAAGCTTCGCTGTCTGAATGAGAATTATGGGGTGGAGCACCATCCATTTGGTACCATACACGTTCTCTTCCTGGTCTATTATTTAAAATCATTTGAATTCCATTCCTCAGTAAATCTTCATATTTTGATGCATTCAAATTATCATCATAAAACTCGATAAAAAAATTGACTCATTCTTTATGGCATCTTTCTTGAAAACCCCTTTGGCGGACAACATGGGGATTTTCTGGCGCCCAATAATGACTATTGTGTCTATTGAAAACTCCATTTTTTGTGAACTTGGCCTCATCTGTCCATATGATATTGTTAAGGAAATGTTTGTCCTCTTGAGTCTTGACAAGTAACCATTCAAAGAATTCCACTCTACGAGGTAAATCAGTCTCTTTCAAATGTTGGACACAGTAGAACTTATAGGGATGCCATTTATGCTTATTAAGAATTCGACAAATTGTCACGTAGGGTATACCTATCTCCCTTTCAGCCTCGTGCAGAGAAGCATTTGCAAATGCATGAAAGTATCCCAAAACTGTTATACCATTGTCATCATCATCCACTTTAGTCTTCTTACGAATGATTTTTGGACGGAAGGTTCCATTCAACCTACAGTTTTTTAGTAGTCGATTTATCACATTATCTTGCTCAATAAACTGATGAGTTTCGGTTTTTTGAATACTGTACTTGATGCTGATGCTGACAGGCAGTATTCAAAAAACATTTGATATGTAGAAAATAACTCGTCTCCTATCACGGTTATAAATCTAGAACATATATAGCATCTTCTGGTGTGCCACAGGGCTCCAACCTAGGTCCTCTTTTGTTTTTATTGTTTATTAATGACTTATGTAAAAGTTTAGCTTGTGAGCGGTTATGCTTTGCGGATGACTTGAAATTATTTTCTATAATTAAGGAAGTAGGTGATTGTGTAAATCTTCAATCTCAATTAGAATTTCTTGTTGCTTGGTGTGGCAATAATAAATTGAAACTCAATGTGGAGAAATGTAAAGTAGTGAGTTATAGTCGAAAAAAAGAGGTTTATACATTCCCGTATGTGATACAGGATTCAAATCTGCTGAGATGTAATGAGATCAAAGACCTAGGGGTAATATTCGATCATAAATTAACATTTGGTAGACATATTTCACAAAAAAATTCAGAATCTCTCAGAGCTTATGGTTTCATTGTTAGAAATTGCAGAAACTTTCATAATATTAAAGCCATGAAGCTGTTGTATTTCACCTACGTACGTTCGAAGATAGAATATGCAAGTATCCTCTGGAGTCCATTTTATGAGATTCATAACATAGCCATTGAAAGAGTTCAAAGAAAGTTTTTTAAATTTTTAATTTTCCGAATACATGGTTCTCACCCTGAGAGAGGTATCAGTAATGATGTCATATATGAACGTTTGGAACTTTTTAGTTTAGAGCATCGCAGAAAATGTGCGTCGCTCATATTTTTGTTCAAGTTAGTGAATGAGAGAGTTGACTGTCCTAAAATTCTTGAACGAAGTAACTATAATGTACCACGGCCAGCTTCACGATTTCAATACATTTTAACAACTCTCAGAGCAAAAACTAACACTATACTCAGTTCCCCAGAATATGTTATGTGCATTTGTGCCCATGGTGATTTATTCTTCACTAACCTTTATAACATTATTAGATTTGCTAACATGTACTTGAAGTAGGTAATTAGAATTAGTTTTTCATTTTTGTTCATTTTATTTTTCGTGTATGGTTAAGTTGACCCGTTCAAAAAATAAAAGTGGGGGGGTCATTAAAGAAATGCACTGTATGTTTGAATTTGTATGCCTTAAGGAAACTGAGTATTTCATACATTCATAACTTTCATCTTGACTTTGGGATTTAGTTAGATGATTTTCTTGGGGCAATTAAACACTGCTCTCTCCGACACAAATCGAAAGTAACAGGCAAATCATTCAGTTACTTCGTGACTTCGTCATCAGTAGACCCGAAACCATTTCCAAATAAGTGCGCTAACAAACTTTGAACTTCGGCTAACTTCTCCATCCAACTTTTTATACTACTTCTTAGGAAAAGTTTCGGAGCTTTCGCTCGAGAACGATCGTCAACTTTTTCACATCGAAATTTATTTATGTCCGATGTCGGTTAAACGTGATGAACCCAAATTGAATCAATCAAGTGTATTTCGGAGGGTTGAATCGGAGTCGGTTATTGGTTATATTTTTTTGTTCGAAAAACGCGAACAATGCGATACTTTAATAATATTAGGTTTCTGTTTGAACTGGCGTTTTTTTTTGTGCTTGGGAGTAGATCTGATGTGTCTATCCTATAAGAATTAAAGTTATTTTCTGAAGTTTCTCAACAGCACTTCACCGGGAAATTTTCATTGTTCAAACAGATGTAACTGATGCTATCTAGGTTCCTATACTAAAGTTACTCAGAATCTAACCAATTACCAATTTCCAAAAACAAGCACTGCACAAAGAGCAGGTGCATTATCGTCACGCAAAAGCCATGAATTGTTTTTCCACAAAACCACAGTACAAGCGGCGCATAACTCTTTATTGACCTCATACTATAATCAAAAAGTTCAAAAACATGAAAAATAGAGAAAAAGGTCCTAAAAATATGAGCGATAGCTCATTCGATTCGGAATCAGCTCTAGAAAAATGTTTTTGAAGGATTTTGGTTCAGGTAAAAAATTGCAATTGTCATTAAAAAACTAAGATAAAAAATGGTATTTAGTTTTTCGTTAATAACTAAAAAAATATTATTGTATAAGCAATTTTGAAAAAAGCTCGTTAAAGAGGAGGAAATTTCCTACAAAAAAGTCCCGACTCCCGAAACTTCATCTCCGTTATTTATAATTTAGTTTGACGTTGAAAATAGGGTTAAGCGCGGCTGTAACGGCATGCGCGCGCTGCCGCTAAAGAGAGTTTATCAAAAGAAATATATTTTTTTTATAACATAAAATGTCATTTTAAAAATTTGAAAAAATCCAGTATCTTCTCAATACTTGAATGAATCGAGTCCCGTAGAAAAAAGTTTTATCACCATTTTTCAAAAAGTTATTCAATTGTTAACTAACAAATTTTTTCCCAATCTTCGTTGGCATAAATAATGGGATAAAAGGTATAAATAATTGGCCTATAAATTTTAAACTTCGTGGAGCCCTTTTGATATATATATACTCCATACGATCCTGCGATAAAAGTTCATAAAAATTTATTAATTTGTTAATTATGATTTTTTATAACTTTTACAAAATGAAATATCTAAAAATTGTTGATACATTTTTTTTTTCAATTGATATTTAGCTATGTCTGTTTTCACATTGAACAATGGCAGTTTTCAACATAGGATATGAATTTTTCACGTAATTTGTTTATTAAATGTAGAGAAATTCAATATTTTTGAAATTTTTTTTTGCTATTCTGTTGTCTAGAGATAATTATGATTTAAATTTTTTTTCCTGAATTCCAATTTTTAATTGTTTAAAATCGTTTTTTTTTATATTTCGATTGTTCAAATTAATACATAATAAAATAAATATAAATAAAATAATAATAAAAATTATTTTGCTTTTGAAAATCATAATTTTCACTTTCAAATACTTTGGCAAAAAAAATTTTATTTCATTTATCATTTAATTGTTTATTAGTTTAACAATTTGTTATACACAAATATTGACCAACGTTATTTTTTTTGAAGCAGAAAACAAATATAAAAACTGTTATATATAAAAAAGTGCCATAAAAAATTATATTACATATAATAAATAAAAAAAATTTATGGCACTTTTTTATATATAGCTGTTTTTATAATTTTTTCCTCTGCTTCGGAAAAAAATATAACGTTGGTCAATATTTGTTCACAAGAAATTGTTAAAATAATAAACAATTACATAATAAATACAATTTTTTTTTGCCAAACTATTTAAGAGTGTAAATTATGACTTTTGAAAGCAAAATTATTTTTATTATTATTTTATTTATATTCATTTTATTATTTATTTATTTATACAATCGAAATATAAAATAATCGATTTTGAACAATTAAAAATTAAAATCAAGAAACAAATTTTTGAATTTCTCTATTTGTTTAAAACAATTTAATAAACAAATTACGTAAAAAATTCATATCTTATGTTAATAACTGCCATTGTTTAATGTGAAAACAGACACTAAATATCAATTGAAAAAAAAATTCATCAACAATTTTTAGATATTTCATTTTGCAATTTTTATAAAAAATTTTAATTACCAATTAATGAATTTTTATGAACTTTTATCGCAGGATCGTATGGAGTATATATATCAAAAGGACTCCACGAATTTTTAAATTTATAGGCCAATTATTTATACCTTCTATCCCATGATTTATGCCAACGGAAATTGGGAAAAAATTTGTTGGTTAACAATTGAATAACTTTTTGAAAAATGGTGATAACACTTTTTTTTCTACGGGACTCGATTTATTCAAGTGTTATGAAGATACTGTATTTTTTCAAATTTTTAAAATTACATTTTATGTTATAAAAAAATTATTTCTTTTGATAAACTCTCTTTAGCAGCAGCGCGCGCATGCCGTAACAGCCGCGCGGAACCCTATTTTCAACGTCAAATTAAAATTATAAATAATGGAGATACAGTTTCCTTTTTTTTTATTGGAAATTTCCTCCTCTTCAACGAGCTTTTTTCAAAATTGCTTAAATATTAATATTTTTCAAGTTATTAATGAAAAACTAAATACCATTTTTTTCAATCTAATTTTTTAAATAACAATTGCAATTTTTTATCTGCACCAGAATCCTCCAAAAACATTTTTTTAGATGTGATTCCGAATCGAATGAGCTATCGCTCATATTTTTAGGACATTTATCTCTATTTTTCATGTTTTTGAACTTGATGAATAGACTAATTGTGGTTTCTAGTGTTGGATTAGCGGGTAGTGCTTTTCTCAGAAAATCGACTATGGAGTGGAACCCAAATTGTTCATCTAATAGATTTGCTTTTTCTATGACTGTTGTTGCAATGGAACCATCCGCTTGTGTTACTGGTGGAATTGTGGATTTTGTGAAGTTTTGATTAACAGCTTTAGCCACCAACCAGAAGGATCTGGACCCATTGGGATTGGCAAGCAGTTTATCCCTAATTCCCCGCTTGTGAAGTTCTTTGACTTGCAGCCACTAAATTTCTCAAAACAGGCAAAATTCGGTTCAGTGAAGGTTTACGTTTTGGTGAATTAATGGAAGTGGATTCATAATTCAGCTACTGAACCTTCCGAGTTGATTCATAATTGAGATACTGAAACTTCCGAGTTCCTTTGGCATTCAGACACTCAATTGAGAAGGATTTTCATTATCACTGATCGACAAATTCATTTTTGAAAACTACAATTTCTCAAGAGGCAAAATGCAGTTTACTGAATGTTTATGTTTAGATGAATAGATGGAGGTGGATTCATATAACGGCTACTGAACCTTCCCGGTTTCTTTGATTGGTATTTACACAAAAAACTTGAAAGGATAATCATTATCACTGATAGACACATTCACTTTTGAAAACTACGAGTCCCCAAGAAGGACAAAATGTACTACACTGAAGGCTTACGTTTTGGTGAATTGATGGAGGTGGATTCATAATTCGGCTACCAAACCCTCCGAGTTCCTTTGGCATTCAGACACCAAATTGAAAAGTATTATCATTATCACTGATCGACTAATTCATTTTTGAAAACTACAATTTCCCAAGAGGCAAAATGCAGTTCACTGAAGGTTTATGTTTTGATAAATTGATGGCGGTGGACTCATAATTCGGCTACTGAACCATCCAAGGTCCTTTGGCATTCAGACACCATATTGAGAAGGATTATCATTATTACTGATCGACAAATTCATTTTTGAAAACTACAATTTCCCAAGAGGCAAGTACACTGAAGGTTTATGTTTTGATAAATTGATGGCGGTTGATTCATAATTCGGCTACTGAACCTTCCAAGTTCCTTTGGCATTCAGACACCATATTGAGAAGGATTATCATTATTACTGATCGACAATTTCTTTTTTGAAAACTACAATTTCCCAAGAGGCAAGTACACTGAAGGTTTATGTTTTGATAAATTGATGGCGGTGGATTCATAATTCGGCTACTGAACCTTCCAAGTTCCTTTGGCATTCAGACACCATATTGAGAAGGATTATCATTATTACTGATCGACGATTTCTTTTTTGAAAACTACAATTTCCCAAGAGGCAAAATGCAGTTCACTGAAGGTTTATGTTTTGATAAATTGATGCCGGTGGACTCATAATTCGGCTACTGAATCTTCCAAGATTCTTTGGCATTCAGACACCAAATTGAGAAGGATTATCATTATTACTGATCGACAAACTCATTTTTGAAAACTACAATTTCCCAAGAGGCAAGTACACTGAAGGTTTATGTTTTGATAAATTGATGGCGGTGGATTCATAATTCGGCTACTGAACCTTCCAAGTTCCTTTGGCATTCAGACACCATATTGAGAAGGATTATCATTATTACTGATCGACGATTTCTTTTTTGAAAACTACAATTTCCCAAGAGGCAAAATGCAGTTCACTGAAGGTTTATGTTTTGATAAATTGATGCCGGTGGACTCATAATTCGGCTACTGAACCTTCCAAGGTCCTTTGCCATTCAGACACCAAATTGAGAAGGATTATCATTATTACTGATCGACAAACTCATTTTTGAAAACTACAATTTCCCAAGAGGCAAGTACACTGAAGGTTTATGTTTTGATAAATTGATGGCGGTGGATTCATAATTCGGCTACTGAACCTTCCAAGTTCCTTTGGCATTCAGACACCATATTGAGAAGGATTATCATTATTACTGATCGACGATTTCTTTTTTGAAAACTACAATTTCCCAAGAGGCAAAATGCAGTTCACTGAAGGTTTATGTTTTGATAAATTGATGCCGGTGGACTCATAATTCGGCTACTGAATCTTCCAAGATCCTTTGGCATTCAGACACCAAATTGAGAAGGATTATCATTATTACTGATCGACAAACTCATTTTTGAAAACTACAATTTCCCAAGAGGCAAGTACACTGAAGGTTTATGTTTTGATAAATTGATGGCGGTGGATTCATAATTCGGCTACTGAACCTTCCAAGTTCCTTTGGCATTCAGACACCATATTGAGAAGGATTATCATTATTACTGATCGACGATTTCTTTTTTGAAAACTACAATTTCCCAAGAGGCAAAATGCAGTTCACTGAAGGTTTATGTTTTGATAAATTGATGCCGGTGGACTCATAATTCGGCTACTGAATCTTCCAAGATCCTTTGGCATTCAGACACCAAATTGAGAAGGATTATCATTATTACTGATCGACAAACTCATTTTTGAAAACTACAATTTCCCAAGAGGCAAGTACACTGAAGGTTTATGTTTTGATAAATTGATGGCGGTGGATTCATAATTCGGCTACTGAACCTTCCAAGTTCCTTTGGCATTCAGACACCATATTGAGAAGGATTATCATTATTACTGATCGACGATTTCTTTTTTGAAAACTACAATTTCCCAAGAGGCAAAATGCAGTTCACTGAAGGTTTATGTTTTGATAAATTGATGCCGGTGGACTCATAATTCGGCTACTGAATCTTCCAAGATCCTTTGGCATTCAGACACCAAATTGAGAAGGATTATCATTATTACTGATCGACAAACTCATTTTTGAAAACTACAATTTCCCAAGAGGCAAGTACACTGAAGGTTTATGTTTTGATAAATTGATGGCGGTGGATTCATAATTCGGCTACTGAACCTTCCAAGTTCCTTTGGCATTCAGACACCATATTGAGAAGGATTATCATTATTACTGATCGACGATTTCTTTTTTGAAAACTACAATTTCCCAAGAGGCAAAATGCAGTTCACTGAAGGTTTATGTTTTGATAAATTGATGCCGGTGGACTCATAATTCGGCTACTGAATCTTCCAAGATCCTTTGGCATTCAGACACCAAATTGAGAAGGATTATCATTATTACTGATCGACAAACTCATTTTTGAAAACTACAATTTCCCAAGAGGCAAGTACACTGAAGGTTTATGTTTTGATAAATTGATGGCGGTGGATTCATAATTCGGCTACTGAACCTTCCAAGTTCCTTTGGCATTCAGACACCATATTGAGAAGGATTATCATTATTACTGATCGACGATTTCTTTTTTGAAAACTACAATTTCCCAAGAGGCAAAATGCAGTTCACTGAAGGTTTATGTTTTGATAAAATGATGGCGGTGGATTCATAATTCGGCTACTGAACCTTCCAAGGTCCTTTGGCATTCAGACACCAAATTGAGAAGGATTATCATTATTACTGATCGACAAATTCATTTTTGAAAACTACAATTTCTCAAGAGGCAAGTACACTGAAGGTTTATGTTTTGATAAATTGATGGCGGTGGATTCATAATTCGGCTACTGAACCTTCCAAGTTCCTTTGGCATTCAGACACCATATTGAGAAGGATTATCATTATTACTGATCGACGATTTCTTTTTTGAAAACTACAATTTCCCAAGAGGCAAAATGCAGTTCACTGAAGGTTTATGTTTTGATAAATTGATGCCGGTGGACTCATAATTCGGCTACTGAACCTTCCAAGGTCCTTTGCCATTCAGACACCAAATTGAGAAGGATTATCATTATTACTGATCGACAAACTCATTTTTGAAAACTACAATTTCCCAAGAGGCAAGTACACTGAAGGTTTATGTTTTGATAAATTGATGGCGGTGGATTCATAATTCGGCTACTGAACCTTCCAAGTTCCTTTGGCATTCAAACACTATATTGAGAAGGATTATCATTATTACTGATCGACGATTTCTTTTTTGAAAACTACAATTTCCCAAGAGGCAAAATGCAGTTCACTGAAGGTTTATGTTTTGATAAATTGATGCCGGTGGACTCATAATTCGGCTACTGAACCTTCCCGGTTTCTTTGACTGGTATTCACATACAAAACTTAGAAAGATGATCATTATCACTGATCGACACATTCACTTTTGAAAACTACGAGTCCCCAAGAAGGGCAAAATGTAGTTCACTGAAGGCTTACGTTTTGGTGAATTGATGGAGATGGATTCATAATTCGGTTACCGAGCATTCCGGGTTCGTTTTATTCGTATTCAGATATCAAATTGAGGAGGATGACCATTATCACTGATAAACAAATCCACCTTTGAAACCTACAATTTTCCAAGACGCCTCTGCGACGCATGTCCCCGTTCCAAAGACGCTCGCCGACATTTTCTCCTTTTCCTCGTGCAGAGTTGAAACGACAGCATTTTCCCGGCGTAGGCGAGTATACGGAATGTTTCAAGGTTTTATTGTTCGCTTTTTTTGTTTTTAAATGAGTTCACTCGTAAAACCGGAGCTCTGCTCATTTTTGCGAGGATAATATTATTCAAAGACTCGGAGACTTTATGGGCCGTGGAACTGCAAGGAGTAATGTGAGGGTGCTTGTTCACTTTAGCTAATGGATACGTCGATAAATCATTCATATGGAGAGGGCAGTGGCGTAGTGGGGGTTAGGTAATGACCGTTGTTTAAGTTGGGGTTGATATTTAGCCACGTTTGAGAGGGTCTGGTTTGAACTTCGAGTTTTTATAATTGATACAGGATTAATAGTAGTTCTGATTTTGTCCGTTTGTTTGCGACCATTTGTTAATCATTTTGTAAGATCACAATTTAACAATAGAAGATGTTTCTCAGTGAATAAACCCACAAATAATCACCTCAAATGCCAAAAGCTTCCCCCCCCAGCCAGTTAGCGAGGGGAACCTACTACCCCAGTCCATCCACCCCCCTCTCCAAGCGGTCCTCAACTCACTGATGGGCACTTCAGCAAGATTGACATGTGACCTCTTTTGGTCGAAAGTCAGCCTTTAGGTGCTATTCTTTCGCGATCGGTAAAAAGTGTTTTGTCTGACTATTCCTCACTGAATTTTTGCATGGGGCTTCACCTCAAATGTCAGTATGTTAAATTGAGAAGCATTTTGAAGCTTTATTTATTGCCTATCAGAAAGTGGCGAAAGCTACTTTCTTATCATTTTGTCTCGAAGGTTGCGCGTTATTATTATAATCATTATCATATCGTTTACACACATCTCTTGTATCTATCTTATTTCCGACCCTGGATTTTATCTCAACCTGATTAACTAGATGAAAAAAATCGTCATGAAAACTTACTTTACATCATATACCCAATAAAACTGTTAATTACAAAAAATATTTAGCAAAACACGAAATCTGTGTTTTATTTGTAGCCATTACTTGGGAATACTGTACATATTGACTGTGGTTTAGTGAATATTTGTAGTTTCAAGTGCACTCGTTCATTTGGAGCATTTCATCATGAACATTGAGGTTCAGGAATGGAGTTGAGAACTAAAATCATAAATTCAACAAATTAATCAAATACTGAACAAGAAAACACAAGTGAAATAATGAATATGGGCAAAATGTGAAATCATTCAGATGGAATTATTTTTAGATGCAATTATTTTATCCTTTGATTCCATCCCATCTCTTTGTGGCTTCAGCATGGATGTGACGTTTGGCTAGTTCCAATTGTTGAAGTCATCAGGCCGTAGGTGCCACTGGGTCCTGAAATTCTTAGTCCAGCCGCTTCCTTGGCTAAAGAGTCGGCCTGATGACTTCAATCAATTGCAGAACTAGTCTAATGTTACACCCATGCTCCATCCTTAAAGAGATGGGATGGAATCAAAGGATGTAATCTTGCCAGAATCACCTTGGACGACCGTGGGAAGCTGGCGCTGAAGAAATATCTAGCGATGACCAGGAAAAATTTTCGCCTAACAGTAGGATTTCTGACTGGTCACTGTCAACTAAGAAAACACTTCCATAATATGGGGCTAGTGGAAAAACCTCTATGCAGGATGTGTGAACAGGAAGATGAGACTGTCAGGCATGTCCTGTGCGAGTGCCCGGAGTTATCGTCAATAAGAGAGTGTGTATTCGGCGAGTCTCCTAGTGACCTGTCCACCTTCCTGGATAGGACAGGATGGATGATGACCTAGGTCAGTGGTCGCCAACCTGTCGATCGCGAGCTACCGGTAGCTCGCGGAGGCAATTCTGGTAGCTCTCACAACGATTTTAATTTGAAAAATACAAACTGCAAAAATCAGAGAAGCTTTCGAAAATTCCACAAAAAAAATCTAATTGTCATAATATTAAACATAAACAGCGGCAACGTTGCGGTGAGCGATCTGCCGCTGACGCCATTAAGCTAGAATCGGCTAGAACCGACCAGCCGGACCAGCGCGTTAGTGTTCGAGAACGATCTGGATTGCTTTGAACGGGATAAATACGCACGGCGCGGCGACATTGCGCTTAGTTTAAAACTGAACGCGTAACCAATGTCCAGCGATTGGGTTAGTAGAGAACAACAAAAATAATATTATGGCAACCAGTTGTAAGAAGGTAAAGACATAACAATGTTATTCGGAATGGAAAGAACAATTGACTGTCAATACGGGGACCTACTCCTTCACTCTGAAGTCCGATGGTTAAGTAGAGGACGGGTGCTGAAACGTTTTAATGATGTCCTATCTGGCATAGTTCAATTTTTCAAACAACGCGATGAACCGACTCCGGAACTAGAAAATTCAATCTGGCTTAGAGATTTTTGTTTTCTCGTGGACATTACAGAGAAATTAAACGAACTTAATTTGCAGCTTCAGGGGAGAGACAAAGAAGTAGCGGAAATGGTTTCTGATATAAAAGCATTTATCAAAAAGCTGGAGTTTTGGGAACAAAACCTAATTAACAGCGATGCCAAGCATTTTCCTATTCTTTCAGAAAAAATATCTCAAAATCCATTAGAACCCTATGACAACAAATATCATGTAGAAATCATTTCTACCCTGAAGAATAACTTCAAAAATCATTTTAAGGATTTCAATGAAATGGCTTTAGTAGCGCAGTTTGTTGTTTCACAATTTATGGAAATTGATATCCAACAGTTTGCAACTTGTTATATGCAGAACTTTGGCGAAGACATCGCTGCAACAGAAATGGAAGTCATTGAGTTTCAAAATGATTTAGCCTTAAAATCGTTAGTCTCAAGTATTGAATGTATCTGGCCTATTGTAAGTAAAGACAAATATTCAGTTCTATGCCATGTTGCCTTGAAAGTGAAAGCATTATTCAGTTCAACCTATTTGTGTGAATCTTCTTTTTCCAATATGAAGTTTATTAAGAACAAATATCGCAATCGACTTACAGATGAATATTTGGATAATTGTATTCGAATGGCTGCATCAAATTATACTGCAAACATTAAAAAAATTATCGATGAGTCTGAGTGCCAGCCTTCTCATTGAACATGCTTTTTTATTTTTCAATGTTAATGTTCATGATAGTGCGTTACTTTTTTGTTGTTATCATTAACTATTTTTAAATCATACGTGACATGCCGTTGTGGCTGGATAAAAGTTTGTGTTTATTTTTCAAACACCTTCGTTTGATAGGTAGGAATGTAGCTATGAACAAGTACGTATTAGTAATATTAGTTATTTTGTTATTAGTTTATTATTAGTACCTATGTATTATGTATTACCAGTTAAATAGTAAAATAAATACATATAATGATAACTGTGGATTATTTCATTTACGTTGCATTACGAGGCTTCCGTGTGGGTAGCTCGCTGTTTATTCCAAAATTAACAAAGTAGCTCAACACATTGAAGAGGTTGACGACCACTGACCTAGGTCAACTCCTCGGGAGGATGTACAATGGGACACATGTGGCCTAAGTGCTGTGAGCTTACACTCACCCTCCCTACTCTACCGAAACAGATAATCAGGGTGTCCAGAACTATGTTCCAAAGAAGGGGTGATTAGACCCCTCCCTTCTACATTGATACTTATTGTTCTACTGGAAAGCATCTTGAGTATCCATTCTCCTACTACTAGAGGTACATCCCTGGAGTTTAGTTGCTGGGTAATTATTGGAAAGGTTGTTTTACCGAACGCTTCCTCGATATCTATCAATATACCCAAGGTGGATTCTTTGTTGTCCAATGATCTTTCGATTCCGCCTACCAAATAGTGAAGGATCGAATCAGTAGATCTTCCCAGGGTATATTTATGCTGATTTGGATAAAGTGGGTTGTGAACTAGTACTTCATCTCGTATGTACCGCTCACATAGCATCTCCATAGTTTTTAAAAAGAACGATGTGAGACTAATTGATCGGAATGCGTTTGATAAGGTGTAGTCCATTCTACCTGATTTGGGTATTTATACCACTTGTACTTCTCTCCACTTACTGGGAATATATATCAGAGCTAGAGAGGCTCTCAATATTAGAACCAGGTGCGGCAAAAGAATATCCAATCCCCATTGAAGTAGGGCTGGTCTTATTCCGTCAGGTCCTGGTGACTTGAAGGGGGAAAATCCCGATATGGCCCATCTTATCTTGTCGTCATCAATTACTGCATTAGCAGATTGCCAATTGTATTGTGAGGGTGTTGTTGGTACTTCCGTCCAGTTCGTCTTTCTAGGAAAGATAGAACCTGGGAAGTGAGTTTCCATAAGAATATTAGCGCTCTCTTGAAGGTTGGTGGCTTCGTCGCCATTTTCTCTCGTCTGGATGCCGATACACTTATGGTGGTCATTTGAGAGTGCCTTCCGTAGTCTAGAAGCTAGTGGGAAGTCTTCGACTGCCTCACAATAGGTTCTCCGGGCCTCTCTTTGCTTTACTCTGCAGTCCTCTTCCAGTCTTGTACGTTTTGCCTTGTTAAAGGTCGTTCTCGCTGTCTTCCTGAGGCATATTAACAGTTAAACTCGGAGCGAGTTTGAACACGTTTGCTCACTACACATTCAAATCATACAATCATAAAAAGAAGAGGACCAAGAGCAATTCCATGTGAGACTCTAAAATGTCTTTCTGCTATGGAACTATTCAACTTTCACGCAAAAAACTTATGAGTTGTTGATTATCAAAAAGAATTTCAACTTTGCTTTACATTCCAAAAAACAAACGTTCAAGCACCACTGTTTGTAACTTTTATCAAATCCAGAAACGATCTATTCGTGCCAACATGTCCCAAATTAACGCAATTATTTCCTAATCGTCGTTAGGATCAGATCGATCATCCGGCATACCTTCACGTACGTCGAAACGAAAAAAAATAAAAAGAAAAAAAAACATGCTCCGCCTCGATGATAAATGATGTAGAAAATTGTATCCGCACGTATATCTCTTGCCTTCTTCGTGACATAAAAATGAAACGCTGCTTCGGTGGTAGTATGAAAAGCTTTTCGATTTGAATATTATAGGTATTCATTGAAGGGAGCGGGATGTTTGAATAACGGGCAGGCAGCTATCGAATTCGTATCGAATGAAATGTTTGGATAAGGGCTTTCTAGGCTTTCTTTTTTGCGATATCGTTTCGATTTCAGCAAAGGTTTGAGCTACCGAAATATGCATCACGTATGCCTCAAAATGATTTAGTAATGAAGCTAGATTACTTGCTACTTTATAATCTCAAAATAGGAATTGAATATATTATGTTTCCATAAAATAAAAATCATATTTTTTGTCAGTAAAAATGAAAACTAGTTCGAAGTTCGAGAGCAAGAGTCATTGAATGGCAAAGGGTTGAGGGCGTGGAGGGCGTGGAAAATATCTGTCGAATACTTTCACCATCAACGCTGGTGTTCCCCAGGGATCCATATTGTCTCCATCCCTCTTTTTATTGTATATCAACGACTTATTGTCTTATTGTCGCGAATGATAGGAAGCGTTGTCAAGAACTATTACACTATTGGCATCTGTTCTTATGTTCTACGACATCCAAACATATTTCAAATTCCACTTCTTCAGTATGTCTAGAAGGCTGATGTGCTTTTCTAAAATTACTCTCAACCGAGCCAGTAGATTTAAACTTAGCTATTATCCTACTAACTGTTGACTAATGAATATTTCTTGCAGGATGTCTGGCATTGAAAATATCAGCTACTTGTCGGTGACCAGTATTCTCGCCGCATATTAAAACGATTTCAATTTTCTCTTCAGCATTTTTAACAACACACTAGACAACGAATACACTATTTTAAATCTAAAACAGATAAACACTATTTTGATTTATTCTAGAAATGTCATATGAATTCAGTTCAGTTCGATTGTTTCCACAGTATCTACCCTTAGTTTAATTTCGTTGTAATTTTTCGTAATTAGTAAATCATAGTTTGACTGTTTGAAAAGTGCAGTAAAGAATAAATTATTGAATTTTCATTGATAGTTTTTCAATTATGCTTATGTATCAAGCTATTTCGCAAAAAGTAGAAATGAAGTGAACTATTTATCTGTTTTTAAAATCTGTATCAACTTTGCATAATTTTTGGCATAATTTTTTCTGGTGTTTTGAATTTTTGCGAAATAAGTTGCATTTAGAATTGCAATTGGTAATAAAAATGCCTTGGAAAGATAAGTTAGGCATAAAGCACTAACTTTGTTGAGGTTTGGCTAAATTTGAGAAATCGACAAATGTCAAATTTTCGAAAAACTGTGAAAAAAACCAAATTTGTACTAGAGAGCTAAAAATTGGCATATGGGTAAAAAATGAAAAAACAATCATCTTTTCTCTTTACCGATTTTCGAAATTCGACCAATAACTGCTTTTCTGAACATTTTTTGGAAAAAATGTCAAATTGGACAGGGAAGAAAAATCACTTGATCGGTCATATGCATGTCAGTTGGCATCATTTTTAAAGCACAACCTAATGAAAATATCAAAAGTTGCTTGAAGAGATGAACAAAAAAAATCCCATTTGATGCGGATTTTATGTGTGACATTGTATATAGCGGTGAATCTGTGTTCAATCTCCTTCTCTTTTTATCTTTACTAGCTTTTAGTACAACTGACTTACCATATATACCCAAATGTATCAAAAATGGTTAATAAATATTATTATTATATGATCCTTTGTTTGAAGGCATGTTAGGCATACACATTCACGAACCATCAGTCCTCCCTTTCGTAACTGTGTCGTGAGTGTCACACCGAGTTTTTTCCAAATAGAAAATCTGCCGTTATTTTTGTATATATTCAGTTAATTGTTCTAAGTATTTGTTACGCAATTCCACTTTTCTTCTGCTTTCCATAACTGCTTGACGTTTGTTTATCATTTTAAATCAAAATCCTAGTTTCTTTATCCAATTCTGAAAAGTTTTGTAACAGCAGTACTATTAGTACTTGTCTAAGAACGCCACATTTTGAACGCAGATAACAAAAACCGAATAACCGGATTTGGAATCCATTACTAATACAAAATTTTTATATTTCATTCGTTACAATCTATTGTATATTCATATATGTGATATAACCTACGCACAGGTTCATCCTTCTTTGGGAACTATATTTAGTTGTCGTTAACTGAGATTATTGTATATTTCAAATTGAATGGCAATAAATATTATTATTATTATCTCCTAATGAAGTGGATTGCATAAAACTAAAGATGAAGAGTGTATATCCAAGGAAAAAACAAAACTTAACCGAAAACAAGGTTGAATCCTTTTTTTCGCTTCATTTTTCGAAATTCGAGTCGACCACACTGTATCAAACTTGTTTCTACCTCTTTCCGATTTGGTTCGCTCGTTTTTTTTTCTTAACTTCGTTCCGTTCAAATGACGATCAATGCATTCTGCAAGCTTCTCGAGGAAATACGACGCCTTGAGCCATAATGGAATCTTGGGAAAGTGGGATTTGTTGGTTTTCGTGTGAGGACGAAAAGGAGCAAAAAGTGGCTGAAGCGGTCTCCGTGTTGATTAAAACCCGGGATCTAGGTATTCCTGTGGGAACAACTCAATAATACAGGCAGGAAGATATCAGGCTTCTTGTTAAGTTCGAATATCTTACTTCCTATAAGGTTGAGATGAGGTTCACCGTCTAGCAAAGAGATGGCGTTGCAGTCAGTTTAATTCAATTAGCGGTTGAAATACAAAACATGTAAGGACAGGTGGAAGTTTGCAGATCTTAAATTCTTAGTGAAATAAAAAACAAATACATCGCAAATCTTTTATTGTCTAAAAAAATCGTTAATGGTAAAAGAAATAACTCAGGAACTTGCATTGCAAAACAAATCGGCAGCTGTACATCGGTGAAAATGTTAATGGCAATACTCGTGGCAATTTGATTAATGCACAAATCACGTGAAACCGTTTACAAAACTGTCTGCAAAATACTGGTGCGAGCTCATTGGCGCACTTATTAAGTACGATGACGGGCATTTCATCAGGACCAGAGGTCTTGTTGATATTCAGCTGTTTCAGAATTCACATCACTAGAAGTAATTTTTGGCATTGTAGATTCTAGTGGGGGAATAGTGGGTGGTGTCTTTCCCAGAAAATCAACTGTGGAGTGGAACGCAAATTGTTTAGCTATTAGGTCTGCTTTTTCTATAGCTGCTGTTGCAATTGAACCATGCGCTTGTGTTAGCGTTAGAAGAAGAAGAACAGTTCTTACGTATTCGGGCTACTGTGATATCGCCGGAATTCGCATCCAGTGTGAACGTCCCCTAAAACCACACCAGCGTTTAGATCGGGGGTCTCCAAAGCAAACTTACGCTTTTTTTACATTTCAATTATTATTGTGTATTGTGACGAGTAGTGGTACTATCTTTTTCAGCTACCCGCTAGGTGGCATTAGGCGTAATCAAATATTTGGAATTACCGCGTTGGTTCGAGAAAGTTCTGGTTCTAGCTAGTGTATTTCGATCACCTCGAGATGGCAGTAATAATTGCATATAAAAAGGCTAGCGGCGCAACTGCGAGTTAGTCTGCGTAGGAAAGGCGAAGGAAGCGAAACTGTCTATTGTGAAAAAAGTAACACCCGTCGATAAAAGTATTTTGATTTGATTTATTGTTTTTATGTGTGATTTGTTACTATGGAAAAGAAGAGAAAAATCGACAGTGAATGCAGAACGTTCCAAGAAAAATGGAACTTTCAGTGTTTTGTGATTGAGTCCAGTAATAAGGCGCTATGTTTAATTTGTAATGAATCCATAGCTGTTCTCAAAGACTATAACATTAAACGACACTATGAATCGAAACATCTTCAAAGTTACTCCAAGTATACAGGAAGTTTGCGGAAGGAAAAATTTGAAGCTTTGGAACGCGGACTCAAATCGCAGCAATCTTTGTTTACCAAAGCGAATACTGAACAAGAGTCTGCAACTCACGCCAGCTTTCGTGTGGCTCTTGAAATCGGAAAACCATTCACCGATGGAGAAATGATGAAAGAATGCTTGATTGCAGTAGCCGATGAAATATGCCCCGAAAAGGTAAATTTATTTAAAAGTATCAGTTTGTCAACAAACACCGTGGCTCGGAGGGTGCAAGACATCGCAGAAAATATATCATCCCAACTGTCTGACAAAAATGGACATCATGAGTGGTTTTCTCTAGCATTGGATGAGTCAACGGATGTGTCAGATACTGCTCAGGTAGTGATTTTTATTCGCAGAGTAGATACAAGCTATGAAGTGTATGAAAAACTTCTTGATATTGATAGTATTCACGGCACGACAACTGGGGCAGATATTTTCAAGGGAGTTAAAAATGCCATTAATAAAAAGAACCTTCGATGGAGAAATTTGAAATCTACAACAACTGATGGAGGCAAAAATATGTATGGTAAAAATAAAGGAGTGGTTGCACTTGTGTCAAAGGCTGTAGAAAATGATGGTGGTTCAAAACTATTAGTCTTACATTGTATCTATCATTCATCAACAGTCCTTGTGCGGAAAGTGTTTGGATATGTCTGAAGTTCTAAAACCAATCATATCAGTTGTTGACTTCATTAGATCCACTGGGCTGAATCACCGACAATTCCGTGAGTTTATTCAACAGATTGGAGAAAATGATTTACCATATCATACTGCCGTACGCTGGCTTAGTTGCGGAAAAGTCCTTAAGCGCTTTTTTGAACTTCGAGCAGAGATCTAAATTTTTTTTAAATGAGAAGCAGCGTCCTTTTGCCGATTTAGAAAATAGTGAATGGATGTGGAACTTAGCCTTCTATGTTGATTTGACAAATCATATGAATGAACTGAATTTGAGATTGCAAGGAGAAAATCAGCTTCTCCCTGATTTATACACCAATATCAAATCCTTCAGGCAGAAAATAATACTATTTCAATCGCAATTACGTAAAAAATGTTTCACACATTTTGAAACATGTGAAATATTCAGCCACACTACAGAGACTGAATTTCCCGTCAATTTTGCAATCGAAACTTTGAGTGCTTTGAAAATAAATTTTGATACTCGTTTTTCAGATTTTGATGTCATTGCGAATGAAATTAAGCTTTTTCAAAATCCTTTTGATTCTGACATTGAAACCCGGGCTCCGGAAGTCCAAATGGAAATTATTGATTTACGGTGCAGTGATATGCTTAAGAACAAATATCAAAATTCATCTTTGTTGGAATTTTATAAGAGTGTTCCACTGGAACAATTTGATGATCTGCATAAATTTGCTCGTGGGTTGTTTGCTGTTTTTGGTACTACTTACTTGTGTGAGAAAACGTTTTCCAAGATGAAGTACACAAAGAATGTTTACAGATCTCAATTAACCGATGAGCATCTTAAATCCCTTTTGATAATTGCTACAAGTAAAATTGATCCACAACTACAAAGTATTGTCGCTGAAAAATCACATTTACATAAATCTCATTAGTGTTTTTGTTTTACTGTGATTCATTTCAATTATTTGTTAGTTATTAATATGCTTAAACTTAGATACTTAATTAAGTTTTCTTTGTCATCATTTCTGTCGTTAAGTTTTACCTCACAAGTAAATAAAACCGAGTAATTATCATTCTGTGTTTTCTTCTTCAACTTATCACAGCAATAGTAACAACAATTAGGTAATCATTGGCTGTCGCGGGCCGGATTGATGACACTGTCGGGCTGGATTTGGCCCGCGGGCCGTAGTTGGGAGACCCCTGGTCTAGATTGAGCAGAACATTAATAATTCAACCAATACTTACCGTATCTCGTAATTAGGGTGACTAGGATTCGGAAAAGATTCGAAAGCTTTGGGATACGAACCGGCTTGATTTATTCGACAGCAATCACCCTTCGGTTGGCAGAATACACACCTGGGAGTGCGCTAGCGACATCTATCATTGGCACTGATAGATTTATCGCGTGTACAGACTGAGCGTTGCCGCAAATAGCCGCAACGAGGTTCAGTGAGAAGGACGGCGATGCCGTTTTCTAGGGATATTCGGACTCGCAAACACGGAATGTACAGTCGGAATTTGTGTGTGGGGTATGTCACTGGAATATTAGGTTATTTCAAAAGGTTCGCCGGTTTTTATGAGTCTACTTCAAAATAATAATGATAATAATAATAAATGCTTGGTCAAAAGTCAATTCCTGCAACGTCGGATACGGAACTCTTAAATTATCGTAACTTTCCTACCACAAACAGTTCATTCTTTCTATCTCCGGTCACAGAACATGAAGTCCTAACCACCATAAATAGTCTAAACAACTCAGGTTGCTTGGATTCTTACGAACTAAATAGCTTCGTCATCAAGGAAGTAGCTGATATAATTGTAAAGCATATCACTTCCCTCATAAATCTGATTTTCTTGTCCGGTATCTACCCGGATGCTTTCAAAATATCAAAAGTCTTACCTCTTCATAAAAAAGGGAACCTTTCGGATACGAATAATTATCGACCAATAACTATCATCTCTATCTTCAGTAAAATAATCGAGACTCTCCTGAAACAGCGTTTATATAACTATTTTGAACAAAACAGGTTATTTACCCACTCACAATTCGGATTTAGAAGAGAGAGATCAACGTCGCGTCGCAAGCTGTTCTTAAGGTGGTGAGTGATGTGATCGAGGGCCTTGAGGAGGGCAAGATAACCGCCATCACACTCTGCGACCTATCTAAGGCGTTTGATTGCATCTCTCACTCTATTCTTCTGGATAAGCTGCAGTTCTATGGAATAAGAGGTGTAGCTTTATCGCTCATTGTCTAATATTTAACAAATCGTTTACAAGCTGTCACATATAACAGCTGCACATCTAATTATAAACCTATCAAACATGGAGTGCCCCAGGGCTCAGTCCTCGGTCCTCTATTGTTCATCATTTACATCAATGATCTACCTAATTTTTCACATCCCTATAAGTCAGTTTTATTTGCTGACGATACAACGCCCATCTTTTCAAGTGACACCTTGCCGGATTTGCAACAGTCTGTAAAAATTTCACTCTCAAGTGCTGAAACGTGGTTTTCATTAAATAAACTAAAACTGAATAATGAAAAAACAAAGAATCTCACCTTTTGTTTGTCTAGCACTATGCCGAGTGACAACAGTGTGAAATTGCTAGGCATAAACATAGATAGTAAATTATCTTGGCAAAATCATACGGATGACCTACGAGGTAAATTGGCCAGCTCAATTTTTTTGCTCCGTCAACTGAAGCCAATTACAAGTTTTCCAACACTCAAAAATGTATATTTTTCGTTATTTCACTCTGTCATTACTTATGGGATTGTACTCTGGCGGAACGCCACTAGTGCTGTAGATATTTTCCGACTTCAAAAAAAAGCAATCAGGATACTTGCCAATGTGAGTTTTCGTGATCACTGCCAGCCCCTTTTTGCACAATTACGCATATTGCCTTTGCCTTCATTATTCATTTTCTCGGTTCTGCTCGAGATCCACAAAAATCGAATGTGTCTGCGCAAACAACCCGATATTCATAATCATTATACCAGAGCTGCAGGCAATATTCGTACTGATCGTTTTCGCTTAACCAAACAAATCACAGAAAAACTCTCTAAATTATAATCTTTACAACCTGTTACCGCAGGAATACAAAATCCTATCAGACAATAAATTCAAGAAGCGCTTAAAAGAATTTTTAATAACTAATTGTTTTCATTCTGCCAGTGATTTCATGGAGCATTTTCGACATCGCTAGTGTATTTCTATGGAGTACACTCGCTACTGCGACATTTTACAATAGCTAGTAGCAGTGTTACTATATTTTAAAATTTTATTTTTATTCTTATTTTGTTTCTCTATGTGTTGTACTCTTTTTAGATATTATTTCGACTTACTACACACATTATGTAATGTAAGGTAGTCAATGAAGATAACAAGATAACCTAATAAATCGCAGAATTCAACGTCTGCGCATGATAAATCAAGACACAAATTGCTCTTCCATCCAACCAGTAATAGATAATACACATTATTTGTAATCGAGAAAAAAAAGAGGAGATGGGAGAGTAGCAGAAGAAAAAGAAAGAAAAGCAGAAAAGAGAGGCAAAAAACGAATAAATGAGAATTTGATGTTCTCTATGTGAAAATCATGTCACAAACATAATGATAAATTTGATGATTTCTACCTATTTATGGTAAAAACATATTATGTATAGGTCAGTAAATGATATGTCAGAGAATATTCATTCAATTCAATCGAAATAAGCGACATTTGAATCAGTGCAATTTTGCCAACGTAACCTCGATTGATTCCGTCAGCCTAAAAAGTAATTGCTCGGCATCCGATGAAATCGACGAAGACCGTTATTGCCTGGTCCTGATTGGTGAAGGTTCCACCGGCGAGAAAGTTATCGAAGTGCTCGAAAAGATGTTAGTCAATTGCCGAGAGGTCTGGGGAGTACTGTGGATGAAGCAGAACTTCGACGCTCAATTCGTTGCCAATCGTTAACAATCACCTTCAAACAAACAGGAAATTGGAATTTGAAAAAAAAATAACAGCCTAAAGAGTACATTTGAAACAACCTAAAAGTATACCGCCAAAATTCTTCTGCGCATTGTTTTGAGTTGAATGTGGAATGAGGTAAAGGAGGCGCCATTTTTACTTATAGATACAAAATTTGTTTCGATATTCTGGATGGTTCCATGTAATTTTTTTGAGCAGTGGGGTTTGAAAGCTCTGGAACTCCAAGTTGAAGAGGTACATTTTTTGTCGGAGAAGGTCATACTCGTATATCTGAGTCATATATCTAGATTCCTGGCTGACATTCATTGCACGTCTAGAAATAATAAAAAGAAATTCACAGATGATAATGAAAATAATAAAGAGTCCAAACAGGGTGGGTCACTTTCAGAAGGGATGTATTTCTCTTTGCATCTCACTATTGCCATTATCCGTTGCGCTCAGAAATATTCGAGGGTATAACTGTGGCACCCCCGGAAACCGGAGGAACAAGGTCGTCCATTTGTTTTATATAAATGATCTTGAACTTTATGCCTCTGGAGAGAAGGATCTCCATCAGTCCTTGAGGGTAGTGGAAGAGTACACGCATGCTATCGGTATGAAATTTGGGATAGACAAATGTGCAATGGTCCATCTCAAAAGAGGACGATGCGGGGACTACGGAGATGATGTGCAGCTCGTAGATGGAAGCATCCTACACCATTTGGATGCCGGAGAGACGTATACTTACCGAGGGGTGGAACAACACCACTCACAAGAGATAACAGCAGTGTAGAAGTTTCTCCGCGGCAAGTATCAGCACAAACTTCGACAGATCTGGTCATTGGAACTGTCGGATAAGAACAAAGTTGCTGCAACAAATATGCTTGCCGTTCCAATCTTACTCTACTCGTTTGGAGTAGTGAAGTGGACTCGGGAGGAGCTGTATCAACTCGACGTAAAGACCCGAAAAATGATGTATCTCTATAGGAGTTTGCATTCCAAATCGTCCGTTCCACGATTGTACGTCCCCCGACAACAGGGAGGCCGTGGATTTTCGAGTTTGGAGTGTTTAGTTTTCGACACTGAACGAGGTGACCACAACTCTGTCACCAAGTTGAAACCCGTTCAGCAGAGGTCACCTCACTTCTGCGGAAACACAAGGATAAGCTAATGCATGGGGTCTTCTTCAATAACATTGGAGACCTTGGCTTATCAAAGCGCCTGACTTTCGCTTGCCTCAGGTCGAGTGGGCTGAAGTCGGAAATTGAGAGGTTCATTATGGCTTGCCAGGATGGTCTCTTCAACACCTTAGTCTACCGCAGTCGCGTGATGGGTATAGAGGTTCCTGACACAAGGGGCAGGGCCTGCCGCGAGTCCCTAATGCACTTGATATCAGAATGTCCAGCATATGCGATCTCGGCCTATATCCATCGACATAAGGCGGCCCTAAGAGTGCTATATTACCATCTAAGGCACTCTTACGGTATTGACGAAACACTGGTGTTGCCCTACGCTCCGGGGATATTGAATCCGTTGTGTGGAACGAGAAGACGATATTTGTCGTTGGAGTTTTCAGCTCCTGGCGAGACGAATATCGTCAGAAAAGAGGAGGAAAAACGGATAAAATATCGAGATTTTCTCTTCGAACTCCGCAGACTCTATCCAGATCACTCTGTCAAGATGGTTGTTCTGATTTTTGGAGTCCTTGGTGGAATGATGCCCTTTCTACTCTCGAATCTTGAAATCATACCGGCTTGCCGCACTAAGGCAGAACTCTTAGCCACACAAATGCAGAAGGCTGTCTATTTCGCAAAAAGTAGAAATAAAGTGAAATATTTATCTGTTTTTAAAAACTGTATCAACTTTGCATAATTTTTGGCATAATTTTTTCTGGTGTTTTAAATTTTTGCGAAATAAGTTGTATTTAGAATTGCAATTGGTAATAAAAATGAAAAACTGTAAAAAAACTAAATTTGTACTAGAGAGCTAAAAATTGGTATATGGGTAAAAAATGAAAAAACAATCATCTTTTCCCTCTACCGATTTTCGAAATTTCGAGCAATAACTGCTTTTCTGAACATTTTTTGGAAAAAATGTCAAATTGGACAGGGAAGAAGAATCACTTGATCGGTCATATGCATGTCATTTGGCATCATTTCTAAAGCACAACCTAATGGAGATATCAAAAGTTGCTTGAAGAGATGAACAAAAAAAAATCCCATTTGATGCGGACTTTATGTGTGACACTGTATACATAGAGGTATCAAATGATCATATCCTTCTCCCCATGCTGATTGAATGATTCAATGTTAAGTCTATATATAGTTAAGTCTACTTGCAACTTGAACAACGAATAAATCCACTTCCTATCACATGAGAGTGAGTATTTCTTCCACGACCCACTCTCCGAAAGTAGCTAACCACATTATTTCAATTAGTAAAAACGTTGCTCCTATCATTTAGAGGCGTTTGCAGGTTATAATCTGTCCAAAGCGACTATTGACTCTAGACGCCAGCCGCTTTTTTCAACTCCACAAATCATACCCGAATAACAGAGGCAGTTCCAGTATAAAAAGCTATTAGCCTTCTATGGTATTCAACGAAACTACGCCTACTTGATTATATCGATTTGAAACGTGTAATAAATTTTTTTCACTTCATATATTATGCACCGCCCATGCGTATGCCGCCTCGCTGGTATCGATGTTTCACGTTTTCCCGTTCTTGTACTTCGAGACCACTTTAGCTCGAACCGTTTGAATAACATTCACCGCCTCTCTTGAGGTTCGTTTTGAAATTCGAACCCGCCTCTTCGTGCTCGATATCAATGTCAGTGTCGGTTTCGTCAACGTTCTAGAAAATCCGCGAGAACTTGTTCTGGAAAAAGCAAAATGAAACGTTGACATATGTAAACATATGTTGATATTGAAATACTGAAAATATACGAAAATTAGTTGCATCAATCAAAAATATGTACAGTGTGACCCATTTTTAATAGAAACGCCCCCTAAAATTTGAAGTTGTAAACCGATTTTATTATTTTTTTTTTGAAATGTCAAGTACTAAAAGGTCTACCTTGGGAAAAAATTTGAAATGTTTATTAAAGTTTCAGGGCATACTACGATATTTTTTCTTAGTCGAAAATCGGGATTTTTTATTAGCGATTTTTTATTGAAAAAAATCACTACGCCACTGGACTCAGAGTGCCTCTAAATAGGTGTGACCAAAATTTCATGAAAAAATATTCATTTTTAACAAAGTTATGACAGCTCAAAAATTCGAAAACTCACACAGCTAACAGACGAAAACACCCTATATCAACAAATATAGCCATGAGAATTTTTTTTAAATGATTTCAACAATAAAGTGCCGCCAGATGAAAAAAAAAAACAAATAGCGTAAATATTTTTAATGAAAATAACGGAATTACATTCAAGTTTTCACGCTAATTAACTAAAACTAAGACCTAATATTTCAATTTAAATCTTAGTTGCCATGGAAATGATATTACAGTTTGACACTTGTGAACGATTTAAGTGTACTATTGTCAACAATATTCACCTTACAGTTCTTCGAATTATTTTGTGTCATGGCTGCAAGATTGAGCGTAAGAGAGAAAATTGAAATTGTACGCCTTTCGGGAGATGACGATAGAAGTGCTAGAGAGGTTTGTAGAGTATTTAATGAGAGACATCCAGATCGTCCTCGTATTAACTGTGGTACGGTAAATAAAATAAATAAAATGTTCAATGAAACTGGTGCAGTATCAAAATTGATGTTAAAAAGTAATCATGTACAAAGACGAAACAGGAATGACAGGAATGATCAAATCATTTTAGATTATTTCGGAAATAATCCTAATGCCAGTATAAGGAATGCCACTTTAGATTTGAATATTCCACGAGAAACTATTCGGAGATGTCTCAAGGCGAAGAATATTAAACCTTTCAAGCCAAAATTTTTACACACACTTCAAGAAGGCGACGAAGCAGGACGCCTGGAATATTGTTTATGGGCCCAAGGGGAATATTTAAACAATAGAAATTTCCTAAAAAATATTTTTTATACCGACGAAGCCACTTTCACTGCAAATGGAGTTGTGTCATCACAGAATTGACGCTATTGGGCAGCGGATAATCCTAACTGGGTAATAAACTGTGAAAGCCAGTATTCCCAAAAAACAACGTCTGGTGTGAATTATTGAACGAACGAATTATTGGTGCTTTCTTTTTTGAGGAAAACATTAATGCGCAGAGGTTTCTAGAATTTTTAAACACAGAGTTTTGGGATGCTATTCACGAGCTGCCAGTCAATGAACCATCAAATTTAATTGTCCATTTAGATGGGTGTTCAGTTCAATATGCCAGAGCTGTGAGGCAATGGCTTAACGAACATTTTCCAAACCGATGAATAGGCCGTGGTAGTCCGTTTATAGAGTGGCCACCCAGATCTCCAGACCTCCCAGTTTTGGACTTTTTTCTCTGGGGACTTCTTACACAAAAGGTTTACAAAAACCGCTCAAAAGATAGAAATAAACTTTGTGCAAGAATTCGACAGGTATGTGCAGATATTAGTCCTCAAGAACTGAGGAACGTAATCAGAAACGTAAGCGCTACGACACATGTATCGAAATACGTGGTGGAGTAGAGGCTACTAGAATATGAGTTAGAATTAATTGTTGCACTGAATCGAAACATTTCAATAATTAGTTATTAGTTACGTTCATTAAAATTTTTTTGCTTCATTGTTAGTTTCCAGCGGAAAATGCTACCCAAGAGGAAATAACAAGAAAGGAAGAGACTCAGATAATTCAGGAAAAACAACCTGCTGAACCTGCTTTCGGAAGGAGAGGAGAACTGATTTTCAACTCAACTTTTGAATATTATTATATTCAATAATTCCATACAAGAAACTGAAAAAAATTATGAAATGTTAAAAATGTTAAGTTTTTTCAATAAACGGTGCTTTAGTTATGCATATGTATTATGTATATTTTTTAAAAACTTTAACATTGTTGACTTCATGAAGTTTCACTAGCTTTGTCAATAAGGATTTCTTGGACAATAAAGCATGATTGATTGATGATGTGCATTTTGATTTTCTTTAAAAACTTTAACATTGTTGACATCATGAAGTTTCACTAGTTTTGTCAATAAGGATTTCTTGGACAATAAAGCATGATTGATTGATTGATTGATTGATATTTATGAAAAGATTCAAACATGGAGTGAAAAATATGAATTTTATTTTCAAAGAAAATTCTCTCAACAACATGTCACAACCAAGGCTGTTTGATTTGAAACTATGATATCATTAAAATGGTTGAAAAACTTGACTTTTTAAAACACGGCAATTCTAATAAATACATGAGATAGTGAGGTTACTGGTCACAGATCAATACCAGAAACAATTTTGGAATCTTGGAAGAAGAAACTCCTAAGACATTGATGACATTTACCCAATATAAGAAAGAGAGAACCACTCTTTGTCTGCTTAAGCCAACCGACAATTATCATCTCTCAAAGGAATAATGAAACGGTTTGAATGGAATTAACAAAAATGGAAATTTTTGTGTAATAATCTGAATACCACTAGTTCGGACTTCCATTGTCTACTATATAAAATGATTTGAAATCCCTGAAACAAGTAAAAAAGAATAATTAAAAAAGAATAGTTGAAAATAACAATTATATTAAGCAACAATAAACCTGAAATGAAATGATAGTGAAATAACCTACAAGTAAAAATATAATAATTGAATAAATGAAAATTGAAGGAATGAAAAAGAAAATAATAGAAAAATAAAAAAGTGTAGAGATTCCAAGTCACGTTAGTTCACGACGTTTCGATTGTTGGTATCTACAATCGTCTTCGGGTGATGACTGGACTGATTCCTCCGAGAGATGACTATTTTATAGGTCGTTGAAATACTTTGAGTTGAGATATGTTGACGACACCTTCATAATATGGAACCATGGGAATACTGAACTAGACGCCTTTCTGAAACACATCAACAGCGTGAGACCTTCCATGACTTTCACAATGGAAAAGGAAATCCACAATGAATTGCCATTCTTAGACGTTTTGGTGAAGAGGACCGACACTAAGTGGGAAACATCTGTATACCGAAAACCCACTCATACGGGACAGTATCTGAACCACGAATCCAACCACCATCAATCGACTAAAAGAGGAATCGTCAAGACTCTATTAGACCGTGCTTTTGGGCTCTGTAATATAAAGGAAGGTCTCGAGAAGGAACTAGACATCATCAAAAATGATCTTCAGCGGAATGGATACTCCAAAGCGATGGTAGAAAAGACTTTGGCTAAAAGACAGCAGGAGCCTCGCAAGGAAGAGAAGCCGTCACAACCAGTGCTTGCACTTCCCTACATCAGAGGATTATCGGAGAGGATAAGAAGAATTGGTTCCAAGTACAACATTAGAACCTGTTTCAGATCCGGTAACACTATCCGTAGCAGCCTCACGAAAACCAGGCCCCCAAACGCGGACTGCGATTCCAAGAATTGCATTTACCGGATACCCTGTGAGTGCGGAAAATCCTATATTGGTGAAACTAAGAGGCCATTGAATGTTCGCATTGCCGAGCACAAGAAGCACACACAGCGAGGAGAAACCAGCAAATCAGGAATAGCAGACCATGTTTGGACCCATCAACACAACATCGAGTGGTCCCAAGCTGAGATCTTGCACAGAGAGGAACATTGGTTCAGGAGAAAATTTAAGGAAGCCGCATACATGTTATCCAACAACGTATTCAGCCAGGCCAGCGTAGATATACGAAACATATGGAAACCCATCATCAAACGAAAAATGACCAACTCCCGTCAAAACGGTCATCTCTCACGGAATCAGTGAAGCGGAAAATGGAAAGTAGAGAAAGTGAAAGTATTTCAACGACCTATAAAATAGTCATCTCTCGGAGGAATCAGTCCAGTCATCACCCGAAGACGATTGTAGATACCAACAATCGAAACGTTGTGAACTAACGTGATTTGGAATCTCTACACTTTTTAATTTTTTTATTATTTTCTTTTTTCATTCCTTTAATTTCTATTTATTCAATTATTATATTTTTACTTGTAGGTTATTTCACTATCATTTCATTTCAGGTTTATTGTTGCTTAATATAATTGTTATTTTCAACTATTCTTTTTAATTATTCTTTTTTACTTGTTTCAGGGATTTCAAATCATTTTATATAGTAGACAATGGAAGTCCGAACTAGTGAAATTCATCACGAAACATTGTCAATCACTTTCAAACAAATCTGAATACATTTCAAAATAATGTCCCGAATTTTCCTACGCTTTTGTGTCGGTAGAGGGATCATTTAAAACTGATTTTAAATTGATTATCCGGTCACTCTAACCAAATAACAAATAGCCATCATGCAAAGTACCTAGATAAATCAATTATTTCTTCAAAGTGCCCTGTTTCATCAGCTGGCTCGACAAAAGAGCCTTTATCAGAACACCCGCAAGCTCTCGTCTGGGAGAAATGCATTTCCTAATGATATTTGGGAGGCAACTTTAAGGTTTTCTCTACGTTCCGAAGTCATTAGATATACGGAATACGAAGCTGGTTAGGAATCGCCACTAATTTCAGACGTTTCTGGGCAAGCGGTGTAAAAGTTTTTCATATTCGCCTGTGCTTATTCAACACCAAACAAATTATTTGTTTGGTGTTGTTACTGAAAATGAAAATGTAAATGAAAATGTAAAAAAGTAGGAGATTATCAGTGGCGCGCAGTGTTTTAATTTGAAGAACGGTCATCTACCACTCATTTGGTCCTTCGAGCCGGATGAGAAAACTGCTTTTCGTAATATGCACTCCTGCCAATCCGCTTACTTTGAATCCTATGCGGTTTCGGTTAATTATCAACGTTGAATTACAGCTGTGTAATAATTACCTCAATCCGAATTACAATTTACGGATGTATAGAGTAGGCGTCGTCCAATTGGCTCTGCAACGGTACACAAATCATTCATTAGAGCTATGCTTGCGTCATCAGGAATGATTCAATATCACAGGAAAATGCTCCAAGTATGGTGCCTTTGCAAAAATTATGATTAATGTTGGATGTAGCCTTTTAAGGCCTTTGCTAGCTGAAATTTTTCATATATTACCTATGAAATGCTTTGTTCATTCAGTCAATCGGCCGATGTGTGAGTCGATAGTTCAAGCTCCAGGCTGAACGCTCGATTTTCACTTGATATCGTCCAACTCGTGTTAGGAATCACATGTTAAAAGGTAAGACATCGTTAGTTCTTAGCTCGCCCAAGTTTCGACTTCTGAGGGTTATCGTTCGTAGGTGTGCGACGACTGTTTAACGGAAAAAACATATTTTCAAACAGTGATTGAAATTGTGAGAATGACGCATGAACAGTCCCTGAAAGATAAATATCATTCAAGAATAATGATAGCTAGATGTTAATTCCATGGATGTCAGTTTTCAGTTCTTCAATTTCTCCAAAATTTCCTTGAATTGAAGAAAAAAAATTGGTGTTAACTAAAGTGGCCCTTCCTATACCTGTATAATTTCCTACATTACAAATTTGAATTTTTTCTGGTACTGAATGGTGAAAATCCACTAAAAAATTGGTGAAAAACTTTGATTTCCACCACAAAAAAACTTTTGTTCAATATCTTATCTCGGTGTTTTCTTGTTGTAATCTTGTGACTGTGTTTTCCCCTGGCTTTTCTAACAAATTTGTCAGTGGAAAAAGGGATTTTCCCAGACAAACTCAAGTCTGGGCTCATAAACCCAGTTTATAAAAAAGGTGACCCCCACTTCACTGAAAACTACAGAGGAATGAGTCTTCTATCAAGTTTTAGCAAGCTATATGAACTGAATATAAAAAATCAACTGCTTTCATTCTTAACTATGAGTAAGTTGCTATCTTCAATTCAGCATGGTTTCACAAATGGCAGAAGTACTGGAACTGCTTTATATAATTTTCAAGAAAATGTAATAACAGCCTTGGATGGAAAAGTCCAGATTTGTGGGCTATTTATTAACTTTTCTCGGGCCTTTGATTGTGTTAATCAAGACTTCTTATTAATTAAGCTCGAGCGATATGGTATAAGGGGTATAGCATTGAATTTAATGAAATCATACTTAACTGATCGATCCCAGAGTGTAATCATCAACACAACTCAGAGCCAATCTCTCATTGTTAAACAAGGAGTTCCCCAAGGCTCAATTCTTGGACCTCTGTTATTTTTAATCTATGCTAATGATCTTATTAATTTCCTTCTTGACATCTCTGAAGTCCAAGTAATATATGCTGTTGACACAAATCTAATCATAACTGGCGAAGATGCTACTGAACTTGTGATAACATCAGAAATGATATACAATAAAGTAATGGAGTGGTCCGAAATAAATCATCTAATGGTAAATGCATGCTGCGCATGCCTAAGTTCGTATATTCTGATTCTGCAGCGATACAGCAACATGGTACTGGTATTTTATAAAGATGTTTTTCTACACCCGTACTCTAACAATACACTTATGTGACCATAATCCGTTTCATAATGATATCCATTATGATACAGATTTTTCATAACGATACAGATTATCAACCAATAGAAACCCATAATTTTTCAATCAAGAATCCTGTTCCTTTGTTTGTTCTATATTCTAACCTAAGTAACTAATTGCTTTATTTGTCAAAATCAGTTTTCATATTACCTACCTATATTATCAAAATGTCTGAAAACAGCGATATAGAAGGAATACCATCAACTCCAATATTTTTAAAAGATCAGATTAATTACAGTTGTTATATTCAATATAAATATAATTAGAATCTTTATAGTTTTCATATATCCATGATAATACCATTAAGTTTGTGTGTTTTTTTTTAAATATGAGTTAATTACTGTAAATGTGTTCAATATAAATATAATTTTTATAGTTTTTCATTATTTATCGGGTTTAGAAAAAATAGCGTATGCAACTCTCATGTAATGGTTATTAATACACTCGCATATACCATACAAAACTCGCCTTCGGCTCGTTTCGTATCCCGGCATAATATACTATTACTTGTTGACAATTCGAATATTATATTTGTGCTGTTGTTTTCCAACTGACAGTTGTCATTTGTACTATGACACTTTTCACCTTTTGCTAATCTGTTCTTGTTATGTCTTTTTTAATTAAGTCGAGAGGTTCTATGATTTTTTTATATTTCTATATAATTATATACACACATCGGAAAAGTCTAGGGATATTTTCAAAAATGGCAATATTTTTTTTTAGATCGCTCTTGGGAAAACAAAGTTGACGGGTGATTATTAAACGAATGTAACTTACAACAAAATTTATTAAATGGTCAAAAATACTGAGTGCGCATATAAGCAAAAATAAAAAAAATATGGCTCTTCTTTGGCACCCCAAAAAAAAATTATAATACAAAAAAAATTGGAATCAGTACAAAGTATGGCCCCCACCCTGGTTTATTACGGCCCTACATCTATCGTGCATCGACAAAATGAGATTGTCAATGTCTTGTTGAAGTACATTTGCCCATTCAGCGATTCGTTGAAGCATGTCCCACACATGCTCGATGGGATTCAGGTCCGGTGATTGTGCTGACCATGGCAATACATCAACTCCTTCGTTGGTGAGCCAGTCAGTCACTAGACGCGCGACAAGTAGACGAGCATTATCGTGCATTAGGTGAAAGTTTTCACCAAAGCACCAGCAAACGGACGGACGATAGGTAGAAGAATGGTGTCGAGATACTGTCGAGCTGTGAGGGAGCGATTTGGAAAAACGAGATCGGTTCTGCCGCCGATCATGATTCCGCCCCATAGCATTACTGTACCACCTCTGTATGTGTGGACTTCCTGGACGTGTCTCAAACGTTCATTATTTCCAGGTCGTCTCCACAGTCTTACTCGACGAGAATCTGGATGAAATCCAAATCTGGATTCGTCTGTAAACAAAACTGTGGCCCAATCATTTGCATCCCAGTTTTGATGTTCTTGACACCACTCTAATCTTCTACCGCGATTGCCTCTCGACAAAGGTGGACATCTAAGTAGCCTTGTGGAGATCTGCTTCATGCAGTCGATTTCTGACAGTATCACGACCAATGGTTATCTGGTGCGTCTGCTGCAACACGTTAACCAACTCAGGTGCTGTGATTGTCGGTTGTCTTCTTGCGGTTAAGACCAAAAATCGGTCTTGAACTGCAGTTGTAGCGCGTCTTCGCCCTGGATGTTGTTCGGCTAGACTGCCAGTTTCACGGAAACGCCGCCACAATCGACTGATAACACTTTGGGAGACCCCCAAACGAAGAGCTACATCATTTTGTCGCATGCCACCTTGAAGAAGCCCTATAGCTCTATTCATCTCAGCCAATGGTAAGTGATGGCGTTCCATGTTAAAGCACAATATTTCCAGTTTAATTGCTGAGCAAGAACAAACTCGACACTTTCAGATTATTCATTTTAGCCGAAAACCTACAGTTTATAAAAAACTTGATAAAAGATTAGTTACCGTTTTTGCAGGCTTTGTTCAACCCATAGAAATCTACAGGGTGGTCGAGTGTACCAATTTAATCGAAATTAAACGACCTCATGCTTTTATTTTTATGATATTTAGTATGTTATGAAAATATCCCTAGACTTTTCCGATGTGTGTATTTTACTCCTTTTATATTAATAACTTATGACTGTGTTCATATCATTTGAATTCATATTAATTATGACGTTTTTGTCAGTTACTGCTGGACTGTATTCATACATTCATGCTTTTTAACTGAAAAATAGAGATTTATTATTATTATTATTATTCTGTTTTGGTTCCAGCCGTACCGTTCCCACCGAGTCACAAACTGACAGTCGCCGAAGTGTTCGACCCGAGAACGGCGAAACCGCGGCCGGACGTGTTGAAGCAGCATTTCATATTGGAAGGGCGCATCGATGAGACCGCCGCCCTTCGAATCATCAACGAGGGCGCGCAGCTGCTCCGCGCCGAAAAGACGATGATCGACATTGAAGCTCCCGTCACAGGTAAGGCCAAAGTTTGCTTTTCTTCCTTACATTCCCTGAGATTTGACTGGAGTCCATGAGTTTGCGGAAATTTCAAAGGTTACCTTAGTCCTGATAGACCGGCGCCTCCTCAAGTTTACATCATTTGAATCTACCTTGCGCCAAATTCTCAAGCAGCAGAAGCAGGATTCGCACCAGGAGAGGTAATGAAACTTACCACAGCGCTTAGGCCACATGTGACCCATTGTACATCCTCCCGAGGAGTTGTCCTTCTAGGTCATGAACCATCCTGTCCTTTCCAGGAAGTTGGACAGGTCACTAGGAAACATCTCCTTTATATTGGCAAGTGAAGGCCAAGATTCGCCGAACACACACCCTCTTTGGCAACCTTGAGATGTCTCACGATGGCCTCCGTGAAGGTTTTGGAAGGTGCAGCGACATTACTGTCGTTGCGCGGCTTCTTCAACTTTCTTGGGGTTCGCTTCGTAGAGGTGCCCAAGTGGGGGAGCTTTCCTGCAGGGGCAGCCGGTTCCTTGCCTTTATTCAAGGCGGAGCTCTTGATGCCCGCCGCAGGAAGTGCCCTTGCTGTTGGAGGTGGGGTAGAAGAGGAGGAGGGTGCACTTACAGTTGCTGCCACCCCTGCCTCCTTCGCTCTCTTCCTCCTTTTGGCCTTGGCGTCGCAAATGCGCTAACCCATTGGCCTTTGTATTACATCACGAGGTGATCTGCTATGTCCAGCCTCATTCCAAGCGGTAGATTGAGGTGGACATTTCTGTTCATTTCCAGCCACCGCCATAGATTGACGTGAGCACTTCTGTCCAGCCTCGGGATTTTGTTTTTGTTGTTTCTGTTTTTATGTTTGTTTCATTCATGTGTGTTCCCACGTGTAGGAAGGGAAGAGTTGGTCACCTCTGGCAGAGCCCCTCATTACCAGATGTAGGCTGATTACAATGAGGTTTCGCCCAGTTCCCCAAGGGGATTGTTCGTAACCGCATATCACCCTGCGGCCATTCAGCTGTCGGCACGATTCCTTAAGCCTTAGCTTGGTAGGCGTGGTTTTGCAAAGGCTTTTGGGGGGTTTTAGTTCCCTTCACCCTACTTATTTCTGCCACCGATCAGGAGTCCGGCGATCCCGTTCTCAACGCCACATTAGCTTCCTGGACAGGGCCTCCAGTCCCCTGGCCTGGGGACTGGAGTCATTGGTATGGTAATATTTCAACTTGACAATATTGACCAATCAACTAGAATCTCTTCAGTATATCATTATGGGTACAGACGATTCTTTAGATGGTCCACCAGAGATGGTCAACAGAAGAGGAAATGAAACCCTCCTGAACAGGTTACTCACCAGAGGTTCAAAGCCCTCCACGACTAAATATGATTCATCAGGCATATTTGACTAATAGATATCCTCAGAAGGGCATAATCTTCAACAATATAGACCAATCAACTAGAATCTCTTCAATATTCCATTTTAGCTGCCGTAAACAATTTTCCAACAGATGATCTATAGGAGAGGAAAATGTTCCATAGGAGAGAAAATGCACGACTAAATCTGATCTATTGCCGGGCATAACTGACTCACATATATTCCCTCAGATGAGTAGGTTGGTTCGATGATTAGGGTGGCGTTCTTTCAATTTGAAAAATTCCGAACAATCAACTAGAATCTCTGCAGTATGTCGTAAAGGCTACCGTAGTGGATTACCCAAATGATGACTCACAGGAGAGGAAGACGGTCCAAAAGAGGGGATATAAAATCCCTGACCAGGACAATCCAAACCAGAGGCAGAAAACGCTGCACGACTGAATGTAATGTACCGTCAGGCATATCTGAAGGTTGCTGAGGTCATGAAGGTGGTAGTCTCCCACTTTATGGTGGGAGATTACCACAAGACATGAAATGGAACTTTCCCTGAACAGGTCAGTACAAACCAGACGGAAAAAAGCACTGCACGACTGAATCTAATAGATAGATAGATAAATTTGTTCAGGAAATTACATATTTTGATAATGGTATAACAATGAATGAAAAATGAACAATTTTGAAGCCTGATCTACCTAAGCAGAGCTTGAGTTGTAGTATCAACCTATAAACAACTTAAACGTTGATTATATATATATATATACACATATACATGCATATACACATAAATGAGATATCATTGTTGCATAATGAAGCAAACACTCATACCGACAATGTAAATATAACTGATACAGATGGTTGGAAGGAAGGAAAACTGGTGGAAAGAGAGAGTAAGAGAGAAGGTGACGTTGGATTGTTCTACTAATTCATGATATTACTTACAATAGGATGTAGTTTATATCCATAGCCTAGAGAGAACTTTGATTATGAACCCGGATCATAGACAGATTTCAATATGTCATACTTTTGATTCACATATTCTTTCAGTTTTGACTTGAATTTGTATTTATTGGAGATTGCTCTAATGTCTGAAGGAACTAGATTTATTAGTTTTGGGCCAGAGTATGATGTAAATCTCTGAGTGCAAATTAATCTACAGCGAGGAACATTCGTTTTTTGATGAAATTTGGCTCAGGTTTCATATTTATGATTTATTTTGGGGATGGGGTTATCATGCATCCATAATATGCAGTGATAAGTGTATAATTTTCTCACCTCAAATAAGTCTGATTCTTTGTATAGTACTACAGTGGAGTATCTTTTTTTACGATTGAAAATGATTTTCAGGATAGTATTCTGCATTACCTCTAGATTATGTAACAGGCTTTTGCTGACGCCACCCCATATTATATGCAATATCTCAGAACTGATTCTACGAGTGAGTTATATATCATTGTTAGTAGCTTTTTATTACTGAGATTTCTGAGTTGGTAGAATTTATGAGATAATTCACTAAGTCTTTTAACAGTCTGCTCTACATGTTCGTCCCATCGTAAATGTTGGTTCTACATATACACCAAGATATTTCATGTTGTTTACCTTATCAACTGTAGGACATGTGCATATCATTGGGCTTTGGCAAATAGGTTTGTCAGGTGTCACCTACTGTGTAGGGTGTTTAGACTGGCCTGAACGAATTGTTCTTTTAGATTATTTTAAATAGGTTTGTGTATAGTGAGCTTATTTTTGGAAGGTTGATCTTTATTTGTGAGGGTAAATGTTACGTATTTAGTTTTAGCGATGTTTAGGCTCAAAAGACTTGTGTTTGACCAAGAAAAACAGATGTGAGTCCCTTTCAGCTCTTTCAAAGACTTCCTCTCACTCATCGCTTAGAAATGACTAATGCTGCCTTGGATGTTTTCAAGTTTGTGAATGTCATTGTTGTATATTAAGAACAAAACTGGGCCTAGAACTGTTCCCTGGGGGACGCCCATGGTTACACATGTATATGAGTGTGTGCGAATGATTTGCATTTTTAGATTTAGACAAGTTTGATACTCATATTTCCGCAATTGTCGGTCAGAATGTTTATTATTTCTAAGTTTTAATGCATTGTGTTTTCTCGAAACAAGTGTGAAAAATACTAATCAAGTAGTACTCAATTATTCACCTTACTCTTCTTAATACATTGTTCTGTATTCTTCTTTCCTCTGGGAATAAATATCATTATTATATTACTATTATGAATTCCTCCAAAATTCATTGAGTTTTTCAGCCTCTTTGACATCAAATGAACTGAAATTAATCTGGCAACATCGTATTCGAGCCAAACTTCCGCAACAAGTTTCAAACGGGAAATATCCATATTCCATTCGACTCAGACTTGAATTTAAACTCTTCGCGTAGCTTGAGGTATTTAAACGAGTGAATTCCACAGGAAGTTCGACACTCAGCTATTTATAATCACTGATTATACAAAGATTAACCAGAGTTTCGTTTCTCGACTAGTTATTAACTAATATTAATTATGAATCGTATGTGATAAGTTAATTGAAATTTACCGGCGCGATAATATAATTTCCGTGATTCATCTTTGATGAAGTCGTAACTTCAGTTTTATTTCAAAGAAATGTTTTCGACTGAGGGTAGCAAACTCTTTGTGTGGTATTTGATATATTTTCCGAGTGGTTTCGGAAAAAAGTTCAGTGGGGTTATTTCAGGTGATTTTGCTGGACACTTTAGTGGTCCATATGCTGCAATCTACTGATTAGGAAAAATATCCAGATATTTTCGGATGATTTGATTGTTATGCACAGAAGAACTCTCTTGTTGATATACATTACATTATCGTAGAATTGAAGATTTGAAAGTTCTCAAACAGGTGATTTTTCACATATAAATATGACGTCTAAACTTAGTTGATGTAAATGAGATATAACTAGGACCAAGAATGGAGCCCTGCTGAACCCCCCTTTGTTTCATCAACATTTCTTGATGATGGTCTGTTTCAGTAATCGTCTGTTACATTTCATTTCCACTGTTTGCGAGAAAATCTAAACAAAAAGTCAATTTTGACTTAGTGTTAAGAAATGGAAATAAAGAAATATGACAGAGGTGTTAAGAAATGGAAATAAAGAAATATGACAGAGGTGAAATAAAAAAACCGGCCGTAGGGGGCGGTACAGATCCAGCATTATTTTTATTAGAGACTCTGCCATCTTCATATTTTGGTATGGTGTTAAGAAATGGAAATAAAGAAATATGACATTATTTTTATTAGAGACTCTGCCATCTTCATATTTTGGTATAGTGTTAAGAAATGAAAATAAAGAAATATGTCAGAGGTGAAATTAAAAAACCGGCCGTAGGGGGCAGTACAGATCAAGCAATATTTTCATTAGAGACTCTGCCACCTTCATATTTTGTTATAGTGGTCACAACTGGAAATAAAGAAATATGACAGAGGTGAAATCAAAAAACCGGCCGTCGGGAGCGGTACAGATCAAGTCATATTTTTATTAGAGACTCTGCCACCTTCATATTTTAGTATATTGTTAAGAAATAGAAACAGATAAATCCGTCAGAGGTGAAATAAAAAAACGGTCGTCGGGGGCGGTACAGATCCAGCAATATTTTTATTAGATACTCTGCCACCTTCATATTTTGGTATAGTGTTAAAAAATGTTAATGAAGAAATATGTCAGAGGTGAAATCAAAATATGAAAGTGGCAGAGTCTCCGATAATTGTTTACGAGTGTTATAGGTCTATGATTAGTTACAAGTTTTTTATCCCCAGACTTAAAAATTAGTACTGTAATTGATTCTTTGAAGGAGGCTTGTATTTCTCCTGCTACGAAGATTGAATTTAATATATGACAAAGGGGTATAGCAAAGTAAGTGTGATACTTTTCAATAATATGAACAGAAATTCCATCAGGTCCAGGAGATGTGCTATTTTTGAGTCCAGCTATAACAGTGATCAGTTCTTTAGTTATCGGTTGAAGAAATAATGAGTTGCATGTTTACATGGTTTTCAACAATAGTCGTTTTGGGTTTCTCGATTTTTCACGCCATATCGTCCCCAATTTCAACAAAAAACTTATTAAAATAGTTGGATTTCTCTGTGTCTGATGGAATTTCAAGTTCATTGACAGTTACAATATCAAAATGTTTAAATTTTATTCATGGTTTGGTGTTAGTTATTTCGTTTATATTGCTCCAGATTTTTTTCATGTCATATTTTGCTTCCACAATTTTATTTGAGTAATACTCATTTTTTTTTTGATACGCGTAGGAGATTAGTTAAGTAATTTCTGTACAGTTTATATTCAGTTCCATTTTTCAATAAAGGTATGGTATACCTTATTTACGTATTAATTTTTCTACTTGGTATATAACACATTGCAATATTTGACGGTCCGAAGTCCGCCTGTTTCCGACCGTCGCGTCGACCGAGTTTATTGCTGAGTATCTCAAATTTCGAGGTTAACTTACTGAGATGACTGGACTGAAAGTAAGTTAAAATTCAAGTCAGTCTTCTGTATCATCTTTAATTATTTACATTTTGAGAAAGTAGGATGAAAAATATCCGCTCAAACTCAAATTGCTCCAATTCCATTGAAGACATTAAGAATTCCGTCGACACAAATTGTGAAACCCCCATCACTCAAAAGTGTACGTATCCAATAATAGATAAATCGGACAGCTTCAATGTAACTCTGCTTACATTTCACGAACCTGAGTGGATGGCTGGGATCCGTATAATTTTCCGGCGATCCATTCAAAGGTGAATTATTCATAGGACGGGGTGGCACGTAATTATTCCGGTTATAACTGGAGCGAACGTGATGCGCATCCCCAAGCCTTTGTGTAGATGCATCTAGCAGATGAAATTTATTTTCGCCGTAGCGGCTCGCGACCACAAAGAAAAATGATTTTTTCATTATAATGGAGCGAATACGCGGCAGTTCCATGCAAAACGCAAGGTTTCATTGTGTACCTAGCTGTTAATAACCTTTTGCAGGGGCCACTCACCTGGATTGGGGGAATATCCCGCTTCTGAATTGTGAATATCCCACTTCTGAATTGTAAATCTTCCACTTCTGAATTGTAAATATTCCACTTCTGAATTGTGAAATATCCCACTTCTGGATGGTGTTTCGAAATATTTCGTTCAATAGCAACTCAAAATCGAAATCTGATGTCTGTCCAATACAGGGGTGGTTTCATCCTCCTTATTTTGGGGTGAAGGGGTTGATTGTCTCCTTCTTTAGTAGGGTCTGAGGGGATAGTTGTCGCTCTTGATTCTGTTCTGAGGGGGTATACTCGCCCTCTTAATGTACGATTGCATATTCTATGATGAACGCTTCTGAATTTACAGGCGTTTCAGATTTTTCATCCATTTGTGGGTCAGAGATTGGATTTTCACTATTGTTATTTGCGATTGACTCTTTATCCGTGTCTGTCATCCATTTGGTTGGAGTCGCAGTTTTCTTTTTGTGTTCTTCAGGGGATTTCTCCTTGAGGCCATGTTATTTGGATTCTTCAAGAAATATATATTCTTTTGTCTTTAAGGTCTGATGTTGCTCATACTCCAACGGAAAGTATGGTGAAATAAAAAAAATAACAATGATTGTAAGTAGGGAAACAAGATACTTTCTGGAGCATTTCAAGGTCGCGCGTCATTGGTAAGTGATTCAAGAGAGACGTTAGTGAGTGGGAAAGAGACATGTGTGACGTAATCGATGCAAAGAAGGATGGAATGAGTATCGGATGTATTCAAAGATAAGAGCGTGGTTGAATTATATAAATACTAAATGTAGGTGAAAATATTAGAAGCGCGAAAGTAGACTGATGATAGTGATGAATGAAAAATCAGAGTGAAGAAAAAACATGGCGGCACTGTAGCGGGCATTTAGTGGAGTTATACAGCGTGCTCCAAAATATCATTCAATAGAAAAACATGATGCCATGGCAAAATACATCATTTGAGAAAAGAAATATGACGGTTCAGCGGAGCTCTTACGTTATAATAATTATAGACAAGACATGAGAGTTTAAGTAGATACATTATAATGATAATACATCTCGATGGATGTAGCTGTTACTACGTGGTAGGAAATCATAATGGAGAAAATAGAAATGGAACTTTGTATGTTTTTTACCAAAAAAGTGGTAAAAAACATAGAAGGTTTCATTTCTTCATAATACATCTCATTTCGAAGTGTAATAAGTAATAAAATCTCTATATAAAGTCAGAGAAATCACCTGCCAAGGACTTGACCAGAGAGTAGTAGCTGAATTTTAGTAGGAAACTTTTCACTTCTGACTTGGTCTAAACTGAACTGAAGGACTGAATATTCCTTTTAACGATAGAGAAAGTTTATTATAAAGTTTACCAAAACTCATTAAAGGTCCCAATTTTATGGAAAGAATTGTGAGGTTAAGGTGATCGCAAAAACTCTAACGCGAAAAAATATATTTTCTACTCTCGGATTTGACGTGAGAGACGCAATTTAGAATATTTAAAGAAATAACCGTAAGGTTTCCAAGGTGTGAGAATAAATCTCTGCACGAATATCTGGCATTATTGAAGAACATAGTTTCCAGAGATCTCTTCTGCAATCCAAGAACATCGTTTATTCTGAAAAAAAATTTGTCCGTTGTTTCAGAAGTTTCCTCCCTTTCAAAGAGTCTACTTCAAAGTGTGATAATCTCAGTGAATACTCATTCAATGTAATCGAAATAAGCGCCGTTCGAATCGGTATACTTTCGCCAACGTAACACAAGATAATTAACTCACTCAGAATAAAAATTGTGTGCTCCTGTCTGGGGAGCATGGTGGGCGAGGCAGAACTTCGTGCGGACGTCCGTTGTCGTGAAGCAGATTCTAACCTCCCCCGCTAACCAGTGACAGACGTTGTTATTGCCATTTTCAGTACACTTCATCGATTTCCTCACAATAGCACTCTGCTGTGGTGGTTTGGCCTAGTTCAAAACGTTACAGTGAATCACACTAGCCCGTGGCTATCATATATTAACCATGGTATTTTTTGGTTGGTTTTCGCCTATGGGAAGTGCCTGGGTCGCTCATCGGTGCCCAACCACAGTCCCGAACGTTTTCTGTTGTCGTAGAGGAGTCACTTTTCATCACAAGTGACGATCCGTTTCAAAAGAAAATCGTTTTGGTTGCGGAAAAACAAGCGAGATTTTTTACCTTTCCAATACGTTTTGAACCATCATAAACCGCATGGGAGCTGACGCCCAGTTCTTCCTCCATCCCACACACCGTTTCTGATGGGTCGGTCTCCACCTGGAGTACAAATTTTTTTATCAGTAAACAGTAGAATAAATATTTATTGAGATACGGAGCTACTTATACATTTTCAGAATGCTGATGAAGCAAACTCTCTAAGTTTCCACAGTTCCAAACAGTGCTAGGCAATTCTGTTGCAGATGGAAGTCAATTCGAGGGCTCCAAATTACTTGTTGCTAAAGATGAATTCCCAAGCATTTGGTCACATCACATTGATTGATGAACTGTCCGTCCAGCTCGACTAGGTCACTGGTTTTCATATCCGTTGTGGAGAAAAGGATACATAGCAGACATAGTTTTGAAAAAGTTAGGTCTGAATTCGAAAATGTCATTTTTGAAGAGAAGGAAGAGAGTTAGAGCAAGGATGCTACCTTGGGAGACGCCTGAGCGACGTTACCCGGTCTACTGAGAGTGGTAATAATCATTTCATTTCTAGAGACATAGACATACAAATTCAAAGGTATGACTTGACCCTGGATTGGACAGAGGACTTCTGGCACACCAGACCAGATTAAGATTCAGATTCAAAAATGTTTATATTACCTATTGGGTGGTCAACATTCTAATTTGAATCTGGGGATTTGGAAGCTCAACTCTAGTATCACATTTCATTTCATTAACATATATACAAAAATACATTTGAATATATTCAAACGGAGCGGCCAATTGTAATGGGCCCAAGTGTTTCCTCGCCTTGCCGGAGATGGCCCAGCGGAGAACCCTCTCACCGGTGTTAACAGTAGCCCATTTCCAACCCCAGGTATATCTGGTGGTCAGCCACATACCTCCTTCCCAAAGGCTTAGGTATGTGTGGTGAATCTAAGTCTTTCTACGACAAAGTCTACGGCAAAGTCTAATTCAGAGCTTGGATGGTTTTTGATGATGTCGCGTATGGGATTCCCGGGGAAAGTGAGTACAATAATAGGGATTGGTAGTTTGTGCTTTGTGTGCTGTGTGTGTTAGACGGTGTGTGTTGTATGTATATGGTAGGGAGGGTGAGTGTATACCCACAGCACTCAGGCCACATGTGACCCATTGTACATGCTCCCGAGGAGTTGTCCTCCTAGGTCATCGTCCATCCTGTCCTTTCCAGGAAGGTGGACAGGTTACTAGGAAACATCTCCTTCACATCGGCAGGTGTAGGCCAAGGCTCGCCGAACACACACTCTCTTTGGCATTCTTGAGGTTGCGGCCTCCGCGAAGGTTTTGGAACGTGCAGCGACATTACTGTCGTTGCGCGGCTTCTTCAACCTTCCTGGGGTTCCCCTACTGGAGGTGTTCAAGTGAGGGCGCTTTCCTGCAAAGGCAGCCGGTTCCTTGCCTTTATTCAAGGCGGAGATCTTGGCGCCCGCCACAGGAAGTACCTTTGCTGTTGGAGGTGGAGTGGTGGAGGAGGAGGTTGCACTTATAGTTGTTGCCACTCCTGCGCCTTTCGCTCTCTTTCTCCTTTTAGCCTCGGCGCCGCAAATGCGCCACCTTTGTATTACATCACGAGGTGATCTACTATGTCCAGCCTCATTTCGAGCGGTAGATTGGGGTTGTCATTTCTGTTCGTGTCCAGCCACCGCTATAGATTGAGGTGGGCACTTCTTTCCAGCCTCGGGATTGGTTTTTGTTGTGTCTGTTTGTTTCATATATGTGTGTTCCCACGAGTAGCAAGGGAAGAGTTGTTTACCTCTGGCAGAGTCCCGCATTACCAGAGGAATGCTGATTACAATGAGGTTTCGCTCGGTTCCCCAAGGCGACCGTTCGTAACCGCTTATCACCCTGCGGCCATTCAGCTGTCGGCATGATTCCTTACACCTTAGCTTGGGTAGGCTTGTCCACGGTGGCATGTTTCGTAAAGGCTTTTGGGGAGTTTGAGTTCCCCTCACCTTACTTATTTCTGCCAGTGACCAGGAGTCCGGCGACCATGTCGGTAGGCTACATTGGCTTCCCGGACAGGGCTTCCAGTCCCCTGGCCGTTCCCCTATCCGCCACCTGGAGACGCGCCCGATAGGTAGCCCAACCCACGGGGACGGTGTGTGTTATTTGTGTGTGTGAGTTGCATGTTGTGAAGCACACTAGATCAAAGTTTTAACCACTACTCCAAGAATTTAATGTGACCTGAAACTATTTCAAAGTATTCTCATTTATTATATAAGTGCATTGGAAACTATACAGGGTGTCCCTGGACTTCCTCTTTTCCTCTCGGGAATGTATAGATGGGGTCAAAATATCACCAGTACTTCATATAACTTTTTTTCCTAAAAGTCTTCGTAACCAAGTTACGGGCCCTCGAAGTTACAAAATGAAAAATGTTTTTCTTTGATAACTTTTCAAGTGAATATTCAAAATCATCCAAATTTTGGTAATTGACTAAACAAATGAATTCCGTCGATGAGCTTTCATGCAGGAGTCAGTTGTTTTGCTACAAAGTCAGGAACGGACTACCCCCGATGGTCCACACCCCAAAACTTTGAAATGACAGATATTTTTCAATATTTTTCAACAAAATAAGGTTACTTGGACAATTTTATGAATAAAAGTACTCGTGTGGAAAGTCGATCGGAGCAACGAGTCTTGATAAAAATGTAGTTCTACTCGACGACATCAAACCCGCTCGTCCACCATTATTTGAAATGAATAATTATCAAAGCAGAAATAATAATGATAACGTTAATTCAACAACATTTATAACAGGAATAATACAAAGTATGCTAAAATGAAGTCGTAAACAAAAAGTACAGTACCTATATGGAAGTTTAAGTCACAATTGTGATAGCAGATATTTTTTCAAAAGAAATATCAAGTTCTGTAGATTCGTGGTGTTTTTAAACTAACAAGCTACTCTACTATGAAATATCGAATTCATTCCATAGTTTGTATGTACATAATACGTGTGGAATAATCACGTTTCGTGTTGATCAGTTATCTGAATCTCATGAAACTCAACATTCGAATGTTTCAAATTCTTCTTCACAGCTAAACTGTTGAGGAGTTTCACTGATAATTATAATTTTATGGGAGACATTCTTTAACACGAATCTAAATTTAGCTGAAAAAAACGCACATCGGAAAAAATATTTACTATACTAATAAAAAGCAAACGAATGAACTACAAAAACGGCTGCACATGATCAGGTGAAAAATATCCAGGGAATAATTATGTTTCATTTCTTTCACAGATGTTGACAAAAAAACCTTTTAGAAAGTTTTGATAAAAAATGAGAAACTGGAATGCGATTTTGTTTTGTTGAGTGGTGCGTTGTCATATGACTATCATTGTATTGTCAATATTCTATAGGATATTTTGAATTTTTTTGATATGGCCGAACAGTTTACATTCAATGAATATGCAGATATGCATGTATTTTATGAACGAGCATTTTGTAATGCTGCAGAAGCTCGTCTTCTGTATTCCGAGCATTTTCCCAATCGAACGGTACCGTCAAGAGAAACATTCGAGCGTGTCGATCGCAGCTTGAGGGAGACAGGTATGTAATAATTGATAATTAATTTGAGCACGTTGTTTTATTTCGATATTATTGTAGGTACAGTTTTGCCAAAACGAGGTGGTGAGGGCGCTCCTAGGACTGTACGTACCGTTGTATTGGAGGAAAATATTTTGGAAGCCGTCGCTTATGATCCTTCAATGAGCATCAGAAATCTATCAGAACAGTTCCATACATCCAAGTCCACTATTCATAGAATAATTAGGGAACAACTGCTCCACCCATTTCACATCCAGAAGGTACATGCCATGACACCTCAAGATTTTCCAGCACGATTGGAATATGCCAATTGGTTCATGGATAGGCAAAGAGAGGATATGACTTTTATTAATCGAGTTTTATTCACTGATGATGCAGGTTTCAGTAGAGATGGAGTTATCAACTCTCATAATCTCCATATATGGGCCGAAGAAAATCCCCATGGGATATTGCAAACCAAACACCAACGGAAATTCAACGTGAATGTTTGGGCTGGTATCATAGGAAACCATCTTATAGGACCATTCGTTCTGCAGGACCGATTGAATGGAGAACGTTATTTGGAGTTCATTCAGAACGATTTGAATGGACTTTTGGAACATGTTCCATTGCAAACCCGAAGAGATATGTGGTTTATGCATGATGGCGCTCCTCCTCATTTTAGTTTGATTGTGCGTGACCATCTGAACCATATTTTCCACAATAGATGGATTGGTAGAGGTGGGCCATATTCATGGCCATCGCGGTCTCCGGATTTAAATCCATTGGATTTCTTTCTGTGGGGGCATCTAAAAAGCCTTGTTTACGCTACACCTATTCACACAAGAGATGCATTGTTGAATAGAATAACATTACATTGTGAAGCCATACGAAACGACCCTGGAATGCTATTTCAAGTACAGAGAGGGTGTCTTCGCAGACTAAGAAAATGTATAGAGAGAGAAGGTGGTCATATCGAGCAGTTTCTGTAGCGGATTTTTCATTTCTGTTTGCTCTTGAGGCTCTTGAGTTTCGTTAGTTAAACGTGTTTGCATTATAAAAATTCGTTATGAACATTTTACCTATCATTTCCATTTTCCTTAAAAACTAATATTTTTGAATAATGGTAGACATCTCAGGATAAATGTTGTTGAATTAACGTTATCATTATTATTTCTGCTTTGATAATTATTCATTTCAAGTAATGGTGGACGAGCGGGTTTGATGTCGTCGAGTGAAACTACATTTTTATCAAGACTCGTTGCTCCGATCGACTTCCCACACGAGTACTTTTATTCATAAAATTGTCCAAGTAACCTTAATTTGTTGAAAAATATTGAAAAATATCTGTCATTTCAAAGTTTTGGGGTGTGGACCATCGGGGGTAGTCCGTTCCTGACTTTGTAGCAAAACAACTGACTCCTGCATGAAAGCTCATCGAAGGAATTCATTTGTTTAGTCAATTACCAAAATTTGGATGATTTTGAATATTCACTTGAAAAGTTATCAAAGAAAAACATTTTTCATTTTGTAACTTCGAGGGCCCGTTACTTGGTAACGAAGGATTTTAGGAAAAAAAGTTATATGAAGTACTGGTGATATTTTGACCCCGTCTATACATTCCCGAGAGGAAAAGAGGAAGTCCAGGGACACCCTGTATATTCCAAAAAAATAACATTCAGTTCCATTCAACTCTTCCTTGAATTCATCTTCAGAAGGCCGATGGGAAAGATGAATTATGCGATGGGTGTTCATCAGCAAGCCCTGGAAATTTCTCATTATCTTTATAACCCGTGATATGAAAAAGAACATTGATTCTTCATGTTGTTTACTTAGCGGATATTTGCTATTGACACTGTCAGAGTGTACCTCGACTGTGCTGTTTATTTTTCTATCTCGGGTGTTCTGATCAATTGATCGAATTTCCAGCGCTCTCGAGGATAGTCTAGTACTTGTGACTTTATTTTGGAAAAAATACGTCCTACCTTTCTTCTCACTGCTCTGCAGGAGGTGGAATTACTATTCCTGCCAATTGTGAAATATCCCACCTCTGAATCATGAAATATCCCACACCTGATTTTTTTCAGTTCTGCCGCGTATGTTCTCGACCCCAAAAATAGGAATCTATCGAAAATTCTTCCTTGGCTGGTTCGGTTGTTTGTGCACACAGCGCAACCGACAAAATTAATATTCATCCAACAGTGAGTTTCGAACCGCGTAATCCAGTTTAACCCGACGTCCTTATTGAGCGATGCGAATAATGAAATTCGAGCAACATTTATATCGGACGGGGTTGAGGGGGTCGGCGACTTGATGAAAATTATGGGGTTTCGATGCGGTCGTATTTTATTTTCGTGGAGGTTTCTGGGGAGCGATTGGGGGTGTCTTTGATGATCAACTCCGAGTGAATTAACTTGTCGCTTGCGGAACGAGAGATCAGGCTGCAAATCGTGTCGCCATACAGATCTGACTGCTGATTTCAAAGGAGTTAAGATATACGAAGTTTGATCAAAAGATAAGGTTAATGTTCACTTGACAACGAATAGCATTTAGAACTCACTTGCTTCCAAGCAATTATTAGTGCAACTTCTAATGCGAAAAATCTGATACTTGGTGGCTTTTGTTAAAAAAACTGGGGAATATGACTCGTACATCAAAATTTGATTCTGGGTTACTACCAAAATTGTATAAAATTATGGACAATCTTTTATTTCGCACATTTATAATTAAGATAAACATGGTTCTAATTTGTCTTGATGATTCCTCTTTTGATCGATCAAGTCAAGACTCAAGTCGAAACTATATTAGACCGTGCTTTTGGGCTCTGTAATACGAAGGAAGGTCTCGAGAAGGAACTAGACATCTTTCACGTATAGTCAGTGGGCATACTTGAAGACTGGCTATAAATCAAATCATCTAAAAGAACAATTCGTTCAGGCCAGCCTCAACACCCTACACAGTAGGTTAATGGACTGACACCTATCAGAAAACAACTACTCCCCTGGCTAATACCACGAAGGGCGTTGGATTATATCCGACAGGTGTCAGTGCAGGATTCTTCACTGAAGTTATTCCTGCATATGCTGTTGGCGATACAACTGCCGCAATAGATTTTCAATTATTGGAACACACTTGCAGACCGGTTTCGGGCTGTTTGGCCACTCGTCAGTGCAAGGTAGTGTATATCATCAACATAAAGTCGATGATTTCCGATAATTGAAAATCGAATTCCGTCAGAGTATCATTCCTCGAACTAAGCTGAAGACTACAACAAACAACAGGTTTGTCGTCGCTCCATCTGCCTGTGAACGAGGTAACCAACTGCATATCCAAATTTGCCCAATTCCTCGTAAAAGGAAAGAAATCTTTCACGTATAGTCAGTGGGCATACTTGAAGACTGGCTATAAATCAAATCATCTAAAAGAACAATTCGTTCAGGCCAGCCTCAACACCCTACACAGTAGGTTAATGGACTGACACCTATCAGAAAACAACTACTCCCCTGGCTAATACCACGAAGGGCGTTGGATTATATCCGACAGGTGTCAGTGCAGGATTCTTCACTGAAGTTATTCCTGCATATGCTGTTGGCGATACAACTGCCGCAATAGATTTTCAATTATTGGAACACACTTGCAGACCGGTTTCGGGCTGTTTGGCCACTCGTCAGTGCAAGGTAGTGTATATCATCAACATAAAGTCGATGATTTCCGATAATTGAAAATCGAATTCCGTCAGAGTATCATTCCTCGAACTAAGCTGAAGACTACAACAAACAACAGGTTTGTCGTCGCTCCATCTGCCTGTGAACGAGGTAACCAACTGCATATCCAAATTTGCCCAATTCCTCGTAAAAGGAAAGAAATCTTTCACGTATAGTCAGTGGGCATACTTGAAGACTGGCTATAAATCAAATCATCTAAAAGAACAATTCGTTCAGGCCAGCCTCAACACCCTACACAGTAGGTTAATGGACTGACACCTATCAGAAAACAACTACTCCCCTGGCTAATACCACGAAGGGCGTTGGATTATATCCGACAGGTGTCAGTGCAGGATTCTTCACTGAAGTTATTCCTGCATATGCTGTTGGCGATACAACTGCCGCAATAGATTTTCAATTATTGGAACACACTTGCAGACCGGTTTCGGGCTGTTTGGCCACTCGTCAGTGCAAGGTAGTGTATATCATCAACATAAAGTCGATGATTTCCGATAATTGAAAATCGAATTCCGTCAGAGTATCATTCCTCGAACTAAGCTGAAGACTACAACAAACAACAGGTTTGTCGTCGCTCCATCTGCCTGTGAACGAGGTAACCAACTGCATATCCAAATTTGCCCAATTCCTCGTAAAAGGAAAGAAATCTTTCACGTATAGTCAGTGGGCATACTTGAAGACTGGCTATAAATCAAATCATCTAAAAGAACAATTCGTTCAGGCCAGCCTCAACACCCTACACAGTAGGTTAATGGACTGACACCTATCAGAAAACAACTACTCCCCTGGCTAATACCACGAAGGGCGTTGGATTATATCCGACAGGTGTCAGTGCAGGATTCTTCACTGAAGTTATTCCTGCATATGCTGTTGGCGATACAACTGCCGCAATAGATTTTCAATTATTGGAACACACTTGCAGACCGGTTTCGGGCTGTTTGGCCACTCGTCAGTGCAAGGTAGTGTATATCATCAACATAAAGTCGATGATTTCCGATAATTGAAAATCGAATTCCGTCAGAGTATCATTCCTCGAACTAAGCTGAAGACTACAACAAACAACAGGTTTGTCGTCGCTCCATCTGCCTGTGAACGAGGTAACCAACTGCATATCCAAATTTGCCCAATTCCTCGTAAAAGGAAAGAAATCTTTCACGTATAGTCAGTGGGCATACTTGAAGACTGGCTATAAATCAAATCATCTAAAAGAACAATTCGTTCAGGTGTCAGTCCATTAACCTACTGTGTAGGGTGTTGAGGCTGGCCTGAACGAATTGTTCTTTTAGATGATTTGATTTATAGCCAGTCTTCAAGTATGCCCACTGACTATACGTGAAAGATTTCTTTCCTTTTACGAGGAATTGGGCAAATTTGGATATGCAGTTGGTTACCTCGTTCACAGGCAGATGGAGCGACGACAAACCTGTTGTTTGTTGTAGTCTTCAGCTTAGTTCGAGGAATGATACTCTGACGGAATTCGATTTTCAATTATCGGAAATCATCGACTTTATGTTGATGATATACACTACCTTGCACTGACGAGTGGCCAAACAGCCCGAAACCGGTCTGCAAGTGTGTTCCAATAATTGAAAATCTATTGCGGCAGTTGTATCGCCAACAGCATATGCAGGAATAACTTCAGTGAAGAATCCTGCACTGACACCTGTCGGATATAATCCAACGCCCTTCGTGGTATTAGCCAGGGGAGTAGTTGTTTTCTGATAGGTGTCAGTCCATTAACCTACTGTGTAGGGTGTTGAGGCTGGCCTGAACGAATTGTTCTTTTAGATGATTTGATTTATAGCCAGTCTTCAAGTATGCCCACTGACTATACGTGAAAGATTTCTTTCCTTTTACGAGGAATTGGGCAAATTTGGATATGCAGTTGGTTACCTCGTTCACAGGCAGATGGAGCGACGACAAACCTGTTGTTTGTTGTAGTCTTCAGCTTAGTTCGAGGAATGATACTCTGACGGAATTCGATTTTCAATTATCGGAAATCATCGACTTTATGTTGATGATATACACTACCTTGCACTGACGAGTGGCCAAACAGCCCGAAACCGGTCTGCAAGTGTGTTCCAATAATTGAAAATCTATTGCGGCAGTTGTATCGCCAACAGCATATGCAGGAATAACTTCAGTGAAGAATCCTGCACTGACACCTGTCGGATATAATCCAACGCCCTTCGTGGTATTAGCCAGGGGAGTAGTTGTTTTCTGATAGGTGTCAGTCCATTAACCTACTGTGTAGGGTGTTGAGGCTGGCCTGAACGAATTGTTCTTTTAGATGATTTGAACTAGACATCATCAAAAAGATCTTCAACGGAATGGCTACTCCAAAGCGATGGTAGAAAAGACTTTGGCTAGAAGACAGCAGGAGCCTCGCAAGGAAGAGAAGCCGTCACAACCAGTGCTTGCACTTCCCTACATCAGAGGATTATCGGAGAGGATAAGAAGAAGGCCATTGAATGTTCGCATTGCCGAGCACAAGAAACACACACAGCGAGGGGAAACCAGCAAATCAGAAATAGCAGACCATGTTTGGACCCATCAACACAACATCGAGTGGTCCCAAGCTGAGATCTTGCACAGAGAAGAACATTGGTTTAGGAGAAAATTCAAGGAAGCAGCATACATGTTGTCCAACAACGTATTCAGCTAAGCCAGCGTAGAAATACGCAACATATGGAAACCCATCATCAAGCGAAAAATGGCCAACTCCCGCAAAAGGATCATCTCCCACGGAACCAGTGAAGCGGAAAATGGAAAGCGGGGATAAGTGAAAGTACTCGAACGACCTATAAATAGTCATCTCTCGGAGGAATCGGTCCAGTCATCACCCGAAGACGATTGTAGATACTAACAATCGAAACGTCGTGAACTAACGTGATTTGGAATCTCTTCACTTTTTATTTTCTTCCTTTTTTCATTTCTTTATTTTTATTTATTCAATTGTTCTATTTTTACTAGTATTTTATTTCACTATTATTTCATTTCTGGTGTATGTTGGTTAATATAATTATTATTTTCAGCTATCTCATTTTTAATTGTTGGATTACAAATCATTTTATATAGTAGACAATGGAAGTCCGAACTAGTGAAATTCATCATGAAACATTGTCAATAACCTTCAAACAAACATTGAAATGAAAGTCAGAAGATGAATTGTTCGACACAACTCGTTTCAACTTCGATTTCGTCGATTGAGACATTCCTTCGAATTTGGGAAAATTGATAATTTCCTATCCGGCTCGAAAGACCGAAGTTAACACAGTTATTTCTGGTGGAAATTAATTAGATGACAACGAGGTTCGTTAAACTTAGTCAATTAGATTGTTTCATAATGCGACTTAGTAATTTTTGTTGACGACTAATATTTGTTCGGACCGCTGTTTGCTTTAGTAAATTAGTTGGAAGATAATGCATTGTGCAGTGTGCATTATGCGCGTAATGGATTGCAAGATTCGTAATAGAAACATCTGAGTTTGCAGGGATACTTTTTCAATATTACCCATCCAACGTAAAAATGGAATAGAAATGGTGACTGACTGTATTCAGAAATAGAGATTTCAAAAAAAACACAATTTTTTCTCATTTTCAAAGTTATCGTTATTAACTTTAGATTCAATTGTACCTCCCCGTCTTAGTCTCTACGCACAGACTTGATCTTCTGTAGGCTTGCCTATTTATTCCCCTTCTCCGCTTTTCTTCTGCACTGTGCCATATGTATGTACAATAATGTACATGTACAAAACAAGAGGAGAACAAATTATTAAAATCATTGTTTTTTTTCACCGTATTGTGCGCTGGTCAGGCCCTATCCCCCGAAGCCCCGATTCATTCGGGAGGGCGCGCCGACATTATCAACCACTCCTCACTGTGTGGGAAGAGATCATTGGGCCCGATAATCATGTGCCCTGAGCAAGCGCAGTGAGCCAAGAATGACAGCCTTCTGCATCTGTGCGGCTAAGATTTCTGCATTAGTGCGGCAAGCCGGTATGATTTTGAGATTCGAGAGTAGAGAGGACACCATTCCACCAAGGACTCCAATAATCAGAACGATCATCTTGATAGAGTGGTCTGGATAGAGTCTGCGGAGTTCGAAGAGGAAATCTCGATATTTTATCCATTTTTCCTTCGCTTTTTTAACGATATTCGTCTCGCCAGGAGCTGAAAACTGCACGACAAATATCGTTTTGCTCTGGTGGTCGAGAAAGATTACACCAGGCTTATTAATTTGTATGAGCCTGAGGGTGTGGAACGACTAGTTCCAACAAATTCGGCACTTCTCGTTCCCCACAACGAATTCAATATCCCCCACAGCTTAGGGCAACACCAGTGTCTCGTCAATACCGTTAGAGTGCCGTAGATGGTAATATAACACTCTTAGGGCCGGGTTTTGTCGATTGATATAGGCCGAGACCGCATATGCTGGACATGCTGATAGCAAGTGCATTAGGGTCTCGGGCGCCTCGCGGCAGACCTTCACCTTGTGTCAGGAACCTCTATACCCATCACGTGACTGCGGTAGACTAAGGTGTTGAAGACACCATCCAGGCAAGCCATGATGAACCCCTCAGTTTCCAACTTTAGCCCACTCGACCTGAGAAAAGCGAACGTCAGGCGCTTTGATAAGCCAAGGCCTCCACTTGTATTGAAGAAGACCCCATGCATTGGCTTATTTTTGTTTCCGCAGAAGTGAGGTTATCTCTGCGGCTTTTATATGAGCTTTTTGCTGAACGGGTTCCAACTCGGTGACAGAGTTGTGGTCACCTCGTTCAGTGTCGAAAACTAAACCGAGTTCATCAGCTGCTCGGGCAGCTGGCCTAAAGAGAAATGCTCTAATTCCTGCTCTATCATGGTCACGGACCATGCAGAGAAGGGAATCCGAACTCCTGACGACTTTACAGGCCATATCCAGTACCATTTTGTCATGTAGATAATCCAAACTCAAAAGTCCACGGTCTCCCTATTGTCGGGGGAAGTACAACCGTGGAACGGACGATTTGGGATGCAAACTCCTATAGAGATGAATAGTTTTTTGGGTCTTTACGTCGATTTGATACAGTTCCTTCCGAATCCACTTCACTACTCCAAAAACGAGTAGAGTAAGATTGGAACGGCAAGCATATTTGTTGCAGCAGCTTTGTTTTTATTATTATTATACAGTTCCAAACTGTGACAATTAATAACGGACATCTTGATGAAGCTACATCTGTCAAATTAGTGTTTTGCCAAATTAACATTGATGAATATAGCATACTACAACACGTACATATAATAAAATTGTTTTATCAGAATGGCCGTAGACAACGACATGTGCTCACTAAATGGATTCTGGAGCAGTTGGCAACTGACCCTAATTTTCATCAAAAATTCATCTTCAGCGATGCGACCCATTTCTGAAGAATGGTAACGCGAACAAACAAAATTGTCGAAACTAATTAATACAGTTTATTGTATGATTTTCCTTATAAAGGGTTTCACAAAAACCGCGATACGTGTTTCGCTATGCTATAGCTTTATCAGGCGTAAACTAAAAGTTATTTTTGAATTGCAGCAATTTCAAACTCTATCATAGTACCTAGTTGTATGTCTACTTTCTATCTGTATCTGTAGACAAGGGAAGATCAGTGTAGGTCCACAGCACTTAGGCCACATGTGACCCATTGTACATCCTCCCAAGGAGTTGTCCTCCTAGGGCATCGTCCATTCTGTCCTTTCCAGGAAGGTGGACAGCTCACTAGGAGACATCTCCTTTATATCGGCAGGTGTAGGCCAATACTCGTCGAACACACACTCTCTTATTGACGATAAATCCGGGCACTCGCATAGGACATGCCTGACAGTCTCATCTTCCTGTTCACACATCCTGCATAGAGGTCTGTCCACTAGACCCACATTATGGAGGTATTTCCTTTGTTGACAGGGTCGCCCAAAGGTGATCCTGGCAAGATTGCATCCTTTGATCCCATACCATCTCTTTAGGGATTGAGCATGGGTGTAACGTTTGGCTAGTTCCGCAATTGTCGAAGTAATCAGGCCGTGGGTGCCACTGGGTCCCGAAATTCTTAGTCCAGCCGCTTCCTTGGCTAAAAAGTCGGCAATGGTATTACCTTTACTACTGTCGTGCCCTTTAACCCACCTCAGGAAACTGTTATTAATTACCGAGGCTTTATGCCTACTTCTCAATGAATGAATCTACCTGAAAATTGTAACCTTCGTTGTCGTTGATTGAAACGGGTTACTTTGTTACTTAGGAACTAAATTATGGGCTGCCGGAACTCAGCGGAGAGGGATGGTGGGTAAATATAAGTCCACTTGGAAGATAAGTGTATTGTTTCTTCAAACACGCCAAGCTTGTGGTGATTACAGGCTTATGGCCCAGAAGTATACTTTTGGGTTCACAGATATAAATGTAAGCAACTTATGATTAAACTCAAGGTGTGGTAAATACTTGGTTCCTTCTAGAATTCGCAATTTGTGCCGCAATGTTGATTCGAGGTCGTGCGGGAAAGACCTTACATGCATGGGATATGGGAGAATAGTCTCCAGCAGCACGATCCTACCCCTGTACGCAGTCCACTCAGGCAATGATCTTTTCCATGCAGAATACTTGCTCCTCGGAAGACCGTAATCAGAGATATAAGGGGTGTAGTGGTCTAGCCTTGCGAGAGATATACCAGGATATAGTTCAAAATATCGACTTGAGGTGGTAATAAGAAGGCCTAAAATGAGATTAAGGTTTAGAAGGATATACCCTGGCCTGAAGATTGGAATTTGACAAGAGAACGGGTACTTAATAAAAATCCCCAATACTGTGGGCGAGTTATTCCTTTAGATAACCCAAATATAGTTATTCCCGTATTGAATATTTTGGTTTCTTCAAATCCACAAAGTGATGAGCTCAAAATTTTTGCTCCAGAGAAGATAACCAAACTCAACTCTCATTACCAGAGAAAAAAAACTTTTTCTTTTTCCTTTCTTTTTTTTCCCTATCAACGTTATTCAAGGTCGAGTTATTCTGATTGTCTTTAGGCACAAAAAAACTGAACTGAATTGTTTTGAATGTTATACAGGGTGGATGTTGTGCATAAATTTATGATTTCAATACATTACTTTTCTGTTATCTTATAAATCCGCTCTTGCATTTTGGGAACCGTAACAAAATGTCAGGTATGTTTTCATTTACTATATGAATAAATTGAATATAGTTAACTTTTATTGAATATACTTAACTTTTATTTACTTGTATATAAACATATTCAATAATGACGAATTACTCAGTTCAATTTGATCATTCATAAAAAATTGAGAGTTTTTGAATTTGTTTATTTCCATACTCTCCGACAGGTTGAGTTTCAAACCGTTTTACTGGAAAGGAGGGGCTTGAGTTCATGGTTGAACTCAAGTCCCTCTGTGATTAAATGAGTGGCGTATGTGGAATTTATTTTTCCATTCTGGGAAAATATTTCTGTGTTCCTTCATACGGGCTTTGAAAACGTTCTTCCAGTTTGACCTATATAAAACATCGGACATGACCCACAAGATAATTTATACACTTCTGATTTTTCTGAAACTGAACTTTTATCTTTGTTATTCTCAAGTTGTTGGTTTTGAAAGCAATATTTACACCTTTGTTGTGCAGGAAATCAGAAATATTTGTAGTGGGTTAGCCTGAGTAGGTTAAGGTTCTGTAACTTTTATCCTCTTCTCTTCGAAATGGGTAAAAATTCGTTTAAAGCTTGGCTGTATAACTTTTTTAATAATAGAGAATGTATTAGATTGCTATCGTAATCATTGTCGAAAGGTTCGAAACGTTTTGGAGAGTATGAAAATGAATAAAATCAAAAACTTTCAATATCTTATGAACGAACTGAATAATTCGCCATTATTGAATATGTTAGAGTATAAAATAGTTGTATTTTCGAAGTAACACGTGCCGCGGTGTTTGTAAAATCCTTTATAGTGAAAATGACGTCACTTGCTCCTGAACAACATCGTTAACAGTATTTTTAGTGATGTCCGTGCAATTTCTTCGAATCTACCCCCCAATCCCTTTAATAACGTTATAAAAAACCCTTCAAAGATGGACAGTATATTATCACTATGTTCCAAGAATTGATTTCGTGACATTCACAGGAAAAAGTTTTCAAATTTTCTGATATTCTTTAAGGAAATGCTATAAATCTATTTATACAGGGTGAGCCATCGAAAACTTGACATGCAGGTTTTGGGTACTAATCTGGCAAATCCTAAAAAGCAAATGTTGAAAACAAAATGTGGATTTTCCACCGCTCGTTTACTGTATCTGTAGAGTAGGGAGGGTGAGTGTAAGCCCACGCACTTAGGCCACATGTGATCCATTGTACATCCTCCCAAGGATTTGTCCTCCTAGGTCGTCGTCCATCCTGTCCTTTCCAGGAAGGTGGACAGGTCGCTGGGAGACATCTCCTTTATATCGGCAGGTGTAGGCCAAGACTCGCCGAACACACACTCTCTTATTGACGATAACTCCGGGAACTCGCACAGGACATGCCTGACAGTCTCATCTTTCTGTTCACACATCCTGCATAGAGGTGTGTCCACTAGCCCCCCTATTATGTAGGTGTTTCCTTAGCTGACAGTGGCCAGTCAGAAATCCTACTGTAAGGCGTAGATTTTTCCTGGTCATCGCCAGATATTTCTTCGGCGCCAGCTTCCCAGGGTCGCCCAAGGTGATCCTGGCAAGATTACATCCTTTGATTCCATCCCATCTCTTTAAGGATTGAGCATTGGTGTAACATTTGACTAGTTCCGCAATTGTCGAAGTCATCAGGCCGTGGGTGCCACTGGGTTCTAAAATTCTTAGTCCAGCCGCTTCTTTGGCCAAAGAGTCGGCAATGCGATTACCCTTACTCCTGTCGTGCCCTTTAACCCTCCTCAGGATAATGTTATTATCTACCGAGGCTTTGGCTAAATCTTGGTGGCACTCTAGTGCTAGCCCTGAAGTAACACGGTGTCTGTTCAAGGCTAATAGTGCTTGTCTGCTATCAGTGCAGATTGTTATGTTTTTGCCAGAAATTCTTTTCTTGGTTATTTCTTTCGTGGCGATTGAGATACCAGCCAGTTCTGTTTGGAACACGCTGGTATTTCTTCCCATTCCCCACTTAATCCTTAGGCTTAGTGATCTGGAGTACACTCCACATCCTGAGCCTTCTTTGGTTTCCGCTCGTTTACTAACCAACTCGCAAAATTGCAAGCGTCGATCGAAATCATCTTCATTCATTTCTTGCGTTAATTTATTCTTATAAGGATGCATTTCGTGGGTTTTAAAATACGCCGAATTCTAGTTCGTGACATCCCGGAAACAAATGCTAACTATCTTGTGTTCAAAGTATGGTAAAGCTCAGCATAGCCCGGAATTGCCACTTGTGTCGCCTTATTTGTTACTATTGGTTCGATTTGCCGTTTTTTAATTCCTACAGATCCAGTTGCGCGAAATTTTGCAATTGAATCGAAAACATACTGTCGCGACATATTCTTCCCATGTTGTTGATTGAACAGTTCAGCGGCTCTCGCAGCACAACGTCTATTTCCATAGACCAATCAACTCAAAGTTCTCTGCAGTTGTGTAAACCATTGTTTCTTCAGCAACACTTCACGTCACTCACTACTAGTAATAATGTAGATATCACTTAACATAAAAATGAGAAATAGAAACAGCATTTTTAACCATTTCTCAATTGTAATAGTCCTCTTATCAGAGAATAACTGAAAAATTAACGAAAAAGTAGCGTAAGAAACAAATGAAAGAGTTACAAATACATTCAACTGTGTTGCTATTAACAATATTGAAAAAGTTAATTATCGGAAAGAACTCTTTTAAATACGTCCAAATTAAAAAAAAAAATGTACACCATCGTTTAGAGAAGTCCAAGATCTTTCAAACGATGTGCGACTCGCCCCCTATTCCCTAATAAAATTCCAAGGGTTGTTCACCCCTCTGCTCCGGTGTTGAAGTGACGACGCTGTAAATGGGGAAAAAGACTGTCCCCCTCCCAATAAAAATCGACCTGTCTGAGCGTTTTTTCGGATTTGCAAGATCAGTACCCAAAACCTCCATGTCAAGTTTTCGATGGCCCACCCTGTATTAACGAGAGGAATTTCAAAATTTTGGCTCATATGATTGTAGATCGTGGAAGTCTAAAGTGTTAACATTTACCGAAATTACCGAGTTCATTGATATATTCACACCCTTTTTGTAGGATTTACTCCATAAAATGATAATTTCCAGTACAACAAAATGCTTATTTAATCACCACTCAAAACGTATACCTACTTTTATATCACCAGTCATCATGGTCCCGTCAACTCTTTCATCGCACCGCTCTCCACCACGCGCTTTATTATCCTAATTTACTAAAACAAACATATTGGTCCTTCGAGCCGGCTCGCGTGTCGCTACCCCTTATCGCAGCAAGCGTGGGTAGAACGTACATATCGGCAGTCAACAAGTTATTCGTCAGAATGAACGTCGCGTTACCTCTGGGCTGGGCTGTCTAGTCAACTCGATTGCACACACATCGAAGGCAGATTGTTGAGCGCCCGAGAAATTATTACGGGCTTATCGTAGTAGGCGCGAAAGATCGGAGAAAATTGATCGATATCTGAGCGAATGAGTTTTGATTCTGCCGGAAATAGTCGCGGATTGATGAATAGCGACGTTGAAAGTAAGTGGCACGGGGATTGATTTGTAATCAATGATTTGAGTTATTGAATGTTGCAGACATTAAGTTGCAGGTTCTGGAGACATCTCCTTTATATCGGCAGGTGTAGGCGGAGACTCGCCGAGCACCCACTCTCTTATTGACGATAACTCCGGACACTCGCACAGGACATGCCTGACAGTCTCATCTTCCTGTTCACACATCCTGCATAGTGGTGTATCCACTAGCCCCAGATTATGGAGGTGTTTCCTGAGCTGACAGTGGCCAGTAAAATATCCTACTGTAAAGCGTAGATTTTTCCTGGTCATCGCCAGATATTTCTTTGGCGCTAGCTTCCCAGGGTCGCCCAGGGTGATCCTGGCATCCTTCATTCCATCCCATCTCTTCAAGCATTGAGCATGGGTGTAAAATTTGGCTAGTTCCTCAATTGTCGAAGTCATCAGGCCGTAGGTGCCACTGGGTCCTAAAATTCTTAGTCCAGCCGCTTCCTTGGCTAAAGAGTCGGCAATTTCCTCTATACAGAGTGTCCCTGGACTTCCTCTTTTCCTCTCGGGAATGTATAGATGGGGTCAAAATATCACCAGTACTTCATATAACTTTTTTTCCTAAAAGTCTTCGTAACCAAGTTACGGGCCCTTGAAGTTACAAAATGAAAAATGTTTTTCTTTGATAACTTTTCAAGTGAATATTCAAAATCATCCAAATTTTGGTAATTGACTAAACAAATGAATTCCTTTGATGAGCTTTCATGCAGGAGTCAGTTGTTTTGCTACAAAGTCAGGAACGGACTACCCCCGATGGTCCACACCCCAAAACTTTGAAATGACAGATATTTTTCAATATTTTTCAACAAATTAAGGTTACTTGGACAATTTTATGAATAAAAGTACTCGTGTGGAAAGTCGATCGGAGCAACGAGTCTTGATAAAAATGTAGTTTCACTCGACGACATCAAACCCGCTCGTCCACCATTATTTGAAATGAATAATTATCAAAGCAGAAATAATAATGATAACGTTAATTCAACAACATTTATCCTGAGATGTCTACCATTATTCGAAAATATTAGTTTTTAAGGAAAATGGAAATGATAGGTAATTTTTATAATGCAAACACGTTTAACTAACGAAACTCAAGAGCCTCAAGAGCAAACAGAAATGAAAAATCCGCTACAGAAACTGCTCGATATGACCACCTCTCTGTACTTGAAATAGCATTCCAGGGTCTCCCATAAAATTATAATTATCAGTGAAACTCCTCAACAGTATAGCTGTGAAGAAGAATTTGAAACATTCGAATGTTGAGTTTCATGAGATTCAGATAACTGATCAACACGAAACGTGATTATTCCACACGTATTATGTACATACAAAATATGGAATGAATTCGATATTTCATAGTAGAGTAGCTTGTTAGTTTAAAAATACCACGAATCTACAGAACTTGATATTTCTTTTGAAAAAATATCTGCTATCACAATTGTGACTTAAACTTCCATATAGGTACTGTACTTTTTGTTTACGACTTCATTTTAGCATACTTTGTATTATTTCTGTTATAAATGTTGTTGAATTAACGTTATCATTATTATTTCTGCTTTGATAATTATTCATTTCAAATAATGGTGGACGAGCGGGTTTGATGTCGTCGAGTAGAACTACATTTTTATCAAGACTCGTTGCTCCGATCGACTTTCCACACGAGTACTTTTATTCATAAAATTGTCCAAGTAACCTTATTTTGTTGAAAAATATTGAAAAATATCTGTCATTTCAAAGTTTTGGGGTGTGGACTATCGGGGGTAGTCCGTTCCTGACTTTGTAGCAAAACAACTGACTCCTGCATGAAAGCTCATCGACGGAATTCATTTGTTTAGTCAATTACCAAAATTTGGATAATTTTGAATATTCACTTGAAAAGTTATCAAAGAAAAACATTTTTCATTTTGTAACTTCGAGGGCCCGTAACTTGGTTACGAAGACTTTTAGGAAAAAAAGTTATATGAAGTACTGGTGATATTTTGACCCCATCTATACATTCCCGAGAGGAAAAGAGGAAGTCCAGGGACACCCTGTATAAAAAAGGCGACAAAACTGAGGTAGACAACTACAGACAGACAAACTTTGTTTCCTCTCTAAACTGTTTGAGAAAGTTGTTAGTAACAGAATTCTGAATTACATGGATCAAAATAATCTTTTTAGTAATAACCAATATGGCTTCAGGAAGAACAAATCAATTGAATCAGCTTCATACCATTTATTAAATTTCATTTATACACAGGTTGACTCGAATAAACTAGTTGTAACACTTTTTTCGATTTGTCAAAAGCATTTGATACCATTTCTTCCGAATTTCTTATAATTAAACTTACAGGCCTAGGTTTCCCAAATAATCTATTGAACTGGGTGAAATCATATATGGAAAACCGTAGTCTAATAGTTAGCTGCAATGGAATTGTATCAAGTCCCAAAGATGTAAAACTAGGAGTGCCTCAAGGTTCTGTCCTGGGACCATTGTTGTTCCTCAATTTCATAAATGACCTGTCTGAATTCTTTTCTGAGTGTCACATAACCATGTTTGCGGATGACACTGCAATTACTGTGGCTGACAAAAACGAAGTTGAGTTGTCAGACAAAATAAATGAAATAATTAATAAATTCAGTGCTTGGTGTCAACGCAACAAACTTATTCTGAATAAATCTAAATCTGTTTCAATGAAATTATTTATTAGGAAAAATTTCAGCGGTGACTCTTCCACAATAAATGGCATTCGATCTTCCAGCGAAGTCTTGTTTTTAGGAACGTCTTTAGACGAAAATTTGACCTGGAGCGGTCATATTCAGAAGGTCTGCAACAAACTCAATTCCGCATATTATTCAATCAAACAATTGAAAAACACTCTAGATAATTTTGGATTGATGAATATCTACTTTTCTATGGCTTATTCTCACATCAGCTTTAATATCATTTCTTGGGGATGTGCAAGGGAATTTCCACGAGTTTTTGTTGCTCAGAAAAGATTACTGAGACTAATTTTTAATATAGATTTTCAAGATAGTTGTAGACTAATTTTCTTAAGAGAGGGCCTATTGACGGCACCTTCTTTATTTATCTTGAAGTGTGTCACTTTTGCCCGTAACAATATAACTGAATTTGTCACAAACGCGGATATACATGGTAGAGACACCCGTCATGGGAAACAAAACGGCTCACTTTAGATACTCCCCACTATTTAATACAACAAACTGTTATAATAACTTGCCGGCATCTATTAGGAAAATCGAGTCAGATAAACTTTTTAAAATTGAGGTGAAGAAACTTCTCTTACAGAAGTGTTACTACAGTCTTGAGGAATTCTTGCACGACACTTTTTCATGACATTTTGAGAATATCTGCTAGAGCTTCTCCGATTTTTTATATAATACTTCTATGTTGTGAACTTTTGTGGACGTGAACCATATTTATTGTTTTTGTATTGTTCAACTTCTGTAGTTTTATTTTGTTTTTTAATTATGACTTAGCACATGTACTCAATGCACCAAAGTGTCAAATAAATAAATAAAAATAAAATAAAAATAAATGGGCTTACCTTTACTCCTGTCGTGACCTTTAACCCACCTCAGGGTAATGTTATTATCTACCAAGGCTTTGGCTTAATCTTGGAGGCACTCTATAACTAGCCCTGAGGTAACACGTTGTCTGTTCAAGGCTAATACGGTTTGTCTGCTGTCCGTGCAGATTGTTATGTTTCTCTAAGAAATTCCTTGCCTGGATATTTCTTTTGTGGCGAATGAGATACCAGCTATTTCTGTTTGGACCACGCTGGTATTTTTCCCATTCCCCACTCAATCCTTAGGCTTAGTGATCTGGAGTACACTCCACATCCTGAACCTTCTTTGGTTTTTGAGTCGTCTGTATATATGCGTAATGCATTTGTAGCATCTGACTCTGTTGTTTTATTTGTATTTTGTAGGGTTTATTAAACACAAACCTGGTTCAATTGCATCACTGGTTGCCTGCAGTAGAGGTTGCGCAGTAAGCTTCTCGCCATAGGCTCAGCCTCAATTGACCCATTCCTACTTCGAGGTTTACACCAGCCCTTGCAGTGTTTCGCACTAACGAAGTTTTTTTTTTCAATATGCCCTTGTTCGTTTGGGTTTTCTGAGGAAAGTACTGGGTTCTTTCAGCTTGAAGTATCCATTCCCGACATACCGAACAGCACCACATATCTTCTGGTCCCGATGAATTTATCATTAATATTACTTGAAACAGATCTGTAGACTCTGCTATGGAGGACAAGACCAAAATTGTAAACTTTGCATTTAGCTATGGCAACTTGCTATTAGATGGTAGGAAGATAAGAGGAACGCTTTGCACTAGATTTCTTGGTCTGCATATTGACAGTAAGTTGAATTTTGAAGAACATATCACATCTTTATGTACAATATTGGCTTCAGGATCAGTTGCTGTGATAAAATTCACAACACAAGACAGAACAGTAGTAATAATATTCATCTGCCAATACCCAGATTTACTCTAATAAAACAGAAATGGAAAGGGGGTATCGTGACACATCATTTTGAAGCTCCTGACAAATGCTTCACAACCCTAGAATATAATGTCAGTATTTTCAACTACTACAAAATGGCGGAACTTTTAATAATTGCCTGAAAACATAACATTCAACTACATAATATGAGATGATAAGCTTGAGGTCAGTTCAGAAGATGCTCGAAATGGTTGCCTTGAACTTCTTGGCATATGAACAGCCTATCTCTACAAATATTTATTATTCTCTGTCATATATCCAATATTGAAGCAGGTTCAATTTCGTACACTTTCTGCTTCAAATAGCCCCATAAAAAAGTCGAAAGGTGTCAAATCTGGCGAGCGGGCTGGCCATCTTGTAGGACCAGGACGGCCAATCCAACGAACGGGCACACTTTGAGAAACACTGGTCTAAGTTAAAGAAGAATTTTTTGGGAAAGAAAGTTTTTGGCTTTCTACTACTCCATCTGATACAAAAAAATAGATGAGAGAATCTTCCAAAGAAAGGAAGGATAATCAATTTGAAAATAAGTAACTCTATACATGGATGTGTAGATCATGCAAAGAAGTAACTTTCAGACACAAACTGGAAGATTCTCTCATCTATTTTTTTTTGTATCAGATGGAGTAGTAGAAAGCCAAAAACTTTCTTTCCCAAAAAATTAATCACTCCTAAAAATATAACCCTTTCAAATTAAAGAAGAATCTTTTATAATTTTCGTGTATGCAGTCAATTGCAGATTCTTATATATAATAATAATAATAATAATAATAATAATAATAATAATAATAAGAATTTATTAAATCCTTCATGATTACAAGGATACGTCGACATTATACATACATAAAAATTTTTACAAAACTGAGATACAACAAATAAGTACATGAAAGTGTCACACAAATACAAGGAAAAAAAGAAGACAGAATAAAGTATATTAAATTTTTATGCAATACACTCGCATCGACTTAGATATTCAGCGACATTGTAAAAAGAACCGTTGATTAGGAATTTTTTCAGGGTTTGTTTGAAATTCATTTCTTTACTTTCCGTTTTTATGTAATCGGGAAGATTATTAAAAAGTTTTGCTCCTACGTAGGATTGACTGTTCTCATATAAATTAGTTGAATGTTTTTCCAACCTAATGAAGTTACCATTTCTTGTTGGATATGTATGAAAATCTGAATTGCGGAGATGATTGTGTAAATGTTTTCTAAAATTCAGAATAATTTTGTATATATATATATACAGGGTCATTCAAATTCGTTTCTGTACATGGGGATCTCGTAAACGATAAGAGATAGAGTGTCGGTTAAATCATGACAAAGTTTCGTATTTTAGAGACTTATTCAATGATGTAAAGAAATCGAATATAGCTCTTTTGGTTCTGGAGATATACAGGAAAAACCAAAAAATCCCAAATTATTTTTTGCCTATATCTTCTTTATTCGCAGACATATTGAAAATCTGTCCACATTTTGCTATTGGCACTTGATGTGGGCTCTCAGAATATATCCATGAATCTTTTATACAGGGTGTCATCTGACTTGGGCCAGCCCCATCTTTGAATTTTTAAATACGGACGTGTATTTTTTGTTGTAGTTTCTGGATCGTAGACGTTCACTCCATACTGAGAAATTAAATTTTATATTTCGGGATTTTTTGGTAATATTCGATTATAATTGTGTGAATTATTCTTTTTTAAATTACGGCCCTGGAAATTGGTCGTTTGAGTTGAATAAAAACATAATAGCAACTTTCACGTCTCCCTATGTAACGTAGCGTTTTCTACAATGAATATCGAATGAGAAAACCTTTTATGTAGATATGCTTTTATGAAGCATATCTACATAAAAAATATATTATATGTGTTTTAATAAGCAAAAACTCAGTTTTTCATATTATTTATCGCCCTTAATACACTTATTTGCTGCATTGTTGTGAAATCATTCAAAATTCTCAAACTCGAGTCTTCCACGTTTTCTGTCTCTCTGCCAGCGTAAATCCTATTTTTCAATGTCCCCCATAAAAAAAATCCAAAATAGTAAGATCTGGTGATCTTGCAGACCTTCTTATTGTCCCATTATTTGTCTCGAAATGAAAGGACTCCAATTCGAACATTTATTGCACAATCAATTTTTTTGTGTATATAAATTACTTACTTCATTTCAATTTTCATTATAAGTATAGTGTTCGTTTCGGATGTTATTATTGCTACCATTTTTTTTTCTGCTCATCAAAACACATATAATATATTTTTGTTGTAAATTTTGTTGTTTTAGATAATCATAAAAGGTTTTCTTATTCGAAGTTCATTGTAGAAAACGCTCAGAGCAATGGAAAAAATATGAATAGGTACCCAAAAATGAAAAAAAAAACTCTCGAAAAACTCTACGGTACTTAGGGAGACGTGAATGTTGCTTTTGTGTTTTTATTCAACTCAGTAACCAATTTCCAGGGCCATAATTTAAAAGGGAATAATTCACCCAATTATAATCGAATATTACCGAAACATCCCGAAATATAAAATTTAATTTCTCAGTATGAAGTGAACGTCTACGATCCAAAAACTACAACAAAAAATACAGGTCCGTATTTAAAAATTCAAAGATGGAGGTGACCCAAGTCAGATGACACCCTGTATAAAAGATTCATGGATATATTCTGAGAGCCCACATCAAGTACCAATAGCAAAATGTGGACAGATTCTCAATTTGTCTGCTAATAAAGAAGATATAGGCAAAAAAATAATTTAGGATTTTTTTGTTTTTCCTGTATATCTCCAGAACCAAAAGAGCTATATTCGATTTCTCTACATCATTGAATAGGTCTCTAAAATACGCATCTTTTCCATACTTTAACCGACACTCTATCTCTTATCGTATACGAGATCCCCATGTACAGAAACGAATTTGAATAGCCCTGTATATATATTAACATATATTTATATTTTTCATCGCACTTTGTCAATGAGAATTTATTCTTGGACAATAAAGTGAATTTATCTCTCACTTTCCTGTTGGAGGTGCTGTTGAAAGTTTTCAAGAAGCTCCAAACTGATCCGCCTCTGTATGTTCTCCAAAAAGTATTGATTCTCCCAGCACCACAATGAAAGTCAGAGTAAAATGGAAAAGTACAGGCGTGAAAGTTTGTCCAACTTCTCCCTCATCTTTGTTCTTCTCGGCCTCAGAGGTACGATGATAAAAGTGGTGTTGACAATAATCCGTTCTTGTCCGAGTTTTCTTCCACCTTCGGCGTGGGGTGGGCTAACGCCACCCACCCTTGCCATCATCCCTTGTTATTGTTCGTGAAAATGGCGATTAGTGATGGATTCTTCGAAACAATGGGCCATCATCACCGTACGAAATGCCGCCGTTATTTATTTTGGCTCCGTTATAACATTTTGATGGCTCTAATAAAACGGCGAATGGTTTCTTTTTCGTATTTAGTTAATGATCCCATCTCGTGTTTTAATGTCAATCAGCAGTCCCTATTATTAGAACGGATGCATTTGACGAGACGATTTTATGATCGTGATGTCCGTCTTGTACGGGGGAATGAGAATAAATTCAAAAAGGAGTGATAGTAGTTTGGGAAAATGATGGTACTTCGTATTATCAAGTGAGGAGATTTTGGTGAGTTTATGATGTCTCCTTTCCCCTTGGTGGTTCGACTCCCTTCCATAATCTCACGTGTAATATTACAGAATGTGGGTATTTTTACAGGAAATACGTTAATCTGTGCTTCTGTCTGTTTTGTTCTGTTTAAAATATGTTTTTCCGTTAATCAGCTGTCGCCCCCATACGAACGACAACTCTCAGAAGTTGAGAAACTTGTGCGAGCTAAGGACTTACGAGGCCTTACCTTTTAACGTGTGATTCCTAACACGTTAGCGTTAATTTATTATTTATTTGAGGACATGTGACTCAGTGTCAGAATGTGTCGACAGATATCAAATTAGTTTTGAAATGTCTAATATGTCGATGTTGTTGATTGTCTTTTGAAATATTTGATGTAGTGTAGTTCAAGTGAACGATATAGTACAATCTACGTTCCAACAGCTTCCCTTCACATAATTTCAAAGAATTCGGAATTCATCTTTTACTTCCTTCGCAATGCACAAAGATTAGACGCGATCCTTTGTTTGCAGGCATGTTGGGCGTACACATCTCAAATCATCAGTCCACCGTTTCGTAACTGTGTTGTGAGTGTCATACCAAAATTCGTCCAAATAGAAAATTTACCGTCGTTCTTGTCTATATTTAGTTACTTGTTATGCAATTCCACTATTCTTCTACTTTCCATAAGTGCTTGACGTTTGTTTATTATTTTAAATCTAAATCCTAGTTTCTTTATCCAATTATGAAGAGTTTTGTCACAGCAGCTCACGTTATGGCCGGAAGTATTCAATTTTTTTCTTCTGATTTCAGTTGTAGGAATCTCATTACTTTTGTAAAAGTCGCATATTGTTTTTTTCAATGATTTTATTAGATGAACATCTTAAGATTTTGGTAACCCTTCATCACATCGCGTCTTGTGTTCATAAGATTTGTTTTTGACTATTTTAGGTACAGATGAGAAAGTAATTATGGTCAAATCTGATGTTTCTTATAATAGTTTGTTTCCTCGAAAGCAAACTTGAGATGTAGATTCTTATATACATTGAAACATACTCTCTTTGTTTCAATATTCAAATGCATACAAATCTTATTCACTGATATCTCTTTTTCACATTGTTCACCATCGCCACTGGAAAAACTCTGAGTTGTTATCACACTCTTTATTACTATTAGTACTTGTCCAAGGACTCCACATTTTAAAAAGATAACAAAAATTTCGAGTTATTATAACTGCACCAATATCGAATTTCAACACTCAAATGGCGATCAGTTCCTGAACTGTTCACGACGGTGATAACCATCTCCGCATTCCCCTATTTCTATTCGTCACCGTAACATGACCTAAAATTTAATTTTATGACTCTTCAGCCAATCATTAAACTCGGTTAGTAAAAATTATCCAATACGAACAACGAAGTCTATAATCCACGTGGACTAGTTCTGCTTTCTATGTATTGGTTTTTTTGGCCTTAGAGCGCCGCCAAATTTAAACATACACAATATCGTTTACTTCGACTATGAAAGGTTCTCGACATTAGTCTATCACCTCTCAGCATCTGTTTCATTGGCAATCGCTCATTTTATCCTCACTGAATACATAAAACAACTGATTTGACTTCATTGACGAAAAATATATCTTCTCCAGGCACATATCATCACGGCTTTCTCATGAATAGTTCTGATCAGTTGACAGCGACTCAAAACCTAAATCAAATTGATATTCTTTCATCTGACATGTTAGTTTACAATTTTTGAAGAGGTGTGCCAAGAATGAAATTCCGTTCTATTTTCATTCACAAATTGTCAAATCATAAATTACGAGGATTTTTCAAGCTCGACTCCCAACAATCTTCTGTATCAACTTTTGTATACTTGAAAATTGCCAACGCCACACCCAGTTTCCAGCGAAAGTTAACTGCTGATAATTCATAATGTACTACAGGAAAATTAAGTAGATTTTTTTTGAAAGTCCTTTTCAATGTTTTTTTTGAAATTCATTTGTTTTATATGTGTCTTCTCCAATTGAAATTTTGATATACATAATAGTTTGATGTGTTATTCCATAAAAGTGCCGGTGAATAATTTGTGATTGAAATTCATCAAATTTGATTATATCTCAGTTGTCTCAATGTCTATTTTGAATTAATAAATTATCCATTATTGATAAAGAATTGCTAATTTAGCTCCATACAACTAACGTATGTCTGAATTGGAAGGGATATATTTTTAAAAGTCATTACTCTTTTGGAAACAAAGGTTTCAGCTTTTCATTTATCTATCTTTATACAAAAAAATGTGGGATTCCTCCGAAGGAAAAAATTAAGCAATTGATTTGAGAATAAACAATTTGCAGAGATGTGTAGATCATGCAAATAAGTAACTTTCAGATACAAACTGGAAGAAAAATCCCTCCCGAAACAACTAATTAAGTATGAAATTTGAACATTTATCTTTATTTTTGAACAGCCCCACACACATATTCTATCTAACATTTTCATAATGATGAATCGGTTGATGTATAGTCGAAGTAAACGATATTGTGCACTCTTGAAGTTGGCGGCCTTCAAGGCCAAGAAAAGCCAATACAAAGAAATGAACCGGCGGTATGTTCCGATACTTATTTTCCACATCTGTATAAAAAAAGCTGCAAAAATATGCATTTTTGATAACGATGCCTAAGTGGACTTGAGAAACATGTAAAATGAATTGAATTATAGAGACTTTCTGCATTTACTACAATGAAATTTCAGGAAAATGCTAATCAAAATTGGTAAAATACATTTCTAAACTTATTCCTTCCACTTTTCAAAAGCCCTACTCAAATATCTACAAATTCAATATTTTTCTAACAAGTATAAGATAGGTATATCCATACTGAGTGGGTCTATTTGGGTAAATCAATAATAATCCAAAGGAGATATAATTTATTATCGAACAACAACAGAAACATACTACAATAAGGCGATACGGTCAGTAAACATAAAATAAATACCCAAACGAATACGTTGTTACACATTGACGCGACTGAATTACTGATCATTCGAAACGTAACACAAGAAAATTATGTAAATATTGAGAGTGGAAATGTCTCAATTTCTGTCCCATTCTGAAAATAAACGCGCGAATTCCAATGTCAAGTTATTTTTAAAGGGATTTTCGAGCCAAATTCGAAAAGCGTACTCCTCGGAGTTGGCCGTGCTATCGGCAAGTCAATCATCGATCGCCGCATCACTTGTTTTCAAAACAAAATCGAATCGTCGACGAGGCGATGAATAATCTTGCCAGGGATCGTAATTGGAGTTTCTTTTGCCGGAGTTGTCGTGTTCAGGTTAGAATCGGTTCAGTTGGTAGCGAAGTGGTTCACGAATAATGGAGAACACTCTTTTGCATTTTTTCAGCGCACACTGCGAAAGCGTTTTTAATTTCTTCGGTCGCGCGATATTTCCATTGTTTTCTTGCATTGTGCTTGTTTATCACACATACTGAGTGTCCCAGGTCTTTTTTTGAGCTCACCAAAAAAAGTGGCACAGAAAAATTGAATAATCTTATTGCCGGTACAATGGCAATGGTCAGAACTTTTCTGAAGATGAGCCAAAGGGGTTAAATTTCGGAATTCAATTTTATGTAAATACGATAAATATAGGTAGATAGATAGATTGATTCATTTGACTGTTTTACAATAAGTTAACGGAAGTATCATACATAGAAAAAAGTCATAGAGAGATGTGTAATATATAAACCGATAAAAAAACTCGTCATTACTTTACTTCCTTCGCAAAGCACACTAATTTGTCGCGATCCTTTGTTTGCAGGCATTTTGAGCGTACACATTTTCGAACCATCAGTCCACCCTTTAGTAACTGTGTCGTGAGTGTGTTACCAAGCTTCGTCCAAATAGAGATTTGGCCGTTGTTCTTGTGTATATTTAGTTATTTGTTCTGAGTATTTGTTACGCAATTCCATTATTCTTCTGCTTTCGGTAACTGCTTGACGTTTGTTTATTATTTTCAATCTGAATCCTAGTTTCTTTATCCAATTCTGAAGAGTTTTGTCACAGCAGCTGACGTTATGGCCGAAAGTATTCAAATTCTTCTTTATGATTTCAGTTGTAGGAATCTTATTGCTTTTATAACAGTAGTATATTGTTTTTTTCAATGATTTTATTAGATGAACATCTAAAGGTTTTGGTAATCCTGTATCACATCGCGTCTTGCGTTCATATGGTTTTTTTTTTAATATTTTAATTTTAAGTACAATTGACAGAATTTCGTTCAAATCTACTGTTGCTTGTAATAGTTTGTTCTCCTCGAAACCAAACTTGACATGTAGATTCCTACACAGGGTGTAACTGAATAAGTGTAAAACATTTAAGGAGTTGATTCCTCATCGAAAAAAGATAGGACCTTTCATATCAAGAAACTTCACAAGAACTGAAAAAGTTACAATATCGAAAATAACCTGACGTTTTGCACTACCAAAAAGACACTTAGCCAGTAATTTATTTGGTTCACCCAATGGTTGTAAGGGGTGGAAAATGCAACCCCTAAAATTTATTTGAAATGAACTTTTTGTCTTATTATTTGTTTACCATTCAAAAATGTATTTATTTTATTCTGTGGTCTTTTTTATTTTTTATATTGATTATTTTATTTTATCCACCTAATTGTATTTTCATTTCACGTTTTATCGCTTATATATATTTGATATTTTAGCTATTCATTCCAATTTTAGTTGTTTTTTCATAGATTGCGAATCATATTAGAATTATATTAGAATCATATAAAAGAATAGAAGTCTGAACTCGTAAAAATCTAAGATTTTGATGATACTCAGCACATATTACGAATAACATACCCCCTTAATAGGGGTACATAAAATTTCTATAACAATTTTTCTACAAGCACTAAAAAAGTTACAATATTGAAATTAACCTGACGTTTTGTACTACCAAAAAGACACTTAGCCAGAAATTTATTTTGTTTACCCCACGGTTGTAAGGGGTGGAAAACGCAACCCCTAAAATTTATTTCCAATGTAACTTTTTGTCTTATTATTTGTTTACCATTTAAAAATTTATTTCCTATAGCCTGTTTCATTCTCAACAAAAAATGTCTCTTGGGTTTTTTGCCCAAAATAAACCAGTTGTAAACAAATAATAAGACAAAAAGTTACATTGGTAATACATTTTAAGGGTTGCGTTTTCCAACCCTTACAACCATGGGGTAAACCAAATAAATTTCTGGCTAAGTGTCTTTTTGGTAGTATAAAACGTCAGGTTAATTTCAATATTGTAACTTTTTTAGTGATTGTGAAAAAATTGTTATACAAATTTTATGTACCCCCTTTAAGGGGCTGTATCTTAACAAGGGATGCTCCAATGAAATTTCTTTATATGAAAGATCCTTTTTTTTCGATGAGGAATCACCTCCTTAAATGTTTTACACTTATTTAGTTACCTGTATACACTGAAACATATTCTCTGTGTTTCAATATTCAAATGCATGCGAATCTTATTCACTGGTATCTCTTTTTAGCATTGTTCACTATCGCTATTGGAATCACTACACAGGAAAAAGTCTGCGTTGTTATCACACTCGTTATTACTATTGGTACTTGTTCAAGGACGGCACGTTTTAAACATATGATAAAAATTTTGAGTAATTATAACTGCACCAATATCGAATTTCAACACTCAAATCGCGATCAGTTCCTGAACTGAACAAGATGGCGATAACCATCCCCGCATTCCCGATTTCTATTCGTCACCGTAACATGACTTCAAATTTAATTTTATGACTCTTCAGCCAATCATAAAACTCCGTCAGTAAAAATTATCCAATACGAACCGCCAAGTCTACAGTCAACGTGGACTAGTCGCGGCCGGTTCATTTCTATGTTTTGTTTTTTTTTTTGTAGAGTACACAATATCGTTTACTTGGACTATATCGATCCTTTCTACTTTGTTTTCAAATAAAAACAATCTACCGTGATACACCGAATGCCATCCTGGAATTGAATCCGCACACGGGAGGTCTCTGCAGAAACCGCAGATTATTTGCTGAGGGGAATTAGTTTGACCAACTGCCGTTTGTGCAGGCGATGATTCGATCACGATCGCTAAATACGAACGGAAATTGATATACGGAATTCGTGTTTGTCCAAACCGCGTCAGATGCGTTATTAATTTTAGCCAACGTCGCTGTTTGCACTGGAAGAGGAAATTGGAAACGTATTGATTCGATAGTTTCTCTGATCTAGGGAATGTGTCCTTCGAGGATTTCTTGTCGGTGTTCTCTGATATCTGGTATGAATATATTCAAACGGAGCGGCCAATTGTAATGGGCCCAAGTGTTTCCTCGCCTTGCCGAAGATGCCCCAGCGGAGAGCCCTCTCATCGGTGTTAACGGTAGACCATTTCCAACCCCAGGTTCATCAGTATATCTGGTGGTCAGCCACATACCTCTTCCTAAAGGCTTAGGTATTTGTGGTGAATCTAAGTCTTTCTACGACAGTGCAAAGTCTAAATGAGAGCTTGGATGGTTTTTAATGATGTCGCGTATGGGATTCCCGCAGAAAGTGAGTACAATAATAGGGGTTAAGAGTTTGTACTTTGTGTGCTGTGTGTGTGTTAGACGGTGTGTGTTGGATGTATATAGTAGGGAGGGTGAGTGTAGACTCACCCTCCCTACTATAAGACTAAGGCCACATGTGACCCATTGTATATCCTCCCGAGGAGTTGTCCCCCTAGGTCATCATCCATCCTGTCTTTTCCAGGAAGGTGGACAGGTGAGACATTTCCTTTATATCGGCAGGTGTAGGCCAAGACTCGCCGAACACATGGTCTCATTGGCAACCTTGAGATGTCTCATGGTGGCGTCCGCGAAGGTTTTGGAAGGTGCAGCGATATTACCGTCGTTGCGCGGCTTCTTCAACCTTTTTGGGGTTCCTTCCGTGCAGGTGCACAAGTGAGGGAGCTTTCCTGCAGGGGCAGCCGATTCTTTGCCTTTATTCAAGGCGGAGCTCTTGGCGCCCGCCGCAGGAAGTGCCCTTGCTGTTGGAGGTGATCTGCTACGTCCAGCTTCATTCCAAACGGTAGATTGGGGTGGACATTTCTGTTCATCCCCAGCTACCGCCTTAGATTGAGGTGAGCACTTCTGTCTAGCCTAGGGATTAGTTTTTGTTGTTTCATTCATGTGTGTTCCCACGAGTAGCAAGGGGACAGTTTGTCACCTCTGGCAGAGCCTCGCATTACTAGAGGTAGGCTGATTACAAGAGGTTTCGCCCAGTTCCCCAAGGGCATCGTTCCTGACTGCATATCACCCTGCGGCTATTCAGCTGTCGGCACGATTCCTTACACCTTAGCTTGGGTAGGCTGGTCCACGGTGGCATGTTTCGCGAAGGCTTCTGAGTGGTTTTAGTTCCCCTCACCCTACTTATTTCTGCCACTGACCAGGAGTTCGGCGACCCCGTCCCCGGCCGTTACCCTATTCGCTACCTGGGGCGATAGGTAGCCCCAGGTGGGTCTTGTCGGTGTTTCGTGGTTTTGTTTTGAATACCTGAATGTTTGCTTATTCCCGATTGGAGTGTCTACTTCTAGCAAGCAAACGGTATTGGAGGTAGCGGTAAGGAGAACCGTCTCAGTGTCTGAAAAAGTGTCGGCAAAATGTGCTAAATAAGGGTGGCGCTATAGTAGCATCAGGGTAAATTAAAAAAAATACGCTGAAAGTTATTGGAATAGAATAGAGAAATAAAAAGGACGATAGAACTTTCGTGTCGTTATGGCGCACATTTCAAAATAAAAATAATATGAAAACTGAAGTATTATAATCAATTGTTTGCCTGTTATTTCTTAACGCTTGATTAGTATAACATTAAGGATGTAATTCATAAATAAAATTCGCAAAATACAGTTGAAAAAGTAGAGAACAAAAGTTCTTAATAAGAAAAGTAATAAAAGTGATTTCATAAATGTCATTTTTAAAATAGATGTAAAAATTCGTGTTAATAATTAATGAAGAAGATATTGCGATCACAATATGGCTTTCGAAAACAGATCAATAGGCATATGGCACCCATGTCACCCATATTTGGAATGAAGCAATCGAGAAACATGGAAATTCAAGAGCTGTTGCGCTTGATATTTCTAAGGCCTTTGAGTGTGTGTGGCATGATGGTTTGCCTCTCCAAACTTTGCTGCTATAGCTTGTCGGATTATTTCTGTGTATCAACGCTGGTGTTCCCCAGGGATCCATATTGTCTCCAATCCTATTTTTATTGTATATCAACGACTTATTGGAAGAAAACTAAAACTCCAATATATTGCTTTGCTGACGACAGCACACTGCTTCGATGAGTTTGTTGAGGGTTAAAATGGACACCAATATATATTAGCATAATCATGTCGCTTGAATTGCAAAGGCTGCTTCTCGAAAGCTTGGAACACTGTTCCGAACCATCCGCCTGATCGGAGACGCAAACAACACGGAAGGTGTTCAAATCACTTGGTACATTTGATTTCACCACGAGCGGATTTTTTTAAGGTTTTCTAGCGTTTCTGCCTCATATGCCTTTACATCACATTGTTTTGTGCGCATGCGTCAGTATCTGCCATCTTTTTCGTAGTGTTTCTTGTAAACAACCATGTTAAAGAGCCCGCAACTCATGTTTTAAAAATTATAATATAAAATGAAGTTTATTAATTGTAAAAAAGTAAAAAAAAAGTAGTAAGTCAAAATAATCAGAAAAAAATGTTTATACTCCGTTATAATTATGTTATCTGTAAGAAAAAGAACAACAGAACGGTGTTGTTATGGAGTAGTATGTAAAAGTGATACACGATACAAATCATTCAAAACCAACACACACTATTTTATAAATTTTCCAAAGCCTTGTCTTGAATATCGCAAAAATAATAATCAAATCATCAAGCAAATTACATATTAAAGCATGTGCAAAATGTGCGAAATGAGAATCAGTCCAAAGGGTAAGGAAGCCAGGCTTCAACCTGTATAAATCCAAGATGACGTGCAGGCGAAATGTGAATTATGGATGAAAAAATGTGGCAGGAGTGACCGATGCTTTAAATCTATTGATGATGTTACCAAGGATACTTATATTTACTTACTAGATTTCATTGGAGAAAGTGGTCCAACTGAACAAAACCCTGATCCTTCAAACTATCAGGAATTTCAACATAAGTACATTATTCCCTACTGCATTTTTGACTGTAAATTTCATATAATATATATTATGTTGTACTAGTACATGTTGCTGTGTCGCTGCTGTTCTAATGTTTTGAAAGAATCAGAATCAACGAACTTAGGCGTGCGCAGAGTTATAGAACGGTGCTTTCAAAAATTTTTCAACAGCGCCATCTCGTGGCGAGTTACAAAAAAATTGATAGCCTAAAAACCTTCTCTATGAAAAAATCCATGTTGAGGTTCATAACGATCGGTTGAGCGATGTAGAAGTTTATCACTTACCAATCAACCAACCAACCAACCAACCAACCATCAAACATCTATTTGTATATCGAGTGGTCCAACGAAAAGTATGCACCTTACTTTTCTCCTTTTTTTGTAATATAACGCAAAAATGTTCGGACAGGTCAATTTTGCTTTTGAGGAGGACACATTTTAGATGTATTTTTTTACCTGTGCCTTCAACCCCCTAGCGAGGGTGAGTAACAACCCTAAAATTTTAAATGGAAAGGGGGGTCGAGTGATATATCATTTGAAAGGGCACAAAATTCTCTTTCCAATGATACCTAATACATCTCGTGCGTTTTTTGGTTCAAATAACAACAGCAGATAAGTGTACAAAAAAAATTTAGGCAAACGTTCATTGATTCAGTTCGGTTGCTTTTGAAATTATTTCAACTTTACTGTAAAAATGGTTTATTTCATTCTTGAACGAGTTGAAATTGTTAAACTTTATTATCAACATAATAGTTGTGCTAGACTTACTGCTCGCCTCTTTAATAACAGTCATCCTGGGAAAAATGTGAATGATTCGTACGTTGCCAAGTTAGTCCAAAAGTTTGTCGATACCGGATCTGTCAATGTGAAACACCAGCCACGGAAACCGATCAGAAATGAAGCAGTGGAAGTCGCAGTTTTGGGACATGTTGAATTGGATCATACTCAAAGTACCCATCAGCTTGCTGCAGCCTCAGGTGTCTCCCGTTCGTCCATAATACGGATATTAAAAGCCTATAAATTTCATCCGTACAAAATTGAATCAGAACAGGAACTCAATGAAGATGATCCTGATAGAAGGCTGCAATTTTGTGAACAACTGAGCCAGCTACTAATTGATGATCCGCACCTATCATTCAACACGTGCTTTTCCGATGAGAGTACATTTTTTTGAATGGAGCTGTGAATAGGCATAATCGCCGTTACTGGGATGACAGTAACCCACACTTATTCCGAGAGGTCCATACCCAGTACCTTCAAAAAATCAATGCCTGGTGTGGCATATTAGGTAGTCATATCGTAGGGCCACTTTTTATTCCTGGTGAGGTCTACCTGAACATGCTCGAAGATATAATTGATCCTCTCATAACAGAAATAATTGAAAATGACCAAAATCATAATGATGATCGGCTTCATTTCCAGCAAGATGGAGCACCTCCTCACTATGTTGCTCCGCTAAGAGAGTTTTTAGATGACCGGTTTCCTGGACGGTGGATTGGAAGGAGAGGCCCCATTGAATGGCCTGCCAGGTCACCTGATTTATCGCCTTTAGACTGTTTCCTTTGGGGACACTTGAAAAATAAATGTTTTGCTACGCAGCCCGAGTCCATAGAAGATCTTCGCCAACGAATTACAGCAGAGTGCAGAAGTATAACACCTGATATGCTACAGAATGTTAGGAATAGATTTGAACAAAATCTGTATTATTGTGTGGAAGCAAATGGGTCACATTTTCAGCACTTGCTGAAGTAGGATTCTACTAAGTCAATTACACATTTCAAAGTACTGGGTTGTAGTTGTTTTTCTTCATAATACCTACATGTTTGAGTGAAATACAACAAATTAGGTATCATTGGAAAGATAATTTTGTGCCCTTTCAAATGATATATCACTTGACCCCACTTTCCATTTAAAATTTTAGGGTTGTTACTCACCATCGCTAGGGGGTTGAAGACACATCTAAAATGAGTCCCCCTCAAAAGCAAAATTGTTATGTCCGAGCGTTTTTGCGTTAAGTTACAAAAAAAGGAGAAAATCAAGCTGCATACTTTTTGTTGGAACACTCTGTATATTAGATTAAATATTTTTCTCTAATGAAAATTACTAAACATATTCAATCCAGTATTTACATATTTGTATAATTAATAATGTCATATGTACAGCCTCAAAATATTAATGGCTTGATTTATTTATTAGTTCCATAAGTGATACTCCTGTCAACTGAAATATATTTTCAATTAAATCAAATAAATTGACATTATTAATAAGAATAAAACTGTAAATACTATTTTTTTTAATGTTCTGACAACCGGTTGATCAGTTCGAAAATCCCATTTTGTGTCTTTGAAACAAGGTGAAATGTTAAATCTTTCTAGGAAAATACAACACACTTAATTTTACATGAAATGTATTCTCCGTAAAAACATCACGCATAAACTCTAACCTTGTTTTTCTTTGGTTTCAGGTATGACATTGTTTGGTATGAGAAGGCTTATGCTTCGTCGTTATCGAAAAAAAAGCACAGAATGCAGGTAAAATGGAAATTAAATATATATGGCAAACTAGTTAGTCTAATGGCTTTTTTGAGCAGTAATTCGTTGTGACAGGCGTAATTGAAAATCTCATAACGATTTCCATGGCATAGCGTGCCGTGGCGGTGGGACGGTTTAAACTACCGGAAAAATAACGAATGGCGGTTTTGTACATACGAGGGGTGCGGAAAAAGTGTTTCGAGAATTGTCCGAACTCGTGAAACTAAACAATGAATGACTGAATCGTCTGGTTCACAAATGTCTTTCAGGCCAAACTATTTTTCGCCCCCAAAATAAATGAAAAATATGAAGTCATTCGTTTGGGATTGGCGTGTAGATAATTTTTGAAAAAAACACAAGTGCCGCTTGTAGAAATTGCAAAAGTTACAAACAATTAATTGAAAAAATTAGGTTTGGTTTTTTGCAAACATCTCGAAAACTATTTGACATTTTTCAAATTTGATAATAGATTAAATAAAATAATGATAAAAAAACTTTTAAAACAAGCTTTTATTTGAGTGCTCTAAAAAAATCACATTAACACATTCATTTATGACTTTACAGAATTGAAATTATAATAAAAGCTTGTCGCGATAATTTCAATTTGTAATTGAAATTTTGTAATAAGGTAGGCACCTACTAAACTTGTAGGCAATTCATAATGTTTGTAATTAAATAAAAGTGCCGTGAATGCTCAAAATGTGGAACTTTAACCTTGAATAACTTTTTTGCACACATAGGATTTATCGGGTTCGAAATTGAAAATTTTATTTAAATTTCATCTGACTGAATATGTAGAGATTTCTTCTAGGCATCGCGACAAGCTTTAATTATAATTTCAAGTCATAAATGAATGTGGTTAATGTGATTTAAAATTTTATTATAATCTTTTTAGGGTACTCAAATAAAAGCTTGTTTCAAAAGTTTTTTTATCATTATTTTATTTTATATTTTTTAGTTTCAATTCATAGTTATCGATCAATAAGAAAGTCCATCTATTTAACTGATAGTCCTTCAACAGAAAAAGTTAAGGAACGAGGAAAACTATTATTAGGATAAACTCCATTCTATAGAACTAGGTAGGTACCTACTCCTCCGGCATACCTTATAGAAGAATTAGCTTGTTATATTTCTTAGTGTATTCATTTCATTGATGGCTTCATTATTACATGGCCGAGTCCCAGTTAATTTCGAACAGTCTAATTCTTTTATCAGGAGGCCTTCTATTGATGTGACCCTACTTAAAGCCACGTACGCTTGGCCGGCATCGGACAACTTTGAACCCAAGTATACAACAGCGTGGTCAACCGTACTACCCTGCATTTTGTGAACTGTACAAGCCCAGCATAAAACAATTGGCAACATTTTACGTTCAGCTGTACCATGGCTGAATTTAGCTGGAAATTGCACAGAATTCGGTTGAATAACGTGGATCCCATCTTTGCTGAAGTCGATACGGACTGATGGAATGTCCGTGTCATACATTCGTGCTCTCCGAAAACAGGGCCATATAATTTCTATTATATGACCGATGACACCATTCACTAGACCCTTAGACACATCAACATTGTATCGCAACATCACCTTGGCCCCAACAAATATTTCCAACTCTTTAGGCAACCCCCCAGTCTCGTTTATATCAGATTTACATTTTTTTCTAGAAATATATTTTTTCATTGAATCCTACCCTTGATGTGGCATCTATTTCATGGTCGGTCTACCAACTGCCTATCATAAACAAATGCGTATACAAAATTTCGTGTCCCTGCTATTTACCGCTGAGGAGATCTCTCGTACGGAGCCGATCCTGGCAGCAGCATCAGGTCACGTTTATGATTAACATGCATTGTCATCAGTTCTGGACCAGCACGCAAAATTTCAGGTCAATCGAATACCGGGAAGTGGGTCAAATCAAACTTGCAAGATTTGTTAACATACATACAAGTCAAGTTAAATGAAATCTTTTAAAAAGAGGAACTGTAGGACTGATATTTATAATTTTTATCGTGATTCTACAGTTGATTACGCATCGGTTTTTTAATTTTTTTTAATTGCGATAATTATTGAATAACATCTGAGATTTTTTTTCGCGTCAGAGAAAAAAAACATTTTCCATTTGTTATCAATATATTACTCAGGTTGGAAATTATAAAATTTCATTAATCATTGATAGTCATTTTTTTTGATATCGCTATCGATCCGTTTTTTATGATCGAAAGCTGTGTGAAAATAATTTTTTTAAATTTTGTTCTGCTTCTGTTTAAAAAATTGTTATGAACAAATGCGTTTTTAATGAGATTATTCCAAAAATTTTTCTTGGAACATAGTGAAAAAAAAAATTTTCGGAACATCTACTTTTATATGAAAATTGAATTATACAAAATAAAACACTTCTCCCTATTCTATACAATCGTTATAGATTTGAATCAGATATCATACTAGGATGGCTACACAATATAGAAAGAAAGAAAGAAAGAAATTTATTCGAAAGTAGCGATTCAAATCCAATTTGCACAGGCACCGCTCTTAGATCGCATTAGGGATTTTCCTGTCCTCAAAACAAACATTAATGGGTAGGAAATTTCGGTGTCCATATATCATTTTGAGCGAGTAATATACACTCCTAATGTAGTGATTAACGTGACTTCTGTATTATCTAAAATGACGCCAAGGCTTTTGGCTCCTAGACAATTTCGAGTGCATGATCATTTACTACTACTTTCACAGATTTGCAAATATCATTTCTAGAACTTTTCAGTCCGAAAACACCATTGGATTTACTACAATTTATATATAAGCAGTGATCAGCATTTTTCACATTCAATCCCAGCCATAGGAATCTTGTTTGAATTAAAGGAGGTAAATTTTTAGAAGCTATAAATTGTTTGGGAAACAATTTATAGCTTCTAGACCGATTTATGTGTATTTACTATTTGCATCTGCGTATGGTAGTGTCGGTATACTGCTATATTGTAAACTTGCTCGTGAGAAATGCCAACAAACTATAATTAATTCATAAAAATCCTCGCCATATGATGTGAACTCTTCCCCCAAAGGACCCTCCACTCCCAAACGTACTCCCCTTCAAATTTTCATAGACAATAACAAACGCAAATACCCTCCACCTGAATCCTAGCCACATTTCCATTTAATATTCCATTCACAAACTACCCTCCATCCTATAACGACCAGCGTCGTTGGCACGTTCATGACCCCACGGGGTGGGGCAAAGGAGGTGGAATGTTTAAAACCCCTTCCAAACGATCGGAAATATTTTTCAAATACAATAATTGCGAAGTCAATGAAAAAAAGTCAATAGAAAACGCTATTCATAATGATACGTTCGCTTCCAATGGGTTTTGTATCCGATTTCTGACGAAAATAAAGGAAAACGATAACTGAAGATTAATGGAAAGTTTGACCTAATTTCGACTTGTTAAAACCGAGTTAAGATTATCGAAGTTGATAACTTTTAAAGTATAGTTTTCGTCGATGATTTTATATGTGTTGTGTGTGTCCAGGAACTATTTATTCATGCAGGATATTGATCAAGGAAAAATATTATTGAAGGTGAAATGAAGTATTTTCATAGATATTCCGAGTTGACATTTTGGGTCATGATTGTGAACACAGTAAGGTGTAGAGACTCTCGAGTATTAACAACAAGTAATCACCTGAAATATTCATATTCAAAATGAGTCTGAAGATGCAGTCAGTGACAGTGACGATGGCTGATACCATCGGAAATAAAAAATGCTCCCGGAAGCATCATCTGTAACGTAACATATATGTTACGTTACGGCTCATAGATACGTATGTGGCGTTATTTAGTACCTCGATCGGTTACGTTACGGAATGGATACGGTACAAGTCAGCGAACCGTGGCAATAAGCCGGACATATACGTTGTTATATTACGGCTCATATGGACACGCGTCTACGAGCTGATCCACCATTGTATGTAGCGTTATTTCGTATCTTGTTCGGTTACGTTACGGAATGGTTGATACGGTATAAGTCTATATACTTTCTGAGCCTAAAATATACGTTGTTACGTTACGGCTCATAGGTACGCATGACCCACAATTATATTTGGCGTTATCCAGTACCTCGTTCGGTTACGTTACGAAATGGTTATAGCTTCAGGAAGCGAACCGTGTCATATAGCAACGAGACGAACATATACGTTGTTATGTTACGACTCTTATGGATACGCGCCTAGGAGCTAAATCAGCATTGTATGTGATTATTTCGTAGCTTGTTCGGTTACGTTACGAAATAATTTAAACGGTATAAGTCGATATGCTTCTGGGATCGAGCCTAACAAATGCTTTTTTACGTTACGGCTCATGGATACGCATGAAACATTGAAACATCAAGCCGGGCCATCCAACAGTAAACCGAACATATACGTTGCATCTGGGATCGAGTCTATCAAATGCTTTTTTACGTTACGGCTCATGGATACGCATTGAATCACCATTATATGTGGCGGTATCTAGTACCCCATTCGGTTACGTTATGAAATGGTTGATACGGTATGAGTCAATAGTTACGGAAGCGAACCGTGTTATCTAGCAACGAGTCGAACATTCACGTTGTTACTTACAGCTTATATGGATACGCGCCTATAAGCCCAACATATCCGTCGTTACGTAACGGCTCATGGATACGCATGAACCAACATTGTATGTGACGTTATTAAGAACCAAGTTTGGTTACGTTACGAAATGGTTATTATGGTATAAGTCAAAATGCTCTTATGGATACACGCCTAGGAGCCACCATTGTATGTGGCGTTATTTCGTATCTTGTACGGTTACGTTACGAAATAATCGACACGGTATGAGTCGATATGCTTTTTGAAGCGAACCGGGTCGTCTAGGATCGTTACGTTTTACGTTACGCCACCATTATATGTGGCGGTATCCAGTACCCCGGTTACGTTACGAGATGGTTGATACGGTATGAGTCAAAAGCTTCCGGAGGCTAACTTTGTCATTTAGTAACGAGCCGAACATATACGTTACGGCTCACATGGATACGCGCCTACAAGCTGAACCACCATTGTATGTGGCGTTATTTCGAACCTGGTTCTGTTACGTTATGAAATGGTTGAAACAATCGGAACTCAAAAATGCTCGCGAAAGCGAACCGTGTCATCTGGCTACTAGCCCAACATATAAGTTGTTTCGTTACGTCTCATGAACACGCATGAATCACCAATATATGTGGCGTTGATCAGTACTTCGTTCTGTTATGTTAAAAAAAGGTTGATACGGTATAAGACAAATTGATTCGGAAGCGAGACGTGTCATCCAGTAACGAGCCCAATATATACGTTGTTACGTTACGGCTCATATGGATTAGCGCCTACAAGCTGAACCACCATTGTATGTGGCGTTATGCAGAACCTCTTTCGATTACGTTACGTACAATGTTATGGTACGTACCATTGTCTTAGATGGATACGCGCCACTAAAGACGTATCCTTAGTGAGTATACTGTAGTTCATGTGTTGCTGTAGAATGTTTGAAAATTACTTGTGCCTAAAACTTGAAATACCTGATTTTGAAAACAGATATTGCATTATTATTTATCACGTTTTTGATCCTTTGTTCTGTATGTACAGTTATCGTATCTGCTACAATTTTAATAGAATTGGATCCGGTCCTTTTGAAATGATTGATATATGAGGTAAGGCGAGGTCTGCATAAGAAACCTAATACTTTACCATGTATCATCAATTATTCCAGCCTCAGTTTATCTATCTAGAAGTAGCAACTGTTTTCCTTCGAGCAAGCCCCTTTTTTTGGAGTGGTTGAACGTGATGGATTCTACGACAACAAGCTATGCATCATTCATTAGATACACAACACAACTGCAGAGAAAAAACCTTTTATCTCTTAACGCATGACCAGCGAATATGCTAGATCGTTAACGTGGCGTCCGCATCTCCATGAAAATATACCGAGAGTGGGTGTTGTGTGGGACACTACGAAAGCCCTATGAAAAACAAATTGTCTGTTCGAAGCAAAATGTTAGTCCAGTTCAAAAGTGCTATCTCATGTCATTCAAGTTCTTTCTCTCTCTCTCTCGTTCATAGCCGGTTGCTTGCCACTCGTTCGCATTTGGCCAAGCTCCTCCTATCAATAATTGACATGAGCTTCGTCAGGGGGCGCAGTTGTCTTGCACGAAGCAACGCTGCCACCCTGAGTTTTTTCATTCATTTTCTGTTTTTTAAAAAACATTTCATTTTTCTACTAGTCAACTCCTCCCCGGGATACCTGCGGGTTTTTGAATTCACATACAGGTTCCCTTTATGTGGTTATCAGAACCACCTGGCCTGGATACCGGCGTAAATAAAGGGGGCCCTCACATCATATTTTTGATGAAACTTTCACATATTGATGACTACACAATGAACAATCGCATCACAAAAAGAATCCCCACGATAGCATGACAGAAATCTCATCCGGACAAATGTAGAAAGCTTTCATTCTCAGCTCACTGCGCTTGCTCGGGGCACATGATTCTCGGACCCAATGATCACTTACCCCACGCTGTGGGGCTTCGGGGGATCGGGCCTGATCTGCGGAAACTTAGGTTAACAATTTATTTTCAAAGAAATATACAATGTTGATAAAAACAACGTGGAAAAGAACAGAAGAAAGTTTATGTAATTCGCTTCAATGAAATGTATGAAATATTGATAATAATACAATAGTTTTATTTTGCTGGCATTTTTCAAATAATTTGGTAAATTATTATACAGGGTGGGCCATCGAAAACTTGACATGGAGGTTTTAGGTATTATTCTTGCAAATCCTAAAAAACGCTCAGACAGGTCGATTTTTATTAGGAGGGAGACAGTTATTTCCCCATTTACAGCGTCGTCACTTCAACCCGGAGCAGAGGGGTGAACAACCCTTGGAATTTTGATAAGGAACTGGGGCGAGTCGCACATCGTTTGAAAGATCTTGGAATTCTCTAAACAAAGGTGTATATTGTTTTAAATTTGGACGAACCACATCAAATTTCGAGTCGAAGTTACTTACTTCATTCTCATGTTGGCATATGCTCAAAATGGGCACCTTCAGCTTCCATGCAATAATAGAGATTCTACTGGAAACGTTCTCGAACATTGTGGAGCATTTGTGGAGTGATTTAGCGACATTCATTTGTGATTCGTTGCCGTAAATCTTCGAGTGATGGAGGAGGAGTACAGTAAATTCTGCTTTTCAATTGACCCCACAGAATGAAATCTAACGGTGAAAGATCTGGTGATCGTGGTGGCCATTCGATAGTGCCCCGCCTCCCAATCCAGTGATCCGGAAAAGTCTGATCTAAATACTGTCGAACAGGCAGAACTTAGTACGGAGGAGCCACATATTGCTGAAATATTGACAGATCCTCTCGATAATTGTGCTCATTTTCAATAATATCAGTGAGAAGGGGATGTATAGTATCTTCCAGAAGCTCCAAATACGTTTGTCCGGTTAAATTGCCTTCTGAAAACAATGGACCAGCAATACGGTCACTAAAAATTCCAGCCCATACATTTAATTTTTGTGGACGTTGATTATGCACATTCATGAAAAATGTGAGGATTTGAATCAGCCCAATAGCAATAATTATGGCGATTAACTGTAGCATTTAGAAAAAAAGAACATTCATCACTGAAGCAAATGTTGAAAACAAAATGTGGAATTTCCACCGCTCGTTCACTAACCAACTCGCAAAATAGCAAACGTCGATCGAAGTCATCTTCATTCAGTTCTTGCGTTAATTTAATCTTATAAGGATTCATTTTGTGGGTTTTTAAAATACGCCGAATGCTAGTTCGTGACACCCAGGAAACAAATGCTAACTTTCTTGTGCTCAAACTATAGTCAAGCTCAACTTGGCCTAGAATTGCCACTTGTGTCGCCGCATTTGTTACTGGTGATTCGATTTACCGTTTTTTATTTGCTACAGATCCGGTTGCGCGCAATTTTGCAATTAAATCGAAAACATACTGTCGCGACACGTTCTTCCCATGTTGTTGATTGAACGGTTCAGCGGATCTCGCAGCACAACGTCTATTTCCAAAGTATAGTCTATTTCCAAAGTATGTCTGAGTTTTTTCGAATTTGCAAGATTACTACCCAAAACCTCTTTGTCAAGTTTTCGATGGCCCACCCTGTATAATTCAAAACGTCCAATAAATCCATTGTTAATCAATGTTTCACCTATTATTTGAAGCAATTAGATTTTATGAATGCCTTTAATAGTTTTGTTGATCACTATTTATTTCTAAAATACAATTTGATGGTTTCAATTTGTTTTTTGTCAGATGAGTGAAGGTGCAAGGTCTGAGTTTGTATAACATTGATATCACTAATATATTTTTTTGTTTGTATAAATTGATAGTTCGTTTAATCTCAGTTGAAAATACATTTTATAATTCTATTGTTCTGTATATTCAGTGGTTGGGGTAGAGCATTTTATGATGCTTCCCAAACTGATATCAAATACCAGGACTTCTCTCTAGTAGCTTTTCTATTTTTTTTTGTTTTTTAATTTGAATGACGACAAACTCATAATTTGTAAAGGGGCACTCATGAACTATATTAGTATCGTGAAGAGTGGGGGAGAGGAACGATGGAATGAATATTCCCAGGGGGTTGACCCGAGACGAGCCGAGAATATAAATGGATCTTGAATACAGCTCTCATGTGAAAGAAGTCCTTGAAAAGTAATAGCTTCACGTTCGATATACATCTAACCAAATTTGCAAGATTCGCACGTAAATAGAGAAGAAGAAAATCGGAAACGTGAATAAAAGATTGCTGAAGATTGTCGTCTAGTCGAGTGTGGCTAAGTAATCCGCCAGAAAAACCACCACCTTTTTTTAATGTGATGTTACGGGTCAACGAACTTTCCTATCAATTGAAGCAGAATCACCCTTTATTTTGAATGGATAATGCTGATTATGGTTGGGTTAGGTTAGGTCCAAAATGAGTGGGTCTATTCAATTTTTTTGAAATTGCGTTGTTTTGTAGAAGTTAAGAGTATCCGGAGGAGAAAATTATCAGCTTAAACTTTAAAATTGGGAAATGTCACCCCCAATTGACCGGTATCTAGTTTTCATCTATCTAGTAAGTCTCCAATTTGGCCCCCGATGTACACAGATATTTGTTCTGTAGTACTTAATCAACGCGCGTAGAAACGCGCGATACATTGCTCTCATGTGCACCTCAAAGACGCATCATCACCATAGTCACTTCAGAAATCTCAGTCGTTTGAACAGCGTATAACCCAAATTTCATATGAACTGTTTTTCAAATGGTTTTTTTTGCGCAACGGAAACGATCTTCTTGCAGAGATACGGCAATGTCCAATTTTTGATCTTCGTCTACAACATGTGGCCGGCCACTTCTGGGCAAGTCCTTCACTGTACCATGTTCTTCAAATTAGTGTAAGATCTTACTCACAATAGCTTGGAAATGTGATTTTCCGGATTTTTTTCATTAAATAGATACACACCTCACTTTGACTCCGCATTCTATCCCCACATCCCAACAATATCAAGACTTCGATACGCTGCCTCTCTGACAATACCATTTTTGCTTAGCAAATTAAAAAAGACCACTTTGAAGGTACCCAATTGATAAACTAAACATACATTATTTCAATTTCACCCAGAAATGCCACATTTTGAAAACTGAGTCAAGACCATAATTCTTATCAGGGTATTCATTTTGGTACAAAAAATGCAACAACCTTTTTCTCTTCTTGAGGTACACTTGTCAACAATTGCTTGGGATGGAACTAATTTTATGTGTAAGTTTTTGGTGAAAAAATAAAATCCACAAAATGTTGCTACATTACGTTATCAGTTTTACACATAAATCAATAACATTTGTTGTGGTATCTGGCTCGGTTGGTCTGTTCTTAAAATTTGTAAACTTTTAGAAAGTAGGTACTGGTGATGCTTAACAATTGTTGAACAATGTACATCATCACCACTTATTTGTTTTTTGCAACGTTAATTCACCCGTAGATAGCACTAAGTAGGTATTTCTAACTTTTTTGGTTTTAAAAGAGTTTTTTCTCATTTCGTGGTAACCGCATGATTAGAAAAAAAATAAAGGGTATGGCCAGATTCCATTTTTTACGAGCTTTTCAATGAGCCCATACACGACATAGGTTTGTATTTGAAAAAAAAAAGTTGGGGAGGGTTGCAGCTAAGGGGTTGAAAAAAAATATTTCATTTTATTGACAAAAAATGCGTACAACGTGAAATCAGCGTGTTTCAGCGTTTTTTTTTCCTAAAGTACTGGTTAAAAAGATATTAATTTTATTCCGGACCTTTGCGCACCCCTGTATATATTTAATAGTTTGAATCAGAATCATAGAAAAGGAAAAAACTTATGAGACAACTGTATTCTGCTATCTGAGAGAAAACAATTTTTCTCAATATACAAGCCAAATTCGAAGCTCAAAACCCCACAGTGTTCAAGTTTTTACCCAAAAGACGTCGGATGGAAATCTCATAAGAGCTAAGAAAGCGGATAGATTAAATTGAATAATCAATTCACAAGAGCATTGAACCAAGAGTAGTACAAGTTCGAGGTTGTTGAAACAGACCTGGGGAATAGAGACTATAAAAAGAAAATGTAGTAGAACTCCCGGAGGATGAGTTTGGTACACACAAAAGTCAAAGGTTTTGTTGGCCTCTGTGGAATCTGAAATATAAACATAAAAACCTCAGGGAATACTCCAGATTTTCTTTCGGGGAGCTACTAGCGCAATAAGGAACATTTCCCAAAGAGAATCTTCCGTGAAATATATAGTCATTTCAACTTCTGGGGAGATATCTCTTGCATGAAAAATTTCAATACGATATGAATACTTCGTGACCATTTCAATTAAACTGGAAAAAGGTGATAAACTAACTCTCCAACGGCAACAAATATATGACCTCAGGAAGTGTATTGAAAATTACTCTGCATGTGATGGTGACAAGTTGTTTTTGAACAACGTAGAGTCATGAAATTGAAAGAAAATCACAGGCGACGGAGATTATGGAAACAAGTGCTTCGCACTTATCCTAAAATCGCTTCATTCATTCATTCATTCTATGCTTGATTTCTTCATTCAAACTTTGCAATAAGTTCGCATAATACTCGTCGTTGATAGTTTCACCTTCATTAGGTTAGGTCCAAAATGAGTGGGTCTATTCGACCTTCCACCGCAACTCGCAAGGTTTTATTGTCGCTCACACATATTCACATTTCACCAAATAAACCCAGCTTCTTAACGAAGCCGATTAGTTTGTATGGTGAGTCGTCTTTCAGCTCAGATGGTAAGAGTACGGCTCTGCCGAACTCTAAAAACCTGATTCGGTCCACAGCGGGGCAGGCACGAAGTATCTGCTCTGCTGTTTCATTGTTAATGATGTAGTCGGGTAGTCAAGGTGCAAGATTCCCGCCTTGATACCCGCGACAACCTTCCCATATGAGGGTTTTTGCACGTCAGCTACACCTGACGATGCCTTAGATTCAACCGTGCAGGGTTTTTTCGCCTCTGGTTTTGGTGAATGATTCCTTGAGTGCAAACGTTTGCTAACCTGCTCATGTGGGTTTGTTCCTTCACCTGGGACAGATTCTGCGTGCGCCGCTCAAGGATTTTGTGAAAGGCGGTTACATAAGATGCACCGCTCTCGAGGAGACGACTCAGTCGTTTCGTGGCTGCACCACGGAACCTTTTTTTTAGGTTCAGTTATTAAATCAGGAGTTGGAGAGTTGAGAAGCTCTCGCTCCTGATCAATCACGGCAGAGCCCCGCATTACTGTGACAAGGCGATGCTACGACGAGAGGGCGCCCGGTATCTGGAAGGTTCCGTAGAGACAGCTGATAGGCTCAGTATCATTCATCCTCTCGACACGGATCCACACACCGTAGGATTAAGCCGTCGTTGGGATGAATGAAAATTATCCCACGTACATCCCAAAAACCGTTGCCATAACCTTGCCTGCAGATGAAACGGCTTCTTTGGGAACCGGTTCTCGCTCATGAGTCCACTGATTTGATTATTCTTTTGTTTCACTCATGGTTCTGAAACGATGCCAGAATTCTACTTTGCTGTGAAACTTTGCTAATCACTCAGTTGAAACATCTTCGCAACACTGTTTTTGTTCGAGTGTGAGCAAACGCGGCACCCATCTCGCACACAGCTTTCTCATGTCTAAATTTTCAGTAGTATTAGATGAACCGTACTTTTGGAAATGCGTACTAAGTCTGCTAACCTGCGCACTTTTTGTACCGCTATTCTTCACCGTTTTTGGAGTCGTCACTTCATTTGGTCGACCACTGCGATTCTCGTCTTTGGCTGAGGCCTTTCAAATGAAAGTATTGTACCACATAACGATGACCAATTTTCTTCATTTTCACAAATTCACGGAAAACTTTCGCTATTGATGGTTGTCAAACAAATACTGAACAATGCAGCGTCTTCAAGCTTGAAACATATGCTTTATAGACTTTTTGAGAGAGACAGTGATATTTTTCAAACAACTACCGCCATGTCTAGGTCAGTCCGGGGACTTGTGGGATTACCCTTGTATCAGAAGTACACGACATCGTACATCGCTTTGAGTTGAGTTTTCCAGGAACTGTTTCATTTTTCGAATGGTGTCTTTATCTAGACAACTTTTTCAATTGGATATGATTCATTGAGACCTAGGCATAGGCACAGCTCCCGAAACAAAATATTTTTTGCAGTAATTGTGCATCTCCATAAAAAAATACCTTGTTTTCAAAATAATTTATTCGATGTGACACTAAAGATGAACACCAAGACTTCGCTTCTGTTACATTGTGCAGCATTTCGTGACAAGAATTGAAATCTAGTTTATCCCCGAAGAGCTCACTGTAAAAAACAATTAACAAGTGGTTGGTAACTAGCTCGTGTCATTGTATAATAATGCCATTCGGTCTAACCGACGGTACGGCAACCTTTCAAAGATTAATGGACGACTATCGCTCTAATAAATCTTCCGAGTCGATCTACCTTCGCATCGCAAACCGTTGCCGGTCGATTCCATATTAAAGTCGAGCAATTTAACCATCGATCGACCTAATGCGGGACTTTACCGAAAGCACTCGTTTCGCTCCGCTGCAGGCTGACTGGGGGACGTTCCAAATTTGCCGTATTACCAAATCCTATTATCTTATCTGCATGAAACCAAGAAAGATGACGAGATTGTCAGCGGGATTGGGAGTACTTTAAGGCATCCTTGGATGGCGTCGACGTCGGTTTCTCTCGAGATGTTTCTCTGTCTACTGGATGAGATATTGGAGTATATTATCTCAACAGAGTTTGATGAAGAATCGAATGTGTAAGGCTAAAAGGACAGGTTGATGAATAATTTGTGGGTTAGGTAAAAAACGTTCTCTTGGTGGAATACAATAATCATTGTCTTATGATGGGTGGCTGTTAGACACTTGGCGCCCAACGTGGGGTAACCTGGTTTTGTATTTTTGTGAAGAGATCTTTCCTTGACGGTCTTTTTTGTTGGTACAATAATATTAACATTCTTTCACTTCTTTTCTACGTTTTGAGTTTATAACGCTTCTCATATTTTGTTTTTCATGTCTTATTTGTTACATTTTTGTACCAACGCCTCTAAAATTGATTGTGGAATTTTTTGTTTATATCTTTCCAAGTACTCTGTTTCAGCTTTCCTTAATACCCTTACTTAGCTCTAAGGTTCAAGTTATCTTAGAGCTTTCCAATCTTGCTAACATTCTTCACTGGTTTTTCCAACTTTCTTTCAAGTGTTCCTTTCCGTTACCTTCTTTTCACAGTGTTACTTCCTCTTTGAATAACTGTCAATTGTTTGTATTTTATGTTCTTCATAAAATACTATTTTTGTTTTTATATTTCAGCCTCTCAATATTATTTTTCCTACACTTTTTAAAGTAGGGATCCTTATGAGCTTCTGAAGTGAATCCTTTCTATATGATTCAACAATTCATACTCGCTCGTACGGACGACAACCCTCAAAAGTCGAAACTTCGAACTAACGAGGTCTTACCTTTTAACGTTTGATTCCTAACACGCTCGTGCTGGGTATTTCCTTGTTTCCTTCCACAAGTATCGTTTCTTACACTCTAATGGTATTGTGTTGCTACATTTGCATTAATATTTCTTTTGTTTAATCATATTCTGAAAGAAAAATAGTTGGTTCTAATTTACCAAGAGTTTTTGTGGACCTGATTGGAATGTCAGTGAAGAAATCTTGTTTTCTCTGAAATCTTCATAATCAACCAAATTTCGTTTTTATTTTTGGAAAGAGCAATCCTATTCTTCTATTTTATACTTCAGAAAGTATGTTCGAAATTGAACTTTCTGAAAAAAAATATAACCCTTTCAAATCAAACTTTCTGAAGTTTCGAATGAAATCAAGAGGAACAAATTTTCGAAGCTTTTCATTCGACCAATTTTTTTGTAATAGTCCAAATCGTCTGTTGAAATAAATGTGTGTATTGTGTGGATGAAAACATTAACTTTTTTGGTATTGGTAGGCATGATTAATGTCAGAAGGTTTGGTATCAGGTGCCTACAAAGATGGAGCTTGGTTAAATTAGATATTATTCACGGGATTCCTACACAATGTAATTAATGAAAGAAGTGAAATTTCACTTACATGGAACACTGTCATCCTCACTGCTAGACATTTGCCTTATCGGCTCTTCAGTAGCAAATACGGATAACATTATAAGAAAAATAATAATATAATATATTAAAATTATTATTGGGTAAAATTACTGCTGAGTGATTCTGTGATTATTTCATGTAGCGAGGACACCACTGAAGAATGAAAATTGTTTTCAAGACCTGCAGAAGTAATAACAATAATAATAATGCCTCTGTCAAATACATGTTTCATCAATGTCTATTGAACCACTTTATTAACAAATATAATATTGAATAAACGTATTTAGAATTCAGTTTGCCACACCCTTGGCAACAAAAATTATAATGTATTCACTGTTCTCAATGGTACCATGTTCGGTTTATGTTATATTGATTCATTGAGGAAGGAATGCCATGAGGAACTGGAGAAATTGGCGTGCAGGAATAGGCTAATACTGGGTGCCAAGTCACTGAGGAATTACAGGCAACATCATTCTCATGTATGAGCCTGAACCAGTTGTGGCAGTATCTGAATATTCAGATCAGAGCACTCACTGGACAATTTCCATTGAGAGGATACCTGAACAAAATAGGTCTGTGTAACGGAGATCTCGGTTACAGCCAATGCAACAAAGGAAGAGAAACAGTAAACACTATTACATGAAACAAAATTGTTATAATGTTCTGAAGATTTATAAAAAATAGGCTAGTAACGCATACTCGCAAAATGAACTCATTCTACTTTATCTGTTATTTTCGGGCACTACAACTTATGAAAGCTGAATGAATTCCTTCAGCCCACTTAATACTATTTCAAAGTCGATTTAGGATTTCAAATCTCGTTCTATCCCATCCGCTCCGGTGGATTCGTCGAATTCTCCCTCCTCCTCTTTGTTCCGGTCTGTTTGAGCGGGATATCCAGCTGTTCGGTGCCAGAATAACTTACTACCCAGTGTTGCCAAACCAATAAATTGTTTTTCGCTGGGTTGATGGAAAAATGAAAACCTACCTCAAAGTCAGTCGTTGCTTAGACTTATAACCTTCGTCCTCGCAGTAAACGCACATATCACTGATAATGTTTGGCACATCAGCAGACGAACTCCCCTCTAACATTACGGAAAAGTTCCATATCAGAAGGTTGTGTTTTACAAACAACGGATTTGAGATGCCCCCCAAGGAAGAAATCTAAGGGTGTTAAATCCGATGATCTCGGAGCCATTCAACTGCTCCCCTTCTGCCAATCCATCTGTCCGAAAATCTCTTGTTTAACCACTGTCAGACAGAAAGAAAATAATGACGTGGAGCACCGTCCTGCTGAAAATGTAACATATCCTCCTGCAAAAGTTTGTTATCTTCTGCATCCATTCGAGTTTCTAGCTCGTGAGTTATAAGAGGATCGATAGTCTCTTCAAGCATTTCTTGGTACATATTGCCAGTCAAGTTTTCTTCCAGAAATAATGGATCAATAATGGCATTTTCAAGAATATCAGTCCAAACGTTAACTTTTTATAGGTGTTATGTTTGAAAAAACATTGCCATCGTTGAAACATATGTTTAACAATACCATTAGATATGGTATTGACTTGATGAGACATTATTTCACAAAACTCTATTCTTCTATCATAATCATTCTCGTGGAGCTTTCGAAGAATCTGCATTTCATAAGGATGAAATTTATGCATTTTCAATGCTTTTCCTACGTTCCCGTCTATTCTGATCGTGAAGAGCTCGTGGACTCTGCAGCAAATGTCGATTTGAGCTGTCGATTTGAGCTGCTTCATTTAGTACTCTGGGGTTATTTCTTTTTTATTAGTCACTGAACCAGTTTCGTAAAACTTATCCACTAAATCAAGCACATACCGGTGACTTACATTATAAGTTAGATGTCTTTCGTTAAAAAAACATGCCGCCCTTCGTGCGCACTTTCCAACTTCTCCATAAATTTCAATCATTTCAGGTCTTTCTTGAAGGATGTAAACCATTTTCACACTTTTATACACTTATTAAAGTAATCACTAAAGAGCCCAACAGGTACAGCTGTATGCACATACTACCTCATCGTTCAAGTTTGCGAACAAAGGACGGCTATCTGTACAATTTCTGCGGTGAAAATTAAAATTTCTGCATTGACTAAACACAACTTTACTACCATCTATGTTTTACTATCAAACTACTTTTTGATAGTGGAGCTAGTGGCTTATGTTACCCCTAATAAAGGGTTGGAACGGTACCACCTAATATTCTTATCATCTCTGGTCAAACCACGCATCTCAGTAAAGGCGTACTGATTATTACTTCTGGGCTACAAATAATCCATGAAAGTCTCCCCCTTGACAATAAAATTGACCTGTTTTTTCGATTCCTCATATTGTTAACTGGTAGGAAGATATTAAGGGTGGGAAGTTTTCAAATTGACACCCTATATCTTAAAGTTGTTCTGAAAAAAAAAAAAATAGGTTACAGATCATTAGCATTTTTCGGGTTTACTAGCGGTGATCTGCTTGGTCTGTTTTATTTTGTTTTATTGAAGACTTGACAATGAAACCCAAAACTACAAATAATCAATTTGTTTTGCAGTTTTATTCTCCCTTCTGTTTGTGTAGGGCGTGGACATGTCATTTGTTCGAATAAAATATATACGACATTGTAATTCAGAGTTGCAATTTTTTTGTAAAACTTAGTCCACTTAGATATATCCAATATATTTAGGTATTTCTCTCGATAGTTTTAGTTCTATCATTGATGCAGTTATCATATAATTTTATCATATACAATAGATTTTATCCAGGACTCCCTCTGTATGGATTACACAGAGTATAACTAATTCATCTGCATAGATACCGAATCCTTGGGAATATCGAGATTAAATGTAGTTTGTTACTTCTGAATAATGTAGCGAATGTGACAGAATTATTCAGTTCAGTTCATCGATTATAGCTGACTGCCCCGGGTGGACACGAAGATAAATTATAGTACTTTCCTTAAACACTTTCTTGCACTAAATTTTCTTCTGTAACGTCTATTTTCACCGGTTGTTCTGCAGCTGGCAAGGCAATATGAGATTAGTTCAACAAAAGAATATTTTATTCATAAATAAAAAGCCGCTAAAGTTTAGCTTCCGTGTAAACAATATTTGATGAACTGACAGGCTGCAAGTCCGGTGACAATGGTCACAACAATCAAATTGTGAGAATGATCGAGGTTTCTATTTTCAATGTTTATTCTTGTGGTGCCAGTCCGAGGAATCTATGTGAATGGATATTAGTTACGGTGTCGATCGATTTATAATTTTTGGCCTGCCCAAAGAGTTTTCGTGTAATCAAATTATGCAGAAAGGGTGGTTTGGTCAGTCTGTTGACTGTTTGTTTCACCGAAAATCCAACACAGACTGGATCGGGCCTGAAAGCTCTCTCATGTGAAACATGTGAAACATGAGAGATCTTTCAGGCCCGATCCAGTCGGAGAGCTGATGTAAAATGCAAAAAAATCGACAAAAAATAGGAAACACAATGCACAAAGAAGATGTTGCTTCTACCTATATCACGACTTTTTGGTAGTACTGCTACTACCCTTGTTAGCGTATAGATGGCAACACCGGCCTTGCTTTCCCCGCGCACCCTAAAGCGCCGATCGTTTCGATGATGATATTTCTTCCCGGTGCTTGGAGCTTCTGCTTTCTCGGTCGTCCCTGTCATCCTTCGTTTTTTTTATTTTGGTATCTGAAAACTTTAGGTAGTGATACTACGTGACTTTGCACCGGTTGTCTGAAAAGTTTTTGTGCTGTTTCGAATTCCTCCTCACAATTACAACTATGTATAAGGGTTGCCGTCTATATTTTCACAAACAATCATGAGATAGCGCTACTGAAATGTGATATCACATCATTCCTAAAATTCGTCTTTCGTTATCGTAGAATCAGTGGCAGATTAGAAATCGACAGCGTAGTTGGTGTAACTAAACAGCAACGGTGTGAAAAACGAATCATTACGCTTAGTTTTCTCATGTATATATTTTTCATCCGTTCAGTTCATCATTTTCCTAACACTTCTATATTATTATTAATTTATCATCCCACCACCTATGAGGTAGAGTCTGGAAGCGCGTTTTTTTACGTGGTATCCCCAGTAGGCCTAATCCACGGACAATTTCCAGGCGAAGTAATATTGAGCATGATTATATATTTGAAAAGTTGTTTCCCAGCTATTACTTTTTCATTTTCTTCGATGGTGCAGGCAGCGGTTCAGAATCTAGTTCAGTATCGGAGATGAATGTTTACGGAAGAACGGGAATTAGGTTGGTGTCATTGTGGTTGGGTTAGGTTAGGTCCAAAGTGAGTGGGTCTATTCGACCCTCTACCGCAACCCGCAAGGGTTTATTGTGGCTCACACCTATTCACACTCGGCCAAATAAACCCAGCTTCTTAACGAAGCAGAATAGTTTGTATGGTGAGTGGTCTTTCAGGTCAGTTGGTAAGAGTACGGCTCTGTCGAAGTCTAACAACCTGACTCGGTCTCCAGCGAAACAGGCACAACGTATGTGCTCTGCTGTTTCATCATTTTCCATACAGAGGCGACACACACTGTCTTCCGACAGTCCGAGTCTCTGCATATGATGATTTAAATGACAGTGACCTGTGAGAAGGCTTGTTAGACATCGTAGTTCATCCCCAATGTAGTTCAACAACTGTTTGGTATCAAGCTCCGAAGGGTGAATAAACGCCTTAGAGTGAGCCAATCTTGGAAGATTCTGCCAGAAGTCCATAAATCTTCTTGCCATCCAGGTGTTCAATGTTTGTTTGGCAAAGCCTAAAGCGATGCCAATGACAGGTTCTGGTCCGATGAATCTGCTTGCAGCACCCTCCTTCGCAAAGGAGTCAGCAGCTTCAGCATTCCTGGCCAGTATGGCCAGGAATCCAGACCAGAGACAATCTGGTCTCAATATTCTCTTCTCCCGGAGGATCCACTCCTCTTTTCTCGGGAATAGTACTTTATAAGGCAATTGTGAGTGGTTCATCTTGGAATTCATTTTCTTCGACTAATTTTGATATTTCCATGATATTACTGCAGGTTTTACCAGAACAATGGAGGCACACTGCAGTGGATTTGATGCCTGCTTTTCGGCAACCACACTTATTCGACAGTTTCCCTTGCATCTGCAGAAAATCAATTTCAGAAGTTCAGGGGGTGCTGGAGGCCTGGAAGTTTGAATTTGTATCAACATTTTTGCATGCTTTTTCCAGCACCAATTTCCCGGATCACAGTGTTTGTCGAGCCATGACTGAACCTTGTGATAAACTCGGAGACTGTGGAAACAGGCTGCATCTTGTGTTGAAGGAAGTGATGGTTAGTTAAATGTATTTTTGGTCATTGTCTTGGGAATCGTTTGTAGCTCATGCTGTTCTGAGAATCATCTTCATTTGCACCATATAAAAAAACGGCGCCGACGCCACCGACAGAGAGCAAAGATGACTCTACTTTCTCACTGAGAAATAATGCTGTTCCACTAGCTAACTGAGGATGTTTCTGTGAAAGCTTTTAAGCTGCTGATGTGTCTCATCGTGGAAAAGCAAATTCTCTGCAATGACGTTGCCATATATAAAACCTGAAGGACAATATAATTGTTCAGAAATACGCTCGTTCTAAGGTTTTAAACAAATACATTGAACTGCTTCCGTCCTAATACCATGACCAAGACAAGAATGTCAGTGTCCTCTGCTACGATAGTCACAGGATCATAGGATTAGGATGCAGCAAGTGCAGAATGGAAGATGATTGTATCTGCATCTGATTCAGCCTGGTTGACACTGAAACCCAGCTCTGATAGAGCAGTTTTGGGAAAGTCTATTGATGAAAAATGAGAAAAACTAAACTTTCTATGTTTTTTTACACTTTTATTTGTAACTGATGTTACTGCAGTTTCGTTACTGCCTTCTCTGAAAAACGCAACCGTAAATGTAACTTTTCAATGGACCATAACGAACGAAATATACTAGTATTATTGTGAAAAAGGCGACGGCCGCTTGTTATACAAAAATTATGCACGAAGCGCCCATGCTTTTGAATTATATCAAGGGGGTTGCGCCATCTGGCCGCGAATAGATCAAGCAATGATGTCAATATATCAAGGAGGCTACTTACAGCGCCATCTGCCCTCGAATAGATCAAGTAATAATCTCGATATATCTGTATCTGGTATCTGTAGAGTAGGGAGGGTGAGTGTGGACTCACAGCACTTAGGCCCACATGTGACCCATTGTACATCCTCCCGAGGAGTAGTCCTCCTAGGTCATCATCCATCCTGTTCTTCCCAGGAAGGTGACCAGGTCACTAGGAGACATATCCTTTATATTGGCAGGTGTAGGCCAGGACTCGCCGAATACACACTCTCTTTGGCAACCTTGAGGTGTCTCACGGTGGCCTCCGCGAAGGTTTTGGAAGATGCAGCGATATTACTGTCGTTGTGCGGCTCCTTCAACCTTCTTGGGGTTCCCTCCGTGGAGGTTCACAAATGAGGGAGCTTTCCTGCTGGGACAGCCGGTTCGTTGCCTTTTTTCAAGGCGGTTATCTTGGCGCCCGCTGCAGGAAGTGCCCTTGCTGTTGAAGGTGATCTGCTATGTCCAGCCTCATTCCAAGCGGTAGATTCATCCCCAGCCACCGCCACCGATTGGGGTGAGCACTTCTGTCCAGCCACAGGATTGGTTTTTGTTGTTCTTGTTTTTGTGTTGTTTCATTCATATGTGTTCCCACAAGTAGCAAGGGAAGAGTTGGTCACCTCTGGCAGAGCCCCGCATTACCAGAAGTAGCCTGATTACAATGAGGTTTCGCCCAGTTCCCCAAGGGGATCGTTCGTGACCGCATATCACTCTGCGGCCATTCAGCTGTCGGCACGATTCCTTACACCTTAGCTTGGGTAGGCTGGTCCACGGTGGCATGTTTTGCAAAGGCTTTTGAAGGGTTTTAGTTCCCCCCACCCCACTTATTTCTGCCACTGACCAGGAGTCCGGCGACCCCGTCCGTAAGACCACATTGGCTTCCCGGACAGGGCCTCCAGTCCCCTGGCCGTTCCCCTATCCGCCACCTGGGGACGTGATATATCAAGGAGGTTACGTACAGCGCCATCTGCCCGCGAATAGATCAAGCAATAATGTCGATAATTCTGGCGTTACAAACAAATAAAACAGGTAAATACAGGTAAAGCTAATAAAAGCGTGATAAAAAAGAGTTACACCAAAATCCTGTTATTTTCTAGGCAAATCCGTGTGCTAGAATGTTAATACGAGTATGTAAGTATCGACTGTCATTTTTACGCAGTCTTCTATATAATCCGATAAACCTTCAGTGAAATTCTGGTACAGATGTACCTAAATGTATATTTGTTTCCCATCACTTGGCGGGTCGTCCCACAATCGTTCGGGAAACTCTCTATTTATTTCGACGAGAGCAAAAAATTATCGACTTCGTTCACACCGAAACTTCATCGGAATCCAGTTCCGCTTGCGTGCGCCACTGCAATCACCTGTTACAAACTCACCATTACGGCTGCTGAGTGTGCCGACAACATATCGATCGCTTCGCACGGCATTCGTGTCGGATATCGCATTCTGTGACGAAGTTTTTTTTCGGAACGCAGCTTTTCATGGGACGCCTTGAATGTTTTTGTCGTTTCGTGCTGCGTTCGACATTGATTCGAATATATGCTCGCTACTACTCGGATTTGAGATATAATCTGCGGTCGAGTAGTTGAGTTTTCGCGATAAGTCTTTGTTTATAATGTCGAGCAGCAGGGTTGCCAGGACCTCAAAAAATGAGTTGTCACAAATCGATGCTAGAAATTGCCACTTTACCTTCCGTGTTTTTTGTATGATGCCGACGTGTATTCGTTGAACAAATACAGGACAAATAATGAACCATGATCGCTGCATAAATAAGGGTCTGTGTTAGAGAAATAAACTATTAGGAAAGAACAAACAAGTAATAAAATACAATAAGGGTTCCAAACTGCACGAATTATGAGCGCAATTAGGGGGCGGTACTTACTACCCTTCATATTTAATGTCAGAAGTTATTCACTTCCTCTATACTCGATCAAAATATGTTGAGCAGAGATAATGAATAACTTATGACGAAAATGAAAAAATCTGGAATAGATTATACTTCAAACGTTCGAAAACTGTCCGATTCGGTCAGATTCACGAAAAATGTGTTTGAATTTAGAACATGGTTTCTTGAAAAACGAAAATGGAACGTTAACCAAGTCAACGGTCGCCAACTGCCATGTGTCATGACGAATAAATTACCCAAAAATAGAAAATAATCAAATATGAACTTGAAAATCATACATCCTGAGACATTCAGTATGAAACATCATTTTATGAATCCGAACTTTCATCGAAGTACTTCTCAAAAAACAGTTTACAACGTCCCCGCTCAATAACAAATTGACAGTATAAAAACTCACAACCCAACTACAATACATATACACTGGTGTAGCGACTCATTATTGTAGAATTTTTGTGCGAATTCGTTGACCAATATGGCCGCTTTTCTAAAAGAACGTTAGATACCGTTAATATCGCTATTCGTGTGTCGGTACAGTTTTTCGTATATTACAAAGTGATTATGAAAATTGAGAGGTAGATATGAAATGTGATAACACTGACATAAGATAGATATTAATTTTAGGTTATGTATGCTAATGCATGAAGTTCACCGCTTTCTTTGAATTACTTTTACGAATCTATAGCCACAGTATAATGCTAACTAGTATTTTCACTTTTGTCGGAACCTTTAATTTTTCTGTTATACAGTTTTATTTTTTCAGGACTACTACGCGTCCATAAAGTTCCTGTCACGAGTGGATTTGTTAGCGTTTGACATTTCATACAGTGCTCAATCAGTAAATGATAGATATAAACTGCTCGACAGTAAAACAAATTTCGTGGGAATTTTTCTGATATAATTCAATATCCGCCATGACATTAGAGAGGGGAGTATTTGATTTGACAGGTGTTTGCCATAACAGCCTACATGGGGACTAGAAATGGGTGAAACATCGTTCGGTAGCGACTATCGTTTCTAAACGTTTCCAGAAGATATCTAGCTTGATGCTGGTGTATGAATATAATAATATTCAAAAATTTGATTTTATCAATCTGCCATACCATCAATCTATCATCAATAAAATACTTCTAGAAAATTGGGACGAGTGTCAAAAAGTTAAGAATCTCCTCTAACTATTTCATTGCACTGCAAATGATATATGATACGTGAAATATGATACAAAATCGTAAAACGTGTTTTGCTGTACAATAGCTTCCTCAAGCATTTTCATACTGTCGGAACACCCACATGAAAAGCAATATCGGCTCATTCCATCCAGTACTCCAAAAAGCGAACAACAGCAGTTAAGCTTTTTTATTTAACTTCCGCGGTTTATTTTCAACAACTTCATTTATTCGTTCAAAAAATTATTGTTGGCAACGTTATTCATCAAGGATCAATTGGCGAATAAAATTAATAGAAATATTGACTATTGGCCTCATCTGGCGGCAGCGTCAGAACTACCCCACTTGGTCTACGACAATGTCTGAAACAAAAGCGCATCTTAGCATTGAACAGTGTAGACATTTCAAAACTAACCTACAAATAAATAGGTACTTATTTTTGAACTCGTTCATCCAAAGTATGGCTTTTCTAGTTACTGACCATATCCTTTCAGTTATCGGAGGACAATCATAATTTGAAGTGACAAGACAGTTGCATCAAAGTTAGCAATCAATTGGTGGATTTAGAGTATTTCGTGATTTTGTGAAAATAAATAGCTTGTTTCTGCTAAGCAGAAACGCCGTCGTTGGTGATTGATAACGATAGTTATCGCCCCAATGCCGTAGATTTCCATAGGCTTCAGTCGACTCCATGGGAATATTTCCTTGTGGTAATATCAACTCCCAACCAACCACCAACAATTTTTTTTATGGAGATGCACAAGCATTCCAAGAAAAGTTATCTGAAAGCGACGATTGCGAATGACGCTGTTAAAATTAGATCTTAATCGCTGTAGGTTATATTCGTTTGGAAATATCGTTTAGGAAAATTCATTTCTCAAGTACGTTTTTCTCCAAATTGACCGTCAAAGAGAGGGTGCCAGTATTCTGGCCGCGCACTCTTACTATTTTCAACTTACAAATATACATTGCCAAGTTTTTCATCATCCGTCTCGCACATAAAATATATTGGTATTATAATAGATAAGCATCTAAGGTGGATTATGCACATGGACTTCCTCTTGGAAATAAACCGTTTGAACAGTATAAGTACAGGCGGCTGTCGATACACCTTCAACTGCACCTTCCCACAGCTCTCATTTGGACAACTCCTCGTAAAGATTTTTCCAAGAAACGCTCTCGAAGCATAAGGATTTTTCAATAATGCTGTGCACCTCCATACAAAACTAATTTGATATTGGGTACCAACAATTTTTTAGTCGCTGTGAAAGTTTTTATTTTTTAATATCGTGACGGTCATTTTATTTGTCTCACGGACCCAAGTTAGGTTCATGAAGCTAGTCTCTCCATATCATTTATAATGCTTGTGTTTGGAAGTATATTTTCCTCTACGTTTTCGCTACTGCGGTGAAGAAAATGATGTATTGGCTACCAGTATCATGCCTCCTCTTCCGCCTCATACTTATCATTTTCGTTCGAAAACCTGTCGACTTCCGGTCTGGAATCGGTGGAAATGCAATCCATAATGAATGGATCTGGCTTTCGGCGAACGACGTCTGTTTTCATAAAGTGGTCATCGCGTTCGCTGTGCGAGCGACTAATAAATCCGGCCAATCAAAACAATTAACGGTGCGAGTAGGTGTTGCAGCTGGAAAAGCGGCATTAATCGAATGTTTTGCGGACCATTTCCTGCCCTCTGCTGCATCGAACATATACGTACGAACGCACGACACAAGTACGTACCGACATTTATCACCTCGTATCGACTCATTCGGAAGGTCGCGTGCCCCGTTGTTCTTTTCGGGGCGCGCACCCTGCGTGCGTGGCCGCCCTACACACGCTAGGGCTCTGCTGGGGTGTCGTGTGAGAGAAGCAGAACGAAAATACCGTTTGGAGTTTTCTTGAGTGTTTGTATAAATTCTTCGTAGGCTTGTTGCAGTCGTTACATATTTTTTGAACGATAGAAACTCGAAAATATTAGACTGTAACACCTGGGCTGAAAACGCGTTTTTTTGTACAAAATTGGCTTTATTCATCAACGTAATCTACGTCGGGTGCCATACAATCATTCTAGCACCGCTCTAACATTTCAATGCCACTTTTGTGGAACGATTTATCTTTTGCCCCAGAATAGGCCCCTGTTTCAGAAATGCCAGATCGTGGCACCCCGATCTCGGTGGTCAATTCACATCACCTCCTCGTAAGATGACCATGCCCTCAAATCGCTCATCATCTACGTTTTTGTCATATATGGCCCCGCGGCTCCGAAACTCTCCATAATTTCCTTTATTGCCTCAACGACATCCACCCAAATATACAGTGCTAGTCAAAAGTCCCCTCCCCCCCTCGTATCTTTGGAACGGGTATAATTATAATAATGAAATTTGGAGGGTGGAAATAAACGGATGTAGGCTTCTTAACTGGTCATAACAGGTGACGCAATAGTCATAAATGACGTCACAAGGCCACTGTGACCAAAAATTTTAAATGGGACCCTATGGCAAGTGACAGCTCGTTTGAAAGGTATTGAAAATACCTATTCAGTCATACCAATTTTGTTTGGGTTTCGGCTGATTTTGATTGATAAATTGAAGAAATACGAAAATTATTGTTTCGCATTTAATTAATAAAGATTTTAAAGTACGCCTCTGGTTCATTGTCAAAAAGGTTGACGTGTTTGAATTATCTACTTGTTAAAAGTGTTTATACCTTGAAAATTTACCTAAGCTATTGTTTAACGAGACGTTTAAGTGTTTACATAGGCAAAATGGTACGTACTGTAGCCGACAAAGTAGCAGCTATCTTAATAATTGGTGAATGTAGAAACAATTTCCATGCAGCGGAACGACTGTTTAATGAGAGGTACCCCGATCGCCCTATATCGAGGGTTTATTTGAGGGAGCTTCTTCGGAAGTTTGAAGCATCAGGTAAGGTTCAAGATGCCAAACGATCTGGTCGACCAACAATTAGTGATGACAAAAAAATTGACATACTTGGAGAAATGGTAGTGAACCCTACTTCTTCCACAGCCCAAGTTGCGTCTATCTGTGAAGTCAGTCAAAGGACAGTACATAGGGTGTTGGCTAAAAACAAATTTCATCCATACAAATTAAAAATGGTGCACCAACTTTCAGATGATGACCCCGACCGAAGACTAGAATTCTGTGAAACTATGTCCGATAAAATGAACCAACAACCAGGCTACATACAGACAATTTGTTTTAGTGACGAAAGTACTTTCTTTCTCAATGGAAATGTTAACACTCAAAATGTGAGGTATTGGAGTGACACAAATCCTCACATCTTTCGTGAAAAACATACTCAATTTCCAGAAAAAGTAAATGTTTGGGCAGGTATTTTGGGAAACCACATAGTTGGGCCTCTTTTTCTCAATGCTAACTTAACCGGTGAATTGTATCTGGAGATGTTACAAACTGATATTGAGGCGTTAATTCTTGAAATTCTAGAAGATAATCCAGATGAATTCGACAACTTGGAAATAACGTTTCAACAAGATGGTGCTCCTGCACACTATTACGGTGCAGTAAGACGTTACCTAGATGAAGAATATCGTGGTAGATGGATTGGACGACGAGGTTCGATCGAATGGCCAGCTCGGTCACCGGACCTTACACCATTAGATTTTTTTCTATGGGGGTACTTGAAATCTAAGGTTTACGCTACAGCACCTGACAGTATTGCCATTCTGAAACAACGAATTGTTGAAGAATGTAGGGCAATTTCCGCTGACACACTGGGACGAGTACGACAAGAGTTTAGCAATAGGATGCATTACTGCCAGGAAGTAGATGGAGCACATTTTGAACACTTATTATAAGAACTGGTTCTTAAATCTTTATTAATTAAATGCGAAACTATAATTTTCGTATTTCTTCAGTTTATCAATCAAAATCAGCCGAAACCCAAACAAAATTGGTATGACTGAATAGGTATTTTCAATACCTTTCAAACGAGCTGTCACTTGCCATAGGGTCCCATTTAAAATTTTTGGTCACAGTGGCCTTGTGACGTCATTTATGACTATTGCGTCACCTGTTATGACCAGTTAAGAAGCCTACATCCTTTTATTTCCACCCTCCAAATTTCATTATTAGAAGTATACCCGTTCAAAAGATACGAGGGGGGAGGGGACTTTTGACTAGCACTGTATAATTCACAATGGAAATTGAAACCAATAACTAGCTTCCATTCCTAGATGTCCTCATCACAAAATCCAATAACTCCTTCACCCACACGGTCTACAGAAAACCAACACACACAAACAGATACCTCAACGCAAACTCCCACCATCATCTCCGGCTTGAATTTTCTCATCCATAAATCTATCAACCTCCCAGACCACCACAACAAACCACAGGAGCTAGCCCAACTCAAATCAGCTCTCCTTCAAAATGGATTCACAGACCATCAAGTTGACAGATCCATCCGTCGTCAACAAACTTCTTCGTCCAGTACCCAAGATCCAAACAACAATGACGTTCCCTACAAAGCTTTACTACCCTACATTTAAGGTGTAACTGACAAAATTGGCCGAATTCTCAAAAACACAGGGCATGAACACCATATTCACCGCTAACAATCAAATATAAACATTTCTCCGTTCCCCCAAGCACAAAACTGTCAATGAATCCCGGGGTATATATGAAATTCCATGTGCCGATTACGATAGAACTTATGTAGGCCAGACCAACAGACGTGTGACAAGTAGAGTATACGAACATCAACTTGCTTTCTGTAAGTCAGATCCATTCTCAGCCCTATCAAAACATCATCTAGAGACAGGACACAACATAGACTTGCGAAAACTAAGACCATCGCCACAGCGAAAACACTACAAGCTCGGATAATTCGCGAGGCCATCGAAATAAAAAAGCGACCTTCCTGTCTGAACAAACGCGATGACGGTCGAAAACTTCCAACTGCCTGGAAACCCCTAATTTCCCGATGATCGCCACCCACCAAGGCTTTCGGTGATGGTAATCACCCGACATATCGGTGAGCCATCAGGATGAATACACCTCTGAAGAAGCTGGCGAGTCGTGCTGGCGAAACGTTAAGATATAGTACCAAACCACGATGACCTTCAAACCCGAACGAAGATCGATTCCCATATTAATTTCAATTTGAGAACCATCTATAGACAGTTGTTTCAGCCTATTCTACATCTGTAAAAAGTTCTCCAAAAGTCTGATGTTATCCACAATAAAATGACGTTCGTTCCGTATAGAATGTGATATTTTTCAAAACAAGTTTTTTACCCCCTATGTGATGGATTTTTGTGCTTGCTTTCATCCACGTCTTCTGCTTACTACATTTTTTTTAGGTACTACCACGAAAACTGCAGCATACCATACATAGTTCGAATGAAAACATTCTGCATGATTGTCACGAATGAAGTGTTCAATGATGTCATTTCAAGTATAAATATGTGGCATCTCTTTGGCAATTTCGATTAATAAATTTATCCTTGTAGCATCTGAAGCGTCCACCTACAAAATTTCATAATCCGAAAAGGTTGGCACGGAACTTCTGGATACACTTGCGCGATCAGTTTCTCAGTTGGCTCACGGTGCGGAAAAAAGTGTTTCAATTACAGAAAATGTAAGAGAAAGTATCCAGTCTCATACTGACAGATGTGTTGAAAATCTAAACGATGTTCATGTATCGCAGCCGTAAATAGATTGGGCGACTGAAAAATGAATTATTTCAATTGCTGTAATGAATTGGGATATTTTATGAATATTACTGGGGTTTAACCCAAACACCAAACCGTTATTTTTAACACATCGAAGGTGTCAAGGTTCAATATTCCTCTAGATTTCAATTTTTCTCTTGTAGATGATAACTTGGTGACCGAAACACGTGTCCGCATTTTACTCTTCCTTTAGAAGATGATCACTTGGTGATTGAAACACGTGTCGAGATTTTAATCTTCCTCTGGAAGATGATCACTTGGTGATTGAAACAATGTCAAGATTTTAATCTTCCTATATAAGATGATCACTTGGTGATTGAAACACGTGTCGAGCGTTTAATCTTCTTTTAGAAGATTTTATCGACCTCTAAAAGATTTTAATCTTCATCTAGAAGAGGCTCACTTGGTGATTGAAACACGTGCCGATATTTTAATCTTCCTCAAGGAGATTTTAATCTTCCTCCACAAGATTTTAATGTTTCTAAAAGAGTTTAATTTGTCTCTAAAAAAGTTCAATCTTTCTCTAAAAGATTTTAATGTTTTTAATCTCTAGAAGATGATCACTTGGTGATTGAAACATGTGTCGAGATTTCAATCTTTCTGTAGAAGAAAATCACGTGGTGATTGAGCACTTGGTGATTGAAACACGTATCGAGATTTCAATCTTTCTCTAGAAGATTTTATTCTTTCTCTAGAAGATTTTAATCTTCCTCTAAAAGATGATCACTTGGTGATTGAGACATGTGTCGGGATTTTAATCTTCCTCTAGAAGATGACCACTTTGTAATTGAAACACGTGTCCAGAATTTAATCTTCATCTAGAAAATATCACGTGGTGATTGAAATACGTGCCGAAATTTTAATTTTCCTCTAGAAGATGAGCACTTGGTGATTGAAACACGTATCGAGATTTCAATCTTCCTCTAGAAGAGTTTAATCTTTCTCTAGAAGATTTTAATCTTCCCCTAAAATATGATCACTTGGTGATTGAAACACGTGTCGATATTTTAATCTTCCTCTAGAAGATGATCACTCGGTGATTGAAACACGTTTCGAGATTTTAATCTTCTAGAAGATTTTAATCTTTCTCTAGAAGATTTTAATCTAGTAGAGGATCACCAAGTGTTCCTCTACTAGAGAAAGATTTTAATTTTTCAAGTGGAAGATTTTAATTTTCCACTAGAAGATTTTAATCTTTCTCTAGAAGATGATCACTTTGTGATTGGAACACTAGTCCAGATTTCAATCTTCCTCTAGATTTTAATTTTTCTCTAGAAGATGATCACTTGGTGACTGAAACGCGTGTACAGATTTTAATCTTCCTCCAGAAGATGATCACTTGGTGATTGAAACACGTGTCGAGATTTCAATCTTTCACTAGAAGATGACCACTTTGTAATTGAAACACGTGTCGATATTTTAATCTTCCTATAGAAGATGATCACTCGATGATTGAAACACGTTTCGAGATTTTAATCTTCTAGAAGATTTTAATCTTTCTCTAGAAGATTTTAATCTAGTAGAGGATCACCAAGTGTTCCTCTACTAGAGAAAGATTTTAATTTTTCAAGTGGAAGATTTTAATTTTCCACTAGAAGATGATCACTTGGTGATTGAAACACGTGTCAAGATTTTAATCTTTCTCTAGAAGATGATCACTTTGTGATTGAAACACTATTCCAGATTTCAATCTTAATCTAGATTTTAATTTTCCTCTAGAAGATGATCACTTGGTGATTGAAACACGTGTTGAGATTTCAATTTTCCACTAGAAAATGATCACTTTGTGATTGAAACACGTGTTCAGATTTCAATATTCCTCTAGATTTCAATGTTTCTCTAGTAGATGATAACTTGCTGACTGAAACACGTGTCCAGATTTTACTCTTCCTTTAGAAGATGATTACTTGGTGATTGAAACACATGTCAAGATTTTAATCTTCCGCTGGAAGATGATCACTTGTGATTGAAACAATGTCGAGATTTTAATCTTCCTATAGAAGATGATCACTTGGTGATTGAAACACGTATCGAGCGTTTAATCTTCTTTTAGAAGATTTTATCGACCTCTAAAAGATTTTAATCTTCCTCCAGAAGATTTTAATCTTTCTCTAAAAGATTTTAGTCTTTCTCTAAAAGATGTTAATCTTCCTCTAGAAGATGATCACTTGGTGATTGAAACACGTGTCAAGATTTCAATCTTTCTCCAGAAGATAATCACGTGGTGATTGAAACACGTGTCGAGATTTTAATCTTCCTCTAGAAGATGATCACTTCGTGATTGAAACACTAGTCCAGATTTTAATCTTCCTCTAGATTTTAATTTTCCTCTAGAAGATGATCACTTGGTGATTGAAACACGTGTTGAGATTTCAATCTTCCACTAGAAAATGATCACTTTGTGATTGAAACACGTGTCCAGATTTCAATATTCCTCTAGATTTCAATTTTTCTCTAGTAGATGATAATCTTTCTAAAGAAGATTTTAATCTTCCTCTAGAAGATGATCACTTGGTGATTGAGACACGTGTCGAGATTTTAATCTTCCTCTAGAAGATGACGACTTTGTGATTGAAACACGTGTCCAGATTTAATTCTTCCTCTAGAAGATAATCACGTGGTGATTGAAACACGTGTCGAAATTTTAATCTTCCTCTAGAAGATTATCATTTGGTGATTGAAACACGTGTCGAGATTTAAATCTTCCTCTAGAAGATTTTAATCTTTCTCTAGAAGATTTTAATCTTCCTCTAAAAGATGATCACTTGTTGATTGAAACACGTGTCCAGATTTTAATATTCCTCTAGAAGATGATCACTTGGTGATTGAAACACAAGAATAGGATCGCATTGTGATTGGGTACCTACATCTGGATTGAATTTTCATTCCAGAATTGTTTTCCTCTCAATTTCGACGTTCTCGTGGTCCTTTCCTTTGACACATGATTGTCGCGCCCTTCGTATTTGGGAAGCGATCGAACAGAATTCCAATAGAAACGTCCGTCATTCCTTTACAGTTTTTCAGGATGAGAAAGTTGCCGGTTTGGCGAACATTCTTCCGATGTATCAATCATGTTACGTTCTGTGTGTGCGTGCTCGAAATTGCGAACGTAGATAACATGTAAAAAGGACAGGAATGGGTCTCTGAATAGAACATTCCCACAATTTCTGTGGTATTTGCTTGTTGCCGGAAAGCCTTATACGGGTAATCGTATAAATACATAGCGGTTTTATCGTTTGGTTCGCTCGAGATTATGAGATTCCTATCTGTTAATTCGAGATTAGGAAGCTCAGATGAATGTATTAGAAACACTATTTTATGGTTTTCACTCAGACTCCAGCATTGGCTCATATATTAAACTCGTCATTTGCAGAAGGAAAATTTTCATCTAGGCTGAAACTATATTTATTTTTCGTTTTTTAGTTTCGTAAGCTATAAAAACGTGTTTTTTAGACTTTTTTAAACTATATTTATTTCATTTAAACTTTGGGATCAATCAGCCGTTTATTGTTTAGAAAAATGACCATTGATATTTTCCGATTCCGGAGAGGGGGCCTGAAAATCAGCTACCAAGCCCAAGGCAGCAGGAGCGCAAAGGAAGGTTACAAATAAAGCAGCAGGCGCGCGTGTTAATAAAAAAAAAACTTTTTTCAAATGAAGAAATACATGTTACGTGAGTTCGAATTATATCATAGAGGTTACGTACAGCGCCATCTGCCCACGAATAGATCAAGCAATAATGTCGATAATTCTGTCAAATACATATCCCGACTTGAAATGAAAAGGGGAGTCACAAATTATCAAACTGACAAACAAACATACATACAAACATACATAGATACAGGCGAAGCTAATAAAAGCGTGTTAATGATCAAAAAAACGCGTTTCCTTTCTTAGATCGGGTACTTTTCAGCCCAGATGTTGAGTGATTATTTGCCTCATACCTCTTTTTAATAAATGTGAAAGTTTCGTCCCAACTTTCCAGAATGCTCCCATTCGTTTAGTTTGTTATCCGGGTTCGATCTTCCGGATTCCTTTGCAACGAACAGCTGAAAGTCTTGCGGAAGTATCCGATGGCGTAGTTTGTTCGGCGACTACTATACGGTTATTTCTTGATTCGAATCCAGCCAATAACGAGTGAAATGTCTGAGGATTTATCGCGGCGTCCGACTGGAATCTTTTCGCGATACATCTATGGTCGGGTCGGTATTCAAGACGAAGGGGAAAGGTTAATTTATTAATTTGAGGCGTTGCTTTCGATCGTTGTTCGTTGCTTTGAGGCGAAGCGGTGGAAGATATTAGAGGCGGCACTTTAGTTTATGGCAATGAAATAGAAAGAGAAACAATCACTGATATCTATTTTTCTTAAAATTGTCGGAGAGAATAATATTTAAGAGGGGTGGTTTATTATTTGCGTGACAGTTGGACTGAAAAAATCGTGAGCCGACATAAGATAAATAATTTCATAAGTTTTTGCTTTATTATTCAATATACAGAGTGTAACTGAATAAGTGTAAAACATTTAAGGAGGTGATTTCTCATCGAAAAAAGATAGGATGTTTCATATAAAGAAACTTCATTGGAGCATCCCTTGTTAAGATACAGCCCCTTAAAGGGGGTACATAAAATTTGTATAACAAATTTTTTCACAAGCACTGAATAAGTTACAATATTGAAATTGACCTGACCTTTTTTTCTACCAAAAAGCCAGTAATTTATTTGGTTTACCCCATGGTTGTGAGGGGTGGAAAACGTAACCCCTAAAATTTATTGCCAATGTAACTTTTTGTCTTATTATTTGTTTATTTATTTCCGATAGCCTGTTTCATTCTAAACAAAAAATGTCTCTTGGGTTTTTTGCCCAAAATAAATCAGTTCGCAGCAAAAAATTATTTTACGAACAACTACAGAGATACATCGTCATAAATGCGAACTGGATTTATTGTTATTGTTATTTTGTAGTTAGTACCTGCATTAAACGATTAAAGGGTAATAAACAAAACTAATTTATTAATAACAAAACACACAACATGTAGAAATCATAGTAAATATGTCTACCTACGGACATTACGCAGGCGTCTAGACGTCGGCGCATTGTATTCGCTCAAATATTCCTGGAGTCTCTCTGATTACCCTGCACGCATCGATGATGCGGTTTCTCAAGTCCTCTACATCGCGAACAGGAGTACGATAAACCAAATGCTGTAAATAGCCCCAAACAGAGGAATCGAGAGGATTGAGATCAGGAGATCGAGCGGGCCAGTTCTGTGGTCCTCCTCGACCTATCCACTGATATGCATATGTTTCAGTTAAATGCTGACGTGCTACTTGACTAAAATGGGCGGTAGCTACATCATGCATAAAAACATATTTTTTCTGACGCCCAAACGAACTTCCTCCAGCAGTACTGGATGCACTTCTCTTAAAAATTGAACGTTTGCCTCACCATTTAATCGAGGAGGTAGAAAATGAGGCCCAATTAAATCATCCCCAATGACTCCGAGCCACACGTTAAGAGAAACAAGTATTTCTGAGGCACCAGTCAATCTAATAATAACACTGATGATTTTCAAACAAGACTTGTCACCTTCTTTCTATCAAGATATAGAAATAAGGCGATAATTGCTTTCGGCTAGCTTTTTCAGGGCGGCAAGGGCGTAGGTCGTTACAAGGTGAAGGTTCTCAGAAATCCAATTTTTGACTGAGAATAAGCTTGATTTACCTTGATGTTACTTTGGACGCCATCTACAGTTTTTAAAGTGGTTTCAAACTCATTCTCAGACCCGTCTCTGTAGAAAGACTTTCTTGGGTGTCTGAAATCCCCAAAATGCAAATGATACAAATCAATTTGTTTTATTAGTTTAATTTGTTTGTTGGGATCACTTCATATGAAATAAAGTTTGCTACAATTTATTATGAAATACCAAAATTGAACACAGATGGGAACACTGTCCCTTTTTACATTTCAATACTTGAATAAAAATTACCGTATAGTTTCTTACCTAAGGATGAATGCATTCAAACCTTTTTTGTTTTAAGAATAATTTCCATAAAGACTAGTTTAACTCCTTTTATCTGCCCAGTGATAAAAATGTGGTGGTAGCTCCCAGAGATCTCTAACGTGGAATTCAGGTCCGATGAAACTTATAGGTTTCCTTCCATTGTCATATGATTAAAAAAAAAACACAAAACTCCTCAAAAAAAACTTTCTTGCTTTGTCTTCCACTTTTTTTATGCATACTAATCTTCCTGTATACCAAACCTGTATACCAATTTTTCTATGTATACTAATTTTTCTAATTATACTATTTTTTCTAATTATACTATTTTTTCTAATTATACTATTTTTTCTGGCAGAACTAAAAGAGACAGAAAGAGAAATGAAATTACCTCTTAAATGTGTCTAAAAAAAAATATATATTTTTATATTTCTCTTGAAGCTAGTTGAGATTATTACTTAAATGAAAATAATGATATTAGATATTTACCTCTTGACTTATTAATATGGAATTCACTTTCTTATAAGGTTTTCAGAATCTTTTAATTGTTAACCTCACATGAGTTCTCAGCGGCGCCAGGACAGAAAATGGCCAAGCACTTCCGTCCTCTCCAATTGCAAAATTCTAATTTCAATAAAAAACATTTCCTATTTTCTAAAGGTTACCAACAATTTGGAACATAAATCCCAAACGAAAATTCGCGCTTGCGCTATGACCCATATTTTCCACTAAATGACCATCTGAGAATCCATGTTAATAAAACACAAACTAGACAAGTGTCTCTCAATTCTACCGCCTGATTTACTAAAAATAAAGAAGAAGAGAACAAAGCAGTGTCACTGTCATCGTTCTTTTCACATAACCAAAACAGGACTGGATTTATTTACAAATTAAATCAATAATAAAAGATACTTTTCGGTTGAACGCCGCATCAAAGATCTCGGTGAGCTGTGAAAATAAAAGTATTATACATCGAAAAATCACAATTTATGTATGTCTTCAATAACACAAATTTATATGGTTTACAAGTAATAATTGAATGGAAAAAGGTACACTTTATTCTTCTTTGATGAAGAAAGTAACGATTACACAATTGTAAACGTTACATTACCCCCTTTCTTGGAAAGAAAAATTTGTGTAACACAAATTTTTCTATAAATCACACTAATACTTCGCCAATCGATAGGCCAGACGCATACTTATAACTCAAGATAGAAAGCTCCATATCACAAAGTTAAAAATAAATAACATCAACACTTATAACAGCTTCAGAAGGCAGTCGTCAAATAAAATTAGCTAAGAAAATTCCATTTTGAAGCAAACCAATATGATGATCTTCCCAACATGGTGACAGGTCATCCATATGTTGAGAAACCAGTACTGAAAGTTCCATATCAAATAATCCCAACATGAATGAATGGTGGCGCTAGTCATTAAAGTAAGTATAACTTTATCTCTACTAGCAGAAACAGTGGTCTTACTGTCATGGATTCTTCCATATAACTAACCAAACGTAGGTTACGAAATCCTCCACTAGCTAGGGACATGCCAAGTCCAAGTTGCTTTAGACCCAATGTCAGAGATAGCTAGCCTCTACCTCACAAATGTTTTCACTGGAGTATGTTCCAGACATAAACATGCATAATGTCATTTCAGAAAAAGATTGGCCAAATCTCCCTGAAATTATTCACCACCATGTAACTTATGATGCAAAAAAAATCTGCATATCCAGCAAGCAATTTTATTCACATTCCTAATCTAAAATTATATACAATTATTTACAGTTAAGTATAGGTATACTTGCATTTAATCAGTGAAGTTGATCAGACTTCAAAGCAAATATGTCGTGTAGATTACGACAAGTCCTACACATCTACGTGTAGTTACTATTTCATTGCATACTTGTACAAGATTTTCCAAATATTATTTACACTTACCTAAGGTTACCTACTCAAGGTTACCTACCCAAGGTTAGGCTAAGTGACCTTACCAATTAACATGAATATTACCATTTTTATTCATCAATAACTATCAATCTTTCTTCCGGGGATACTCGCATAGACTTTTTAATCAAACCTACTATAATTTATTTTAAATCTCATAAAATTAAGTTATTCTGTCCGAAATAATCTAGGAATATTTTCATTACTTAAATGAATTCATAAATTATAATATTTCTCCAGAAATGATTCAGACAAAAATAATTTACAAATCAAGGTTGTACAAAGTCATTGAGTGGGCAACTAGTTTCAAAAAATAAAAACCAATTTATTTTTGAACAAGGAAAATGAAAATTAAATTTTCAATCAAGAAAGAATTGAAGTCAGCATTATTACACCTCAATTGGCCAAATCACAATCTGACCCAAAATATGGCTTGAGATTAGAAACATGCCACGTCCCAGCCGGTGTATTATCAAGATTACTCAACTCGTAAGCCACTTTCGATAAAACCCTTTTGATTTTGCACAATACAAACTTAGGAGCTAGTTTACTAGAAAATTGATTAGCAGCATCTGATAAAGTGAAATTTTGCTTCCAGACCTTTTCACCAACACTAAAAATATGTTCACGCTTTCTTAGATTGTAGTATTTTGCATTTTTCTTATAAGATTCAGAAAGCTTCTCCTGAACTTTCTTATAAATTGGAGGGAGTTTTTCCAGTTCCTCAGAATAAACTTTTCTGGCTTCTTCATTATTATTTAATTCAAAATCCAAGTCATCTCCATAATAGTCTCCTGAGACAGGGGTTATTCTTCCAAAATTTAAGAAATTCGGACTAAAACCAGTCACTTCATGAACGGCAGAATTCATAGCATGCTGAATTCTTAATGTCTCTTTGTCCCAGTCTTTATGAGATTCTTTTATGAAACATCGTATTGCAGTTCCAATGGTACGATTGTTTCTTTCTGTTGGATTGTTTTGTGGAAAATACCTACAATTGTACCAAACTTTCGAGATTTTATGTTTTTCAATAAAATCCTTGAACACTTTGCCTTTATGGGCTGAAGCATTATCTAATAATAATATTTGAGGAAAGCCAAAAGTTAAGAACACTTCTTCTAAGAAATTCGTAATCGCCTGCGCAGTTGCATTTCTGACAGGTTTCATTACTACATATTTTGAAAAATAGTCTGAAGCCACGATTAGAAATTTATTTCCTTTATTACTCCTAGGGAATGGACCCATTACATCGGTACTAACTAATTGAAATGGAAAGCTTACTCTCTTTTCTGCTCCCATTAAACCAAAACGACTTGAATTTAAAGTCTTTTGACTACTACATACTTGACATTGACGGACATATTTGAGAACATCTTTTCTCATTTGTGGCCAATAAAAATTTTCAGTAATTCTCTTTAAAGTTTTAAAAAATCCTAGATGACTTGCAGTTGGCAAATCATGGCAATCAGAAATAATTTTCTGCCTTTCAGAAAATGGGACTAATAATTTCCATTCTGAAATATTAGATTTTAACGCTATTTTTCTGGCTGTATGCTTGAAAACATATCCATCTTTTATCATCCAATTACTGTACTTTTCAGGATATTTATTTATACTATCTTTTAGTTTTAGGTACCACGGTTCAAGTTTATCTAATGAAACCCCCAAAATATTTATTTCTATAGGAAGAGGAGCTCGAGATAGAGCGTCTGGAGTGACATGGAGTTTACCTTTTCTATGGATTACTTCAAAATCAAATACAGATAGTCTCATTGCCCATCGACTGAGTCTACCTGAACTACTAGACATTTTTGAAAGATATTTTAAACTGGCATGGTCTGTTATAACCTTGAAATGAACTCCTTCAATATAGGGTCGGAATTTCTCCAACGAAAATATTAGAGCTAAACACTCACGCTCTGTGGTTGAGTAGTTTCGCTCTACCCGATTCAAACTCCGGCTTGCGTATGCAATTACCTTTTCCTCACCATTTTGAATTTGGGTGAGTACTCCACCTAATCCTGTATCACTAGCATCTGCTTGAACAGTAAACTCTAAAGAAAAGTTAGGAGCTGTTAGAATTGGTGATGAAACTAATTTCTGTTTAATTTCGATAAAAGCTTTTTCTGATGATTCATTCCAAGTAATTGCCTGTTTTTTATGTTTGCCTTTCAATAATTCATTCAGTGGACTTATCAAAGTACTAAAGTGGGGAATAAAACGCCTGTACCAGGAACACATTCCTACAAAACGTTTAATCTCAGTTGTAGTTTGAGGTCTAGGATATTCAACCATTGCTTTAATTTTCTCAGGGGACGTTCTTAATCCTCTGTGATCTACCACGAAACCTAAACATTCCAAAGATTCTCTAAAAAATTTGCACTTCGTAAGATTAACCGTTAAATTTGCATCTAATAAGCGTCTATGGACTTCTTTCAATAGAGCTATGTGTTCAGAAAAAGTTGAAGTACACATCACAATGTCATCTAAGTAAACAAAAACTTTTGGTTGTAGTTCTGGACCTAGTATCCTATCCATTAATCTTTGCATAATAGCAGCTGAATTAGATAGACCGAATGGGAGGCGTTTGTGGTGAAACAATCCTCGCCCTGGTATAGAGAAAGCTGTTTTTTCTTTACTCTCATTATCCAATGGAATTTGCCAAAAACCAGCCCGAAGATCTATCGTAGAGATAAATTTTGCATTATTTAGCATATTTAGAATATCATCAACTAAAGGAAGTGGATATGAATCTTTTTTTGTTATTTCATTTAGAGCCCTTCCGTCAAAACAAAATCTAAAATCACCATTAGCTTTCTTTACTAATAATACTGGAGAACTCCAGGGGCTAAATGAAGGTTCTACTATATCCAAAGCAAGCATTCTATCCAACTCCTTGTTAAGATTTTCTAACATATATGGAGACATACGGTATTGTCTCTTTTTAAACGAAGGATGATCTCCTGTTTCAATATGAGCTGTTATTTTATCCGTAAAACCTAAACGATCTTCATAAGAAATAGATTTGAATAAATTAATAACCTTTTTCATTTCCAACACCTGTTCTTTACTAAGATTTTTACAAATTCCTACATTCAAATTATTTTCTTCAGGAACTTCTGACAAAATACTAATTTCCATTCCTAGATTGCTATGAATATTCCATGTACTATTTTTAAAATCAATTGTTAACTCAAATTGTTTTAAAAAATCACTCCCTAATATAAGTCCACATTGAAGAGACGGTATTACAGACACTTTAACTATTTTACAAACATCTTTTAGACATAGGGGTAGCTCACAAATACCTATTACATTTTGTTGTTTACCATCAGCAGTAGTAACAATTCCATGTTTAGTTTTATCTAATTTAATTTTATGCTTTTTCAACAAATCTAAGGAATGTTTACCTAAGCAACTTATATTGGCTCCACTGTCAAGCAAAGATATAATTTGATCATTGTAAATATCAACCGATATGTATGGTCTATTGTCAAAAGGTTTGGAAATGCAAAGAGGTGACAAAATTTCTTTATTCTCATTATTCAAAACATTAGGTTTAATTAAACTTGGTACCGATATTCTGTGAGAATTTTGAAAATGAGAGAAAGGGGTCCTTTTTCTAAATCTATATTTTTTAGAACTTCCACATTCATAACCATCACTTCTCACTAAACTTTGACGACTTGACAAAGTCGTCATCCTCATACGTTTTTTGGATTACAAGAAGGGCAATTCAATTTGGTAAAGTCTGGTTTACCACAATTATAACAATACTTTTTAGGTGGCTCTCTACAATCTCTTTTAATATGACCAATTTTTCCACAACCAAAACACTTACTAGAAGAAGGTTTAATGTTTGTATACTTTTGAGAAGAAGAAGGATTATTTGACTTATTATTCACTACACTTGCATGAGCATTTGATGAACTGAATGATTTCTTCTCATTTCTCCAACCTCTTGATCCAAAACTATCTCTTTTATTTTCAGGAAATGATTCTACATAAGCAAGATCTGTTTCCAAGCAACTCAAAGATTTTGGATGAGTGTATTTTTGTTTAATTCTAGAAGCTTCATCAATTCTTTTACAAAAACCTATCAGTTCTGAAGGGCTATTGATGTCTTGTAAGACTAAATGATCTATATATTTTGGTAAAATATTCCTTCTTATTATTTTTAAACATTCTAGGTGATTTACCGGTTGATTCAATCTACTAAAAAGACCTTGCATTGTTGCAACATAAATATCAATAGGCTCATCTCGACCTTGAGTACGATTTTTAATTTCTTCTAGAAGTTTCTCATCATAACATGTAGGCAAAAAGGCACTTTCCATACGAGTTACTAATTGTTGCCAGTTAAACACTTCATGTTTAATTGACCTATACCATATTAAAGCTCTTCCTGTGAATAAATCTATACAGGAATTGAAAAGTTCTAGTTCCGAAACATTACGGGATTGCGAAAGTTCATTCACTCTTTCAAGAAAAGACTTTAAACTAGTTGAACCGTCGAATTGAATTCCCCATTTGTAAACAGGAACTTGTTTTCCTAAACCAGGAGAAATTGCGGAAAACAATTGTGCAGGGTCTGAAACAACATTCATTGCAAGCTTTGCATCTAACTCAATGCAACTAGCATTTGCATGATTTTTATAATCTGAATAAAGAATTTTGCTTTCTTCAGGACGCTCTGGAATTTTAAAGCGATTTACTCTACCGGTTAAAGAAGTTAATCTTGATTCTATTATTTTATACATGGGATCATTTTTTGAAGCTTTGAAATTAACTATTAAAGATTCCAAATCGGACAGAGTTTTATCAATGAAAGTTTTTTCATCTTCTGCTACAAAATTATTATCCTGCAGTATTGTTGACACCGTTTCTGTTGACAACAATCTCCCCAAAATTATTCTTTTAGATGTTAAAGTTTTTCTACTAGCTACTACGTTACGAATACGTAGTTCGTAATCTATTTCTTCCTCACTGAGATATAAAGGTTCCATTTTTCCATCCATTTTAACCACAAAAATTTCACAACTACAAAGGTAATAAAAAGAACTTTTTCAAGGATATGAACTAATATGAAATTAACTCTAAAAGGTTCGTGAAGACGTACCACCAATATAATATATTTTATTTGCAATTGACAATCTCACACCCTAATCAAATTTCTGTGAACCTTCAAACCAAAAGTAATCTAGGCCCCATAAGTTGGGCTCCATTTTAATGTCACCTTCTTTCTATCAAGATATAGAAATAAGGCGATAATTGCTTTCGGCTAGCTTTTTCAGGGCGGCAAGGGCGTAGGTCGTTACAAGGTGAAGGTTCTCAGAAATCCAATTTTTGACTGAGAATAAGCTTGATTTACCTTGATGTTACTTTGGACGCCATCTACAGTTTTTAAAGTGGTTTCAAACTCATTCTCAGACCCGTCTCTGTAGAAAGACTTTCTTGGGTGTCTGAAATCCCCAAAATGCAAATGATACAAATCAATTTGTTTTATTAGTTTAATTTGTTTGTTGGGATCACTTCATATGAAATAAAGTTTGCTACAATTTATTATGAAATACCAAAATTGAACACAGATGGGAACACTGTCCCTTTTTACATTTCAATACTTGAATAAAAATTACCGTATAGTTTCTTACCTAAGGATGAATGCATTCAAACCTTTTTTGTTTTAAGAATAATTTCCATAAAGACTAGTTTAACTCCTTTTATCTGCCCAGTGATAAAAATGTGGTGGTAGCTCCCAGAGATCTCTAACGTGGAATTCAGGTCCGATGAAACTTATAGGTTTCCTTCCATTGTCATATGATTAAAAAAAAAAACACAAAACTCCTCAAAAAAAACTTTCTTGCTTTGTCTTCCACTTTTTTTATGCATACTAATCTTCCTGTATACCAAACCTGTATACCAATTTTTCTATGTATACTAATTTTTCTAATTATACTATTTTTTCTAATTATACTATTTTTTCTAATTATACTATTTTTTCTGGCAGAACTAAAAGAGACAGAAAGAGAAATGAAATTACCTCTTAAATGTGTCTAAAAAAAAATATATATTTTTATATTTCTCTTGAAGCTAGTTGAGATTATTACTTAAATGAAAATAATGATATTAGATATTTACCTCTTGACTTATTAATATGGAATTCACTTTCTTATAAGGTTTTCAGAATCTTTTAATTGTTAACCTCACATGAGTTCTCAGCGGCGCCAGGACAGAAAATGGCCAAGCACTTCCGTCCTCTCCAATTGCAAAATTCTAATTTCAATAAAAAACATTTCCTATTTTCTAAAGGTTACCAACAATTTGGAACATAAATCCCAAACGAAAATTCGCGCTTGCGCTATGACCCATATTTTCCACTAAATGACCATCTGAGAATCCATGTTAATAAAACACAAACTAGACAAGTGTCTCTCAATTCTACCGCCTGATTTACTAAAAATAAAGAAGAAGAGAACAAAGCAGTGTCACTGTCATCGTTCTTTTCACATAACCAAAACAGGACTGGATTTATTTACAAATTAAATCAATAATAAAAGATACTTTTCGGTTGAACGCCGCATCAAAGATCTCGGTGAGCTGTGAAAATAAAAGTATTATACATCGAAAAATCACAATTTATGTATGTCTTCAATAACACAAATTTATATGGTTTACAAGTAATAATTGAATGGAAAAAGGTACACTTTATTCTTCTTTGATGAAGAAAGTAACGATTACACAATTGTAAACGTTACAGACTCAACCTCTAACGGAAGCAAGAAACTCTTTGGAAGGTTCGAAATAGATGAACATTTCAACCTAGCAGACCACTATTATAATATTCATGCAGTCATTGTTCACTGTGGTTCTGGCGTTGAATTTGGTCATTATTTTGCCTTGGTCAAAGACGAAACGGACTGGTTTAAGTTCGACGATAGTTGTGTCTCGAAGTGTTCTGGCTATGCATTGAATTTATTGGAGCCTCTGGAGACACCCTACATTTTGTTTTATAAGAGAGAGGACATTGTTAGATCAAGATCTTCAGATGATGTGGTGCTGCAGGTTTTTCCGGGTTTTCCTGCAGCTGAAAAAGCAAATGCGCCACTGGAATCAATGAAGTCGCCCCGGAGCGCCAATTAATTTTTATTGTTGTTTTTATTTTATTTTTGAAATAAATGTAATATATAGAAAACTGTTTTGATGATTAGTTTCGACAATAGCGTCAGGGTTTTCATCAGCCTATATGTGGTCATTATAAAAATTAATAATCTTGTCCCGAAAAAACTACATTCGTCTGTGAATTATATCGTCTTCAGAGAGTCACAATTTCTTCTAATCATTTCCAGCATCCAATTGCAAAATTCAAGACCGTTCGGAAAGTCTCGCGGTAACAGTGCCTGTACTCGTTGCAGATGATAAGGGTATAAGAGTTGTTCCTTTGAAATTCGAAATACCGTCATATGATCAACATTTAGCTGGAAAGCAATCTTTCTAGTACTGGTAGTAGGTAGGTTGTAATTCAATCAAATTAAGTACTGCTTCCTCAAGCTGTGGTGTTCGTACTTCTCGATGGCAACCACAATCCTGCGTTCTTTTGTCGAATGAACCATATTCTCGTAATCGTTGATGAAGTCGAGCAAATATTCTACGTGAAGGATGCTGCCGTTGAGGATACATTTCAGCATATCTTCTAGAAGCTTCTAACCCATTCCCCTGCGACAGACCGTAAACGTAATGCATATCAGCCATTTCCTCATTTGTGTATGCCATTTTAATAACAAGTAAATTAATGAAGTAACAAATTAAGAGCAGAACAACAAGACACAATTAGTATTAATTCAATTTCGAAAATTCACAAACTGACAGCGTCATACCAATTTAATTGTCACTATCGCTAATAGCGACCTACTAGATAGAATAGTTTCATATTTTCGTATTTATGACGATGTATCTCTGTAGTTGTTCGTAAAATAATTTTTTGCTGCGAACTGGTTTATTTTGGGCAAAAAACCCAAGAGACATTTATTGTTTAGAATGAAACAGGCTATAGGAAATAAATTTTTAAATGGTAAACAAATAATAAGACAAAAAGTTACATTGGAAATACATTTTAGGGGTTGCGTTTTCCACCCCTCACAACCATGGGGTAAACCAAATAAATTTCTGGCTAAGTGTCTTTTTGGTAGTACAAAACGTCAGGTTAATTTCAATATTGTAACTTTTTTAGTGCTTGTAAAAAAATTGTTATAGAAATTTTATGTACCCCTTTTAAGGGGGTATGTTATTCGTAATATGTGCCAAGTTTCATCAAAATCTTAGATTTTTACGAGTTCGGACTTCTATTGTCTTATATGATTCTAATATAATTCTAATATGATTCGAAATCTATGAAAAAACAACTAAAATTGGAATGAATAGCTGAAATATCAAATATATATAAGCAATAAAACGTGAAATGAAAATACAATCAAGTGAATAAAATAAAATAATCAATATAAAAAATAAAAAAGACCACAGAATAAAAAGTAATAAAGATTATGAAAAAACAGCAAAAAATAGAAAAATAAAGAAACAAATATAGCATTAAAAATATTTCAGATTTCACTATCCACTATTGTCTTCGAGTGATGACTGGTCTATTCCTCCGAGAGACGACTATTTATATGTCATTCGAGCGCTTTCACCTATCTCCTCTCTCCGCTTAACTGGTTAAGCAGAAGTTGACTGATTTCCGCTTGATTTCAGGTTTTTATATACTGCGTATCTTCACTCTTGCTTGGCTGAATGCGTCGTTGGCCAACATATATGCAGCTTCTTTAAACTTCATCTTAAACCAGTGTTGTTTCCTGTGGAGGATCTCAGATTGGGACCACTTGATGTTATGTTGATGAGTCGCAACATACTCTGTGTGTTTCTCTTGTGGCAATACGGTCTTTCACTGTACTCTCAGTTTAACCGATATAGGATTTGCCGCACTCACAGGGTATCCGGTAAATACAATTCTTGGAATCGCAGTTCGTTTGTTGGCCTGGTTTTCGTGAGGCTGCTACCGATGGTGCTGAAGCAGGTTCTGATGTTGTACTTGGATCCAATTCTTCTTTCCGACAATTCTCTGATATAGGTAAGTATAAGTACTGGTTGTGGAGGCTTCTCTTCCTTGTGGAGAAGCCAAAGTCTGTTCCACCATCACTTGGGGAAACCATTCGGTTGAAGAACATTTTTGATGATGCCTAGTTCCTTCTCAATACCTTCCTTCGTATTACAGAGCCCGAAAGCATGATTCTAGACTTTTAATGATTCCTCTTTGGTAGATTGATGGTGGTTGGATTCGTGATTCAGATACTATCCCGCGTGAGTGGGTTTTCGGTATACAGATGTTTCCCACTTAGTGTCAGTCCTCTTCACCAATACATCTATCCTCAATTGTGAAGGTGATGATAGGTTTTACGCTGTTGATGTGTTTCAGAAAGGTATCTAGTTCTGTATTTCCATGGTTCCATACTATGGATGTGTCTTCAACGTATCCCAACCACACTCGAGGCTTCTTCATTGGCCAAAATTTCTAACTACTCCATATACATGTTGGTTATAACCGGTAAAAGTGGCGATACATTGGCAGTTTCTCATCTTGCGTAAAGAATTCGACCTTCATTTGGAACGTACACATCATCCTAGTAATTCAATGGTTACTTCGAAAAGTAAAATCGTTCTTTCAAGTCCTCCTGTTCGGATAGCTTCCTCTTTGAAATTTGAGGTGCTTCTTCGACAGGAACGTTGGTATAAAGGCTTTCCACGTCAAAACTGATCAATTGATCTTGCTCTGTGACTGCGATTGCCTCTAGTAACTCGACAAAAAGCCTTGAATTCTTCACAAAAAATAAAGTTTTTTTTGTAGTGGTTGTATAATTGGGAGTAAAAATCTGGACAAGCTGAATCTCTGGAACTGTGGTCCTTTTCATCGTAGTTATGCTATCTTATTTGTATTTTCATTTCACGTTTTATTGCTTTCATAATTAATATTTCAGCTATTCATTCTAATTTTATTTTTTCTTCCATAGATTTATAGAATGGAAGTCCTAACTGGTAAAATTTACCACGAAACATTGTCAATCACTTCCAAACAAAAATCTTAGATGTTAAAGTAAGGTTCAATAGGTGTGTTGTTTCGTCACTGACTGACCCTATAGCTCTTTCATCGTTTCAGGAGTTTTACCTTGTTTGCGAATAGTGATAATGGTTCATCGCCGATTAAATTTGTGTTGATGGTACGAGGACACATCTAAATCCAATTGTGCGTCCAGCGTGAATTGTTTCGTCGCGATAACATGTTCCTGATGAAATAATCGCCACCGTGATTGCATACAACTCGGGAGAGTAATTGGTCCTTCGGGCCAGATGGGATAATGGAATCGGATAAAAGCTATTATACTTTAGCGAGCTTTGATGCGGAGTCTCGAGTAACGTCTTTGTTTTTCGATTCGTTTGATTCGGGTGAATGGAAAAGACGATGTTACAAAGGGATCCTAATGAGGAGCCAGGATTTGAATTAGGTATTGTAATTCGTTCCTTTTGAAAAATAACTCTGGTGAAAGAGGATCTCGAAAGAAGATGGAAAAATGTACGGTTCAAAGAGATGCGAAGCAAGTTTTTTGTTGTTTGGAAACTATAAGTTAATTATCTAAATTGGCCGTATGGTTTTCATTTTGCTTCTTCCATTAACTTCTGTAGTTTCATTTTTCATTTATTCCCTGCTTTTTACGAGAGTCACTTGAATTTTTACAAGTAAGGAAAAACTAATTTTGGAACAAACAGATATCTACTGATTTACAGTATATACGCGTTTAACATTGATATACATTTAGATGCATTTGATCCAGTTTCCGTAATAGTTTTTCTACTTGAAAGTTGATATACTCGTCTGAAAAATACGGTTCAGAAAAAGGCTAGCGAGAAAATTCCAAGATTGTATGTAGGTTTTCTGTAGCCCAAAATTGATTATTTCAGTATTGAATCTGGATTGTCATTCATAAGAGATTAGGTTTGCTCAGAAAAGAATGAGGCTTAGTAATAAATTTTACTTCAAGAAATAACAGTGGCGTATCACGTTTCTCTTTGAAATTATTCGGTGCAATTTCCTGCACGGACGACACTGGAACGTATAAAAAATTTCTTTGGACAGTACAAAATGCTTTTTGATGCAGAGAAAATTCCTATTACATTTCACACAAAAAGATCTAAACCTTCACGGCCGGAGATAGCTGCAGGTTTTTGACCGGGGTCTGCAGGTTTTATGTCTGACGTTTCGTCTACTACTGCGGTAGACATTATCGAAGGCGATGTGGTAACGGCCGCAGTGTTCGAGTTGGTGTCCTGATTCGGTCCCCATCGGGGCAGGCACAAAGTATGTTCTCTGCTGTTTCATCATTTTCCAAACAGAAACGATACACACTGTCTTCCGACAGTTCGAGTCTCTGAATATTATGATTCGAATGACAGTGACCTGTAAGAAGGCCTGTTAGATATCGTAGCTCATCCCTACTGAAGTCCAACAACTGTTTGGTATCAAACTTCTAAGGGTGAATAAATGCCTTGGAGTGAGCCAATTCAGGAAGATTCTACCGAATTTCATAAATCTTCTTTCCATCCAGGTGTTCAATGTTTGTTTGGTAAAGCCTAAAGCGATGCCAATGATAGGTTCTGATCCGATGAAGCTGCTTGCAGTATCCTCCTTTGTAAGGGAGTCAGCAGCCTCATTGCCTTCCAAGCCAGTATGGCCAGGAATCCAGACCAGAGACAATCTGTGATTTCTTCCAATCTTTCAGCACACAATTCAATAGCGTAAAATTCTGCTTGAATAGGTTCCTAGGCAGGTTGATATCTCTGTCCTGGGTCTCCGAATGAAAACACCTGCACCAGAACCTGAAGGTGTTTTTGATCCATTTGTGAAACAGAAATATCTGCTCTCAATATTTCCTTCTCCTGGAGGATCCAGTCCTCTCTACTCAGGAACAGTACTTCATAAGGCAGTTCGTAGTTGACAGTTGGAGGAATAAAGTCGGAGATCATTTCCAGATTGCTGTGACTTCCGGTGTCTGTTGCATTCTGCATTAAATTATTTGTGCAATTGGCAATATGGACAAGTCTACATGCAGTCCATCTAGCCTCGCTCTCCAGAAAAATGTGGAGAGCGAGGCTAGATGGACTGCTCCATGCTCGCTGGTGGTGTGGTACTGATGGCCAGACAAGCCTGTCTCTGTAAGTCAGAGAGCTTGGCCTGGGCCATTTTTTGTAAATCCTTCGGCCACCAGGCAATTGCACCATAAGTGATCATTGGTCTGACAATCGTCACATAAATCCAGTGGATTTGTTTGGAACCTACTCTCCAAGTTTGTGTAGATCTTTTTCCGTTCCAGGTGAGTTTTTTATCAAGGAAAATGCCAAGATATTTCACCTCCGTTCCAAATGGAATGACCTCAACACTGAGGGAAAGTGGCGTTAGATCGTCCAATGTTCTCCTCCTGGTGAAGGGGATTATCACAGTTTTGCTGGGGTCGACAGACATCTGCTCCCTCAGGCACCAACTGTGAACAACGTCCATCGTGCTTTGGAGGATACTACAAGCCACCCTTCATGACGTGGACCTTGCCAAGATAACAAAGTCATCTGCATAAGCTTGCAGATACGCTTTTTTTTATCGAGGGCATCAAGCAGACTATCAATCAGGAGCGACCACAGAAGGGGATATAGTACCCCACCTTGAGGGCAGCCCCTGGTGACCCTGAACCTAATGGCCTCGCCTTGTAGAATCCTAGTTGCAGTTTTCTATACCAGCATAGCATAGATCCAGCCAGTTATGGTCGATTCTATACCTTTCCTAGCCAGAGACGATCCTATAGATTTAGGTAGTGCATTGTCAAATGATCCTTCAATATCGACAAATACAGCAACCGCAATCTCCTTGTTGTCAAGGGATTGGGAGATTCTCTCTACAGGGTTTTCTAATGCTAAATCTGTCGATTTGCCTGTTTGAGAAGCATACTGGTGATTGGGATGCATATAATGCCACCCTCCTGAGGTGTCAGTCCAGTATCTTCTCAAGTCCTTCCAACAGGAAGGAGGTGAGGCTGATTGGTCATACCGATTTGGGGTGTGGGTCTTTCAGACCCACTATATAACTCTCTATACAGGGCTTTTCATGATGAGCGTTAATTAGCCGTTTCTGATAAACTATTTAACGGATCAACCTGAAAATTTCACAGTATGCATGAATCAATATGACCTACACGCCTAAAATATTTCAGACGAAGCGGCGTTGTCGCTTCTACTATAAAGTAGCAGCTTCTTTGATTTTTCAAATGGAACACCCCGTATATAATATCATATTATGATTCATTATCACTTTGTCAACAAATTCATATACTATTTCCCTATACCTATCTATTACCGTTTAGAAGATATAAATTAATTTCGATATTTTTTTTACCAAACATGAACTTTTATAAATGCTGATAATCTTGAACTCTCTTGCACTAAAACGATCAAATTTGAAATGGAGTGGAGTGATACAATGAGGATCTTCACTCCGAGTCATATTTTCATTTGCCTCATACAGGGTCTTCAAAAAAAGCAGATACTTGGATCTCATGAAAAAATGAGTGGAACTGTGGAATTTTCTGTGGAATTTTCAGGTTGATCCGTTGAATAGTTTGCCAGAAACGGCTAAGTAACGCTCATCATGAAAAGCCCTGTATACTCTTGGATAGTAATTATTGTATCTTCGAATGGAGCTAATGTTAGTGCCTTCTTTATTGAGAACACGTTCGGCTACAGATGATTTGTCGGTTTACCCGAATCGACAATTTCTCATGTGTTCATAGAGACGGGTACCCACACTTCTTTTTGTTGTTCCAATGTAGACTGACCCGCAGCTACAATGAATCTGATACACCCAGGGTGTTGCTGAAGTTTCTTAGATAGACATTAGATTTTCTGTGATAGTTTTTGTTGGCCTAAATATTGGTTTCACGTCATTTTTTTTGAAGATTCTTCCATACTAGTCGGTAACATTTTTAACATAGGGAAAGAAAGCTTTTTCCTCGACCAGTCTAGCTGGGGTTACTTCCTGGGGGTTTTAGTTTAATAATTATAGGGATTTTCATATTAACTTTCAATTCAGAAAAAGTTATTAATTAACAAATTTATAATTAACGTCAAAATTGGGATAAAATTTTTTTGACTGCGGATTATTGTTCATTGATGTATCCCAACATTACATGAATTTTTCATTCCTTAATATTTACATTTATTGTGTTTAAATATTTTTTTTTGTTTTTATGTCAGAGTGACGAAAGGCGCGCGGAAGCCAGACTACCCGCTTTTGGCTCTATTTTCAGGGCTCTGTAAAAATTATAAATAATCGAGATACAGTTTCGGGAGTCGGGACTTTTTTTACGCAAATTCATTGATCTTTTCAAATCTTATTTCAAATTTTCAAAATTTTGAAAATTTTCCGAGATATTAAGAAAAAACTAAAGCCTTATTTTTTTCACTTAATTGTTTATAACTTTTGTAATTTTTATCGGCGCGTTTTCGGACCTTTCCTTAAACTTTCTAGGCAAAAGTACAAATCGAATGACAGCTTGGTCGTAATTTTTGGACAGGGCTGAAAAATGTCACAAAAAGAGCTAAATCGAGTACCAGACTAAATCAGAAAAATAGCATTTCAGTTGGCAAAACTCTTCATTGTTTTCGCACGCCATTGACTTGTTTTTCCAATTATAACCGCCCAATCAATTTTCTCGAATCACTTACCCCCGATCACAGTTATGAACAATAATAGACCACAATCTCGGCATAACGAGGTAAATTATTGTTTTCTTTTCGAGAGGTTAACTCGAGGGGTGTACTCGCTTTTTTTCGAGGCCGATTAAAATCTATGCTGATTATTTCCTGAAAATTTTAAAATGAAATTGCACCCAATCACGAAATTACCGACTCGTAACACAATTTCTAGCACGAATGTGCCCTTGCTCAAACATTTATCGCGTAATAGGAGTTAAATACGGGGTGGTCGGATATCTTTGTTAATTCTTCCACTAATCAAAGGTGAAAGTGAAACATGTGGTGTAGAATAATTTCAAAACAAAAGTGTTTCTCAATTCACATAAATACAGCACTTTTCTCTTCACACATAGTTCCTCCGCCACACTTTGCTATTTCCCGACTTTTGAAAGCATCCGAAAGTCTAGTGTGATATATCGATTTCAACAATTTTCTGGTTTTCGGAATCGGATATATGATGCGTGTTCTTTGAAACGGGTTTTAATGTCTCGCTCAGTCTGACCGATATATTTTTTATGGATATACCCCGGACTTTTCATTTTCCAACATCTTTTCTTAAAGATTACCTAGCATTTGTTGAAGTGCACCTTGGTTCATACCGAAGCGCAATACAATATGAATCTGTCTTTTTGAAAAATCGAAGATTCTCCCTACAATATACAGGGCGCTCCAACGAAAACTTGACCGCCCCCCCCCCCCCGATTACGCAGTCGACTAAGATAGTATCTCATTCCTAATGATCATCATTAAATAGTCATCTATTGGATTCGTTAACGTTTCTCGCTAATGCCATTTTAACTAAGAGTGTTTCCCCAAAATTTTGAAAGAATGATGTGATGATAACTTTAGCTAAGTGCAACTCTTCTACGGATTTATCTGACCTGAGGCCTATCTCCAAAAGTTGTTGAGGTGATCATGAAGGACCAAATTTGCAGCTACATGAATGATCACCAAATAATTACATTCGTGCAGTCCGGATTCAGACCTCAACACAACTTTACTTTCAATCACCGATGACCTCTTCAAAGCTGTCGATGAAAGTAAATGAACTTGTTTAGTTCTTCGGGACTACAGTAAAGCCTTCGACACTCTTGACTTTGACATCCTGCGCGATAAACTCAGCATCTTCGGTTTTTCTGTGAATGAGCTGTCTCTGATTAGAAATTACTTATCGAACCGAACTCGTAAGAGTTATGATGGACAGTATCAGCTCAGAGACTCTGCCCGTAACTAAAAGTGTTCCTCAAGGATCCATCCTTGGTCCTTTACTATTCAGCTTATATATTCGTGACTTCCATCAGTCGGTAGAAAAATGCAACATTCATCATTACGCAGATGATACTCAACTGTTCCTCTCTTTTCAGTTCCCTGACATTGATTCTGCCTAAAATTCCATAATTTGTGATCTACAGACCATCTTTGATAATTCATCAGCTCATGAATTGAAATTGAACTCCAAAAAGAAGGCAGTAATGATCTTTGGACCAAAAAGATTGCGAGATATTGCTAAAAATAGTCTTTATATTCATATAAATGGTGACGTTCTGTCTTTGTTAACTGAAGCAAAGAACTTAGGCCTCTGGTTTGATTCTGAACTGCGCTTTACAAAACACGCTACCCAATTGATCCCAACGTCTTTTAACATCTCAAGGCAACTATTTCCAAATCGGGACTTACCAAACAACTCAGACTAAAATTATGTGAGGCCCTGATCATTTCGAAGGTTTTACATTACGATAGCATTTATGGCCCTGCGCTACTTCAATCTGCTTCCCTTCGTCTTCAACGAATATTCGTTAGGAGATTCTTCAATATTCTGAACATGATCTTCTGCTTGTTTCATCAAATTCTTCATAATTACTTTCGAAAGCGATGAGTTTTACGTTATATGCTCAGTGTAAACAGTATATGTCGACCGCACACTGAACACTGAGTCATGTCCGAGGTACGGTTCGCGCTGTGTGTTTGAGTGAGAAAGGGAAGCCAGGCATACTGTCGCCGTTATGCGTTACGTTACCAAGCAGTTTACCCTCCCATAAGAAGTTATCACTTGAAAAATACTTGTAGATCATGCAACGAAGTAACCTTTCACATTTTTTTGTATAAAGATGGAAAAGTGGAAAACCGAAACTGTTCATTGATGTATTCAATTTTTTCCCCTCTTTCTAAAGTGTTCCACTTTCTATATAATGATGAAGTAGAAAATCAAAACGTTCATTTCCAAAAATCAATTCATCCTAAAAAATAGCCCTTCTCAATCATCTGTCGTATGAATATAACCACAAATGTCTCACATGTCTGAAGGTTACTTACCTGATATCAGCATAATCTCATGCCGGAGATCGCATATCAAAATATAAGACCTCTGTTTTCTTTTACTTCACCGATTAAAACTTGTAGGCATATGTGGAGTAATATAGTTTGTTGAGGAACTCTTTTCAAATTAACAAACATGTTGTTACCCTCCATCACACTTTCCACAATTTCCAGACACACGATGAGATTTTTCTCTCCGAGGATGTCATATAGTTCATTATATTCGGGAGTTGCTATGCATCTTTGATGAATGTGCAGCTGTAAGTAGGTGAAAGGAACTTTTCTTTGTTGGAAACCGTCTCGCTGCCGTAGTTCAGTAGCTTTATCTTGTTTCCATGTCAGATTATTAACGGAACCGTAGGTGAGCTTTTCACTCCGCCTGAGCTCCTAGAAATATTAATAATTTATGATTTTTCAGATGGAAAACTGAAAGGCGTTTTATATTTCTGTCCGATTCTCTTTGACTCCTCTTCTGTTGAATGCAAAGAACAACTGTCTTTCTATCCAAGTCAAATTTGATTATACAACTCCAAGAACTTTTCTCTTGTTTTTGTTTGTTTTTTTGGTGTTTTAAACAGCTGCACTGAAAATATTTTTTTTATAAAATTTGAAACGGTGTGGAATGATGGAGCCATGTTTCATGGTGGAATAGCTTCAAATTTTTGGGAATGAAAGTTTTTGGCTTTCTACTACTCCATCTTGATACAAAAAAGGATGAGGGAATCTTCCAAAGAAAGGAAGGAAGTAATCAATTTGAAAATAACTAACTCTATACATGGATGTGTAGATCATGCAAAGAAGTAACTTTCAGACACAAACTGAAAGAAAGTCCTCCTGAAACAGCTACTTTCATATAATCATTGAATTACACGAAAGAAAAAAAAATTCTTTCGAAACAAATACTTCTATATAAACACTGAATTATACAGATGATACTTTTCTCTACTCAGTTTGTATTTCAAACATTCGTTGTGGAATAACAATCAGATAACATTCATATAAAGTTCTACTTTAAATGAATGGTAACAAATTGCACTTACATGGAACACTGTCATCCTCACTGGTTGGTATACATCGATGTTTCGATGTTTCTTCAGTACCAAATTGGATAACATTATAGAAAATACACACAATTCATTCATAAATTACGATTTTTTAATGTCATGGAATAAGCTTGATCTGCTTATGTCATCGATGACATCGTAATGACATTCATTCACCTAGTCAAGCTCATTCCGTGACATTGAAAAATCGTAATTCATGAATGAATTGTGTGTATTTTCTATAATGTTATCCAATTTGGTACTGAAGAGCCTTGGGGCAAGTGTCTCAAGGCGAAACATCGATGTATACCAACCAGTGAGGATGACAGTGTTCCATGAAAGTGCAATTTGTTACCATTCATTTAAAGTAGAACTCATGTGAATGATATCTGATTTTTATTTCACAACGAATGTTTGAAATACAAACTGAGTAGAGAAAAGTATCTTCTGTATAATTCAGTGTTCATATAAAAGTATTTGTTCCGAAAGAATTTGTTTCTTTCGTGTAATTCAATGTTTATATGAAAGTAGCTGTTTCAGGACTTTCTTTCAGTTTGTGTCTGAAAGTTACTTCTTTGCATGATCTACACATCCCTCGTCCTTTTTTTGTATCAAGATGGAGTAGTAAGAAAGCCAAAAACTTTCTTCCCCAAAAATTAATCACTCCTAAAAATAAAACCCCTTCAATTCCAATAAGCTTCAAATTCTGCTCACAATCATCAATTCGTTGTTGTTTTTGATCGACTGTAAGCATGCGCAGCATCCACTTTGAACAGATCCTTCGCATACCCAAATATTCATGCAAGATATATCCAACACGTTTCGTTAATATCTCCAGAGCCCCAGCTATCTCGATTATCTTCACTTTGCGGTAATAGAAGTTTAGTGGTCTTTTTTTTATGTTTTCGTCGGTAACACCCTCTCTGCACTAGATGCATCGTCCTCGTCCTCATATCACCTAGTTTAAATTATCAATTATTGATTTTTCTGGTGCAAAGTCCGAACAATGTTTATTCTTGCCTTGGTTTTTTTGCCAAAAATCAATGCTTTATCAGTACACGAAATGTTTTTTCAATTCGTGATGCACTGTTTGAAGCCTTTGGTGGCAAGTATGCCCACTGACTATATGTAAAGTTTTTTTTTCTTATAGGAGGAATTGGGCAAATTTCGGATATGCGGTTGGTCTCCTCGTTCACAGGCAGATGGGGCGATGACAAACATGTTGTTTGTTGTCCGCTTCAGCCTAGTTCGAGAAATGATACTCTGAAGAAATTCGATTTTCAATTATCGGAAATCACCGACTTTATGTTGATGGTAGACACTACCTTGCACTAACACGTGGCCAAACAGCTCGAAACCGGTCTGTTAGTGTGTTCCAGTAATTGAAAATCTTTTGCGGCAGTTGTATCGCCAACAGCATATGCCGGAATAACTTCAGTGAAGATTCCTGCACTGACACCTGTCGGATATAATCCAACGCCCTTCATGGTATTAGCCAGAGGAGTAGTTGTTTTCTGATAGGTGTCAGTCCATTAACCTACAGTGTAAGGAGTTGAGACTGGCTTGAACACATTGTTCCTTTAGATCAGGGGTCTCCAAACTTTGAAGCCTTCGGGCCATAATGATTTTTTCAGTTTGTTCCAAGGGCCAATTTCTGCCCTTAACTATATTTCTAGACTAGGGTAGTCGCAAAGTGCGTGACCTACGCAAACTTACGCTTTTTTTGCATTTCAATTATTATTGTGTATTGTGACACTTAACGACATCTAGTGGCGAGTAGTGGTACTATGTATAATCTTTTTCAGCTAACCGCTAGGTGTCATTAGGCGTAATTAAATATTTGGAATTACCGCGGTGGTTCGAGAAAGTTCTGGTTCTAGCTAGTGTATTCCGATCACCTCGAGATGGCATATAAAAAGGCTAGCGACGCAACTGCGAGTTAGTCTGCGTGAAATGAAGTAACACCCGTTAATAAAAGTATTTTGATTTGACTCATTGTTTTTATGTGTGATTTGTTAGTCTGGAAAAGAAGCGAAAAATCGACAGTGAATGCAGAACGTTCCAAGAAAAATGGAACTTTCAGTATTTTGTGATAGAGTCCAGTAATAAGGCGCTATGTTTAATTTGTAATGAAACTATAGCTATTCTCAAAGACTATAACATTAAACGACACTATAAATCGAAACATCTTCAAAGTTACTCCAAGTATACAGGAAGTTTGCGGAAGGAAAAATTTGAAGCTTTGAAACGTGGACTCAAATCGCAGCAATCTTTGTTTACCAAAGGGAATACTGAACAAGAGTCTGCAACTCGCGCCAGCTTTCGTGTGGCTCTTGAAATCGGAAAACGTGGCAAGCCATTCATCGATGGAGAAATGATAAAAAAATGCATGATTGCAGTAGCCGAAGAAATATACCCCGAAAAGGTAACTTTATTTAAAAGTGTCAGTTTGTCAGCAAACACCGTGGCTCGGAGGGTGCAAGACATGGCAGAAAATATATCATCTCAACTGTCTGACAAAAATGGACATCATGAGTGGTTTTCTCTAGCATTGGATGAGTCAACGGATGTGTCAGATACTGCTCAGGTGTTGATTTTTATTCGCGGAGTAAATAAAAGCTATGAAGTGTATGATGAACTTCTTGATATTGATAGTATTCACGGCACGACAACTGGGGCAGATATTTTTAAGGAAGTTGAAAATGCCATTAATAAAAAGAACCTTCGATGGAGAAATTTGAAATATATCTATCAACAGTCCTTGTGCGGAAAATGTTCGGATATGTCTGAAGTTCTAAAACTAGTCATATCAGTTATTAACTTTATCAGATCCACTGGACTGAATCACCGACAATTTTGCGAATTTATTCAACAGATTGGAGAAAATGATTTACCATATCATACTGCCGTACGCTGGCTTAGTTGCGGAAGAGTCCTTAAGCGCTTTTTTGAACTTCGAGCAGAGATCGAATTTTTTTAAATGAGAAGCAGCGCCCTATTGCAGATTTAGAAAATAGTGAATGGATGTGGAAGTTGGCCTTCTATGTCGATTTGACAAATCATATGAACGAACTCAATTTGAGAATGCAAGGAGAAAATCAGCTTCTCCCTGATTGATTTATACACCAATATCAAATCTTTCAGGCAGAAAATAATACTATTTCAATCGCAATTACGTAAAAAATGTTTCACACATTTTGAAACATGTAGAATAGTCAGCCACACCACATTAGATCGAAAGTAAGTGAAGCATTGAGAGTTTATGGCTTCATAGTTCGCAATTGTAGATCTTTTTCAAACATATCTGCTCTATTTACTCTTTATGTAGCTTACGTAAGGTCAAAATTAGAATATGGCTCTGTTCTATGTTCTCCATTCTACAATTGCTATAATACATCAATTGAAAAAGTTCAACGTAGTTTCCTGAAGTTTATTTACTTCAAATCTTGTGGTATCTATCCTGATAGAGGTATTCCATATGAATCTCTTACCATAACATTCAATATTGAAAGTCTTTAATTACGCAGAAAACTTGCTGGAATAATTTTCCTGTATAAATTACTACACAACAATGTGGAGGCTATGGAGGTGTTATCTTTTATAAATTTCTGTGTGCCTCATTTTAGAACTAGAAGTACAAAAACTTTTTACAGCCGACTGGCCAGAACCAATTTGTATCTCAAGTCACCTATCTTTAGCATTTGCAATAATTTCAATTCAATTTCAAATTTGTGTGATATCAACTTTGATTCCCTACTCTAGAATATATTGTTGGCACTGCATCTTAGTACTTCATGGAGGATTTTTAATTTCCTGGTATAGTTTTTTTTTTCTATTTTATTTTGTTATATTATAATATTCATTCATTTTCTCAAATTTTAAGGATATTTACTTTTTTTCAACGTACTTAGTTAACCCTGTGAATGGTTTTTAACTGTTGGATAATAAAGACTATTATTATTATTAAAAACAGTGTCATGTCAATTGTCTCAATTGAGTGTTTTGCTTCACACCAACAAAGCAGAATTCTTGCGTCGTTTCCTAATCATGGATGAAACATGGGTCCATTACTTTACACCCGAGACAAATGAACAATCAAAACAGTATGTCAAAAAAGGCATTCCGGCTCCCTTGAATATGTCAACTGTACTTGGCTCTTTACACTTCGGTATTATCAAAACTCTCGTCTATTTTATGACATATAATCATATCAACAGGGGGGAGGGATGGTTCCCTTTCTTTCACCTCCTTTTTGTTTCTCTCCTTCTTCCCATCCCTCCACCCCAATGTACGTACTATCTGTCTTTTTATCCCCCAGTTCCCACCACACAAGACAACGTTCGACACTCCAGTAGACGCTACGTGTACCGCTTTATCCAGACATTCCAAAGCAGTCCATCCGAGTTAGTCAAAAACACGAAGTAGCGCACCATTCCGGACACAGGCTTGCAAGCTGCAAGACAGTCTTTGTCCTCCGACGAAGCTTTTGTTATGTAACAGCCAGTTACGTAACAGGAGGAGCATTGGTCATATGCGCCTGAAGATAGGAAGCAACGACCATCCATAATAGAGAGAGAGAGAGAGAGAGAGAGTCAAAACAGTAGACAGTCTGCAGGCAACACCGGGAAAAATGATTGAAATTTACCTCGGAATTTTCATTTCGAACGAAGAAAATTACTTCAGTTTTATTGAAAATATATTCTCTCTATTGAATAATTCACATCCCCGAGCGTAATTTCAGTAGGCAATGTACTTTTCATTGAGAATTAAATATTCATCTAATATATGTGTGAAATCATAACGTATTATTTCATGTGAAGAGAATTACTAACTGGACGATGGGTATTCCCCCTTAGTGAATGTAAAATTACGCTTGTATTTGTGAGTGATTATTGTATTTTTCATTCTTGTCTACAGAAGCGCATCGGTTTGTCTAACGTGTGCATTAGAATATTTTTGTTGTTGGTGAAAATAAGTAAAGAAGGTGGGTACATTTCTTGTATAATTTCAATAATTAATCCAATAAACAGATGAATTCATTGAGTTTTCTCGTTATGCATTATAAAGTGTTTTTTTATTACAAGTATATCCTAACCTCACATCGCGAATTATTTAATACTGTATGGAATAATACAACATATTTTAACTGATTTTTAAATAATTACAGAACATATATTTGAAAATTTTTTGCCAAAAAAATTATCCTATCAAATTTGTCTATTTCTAGTCATGTGTGTCGAAATAACCAATGAAACTATCATTACACTGATAACTACCCATGGATAGTTTTCACGGGTAGTTATCACTTATGTCATGACATTGCTAAGCAACCAAAACAATAAAGTTGTTTGACATTTCAGTAATTCAATTTATTTCGAAAATGTCACTTCCTCGCTTTGGTGTTCAAAATGATGCGGCAATTGACAAAATCATTGAAGAAAATACACCAAAAAATACTGTCAATAGTAAAAAATACACTTGGAAAATATTTATGGAGTTTTGTGACGCCAGAAAATATGAATTGGATGGAAATCGTACTCTCGAAGAGCTTGCATTAATACTCAAGGATTGGGCGATTAATATGAGAAAAAATCAAGACAAATAGGAAGCGATAACTGGTATGACAATATGCCTCTGGGTAGAAATATAATCAACGGATGGACGAAATCTTCTGCTGAAGCAATTGGCTTGGATACGAAACAGAGGAAAATAACCACTCTAATAGAGCAACTGCAGTCAGTCAACTAGCTAAGAGTGGAGTTCAAGAACAGCAATTGTTGAAAATTACTGGGCACAATAATGGAAATTCCATAAAACCTTATTTGAATATTGATCAGGAACATCATAACCAAATAATCAATAGTATGCGTGGAAACACCTATGCAATAACCGAGGCAAATACAGCAAGATCAACGGAATATCATTATACGAATTATTCTTTTAATAACTGTGTGTTCAATAAATAATTTTGTTCGAATTGCAAAAAATTTTCTCACCGAATATCCTTCGAACATTGATAAATAACTCATAATTTTATCACAACTTCCTCAAGCACGTTATTTTAGGTAACATCCCTCCGCCTTCGGCGTCGGGATGTTACCAAATAACGTGCTTTCGAAAACTGATAAAATTATTTCGTTAGTTATCAATGTCCTTGGGATATTATAGCTGAAAATGTTTGTGATAATTACTGAATGAGAAAAAGAGAAAAATAGATATACTCGATGGCAGTGGCGTGACTCATCAGTGACGCCATATGCACGATCCATTTTAAAAATGAATTTCGATGAGGAATAAAGTTTTGTATTGGTGGTTTCAAATATCGGACAATGTTAAATCGTAATTTCATTCACCTAAAAAATATCTGAACGTTTTATTCGTATCTCTCATAATTTTGGATAAATTTGTGGATTTGTGATTCTTATTATTGAACTTGAAAACATTTTTGCGATGGGAGTCAAGTTGGAACTCAAAATTGAAGGAATCGAGAAACACTTTAGGGCCTTTTTGTTTCTGTTGAAGAGGTGAACAAAACACTTCATCACCACTTCATACCATATCATTATATTTGCTATATTTCAGAAAATGTTGGAAAACATTTGGAAAAATCAAATTTTTTATTTAAACGGTTGAATATGTATCAAAAATTTTTGAGAAATATTAATATTGAAGTCAAACTAGTAGTAGTTTTCTCTAGGAATGTGTGTTCGTCAACTTACTGTGTTTTTAGATTTCTAAACCTATTCATATTCAATTGAGGAAAAAAGAAAAAGAAATATTACTTTCATTTCTCTTTCCGAATAATACCACCATGCGCAAGAAAGAAAATTTGTTAATTTGAAGAATGGTTTTTTTATTTTGTACTGTTATTTGACTTTTTTGAGAATGAAAAAAATGTTTTGTAGAATTTCATTTCAAGAATGTATATGAACTTATTTTGTATATACATTTTTTTTAATATATCAATGTGTATAATGTCTTGTGCATTCAATTATCTAAATTATGAGGAAAAATGGCCACTTAAGGGTCAAGAGTCGACATCCGATTGAGGTATCATTGTCTTCAAAACTACTCTGAATACGGACCTTCTTACAACGGAATATCCCGAGGTAATATAACCCGTAAATGAAAAATTACACCGTAAAATTTTATCAGAGTATAGAATTCCACTGTGAAATTATATAAGAGTGTAAAATTCTACTGTAAAATTCTGTCAAGAGTGTAATATCTCGATATAAATTTATATCGCAAATTTACCCTATAAAGTTTTATTTCAACACAAAAGTACACTCAAAATGAAAAATTCCACACTTGTCTTCGGGGTAGAATTACAAAATAATATTCCGCATGGAATGTGAGATCACACACGAAAGTAATTTGTCGCTAATATGGGCGGTAATTAAATTGCCACCGGTACCGGTGGAAAAATGTTTACCAGTGAAGGTCATGACATCGGTTTTTTTGGATAATTTTCATTGCTAGAGGTCATTCCGAATTGAATGAGCCCTGGATCATAATTTCCGGTGCCCTTAGACAGAAGATCCAAAAAAAGGGTCTATTGACCCAGACTATAAAATCTGAAAGGTTTCTCGAGACACTGACTTGACTTACATTCGTAATTATTTTTTTTTATGTGACTGTTGACGTTATTCATATTCAGTTGTGCTTCTTTGATTTGACAAGCAGTCTTAGCGCGTATAGAGACGTTATTTTTAGGGTTTCACTCATGGACGTAATTTAATCTATTCAGACAATTAGTTGTTTAGAAGGTTTCTTCCAAATGTATTTACTTCGAGGAATATTGAAAACCGAAATGGTATATCATAGCGACAGTGAATAAGCGCGATAATTGAAGCACAATGTTTAGCTGTAATTTTGGATTATCAAATGAAGTGATTATTGTCAACTCACACATGATTTAAATTACGCTTACGGAACATCGGTAACGGTGCTAGACTATAAAATAATGGAATCCTCTCCATTTTGCCTAAAAGATAGATTGAAAGTAAAAAAAGTTGCTTGCTTCTGCATTATGCATTATGTAAAGTCTAACGATTCGACATAATATTCTGTACGTCAACATACAACATTCAGTTGTAGCATTTCCATTTTTAGACCGCGCCAAAGTAGTTATTTGTTATTTATTGTCTCGTCACGACAACAAATACTTTCATTGATGAATGCACCGATAAACATTTACAAGTGAATAATATTTAACTCTTAATTGATTGTTACATCAATATCAATGACACTGATGGTTCACAGTGTTGCCGATGATACTATAGGAAAGCATGAATACCAGAAATATTTTCATTTCATAGAAAATGTAGGACATTTTTGGCAAAATGAATCAGTTTCTTCCATGTACTGCTTTTGTTTTGGTGTGAAAAAATTGTTTTTAATGGGGGTTTCAATTCTAATCTAGAGCAGGGGTCTCCAAACTACGGCCCGCGGGCCAGTGTCATCAATCCGGCCCGCGACAGCCAATGATTACCTAATTGTTGTTACTATTGCTGTGAGAAATTGAAGAAGAAAACAATTAATGATAATTACTCGGTTTTATTTACTTGCAAGGTAAAACTTAACGACAGAAATGATGACAAAGAAAGTATCTGAGTTTAAGCATAAGTATCTAAGTTTAAGCATATTAATAACTAACAAATAATTGAAATGAATCACAGTAAAACAAAAACACTAATGAGATTTATGTAATTGTGATTTTCCACCGACAATACTTTGTAGTTGTGGATCAATTTTACTTGTACCAATTATCAAAAGAGATTTAAGATGCTCATCGGTTAATTGAGATCTGTAAACATTATTTGTGTACTTCATCTTAGAAAACGTTTTCTCACACAAGTAAGTAGTGCCAAAAACAGAAAACAACCCACGAGCAAATTTATGAAAATTATCAAATTGTTCCAGTGGAACACTCTTATAAAATTCCAACTAAGATGAATTTTGACATTTGTTCTTAAGCATGTCACTGCACCGTAAATCAATAATTTCCATTTGGACTTCCGGAAGCAGGGTTTCAATGTCAGAATCAAAAGGATTTTGAAAAAGCTTAATTTCTTTCGCAATGACATCAAAATCTGAAGAACTAGTATCAAAATTTATCTTCGAAGCACTCAAAGTTTCGATTGCAAAATTCACGGGAAATTCAGTCTCTGTAGTGTGGCTGAATATTTCACATGTTTCAAAATGTGTGAAACATTTTTTACGTAATTGCGATTGAAATAGTATTATTTTCTGCCTGAAGGATTTGATATTGGTGTATAAATCAGGGAGAACCTGATTTTCTCCTTGCAATCTCAAATTCAGTTCGTTCAAATGATTTGTCAAATCGACATAGAAGGCTAACTTCCACATCCATTCACTATTTTCTAAATCGGCAAAAGGGCGCTGCTTCTGATTTAAAAAAAAATCGATCTCTGCTCGAAGTTCAAAAAAGCGCTTGAGGACTTTTCCGCAACTAAGCCAGCGTACGGCAGTATGATATGGTAAATCATTTTCTCCAATCTGTTGAATAAACTCGCGGAATTGTCGATGATTCAGCCCAGTGGATCTGATGAAGTTAACAACTGATATGACTGGTTTTAGAACTTCAGACATATCCAAACATTTTCCGAACAAAGATTGTTGATGAATGATACAATGTAAGACTAATGGTTTTGAACAACCATCATTTTCTACAGCCTTTGACACAAGTGCAACCACTCCATTATTTTTACCATACATATTTTTGCCTCCATCACTTGTTATAGATTTCAAATTTCTGCATCGATTTTTTTTTTTTTTTATCAATGGCATTTTCAACTCCCTTAAAAATATCTGCCCCAGTTGTCGTGCCGTGAATACTATTAATATCAAGAAATTCTTCATACACTTCATAGCTTTTATCTACTCCGCGAATAAAAATCAACACCTGAGCAGTATCCGACACATCCGTTGACTCGTCCAATGCTAGAGAAAACCACTCATGATGTCCATTTTTGTCAGACAGTTGAGATGATATATTTTCTGCGATGTCTTGCACCCTCCGAGCCACGGTGTTTGCTGACAAACTGACACTTCTGAATAAATTTATCTTTTCGAGGCATATTTCTTCAGCTACTGCAATCAAGCATTCTTTTATCATTTCTCCATCGGTGAATAGTTTGCCACGTTTTTTGATTTCAAGAGCCACACGAAAGCTGGCGCGAGTTGCAGACTCTTGTTAAGTATTTGCTTTGGTAAACAAAGATTGCTGCGATTTGAGTCCGTTTTCAAAGCTTCAAATTTTTCCTTCCGCAAACTTCCTGTATACTTGGAGTAACTTTGAAGATGTTTCGATTTATAGTGTCGTTTAATGTTATAGTCTTTGAGAACAGCTATGGTTTCATTACAAATCAAACATAGCGCCTTATTACTGGACTCTATCACAAAATACCGAAAGTTCCATTTTTCTTGGAACGTTCTGCATTCACTGTCGATTTTTCGCTTCTTTTCCATACTAACAAATCACACATAAAAACAATGTCAAATCAAAATACTTTTATTGACGGGTGTTACTTCATTTCACAATAGACAGTTTCGCTTCCTTCGCGTTTCCTACGCAGACTAACTCGCAGTTGCGCCGCTAGCCTTTTTATATGCAATAAAATTCCTGCCCATACATTAACCAAAAATTGGTGTTGTAAATGGGTTTCGGTTATTGCATGGGGATTTTCTTCAGCCCACACATGATTGTTATGGAAATTTTGAATGGCATTCCGAGAAAAATTTGCTTCATCTGTGAACAAAATTTGTGCCTCAAACTGCGGATATAGTGCAATACTTTGTAGATACCACTGACTGGAGTTCACACGCTGTGGAAAATATCTGGGGATTATGCCTGCACTCTTGAAATATCGTATGGGTATAACAAAAAATCAACCAAAATACGCCAAACAATTTGATGACAAATATCCAGAGTTCTAGCGATCTTCCTCGTACTCGTCTCGGGATGTTCCTCAATTTCTTGCAGCACCGCTTCCTCAATTTCAGAAGTTCTTACTACACGAGGTCTACCTTCCGGAGTCCCTTTCTTGAAACTACCAGTTTCCCCAAGTCGACGATGAATATTTGAAAAGGTTCGGCTATCTGGTAAGGCACGATTAGGATATCTTTCCTGCGCCTGGCTTCTGTTGCATATCCATCGGCAAGGCCATATACGTAATGCATTTGTGCCATTTCCGCATTCGTATAATTTACCATATTTACTGATATTCAGAAAAACAGCGGACTACCAAAATAACTTCAATAACACTTCAAAATCAATCAAAACGCGCCGTGACAGCTTTTAACACCAACACCTTACTTTAAACCAACATCAATATTAGCTACTGACGTTTGTACACACAGAGAATTCGTTTTTTATTGCTATGGTGGGTATGCTGTTTTTTCTGCTTTTAATCTTTAAAAGAAATCACATATCGACAAACTCCATGTTTCCAAGAGGTGCAGTAAATACATTCTGCTACACGTCATTTATTCCAGGATAACTAAATTTATGTTTTCAAAAATTATTAAGCGGTGCTGCGTCATGACGTAATTTTAATTGAGAACAGTGCATCTGACAACAAACAAATACCTTTTAAATCCTCAATTATTTGCAACAAATCTGATCTCTTAGTTTGCTTTCGGTCGATGTACGATACCGCATCAGATTTTTAAGGAATTTATCCTTAAGTAAAGCGATTTTTAATTTTTTGAGCGAAAACCATGCGTCGGACAAAGAAAACCCAGCAAATCAAATGTGCTCAAAAATGTATGGAGATTTTAAAAATAATTTTTAATTCAAGATAAAGCAGTGGCGTAGTATTTTTTCGCCAAAACTGTATTTCAAAACTCGTACGTACGCCACTGGCAGAGAAAATTAAGAAAATTGTACATCAGAAAATGCACCTTGAGGCATGGAACATATGTACCAAATATGCCAAAGATGTCTACAAAATTATCTCAGTTATTATTAAAAAAGTGATTATTTTTGAAAACTTTGCCACCCTATATCTCAAAAGTTAAGGCGTTTAGGACATACGTCCATAGGACGTTTTTTCCTTAAAATAGGTCTTAAAATTACCTCCTTAAATATTAGCATGTGTTTAAGGAACACCCTGTATTTGGCAGAAAAAACTTCACGTCATAGTTTTCCAGGCCGCCTGGGGGGATGAAAATGGGATGAAAATATTTTAAAATTTCGTAACATTAATAGTCGACTTTGTACACCTACAAAATTGAGAGATCTTACTCCTGATGATCTATTTGACAGAAAAAACTTCACGTCACAGTTTTACAGGCCCTCTGAAGGGGTGAAAATATTAAAAAATATCGTAACATGGAAAATCGACTTTGTTATCTATAAAATTGAGAGATGTTATTCCTGATAATCTATTCGACAGATGAAAATTTGTCATAGTTTTCCAGACCGTCTGAAGGGATGAAAATTGGATGGAAATATTAAAAAAATTCATAACATGAAAAATCGACTTTGTACATCTACAATATTGAGATATGTTATTCCTGATGATCTATTCTATCGAATAGATCATCAGTATCTGCTACCTAGGACCTTCCAAGTTATTGTTTATTCATGATTCCTCGTGACATTGAAATGATAACAGTCATAAGTTTTGTGGTGGGTATGTTTATGAAAATGCATTGTTACGGAGCCCTGAAGAAGAATTTGAATAAAATCGAAACGTTGGCAAGAAACCTATTGTTTCTTTATAAAAAATTGATCCTGTTATCCAACGAACCCGTCTTGAAAAAATAATTGGTTCACTAAACCAGGTAATTAAACAGAAACGTTGATCTTCATGAGTCCTATTCATCTATCACATTCCGCAGATGACACAAACTGTTAGCGTTGTGTTAACTAGTCTCTTTCGAAAACACACTCATCATTGGCATCGGTTCCAGGAAATTTTCCCATCGTCGCGTGATGGGAAAATTTCCTAAATAATGTACACAACAACCCGGCATAATTACGGTGGCGATTATATCAATCATAGGAGAAGGAAACTGTTTCAAAAATCTGTTTCAGATGTCAAAACGGACTTCTATTTTCATTTGTTTTCGGTTTCGACACGAACTGTTTTTCACCAAGTTCCAATCGTTTATTTATAGATGATATTAATTTTTATTGCTGCGCCATCAAATTTGTCATTTCCTTTGCTTGAAATTGAACGAGATTCGATTTGAAGATGAGGTACGTCAAGAAATTGCAGTTTAACGATGGTGGAAAGAGAAACAGGATCTCTATGCACGAATTTATTCGACTTGAAAACTGATAAAGTGCCGTCATCGTACTTAAATAGTGCGCAAATGAACTCGCACCGGAATTTTGGCAAGACTTTTCGACCTGTCTTAATTTTAATATTTAGTTGCAAAAAACGATTGTTAATTAACAAACGCATTTTTTAGCAACAAAGAAAGGTTTTTAAGAAACCATTGTTTTTCTGAAAAACATGATTTTTTTCCATTATCATAAGGCAAAAAAAAATTTTCGAATTGCTTATAAACAATAAAAAAATAGAAAATAACAATTTTTTTTTATTTTGGCAACGGTAATCACTATTTTTAACTGATTTCAATTATAATTGTAGAAATACTTCCACTAGGGAAAAAATTAATTGGTAATCCCAATGTCTCACTCATTGTACAAAAAAAAAATTGTAGTTATATCTAATTGAAAATTCCTTCCATGAAATATTCTTGTGGACAAGTCATTTTCAAGGTCCATCTTTAATGGTATGATTTACAGTATGAATTATTAATTTTTTTTTCAGTTCCAGAAAACGTTTATCATGAAGTAATAGAAACAAAATCCATTCGAACTAGATTGCGCGTTGTTTATTTTCAATTATGAATTAGTTTGAATTGGCAGGCATCCAAATTTCGAAACGTAAAATTAATTAATGTGCAGGGATTATTTTAATTTGTTGTCATTCTGATTCATCCGCTTTGTAGACTAAATAAACATTAATTAGTTATAGGATGAAACACTTATGCGCCTACAAAATGTCCTTCGGAACGGTGGGAAAGATGTTCATATTGTTCATTCCGAAGAGATTGATGACATGTGTCATTTCACAAAATTTGGATTCGTCTTCACAGAGAATAATGACTAAGGTGTCAGTCGTATCGTAATTTCACCCACTAATTCATGTTGAGCAAAAGAATAGTTTGAAAATTGTAAACGATTTTGTTGAGCAAAAAAAGAGAGGTTTGTTTTTTGCGAATATCTTTGAAACTATTCCAGTATTTCGAAATTTGAATGAATATCCTCAAAGAGGATCGTCATTCAACACGCTTTTATCACTTGTGATGTACTGTTTGGAACCTTTGGTGTAGTAATGACTGTTACTGGAGTAATCTTCCTCTTGAAGATGATCACTTGGTGATCGAAACACGTGTCGAGGTGTAAAAATAACGATTTGCTGTTGGGAAAAAACTCCAGTAATACTCACGCTTTCATCAGTTTCACCTGTTTGTTTGTTTGTAACTTTCCTTTCCATTTCATATTTATTCCCGTTTTGAATGCTCGGGATCTGTATTTGACAGAATTATCGACATTATGGCTTGATCTATTCGCGGGCAGATGGCGCTCTACGTAACCTCCTTGATATAATTCGAACTCACTTTACATGTGTTTTTTTATTTGAAAAAGTATTTTTTTCATTAACCTGCTGCCTAATTTGTAACCCTCCTTTGCGCGCCTACTGCCCTGGGCTTGGTAGCTGATTTTTCAGGATCCCTCTCCGGAATGTGAAAATATCAATGGTCATGTTTCTAAACAATACAGGGCTTTTCATGATGAACGTTAATTAGCCGTTTCTGGCAAACTATTCAACGGATCAACCTGAAAATTCCACAGTATGCATAAGTCAATATGACCTACACACGAAGCGGCGTTGTCGCTTCTACTATAAAGTAGCGGCTTCTTTGATTTTTCAAATGGAACACCCCGTATATAATATCATATTATGATTCATTATCACTTTCTCAACAAATTCATATACTATTTCCCTATACCTATCTATTACCGTTTAGAATATATAAATTAATTTCGATACTTTTTTTACCAAACATGAACTTTTATAAATGCTGATAATCTTGAACTCTCTTGCACTAAAACGATCAAATTTGAAATGGAGTGGAGTGATACTATGAGGATCTTCACTCCGAGTCATATTTTCATTTGCCTCATACAGGGTCTTCAAAAAATGCAGATACTCATGAAAAAATAAGTGGAACTCAATTTTTTCAAATGGAACACCCTGTATATTTCAACATTTTTGAGCTCTACATCCAATTTTAGATTAACTTTGTTCAGATAATACTATTTCTATTTTGAACCGTTTTCGAGATAAACTGTTTCAAACGGAAATTGACATGGTTTCCTTGTTCATCACTCATTTTTGTAAAACAGATTTCGTTTGATGTTTCTCAATTAGTCACAGATAATACAATGAAAAGATAATTATTAAAATACTCCTCAACCATCGAATGAAACTTCTCTTCAAACAATAGTTTCATTAACGCTGAAATACGAACTGAAAATAATAAACCCATAAATTAATGAGTTAATTTAATCGTCAGTGTATTTCAGAATATGTTCAAACACATCTCCACCTCTACTTAAACAAACATGTAATCTCTTCAGAAGATTGTCATGTGTAGCGCTTCTGATCAAGTCTGGAGTCAAACTATTGAAAGCAGTTGTAACTCTCGATTTTATATCTTCCATTGTTGTTATTGGAGTAGAGTGAACCATATTTTTAATGAAACTTCACACGAAATAATCTAATGGATTGCCATCTGGTGTTCTAGGAGGCCAACGAGAAGGTCCATTATTACCAATCCATCTGTCTTCGAAGATTTCGGTTAAAGCTTCGCTGACTGAATGAGAATTATGGGGTGGGGCACCATTCATTTGGTACCATACACGTTCTCTTCCTGGTCTATTAATTAGAATCATTTGAATTCCATTCCTCAGTTAATCTTCATATTTTGATGCATTCAAATTATCATCATAAAACTCGATATAAAATATTGACGCATTCTTTATGGCACAACATACATTGAATTGCCATCTTTCTTGAAAACCCCTTTGGCGGACAACATGGGGATTTTCTGGCGCCCAATAATGACTGTTGTGTCTATTGAAAACTACATTTTTTGTGAACTTGGCCTCATCTGTCCATATGATATTGTCAAGGAAATGTTCATCCTCTTGAGTCTTGACAAGTAACCATTCAAAGAATTCCACTCTACGAAGTAAATCAGTCTCTTTCAAATGTTGGACATAGTAGAACTTATAGGGATGCCATTTATGCTTATTAAGAATTCGACAAATTGTCACATAGGGTATACCTATCTCCATTTCAACCTCGTGCAGAGAAGCATTTGGAAATGCATGAAAGTATCCCAAAACTGTTATACCATTGTCATCATCATCCACTTTAGTCTTCTTACGAATGATTTTTGGACGGAAGGTTCCATTCAACCTACAGTTTTTTAGTAGTCGATTTATCACATTATTATTCGGCTTCGGAAGTTGTGGATATCTTTTATGAAATACTCGGCATGTTCTACTTGCAATTCTATTGCACTCACCATAAATTATTAATAAATTCAAGAAATCTTCATTACTGTAACCTAATCTTGACATTATTCTATTATAGTTGGTAGCTATCACAATCAGTCAAAACCACCAACGAAAGTCTGACGTTAAATAATTGGTTTTTTATTTTTCCAAAGTACACTATTGAAAAATATTAATGTGTACTGTTGTACGTTAGAGACCAATACCTCAATGTATACAAATTGTAACTTTTTCTAAGGTAGGTACATACCAATTTCGAATTGACTGATCTGAGACAGTTAAAAAACTGGATCAAAAAGAAATATTACTAAGTATAACAAAAAATGTTGAATATCCAACATAAGTGATGAATTCAAAAAAACGAGCAAGAAAACCACGTCAGTTTCCGTTTGAAACAGTTTATCTCGAAAACGGTTCAAAATAGAAATAGTATTTCTCGGAGTGAAGATCCTCATAGTAACACCCAACTCCATTTCAAATTTGATCGTTTTAGTGCAAGAGAGTTCAAGATTATCAGCATTAATAAAAGTTCATGTTTGGTAAAAAAAATATCGAAATTAATTTATATCTTCTAAACGGTAATAGATAGGTATAGGGAAATATATATGAATTTGTCGACAAAGTGATAATGAATCATAATATGATATTATATACGGGGTGTTCCATTTGAAAAATCAAAGAAGCCGCTATTTTATAGTAGAAGCGACAACGCCGCTTCGTCTGAAATATTTTATGCGTGTAGGTCATATTGATTTATGCATACTGTGAAATTTTCAGGTTGATTCGTTAAATAGTTTGTCAGAAACGCCTAATTAACGTTCATCATGAAAAGCCCTGTATACGGCTGGTTGATTCCAAAGTTTAGATAAAATAAATATAGTTTAAGAAGAATAAAAAACACGCTTTTATAGCATACGAAACTGGAAAAAATGACAAATGAATTAAGTTTAAAAAACACGCTTTTGAAGAACATCGAACTAAAAAGTTAAAAAAAAAAATTTAAAATAAGTTTGAAACAATAACGAACGAAAAATACTTGTATTATTGTGAAAAATGCCTGGGCGCTTTGTTCCATATTTTTTGTATTTCAAGCGCCCGGGGCTTTTTTCAAAATAATACTGATATTTTTCGTTCGATATTGTTTTAAGCTTATTTTTAAAGAACTATTTGCGGGCAGATTTGCGCCATCTGCCCGCAAATAGATCAAGTAATATCAAGCCGGTTACGTACAGAGTCATCTGCCCGCGAATAGATTAAACAATAATGTTGATTATTTTGTCTAATACAGATCCTGAGCTTGAGAGTTACAAGCAAACAATTTTACATACAAACAAACATACATATATACAGGTGAAGCTAATATAAAGCGTGTAAAAAATGTAATAGTTCGAGACAAATCCTTGAACGTCCCCCGTAACTACGACAGTTTCTAACATTTTTCCATTGCATCACGAAGGTTTTTGTATCGTCCACACGATATGTTTGCGAAATCTATCCGTGCGTAGACAATAGATTTGTCGTTACGGGCAGCGTGCCAAAAGTTTTGCAGATAAATAAATGGGGCATTATTTATTAGAATCAAGACTAACAAACAGCAATATTTTTGGATAATATCGACTTTCTGTAAACCTCGGGGTATTTGTAGACGATTCTGGAAATTTGTTTGATTCATAACTCAAGCAGAATTCTCGATTAATATGTGGATTCTTCCCACGCTTCGTGCGTGCCAATTGAAATAAATCGCTATTATAGAACATTGAGAATCATTACAGGATGTAAAAATATCGTCATTTCTAATGATTGGTTTCTTTTGTTTCAGTATGTGGAGATATTCACGGTCAATTTTATGACCTCATGAAACTATTCGAAGTGGGAGGACCACCTGCGAGTACAAAGTACCTTTTTCTTGGTGACTATGTTGATAGAGGATATTTTAGTATAGAGGTAAGGTTTAATGAACTTTTTGCTTTTTTTGCCATATTTAAAAATTCTAGTCGAAAATTCGAACGAACGACAATATTACGTACAATGCTTTTCAAGCGAGATACCATCTGAAAATTCAGGAAAATCATTACTTTCTAATAATATAGTTTACACATTGGAAATGGTGAAAAATGGTCGGAAAAATACGTCGATAGCTCCTCAATCCGAAATGATCTCTAGCAAAATATGCTGAAACCGTTTTTCAGAAAATAAAAATTGCAAAAGTTTGAACAAATAAAGATGTAAAAAAAGGTATTTATGTTTTCGTAGATGTTTCAAAAATTATAGAGAATTGAGAAATTAAAAAAAAAACACTTGAAGAGGAGGAAATTTACAAAAAAAGTTCCACCTTACGAAATATCAGTGTACTTGAGTTTCATAAAGGGTTTGAAAAATTTTATATGTTATTTTTTATATTTTTTTTTCAGTAAAAAATTGAATAAACGACGTATTGCCATAATTTTTTTAACATTTATCATCATATTACCGTTTATGTATTAAATAAAGACATTCGGTAAGTGGAACAAAAATTTCATTTGTCTATAAATTGTTTAAAAAAATAAACTACGTGAATCAAAAAGTAATTTTGTTGCCTTCATATTGATTTACAAAAAAAATTCCTATCAATTTTTTATAATTTTAAATAGTTTTTTATATATTTCAAATGTTTTTTATTTCAAAAATCATAATTGACATTCCTCTACAAAGTATCAAAAAAATATTTTTTTAATAATTTTATTGTTTATTATTCGAACAATTTGTTATAAACTCATCATTAAACGCGCTAAAAATCACGAAAACAATCGTACATTTTGAATTTTCTAAGAATTTTCAATTGTATTTTTCAAAATTATGTGCTACAAAAGTTGCATGAACCACTCGATTCGTAAACTAAGGAATCAATATAATTTTGAAACGATTAAAGATATGAAAATGAATATTGAATGCATTTTTATAAAGAATGGGGAATGTTCCTCAATTTGGGTTATTACAGCAAATGCTAGTTGAGTTTAATTCATGAGTTTTTCAAAAACACTTCGAAAATTATTCAAATTGATGTTTCAAATGTTGTGTTTTAATTTTTAAAGGGATTTGTTTCTAATTCACATATTGGCAACAGCGCCTATATTTAGTTTGAAATGATTTATACGTACCTATATATTCTACTTTAAAAAAGGAAAATTATTTTTATAAATCAACAATTAAGGCAAAATATAAATTATAGTTCAATTCCACCTCCACAAGCCACATAAACAACAGTCGTTTTCTTATTTATTTATATAGAGGAAGATAGGTTAGGTGCACAAAATGTTTATGTGCCACATAATGTCTAGAAACATAAGTAAACAGAACAGCACGCCTCTGAAATATATCATCTTTGTTTGTCTCATACAGGCAACAGATTCATTGTCCTTTATTAGCTATAACCGATGTTGCCAAATGGTGAAATAGAAACGAATCCCTTTAAATATTGAATGCATTATTTCATTCCTCTCTTTTAAGTATTCAAATAATTTTTAACAGAAAAAGGTTGAAGTCATAAGTTTAAAATGCGTTGTTTTAGAGCTCTTTTATGAAAACTACTTGATTTTCGTCAGGAGAAACATTCCCCATTCCCCTCAAATGAGTTTTTCAACAAATTTGTAACTATAATCAGTCGATATCAATTTGCATTTGTTGAAAAAAATAACAGGCATTTTTGACATTTTTCGATATTTCTTTACTTCTAGCATGATAAATAACGCAAATATTTTTCCGACTCGTCAATGAGTCTCAAAGATGATTGATTATTGATTCTGGTAGAACATTCGGTTCGACGTGGGTTCTTTGTTACTCAAACGACCGCCGTGTCAGTCGGTGGTTCAAGCTGCAGGCTGAACGATCGATTTTCATTTGCTATCGTCCAACCAGTGTTACTAATCACACGTTAGAAGGTATGACCTCGTTAGTCCTAAGCTCGCCACAAGTTTCGACTTCTGAGGGTTGTCGTTCGTAGGGGTGCGACAGCTGGTTAACGGAAAAACAGATTTTTTTATTACTCAATAATGAGTCGAATAGATGTTTTACTCTGAATTTTGGTAGAACCTACAAAGAAATCCTCATGAATGAGTCTCAAAGGTGGTTAATTCTGGTAGAAACTGAAAAGAAAGACTTTAATGAGTATCAAAGATGATCAATTCCAAATTCTGGTAGGACCTCCAAAAAAAATCATGAATGAGTCTTGAAGATAATCATTTTTCAATTCTGGTATAATCTGAAAAGAAAGACTCACTAATGGGTCTAGAAAATGACTGACTCTTAATTCTGATAGAACCTACCAAGAAATACTCATTAATGAGTCTCATAGATGATCAATTCCTAATTCTAGAAGAACCTACGAAGATAATCAATTCACAATTCTGGTAGAACCCCAAAAAAAAACATTAATGAGTCTCAAAATTCACTGATTCTTAATTCTGGTGAATCCATTGGATTTATGTATTGATTGTCAGACCAATGATCACTTATGGTGCACTTGCCTGGTGGGCGAAGGCTTTACAGAAAACGGCCCAGGAGAAGCTCCTTGGCTAAAGAGACAGGCTTGTCTGGTCATCAGTGGTGCCATTAGTACCACACCGTCAGCGGCCTTCGAGATCCTTCTAGATCTATCTCCTTTTCACATTTTTCTGGAGAGAGAGGCTAGATGGACTGTATATACAGGCTGATTCACGGTGGATGGCACATTAGACGTTTCTGGTGAACCAGACAACGGATCACTTTGAAAATTTAATGGAGGGCATATTCAGACATTCTCTAGCCAACTAAAATATTTTCGACAATGCGGTGTTGCCGCTTCTATTAGAAAGCAGTAGCAACTTTGATTTTTCAAATGGAACACTCTGTATATAATATTATTTTTGGAATCTCCAACAATTGCCCGACAACTTTTCTTGATATTTCCCTATACCTATCTGTTACCGTTTTCGAAATAAAAAATTAATTTCAATTTTTTTCTTCGAAAATCATGACTTCTAAAAAGGCCGATATCTTTTAGTTAAGAAGTACTATGATATCGAAATTTGGTTTGGAGTTAGGTGATACTTGGACACTTCCCACACGTCAGCCTAATTTCCGTTACTTCAATACAGGGTGGTAAAAAAATACAGTTTTTTCGTTTGCTTGAAAAAGTTGCTGAAATTTGATTATTTTAAATGGAACACCCTATATATTATTGAAAATTCAGAAAGCTGCTGAAATTTGCTTTCTTTCTATGTATATCATACACTATACCTAACTAGTCAAGTTTCGGACTTATGAACATTTATTTGTGAAAATGTCCCTTCAGAATGGTATTTCCATTCGGTATTTGGTAAGCAGGTCATGATTACTATTTGACAGTAGCGTTGTGACATTCTCCTAATATTATCGACATTTTCGTCACTTCAGAAGTTGCAAATACCTTTAAAACGATGGAACAAAACTATTTAAACGAAGTTCTTATGAATTTGTTTATTATTTTTGGACAGTGTGACAAAATTATCAGCAGAACATGTAGAAAGTTCAATGAAATGTATCCGAATCTACCGCCAATGAACCTCAAGAAATTTATACGAATTCAGAACAATTTCAATATGTTTGGATAAACTTTAAAAAAGCACCAAGAAACTTGAAATTGGAAATATTGATATGAATAATAATAAAAGTAAAACAATCATGTGGAATATTTCAAAATATGTTCGAATCGCTGGCCGTTCACTTCCAAGCACTTTAAAATGCGGGTGTTGACTGCTTTCGTGGTGGCAGATCTGATTTCATTGGGATCCAAATCTTCAAATGTTTGGGCAATCCTTTCTAACAATTCATCTCTCGAACGCACGGGTATTTTGTAAACTTTTTCTTTAAACATTCCCCACAAATAAAAATCTAATGGATTAAGATCGGGTGATCTCGCTGGCCAATTCCATGGTCCCAAGCGCCTCATCCACCGATCGTCAAATAGTCTATCCAGTTCTGCGCTCACTTCTCTTGTGCAATGTGCAGTAGCTCCGTCTAGTTGGTACCAACAGTTTCGATAATCTTCGAGTGGCAGATTATCCACGAAACTGTCTACAGTATTCTCCAAAATATTCAGGTAGCTTCTGGATGTTAATGACTCCTCGTATATCACGTACCTCAATTTGTTGTCCATCAACATGCAGAAGACATTAAAACTAAATTTTCTTGAAATCCGGCTTCTTTTGTGACGTGAGGATTTTCACTGGACCAATAATGACGATTTTTTCTATTGAAAATCCTTCTCTCGAAAATTTCGATTCATCAGTCCAAATAATTTTATTTAAAAAAAGTGGATCTTCTTGAATGCGTGTCAACAACATTTCACAAAATTCTACTCTCTGTTGAGGATCTTGAGGCTTCATTGCTTGAATTTTGGTGAATTTATAATCATGCATTTTATGTCTTCGCAAGATTCTTTGAACCGATGAATATTTCATACCCAAATCTTCTTCAGCACTTCTTATCGATGACTCGGGAAATGGGTGAAAATATGCTAAGACATTAATCTGGTTGTCTTCGAAAGTTACGGGTCGAGGCAAGTTTCTTGGTGCTTTTAAAGTTGATCCAAATGCATTGAATTTGTTCTGAATTCGTATAAATTTCTTGAGGTTCATTGGCGGTAGATTCGGATACATTTCATTGAACTTTCTACATGTTCTGCTGATAATTTTGTCACACTGTCCAAAAATAATAAACAAATTCATAAGAACTTCGTTTGAATAGTTTTGTTCCATCGTTTTGAAGGTATTTGCAACTTCTGAAGTGACGAAAATGTCGATATTATTAGCAGAATGTCACAACGCTACTGTCAAATAGTAATCATGGCCTGCTTACCAAATACCGAATGGAAATACCATTCTGAAGGGACATTTTCACAAATAAATGTTCATAAGTCCGAAACTTGACTAGTTAGGTATAGGTATGATATACATAGAAAGAAAGCAAATTTCAGCAGCTTTCCGAATTTTCAATAATATACAGGGTGTTCCATTTAAAATAATCAAATTTTAGCAACTTTTTCAAGCAAACGAAAAAACTGTATTTTTTTACCACCCTGTATTGAAGTAACGGAGATTAGGCTGACGTGTGGGAAGTGTCCAAGTATCACCTAACTCCAAACCAAATTTCGATATCATAGTACTTTTTAACTAAAAGATATCGGCATTTTTAGAAGTCATGATTTTCGAAGAAAAAAATTGAAATTAATTTTTATTTCGAAAACGGTAACAGATAGGTATAGGGAAATATCAAGAAAAGTTGTCGGGCAATTGTTGGAGATTCCAAAAATAATATTATATACAGAGTGTTCCATTTGAAAAATCAAAGTTGCTACTGCTTTCTAATAGAAGCGGCAACACCGCATTGTCGAAAATATTTTAGTTGGCTAGAGAATGTCCGAATATGCCCTCCATTAAATTTTCAAAGTGATCCGTTGTCTGATTCACCAGAAACGTCTAATGTGCCATCCACCGTGAATCAGCCTGTATACTAGTGCACATTGCCAATTGCACAAATCAATTAAATGCAGAGTGCAACAGACTGTTGGTTAACACTGGAAGTCACAGCATTCTGCAAATGACGTCTGACTTCATGCCTTCAACTGTCAACTACGAACTGCCTTATAAAGTACTGTTCCCGAGTAGAGGACTGGATCCTCTGGGAGAAGGAAATATTAAGAGCAGATAGTTGTTGGGTTACAAATGGATCAAAAATATTTTCCGGTTCTGGTTCAGGTGTTTTCAGTCGCAGACCCAGGACAGAAATATCAATCTATTTAGGAACCTATGCGAATGTATTTAAAGCAGAAATTTATGCTATTGGATTGTGTGTTGAAAGATTGGAAGGATCCAACCTCATACACAAGTCAATAAAAATATTCTCGGACAGTCAAGCGGCATTGGAAGCTCTTGACTCCTATCGAGCAAAGTCTAAATTGGTAGCTAATTGCCAAAAACGACTCGCCTTGATAGGAAGACTTGGAATATTGTCTTTGGTCTGGATTCCTGGCCAAACTGATCTGGAAGGCAATGAGGCTGCTGACTCCTTTGCAAAGGAGGGTGCTGCACGCAGCTTCATCGGACCAGAACCTGTCGTTGACATTGCTTTAGGCTTTGCCAAACAAAGATTGAACACCTGAACTGCAAGAAGATTTATGGACTTCTGGCAGAATCTTCCAGAATAAGCTCACTCCAAGGCGTTTATTTATCCTTCGAAGCTTGATACAGTTGTTGGACTACAGTAGGGATGAACTACGATGTCCAACAGGCCTTCTTACAGGTCACTGTCATTTAACTCATCATATGCAGAGACTTGGACTGTCAGAAGACAGTGTGTGTGTTGCTTTGTGTTTGGAAAATGATGAAACAGCATGCCTGCCCTGCTGGGGAACGGGGACTCACTACTTTGTCTCAAAGATAATCTAATATTAAGCACATATTATCTCTAACATCAATGTATGGCTTAAGGAAATACATTATGTATTGCAAAAAATGTAACAAGGCAAGAAGGTAGCCACTTCGTCGTTTCACAGTATATCGTTTTATCTAAAAAAATCAGACATGCACTTTTTTATGTTCGTGCTGCTTTACCTGTTCATTAAGTGTGATTGAAACTTTTTTGTTTTTCTTTTGTTGGCAGTGCGTGTTGTACCTGTGGGCACTGAAGCTTTGTTACCCTACTACCCTTTTTCTACTGCGTGGCAACCACGAGTGTCGACATTTAACAGAGTACTTCACGTTTAAACAAGAGTGTAAGTATACATTTTTAGGTTTGTTTTCTCTCAAGAAAACAAGAGTGTAAGTATACATTTTTAGGTTTGTTTTCTCTCAGCTGATTATGTTGTAAGGTGTTTTTCACTCTAACATTTTTATGTGGTTATGGCAACCCAATACGATGTTGTAAATGGGATGGATTTGTCCGCTTTTTAATATATTGTTGACAAATTGATTTGCAGGTAGTGGTTCCAATAGTTAATTACCGAAAAATCAATTAGGATCATCATCGTTTAATAAACAAAGTCCACATCGGACCAAAAAACTTTAGGTATATAAACAGTTAACCCTTGTCTTCAGATTCAGTATCAATTTGCTTCTCCTGAAGATGCTAACTTTGCTAACGAAACGCGCGTCGAGTGCAAAAATATCAGTTTGGTGTTAGGGTAATTTATCTCTAGGAAAAGTTTTCAAAAATCGGTTTGCAAAGCCACTCACTACCTCACCTAACCCCACGAACACACGGCACTGATAAAGAAATATTGTGAAACGGACAAAAAATTTGTATTCAGCCAGTCAGCTAGCCGAGCCTTCACTCCTCAACTACATTTGATAGCACGTTTACTAACTATCTGGGCGACTAGGGGCCACAGGCAAAAATATTTTATGACTGTACTCCTATTTTTATTGCCGATTGGGAATGGATAGACTATACATATGTACAAATAAGAATTTGAAATTAAACTGTAATATCTCAATGAACAGGTATTCAATTCAATCGAAATAAGCGCCATTTGAATCAGTGAACGTATCACAATTCTGCCAACATGGAATTTTGTGCTTGGGATTCGATGAATTCGACGAATGGCCGTTTATGCCTGGTGCTGATTGACGAAGGTTCTACCGGTGAGAAATTTATTCAAGAGCTTGAAATGATGGTAGTCGGTTGGAGAGAGGTCTGGGAAGTATGGGGGGTGAAGCGCAACTGCTGATGCCGTTTCCTGTACATTTCGTCGATTTCTTCACAATAGGGTTCTGCTGTGAGGGTTTAGCACGGTTCCAGGAAGTTATAGCGAGTCACACCAGCCGAAGACCGCCATACCGTGACATTTTTTTTGTTTGTGTTTTCGCCTTTGTGTGTTTGTTTTTGTGTGGCTCATTGGTGTCCGCATTCACTGTTCTAAACGTTTCCAGTTGTCGCAGACGATCCACTTTTCATCATACGTGATGATCCGATCCCACTTATCACCGACCCACTTATCAAGCTTTCTGACTTTTCTAATATTAACGCATGGGGGCTGACTTCCGCCATCGAACGCACCGTTTGTGATGGGTCAGTTACTACCAAGTCCTCAAATCCTCGTCTTGGATTACTGTAGTTCGACCACTTCTGGGCTGAACTTCGAGGCTACAATCTTCGGAGTGAAATGTCGCAAACCAACGTCGAAATGTTTATGCTGAGTCGACTTGTGTTACGTTGGCTACATTGCACTTAATCAAATGTCGCTTTGTGGTATTGATATATTTTTACCTCGGAACTTGCCATTCAAAATGCTGGCTTCGTCAACGTTTTTCATCACTTTTTCAATGACTAATCGCGTGCAGTTGCACAGCCGTGGTAGATTCAAATCATGGAGCGATCCAACAAATTATGGGGTAGTATGCTTGGCAAATCCAATGAGTTCAAAAACTCTGCTTCGGTGGCATCGCAAACTGTATCTACGCTCGATGGATAAACAATAATAGTGGCCGTGAACTGTATAGGAAGTGAGAGAAGGCTCATTGTGTGAGAGAGACAGGAGTCTCGCTATTTACTGAGTGTGAGAAGTGACACCGGCAAACGTCTGGCGGAAATAACTGATCTATGATCAGGGTTAAAATGATAACATTACTTAAATGGCATAAAATAGGGATTAGGTATGGAAGGGTAGAATTTGAGGGTTATATGTATTCTATAATATATCTATGTTTTCACTTCTTCGATTGACGACTTGTTTATTTTGTGGAAATTCATGTTCACTGAGGATACACTACAAAAACACACTTTTGTCTATTTTCCACTATATTTCTTTATTGTTGACCGGTTAAATGTAATCAGTTAGTTTTGAAAATGGTGTAATAGCCGAAACCGGTCAACAATAAAGAAATATAGTGGAAAATAGACAAAAGTGTGTTTTTGTAGTGTATCCTCAATATCTATATGTAATATACGTATATGTATTTTTTTAATGCCACATCATGAAAAATACATTACAACAAATTCTTAGACCTAACTTACTGTGACACGAGAATTTTATATTATATATATTTATATATATATATATATATATATATATATATATATATTATATATATATATATATATATATATATATATATATACCGGGTGTCCCACATTTTATGTGACAGGCAATATCTGGTTTGTTGAAGGAGATACACAAAAATGTTTCATACAAAAGTTTTAGGAGTTCATGAGAGCTATATTTTGATATAATTTTTAAATATACAGGGTGTTTGGTGTAGGTGCTACAGACCAAAATTCCATTTTTTGAAATAGAACGCCCTGTATATCATTACATATTCAGATGCTACGTTAAATTCTGATATCATTTCATGTTTGGTTTTTGAAATTCGATTACGGCGTTGTTGAGTTATTGCACTTTTCCTTAAATATAAAGTTTCAAAAAAACTTATTTACTCGTACACGAATCCAGTCTATATCTTTTATTAAATTGAACTAGACTACTACTGAATACAAACCATTTTTCTCACCTCTACGATACGATATCGATATCAGTTGAATATAATATTGAAATTCTTGAGAATGTGACTAACTTGAGGGTGAATTGCTTTATATTGCACAATTTTATCAAGTAGCTTATGCTTGTTGATGCCATAGTAACAAATGTTGTTGAATTGTATCTACTTGTCAGTTCGATTCAGTGATTCTTTGCAAAACAGTAACTGTGTTCTTTGTGCGAAAACTCCAGCATGCCTTTCGCGTTTAGTCCAAGTGATTGCATTGATATGTTATTAATTTTGGGGAATGTCAGAAAAACTGCCGTCAAGCACAACGTCTATACCAAGAACGGTTTCCAGACAGACCCATTCCGTCACGAATGACTTTTTCGAGAGTTGTAGAAAAATTGCGAACTGGGTCATTTCCTTCTACTATAAAGCATCGTCATCATACGAGATCTGTTAGAACTGAAGATTTAGAGATCAATGTGTTGGCTTATATTATTATTCATCCACATGTTTCTATCCGTACTCTTGCAGAAGAAGTCGGTGTGAGTAAATCTAATGTACAGAGAATTCTGAAAGAAAATAAATACCACCCATTCAAAATTCAGTTGGTACAAGGTTTGAAACCCACGGACTTTGAACGACGACTTGAATTCATTGCTTGTATTCAGGTAATATTACATGAAAGTCCTAACATATTCAGTCAAACTTTCTGGAGCGATGAATCGCGATTACACAATAATGGAGTTGTGAATCGACATAACAGTCACTATTGGTCTCAAGAAAATCCCCACTGGGTCCGCGAAAGTAATTTTCAAACTACTTGGGGTATTAATGTATGGTGTGGATTGTTCAATGGCCGCATTATAGGACCTTACTTTTTCAATGAAAATCTCAATGGATTACGATATTTACATTTTCTAGAAAATGATTTGATCCAGTTGATGGAGGATATTCCCATAGCAGAACGACAAGGAATTTGGTGGCAACAAGATGGTGCTCCTCCTCACAATTCACAGGTTGTTACTGAATATCTGGATAGAACGTACCCAAATAGATGGATTGGTAATAAGGGTCCAATTCGGTGGCCGGCTCGTTCCCCAGATTTATCACCGCTTGATTTTTTTCCTATGAGGTTATTTAAAAGATATTGTTTTCACTACTCCCCCTCTGAATGTGGATGATATGAAAATCAAAATTCGACTAGCATGCAGTGATATTACGCCTGATATAAGAGCGACTGATATAAGAGTGATTCGACGTTTCGAAGCCTGTATAATATCTAATGGGCATCACTTTGAACAATTTTTATGACTTATTTCTAGGTACCTACCATTCTTATGAAATGATTTATCAAGTTATATTATTTACATTGTTATTAATTAAAGATTTGTTTTCGAATACACCTCTTTCAATTTCGCAATTGTTTCATATTCAAAATGATTCCTGACTGAATTCCACAACTCAAAATTGAAACCATTACTTCGAACACCCAAAATTTTGACTAATTTTCATGTGATCTGATGCAGAGAGAATAATTGTATGAGATATTTTTAAAAATAATAGTCGTTCTCAAGACTTTACATTTTAAGCAATAACTCAACAACGCCGTAACCGAATTTCAAAAACCAAACATCAAATGATATCAGAATTTAACGTAGCATCTGAATATGTAATGATATTCAGGGCGTTCTATTTTAAAAAATGGAATTTTGGTCTGTAGCACCTACACCAAACACCCTGTATATTTAAAAATTATATCAAAATATAGCTCTCATGAACTCCTAAAACTTTTGTATGAAACATTTTTGTGTATCTCCTTCAACAAACCAGATATTGCCTGTCACATAAAATGTGGGACACCCGGTATATATAGATAAGTCGTAGGATTCAGTTCTAGTGAACTCCTGTAGATGCTGAATTGGTTAGCAAAACGCGCGATTCGAGAGATTATTTTTGTTCTGCTCCGTGGAAAGTGTTTGAAAAAAAGGCAACCATGTTTAACAATCTCATAACTATACCCCAAGACAGCGAACATATCATTTTTAATGTAATCTCTTTCACCTCTTTCCAAGTGTCTTCCATTTCCTTTGAGAGTGGTGTCATTCAAACCGGGAAGTTTTTATGGCAGCTACTTCACATCTTCGGGTTTTTTCCATCACATACTCAGGTGACGATATGTAGCACGTCAAAAGCAACCCTTTCAATATGGGGTATTTGTATTCGACACCCCCATAGAAATTACTTTATTCGTCCCATCCTTCCCGGATGTAGATCACCCTTTTCCTGTCGCTTTTATTGTCGCCTTCGTCGGTCGGTTTATTTGGATTGATGTACGCGTATCCTTTTGCTCGTCAACGTTGATTTATGACCAGCGCGGCGGTTTTTTATGATTTTCGCCGAGTTTTCGGTTCGGACTGCGTAAAACAGCCGTTATCGTACGGCAGGGTAATGTTTTGTGGTGGTTATGGATGATATAGCTGGGAAATTCATCCGTCAAAAGGCTTGCGAAACTAGAGGAGAGGCTGGAAACGGGGTGGTGACTAACTGTATCATCACGGTGAAGCTGTGACAATTTTTTGAATAAAAAGCATCGTGAGACATGGCGTTCATGATTATTTGCTGGGTAACCTCTCTGATAGGGATTCGAATTCTCCATTTCCATCGATGTTGATGTGCTGTGGTGTCTAGGGCGAGCGTCGTCACATTTTCCCGACCTTTTTTAAAAATCCTGTACCACTTTTACCATTTTTCTGACTCAGAGTACAACCACCGTAGGCCACTGTCAACGTTTCAAGTGTTACAAATTATTAATTTTTTTATAGCAAAAAATCGCCATCCGGCTCCGTTTTGTGTTGTGTGTTAGTCCATTGTGTTAACAATTGAAATGGGTGAGAGTATTTTCAAAAGTGAAGAATATGAAGAATATAGGGGGCCCCTTTATCCACGCCGGTAACCAGGCCGGGGTGGTTCGGATAACCACGTAAAGGAGGCTGTATATGTGAAAACAAAACCAAAAAGTCTCCCGAGCAGGAGGCGACGTAATAAAAAATCAAATTGTTCTTATGAAAAAAAGTTCGACAAAAAATGGGTGGCAGCGTTGCTTCGTGCAAGACCGCTGCGTCCCCCGACGAAGCTCCTGTCAACCTTGATGAGAGGAGCCTGGCCAAATACGCCCGAGTAGGAAGCAACGCCATCCAAAATATACAGGGTGGGGCACCGAAAACGAAACAGATCGAATATCTTCAAAACACATGTGTTCTGAAAAAATGCAAAAACACGTCGATTTTTAATCCAAGAGGGACATCTTCCCATCATAACCTCAACTGTCATACATCTTCCCCCATCCCTCGGTGACTATCACCCAAACAATTTGAACAGGGAAAGTAGTAAGTGTGACAAATCGTTAAAAAGGTAATTTCATGAGGAATTCAGCCATGTCAATTTTAGCTACCTAACTTTCTATTTTGGCGCCCTCTTGCGGGAAAAAACTGTTCTGTATTCCAAATTATGATACCTCATTCGCAAGCTAATTTGGCATAAATTCGGTGACAATGCATTATGGAGTTTTTCAAGGGGAAAAACAAGATGGCGGCTTCACAATGGTGGACAAGATTTGCAATAATGGTCCGAATAGATTCAAAATTGATAAGTGGTGGTTTTCAGAGTCGGAAATTATGAATTGTTCTTTTTTCGTGAATTGTTCACATTACCTTTCAAATAAAATGTGAATTGAAAAACGAAACAGTTGTTTTTTCTGCAATAGAGCGCCAAAATGAAAAGTTAAGTAGCGAATACTCACATGTCTGAATTCCTCATGGAATTACATTTTCAGTGATGTGTCACACGTAGTACTTTCCCTAATCAAATTGTATGTGTGACCAAGGGTGGGGAGAGAAATATGACAGTTGAGGTAACGATAGGATTTGCCCCCTGGGATTTAAAATTGACGTGTTTTTGCATTAGGTTCACAACATATGTGTTTTGAAGAATTCGTTTTCGATGTTGGGTTAAATCGAGCCTTAAGCACAAATTTCGTGCGCCATTTCGGAGCCACCATCTTGATTTTTTGCATTGAAAAACAATTCATAATTTCCGACCCTGAAAACCACTACTTATCAATTTTGAATCAATTCGGGCTACAATTGCAAATCTTGTCCGCCATTGTGAAAGCGCCATCTTTTTTTTTCCCCTTGAAAAAGTCCATAATGCATTGTCACCGAATTTATGTCCAATTAGCTTGTGAATCAAGTATCATAATTTGGAATACGGAACAGTTTTTTCCCTGCAAGAGGGCGCCAAAATCGAAAGTTAGGTAGCTAAAATTGATATGGCTGAATTCCTTATGAAATTACCTTTCTCCCCTAATCAAATTGTTTGGTTGATAGCCACCGAGGGGTGGGGGAAGAGGTATGACAGTTGAGGTTATGATTGGAAGATGTCTCCCTTGGATCACAAATCGACGTGTTTTTGCATTTTTTTTCAGAACACATGTGTTTTGAAGATATTCGATCTGTTTCGTTTTCGGTGCCCACCCTGTATAGAGAGAGATGTACGTAACCCGCGAAATTTGAACATTCAGTTTATTTTTTGAACAGTCTACGTAGTTGTTAACGATCTCGTAAGTAAATTTCAAACCAACTTCTCTACAAATTTGTATGCAAACACAAACCTGAATAGAAATGCTATGGCCGATGATCTTCAGCGAGTAGAAAAGTGGCTCCTGGATCTAAATGAGCAAAACTGAAGTGTTCTCCTTCTTGATTCAAATAAACCTGAATAGCAGTATTTTATTAAGGATGTTCCACTGAAACTCGTAAGGCACCAAATAGAATTTGGTGTTATAATTAGCCATGGTCTAAAATGTATGAACTCCATTATAGATAATACGCTGAACTTCCACTGTAGCACCCTAATATTTCAATAATATTCCAAACAGCAACGACTAATGCACTACATTTAACTAATTGTACTCTATCTAGGAATGCAGATTAATAAATGAATAATAATTCCTACCGCTATCACGAAAACCTTACATAACTGGTGAATACTCAATCTATCAAAAGAAACAATGTGTCATCGAAATTCTTTGCACAGCCTCATTTGCCTCCATCGACGCCGTCTACAGTAATGCTAGTTCACAAGTGGGAAACACATTGGAAAAACTACTAATCAAAAGACAACCTTTTCTTTTGAAAATATGTCTCCTGAGCCAAAATTAAGGAAATATAAGTAGATGAACAAGGCGGATTCTGGACCACTTGGGAGTGGGGAGAAACGTCATCTAAATCGACGCAGGATGAAACGAGTATCGTAGCGATTTAAGCGTGGACCCCCTTGCCCTCGGCCCCCCTTAGTACTCCACATCACCGCTCAGGCCTTCTTGGTACCCCACCTAACCCTTCGGCCCCCTTGTCACGTTCCAGTCACGTGATTTTAATTAAAAAAAGTTTATAGTTATGGGATTCGAACCCACGACGTTGTCCTTAGCCTCTACACCAACGTAAGATATTGAATGTAACTGCGAATGTTGGGTATTTATAGCGTTAGTTTTGTCGGGACCGAAATTGACTCACTCATTATACTTGACAGCATTTTTTTTAATTTCCGTAGATTGTAATCGTCATTATCATATTGAAGATAGGAAAATATACTTAGATTTGGGAAATAATTAATAATTCATGTGAAGATGTGCATGTGTGTGTGTGTAAGAGCGAGAGGCGCGTGTGACGTAATCGATGCACAAATTTACGTGGCTTTGCGTATATTGACAGATTCATTATAATAATTTATCGTACAGAATTGTTTCATGTCCTGTTATCAGTAACCGCACAAAAATAGGCGCTCGATTCATCGATACAAAAGTATATGGAAACAACAAAAGTTATAGAACACACAGAGTCATCTATGAGTCACTAGCTGAACTATCTATTGGTTGAAGAAGGACACTGTAAATACTAGACTCGTAAGACTGCATCTGTCAAATGTCAATACATGCCAGCATGTCAGGTCTCGACAAAACTAACGCTATAAATACCCAACATTCGCAGTTAACTTCAATATCTTACGATGGTGTAGAGGCTAAGGACAATGTCTACGGCGCGGACGATCCAGGTTCGAATCTCATAACTATAAACTTTTTTTAATTAAAATCACGTGACTGGAACGTAACAAGGGGGCTGAGGGGTGAGGAAGAGTCACAAGTGGGGGCCTGAGCGGTGATGTGGAGTACTAAGGGGGCCGAGGGCGGAGTACTAAGGGAGCTGATAGGTTAGGTGGAGTACCAAGGGGGCCGATAGGTTAGGTGGAGTACCAAGGGGCCGAGGGGCGGAGTTCCACGCTTAAATCGCTACTATACTCGTTCCATCCTGCGTCGATTTCGATGACGTTTCCCTCACTCCCGTTTGCGCCAGAAGTCTCTTTGTTCATCTACTAATATACCTCAGATCAATCCTCGAGTATAGTGTGTCAGTTTGGAATCCTCACTTTTACAACATGCGCTTGAGAAAACCTAAAGGCGTATCACCAAGTTATCCACATAAATCCGTGACCTACTATATATTACTTCTCTATCCGATCTTATTGAAACATTCAAAATCCTCCACGGATACTACTCAGTGAATTTTGCCTTTTTGCGGAGTAATGATGGGTAATTATTAATCTTACCTAAAATGTAATAATGAAAGACTGAGAGGACATCCATAGGACGAGAAAAATTCTTAAAACTGTGTCGCCGATATTTTCTGTGCGATCATGTTTTCTTCCACTGGAACGACCTACGTGAGCATGTTCGAACGTCTATGCCGCCTTAGATTTGTTGAATAATACGTTACGCGAGCTTTCCGAAATTTTAAAAATTTCAACTATGTTCATTTTACAAATGAGTTAGAATCAATCTGCTGGAATCCCTTGTATATTTCAGAAAACATTGATGAAAAAATCAGTTTTTTTTGTTTTCAAATCCACACGTTGTTCAATAATCATGCACCATATGTCACAAGAATTTTTACCAAACTTTATACACCATGGATTACAGACAATGTGAAGTTTATGATGAAAATAAGAGATAAAGCCAGAAACAAATTCAAAAAAACCGGTAAAGCTGAAGATTGGAAACTCTTAGAAAATTCACTAAATCTTCTATTGAGCGAGGAAAGAAGGCTTATCTAGAATACATTGCCTCTAATAATAACCATAATAACTCTAGAGATCTATGGTTGAAGCTAAAAAAACTCGATATTCATAATAAAAAACCTATATTGACTCTTCCCTCCCATTTATGTGATCCTAACAACATGAATGATTTTTTTATTGCTTCGCAACAACGGTGTAATAAGGTTGACCCAAATCTAGAACAATTTTACAGTAATAATGTGAATGATTCTATCACATCATTTCTTGAATTGACATTGATTACCGAAAATGAACTGTTAACCTTCATGTCACAAATAAAAAGTTGATCCAAAGGAATAGATGATCTCGATAATTCTCTCTTAAATCTCTGTTGTCCACCTATAGTGCCCGTTATTTTACATATTATAACTTTTGCTTGGCGAAGAAAGTTTTCCCAAGTATGTGGAAGCAGTCTATCATGGTATCAATACCCAAATTGAAGAACCTAAGGAATTCAAAGACTTGCGTCCTATAAGTCTTCCACCATTTCGTTCCAAAATTTTGGAAAAGGCTATTGCTCAACAGCTGAGAAACCACCTTCACAACAACAACGTACTTCCAATTATGCAATCTGGTTTCAGACCAAACTATAGCTGTGCTACAGCTTTATTGAGTATATTAGATGATATCATCGCAGCATCGGATAGAGACGAAATCACTGTCCTACTATTGATCGACTTTAGCATAGCTTTTGATACATTGAATCATCAACTACTTCGATCTATATTACATTATAATGGACTTTGTCAAAGCACTTTGAAATTTTTCGATTCATATCTTTCACATAGACAACAAATTGTTAGAGTGGAGAACCACATGTCAGATTTCAAAAATACTTCTTCAGGTGTCCCACAGGGTTCAATCCTTGGACCTATCCTCTACATAATTTACACCTCCAATTTGACAACCTGTTTGAAAAAACTCAAATATCATATGTATGCCGATGATACACAGTTGTATTATTCTTTTACTCCTGACTCTGTACAGCAAAGCGAAAATATCATTAATGACGATTTGAATCAATTCGTTAATGTATCGAGGAAACATGCCCTGGAAGTTAATAATTCCAAATTCTCTATGATTGTATTTGGAAGGAAAGTCGCAAGGTCAAAACTTAGAGATCTAATCATAAAAATTGATGACACTGTTTTACCGGTTGTAAATCAGGTTAAAAATCTAGGAGTTTGTATCGATGATGAACTCAAATTCAAAAAACATACTTCAACATTGATTCAAAGAGCATTTGGAAAAATGAAAGTATTATACCCTCATAGGCATGTCTTGAGCCTAAAAACCAAATTACTCATTTGTGATTCGTTGAAATTATCTATTTTCAATCATTGTGACGTAGTGTATCATTATTTTCTGAATAAAAATGAGCAAGAACGAATTCAAAGAGTTCAAAACTCTCGTTTGAGATTTTCATACGGTATCAAGAAAAGAGAACCGATTTCTCATACACTCAAAAAAGCTAGGTGGCTGAAAATGTACGATAGGCGGACTCTTCATTTTTCGACATTATTTCATAAAGTTATTGTCAATAGAACACCTCCCTACCTCTATAACAAAATAACTTATCGAACTGATGTTCTTAATGTGAACATCAGGCACAAAATGATCCATGTTCTAAGACACTCCATAGAACTATTCAAAAGGTCATTTACATATACGATAGCTGAATTCTATAACAACCCACCACCTTCCTTTCGGTCGAAATCTGTTTCCAGTTTAAGGTACTGCCTGAAAAAACACCTTCTGAAAAATCAATAATACCCGAATATATTCTATGACACATTGGCTCTTGTAGGCCATAGCTAAAATATTTGTAGTATCCTTATGTTTGTATCAATATCCGCCTCATGAATTGAATGTTGTACCCGCTATCACAATTCCAATTTTATTTTAGGTCTTTTGTTATTTTTTTTTGTTTTTCATCATTTTCTTCTTTTTTTTGTAAGGTGTACAGAAGAATGAACTCTGTTCAATCTTGTATCCTATTGACAAATTTGTATTTTGTTTTTCTCCATATTGTATCATGTTATTTCAGCTGTCAATAAATTCATTTATTATTATTAATAATAAATATCAGAACTGTATGCTTGGTCCATGAAGATGACGAGTCCGATACAGAACAGAGCACTTCCTTGGATACTATCTGAAATTGTTTCCCACAGTGTTGTTTTGATTTTCAACCATTGAGGTAGTTTTTTTTTATATTTTCAGGTAAAATAAAATATTCAGAACGTGTGTATGACGCGTGCATGGATGCGTTCGACTGTCTGCCACTAGCGGCGCTGATGAACCAGCAGTTCCTTTGCGTCCACGGCGGACTTTCCCCTGAGATACACAATTTAGATGATATACGGAAGGTAAGTCTTTCAAGTGATCTGTTTATCTGAATATTCGAAATGATATAACTTACTCGTCCTCTTTTATGTCAGCTTAGGTTGAACATTATTGGATCAATACTATTGCTCACAGCCCCACGTTGGGCGCCAAATATATAGGGTGTAACTAAATAAGTGTAAAACATTTAAGGAGGTGATTCCTTATCGAAAAAAAAAAGGATCTTTCATATAAAGAAATTTCATTGGAGCATCCCTTGTTAAGATACAGGCCCTTAAAGGAGGTACATAAAATTTGTATAACAATTTTTTTCACAAGCACTAAATAAGTTACAATATTGAAATTAACCTGACGTTTTGTACTACCAAAAAAACATTTGGCCAGAAATTTATTTGGTTTACCCCATGGTTGAAAGAGGTGGAAAACGTAACCCCTAAAATTCATTTCCAATGTAACTTTTTGTCTTATTATTTGTTTACCATTTGAAAATATATTTCCGATAGCCTGTTTTATTCTGAACAAAAAATGTCTCTTGGGTTTTTGCCCGAAATAAACCAGTTAATTTTTTCAATAAGATATTGTGGTCTACTCGATAAAAAGCGTTTGCCCTTTACTTTCCAAAACATCCAATATTTTTTGTTCAAAAATCATCAAGTTGGTATTAGTAGATTTATATTGTGAGAGTCTGTGTTGATTATTTATTAAACGTTCCTTGCAATAAAATTTTAACTGATCACTAACTAATGCATCAAAAATGTTTTCAAGTGAAGACGGACTACAGATACTTCGATAATTTTCCACAATTTGTTTATCACCAGATTTCAAAATAGGCCAGATAAAGCTATGTTTCCACAGGTCAGGAAATTAACTAGAATCTAATGAGCACTTGAAAATAAGAAATATGGTATATGCTAAGGTACAGATACATTTTTTGAAGAATAACTCGGGAAAGCCATCAGGTCCATAATTCAGTTTGTCTTAATCCTATTGCAAAACTTCTCGAAATTGTCATCTGCAATCGCGTACATTCCTCAGTTCGTAATATTATATCTCCGCAACAACATGGATTTATGTCAAACAGATCCACCATAACAAATTTAATTAGTATTGACCCAAAATTTTAATAATGTCTTAGACCAGAATGTCATCGTCATTTCATCCAGGTTTGGAGACCAGCTCCCCTACCCTTTTGGCTGATTGTTGGTCTTGAGAGGGACCAATGGGTTCATGACTGAATTGGTGACGGCATGAAGTCCTTAGACATCAGTGCCGCCCTTCACGGGATATCCCTACCTGGCTGGGGTGGAATGGATGAAAAAGTTATTCATCCGTTAACGGGGGACATGAGGGCCTCATTCGACAGAGTGACGGGCCTTCTATATCGGGAGGGGTCGTCTACAGCATAATCTGTGGCTTCCCTAACTAACGGGTTTTCATGAGTTTCCGTTTTTTCGAAAACTCTCTCATTCTTCGACTGAATGGACTGCCGAATGGACGGCAGCTGCAAATCTCTACGGATGGCTTCATTCCGCACGAACCAAGGAGCATTCACAATCATCCTAATTATCTTATTTTGCAACCTTTCCAAAATGGAAATGTTGGACGGAGCCGCTTGTCCCCAGACGCCTGAAGCGTACATGATGACAGGCTTGAACATCGTGTTATAGATCGTGATTTTGTTTTTCAAACTAATCTTTGATTTTCTATTGATCAGAGAGTACAGACTGGCTATCCGACCCTCGATCTTAGATTTGACGTACGTAATGTGTGGGTTCCAAGTGAGCCTACGGTCTATCAAAAGGTCGAGGTACTTTACCCGCGCTTGCCAGTCAATCAACCTTCCAGAGATTCTCACTTTTCTGGCCGGAGAAGATAGTAATCTTCCCATGGTTATCGCCTGAGACTTTTCCTGGTTTCCCGAATCTTCCAATCGAGGTACCAGCGCTCGAGGTCGTCCAATGCACGTTGCATGTAGACGACGCCGAGCTCTCGACCCATGGAAGATGAGAGAAGAGCCGTGTCATCGGCGTACAGGGATATCTTCACTCGTTCGGACCTAGGCAGGTCGCTGGTATAGAGCGTCGGAGAGAGCACGGCCCCCTGTGGCACTCCAGCGACAGAGAGCCCTCTACTCTGACCTGAAAAGTTCTGTCTTTCAGGAAAGACCCGATCCACCAGATCAGGCCCCGAGGTAGGTCGAACGCGTTTAGCTTGTGCAGAAGACCTTCGTGCCATACTCGGTCGAAGGCCTTCGAAATGTCTAACAGCACAATATGCACTTTTGTGTTAGTGTTTAGCTCGCTGATGGTGTTTTCGACCAAACTTGAGCCTGTAACTCAGTGGAGTGATCTCTCCTGAAGCCGAATTGTTCGTTAGGCAGAACATTTCGGTCCTCAACTTCTTCGTTGAGTTTTTGCAGTACAACTCTTTCAGCCAGCTTAGCCGCCGACGAGAGTAGACTGATCGGGCGATAGTTCTGCGGGAACAGCTGGTTCTGACCCTGTTTTGAGAGCATGACGACGATCGCATGCTTCCACCTTCTAGGGAAGTGTCTGAGGGCCAACGAACTGTAATAATGTCTTAGATAATCGTGGTCTAGTTGATGTGATATATACTGATTTTGCTAAAGCATTTGATCGACTTGATTACATGATCCTTCTACAAAAAATCCACCAATTTGGTTTCCCTAATTCAGCAGTACTTTTCATTAAATCCCACTTACTTCGACGTGAACAGTTTTTATCTTATAACGGCTATGATTCTTTTCATTACAATCCTTCATCTGGAGTACCTCAAGGGTCGAATCTCGGACCACTTCTGTACTTATTATTTATTAATGCCCTCAGTAATTATGTCGGTTGTAATTAGTTATTTTTTGCAGATGATTTGAAAATATATTTACCTGTCGAAACTATCGAAGACTGTAATACATTGCAACGACAGTTAGAAAATATACAGACTTGGTGTGAAGTAAATAGACTATATCTCAATGCATCCAAATGTAAAGTAGTGTCTTATAGTAGGAACTAGAAGTACATATAGCAAGTACACTATAGCATTTGCAATAATTTCAATTCAATTCCAAATTTGTGTGATATCAATTTTGATTCTAGAATATATTGTTGACACTGCATCTCAGTATTTCATGAAGAATATTTAATTTTCTGGTATAGTTTTTTTTATTTCATTATATTATAATTTTGTTATCCATTTTCTCAAATTGTAAGTTTGTAATTATATGGATCTATATTACTTTCTTCAACATACTCGGTTAACCCCGTGAATGGTTTTTAACTGTTGGGTAATAAACGCTATTATTATTATTATTACTAATTTTAATATTAAAGTAAACCACACAAAGGATTTGAAGCTTTATAACTTCTATTTAATTATATGCGAGCGCTTTCGACAGCTGATCGTGCTATCATCATTCTATTTTTGCAGAATTAATATCCGGTTTGATGTTATGATTTAGGCCTTTTCACAATAATAAAATTTCATCTTGTGTTCCGGTTCGACTTACGTTTTCGAATTCGCCCTGTATTGGCGTGCGTTTCGCAAAGTCCCGATTTAGAAAACGAAAACCTTATCGAGCAGCAGGTAAGAACAAGCAACAGCATGTCGGCACGTATAACGTGGGGCCGTCGCCTGTCGTCGATAAGAATACGGCGGCGGTAACTATTCATAAGACACGCACGGGGGTGGCAACAGGGAGGCGGCGGGAGGCTAGTTGCCACCTCTTGGCCCCCGTGCATGACTGACCGTCGCGTCGGTCGGTTTACGGACCGCCACTTCGTATCTGTCAAGTGCAGCGTTCCTAAACTGACCGCTGACGCCGCGAATTCATGGCAGTGCAAGTGGGAGGCGGCGATTTCAATGACGCGGCGGAGAGGGCATTAGTTCCTGTGGAGATGGTTAGTGGATGAGAGGTCGTCCGGTTATGGGATAGCCGGATATGCACTCTATTGTCTGTTGAACACCGGTCCATGTATGATGCTAACTGCTTTGAGATGTTCTTTACATCAATAGTACAAATACAAACCAAATCAAGTAAAACCACTCTCGGCTTACCTACACTGTAGGTTAATAGACTGACGAGTGCACACATCGATACGGACTGATGGAATGTCCGTGTCATACATTTGTGCTCTCCGGAAACAGGGCCATATAATTTCTATTATATGACCGATGACACCATTCACTAGACCCTTAGACACATCAATATTGTATCGCAACATCACTTTGGCCCCCACAAATATTTCCAACTGTTTAGGCAACCCCTCAGTCTTGTTTATATCAATCTATAAGACTATCTTGTGCGATTATTTTATTACAATTCGAATAAATATGGTTTCTCACAAACTACTACACCATTTATTGTCTCATTTTTAGAGTCGGGAAGTAGGTATTTAAAGGTAAAAGCTATATAGAAATATTTTTTTTTTATTGAAGCCAACCTTGGATGTGGCATCTATTTCATGGTGAGCCTACCAACTCCCTATCATAAACGAATGCGTATACAAAATTTCGTGTCCCTGCTATTTACCGCTCGCTGTGGAGATCTTTCGTACGGAGCCGATCCTGGCAGCAGCATGAGGTCACGTTCATGATTAACATGCATTGTCTTCGGTTCTGGACCAGCATGCAAAATTTCAGCCGGGAATTGAGTCAAAAATTTAACTTGCAAGATTTGTTAACATACATACAAGTAAAGTTAAATAAAAGCTTTCAAAAAACATAGAAAGTTTCATTTCTCTTTTCTTCATTCTCCTTTCTTTGCACGTCGTTCGTATTTACAGGATTCTTTGTTATGATATAAATGTCGCGCGGCGACATTGCGCTTAGTTTAAAACTGAACGCGTAACCAACGTCCAGCGGTTGGGTTAGTAGAGAACAACAAAAATAATATTATGGCAAGCAGTTGTAAGAAGGTAAAGACATACCAATTTCATTCGGAATGGGAAGAACAATACTTTTTTACAGAAGTTAAAGATAAAAATGTGTGTTTGTTATGTAATACTTCGGTCTCCGTTGCTAAAAAAGGAAATATTGAGAGACATCATTAAACTGTAGATTCTAATTTTGAAAAATCATTCCCACTACATTCTGCCGCCAGAAAGGAGAAACTGAAACAGTTAAAAAAAACAGTTAATTGGACAACAATCAATATTTTTAAGAACAGTCGACAAAAATAAGGCTGCAACTGAAGCAGTGTACCGTGTGTCCCAGATAATTGCACAAAAAAATAAACCTTATGAAGACGGAGAAATGATAAAACAGGCGTTTTTAGAAGCTGCTGATTCGTTATTTGCCAACTTTAGAAATAAAGACGAGATAGTTTCAGCTATAAAATCTATGCAACTTTCTGCTAATACAGTGATGAGACGTGTAGAAGTAATGAGCAATGATAGTTTTTTACAGTTAAGAACTGACTTAGATAACTGTGTTTATTTTTCACTTCAACTGGATGAATCAACAGATGTCGTTGACACTGCCCAGATGGCCGTGTTCGTCAGGATGGTTTTTAGTGATTTTATGATTAAAGAAGATCTTTTGAAGTTCATTCCACTGAAAGGACACACTACTGGACATGAGTTGTTGTCTCATTTAAAAAATATTATTTCTTCCGAGAAAATTCCAATATCGAAAATGGTAGGCTTGACAACCGATGGCGCTCCAGCTATGGTGGGTTGTGATAAGGGTCTGGTGGCGTTATGTCGTAAAGATGAAACTTTTCCGCAATTTCTCTGTTACCACTGCATTATCCATCAGCAAGCATTATGTGGAAATTTCCTGAAACTAAACAACGTTATGAAACTGGTGGTAAAAATTGTGAACAAGATTAGAGCTCAAGCGTTACAAAGAAGATTATTCAGAACCTTGGCCGATGAAGTTGACTGTCAATACGGAAACCTACTCCTTCACTCTGAAGTCCGATGGTAAGGTAGAGGACGAGTGCTGAAACGTTTTAATGATTTCCTATCTGGCATAGTTCAATTTTTCAAACAACGCGCTGAACCGACTCCGGAACTAGAAAATTCAATCTGGCTTAGAGATTTTGGTTTTCTCGTAGACATTACAGATAAATTAAACGAACTTAATTTGCAGCTTAGAACTAGCGGAAATGATTTCTGATATAAAAGCATTTATCAAAAACCTGGAGTTTTGGGAACAAAACCTAATTAACAGCAATGCCAAGCATTCTCCTATTCTTTCAGAAAAAATTTCTCAAAATCCATTAGAACCCTATGACAACAAATATCATGTAGAAACAATTTCTACCCTGAAGAATAACTTCAAAAATCGATTTATGATCATCAATGAAATTGCTTTAGTAGCACAGTTTGTTGTTTCACCCTTTATGGAAATTGATATCCAACAGTTTGCAACTTGTGTTATGCAGAACTTTGGCGAAGGCATCGCTGCAACAGAAATGGAAGTCATTGAGTTTCAAAATGATTTAGCTTTAAAATCGTTAGTCTCAAGTACTGAATGTATCTGGCCTATTGTAAGTAAAGACAAATATTCAGTTCTATGCCGTGTTGCCTTGAAAGTGAAAGCATTATTCAGTTCAACCTATTTGTGTGAATCTTCTTTTTCCAATATGAAGTTTATTAAGAACAAATATCGCAATCGACTTATAGATGAACATTTGGATAATTGTTTTCGAATGGCTGCATCAAATTATACTGCAAACATTAAAAAAATTATCGATGAGTCTGAGTGTCAGCCTTGTCATTGAACGTGCTTTTTTATTTTTCAATGTTTATGTTCATGATAGTGCGTTATTTTTTTGTTGTTATTATTAACTATTTTTAAATCATACGTGACATGCCGTTGTGGCTGGATAAAAGTTTGTGTTTATTTTTCAAACACCTTCGTTTGCTTGGTAGGAATGTAGCTATGAACAAGTACGTACTAGTAATATTAGTTATTTTGTTATTAGTTTATTATTAGTACTTATGTATTATGTATTTCCAGTTAAATAGTAAAATAAATACATATAATGATAAATTAACTGGTGGATTATTCCATTTACGTTGCGTTACGTGACTTCCGTGTGGGTAGCTCGCTGTTTATTCCAAAATTAACAAAGTAGCTCAACACATTGAAGAGGTTGGCGACCACTGGTTTAGATTTACATTAAATGAGATTGGTGTATAAGATATGGAATATCCGTTTTTGCCAGAATTTCAATAAAAACATATCTATTCGTCAGCTTTTTAACGCAATGGCACTTTTACAAAGTAAATCCATATCAACTTTCATTTGTTGGGAATATTGCAACTTCTCACGCACAACTTTTTCATCACGTACTAAAAGACTGATTGGTGCTTTCGCCGAAACGAAACTTTTATGAAAATGTGAAAAATGTATCTCAATTCTTGTTTACTGCCACGTATCCTTCAGGTAATAAAGTGTTATGGAGAGATATTTACTGGCCATTATTCGATCATCTTCGACGAAGAAAGCTATAAGGAATTTACGACGGGATAAAAACAGTCGAATAAACGCGTTGCTGCGGTCGATATGTTCATGCTTTTCATCCAATACGTCCTTACCCTCTTGACAGCATTTACTTCCAGAAAGAACTGGCAACATTGGATTATCTGACGTTGACAAAGAATAACACAAGTCAAGTCGTCTTACATTACACAATAATCAAGTTAGATTTCTCGAAATTTGTATATATGTGAGTCACAAAAAACCCTTGCGGGTTGCAGAATTCAACGAAGATGATTTCGATAGACGTATCGAGTTTTGTGAAACTCTCACTGAATGGATCAACTTGCATCAGAATTTCTTGTATAAAATTTGTTTTTCGGATGAATGTACGTTTAGTTTGAAAAATTGTCGATGTTGGAGTGACATGAATTTCATATACAGGGCTTTTCATGATGAGATTAATGCTCATAGAAAAAAAAATGTTGAATATCCAAAATAAGTGATGAATTCAAAAAAACGAGCAAGAAAACCACGTTAGTTTCCGTTTGAAACAGTTTATCTCGAAAACAATACTATTTCAAAATAGAAATAGTATTATCTGAACAAAGTTAATCTAAAATTGGATGTACAACTCAAAAATGTTGAAATATACAGGGTGTTCCATTTGAAATAATTGAGTTCCTCTCATTTTTTCATGAGATCAAAGTATCTGCATTTTTTGAAGACCCTGTATGAGGCAAATGAAAATATGACTCGGAGTGAAGATCCTCATAGTATCACTCCACTCCATTTAAAATTTGATCGTTTTAGTGCAAGAGAGTTCAAGATTATCAGTATTTATAAAAGTTCATGTTTGGTAAAAAAAATATCGAAATTAATTTATATCTTCTAAACGGTAATAGATAGGTATAGGGAAATAGTATATGAATTTGTTGACAAAGTGATAATGAATCATAATATGATATTATATACGGGGTGTTCCATTTGAAAAATCAAAAAAGCCGATACTTTTAGTAGAAGCGACAGCGCCGCTTCATCTAAAATATTTTAGGCGTGTAGGTCATATTGACTTATGCATACTGTGGAATTTTCAGGTTGATCCATTGAATAGTTTGCCAGAAACGGCTAATTAACGCTCATCATGAAAAGCCCTGTATGTGAGTCACAAAAAAGCCTTGCGGGTTGCAGAATTCAACGAAGATGATTTCGATAGACATATCGAATTTTGTGAAACTCTCACTGAACGGATCAACTTGCATCAGAATTTCTTGTATAAAATTTGTTTTTCAGATGAATGTACGTTTAGTTTGAAAAATTGTCGATGTTGGAGTGACACGAATCCTCATATATCCCGTCAAGTTCATACCCAACGACCTCAAACACTGAATGTTGGGGCAGGAATTTCAGGTGACCACATTTCGGACCTTTTTTTATCGATGATAATTTGACTTGTGATAAATATTTGGATATGTTGGAGAATCGAATAATACCGTGCTTCAATAGGACAATTGAGGAGACTATAAATTTATTCGAAAACGAAATAGTTTTTCAGCAGGATGGTGCACCTCCTCATTATACAGCTCCAGTGCGACAATTATTGGAGTATAATTTTCCTGGTCGCTGGATTGGCAGAAGAGGTACAAATATGAATAACAGATCATTCAACTTCAGAAAAGCTGATTACGTGTCACTATATAATGAATTTTTGAACACGGATTGGAACTTTTTAGAAGTTTCTACAATAAGTTCTATGAAATTTTAAATGCTTATGTTCCACCCACAAAAAAATTTAAATATGTTTACTCAGTTTGGTATACGTGTGACATAATAAAACTTATTAAAGAAAAAGCTAAATTACATAGAAAGTACAAAGCAACAAAAAAAATGTGTTATTACCAAGAATTCTGTAGAACTAGAAAAATGATTAAACAGAAAGTCAAAGAAGTATGTATATACATCGTATATAAACAGTATTGAAAACGAATTGATAGTTAATCCAAAAACTTCTGGACATTTGTTCATAATAAAAATAGTAGTGCACGAATTCTAGGCCAAATGGTTTATGAGGGTGAATCCTATAACAACCCACAATTAATTGTTAATGCTTTTAGTAGATTTCAATGCCTATGTAACACCTGAGGCTGATGAAGAAAACGTTGTTTTCAACTTCGAACCTAATAGCTCAATAGATGTTAGTATGGAACCAATAACAGAGTTAGAAATATTAGAAGCTGAAAGAAAATTAAAAAATAAGATGACCTCAGGTCCAGACAAAATTCCATCATTTCTATTGAAAGACTGTCTGAGAGTACTAGTTTATCCCCTACAAATTCTTTTCAATCTTATCTTGAGAACGTCAGTTTTTCCTGAACTTTGGAAAACTGCCAAGGTTTGTCCAATACATAAAGCTCAAGATCGGAATGAAATCAATAATTATAGACCTATTTCAATCCTAAACAACTTTGCCAAGCTTCTAAAAGCAATTCTGTATAGTCGTATCCATCAATCCTCTCGACATATAATATCTGATCACCAACATGGTTTTGTGAACACTAGATCCACCATCAGTAATTTAGCTGTTTTTTATCAATATTTATGTGAATCGTTAGACCGTAGAGGGCAAGTAATGTGGTATACACGGACTTCTCTAAAGCATTCGATAGGGTCAGCCATAAGTTACTAATTTGTAAACTTTCTTGCATGGGTTTCAATGAAATTCATTGGCAACTTTTAGAATCATACCTTAGCGGACATAATCAATACGTATATTATCGCTACTTTTCTTCAGATGTGTATTTAGCAACCAGCGGAATTCCGCTAGGATCCAATATTTGTCCCTTATTGTTTTTAATATTTATTAATGATCTGTGCAACTCAATAACTTGCAATAAATTAATGTTTGCTGATGATTTGAAACTGTATACATCTATAAACAGTTTAGATGATTGTAACAGTATGCAAAAGGAGATTGATCTTTTACAAAATTGGTGTCTCAAGAATCGCATCCATTTGAATATATCTAAATGTAAAATTGTTACATTTAGTAGAAAATTTAATACACTGGAATTTCCTTATCACATCGACAGCATTATATTGGAAAGAGCTGAGAATATTAGGGATCTAGGAATCTGTTATGATCATCAACTAACTTTCAACTACCATATTAATTATATTATAAATTCAGCTCACCGCGCATATGGTTTTATAATAAGGAACTGCAAAAATTTTCATAATATGCTTACCTTGACCTCTCTGTATTTCAGTCTGGTGAGGCCAAAACTAGAATATAGGTCCATCATATGGAATCCCATATACCATCAATACACATCAGCAATTGATAGAGTCCAAAAGAAGTTTTTAAAATTTCTTACTTTTAGAATGACCGGAACTTATCCTCCAAGAAACTGTGATTACCCTGATCTGCTATCCAGATTTGACTTTGTAGCCTTAGAAAAAAGAAGAAATCAGGCATCTGTTTCATTTCTATACTAAAGTCTATCCAAATCCAAGATAGAGTAAAACAAAACCGAAGCGTGATGTTCACGTGATCGCCCAGTGTCAGATGGAAAGGGCAGCGTTCATTGGTGAATTCGCCTTCTTGGTACGAGTTCGGTACCAGCACAGGGTTGTAATCAGTCGTTTGCGTGTTTGTGTGGCATGCGTTATAGTATATTGTTTAAAATTGTTCTCCAAGATGTCCAGTACAGACACTGCTGATGATACTGTGAGCTATCCTCTGAGTCCAGCCAGGAAACGATCCAAAAAAAGACATTTGAGTGTTGAGAAGAAAGAAGATTAAATGTGTTCAAAAAAGAGATGGAAGACATTGAGACATCGACTGTCGACGAAGTCGTATCGAAAGTTTCCGATAAAATTAGAGTGTGTTGCGCTTCGATTTACAATGTTTTACGGGAATATAAACAAAATCATACATTTTCCAAACCGAATACAAGCAGAATCGTCAAACCATTATAAAGTCAATAGATGATGCTGATAAACATGCAATCAGGAGGAAAGTGCATGAGTACTTTTTCAGAAATGAAATACCCACGATAGACAAAGTACTCACAGAAATAAATGAAGATGTTTTATTGTCAAGTTTTAAGCGGTCAACATTCCATAAAGTATTGAAGAATTTGGTATGGAAAAAACGAGGGCGCAATAGTTTATTATTGGATAGAGAGGAAATTGGGTTATGGAGGAGAGATTATTTGACTAAAATTAAATATTATAGGGAACAACAGAGAACGATTTATTATATGGATGAAACCTGGGTTAATGCTGGTCATACTACCCCTAAAGTATGGGTCGATGAAACTGTGACCTCAGCTAGGAGGGCTTTTCTAGATGGACTATCCACCGGATTAACAAATCCACGGTGAATCTTTCGAACAGTGGTTTTCCAAAGTTCTACCCCATCTGGAGGATAATGCTGTGATTGTAATGGACAATGCACCTTATCATTCGCGACGGTTCGAGAAGATTCCGACAACGTCTTCAAAGAAGGTTGAAATCCAAAATTGGCTGCGATCAAAGAATATTAGCTTTGAAGACTCAATGCTGAGAGTACAGCTACTAAAAATTGTCAAGGAGCGCAAGCTTGAATACCAAAAATATATAGTCGATGAGATGGCAGCAGGCCAAAACAAAATTGTCCTTCGCCTGCCTCCATACCACTGCGAGCTCAATCCCATCGAGTTAATATGGGCGGATGTGAAGAATTTTGTAGCTCAGCATAACACCACGTTCAAATTTGCATATCTCAAAGTACTTTTTGATGAGGCTTTGAAAAGAGTCACAGCGGAGGAATGGGAGAAGTGTGTTCGGCATGTGATATCGGAAGTCGAAACAAAGATGTGAAAGCTTGATAACATAATAGAGGCACAAATCGAGCCACTGATGATTCAGATTGGTGAGGATGACACTACTGATGAAGAGACAAATTCATCCAGTTGAATAATTTTGATTAATATTCCTTTTGATTTTACATAAAATAAAAATTATCAATGAAGAAATAATTACGTCTCTTTTCGTATAATGCTTGAGTGCGTTGTGAAAGATCCAATGAAAATCTTTTTATATTACACATATTATCTGTATTTTTCCCGTTAAACTGCAAAACTTTTGCATTTCACTCGATATTATGAAAAAGTTTTCCTAAGTATGATATAGCATTTGCGATTAACAAAATGTTGGTTCTGAATACGATCCTGACCAATTCTTGGGATTTTCAATATCACGTGCGTAGGGCATGTCAATGTTTACATCCACTCTATCTTGGATTTGAATTTGCTTTAGTACTAAGGTGCTGTATCGCTGCTGTTCCAGTGTTTTGACTGAATCATAATCAACAAACAGTGATTTCAAAAAATTCTTCTACAACGCCATCTAGTGATGAGTTACAAAAAAATGTATAGCCTAAAAACCTTCCCTATGAAAAATCACTTATACATGTCAAGTTTCATGACGATCGGATGAGCGATGTAGAAGTTTATCACCATAAGCTATTGAATGTCAAATTGAATTGTCCTGTACTATTATCAGAAATTGATATCTTTGTTCCAGGAATATCTTCTAGGCACATCAATACTTTTTTATGCAAAAGGGCACAAACTAACTTAACTCTACTAACATCGATATTTTTTGTTGCAGTATTTGTGAAATTAAAAATAAGTCTCGTGCGTACCTATGTCATTTATGTTTTTTATATCAAATAGTATTTATCTTATATCAAATAGTATTAATCCTTCTAGAATGTTAGTTTTGCTCTGTAAATGGGAAACTGTTGGGCAATGAACGCTATTATTATTATTATTATCTTGAGGGAGAGGCTTCTCACCGGCCATGAGTCAGTCCGGCAGCTGTAATGCATCTATTCAACGCGGCTGCTGACTCTAGTCGCTTTCAAGCTTACGAGTCAACCCTGAACCCGTCTCGAAAGTCTTCGGGATATTTAAGCGACGCGAGGGAATCGCTCACATATTCCGGACGGTTTCGTTATTTATTCTCAATTAAAAGTTTCACTCGAGTGGCTATCGAGACACGTTCCCTTAAACTTCCGCATAAATATTTAATTCGATTCCCGCAGGAAGGCGAGTTTGTGTGTGCGAGTGCCCGGAAATGCTTTTCGTCTTCCGACATACTGACTGGTATGAATTATTAAAAGAGTACGCGTTAGATAGAGGGCTGGAGCTACCTTATGAATATTGAGCGATGTTACACGCTAGAATCGCGGACAAGTTATTTTATGAATTCGTCTTCGATACAGAGAAATTCTGGTGCTTATCTGACGAAGAAAATATCCAGCAAAAATAATTGTTCCATGCTCAAAAACTGTGGCAATTAACTTATTATTCATACTAGACCAATGAGTTTTATTGTAAACAGTAGCAGAGTAAACAATGAATTATAAATGTTGTAAAACTAAACCTACTTCGCATTACGTTTGCACCAACTGTTCAGGCATCTTCCATAAGAATTGTTTACAAGTGCATCACAAGAAAAAAGTGGTATTTTTGAAAGACAATAAAATAGTATGCTGCAAACATGAAGATGTAAGTGATCAGGAGACCAGCCTTCTCGAAAAAACCATAACAGAACTAGTGGATGATGGTGAGATAAAAAACAAATACATTGAAAAGTTGATAAAAGAAAAAAAACATCGTCTCCAACAAGCAGAGGATATAGAAACAGAAATGAATAACTTGCAAGAAAAACAAAAAATTACTATCAAAGAAATGGAAAATAAAATCCAAGAATTGCAAAAACAAATAAATAGAAAGGTTTCATTAACAGATTCTAGTACCCAAACCAATAAGCAAATGAAAAATCAATATAACTCAACTGATTCACCTAGCAGTAGCGTAGATGGAGACAATGTGAAAAATCTAAAACACACAAAAATAACTTCTGATAAAGGAACACGAACAATTAGTAAACAAATTGAACATAAAATATCAGAATTCGACAATATTGAGAATGTTAAAAAATTACTATTGATATCAAACGATCATGGGAGAAACATACCCACGAAACTAAATCATATGTATGAAAATTACAAGATACAATCTTTCATCAAAGCTAATGCAAAAATACTTTTTAAAGAATTTGATTTCTAGGTAGCCGTGGAAATATCAAGCTTATGACAGTTTGGTGACTTTTATAAGTGATTGATAAATGGTTATTGACGGTGTTTCAAAAAATCGCCAAAAATGAAAGCAAATATTGATTATTCAAACGAAGTTCTTATGAAATTATTTATTATACAATAACAGTGTACAACTGTTATTGAAAATCTCTTTGATAGAAACACTTCAATCAGAACATCTACCAAAAAATCATTTAGAAAAGTTCACACATGCAGTTCGTGCTATTGGTAATATTAAATCCCTGTGAAGTTAGATGATGAAGTAGTATTCAGTCCAACTGTAGAAAGTCCTTCATGACTAACCAATAATCCTCCTTAAAATAACGTGAGTTGGCGTATGTAGTTGTAACATATGGCTTGTAATCCAAATATCTTGTGTTCAAATCCCATGGAAAAATGCCACTTTCAACACTTGTAGGTAAAACGCGAATAACTATTTTTCCACAAAAACGGCTTTATTAAGAAAACTCGACGATTTAGGTATAGGGACATGTATATCATCTTGAAGCATTTTTCACCATCTTTCAATTTATCGAGTAATATACAGGGGGTTTCATTTGAAAAAATGAACTTTGGACTACTTTTATGCACAATGGAAATAATAGTAATTTTAGCACGCCCTGTATGATATGGAGTCGATTTCTTGGTGTTATTTGAATATTTCGAGTTTGTCCAAACTATCATCAAAATATCAACTTTTCATGAATTGAGAGTACGGATGTACTTAATTTCAATTAAGGCTATGTTTTGGACCATATTTAGCACAATTTATTTTTTATCTCGAAAACAGATAGAGATAGGTATAGGACATTATCAACAAAAAAGTATTAAAATACTAAAGCGATTCCAAAAAAGTATTAATATACGTATTATATAATAATTTTAAAAAATATAATTGCTAGGACTTTTTGATAGAAGTGGCAACGCCGCAATGCTGAAAATATTTTAGATCGATAGAACAGGTGAGGAAGTTTGGGAGGTGATATTTTCAGAAAAATCATGCTTTGCGTTTTCCAGAAACGTCTAACCTACCATCGACCGTGAGTCACGCTGTATATACACTGCTGTAGTCTCTCTCATTTCTGAACAGACAATAACAGTAATTTGTTGAATGAATGTTGTGAGTGAAATGACCAATAGTTTGTAAAGCATACTATTGAATGCTGCTACTTCATGTTGATATGACAATTACGAAATAATTATTGATTTGGTAAAATTTATGTGATGGAAGCACTGCTTAATGAGTCAGTTCCAGAATCATCAGTTACGAAAATAACCCACAAATGAACCTCCGAGATGGAGAATTCAACTCGCACTTGCTGAAATAGTCCAACTTCGCCACAAAAGGTGAAATAGAAAGGCGTTTGCAACTGCCGCACCGCAAACAGATCTTCCTTCATTGCCCGCACCCACCACATACCAGTTATTTCGCTCAAATGCATTCAATTAAGACAAATTGTTCAGTTACCTGGAAGAGACTGGCAACAGCTTTCTCGAGAAAAGGATCTGAATTTACTGCAAATGACGAGACACGGTCCATGCAAATGACAGGTTGATATGAGCCGAAGACGGTATGGAACATAGTTTTCGTTTGTAAGATGAACGTTATATCTCTTTTCTAAATGCACACAGTGTGTTCAGAATGAAGATATCTATGATGTGAATTTGGAAACAATGAGAGATTCGAATATAATGAATTTTTCAGCAACTCACAGTACGGTTTCAGAAAGTCGCACTCAACAATAGATGCAGTGTACGACGTCGTGTCTGGTGTGATTGAGGAACTTGAGCATGGCAATCACACTGCGTTGATGCTTTGTGACCTGTCGAAAGCGTTCGACTGCGTCTCACATGAAATTCTATTGGAAAAATTAAACTATTACGGAGTTAGAGGTATTCCGCTTCATTTAATAAGAACATATCTCACTAATCGTCAACAAGCAGTGATGCTCAACGGTACCTTATCAAACTTTCAAATTATTAAGCATGGCGTTCCGCAAGGGTCTGTTTTGGGCCCGCTCTTATTTGTCATTTATGTGAATGACTTGTGCAAAAATATGTTGCCGTTCAAATCGGTTCTTTTTGCGGACGACACCACTTTCATTCTGTCGGATAAAAATAATGATGTGTTACAGTCTCATCTCGACGAGATATCTAATAGTGCTAATCAGTGGTTTCTATCTAATAAGCTGAAACTAAATTGTCAGAAAACACAATACATCCAGATTTCTGCTAATAATCAAACTATCTCTAATTGTGAAACTAATAAAGTTAAATTACTGGGCATTACATTAGATAATAGACTTAACTGGTCTGCACATATTTCTCAACTGAAGAGAAAACTCTCGGGTTCTCTATTTGTTCTTCACCAATTGAAGTACATCACTAGTGCGAATATATTAAAAACCTCATACTTTTCACTGTTTCACTCACATATCAGTTATGGGGTACAACTTTGGGAAAATTCATGTCATTCCATTCAAATATTTAGGATGCAAAAGAAGGCATTGAGAGTGCTGGCTAATATTGGATACAGGGATCACTGTCAAGAATATTTCAAAAAACTCAGAATTATGCCATTGCCAACTTTATTTCTATATTACGTCTTGATTGAAATCCATAAGAGGAAACCGTCCTTGACGAAACAATGTCACATCCACGAACATAACACACGAAACGCTCACCACATTAGATTAAATCGATTTCGTCTTCACTTTTCGCAAAAAAATTCCATAGATTACTCTCTGTACAATATTTTGCCCCAAGATTTCAAAGAACTCAGTCTGAACACATACAAGAGAAAACTGAAAAATTATTTGTTGAGGCATTGCTTCTATTCTGTCGATGACTTCAGAACACATTTTTGTGGTAACATACAAGTCACTACTTCTTTTTGATTTTCAAAGTTTTTACATAATATGTGATTGTTGTGTAAATTTTAATTTGTGAATGTTGTGTGAATTTTAACTTGTAATTTCAAATGTAAAGCCAAACATGACTTGCTACAAACATATTGTATTATGTAACGTAGTCAAATAAATATTATTATTATTATATGATGATTGAATGAAAAATCTCAGGGTGGCAGCATTACCTCGAGACAGCTGCGCCTCCAGATGAAGCTTCTGTTCACTATGGACAGGAGGAGTCTGGCCAATGCACTGGCCAAATTGAGGCTATAAAAATTAGAGGGAGGGGGCAAGGCCGTAGCCAGAGGGGATCAAAGGGGATTGAGCCCCCCCGAAAGTTCTACAAGCAACGGTCATCCAAAAATCATATCAAATACAACGATTGGCTTGTTTGAACATCACAGAAGTCATGAGAATAACACCAACCGCGGCAATGGAATTAATTACTGGTATGTCCCCTCTGGACATGTACTTTAAGAAAGTTGTGTTAATGGCTATGTTACGATTGTACAAGGCTGGTGTAAACTTCAAAGTAGGAATGGGTCAATTGAGGCTGGGCCTTTGGCGAGAAGCGGTTACTGCGCAACCTCTGCTGCAGGCAACCAGTGATGCAATTGTACCCAGGTTCGTGTTTAATAAACCCTACAAAATACAAGTAAAATAGAACACAGAGTCAGATGCTACAAATGCAATCGGCATATATACAGACGGCTCAAAAACCAAAGGACGCTCAGGATATGGAGTGTACTTCAGATCACTAAGCCTAAGGATTGAGTGGAGAATAGGAAAAAATACCAGCGTGGTACAAACAGAACTGGCTGGTATCTCAATCACCACAAAAGAAATAACCAGGAAAGGAATTTCTGGCAAAAAAATAACAATCTGCACTGATAGCAGACAAGCCCTATTAGCCTAGGACAGACAACGTGTTACCTCAGGGCTAGTGCTACCAAGATTTAGCAGAAGCCTCAGTAGATAATAACATTATCCTGAGGTAGATTAAGGGGCACGACAGGAGTAAATGTAATCGCATTGCCGACTCTTCAGCCAAGGAAGCGGCTGGACTAAACATTTTAGCACCCAATGGCACGTACGGCCTGATGATTTCGACAATTGCGGAACTAGCCAAACGTCACACCCATGCTCAATCCCTAAAGAGATAGGATGAAATCAAAGGATGCACTCTTGCCAGGATCACCCTGGGCGTCCCTGGAAAGCTGGCGCCGAAGAATTATCTAGCGATGACCAGGAAAAATCTACGCTTAACAGCAGAATTTCTGACAACTGAGAAAACACCTCCATAATATGGAGCTAGTGGACACACCTCTATGCAGGATGTGTGAACAGAAAGATGAGACTGTCAGGCATGTCCTATGCGAGTGTCAGGAGTTATTGTCAATAAGAGAGTGTGTGTTCGGCGAGTCTTGGCCTACACCTTCTGATATAAAGGAGATGTCTCCTAGTGACCTGTCCATCTTCCTGAAAAGGACATGTGACCTATTGTACATCCTCCTTGGGAGGTTGTACAATGGGTCAGATGTGGCCTTAGTGCTGTGGGCCTACACTCACCCTTCCTACTCTACAGATACAGATACTATTGGAATTATGAAATCCGTTAGAAATTTTATCAAGTCCTTGGCAAAACGAACCAAGTGCTTGAAATAGAATATTGAAAAAAACTTCCCCGAAATACAATGGAAAAACCTTACGGCAATGTGCGTACAAACTTTCAAAGTTCTTGGCGGCACTACCTGTTTCCGCATGTACCCCTGAAAGGACTTTCTCTGCAACATTGGCGCGGTGTTCCATATCTTAATTTAGGAAACAGATAAGGATCTAAATTTTTACAATATTACCTCATTGCACTAGCTCGACAAAATAAAAATATTGGCGGTCACACAGGGTGTTCAATTTTTTCAGGGCGGATCCCAACTGTGTTTTTTTGAATAGCGGTTTCTACATAGAAAATAAAAGACACTTTATGAATATCTTCACTCCGAAAATATTGACGGTTTCCGAGATATCTAGCATGACAGGTTTTTTTTCCAATATTCGTCGCTCAGAATATTTGAAATTATAAAGTTGTGCCAAGTCCAATTAGATATTTATTTTGGTCAAATATTCTACATTGGTAACTCTCTCAAACGATATATCTGAAATCTACCTGTGATATACAGAGTATGAAAAATCGCTTGCCACATATTGTAAATAAAAATTTGCAGAATCTTCCTTATTTTAAATGGAGCACCCTGTATATTATTGATCCATAAGGAGCGCCAACGAAACCTCTAAAAATTTCATTAAGTATTTCCTATGGCTAGGTTTTTCTTAAATAAGCATTTTTTTCGAAAAATGGTCGTTCTTCCTATTTCTACGCCATAAACTCGATGTCCATTTGACCACTGATAAGAATATACAAAAGATATCTTGTTTCAATTTTGTACATTATAGCGTGTCCAAACAAATATTTTTTTAGGAAATAAATGTATGTACCTAACGCATTTTTCTAAATGGAAAATTATTTTTTTCATTGGATGCAGAATTTTTCCCATAAATCGTGCAATATCAAACCAAGCAAGATCAAATGAAAAAACATTATGAATATAACTATTTTTTTTTTCATGTTATGGTGTATATTCATGAATTCAGGGCTTAAATTCTAGATATTTAAATTTGTCAACTGACAAACTACAACCCTAAAAAAGGAAGAGTTTATTGAAGGTTGATAATGAAACTTTTATAAAATATGTTCGACATGTCTTCCATTTTCTTGAATGCAGAACTGAAGTCTATGTTTGAAGGACTGTTCTATCCTGCGCAAGACAGTTGGTGTAATGCTGCCAAAAGCATTAGTTATTCTAAGTCGCATATTTTCGGAAGAAGCTGGTGGCTCGGTGGCTCGACGTAAACCATATTTTTTATGTATCCCCATAAGAAAAAATCCAGTGTTGTTAAATCTGGTGATGTAGCGGGCCACCGTACAGGCCAATTCCGTCCTATACATTTATTGGGAAATACTTCATTTAGATGATCTCTAACTTCTGTCGAATAGTGAGTAGGTGCACATACATTGTTTCCATTCATATGTTCCTGAAAAAAGTATGGACCAATTATATATTCTCCAATGATGCCTCCCCAGACATTTATTGACCACCTATGTTGATAGTCCACCTGTCTCAATAAGTGGGGATTTTCTGTTGAATAATAATGGTAATTATGTCGATTCACAAATCCATTTTTATGGAATGTCGATTCATCCAACCATAAAATGTTATTTAAAAAATATTCGTTTCGACGAATTTTTCCCATGGCACTCTTTTCTCAAAATCGGCATACAGTCGTATGAGATGGATGAAAGCGATGTTTCTTCAAAACTCGTTGCACTGATCTCTCACTTATATCCACTATTTCACCAATTTGTCGTTGACTCCTAATAGGATCTTCTTCAACAGCAAGAAGAACTTGCAATTCATTATGTAGCATTAGTAGCTGGCTTAATGCGCTCATGTTTAGAATAATTGATACATCCAGTTTCAACAAATCGTTTAATTTTATTTTATTCGCTGAAGGTTGTTTTAGTGTTATTGTAATTATTCAAGAACGTACATTTTGCGGTGTAATTCAAAACTTGTTTATTTAGCAGCAGGTAATTTTAGGCATGGGGCGATATTTTAAAAAAAGGCTTGGACAAAAACTATGCATCAAATGAAGAAATTGCACGGTGTTCTATTTAGAGAATAAATGTGTTATAAACATAACATATATCTCGATCACAGCCGTCATATATGGATTTCACAGTAAAAAAATCATTGAAATTATGGCGATACAATAGAGAGTTGTCATTTTTAGAAAAAAAAATAAGAAAAACTATAGGACACGCTATAATGTACAAAATTGAAACAAGTTATCTTTCGTACATTTTTATCAGTCGTCAAATGGATTTTGCTTTGAAAAAAGTCTTTCATCGAGTTTATGGCGTAGAAATAGGAAGAACGACCATTTTTCGAATAAAATGCTTTTTAAAAAAAAACTATTGAACCTAGCCATAGGGAATACTTAATGAAATTTGTAGAGGTTTCGTTGGCGCTCGTTATGCATCAATAATATATAGGAATTTCCATTTAAAATAAGGAAGTTTCTGCAAATTTTGATTTACAATATGTGGCAAGCGGTTTTTCATACCCTGTATATCACAGGTAGATTTCAGATATATTGTTTGAGAGAGTTACTAATGTAGAATATTTGACAAAAAAAAATCAATTGGACTTGGTACATCTTTATAATTTCAAATATTCTGAGTGACGAATATTGGAAAAAAAACCTGTCATGCTAGATATCTCGAAAACCGTTAATATATTCGAAGTGAAGATATACATAAAGTGTCTTTTATTTTCTATGTAGAAATCGAAAAAACGATAAAAAATATAGGTTGCCATTTGAAAAAACACAGTTGGGATCCGCCCAGAAAAAATTGAATACCCTGTGTGACCGCCAATATTTTTATTTTGTCGAGCTCGAGTAATAAGGTGATATTATAGAAATTTTGATTTCTATCTGTTTCCTAAATAGAGATAGGGAACACCGCGCCACTGTTGCAGGACCCTGTATATGATCATGTAACACAATTTTCTTTCTTTCGTCATTTTTATATTTCATGTTTTTCTACTGTTCCACCAAATCAAACCCCTCCGAAATTGTTTTCTGGCTATGGCCTTGGGAGGGGAAAATGGATGATTAGGGTTTAGGTAAGGTGGAATATCAGCTCAGTAATCAATTTTGAGCAACCTATGTAGGCATAATCAGGGTTCAGATTGGTCAATATTGGGTTCAGGTTGAGTTCAGCTGATAATCAAAATTGAGGTGAGGTTTGGTTAGGTTTAGGGTGAATTGAGTTCTTGTAAGGTTAGATTACGCAATTCATAAAAATTATTTGATGTGTGATTCAACAAGTGATTCAACTTCACCATTCTATTTTCATGGTGATGAATCAATTCAGTAAATACCGACTCCACGTGCATGCTACAAAATAGTAAATTTAATGGTGACCCAGTTACACTGTGTCAAAGAAACGCTTGAGCTTCGTCGGTGTTACGAAAATCCCTCTAAAAGTTAAACACACACACAGACAATTTCTTCTTCGAAGCGGAAGTTTCCTGAGTAAACTCAGCGGTGAACTTTCAGTATATGCGGTTTATCTAGAGGACTAGAGCGGCTGGTGCACGTAATGTTGTTTGCCGTCGAAAATAGAGGTGCTTTCTGTTTATATTCCGATAAAAATTTCATCTGGAGTACGTGCTCTTGATGGACGTTCTCGTTCACTAAATACGAAGTTGTTCTTCTTGAGATCGGTTTCGTTGGAGTTCCTGGAGTTACTTGATTGGTTATTATTCGGCAACCATTATCAGTGACAGCATAGGATATCACTTGTGAAGATTTCCTTTGAATGGTTTTTCACAATTTTGAGAAAGGCTCAACTCGACTAGGAAGAAGTATGAAAGATCGGTTCCATCTGGAATCCGCACATATTGTCTATTTAACGTTCATGAAGAAGTTCGTATGAATTTGTTCAGGGAAAAGCTGAAAAATTCAACTTGTGAATTGCAACCAAGAAACCAATAATATCTTATGTCGATGCTTCTAACAGAAAAGTATCTGCTACATGGACTGAAAAGTATCGGGCCTAACACATAGATGGGCGCTAATCGTATTGCATTCACTGCTTTTTCAGTCAGTACTAACCTTCAAAGGAAAGCTGTTGAAATTTCATGATACTCTACTCATAAGTTTGTAAGTTAGTGTGCTAAAAATGACTCTACTTTTGTTATTTTCAAAACAATGGATCACACACGATTTCATGTTTTACTTTACAATGCTTCTTGATGGAAAAAAATACCGTTAAAGTGAAGCAATGACTTGAAAAGTGTTATAAAGAGTCCACTACATTATAAACTAGTCTAATCAACAAGTTCAAAAACATGAAAAATAGAGATAAAGGTCCTAAAAATATCAGCGGTAGCTCATTCGATTCTGAATCACCTCTAGAAAAATGTTTTTGGAGGATTTTGGAGCAGATAAAAAATTGCAATTGTTATTAACAAAATAAGATATAAAAAATGGTATTTAGTTTTTCGTTAATAACTCAAAAAATATTAATATTTAAGCAATTTTGAAAAAATCTCGTTAGAGAGGAGGAAATTTCCGAACAAAAAGTCACGACTTCCGAAACTCTATCTCCATTATTTATAATTTTAATTTGACTTTGAAAATAGGGTTCCGCGCGGCTGTTACGGCATGCACGCGCTGCCGCTAAAGAGAGTTTATCAAAAGAAATTATTTTTTTTATTACATAAGATATCATTTTAAAAATTTGAAAAAATTCTAGTATCTTCTTAACACTTGAATGAATCGAGTCCCATCGAAAAAAAAGTTTTATCACCGTTTTTCAAAAAGTTATTCAATTGTTGACTAACAAATTTTTTCCCAATCTCCGTTGGCATAAATAATGGGATAAAAGGTATAAATAATTGGCCTATAAATTTTAAACTTCGTGGAGCCCTTTTGATATATACTTCATACGATCCTGCGGTAAAAGTTCATAAAAATTTATTAATTTGTTAATTATGATTTTTTATAACTATTGCAAAATGAAATTGTTAATAATTTTTTTTTCAATTGATATTAAGCTATGTCTGTTTTTACATTAAACAATGGCAGTTATGAACATAGGATATGAATTTTTTACGTAATTTGTTTATTAAATTGTTTTGAACAAATAGAGATATCCAATATTTTAGAAATTTTTTTTTGGTATTTTGTTGTCTAGAGATAATTATGATTAAAAAAAATGTTTTCTTAATTATATTTTTAATTGTTTAAAATGATTTTTTGCTATTTCGATTGTTCAAATTTGGTTAACGAATAATTTTGCTTTTGAAAATCATAATTTACACTTTTAAATAGTTTGGCAAAAAAAGAATTCATTTATTATTTAATTGTTTAACAGTTTGTTATAAACAAATATTGACCAATGGTATTTTTTTTTCTGAAGCAGAAAAAAATTATAAAAACAGCTATATATAAAAAAGTGCCATAAATTCTTTTTATTTATTATAATACTTATAATATATATATATATATATATATAAAAGTGCCATATTTTTTTTCATTTATTATAATACTTGCAATATATATTATATATATATATATATATATATATATATATATATATATATATATATAATATATATATATAGCTGTTTTTATAATTTTTTTCTACTTCAGAAAAAATATAACGTTGGTCAATATTTGTTTATAACAAACTGTTAAAATAATGAACAATTAAGTAATAAATATTTTTTTGCCAAACTATTTAAAAGTGTAAATTGTGATTTTTAAAAGCAAAATTATTTCTCAACTAATTATTTAAACAATCGAAATATGAAAAATTCGATTTTAAACAGTTAAAAATCAAAATTGAGAAAAATATTTTTTAAAGAAATCATAATTATCTCTAGAATACCAAAAAAAAAAATTTCGAAAATATTGAATTTCTCTATTTGTTTGAAACAATTTAATAAACAAATCACTTAAAAATTCATATCCTATGTTAATATTTGCCATTGTTTAATGTGAAAACAGATATAGCTAAATATCAATTGAAAAAAAAAATTTATCAAAAATTTTTAGAAATTTCATTTTGCAATAGTTATAAAAAATCATAATTAACAAATTAATAAATTTTTATGAACTTTTATCGCAGGATCGTATGAAGTATATATATCAAAAGGTCTCCACGAAGTTTAAAATTGATGGGCCAGTTATTCAAACCTTTTATTCCATTATTTATGCCAACGGAGATTGTGAAAAAATGTGTTAGTTAGCAATTGAATAACTTTTTGAAAAATGGTAATGAAACTTTTTTTTTACGAAACTCGATTCATTCAAGTGTTGTGAAGATACTAGATCTTTTTCAAATTTTTAAAATTACATTTTATGTTATAAAAAAATTATTTCTTTTGATAAACTCTCTTTAGCGGCAGCACGCTTATGCCGTAACAGCCGCGCGGAACCCTATTTTCAACGTCAAATTAAAATTATAAATAATGTAGATAGAGTTTCGGGAGGCGAAACTTTTTCATTGGAAATTTCCTTCTCTTCAATTAGGTTTTTTCAAAATTGCTTAAATATTCATATTTTTCGATTTATTAACGAAAAACTAAATACCATTTTTTATTTATTTTGTTAATAACAGTTGCAATTTTTTACCGGCACCAAAATCCTTCAAAAACATTTTTCTAGAGGTGATTCCGAATCGAATGAGCTATCGCTCATATTTTTAGGATCTTTATTTCCATTTTTCATGTTTTTGAACTTGTTGATTAGACTAAAACGACAATTGAACGTTGCTTTGCTGACTCCAAATGTGGTCGTAGAGATACCGATGATGCAGAACGCAGTGGATGTCCAAATGTGGCAGTAACACCAGTAAACATAAAATAATCCACAAAATCGTTTTGAATAATCGAAAAGCATGAGCATTTGACTATGAGAAAGCTTTATTCAAAAAGGGTGCCGCGCGAGCTCACTGCTGGCCAAAAACAAGAACGTCTTGATGGTTCTGAGCAGTGTTTGGCCAAGTTTAAACAAAACAAACCGGAATTTTTGCGTCGATATGTGACAATGGATGTAACAGTAGCTACTGCTAGCGAAACATGTTGTGATATTTCCCAAATGATGTTTGTGGATATCAAATCGTGAGGTGTAGTTTTTGAAAAAAAAAAGATATCAACTAGATGGTATATAAAAGATGAGTAGTAACAGATTTCTTAACTAGCGCTAATATCGTTCTCAAAAAATGAAAATCAATATGGTAACATCTCTAAGAAACAGAGTAGTTGAACTATCTCTCTGAGACAAAATAGTTTAATTGTTTTATTGGTTCGAGCTTTTATGTGTCCTGTATACATTATGTTACGTCGTTGCCACATTGATATGTTAAATAATTCATACCCACTCGAATAATTGTTTTTATGCCCTAGTATGATTGTAATATGGAACTAACTATTCTGAATACTCCTGATTTGTTCTGTGTTATGGGACAGTATTCTCAGGAACACATTTCAATTTCTAGCTTTTCAGCTTCTTTTATTTATATATTATTCGAACTTATTTTATTGTTAGAAGAATTTTATAACATTTTTTATATTTTTTATATACCATTTTTGCCTTTTTGGACTTGTATTTATATTAAGATTTCCTATTTTCAAATAAATAAATAAATTTAAAAGAATATAAGAAATATAGATACTTATTTGAAATTTTCACTCGAAACACCTATCTAGCGAATTGCTATTTTGCAATACAAAAGTGAGTTACTCCTGTTCTCAGATTGTTACCATTCATATGTGACTCCACAGTTGATTAACACCTTCAAAATCGAAAACGCAAACAAAAATATGACCACTATTTTCGAATTATATCCCAAACACCCATTTCTAAAAGAAAAATCGAATGTTGTTCATAAAATACCTTGATCAGGCTACCATAAAAAGTATATTGGTCAGACGTCTAGGAAACTCAATAATCGTACCATAAAAGCGATTTTAAATCTAATATAAATTCATGTGCCTTATAAGAACATGTTGACCAGCATGACCATTGTATAGATTCTAATAACATAGAAATTTTGGATGCTTCAAATGCGAGTCAACCCAGCCTTCAGAATCATTCATGTATATATAAAAAAAGGTTAGCATGGCTGGCTACAACAATTAGGTTGGATCCGATATTGCCGTAGGAGATAAACAAAATGAGAATTCAATAAAACATTTTGATAACTGTCTTGAAGGACTTGTCCAAGTCAATTGTCATGTCACTATAAAATATGAAATGTAATGAAGTGTCCATGGAACATATAACTTTGATTCTTTCCGTGTGACATATTGAGGCATACTCCCCTGGTCTAGTTACTGGTTTCCGCAGTGCAGATGTATCTTTCAAACTAGTTGAGGCATATAATTTGTGTGTCAATGGACAATGTACACACATCGGAAAAGTCTAGGGATATTTTTATAACATACTAAATATCATAAAAATAAATGCATGAGGTCGTTTAATTTCGATTAAATTGGTACACTCGACCACCCTGTAGATTTCTATGGGTTGAACAAAGCCTGCAAAAATGGTAACTAATCTTTTATCAAGTTTTTTACAAACTGTAGGTTTTCGGCTGAAATGAATAATCTGAAAGTGTCGAGTTTGTACATTCTATGCAGTTCTTGCTCAGCAATTAAACTGGAAATATTGTGCTTTAACATGGAACGCCATCTCTTACCATTGGCTGAGATGAATAAAGCTGTAGGGCTATTTCAAGGTGGCATGCGACAAAATGATGTTGCTCTTCGTTTGGGGGTCTACCAAAGTGTTATCAGTCGATTGTGGCGGCGTTTCCCTGAAACTGGCAGTCCAGCCGAACAACATCCAGGGCGAGGACGCGCTACAACTGCAGTTCAAGACCGATTTTTGGTCTTAACCGCAAGAAGACAACCGACAGTCACAGCACCTGAGTTGGTTAACGTGTTGCAGCAGACGCACCAGGTAACCGTTGGTCGTGATACTGTCAGAAATCGACTGCATGAAGCAGATCTCCACTACAGAAGGCCACTTAGATGTCCACCTTTGTCGGGAGGCAATCGCGGTAGAAGATTAGAGTGGTGTCAAGAACATCAAAACTGGGATGCAAATGATTGGGCCACAGTTTTGTTTACAGACGAATCCAGATTTGGATTTCATCCAGATTCTCGTCGAGTAAGACTGTGGAGACGACCTGGAAATAATGAACGTTTGAGACCCGTCCAGGAGGTCCACACATACAGAGGTGGTACAGTAATGCTATGGGGCGGAATCATGATCGGCGGCAGAACCGATCTCGTTTTTCCAAATCGCTCCCTCACAGCTCGACATTACCTCGACACCATTCTTCTACCTATCGTCCGTCCGTTTGCTGGTGCTGTTGGTGAAAACTTCCACCTAATGCACGATAATGCTCGTCCACATGTCGCGCGTCTAGTGACTGACTGGCTCACCAACGAAGAAGTTGATGTATTGCCATGGCCAGCACAATCACCGGACCTGAATCACATCTAGCATGTGTGGGACATGCTTCAACGAAGAATTACTCCGTATGTGGGGAACATTCACAAAACGTTTCAATTGAGAGAGCTTTTAATCGCTGAATGGGCAAATGTACCTCAACAAGACATTGACAATCTCATTTTGTCGATGCACGATAGATGTAGGGCCGTAATAAACCAGCGTGGAGGCCATACTTTGTACTGATTCCAATTTTTTTTGTATTATGATTTTTTTTCTGGGTGCCAAAGAAGAGCCATATTTTTTTAGTTTTGCTTATATGCGCACTCAGTATTTTTGACCATTAAATAAATTTTGTTGTAAGTTACATTCGTTTAATAATCACCCGTCAACTTTTTTTTTCCTTAAGCGATCTAAAAAAAAATTATTGCCATTTTTAAAACTATCCCTAGACTTTTCCGATGTGTGTATTTAGCGTAGTACTCGTACTTTTTTGTCAGATTGTCAAATCAATTGCTAGATTTGAAAATTGATCCTTGTTAATGCAAGTTTGACGTTGATTTTTGTTGCAGTTAGACAGATTCAAAGAACCTCCAGCGTTTGGGCCCATGTGCGATTTATTGTGGTCGGATCCCTTGGAAGATTTCGGAAATGAAAATAACGCAGAACACTTCTCACACAACTCTGTAAGAGGCTGCTCATATTTCTATAGGTGAGTAGATTCTTTGATATTGGATATTTCCTCTCACAGATAAGATTTTGTTAAATGAAGATGGTTTATTATAATACGTAAAATTTTTAGCTCTATGACTTATTGACCACGCCAGATTTTTACCTCCAGCGTTTTTGTGTGAAAGTTAATGAGAAACCTGTTGAAAATAATTTTGATCCACAGCTCAGTTTCTATGCCTTTATAAGTTACGACCTGTAAGTTCAGATAGCTTCGAAATCCTAGGACAAGTAAGTACGTAAACCGATGACATTCAACGGTTACAATCTGGTTCAAGCGTTACGAGCAACGTGGGCTTGAGAACGTTCTTCATTAAACCCTTCCAAGTAATAGAATTGGGTATTTGCTCGTTTGATAGGGATATTGAGAACTCGACCAGTTCATAAAAAGTGGAGTTAAACAAAAGCGATTCGTAATAATCTTATTACCAAGTAATTTCCTACAGGCCGTCGACGGTTTAATTAGGTGGCAAATGCAGTGCGGTCATCAGATATGGTTATATATCGCAACAAGTGGACTTAGCTGCTAGGACAGACAGGACATCCTCTTAATCATGTATCCAGATGTAGAGAAAGTGAAAAATGATTGATAAAAGCTTAGATTGCATGATTAGAGAACGATTGGTGTACACGACCGTTATAGGAGGGACAGGTTCTTGGACAGCACGACATCGAAGTACACTTTCACCACAAATCTCACAGTTATAGTCACAAACCGTGAAGAATGAATGATAGACAGTCATCAACAACGAAATTGGTATACAGTACAGAGGGTCAAAAACCGAACTGGAATATATTGTATGAGCCTAAATTACGTTATAGTCACCCTTCCAGTCAATACACATCGTCGTCCAGGTAGAAATGTATTCAATCTTACAAGGTATAACAAGTTACAAACGATCAAACTGCGTTTGGGGCAGGAAGCACTCAAAAATCGCGTCGAGAATGGTCTGAGAAAATGGTGGGCAATACTCGGTGCTACAACAATTAGAAATCATAGGGAGTGGAAAAATATTAGTGTATCAATCATAGATCACCAATTTCGAATGGGATTGGAACCCACACGTAGTACCATCGGAGATGAATAGTAGCGATACAGCATATTGCATAATTTTGTCATGCATCACCGATTTGCAAAAAATGTGGGTTCTGGTTCTATTCACCCTTTATTTAAAAAAATAATAGAGGTATAGAGATACCTGGCACAAGATGCAGGGCATACCGCCAGAATATGCGGTCTCGGCCTATATCCATAGATATAACGTGGCCCTGAGAGTGCTTTATTATCACCTACGGCATTCTTACTGTATTGACGAGACACCGGTGTTGCCCTACGCTTCGGGGGATATTAAATCCGTTGTGGGAGAAGTGCCGAATTTATTGAAACTATTCGTTCCCCACCCCAGGCTCATACACACTTATAAGCCTGATGGAGTCCTCCTCGACCACCAGAGCAAAAGAATATTTGTCGTGGAGTTTTATGCTCCTGGTGGGACGAATATCATCCGAAAAGAAGAGGAAAAACGACTAACGTATATCCTCGCTACTCTCTTGCCGATCAAATGCAAAATAATGACATTCTCGGCTCATTTTGCCTGCTCAGGGCACATGATAATGCGGCGCGCTCTCTCGAATGTATCGAGGATTTGGGGACCCAATGACCACTTTCCCACTGTGTGGGAAGTAGTCCTTGGGTGGGAGGTGTGGTCACTCACCCTCACGGTGTGGAGAGTGCTCGGTCATTGATTGAGGATGCCGGCGCTCCCTCCCGACTCTATCGGGGATTTGAGGATGGGGCCTGACCAGCATAATCTTATGGGTAATAATGATACGCACGAAAGCAGAAATTTTGGCCAGACAAATACAGAAGGTTGTCATTCCTGGCTAATTGCGTTCGCACATGATTCACGAACGTAATGACCACTTATCCCAACGGTGTAAGGAGTTGTTATTGGTTGAGAATGCTGGCGCGTCCACCCGACTGTATCAGGGCTTTGGAGGTAGGGCCAGACCAGCGCAATCTTATGAATAATAATGATATGCACGAAAGCAGAAATATATCCAGACAAGAGCAGTAGGTTGTCATTCTTGGCTCATTGCGATCGCACATGATTCACGGACCCAATGACCACTTACCCCAATGATGTGGGAAGTGGTCATTGATTGAGGATGTTGGCGCGCCCTCCCGATTGTATGGGGGCTTTGGGGATGGGGCCTGACCAGCACAATCTTATGGATTACAATGATACGCACGAAGGCAGAAATCTTGGCCAGACAAATGCAGAAGGTTGTCATTCTTGACTCATTGCGTTCGCACATGATTCACGGTCCCTATGACCACTTACCCCACTGTGGGGGAAGTAGTCTTTGGGTGAGAGGAGTGGTCACTCACCCTCACGGTGTGGAGAGTGGTCGGTCATTGATTGAGGATGCCGGCGCTCCCTCCCGACTCTATCGGGGATTTGGGGATGAGGCCTGACTAGCATAATCTTTATGGATAATAATGATTCGCACAAAAGCAGAAATTTTGGCCAGATAAATACAGAAGGTTGTCATTCCTGGCTAATTGCGTTCGCACATGTTTCACGAACCTAATGACCACTTATCCCAACGGTGTAAGGAGTGGTCATTGGTTGAGGATGCTGGCGCGTCCACCCGACTGTATCGGGGCTTTGGAGATAGGGCCAGACCAGCGCAATCTTATGAATAATAATGATATGCACGAAAGCAGAAATATATCCAGACAAGAGCAGTAGGTTGTCATTCTTGGCTCATTGCGATCGCACATGATTCACGGACCCAATGACCACTTACCCCAATGATGTGGGAAGTGGTCATTGATTGAGGATGTTGGCGCGCCCTCCCGACTGTATCGGGGCTTTGGGGATGGGGCCTGACCAGCACAATCTTATGGATAACAATGATACGCACGAAGGCAGAAATCTTGGTCAGACAAATGCAGAAGGTTGTCATTTTTGACTCATTGCGTTCGCACATGATTCACGGTCCCTATGACCACTTACCCCACTGTGGGGGAAGTAGTCTTTGGGTGAGAGGAGTGGTCACTCACCCTCACGGTGTGGAGAGTGGTCGGTCATTGATTGAGGATGCCGGCGCTCCCTCCCGACTCTATCGGGGATTTGGGGATGAGGCCTGACTAGCATAATCTTTATGGATAATAATGATTCGCACAAAAGCAGAAATTTTGGCCAGATAAATACAGAAGGTTGTCATTCCTGGCTAATTGCGTTCGCACATGTTTCACGAACCTAATGACCACTTATCCCAACGGTGTAAGGAGTGGTCATTGGTTGAGGATGCTGGCGCGTCCACCCGACTGTATCGGGGCTTTGGAGATAGGGCCAGACCAGCGCAATCTTATGAATAATAATGATATGCACGAAAGCAGAAATATATCCAGACAAGAGCAGTAGGTTGTCATTCTTGGCTCATTGCGATCGCACATGATTCACGGACCCAATGACCACTTACCCCAATGATGTGGGAAGTGGTCATTGATTGAGGATGTTGGCGCGCCCTCCCGACTGTATCGGGGCTTTGGGGATGGGGCCTGACCAGCACAATCTTATGGATAACAATGATACGCACGAAGGCAGAAATCTTGGTCAGACAAATGCAGAAGGTTGTCATTTTTGACTCATTGCGTTCGCACATGATTCACGGTCCCTATGACCACTTACCCCACTGTGGGGGAAGTAGTCTTTGGATGAGAGGAGTGGTCACTCACCCTCGCGGTGTGGAGAGTGGTCGGTCATTGATTGAGGATGCCGGCGCTCCCTCCCGACTCTATCGGGGATTTGGGGATGGGGCCTGACGAGCATAATCTTATGAATAATAATGATACGCACGAAAGCAGAAATTTTGGCCTGACAAATACAGAAGGTTGTCATTTCTGGCTAATTGCGTACGCACATGATTCACGGACCTAATGACCGCTTATCCCAACGGTGTAAGGAGTGGTCATTGGTTGTGGATGCTGGCGCATCCACCCGACTGTATCGGGGCTTTGGAGATAGGGCCAGACCAGCGCAATCTTATGAATAATAATGATATCCACGAAAGCAGAAATATATCCAGACAAAAGCAGTAGATTGTCATTCTCGGCTCATTGCGATCGCACATGATTCACGGGCCCACTGACCACTTACCCCAATGATGTGGGAAGTGTTCATTGATTGAGGATGCCGGCGCTCCCTCCCGACTCTATCGGGGATTTGGGGATGGGGCCTGACTAGCATAATCTTTATGGATAATAATGATTCGCACAAAAGCAGAAATTTTGGCCAGATAAATACAGAAGGTTGTCATTCCTGGCTAATTGCGTTCGCACATGTTTCACGAACCTAATGACCACTTATCCCAACGGTGTAAGGAGTGGTCATTGGTTGAGGATGCTGGCGCGTCCACCCGACTGTATCGGGGCTTTGGAGATAGGGCCAGACCAGCGCAATCTTATGAATAATAATGATATGCACGAAAGCAGAAATATATCCAGACAAAAGCAGTAGGTTGTCATTCTCGGCTCATTGCGATCGCACATGATTCACGGGCCCACTGACCACTTACCCCAATGATGTGGAAAGTGGTCATTGATTGAGGATGTTGGCGCGCCCTCCCGACTGTATCGGGGCTTTGGGGATGGGGCCAGACCAGCGCAATCTTATGGATAACAATGATACGCACGAAGACAGAAATCTTGGCCAGACAAATGCAGAAGGTTGTCATTCTTGACTCATTGCGTTCGCACATGATTCACGGTCCCATTTCTTCCTTCGTGCGTTCCCACATGATTCACGGATCACTTACCCCATGATGTGGTGAATGGTGAGGGGAGAGGTCATTGGTTGAGGATGCTGGCGCGCCCTTACGACTGTGTCGGAGCCTTAGGGACAGGGCGTGACACACTTACCCGTTGATAAAAATAATATTAATATTTATTTCACTTGTTGAAATGTAAGAATCGTGAATGAATAATACTCTCAAATACAATGCTGCGAAACATTTTGAGATGTTTCATCCAAATTTAGGCTCCGGGTCATGGGAAATCATTAGATTCTGCATTGTTTTCCGCGGAATTGGTCAGATATAGAACCCAGTCAGCAAAAAAAAACATATCCCTCACTTGTGTGGACTGATCCATATTTTCATTTGTTAAATAGTCATAGATGATTTTCTTCCTTATAAACCCTGGACATATTCCGAATACATTTCTGAAAATAGTCGCTTTTCCATTTTTTGGGGATTTTTCAAAATTTCGTTCATCACCTGATTATCCAGTTCGAATGTTTCCCACGCAACTTTCGAACCCAACATGTCGAGCTTTCTGTTCGAACTTGTTAATGGGTCGCGTTTTTTAAACGGTCTAATTCGGAATGATAATGTGTGGAACAAGTGTTTTATTGGGTTCAGGAAAGTTTTAACACGCCGCATTAGACCACATTAGCGACTTGCTTATGTCGGGGGAAGTTTATGAATGATTCAAGAAGTTGGCAGAGGAGACGACGCGAAGAGCGGTTTAGCCGAGTGAAAAGAGTGCGTGATGGGAATGTATGTGGGAGGCCGTTACTCGGATTTCCGAGGGGTAGATGTTATTTTTATATATCATCGATGTAACACAGATAATAATGATAATGAAGCAATAATTTTCCCACGGTAACAACCATTTACTCAACAAATTCAAACTAGAAATGAAGTTTAGTAGACTCTTATTGTATATTCCCTCATCTGCAGCTGAATCATGAATCATAATTGAGTCGGTTGAAAAGTGTCAAATGTGGTATTCATTTTGAACATTTAATATTGTTGTATGATGTGATAACAATTCTCGAAAGACTTCTCTTCTTGTATACGGCGAATAACAAAAATATGAAGTACTCGCTCTTTTCAATTGAAAAAATTAATTTCAAATCAATTAGTACTTTATTACCTGAAGAATAGAAACGTTTAATGCACTGCATAGTTTTTTAAAATCAGTTGTGTGTTTCATCTTTGGCCACCAGACCATAGATGCATATGTTCATTGGTTCAACCACCGTGATGTAGAGTCAATACATCAGGTCTTGTTTCAGCCACATGTCTTTCCATGAGTCCATCCGGCCAGCATCAGTGCTACCTCAGCCAGGTCTCTAGTATCACTTTCAGATGTATGACCTTCCCCTTCACCTAGAAGTTTCAAAGGTCCTAAGCCCTCTGTGTTAGTCCTCTTGGTGAATGCTACTATTGTCCTTTTCGATGGGCTTATGTTCAGTCCTTTTTTCTCGTTCGTTCTTTTTGTAATATTCAGGGCTCACTGCATGAGTGCCTTCACAATATTATTTTATTTGACCCGGACTAGAATAACTAAGTTATTTGCATAGCCCAGTGCTTTGCGTTCATCACAAGGCTCCATAATAGTAGGGACGAAACCCTCCCTAAGGAAATCAGTTCAGGAGTGAGTCTACAGAGGAGATGGATGTCCAGTTTACGACTCCAACTGACGTCCCTGTAAATTTAGTTCAGGTGCGAGAGCTGCGGCGTACGCAGAATCTGTCGCAGGGGGGGAAACAAACCTCCCATGAGCAGGTTATCAAACGTTTGCGATCAAGTGATGATTCACCAAAACCAGAGGCGAAAAAGACCTGCGCGGCTGAATCTAAGGCATCGTCAGGTGTAGCTGACATGTAAAAACCCTCATATGGGAAGGTTGCCGTGTGTATCAAGGTGGGAATCTTGCAACTTGATTATCCGACTATCTCATTAACAGAGCATATACTTTGTGCCTGCCCCGCTGTGGACCGAATCAGGTCTTTAGAGTTCGGCAGAGCCGAATTGATAAATGTGCTACATGAACGACATGGAGCAAACTAGTGAGACTCTGAACATTTTAGAAGAATAAAAATCTCAATGAAGGGTGGTTTCGTATTTATTCATTTGATTCCATCGGTCTTTGGAGGAAAATATTATTTACTTCGAAGGAAATGAATTATTTTTACTAATAATGTTTTTTTTTGTTTCAGCTACGCTGCGTGTTGTGATTTTCTACAAAATAATAATCTCCTATCGATAATTAGAGCACATGAGGCACAAGATGCAGGGTAAGTTTATTACAATGAGTGATTTTTTTGCTGGTATCTTTTTGGCAACACTGTTTTTGACACATCACGCGTGAATCTTGTCAAACTTGTTCAGTTTGGTTTATAATTTAACCATGAATCGACTTACGAATGAACAACGCTTGCAAATTATTTAATCTCATTATCAAAATTCATGCTCGGTAAAGAAAGTGCATCATGCACTTCTTCCAATTTATGGGCAGTTTCGTCGGCCTACTGAGGGAGCTATTCGGAAGCTTGTGACTAAATTATTGGACATTAAACCACCAACACGCATACGTAGAGTGAGGACCGAAGAAAATATTGCGGCTGTATCCGCCAGTGTTCTAGATGACCGTGAAATGTTGATTCGCCGCCGTTCGCAGCAATTGGGCCTCTGTTACTCCACTACGTGGAAAATTTTGCGAAAGGATTTGGGTGTAAAACCTTATAAGATACAGCTGGTGCAAGAATTCAAGCCACACGACCTCCCACAACGTTTAACATTTGGTGAATAGGCGCTGGCAAAGTTGGAGGAAGATTCTCATTTTAATAGAAAAATTGTGTTCAGCGACGAGGCTCATATCTGGTTGAATGGATACGTTAACAAGCAAAACTGCCGCATCTGGAGTGGGGACCAGCCACAAGCATTGCAGGAGCTACCGATGCATCCCGAAAAAGTCACTGTTTGGTGTGGATTATGGGTCGGTGGCATCATCGGGCCGCACTTCTTACTGTGAATGGCAAGCGCTACTGTATGATGATTGACGATTTTTTCTTGGCCAAAGTGGAAGAATTGGACATGCCTGACGTGTGGTTTCAACAAGACGGTGCCACATGCCACACGACACGCTAAACAATGGCCCAATTAAGAGCCGCCTTCGGTGAACAGTTTATCTTACGTTTGGGGCCCTTCAATTGGCCGCCTAGATCATGTGATTTAACGCCTTTGGATTATTTCTTTGGGGTCATGTTAAGGCTCATGTCTACCGGGTTGAAACAATCAACGACTGATGCTCTGAAAGCCAATATTGAAGCATTTATACGTGAAATACCGGTCAATATGTTAGAGAGAGTGAGCCAAAATTGGACCTTGCGCATGGGCCATGTAAAGCGGAGCCGCCGACAACATTTGCATGAAATCATCTTCAAACATTGAATTATATTGATCGTTCTATCGATTCCAATGAATATTTCATCAATTTTTCCAAATTTTTTGTGTTGTTTTGAAAGTCAAATCATATACCTCATAAAAAATCACCCGTTACATGCTTTTCCGAGAGTGGGATACTAAAATGGTTCATGAACTGATATCATTGAACAACAATTAGGTTGGGTCCTAAGTGAGTGGGTCTATTCGACCCTAAACCGCAACCCGCAAGGGTTTATTGTGGCTCACACTTATTCATACTCGACCAAATAAACCCAGCTTCTCAACGAAGCCGATTAGTTTGTATGGTGAGTGGTCTTTCAGGTCAGATAGTAAAAGTGCGGGTCTGCCGAACTCTAAGAACCTGATTCGGTCCCCAGCGGGGCAGGCGCAAAGTATATGCTCTGCTGTTTCATCATTTTCCAAACAGAGGCGACACACACTGTCTCTGCATATGATGATTCAAATGACAGTAAGAAGACATGTTAGACGTCGTAGTTCATCCCTACTTTAGTCCAACAACTGTTTGGTATCAAGTTTCAAAGGGTGAATAAACGGCTTGGAGTAAACCAATATTGGAATATTCTTCCAGAAGTCCATAAATCTTCTTCTCATCCAGGTGTTCAATCTTTGTTTGGCAAAGCCTAAACCGATGCCAATGACAGGTGACAGATTGTGGTCCGATGAAGCTGCTTGCAGCACTAAACAACAATTATCTCTATGAATATATCAAATAATATTTTCTTATACAAACTTTTGAATAACATAAAGATTAACTTAATTCAAATTATTGACATATATAGTTGAGGAAATGTATGTTGAAGGTTCAGACTCCAATTGTACAAAATATCTCAACAGATTTGAAGTCTCTGAGATCATAGGCTTCCACGGCTGGAGTCACAATTGAAGAGACCAAAATTCGGGTTGGTAGGCCGCTCTAAAATGGAAGTTAAGTACCAAACGTTTTTTCTGCTAGTGCGGCAGACATCATCAATATTCGAAAGTCTCAGCGATTACTGACTTATTTGAAGTCTATAAGAAGAAAAAAATTAAAATGAAACAAAGGCACTGGTGCAGCTGAGCAAACTAGTTTCGTCCAATCGGCTGAAATCTGGATGGGGGGGTATCAGGCGACTTAGCATTATGGTATTTGACTTTGAGGCCCGTACCGTTTGTCTCGAAGAAAACCCGTCCCCTTATTTTCTAGCCAAACTTCGTATTCAAACTCGACCAGAAGAATCCAGTCTGATAACGAAACCGATTGCTGTATTTGATAAGTGATCTTTCAGGTCAACTGGCAAGAGTTAGAATCTGTGAAACGCGAAAAACCTGATTCAGATAGTGATTCTGCTACCTTCAAGGTTGATAGACCATGGTACATTCTCCCAAATCAAGTGAACATGTGATGGATGCTTTTCAGGGAGCTAGGAGAAGCTCTCTTGGTTCTCTAAGATAACCTGATCGTATGATCTGACAGAGAATTTGTGAACAAATTTTGGTACCAAAAGTCTTTCAAGATATTTATGTTTCAGTTGAAGGCTCTTTGAAAATTCACGATTTTATGTTTGTTTCAGATATAGGATGTATAGAAAAAGTCAAACGACAGGCTTCCCATCACTAATAACAATATTCTCAGCACCAAATTATCTGGACGTTTATAATAATAAGGTGAGTTTTGAACATTATTTTCTTGAAAGCTCTCGTTGTGTGTTTAGTTAAATCTGTAATGTAAGGCTATACATTTTCATTGAATAATTTACGCCTCTGTTGAATATCAAATCCTAGTATATAATTATCTGGTTAATGAAATCTAAAATTAAAATATCTCATCTGTTTCTAACCACGTTTCATAGCTTTTCATAAAACTGTAGTGAAATTTTTGTTTCATACGACTCAGTAACTGGTAACTGAAAGCACTAACTGTTCAATTCGTGGGCCACAATTGCGACTGATTAACATGTTCACGAAATAATGCCTCTGCTGGTGATAAATCTTCATGTGTCTAAGATGACACACATATTAACTACAACAAAGAGGGTCTGTTAACTTAATGACTAATACTTAGTCCAGTCAAACAGATTTATTCATGTAAATATAATATTACGAACACAAAACTATAGAATTTCTAATCCAACAACGGATCACTTTGGTTTTGATTTTGGAACCTGCTTTCTTCTGGTTGCCTTACAGAAGAAGCCGAAGAGACATGTAGAAAGCGATTTTTTATTCGCCGTTGATGTTGAACTTTGGAGAAACCCTTGTCAATTTGAATGAGCAAGTTTTGAGTTTTCAGTCGATCTTATAGATTACGTGTTGAAACAGTGCTGTCTGGTTTGTTTCGAAGTGGTTGACAATGTTCCATGGTGAATTTCATTAGTTTGGACTTCCATTGTCTGGAGGTACTCCGATTAAATGGTCCTTCGAGCCGGATCAATTGGTTCAAAAATTATGTAGTACTTTGAGATGGTGAATAATCTTTTGGACATATCAAAGCAATGAAAATCATGATGTCGACTAAAATATGCGACAAATTCAGTTGCATGACTTGCATTCACAGGACAGCTCGCATCACGGGGGACACTGATTGTCGGTCTATTTGTCTACAGTAAACACGAAACTTTATCCGAGACGATATTCCGTATAAGAGCTGATCTGCCGTTAATGCAGTTCATATGTATTATAGCGTTGTCATATAAATATTCATTATCAGCAGCGTTTCGAATCCTTTTAAGATGCTAATTACTTTCAATTGTTCTGCAGCAATTAAGCCGGCACAATGGTCGCAATGCTGACTTTCGCTCATTAGTCGATTCGCTTCGTACGCCAGACAAGAATTCGCATTGTGCTCCATTCGAATGGCGCCGAAAGTTGAGAACTTTGAAGGGTCATTTCAAACACGGATACGACTCGGCATCTTGCCTCCCCTATTGTTGTGTTTCTTGTTAACTCCTCGAGTGTTTAACGATTTCTATGTGGTTCTTCGAGGTAACCACGGACTAAGTTTGTTTGTTTGTATGTATGTATGTATATAGTACATACTTAGCACTTAGACCACATGTGACCCATTGTATGGCCTCCCGAGGAGTTGTCCTCCTAGGTCATCGTCCATCCTGCCGTTTCCAGGAAGGTAGACAGGTCACTAGGAAACATTTCCTTCACATCGGCAGGTGTAGGCCAAGGCTCGCCGAACACACACTCTCTTTGGCATTCTTGAGGTTGCGGCCTCCGCGAAGGTTTTGGAACGTGCAGCGACATTACTGTCGTTGCGCGGCTTATTCAACCTTCCTGGGGTTCCCCTACTGGAGGTGTTCAAGAGAGGGCGATTTCCTGCAGGGGCAGCCGGTTCCTTGCCTTTATTAAAGGTGGAGATCTTGGCGTCCGCCGTAGGAAGTGCCCTTGATGTTGGAGGTGGAGTGGGGGAGGAGGAGGGTGCACTTGTAGTTGCTGCCACTCCTGCCTCTTTTGTTCTCTGTCTCCTTTTGGCCTCGGCGCCGCAAATGCGCCGCCTTTGTATTACATCACGAGGTGATCTGCTATGTCCAGCCTCATTCCGAGCGGTAGAGAGTGGACATTTCTGTTCATCCCCAGCCACCGCCATAGATTGAGGTGCACTTCTGACCAGCCTCGGGATTTGTTTCATATGTGTGTTCCCACGAGTAGCAAAGGAAGAGTTGGTCACTTCTGGCAGAGCCCCGCATTACAAGAGGAAGGCTGATTACAATGAGATTTCGCCCGGTTCCCCAATTGGATCGTTCATGACCGCATGTCACCCTGCGGCCATTCAGTTGTCTGCACGATTCCTTACACCTTAGCTTGGGTAGGCTGGTCCACGGTGGCATGTTTCGCAACGGCTTTTGGGGAGTTTTAGTTCCCCTCACCCTACTTATTTCTGCCACAGACCAGGAGACCGGCGATCCCGTCCATAAGGCCGCATATTGGCTTACCAGACAGCGCCCCCAGTCCCCTGTCCGTTCCCCTGTCCGTTTATTCGGATATTCGGTTCCAACATAACCAAACGCTTGTAGCTCGATTTGTAGTCCGAATCTGTAGTTTATCATCGTTTTCAACTTGATCGCCTCAAGCTGCGGTCAGTTATTATCTGTTCATAACATTATTCCATGTATGTTCACGTTACATCATTGTAGCGATCTATAGAAGAATATAAATTACTGTCTGCGCCATGTTGAAACAGCGTGGTGGATGGAAAAATTCGTGGGTTTCTGAAAAATGTTTGAAGGGCCGTATATCTTCAAAAATAAGATTTCAACGATGCTAGTAGCCATACCTTCTGGATCTGACATTATCTCATAGAAATCTAATTACCAGACAATGAAACATGAATCGACGACATAACCAAATACCATCAATTTGACATCAAATAGTAAATACTCACATCACTTCATGGAGTTGGTAACTAAACAATAAGAACACTGTTTTGGTTGGTTTCCAGGTATTGCCGTGGTTTTTTTGGTTATCTCTTCAGTTATATCCAAACGTTTCGACTGCATCTGCGGCAGTCATATTCAGTGGCATGATCAAAGCACTCTTCTTGACGTGTCAACTAAAACTGAAGCTCTCATTTCAGCCGTGTCATTTATAGAGCTAATGTTTCGCAATGGCGGGTTCGCGCGTACTTCCCGCGCGATTTGATTGAATTGGCTTCCTTTTGGCGCTTTTCAATGCTGTGTGCGAGATCTTTGGTAGATATCTACAAATTTTCTTATCGTAGATTCAACAATAATACTGAACTCTATCAGTGACTCACAGGTGTTTTCACGCTTCCTTTAGAGTTTTTCATGCGTTTCAGAACTCGTCAGTAGCCTGGCTGAATATTTCAGGTGCAATTCCAGTGTTTACACAGCTTCTTCAAATGTTATTTTGAACCAGTCTTCTTACCTGCTGTGGATGATTTCAAATTCAGATTTTTTGAGGTACTACTCCGTTATTCACGATTCGCTGGCGTCTCCTCGCTGGGCAATACGCCAATACGAACTTTCAACAGCTTCTTGGTTCTACCGATGTAAATTTTGTCGCATCAACAAGCTAACCGATGATCGTCATTGTCTGCGTTCAGTGGCTTGAATAATATGAGGTTCTTACTTAGATCCAGCTCTACGATTATTTTTCACCGTGAAGCAGGGATAGAACTGATTGTGGTGGCTTCTCTTCCTTGCGGACTTTTTTTGCTGTACTACCAGCTTTTTGGAATAGCCATTCCACTAATGATCTTTCCTGATGTGGCACACTTATTCGTGGATACTTCCATTCGTGATAGAGATACTGAATGTACTACAAATTAGGGTCAACGATTCTCCTCTCCGTAGGCTGGTGATACATTTGCAATTCGGACAGTTGGGTAGGAAAGTCTGAAGTGAGTGGGTCTATATGGCTCCCCACTTCAGCCAGGAAGGGTTCATTATGACCCACACATATTTAAACTCGACCAAATAAATTCAGCTTCCCAACAAACCTAGTTAGAATCTTGCAAGCGAATCCGACCCGCAGCAAGACAAGCACAGGTACTCTACTTTATGTCAAATATTCCACTCCAAGGTTGAGAGACCTGGTCATTTTCCTCAATTGGGTGATGATCTGATCGGAAGTCAGAGTGCGACTACCTTCATGAAGCAAGCAACACAAATGTGATTCTTAAGAGGAAGGTCCTCTCTCTGAAATCTCTTTTACGGTAGCTATCATGTCATGGCGAAGATATTTCAGTTGAATAATCGGTATTGCGGATGCGGATGTCAAGATTTCCACTTCAATAACTGCAGCTATATCTAACGATATAGTATGTATGAGTGATCTTCTGAGCGTGTTTGATGAACTACTTAGGGAGAGTTGTTTCTCTCACCTGGGGGCGATAAGCAGCTTCCTTGATGCACCGCCTAGCTTCCTGAGGTCATTAACAGGATTGAGAATTGAAGAACTGAAAAGTCCTTGCTGTTGATCCTATGTAGCAGGGAGGATAGTTGAAGTCGTTTAATCGACGTCCATCTCATCTTTAGACACAGGATCTTTGATTACTTCATGGTCAATGAAGGGTCTCACTAGTAGCTATGGATAAGAAGTCCATCATGGCAGAGCCCCGCACCATCGTGACACGGCTTTCTACGACGAAATCAGGAAGTTTAAGTAAAACTCTGAGTTTTCTCAGAGGCATACATCATTTCGGCGCGGATACACAAACCTTCGAATGAGGAATCATTTAGGAGGACTCTATCCTCCATCGGAGATACTTAACCCGTCGGGGGTATTCTGATACCTCTCCCCCGTAGGTTGGGCTACCTAGGGGCGCGTCTTCAGGTGGCGGATAGGGGAACGGCCAGGGGAATGGAGGCCTCGTCTGGGAAGCCAATGTGGCATTACGGAAAGGGTCGACGGACTCCTGGTCAGTGGCAGAAATAAGTAGGGTGAGGGGAACTGAAACCCCCCAAAAGCCTTTGCAAAACATGCCACCGTGGATCAGCCTGCTCAAGCTAAGGTTTAAGGAATCGTGCCTACAGCTGAATGGCCGCAGGGTGACATGCGGTCACGAACGATCCAATTGGGGAACCGGGCGAAACCTCATTGTAATCAGCCTACCCCTGCTAATGCGGGGCTCTGCCAGAGGTGACCAACTCTTCCCTTGCTACTCGTGGAAACATACATATATGGAACAAATAAAACGGACACAACAAAAATCAATCCCGAGGCTGGACAGAAGTGCTCACCTCAATCTATGGCGGTGGCTGAGGATGAACAGAAATGTTAACCCCAATATACCACTCGGTATGAGGCTGGACATAGCAGATCACCTCGTGATGTAATACAAAGGCGGCGCATTTGCGGCGCGGAGACAGAGAACAAAAGAGGCAGAGAACAGAGAACAAAAGAGGCAGGAGTGGCAGCAACTACAAGTGCAACCTCTCCTCCCCCACTCCACCTCCAACAGCAAGGACACTTCCTACGGCGGGCGCCAAGATCTCCACCTTTAATAAAGGCAAAGAACCTGCTGCCCCTGCAGAAAATCGCCCTCACTTGAACACCTTCAGTAGGGGAACCCCAGGAAGGTTGAAGAAGCCGCGCAACGACAGTAATGTCACTGCACGTTCCAAAACCTTCGCGGAGGCCGCAACCTCAAGAATGCCAAAGAGAGTGTGTGTTCGCATCGCATCGCAATTTTCAATGTTATGGAAGGTCTCACACTATCGGGATGCTGCAAACAGGCGTCCAGTTTCATGTTTCTTTAGTAGCCACTTTTTTCAAGGACAAAACACAAGCTCTACAGGAAAATCCCCAAGGCGCTCTGAGATCGGTGTCTGTGCGAAAGTAGTAGACAAATCCCCAACCTTTCTTCGATGTTCCAAGGTTGCGAGTTATGTTCGCGTCTCCAATCAGGTGAATGGCTCTTTTCTGGATGGAATCCAGCCGCTTCAAGGTATGCCTAGGGGCGGAGCTTCATAGATGAGAACAATACTCTAAAGAAGGTCTGACCTGAGCTTTCTAAAGCATCAAAAGTTGCTGAGGTGCTGACAGTTTTCTGGTTCAGAACAGTGTTCGTATATACGCTGGCTAGGACCAGTGAAAGTGACTCAGAAGAGAATCTGTAAAACCTTCTCAAGTGCACATTACGTCATCTGGCAACAGTCCTGTTGCCAGATGATTCTTATGTGGTGCTGCCGCATTACTACACAAAGTTAATGAGTATATACAAATTAAATAATTCTTATCTAGACCCATTCAACTGGTCGCTATTAAAAACTTCACTCCGGCAGGTGGCGGCGGGCCAATAAAAAGTAGCATTTCGTCCCGAAAAAAAGAGTCGCGCTCATGACGGCCGTTTGAGTGCATTTGGTGTTGATTAAAATTCAAGCCGTCGGCAATGAAAATATGGAGTTTGGACCCTCGAGGCGCAATACCTATGCAATTTTGCAATTAGGTTTCGGTCGGGGTGTAATGTAAACGAATGCGGAAAAAGCAAATTGATTGCCGAGTAGAAACGGCCGATGTGAGTTTTTCAATAGCAACTTTGTATACAGGATGTTAGGGAATGAGTGCGACAAACTTCACAGGGAGTTCCACAAGGATCGGCTGTAGGCCCAATTCTCTGCTTGTTATATATTAACGACGTAGCCCGCATTAATATAACTGCAGAAATAACCCAATTCGCTGATGACACTATATTATTTTAACATTGCAAGAATGAAAGGGAAATGCACGATTTGATCATCATGGATATTATAAAAATAAAAGAGTGGTGTGATGCTGATCTCTTGTCATTTAATATCTCAAAAACTAGCATCATCACCCTCAAGCGTTCTAGACTGGATATTTACCTGGGTAGTCAATTAATAGACAACACAATGTCAGCAAAATTTCTGGGATTACAAATTGAAAAGAAATTGGATTTTGAAGGTCACATAAATATCCTATGTGAAAAAATTTCATCGGGATACTTTGCACTCAGAGTATCAGCAAATAATTGGGCACTACAAAAAAGAGAGTTAGAAATATGTGTAGAGTTGGATTCAGGGATTCCTGTCGACCTTTGTTCAGAAGGCATGAAATCTTGACCTTGCCTTCCATATATTTTACGACGAAATACCAGAAATGAGCTCAATATAGGTTTACCGATTCCAATATCATCAAAAATTGAGACGTCTTTAATATACAGGGTGTAACTGAATCAGTGTAAAAGATAGGATCTTTCATACAAAGAAACTTCATTGGAGCATCCATTGTTAAGATACAGCCTCTTAAAGGGGGTACATAAAATTTGTATAACAATTTTTTTCACAAGCACTGAATAAGTTACAATATTGAAATTAACCTGACGTTTTGTACTACCAAAAAGACACTTAGCCAGAAATTTATTTGGTTTTCCCCATGGTTGTAAGGGGTGGAAAACGCAACCCCTAAAATTCATTTCCAATGTAACTTTTTGTCTGATTATTTGTTTACTATTCAAAAATGTATTTCCGATAGCCTGTTTCATTCTAAACAAAAAATATCTCTTGGGTTTTTTGCCCAGAATAAACCAGTTCGGAGCAAAAAATTATTCAACGAACAACTACAGAGATACATCGTCATAAATGCGAACTGGATTTATTGTTATTTTGTAGTTAGTACCTGCATTGAACGATTAAAAGGTAATAAACAAAACTAATTTATTAATAACAAAACACACAACATGTAGAAATCATAGTAAATGTTCAATATGTCTACCTTCAGACATTACGCATGCGTCTAGACGTCGGCGCATTGAACCACGTATTCGCTCAAATATTCCTGGAGTCTCTCTGATTAACCTGCACGCATCGATGATGCGGTTTCTCAAGTCCTCTATATCTCGAACAGGAGTACGATAAACCAAATGCTGTAAATGGCCCCAAATAGAGAAATCGAGAGGATTGAGATCCGGGGATCGAGCGGGCCAGTTCTGTGGTCCTCCTCGACCTATCCACTGATTTGCATATGTTTCAGTTAAATTCTGACGTGTTACTTGACTAAAATGGGCGGGAGCTCCATCATGCATAAAAAACATATCCGTTCTGACGCCCAAAGGAACTTCCTCCAGCAGTACTGGATACACTTCTCTTAAAAAGTGAACGTATGCCTCACCATTTAATCGAGGAGGTAGAAAATGAGGCCCAATCAAATCATCCCCAATAACTCCGAGCCACACGTTAAGAGATAACTGTTCTTGATGGTTAGTTTCGACAATAGCGTGAGGGTTTTCATCAGCCCATATGTGGTAATTATGAAAATTAATAATCTTGTCCCGAGAAAAACTACATTCGTCTGTGAATTCTATCGTCTTCAGAAAGTCACAATTTCTTCTAATCATTTCCAGCATCCAATTGCAAAATTCAAGACGGTTCAGAAAGTCTCGCGGTAAGAGTGCCTGCACTCCTTGCAGCTGGTAAGGGTATAAAAGTTGCTCCTTTGAAATTCGAAATACCGTCATATGATCAAAATTTAGCTGCTAAGCAATCTTTCCAGTACTGGTAGTAGGTTGTTCTTCAATCAAAATGAGTACTGCTTCCTCAACCTCTGGTGTTCGTACTTCTCGATGGCGACCACAATCCTGCGTTCTTTTGTCGAATGAACCATATTCTCGTAATCGTTGATGAAGGCGAGCAAATATTCTGTGTGAAGGATGCTGCCGTTGAGGATACATTTCAGCATATCTTCTAGAAGCTTCTAACCCATTCCCCTGCGACAGACCGTAAACGTAATGCATATCAGCCATTTCCTCATTTGTATATGCCATTTTAATAACAAGTGAATTATTAAAGTAACAAATTAAGAACAGAACAACAACACACAATTTGATTTGAAAGGGTTATATTTTTAGGAGTGATTAATTTTTTGGGAAAGATGTCATCGATGACATAAGCAGATCAAGCTTATTCCGTGACATTCAAAATCGTAATTCATGAATGAAGTGTGTGTATTTTCTATAATGTTATCCAATTTGGTACTGAAGAGCCTTAGGGCAAGTGTCTTAAGGCGAAACACGTGTATACCAGTTAGGGTGACAGTGTTCCATGTGAGTACAATTTATTACCATTCATCCAAAGTAGAACTCATGTGAATGATATCTGATTCTTATTCCACAACAAATGTTTGAAATACAAACTGAGTAGAGAAAAGTATCTTCTGTATAATTCAGTGTTCATATAGAAGTATTTGTTTCGAAAAAATTTTTTCTTTCGTGTAATTCAATGTTTATATGAAAGTAGCTGTTTCAGGAGGACTTTCTTTCAGTTTGTGTCTGAAAGTTACTTCTTTGCATGATCTACACATCCATGTATAGAGTTACTTATTTTCAAATTGATTAATCCTTCCTTTCTTTGAAAGATTCTCTCATCCATTTTTTTGTATCAGATGGAGTAGTAGAAAGCCAAAAACTTTCTTTCCCAAAACACACAATTATTATTAATTCAATTTCGAAAATTCACAAACTGACAGCGTCATGCCAATTTAATTGTCACTATCGCTAATAGCGACCTACTAGATAGATTAGTTTCGTATTTTCGCATTTATTATGTATCTCTGTAGTTGTTCGTAAAATAATTTTTTGCTGCGAACTGGTTTATTTTGGGCATAAAACCCAAGAGACATTTTTTGTTTAGAATGAAACAGGTTATCGGAAATGAATTTTTAAATGGTAAACAATTAATAAGACAAAAAGTTACATTGGAAATAAATTTTAGGGGTTGCGTTTTCCACCCCTCACAACCATGGGGTAAACTTCTGGCTGAGTGTCTTTTTGGTAGTACCAAACGTCAGGTTAATTTCAATATTGTAACTTTTTCAGTGCTTGTGAAAAAAATTGTTATACAAATTTTATGTACTCCCTTTAAGAGGCTGTATCTTAATAATGGATGCTCCAATGAAGTTTCTTTATATGAAAGATCCCATCTTTTTTTCGATGAGGAATCACCTCCTCAGATGTTTTACACTCATTTAGTTACACCCTGTATAATGGAATAAAATGTTTTACCACTTACCAATTCAGATCAGAGGTAATAAAGTACACTTTGATTTGATTGATTCGAAAAAATAATGCTTTTGTCCGCAAATGATCCGATTTTTGAGATACAGGTAATTGAAGTTCGTCTTAAAAATCGACTATTTATGTATTGCTCTGAAACCGGTCGAGATATGCAAATGAAAATTAGACAGGGGAGGCCGAACACTCTGTATAGAAAATGTGACGATTTTATTTTCACTGCAGCCTTGACTCCGGTTGAACAAAATGCTTGAATCGGATTTGGTCGAATTTTCCAGCTTCAATCACCATCAGATGAGTTTCGCTAGCTTTTTATTTTTGTCCGAGCATTGAATCTTCTAAAAATGCTCATAGACGAAGTACCATTGTCAGATCACTAACAAAAGTCGTTTCAAATTTTCAGGCAGCAGTACTGAAATACGAGAACAACGTCATGAACATCCGCCAGTTCAACTTCTCTCCCCACCCTTACTGGCTGCCCAACTTCATGGACGTGTTCACGTGGTCGTTGCCCTTCGTCGGTGAGAAGGTAACGGAGATGCTCGTCAACGTGCTCAACATCTGCTCCGACGACGAGCTCGTCTCCGACGGTGACGACGCTCTGGAAGAAGGTACGTCCTCCAAGTTGGTTTATTATCTGTTTCGACATTATTTCATGCTCTTGCTATGATTTCTTATGTTGAAACCGTCGAATGAACTGCATACGTATTTCGAAATGAGAGACTAGCGTCTAGGGACCACATATAATAATAATAATAATATGATTTTATTTCCTTGAGACGGTACAGGCTGTATGGAAAAAGTCAAAGGAAGGGTTTCATACAAAGTACATATACCATCAACAAACGAATAGCAAACACCACATAAAAAACATACAAATGGTTATACAGTGTCACACATAAAGTCCGCATCAAATGGGATTTTTTTTTGTTCATCTCTTCAAGCAACTTTTGATATCTCCATTAGGTTGTGCTTTAAAAATGATGCCAAATGACATGCATATGACCGATGAAGTGATTTTTCTTCCCTGTCAAATTTGACATTTTTTACCCATATACCAATTTTTAGCTCTCTAGTACAAATGTAGTTTTTTTACAGTTTTTCGTGAATTTGACATTTGCCGATTTCTCAAATTTAGCCAAATCTCAACAAAGTTAGTGCTTTATGCCTAACGTATCTTTCCAACGCATTTTTATTACCAAATTTTACTAAATACAACTCATTTCGCAAAAATTTAAAACACCAGAAAAAATTATGCCAAAAATGATGCAAAGTTGATACAGTTTTTAAAAACAGATAAATATTTCACTTTATTTCTACTTTTTGCGAAATAGCTTGATACATAAGCATAATTGAAAAACAATATCAATTAAAAGTCAATAATTTATTCTGTACTGCACTTTTCAAAAAGTTAAACTTTAATTTACTAATTACGAAAAATTACAACGCAATTAAACTAAGGGAGGGAAATGTACGAAAGTAATTTCACATTTACTAAATATCTTTTATGAGGTATGAATGAACAAAATTACTTCAGAAATCAATTTAGATTTTGTTGCCTAGAAAACTGAACCGTTAAAAATTCTAACAAACATTTGTTAAAATAAAGTTATAATTTAAATTAAGAACACTAAATCAAATCGAAACATATGCCTAAACCATTTAAATACCAATAGAAATACAAAATAAAAAGTCACATTTCGGTGTGCCTTCCACCACGTTCAATGCAATCAATTGTCCTTTTTAAAATATCTTTAACTGCATTCTTTATACTACGGGGTTTCGTGCTTACAACACATTCTCGAATAACTGCCACTAAATGGTTTATATCTCGAAAAGGTCTTTGCTTATACACCTTCTGTTTTAAGTAACCCCACAAGAAGAAATCTAGTAGGGTTATATCAGGAGATCTAGGCGGCCTAAAGTGTTCCATATTGCGACTGATTACTTTGCCCCTAAATATTTCTAAAAGACGCTCTTTAACCACCCTTGTAGTATGAATAGGTGCATCATCACACTGATACCACACAACATTTCTTACTTGAAGGGGTATATTATCCAAAACTTCAGATAGTTCGGTATTCACAAAGTGTAGGTAGTCCGCAGAATTTAAATTATGTTTAAAAAAGTATGGTCCTATAATTTGATCGTTTAATATGCCACACCATACATTCGTCTTAAACGAATATTGATCTCGACATTCGATTACGAAATGTGGGTTTTCTTTTGCCCACCATCTGCAGTTTTGCGAGCTCACAACACCATTTGAAGAGAAGGTCGCTTCATCTGTCCATAAAATTTGATAAGGAAAATGATAATTTTCTTCTTTTTCCCCTTGAAACCAAAAAGAAAAATACAAGCGCATATCGAAGTCCCTTTCTTTTAATGTATTGATAAATTTCGGTTTAAAAGACGTAAATTTATTTTTGTGTAAAATACGTCGTACACTCTCTCGGTTAACATCTGTTCTATCTGCAATATCTTGAATACTTGTTTTTTTATGTTCTACGACATCCAAACATATTTCAAATTACACTTCTTCAGTATGTCTAGACGGCTGATGTGCTTTTCTAAAATTACTCTCAACCGAGCCAGTAGGTTTAAACTTAGCTATTATCCTACTAACTGTTGACTGATGAATATTTCTTGCAGGATGTCTGGCATTGAAAATATCAGCTACTTGTCGGTGACCGGTATTCTCGCCGCATATTAAAACGATTTCAATTTTCTCTTGAAGATTCAGTATTTTTAACAACACACTAGACAACGAATACACTATTTTAAATCTAAAACTGATAAACACTTTTTTGAGTTATTCAAGAAATGTCATATGACAATAAAATATTTTGCTTATTCAGTTCAGTTCAATTGTTTCCACAGTACCTACCCTTAGTTTAATTTCGTTGTAATTTTTCGTAATTAGTAAATCATAGTTTAACTGTTTGAAAAGAGCAGTGAAGAATAAATTATTGACTTTTCATTGATATTGTTTTTTAATTATGCTTATGTATAAAGCTATTTCGCAAAAAGTAGAAATAAAGTGAAATATTTATCTGTTTTTAAAAACTGTATCAAGTTTGCATCATTTTTGGTATAATTTTTTCTGGTGTTTTAAATTTTTGCGAAATAAGTTGTATTTAGAATTGCAATTGGTATTAAAAATGCGTTGGAAAGATAAGTTAGGCATAAAGCACTAACTTTGTTGAGGTTTGGCTAAATTTGAGAAATCGGCAAATAAGTACATGAATAGATGAGAAAAAAAATTCCCTCAGAAGTGATGTTCTAAAAACTGTTCTATGGAGTAAAAGCAATTTTGCACTAGAAAATCTTTCAGATTTCGATTGAAAATGAAAATTGAGCTACTATTTTTCATGTTTTCCGGGATCGAATTAAATATTTCTGGAGCCCTGAAGTTTGGGGCATTTTGAGTTATTCTAAGTTTTGTTAAAGGCACTATAAAGTTATTTTGGTATTATACCCATGCTTAGAATCAATCTGGGGAAATGTATATTTTTTCTTATACATATACAGTGTGACTCACGGTCGATGGTAGGTTAGACGTTTCTGGAAAACGCATGATTTTTCTGAAAATTCCACCTCTCACATTTCCTTACCTGTTCTATCGATCTAAAATATTTTCAGCATTGCGGCGTTGCCACTTCCATCAAAAAGTCCTAGCAACTTTATTTTTTTGATATATTAATACATTTTTGGAATCGCGCTGGTATTTTAATACTTTTTTGTTATTAATGTCCTATATTTATCCCTATTTGTTTTCGAGATAAAAAATAAATTGTGCTAAATATGGTCCAAAACATAGCCTTAATTGAAATTAAGTACATCAGTACTCTCAATTCATGAAAAGTTGATAGTTTGATGATAGTTTGGACAAACTCGAAATATTCAAATAACACCAAGAAATCGACTCCATATCATACAGGGCGTGCTAAAATTACTATTATTTTCATTGTGCATAACAGTAGTCAAAAGTTCATTTTTTCAAATGAAACCCCTCGGTAAATTGAAATATGGTGAAAAATGCTTCAAGATGATATATCATGTCCCTATACCTAAATCGTCAAGTTTTCTCAATAAAGTCGCTTCTTCTAGAAATATTATTTTTTTTAGAATTTGGATTTAGGTAGCAGTGGAATTATCAAGCTTATAGCAGTTCGGTTACTTTTATAAGTAATTTACAAAGAGTTATCGACGGTGTTTCGAATCATCTTCCAAAATGAATGCAAATATCGATTATTCAAACGAAGTTCTTATGAAATTATTTATTCTACACATGAACAAAGTGATCAATTCATTGTCAGAACGTGTAAAAAATTCAACCAAATGTATCCTGAATTAACACCAATGAACTAGAGGAAGTTTGTAAGGTTACAAAATAATTTCCTTAACTATGGCTCAAAGTTTCCAGGGAACAACTGTACCAAAAATCAGTCATTTCTGGGTAAAAAGTAAGATTTGGTGGGCTAAAACATGTGAAAGTACAGACAATAACAGAATAGGATGATTCAAAATAACAAAATTGTAAACAAAATATCACATTTTCAAAATAAATGCTGAAAATGTTGTCCATTACATTCTAAACACTTCAAAATGTTTTTTTGTACGCGACTTGTGGTTGCTTTTTCAATTTCCTGGGGATCCAGATCTTCAATACTCTGCACTATTCGCAGTCGCAATTCTTCTTTGGTAGGCACTGGAGTACTGTATACCCTTTCTTTTAAAACACCTTATAAAAAAGTCAAGTGGCGTGAGATCGGGTGATCTCGGTGGCCAATCCCACGGCCCTAAACGCCTAAACCAACGATCGTCGAAGAGTTCGTCAAGTTTCCTGGAAACTTCCTGGGTGGAATGAGCTGGCGCTCCGTCCAATTGAAACCACGAATTCCTATATTCCTCTAAAGGCAAATTTTCTGCAGGAGGTTCGAGAGCTCAAACCCAACATTGAACGTATAATACGTTTTTGTACTTTAAAAACACAAGACGATGAAGTTGATGTTGCCCAGAAAGTCAAGCCATATCGTAGTCTACTTTCTACCTGTGCATAATAGAGCTGCAACAACTGATCAGGATTCAGAATTTCTTTTATATTCCCAAATTGAAAGGCAACTGTGTGGAGTTTGGAAACAAGATCCTCACAGTGAGATTTCCAATTGAGATAGTTATCAACATTTAATTCCAGAAATTTCGTTCTTGTGACATTAGTGGAGATCATAGGAAATCCAAATGAGATATATGAGGTATTTTGCGGGATACAAAATCTAAGGCATTTTGTTTTATCAATATTCAGAAAAAGACGATTTGCCGAGAACCAATTATAAACTGCGGATGAAGTTTCCTCACAGTTTTCCGTTATAGAACTTTCTCGGGTATTGAAAATTATAAGTGAGGTGTCATCTGCGTTCATAGTGAAGGATGCTGGCACAGGGAGATTATCAATGTCTTGATGTAAATTATGAATAGAAAAGGGCCAAGTACTGACCCTTGTGGGACACCCAAGTCGTTTTTCAAGTACCCAGATGACTCCGTTTTAATTGAGACATAATTCCATCTGTCACAAAGATATGACCGTATCCAATACAGAGGTGTACCCCCACACCATAGTGATACGAGTTTATCCAAAAGAATTCTGTGATTCATACAGTCAAATGCCCTGCTGATATCACAAAAAATCCCAACAGGGCAAATGTTGAAATATCCTATATTTCAATATTTGTATAACATCGTGATGTCACTAGCGATAAAATTTTCAAAGAAACGAGTGATATACAAACCATAACCTAAAATTACCAATACTAGACGCAATTGATGAAGAACTACCATATTACATGTACTCTACATTCATTGAGAATATAATAATGCAGTATTTTCTACAACATTGAACATTATGTTATTGTTATTCGAATGATTCGAGAGCTCCAGTGACGTGTAAGTAGAACAGTTCTAACAGGGGCGTGTTATAATATAACTTCGTGCTGAGTTCATGCGAAGCAGGTGTGGTCTCTAGACGATTCTTCCAATGAGTGTTTCCAAACACAAGGTCATATGAGATTTCAGTACATTTATCGAACGAATCTATTCCCTGATTTAACAAGTAATAGTGAAGTGACAAATTACCAACTAAATATTGAAAACCAGAAGGTTGAAATGTTTTTCCGTTAACCAGCTGTCGCTCCCGACGAACGACAACTATCAAAAAGTCCAAACTTGTGCGAGCTAAGGACTAACGAGGTCTCACCGTTTAACGTATGATTCCAATTATAATAACACTATGGGATATTCTGGAAAAGTAGTTGCTACAGAGAAAGCTGTACAATTACACTTAGAATTATTATAATTCTCATGGTTTGTGAATACATAATTGGACACACATGTCAAATGGATAATTACATAAATACTTATTCATAAGAAACAAGAAGTTTGTCAACTTTTCACTTTGTGATTCCATCCATACCAAATTTTCCAGTAGTACCTGATTCAGGATGACACTATGATTCCTCATCAAGTCCATTAGCTCAATTTTCTAGTGAATGAAATCGCGTGATACTTTACTATCGCTTGTAAATTTTAGTCAGAAATGTCATCGATGTTGTTTACCTGTGCTTGCTAATTGGTAATTATTACTTGTTAATTGAGTTTGTAGAAATTGACTCTGTGTGATTTTCAATTTAAAATTGTTTTTTTGTTCTAAATGATATCTTAATATCAGATTGTTTCAAAAGTTTTGTCCGTTTTCAAGAGTCTACTTCGTACTGTAATATCTTAGTGAATACTGTATCTGTATATGTAGAGTAGGGTGGGTGAGTGTATGCTCACAGTACTTGGCCACATGTGACCCATTGTACATCCTCCTGAGGTCATCGTCCATTCTGTCTTTTCCAGGAAGGCAGACAGGTCACTGGAAGAAATCTCCGTTATATCGGCAGGTGTAGGCCAAGACTAGCCGAACACACACTCTCTTATTAACGATAACTCCAGGCACTCGCATAGGACATTTCTGACAGTCTCATCTTCCTGTTCACACATTCTGCATAGAGGTGTGTCCACTATCCCCATATTTGAGGATTGAACATGGGTGTAACAATTGGCTAGGTGCTACTGGGTCCTAAAATCCTTAGACCAGCTGCTTCCTCAGCTGAAGAGTCGGCAATGCGATTACCTTTACTCCTGTCGTGCCATCTAACCCACCTCAGGATAATGGCTAAATATTGGTGGCACTCTAGTACTAGCCCTGAGGAAACACGTTGTCTGTTCAAGGCTAATAGTGCTTGTCTGCTATCAGTGCAGATTGTTATGTTTTTGCCAGAAATGCCTTTTCTGGTTATTTCTTTTGTGGTGATTGAGATACCAGCCAGTTCTGTTTGGACCTCGCTGGTATTTCTTTCCATTCCACATCCTGAGCCTTCTTTGGTTTTTGAGCCATCTGTATATAAGCGTATTGTATTTGTAGCATCTGACTCTGTGTTCTGTTTTATTTGTATTTCGTAGGGTTTATTCAACACAAACCTGGTTACAATTGCATCACTGATTGCCTGCAGCAGAGGTTGCGCAGTAAGCGCTTCTCGCCATTGGCTCATTCTGTCTGTTTAAATTTGTTTGAAATCTGTTTTTCCGTTAATCAGCTGTCGCCCCCATACAAACGACAACTCTCAGAAGTTGGGAAAACTGTGCGAACTAAGGACTAACGAGATCTTACTTTTTAACTTGTGATTCCTAACACGGATCAATTGATCCATTCCTACTTCGAGGTTTACACCAGCCGTGCGCAATCGTACCATGGCCATTAACGCAACCTCCTTAACGTACAGGTCCAGAGGGGTCGGACCAGTAATTAATTCCATTGCCTCAGTCGGTGTTGTTCTCATGGCTCCTGTGATGTTCAAACAAGCCAGTCGTTGTATTTGATATAATTTTTTAATGACCGTTGCTTGTAGAACTGTCGGTCCTCATGTGATGGCTCCGTACGTTAACATAGGTCTTATTATGGCAGTGTAGATCCAGGTGACCACACGGGGTGAAAGACCCCATGCGCGTCCCACTGTCCTCCGACATTGCTAATAAGCCACATATGCTTTTTTTGCTCTACTCTGCAGGTGAGAGTTCCATGTTAGCTTCCTGTCGAGGATAGTACCAAGGTATTTCACCTCTTCAGAGAAAGGTTCAGTTTGCTTTTGAAGATTTCGGGACGTTTCAAGCCCGTTGAACTTCTTTTCCTGGTGAAAAGGACCATCTCAGTCTTCTTGGGATTGATCGACAGTGAGTGTTCCTCACACCATGTTTCTATCAATTTGAGACCATCCTGCGCTCTATCGCACAGTGTGTTCACAAATTTGCCGGTCAGCAATATCAATGTCATCTGCGTATGCAATTGTGTAGAATCCATTATTGTTGAGGTGATTAATCAGGGTATCCAGATGTTCCAGAGAAGGGGTGATAAGACCTCTCCCTGTGGACATCCTCTCATGACCAGTCCTCTCACTATGATGTCTTCTACATTGATACTTATTGCTCTACTAGAGAGAATCTTGAGTATCCATTCTCCTACTCCCACTCACCGTTTATGATGCCAAATGCCAGGCATTTGGCATCTTGACTATCCATTCTTCTACTCCCCCCACTCACCGTTTATGATGGGTTAGGTATCATTGCGAAATGCCAGGAATTTGGTATTTTGAGTATCCATTCTCCTACTCCCACTCATCGTTTATGGTGGGTTAGGTAGGTGCGTTTATTAACAATATCATTGCCAAATGCCTGGCATTTGGCAATGATATTGTTAATAAACACACTGTTCGACAATGGGTTGCTTCAAGATAATGGTGGACCTACAGTAAGAGATGAGGATTTCAGGACCCTGATGGAGACTCACCGTTTGTGATGGGCTATTCATCTTGAGGCTAAAATTTTCTGAACGAAATTTCGCAAACCAAGGTCGAACAGTACTTTCATAAAAAATATCATTGCCAAATGCCTGGTTAATTTTTCTGGATGTTTCGGCAGAGCTTTGAGTCAATTTGAATCCGTAGAAAAAAAATGGCCAAAAATCGTTCAAGAACATCATACAGTAATGAGCAGTAGAATAAATATTTATTGAGATATGGAGCTACAGAAACACGTGATATCAAAACAGAGATAACTTTTGAAACAACATAATACATTTCAACTAATGTGGATGGTAGATTGTTGATATTGATATAATAAAAATAATTTATCAAGTTATTAAAAAAACACACAAAAAAGTATTAAAAATCTATTGCCAAATATGTAGTACATAAATTTTTTTAAGAATAATGAAAAGGTGCCACTCCACTAGGTGAATGAATGAAAAGTCTAACTATTTTCAGTAAAAAATATCCCCTGTTACATAATTTTTCACTTATTTTGTGCGTTTGTTCATTTCCTGAATGGCAAAATAATAAATTTTGAATAGATCCTATCAACAATCTCTAGATGACATTTCAGGATTTAATAAAGGGATTTCAGGATTTACTAAAGCGCGGCAGAAAAATATACAGGGGGATACCTTGTACTCGGTTGAGTACCTCCACCAGATATTAGCCTCTTGTGTAAGGCCGCCCGTGAAGGATAAAGGTTCAGATTAGTAAAAAAAAAATGATTATCAGAAATTCTCGAGCGCGTCAGATTAAGGTAGGGCGAGTTAATTACCTGCTAAAAAGTGTACATTCCAGTAATCTGACAATTTGAGAGTGACGTAAAGAAAGGGGAGGGCAGCAAAGTTGTAAAAAAATAACGTCATTTCGACCTACTCGAGCGTAGCATTTTTTTTATTTTGAAGGAACTAATTCAAGTGTAACGAAAAATATATAATCTGACGATTTCCGCAACCCAAAATGACAAAAATTCGTCGATAAAATTTAGTTCGTTACTCTTCCACCTTTTCTCTATCTATTACTCTCTCACTCGGTCCCCACTCTGAATTCTGTTGCCATGACGCCATCACAGCTGATCATAGAGACTCGTTCCTGATGAAGATTAATATGATGAATAATTAATAAATTGATTACAAAAAATTAAATTTGTTTGAGCTTATTTTTTAATTATTTTATTATAAATGTAAGTATTCTATTTAAAAAACATATACTTATTTATTTGCATGATATTTTCTGAGCTTTTCAATTGATTAAGTTCAATGTGATTTTTTTTTTTTGTCAGAATAGGCGAATCCCTGTAGATAATCGTCAGATTATGAGACAGCACGTCTAGAACATGAACTATTTATATCTTAATCTGACGCACTTGAGTATTTCAAAATGGCGAATTTTTGTTGCACATTATAATGATGGCCGCGAGTTTGCGTCAGATCGAAATCGTCAGAATATTGAATGAAAGCTTTTTTTGGGTGCACTTAATACTCCCTTAGAAAATCTGACGCGCTCGATTAAATTTTTTTCTTTTCACTTTAAACCCTTATGTACAACCACCCGCATCATGCAAACGATCAGATTAACATACGAACATTATTAAAAATACGTAGGACATTGATGCTATCAATATCTGACGCGCTCGAGTATGTCCATGCAACAGTATTTTTTACATATTTAAAAATCTATAGCAGCTTCCCCCACCGATGAAAAAGTATATATTATATAACATTTTTTTCTTCTTATCATCTAAGCCTTGCAACCTAATATGTCTCTATGACGCTCGGGTAAATCCCCATTTTGCATCGTTGTCTCCCCTCCTATAACTGTCTCGTACTAATTGTTTATGATATAGATACGCTGTCTGTTTTTCTCCAAAAATTATTATTTATTAACATTATGTTTCCTTTAAAGGATTCCACCTCAGATATAATACACTTGTGCCAGCGTTGTGCTAGCCGTCCTTTCATATGTCTCTTGTACTTTGAAAACAGGAGAAAGTCACAGGAGAACAAATCTGGTTAATATGGTGGCTGAGGCATGATTACGGTGTTATTTCTGGCCAAATAATTACGAACAAGCGAAAGCCATGTTCAAAACGGGTGTATCAATATAAAAAATCGCTAATCGATTGCGAAATTTGAACATTCACCTCATTTTTCAACGGTCCACGTATATTTTTGGAATATTTTTCCTTTCGTTTGATTCAGTTGAGCAAATGTATTTTTTTTTTTCGTTAAAGCTAAAGCATTATCATTGTTGTCATTTACATATAAACTTTTTATTAGTTTTGTACTACCTTCGAAGTAAATCTGTCTGTTATGGTTCTTTTCTAGCTTTCAAAAGTTTTCTACGAACTTGAAGATAATTTATAAATGTATGCAGTCCATTCGAAAGGTTTTTTCTGTACATAAATTTAAAATTCACCAAACTGGGTTTAATATGATCTGCCAAAGAATATCTGACTCAGCATGTCAATCTGTTACTCGATAAATCCCGTAGAATTTTTTGCCGTTGAATAAAAATCTTTTAATCACCATAGTGAATTTTATAGCGTGTTTCGCTTCTGGAAACAATAATTCAACTATTCAAATTTGTAGAACAAAACATAACGCGCGGTTAATAATGGAGTGGACGATCAATATCGTCATATTTTAATTGCAAATTTATTCAGATATTCTTTTGGTTTAAAAACACCAATAACGTACACACGAAAAACAGTGTAAATATATTAAAATCAAATAGATAAACTAAACACTTAACGGATTGTTACAAAAACACGCTTGTTATTTTTTGATTAAAACAAAGAATTCAAAAAATATGTCTCTGTTACATTTTTTCAATGCTACTTGGAAAATCAGATGGTAAGGTTCAGTTTTATATTTTCGAATTTTACTTGCTTTTCAAATTATAGTAAATTTAAATAGATTGCCTGTCTAGTGAAGTATCTGTAAATGGTTTTTGTTTGGTATTTTTTTCTATTCGCGTCGCGTTTCCATGCAAAATTTTTCGAAAACTCTTAATTATGCTCTAGCGAATTATCAAAGTATCGCACTACTGCAAACCACAAATCTAATTATCCCGAACCATGATTATTATTATCCTATTAAAAGTGGCTACACTTCAATTTATGAATGCGGTAAACGAATTCGTAATTGCGTTTCTGTTTTCAGGGTAATTATGATGCTAATTGCATTTGCGAAATTCATTTTCCACTCGAATAATTCGAATGATATTAATTCGTGTTTGAATTTTGGGTCCCACTTTAAAAATACTTGTTATCCATACAAAAATGGTTTTGGATTTTTCGGTTGGATTTAATTTAAATTCTGATGATTAGATGAAACACCCACAAATCGTAGACACTCAACGAAGTAGAATATTTGGTTTTGTGTTCCTTGAAAATATTTTTGAAAAAAGCACTGGCAAGCCTAAAATTTTGATAAAACCCAAAATGTTCGTAGTGGTTCAATTCTATGACATTACTACAAACACCTTGAACTTTTGTTCGACTGTTGACGATGTTTTTTGGTGAATGTTACAAGTTTAGAATTCCATTGCTAAAAAGGCATTACCAGATTTGAAATCTGTGGAAGAAAAATACAGAGTGTCCCATGTAAAACTCCTGGGGCAAATATCTGGAAAATGAAAGAGAATATTCATATTTCGTGAAAGCAGATGATTTTGATGTCTAACGGTACTTTTATTTACGTAGAGATGCAGCACTAGGTGTCATCCGTTAGGGCGTCACGACGCCATTTTTTTTTCAGTGGTAACCCAGATTTTTCACTTTATTTTTAGATTCTGTATCAAATTCTGAATTCAGCCATATGACACACTTGTAGTTTCCTTTGAATACTGATGAAAATGTCAAATGTCAATGTTGTTGCATATTATAAAAATGGCCATTGATAAGACAAAATATATGCATTAATACGAGTTTAATAAAATTAATCCATCAGTTATAATTGTATTGCCTATTCGGTACCATCTAGTTGTGTCTCTCTGTAAAATCGTAGACAATATAAACTGAATTAAATGTTTCAAATGACCAAAAAATATTTTTTTGTACAACTGTCATTAAAAGTGACTTTTTTATATTAAAAGTATTAAAAGATGATGTTTGCAAAGTAACGTGTTGTATTTTCAACACGATTTTTTTCAACCAAATAGCAATAAACAAAACAAATATTAAATTTTCAAGGAAGTTTTATTATGAACAATAAATACAAATACAATTGAATTCTGTTACAAATGTATTATACAGGGTATTAATTAATTATATACCATAAATTTAACAGACGATTCTTTAGGTAATTTTAAGACGAAATGTTCATATAAACATGGGTCCGCAAATCCTTCGTTCTTAAGATGCAGGGTGTTGAAAAAAAAAAGTTATTTGTAAATATCTTAAATATCCTTTACCTAATTTCGTCGTAATTTGGCAATGGTATCTATAAAATTAAGGAGCTAATTTGGCCCGAGCGTGATTCAAGTCCAGTGGCGTCTCGAGCGGGATTTGAACGATTATTTTTGACTTGAAAATGTACGCCACTGACTTTTGTGTAATTTTTATTATTTTTTTGGATTAAGCAATTAGAAATACAACTTTTTTGTCTCCTAAATTTTTTTCATATCTTAGTTTTTAAGAAAAAAAGTCGACCTAATTGCATATCCCTGGACTTCACAAGGAATAATATGGGGAATTAAATGTTTCTTTTGGAAATTATTATTTTTACAATTTTTCATTACTCATTATGTAACAATAACAACAAATATTTAATAACATTAACATATAGACTAACGTATTGCACTAAATTAAGTGTTGGAAATGGCCTTCTTCGGCTTCAATACAACCGTCTAGCCGCCGCATCATTGAATTTCGCACTCTTCTGAAAATACCTGGCATATTTTTTATTATGTCACATGATTTTAATGATTTTATTCCGTAAATGCTCTTCACTTTGAATAGCAGTTTTGTATACCAACGCTTTAAGGTGTCCCCAGAGAAAATAATCTAAGGGATTCATTTCGGGCGAGCGTGATACTATTTTTCAAATCATCTGCATTTTGTGGACGCGCATATAAATTGAATTGAAATATTCTCACAAAAAGAAATCTAGTGGAGTAATATCTGGACGTCGAGCTGGCCATGGTAATGGACCCTTATTTGCAATCCATTTCTCATTAAAACTGTGATCCAAATATTGGGTAACTATTATATCATTATGCGGAGGTGCCCTATCTTGTTGAAACAACATATTCAGTCGAGTTTGTATTGGTAAATTCTCCAAATGGTTCGGCAACACATGTTGGAGGGAAACCAAGTACCTCTCCCCATTGAGAATTTCTTCAAAAAAATGAGGTCCTATCAAATAAATAACCATCAATGATTCCGCACCAAATATCAGTTCCTCACACAGACTGAAATCTCGTTTTTTTGCATCCAACGAGGGTTCACCAATAGTGACAATTATGTTTGTTTATTAGACTGTTGTTATGGCTTTCATCACTCCATAATATTTTGTTCAGAAACTGATCATCATCGTGAATACGGCTAGACAACCATGAATCTTTTATCAGCATCTCCTGAATATGGGAATAGATTAAAGTTATTAAAAATAAAACATAAATTATCACCTGGATTAAGTCCTTGAACCAGAAGTATTTTGCATGGGTGGAATTTGTTTTTTGGCAAAGACGTTGTATCGACGATTTCGAAATATCACTGCTACGTGTCTGGTAGAGCTATGTGGTTCCAATACCATTTGATATAACACTGCAATAGTGTGATTCTCATATGTAGCCGTTTTTTTCTCTTTCGTTCATTAAAACATCCATTTTGTGCCAAAAATTTGGCTAAGCTAACGAATGTTTTGTCTGACGGTAATCTTCTGTCAGGATACCGATAAGCGTATATTCTCACTGCTTCTTTTGAATTACTTTTTGCTTCGCCATAAATACATATAATATCAAACTTTTCTGCATTTGAAAATTGCCTTTTTTCATCAGTATTCAAGGGAAACTGCAAGTGTGCTATATAGCTGAATTCAGAATTTGATGCAGAATCCAAAAACAAAAAATCTAAATCTGGGTTACCATTCAACAAAATTGGCGTCGGTGTCACGACGCCCTAACGAACGACGCCTAGTGCTAGATCTATACGTAAATAACAATGACATCGAAATCATCTGCTTTCACGAAATATTGATATTCTCTTTAATTTTCCAGGTATTTGCCCGCTGAGTTTTATATAGGACATTCTGTAGAGTTGAAATGAGTCAAATGTTAAAATCGTCTTGAAAATATGCAGTGTTATAGTAACGGCAAAAATATTATCTTATACATAGAATAAAACATCTTTCACCGTTGTTTTTATTGAAGACTTGATTCGGGTTTATAGCGGGGCATTAGTAAGGCCAAGCCTCGTTTAGTATATCACTGCATGGTTCGTTTCCCAGTTGTTCCTGGAAAACCAACAACAAATCGTTCATTGATATGAGCTTTTTTTTGTAGATTGTAACTATGATTTTGTACGAGTGATGAATGCTCATCGTTTTGCTAGATTACTAATTGAAGGTATTCGATTTGCCCCACGTTGGGCGCCAAAGGATGGGATGAGGACGAAACAATCAATTGAGAGAGAATTCTCCTCTTCTCACTATGAGAAGTCGTAAAAACATTCATATGGGTAGTTAATTTTTCCCAAAAGCTAATATGTCCTAAAAATTATTGTTTTCAATTAAATATCAGAAGATCTGCCTCCATAACATTTGTATTTCTATTTTTTCTATCAGCTCAATTTCTCTATCAGATAGTAACGTACTGATAAAGTTACTGTTAGTTGAGTACTGGTGAAATCCACAAGACATTTTGAAAAATTGCTTATCTCTACTTTTATGTTAGACGCGACTTCTTACAGGATGAGGCTTTTCAAAATATATTTGCAATGCTACAGAATTATATTCAATAATAAAATAACACCCTTAGAGTCTTAATAAACACTCCGAAAGAAGTTACAGCGTTATAGCTTTATTCATTCAACTTACTTTCCAGAAAAGTAATTCAAAGTTTGTTTATATTCTCTATGGACTAATATAAAAAACCAGCATTAAAGTAGCTCATAAATTTTCTTATGCACTACAAATTCTAGACAGCCTGAAAGCCAAGATGGTGCAAACTTTTAAGCTCTGAGAATCATTAAGTTAATGATAAAATGTATGTTAGGCAAACTAAATGAACTATAAAGACCTCCCTCAGAGGGCATATTAAACATATTCGGTGTCGTAGAAGATAAGTTCTAGGGTTTATCAACACATTTACCACAATAGTCAAGAAAGTCAATTCTCTTTTATCGATAGTGTCTCGAGAACAAATCCTCTTGTAAGATTAAACAAATGTTAGGTGAATTCGGAACCTCGTACATGATATTGTACATAATTCAGATTCATTGAAAAAGAATGTGTCAACCATATGTATTGAAACTATTTTTGTCATTATATTACATTCAATATTCATTATTATAACTGTAATCATGTCAAGTCTTATAAATAGCCGGCTTCATTCAACGAATCGAATATAAAAATGAAATCCATATACATATACTGTGAGTGAAAAGGTCATTGTAATAGGATTTCATCACTAAGAAAGAAAATTCAGGAAGCTCAAATCGTAATCTGAAAAAAAATTACGTTGCCAAAGTCTGTTCCTTTTCGTTTACAAGTCCTCCTTGAAATTGCTTCGGTTCTTTGGTGACAGTTGTTTGCTTATCACCATGTTTTACAATAGACTTACATAACGTTAGCTCTCTTAAATATAGAGCTAAGTAAAAAAGTAATTTCTCAATTAACTCATTTTATTCACAGGTTTTAAGAAATACTAACGTCTTGAAAACGTTAAAAACCTATGTTGTTATCATTAGAGAAATCCAAAACCATGTTCTTTTCATTTTGTCACTGAAATTTGTACTAATTCGAGTAAAGTTTAGTTGGAATGCGACCCAGTAATAGTCCTGTCTGAAAATGTTACTAACCGCCATTTGTGTTTTGCATGGAATTTTCCTTTGAATGATAAAAAATACCCAATAAAGACCTCTTGATAGCGTGAACCGACGGTGAATTTGTGTGACAGAGTTTGAGCCCCTAGAGCCTGACGAATCCCAAAATCCCGCCGGTTACGCTTGAAACGACTCCCAACCCCCTCGATGTGTTTACTCTTATTTTTTTCCAAGACCCAAGTAGCATCTTGTCCATATTTTTATTGTACGATATGAGGTTGTAGTTAACGACAAATATCCACATACAAAAGTATTTTTCTCTCTAAAAGAGCACTGCATAACTCTTCGGCACATTTGTTTGAAATTTTTCTCTATTCGAAACACAGTGATTTAATGCACTCGTATTGCTTATGTTTTTTCTCCTATTCTGACACTTCTATTTTTCACTACTTTGTCTATAAACTCGCCTTGGATCGCGCCCTACACAGCGAAACAGGCTAAAATTGTTATAAAAAAACCTGGTAAGTTATCACAGAACATGCAGCTTGGACAGAGGAGTTTCAATTAATAACACGGGTGTGAAAGCTGCAACTGTTTTTCCAGAACGTTCTTTCATTGCCTTTCAATAGCCAAAAAACATTGATTTGTGACTGTACGAAACGTTTTATCAAAGAAGTGAATGAAACTTTGAAAATTAGTTGGGGCATTGTTGAGGCCGAAAGGCACACCTTTGAATTAATAATGTTTGTCCGTTTCTTGCCAATATAGTCATGAATCGTCATTGGCAAGAGCTTCGAAGAGAGCATATAGAATCTACGACGTGATTTTGTTTCAATTAACAAACAACGAGAAACATAATCTTTTGATGGGCAAGAAAATTCCCATTTCCATAACCAGTTCTAAACTAGTGGCACCGAATGGTTTTGTCCCTAAGTTACACTATCTAGATTGTTATTCTGAACCGCTAGAAAGGAAAGATACCAACCTCGAAAGTTCAACTTGATTTTGCTTGACATAGTTGCCAGATCTAGAGATGGCAAAAACTGCAACACCGAATTCTGCACAAACCTAAACCGTTGTGGCATACAATGACCAATGTCTTTCATGTGTATTGATACTGTAACTTTGATACAGAAAGCTAACTGATTTTATCCCTACTCGGAAAGAAAAGTATTTCACTCATGTAGCAAGAGACCAAGATAGATGCCACCTACTCCCTTCTATGGAGTCACAATATAAATTGTGGTGTCAAACTAGAACTTGAAAAGTCTTCAAGATGTATATTGACACATAGTAGCAGAAAAGTATCTTAGTGATTCTTTAAAATGAATCATCCTCAATCCTGTAGGTATTCTGAAGTAGTAACTTTCCATTATTTTTCTTTTCAATAGAAATGGGAAATTTTAAGGAAACCATGATAGAGGTACAACTGTAGTTTCAAAGATTGGTGAACCGTCTAGTCAAGTTATCTGTACCCAAAATGAATGGCATGAATGACAACGTTTAGAATAGGAACTTTATTAGGCCTCCATGCTTTTCGTGACGTTTAGAAAAGTTCAGAGCAAGCTGGCCACAGTTTTGTGCCAGACAGTTCCAAAAGCTAGACGTGGTAGAAGAAGCTGATTGTTTCTTATGAAAGGAAATGAATATGAATGACTTGAAACTCAAACGAAGTCGATTATTGTCGAATGATTTTGGTAGACCACTAAGGAGTGTATTAGATATGAGAATCCTTAGAGAAATTTTGAAAATAATGGCAGTTCTCTGGATGCACCATCTATATCCAGAATATGTCGGATCGATTTGGGATATAATGGAAAATATTCTCCAATGAAAGTTACTGGCTATCGAATGGAATGAAATGATCGATTGAAGGAAAAATTGTTGCCGCTTTCAAACTCGTTTTAATAACACACCCGCCTTAATATCATTTTTAATTGTTTTTCTTTTGTTCGAAAATTAATCCGCGTGTTGTGCCAGTTTTATTTGTGGAACAATACTTATTGACTAATAACGCTACTTCATGGTTTTCGGGACACCACTTTCACACGAAAATTTGACTGTTTTTCAATATTTGAAGAATATTGAAAATTAGGTAGAATCATTACTAATGGAATGGTATCACATAATATTGAAGCATGTTGCTAGTAAATTTTCAAAGGTTTCTTAGATGTTCAATGAATATGTCTAAATATTTTTCTGTGGAAAAAAATGTACTCTATTTGAAAAAACATTAGTTGTAGAGGATTCCAGTAAAAATAATATGTGTTGGTTATAACTGAGAAATAACTATCAACTCGATAAAATGATGAAAATAAAGTTAATCGTCAACACCTATATGCTTTCACGGCTGGCGTCAATATTTTACTTAGTTTCCGGTTCTGCCGTGGCATTGGTTACAATCTCCAAACGTTTCAACTGCAACTGCGGCAATCATCTTCAGTAACGTGGTCGAAGTACTCTTCTTATTAACTGGTGTCAGTTGATACCTCAAAAGAGTACTTGGACAACGCCACTGAAGATGGCTGCAGCAGTTGAAACGTTTGGAGATTGTAACCAAATAAGACCACGGCAAAATTGGGAAACTAACCAAAACAGTCCCAACTGAGTTTGTTTTGTGACCACCGCTTACTTGGAAATCTCGAAAATTGAAATAAATAATGAGAAACCCTACGTCAGCTTTGGATATTGGGCTATGCAATTTGAAATTATCATTCTGATATATAAAAAATCGGTTACGGAAATTTGACCGAAACTTTTCAATATTGTGTTCCTTTGTTCTAATTTTTTTTGGGACACATTTGACCTATATATGGAAATTCTTACATTTGTTTTTCCCGGAAGCCATGAAATCCTTGTATTCGTAAACTCGCCAAATTGAACATTGACCTTGATTAAATATTTGCTCTTGCCATAACTGAAATGTATCGCGTATTATGGCGACACTATTCTGAGACATCTACAAAATGCTTCTATTATCGTAATTACGAAAAAAATATTGTTCACTGAAGAGGGGTAGGAAATATTGAACTTCTTGAACTCCGAAACAGTCTCGTAGAAAAAGAGTTACAAAGTCGCTCTTTCCTTGCTATGAAGTTAGGTTGTATTTGATTATCCTTCTATAGTAGGTTTCAAGAAAATTTGTCTCATTTGCTATCTGTTTTTGAAGGATAATCAGTAATTGTTAGCATTTTATCGATTACAATAGTACACTAGGAAAGTATTATGAGAATCCTCCTAAAACAAGTGGTAAATCATACGAATAATTTTTGAACATTTCATGTCAATTTCTTGAAATTAACGTATAAGTATAGAAAGTTTCAATACCGTCACATAAAAAAGCACTTGTGTTTGTTCAGGTTGTAATTTGGTAAACAAATAAATATAGTTGAAAAACTACATCATGGACAATGTAGTATAAAAATATCACATGTCTGTCACTTAGACTGACTAAATTTGATTAAATCTAAATGGCATGCCTGACGTCAAACTGACATTTCTTAAATTTTGGTGATAGGTTTTTAAATGCATTTACGAACATAACACTAATTTTGGGTTATGGTATTGTTTGTTTATTTTCTCAATCTCTCTCACTTTTCTGAAACGTTCTTAACTGGGAAGAAGGCCGTTAAATATTTTGATTTCAAGGCAATTTTTCTGAAATTTTCACATTTTCTTTATTGTTTGTTGATATGGTTCAACTACAGGATGAATCTTTATAATTTTTTTTTGAAGTGTCGTATTTTAGTTTACAGTAAATTAATTTTTTAAGAATCCAGTTCAATATGACGTCTACATCAAATATTTCTTTCATGAATTGTGCAGTTTTTTTTGGAATCGGCCCAAACTTCCTCCTATGAAAGTCGCGTTGTTTAATATAGTTCTTCAATTCAACGTCTCATTTTTCATCCTGTCGATTGTTTTTAAATCAATATATTTAACAGTCGATAGCTGTCAGATTCACGTCGTCAGTCATCTAGACAGGACCGTACCAAGATTCACTAGCAACAATGTCCATGTTTGGAGCTAACTCCAAATCAATCTAAATCAATCTTTGAAAAAATTAGAGACTGAACCAAATTATTCATTTTGAACAGTGATGAACTTATATCTGCCAGGTTTTGAAGAATACTAGTTTTTTCATTACTAAAGTTAAATTATATACCATCAACGTTTTCTTTCTGGAAACAGTGCCTGTGGGAGTGAACAATTTTCAAATTTTGAACGTAGCGACAGGCAACAAAAATGTTTTGACACGTACAAGGCCAAAAGACAGTTATATGTTTTGATGAATTGAGAAGAAGTGTCAAAAAATAAACTATTAGGAACCGGAGTGATGATTTAATTGCATTTAATAGTTCAATTTTCTGGTGATATATTCTAGAATTCCATGGAAATTCATTCTGATTTGTTTTGTCATGATGTATATAAAAACGGCATGATTGTCTCCCACGGAAATCAAATTCCGAAACTAGTATTTAGCTAGAAAACTAGATTAAAACTTGGTTTCTTTCAAAGTGTTATATTCTGTTTTCTTTATTTTCCCTATGCTCCATGGAAAAACAGATGGTAAGACTTAGTTTTGTTATGTTCTGTCTTTCGTTTAGCTGTCTTATTTTCTAGCCTTTTATCAAAGGAAATGCCTGACTAGAATATGTGTAAAATGTTTTTTTGTTTTCTGTTCGATGTGGCCTTATGAATGTCTTAGGAACTTGTTTGGACCTTTCAAAATCAGCCTTCAAATGACCCCCTCGGGGGTTTATGGGGATGTGTGAAATTCGAAAACAATTGTTAATGTTGATATTTCAGTGGTAAATTATCTTTCAAGAAATGTTGCTTTGTAGATGATAGTAAGAAATATATGCTGATTGAATTAGACCGAAGGTGCATGTTGTTGGGGAAGTTGATAATTATGAAGGTATAGTAAAAAAAGCTGGAGGAATGCCTTTCATTTTACTAGAGCTTCAGTTGCATTTTCAAATTGATGTAAGATTAAAGTCTCACTGTTTTTTTCGTTAACTCAAGGTTCCGTGGACAGGAGAATTCAATGATTAAATAAAATAATGAAATCAGTAGAAAAAATGTTCTATTCATCATACAAAATTTTCTTTTCTCACCAAATACGCTATTTCAAATATTGTTATATCATGTCATACTTGAAATCGAGTAGTTAGATAGACATCAAATAAAAACGGCTTCTGGAAAAAAATTCTTACTGATATTGGCGTTTTGAAACGTGCTTTATACATTCCACGCATATGACTCTCATTAAGATGTATTAATGGTGATTTTGAATAATACTTTGGGCAAATGATAGGTCTAATTCTAACGAGAAAAAGCACAAAAGTTCTTTGGCATCCAGAGTAACAGAAACTTGTATATGATATAGTAAAAAAGGACCCTTACCATTGCGAATCAAACCTTTTGAAAGAAAGAACAATCTTCTGGAAACTTTGAAAAACGTACCTAGTAGGTATATGTTTTTAAAGAAAAATGTTAAATGATCTTTTTAATATTTTGTAAAATTTATTCTTAACCAAACAAATTCAAATTACGTATTTATTTTTAGGAAAGAAAGTTTTCGGCTTTCTACATCTCCATCTAGATACAAAAAATGTGTGAAGATCAAACTGATCTTCCTCTTGAAGATGATCACTTGGTGATCCAAACACGTGTCGAGGTGTTAAAATAACGGTTTGGTGTTGGGAAAAAACTTCAGTAATATTCATGTATTTATTGTATTCTACTCAATGTACATTTTAAAAAAATGGATACTATCTAGTCGAACTAAGTTAACATAGATATCAAAGTCCATTTCTACTGCATTTGAACCTTCTACAGGTAGGCAAATAGAAAGCAGCAAGTTATATTCTTGACTTTGTAAACGTTTTGAGATTATAAATGTTATATATCACTTTTGAAATAAAAGTTTTACAAAAAAAATATTTTGAAAATGGGTAACAGTACTGGAATTCCCCTTATACATTTACTAAATTATAACTTGAAAGTAACAGAGTCTGAATGTAACTGATTATAACTATAACTAACTCATTTCGCCACGTAGGACGTTATATATATATAGTAAAACAAGTGTTAACATGTTCTAAAAAATAAACAAAAGAAAATGAACGTCCTTTGTGTCATCGTTTGGAAACTGCGTATTACTGGATGTCGAGTCAGCATAAGTCCGCATTGATATTGATCTTGTTTATCCATGTCACTTTGGGTATGATTAGAGAAAGGATTCATAACTTTTAAATTCTGCATTGTCACTCTAATAGAAGCGCTATCTTCCATATATCGTTGACCTCATCTTATATGATGTCAAATCACAAGTGAACCATTTCTCTTGTGGGTAACAACAAAAATAACCCGTAAGGTATTAATATCGCCGAAAGACTGAATTCCTAGCTTAGATTGTCTGAATATTGTCAAATAATTTTTATGCATTTCATGCTATATATAAAGTGGCCCGAGAAAAACTTACCGCGGGTAGAAATGCTAGAGATTCACAAAAATTAAGTTTTGACCTCATTCAAATTTTAATTCAAATTTTCTGAACTCCACCGATGTTCAGAAAAAATTGAATTCACCCTATACTGGGGGTTGCTTTCACCCTGGGTGCGGATACCACACCTTCTTGGGGGTGAAGAATGGTCCATGAAATCAGAATAAATTGATTGACTAATTCTAAAACTTTTGTGAGTGAACGTTTCTATTTTTCAACCAATAAACATACGTTTTCAAATGGTTTTTCCGTAATAATATGTCTGTATATCAGAAGTGAAGTAATTTTAAGAACAATACTTTTATGTTCATGGTATAGTCTTATTTATTGAAAATATTCGAAATAATAAATGAAAAGTCAGACTTTTCTTTAAGAAAGTAACTATATCTAATTCAATCAGCATCAAGAAACTTGATAACATAGCAATATGGTGTATCTAAATTTCAGAATATCAATTTTCCCTTTGTGCTGCAAAGATTTGTTTCAGTTGGTTTTCATGCATGATATATACAATCAAATTTGGTAACATCGATTACCCAAAATGTTATGTATTTAATCATGAACTATGTTTGTGTCAGGTGTATTCAATGCAATATTTGTTACTTTCATAATGTAACTGTTCATATCTGATATCTAACAATATCAACAATGACATGTTTGTAATTTATAAATGCGAATTTCCTCAGCTCCATAACACTTGGTATATTTATAAGACGAAATAATAATAATTGTCTATAAACTGTTGAGGTTTGAGTTAGAACACTAGATAAGACATGGCATGAAAAGTCCTGGGCCTAAGAAAGAAAACGCTTTATTTTTGTTCAAAATTGGCCTTATTCTTCCATGTAATCTCCTTCAAGAGCCACACAATCATTCAAGCGACGCTCTGACATTTCACTACCACAATGTAGAACGATTTATCATTTGTCCCAAAATAGGCGTCAGTTTCAGCAATAACCTCTTTATTCGAGCAAAATTTCACACCGGTGAGCAATTTTTTGAGGTCTGAGAACAGCCAGTAGTCGCTGGGAGCCAAATCTGGCGAATACGGTGGATGTGGGAGCAATTCTACAATCAATTCATGATTGACTTGTGACACGGTGCGTTTTCTTGATGAAACTTTTTTTTCTTTGCCATATGTGGTCGTTTCTTTGCAATTTCGGCCACTGTTGATGGTATTTATCTTCTTAAAATAGTCGATAAATATTACACCACGCACATCCCAAAATACCGAGGCCATAACCTTTCCAGCCGTTAGTTGTGCTTTCGGGCGCTTTGGACGAGGTTCAACAGTTGCTCTCTACTCAGATGACGGTCGTTTTAATTCCGGAGTGAAGTGATGGATCCATGTTTCATCTATTGTCACATATCTATGCAAAAATTCCAGTTTGCTATGTTTCAACATAGCCAAACACTGCTTAGAATCATCAAGACGTTCTTGTTTTTGGTCCACAATGAGCTCACGCGGCACCCACCTCGAACAGGGCTTTCTAATAGTCAAATGCTCCTGCAATATGAAGCCAACACGTTCTTTTGATATCTTCACAATGTCAGCTATCTGTATCTGTAGACTAGGGAGGGTGAGTATAAGCCCACCGCACTTAGGCCACATGTGATCCATTGTACATCCTCCCGAGGAGTTGTCCTCCTAGGTCATCGTCTATTCTGTCCTTTCCCGGAAGGTGGACAGGTCTCTGGGAGGTCTCTGGGAGACCTGTCCACCTCGCCGAACACACACTCTCTTATTAACGATAACTCCAGGCACTCGCATAGGACATGCCTGACAGTCTCATCTTCCTGTTTACACATCCTGTATAGAGGTGTGTCCACTAGCCCCATATTATGGAGATGTTTCCTTAGTTGACAGTGGCCAGTCAGAAATCCTACTGTTAAGCGAAGATTTTTCCTGGTCAGCGCCAGATATTTCTTTGGCGCCAGCCTCCCATGGTCGCCCAAGGTGATCCTGGCAAGATTGCATCCTTTGATTCCATCCCATCTCTTCAAGGATTGAGCATGAGTGTAACATTTGGCTAGTTCCGCAATTGTCGGAGTCATCAGCCCGTAGGTGCCACTGGGTCCTAAAATTCTTAGTTCAGCCGCTTCACACATCCTGCATAGAGGTGTGTCCACTAGCCCCATATTCAAGGATTGAACATGGGTGTAACATTTGGCTGGGTGCTACTGGGTCCTAAAATCCTTAGACCAGCTGCTTCCTTAGCTGAAGAGTCGGCAATGCGATTACCTTTACTCCTGTCGTGCCCTTTAACCCACCTCAGGATAATGTTATTATCTACCGAGGCTTTGGCTAAAACTTGGTGGCACTCTAGTACCAGCCCTGAGGTAACACGTTGTCTGTTCAAGGCTAATAGGGCTTGTCAGTGCAGATTGTTATATTTGCCAGAAATTCCTTTCCTGATTTGTGACGATTGAGATACCAGCCAGTTCTGTTTGGATCACCTGGTATTTTTTCCCATTCCCCACATAATTCTTAGGCTTAGTGATCTGGAGTACACTCCACATCCTGAACCTTCTTTGGTTTTTGAGTCGTCTGTATATATGCGTATTGCATTTGTAGCATCTGACTTTGTGTCAGCTAACTTGCGCAACTTCACTATTCGACCATGAAAAACGATTTTGTGATTTTTTTGTAGATTTTCTGGTGTTACTGCCAGCCTGGGCTGATTAGCGCAGGTTCTAGGTCAAGTCCAAAGTAGGTGGGTCTATCTGTTCAAGGCTAATAGGGCTTGTCAGTGCAGATTGTTATGTTTTTGCCAGAAATTCCTTTCCTGGTTTGTGACGATTGAGATACCAGCCAGTTCTGTTTGGACCACCTGGTATTTTTCCCATTCCCCACTTAATTCTTAGGCTTAGTGATCCGGAGTACACTCCACATCCTGAACCTTCTTTGGTTTTTGAGTCGTCTGTATATATGCGTATTGCATTTGTAGCACTGACTTTGTGTCGGCTAACTCACACAACTTCACTATTCGACCATGAAAAACGATTTTGTGATTTTTTTGTAGATTTTCTGGTGTTACTGCCAGCCTGGGCTGATTAGCGCAGGTTCTAGGTCAAGTCTAAAGTAGGTGGGTCTGCCTGTTCAAGGCTAATAGGGCTTGTCAGTGCAGATTGTTATGTTTTTGCCAGAAATTCCTTTCCTGGTTTGTGACGATTGAGATACCAGCCAGTTCTGTTTGGACCACCTGGTATTTTTTCCCATTCCCCACTTAATTCTTAGGCTTAGTGATCTGGAGTACACTCCACATCCTGAACCTTCTTTGGTTTTTGAGTCGTCTGTATATATTCGTATTGCATTTGTAGCATCTGACTTTGTGTCAGCTAACTCACGCAACTTCACTATTCGACCATGAAAAACGATTTTGTGATTTTTTTGTAGATTTTCTGGTGTTACTGCCAGCCTGGGCTGATTAGCGCAGGTTCTAGGTCAAGTCTAAAGTAGGTGGGTCTGTCTGTTCAAGGCTAATAGGGCTTGTCAGTGCAGATTGTTATGTTTTTGCCAGAAATTCCTTTCCTGGTTTGTGACGATTGAGATACCAGCCAGTTCTGTTTGGACCACCTGGTATTTTTCCCATTCCCCACTTAATTCTTAGGCTTAGTGATCTGGAGTACACTCCACATCCTGAACCTTCTTTGGTTTTTGAGTCGTCTGTATATATGCGTATTGCATTTGTAGCACTGACTTTGTGTCGGCTAACTCACACAACTTCACTATTCGACCATGAAAAACGATTTTGTGATTTTTTTGTAGATTTTCTGGTGTTACTGCCAGCCTGGGCTGATTAGCGCAGGTTCTAGGTCAAGTCTAAAGTAGGTGGGTCTGTCTGTTCAAGGCTAATAGGGCTTGTCAGTGCAGATTCTTATGTTTTTGCCAGAAATTCCTTTCCTGGTTTGTGACGATTGAGATACCAGCCAGTTCTGTTTGGACCACCTGGTATTTTTTCTCATTCCCCACTTAATTCTTAGGCTCAGTGATCTGGAGTACACTCCACATCCTGAACCTTCTTTGGTTTTTGAGTCGTCTGTATATATGCGTATTGCATTTGCAGCACTGACTTTGTGTCGGCTAACTCACACAACTTCACTATTCGACCATGAAAAATGATTTTGTGATTTTTTTGTAGATTTTCTGGTGTTACTGCCAGCCTGGGCTGATTAGCGCAGGTTCTAGGTCAAGTCTAAAGTAGGTGGGTCTATTCGATCCTCCACCGCAACCCGCAAGGGTTTATTGTGGCTCACACCTATTCACATTCGACTAAATAAACCCAGCTTCTCAACAAAGCCGGTTAGTTTGTATGGTGAATGGTCTTCCAGGCCAGATGTAAAAGTACGGCTCTGCCGAACTCTAAAAATGTGATTCGGTCAGGCACTGATTCGGGCAGGCACAAAGTATGTGCTCTGCTGTTTCATTATTTTCCAAACAGATGCGACACACACTCTCTTCCGAAGTTCATAAATCTTCTTGCCATACAGATATTCAATTTTTGTTTGGCAAAGCCTAAAGCGAGGCTAATGACAGGTTCTGGTCTGATGAAGCTGCTTGTAGCTTCGGTTGACGAGAGATCTGGGAAGTATAGTGGGTGAGGTAGAACTTCGTCGCTCAGTTCGTTTAATTTTCGGAGAATAGAATAAATATTTATTGAGATATGAAGCTACAAAAACATATGTTCAATAGAAAGATGGCATTTCACGATTTGTTGTTGATATAAACATGTTCTGGAAATAACCACTTTTTAACATTTTGCGCTTTTCTTATCTTTCAAAAAATTCATGTGATAATGTTTAACGTGCTTTCACCAAATATCTGGTGTAGTAAAAACGAATTTTTGTTATGTAGGTACATTTATCTAGTGAGCTGACTCGAACTACATACTTGCCCGATTATTCTAAATTGATTTGAAAAAAATATCGATGGAGTCCACAAGTTTATTTTCCGTGAATAGGCATTGTTCCCAAAATGGCACTTCTCAATCATCAGCGAATCATCTTAGGCTAAAAAATCCTCGCCAGCAAATCATTTTCTCGTTTCCATTTCACCAACTATTTCTATATTACGTAGTGCATATTTTAGCATAGTTTTGCATGAATTTTAAAATAATTCGTACTCCATACAGGGTAGTCAACGATATCGTATAGAATCGCGGCAATCTACGAAAGGAGTTTGACAGCGTAATTGAGATTCAGTTTTGAAAATATGTTTACGATATTTTTTTTTCGGCTTAGTGCAATACATTTAACATTCAGCGATTTTTGCAAGTGTTTCAAGCTTATGAAATAAAATTGTTGTTTTTGGCTGAATATTTCAATGTGATTTTTGTATTTCTATATTTTGTATGTTATAATTTTCAGCGAAAGTCTTGGAACTTCACAGTCGAATCAATCGGTTGATGATGGTATTGTTTTTCACAAGTTTAATAATTGATTTGCCTGTTCAGTTCCAATTCACTGCATATATAAATTAATTATAAATTTATCACGTTTTTATGCTTGAATTGAATTTTTCGAGAGAAGTGAAAGTAAATCTTTTAGAGTGATGTTATTGAAAGTAATTTCAATGTTGTCTCGAAAAATTTATTTCGGAAAGTAGATGGTGAAAATGAATTATTGGAAAAAAGTCATTACAACGTACAGTTATCACATCTACTTTGTTTTTTCGGTGCAAAGACATATCTGATGAAAAGATGAATTGTTGATCCACCAATTTGAAATATGATCAGTTTTGTATTGCATCATGATTTATTGTGTTTACATTCAGCAAGCAAATATTTCTGAGTGTATATCAATTTCAATTGGCTACACAAGGTCATCAAAAAAATGGTAGGATTTTTCTACGTGACAAAAAAATATAATTGTTTTTGCACTGATAAAACCGCATATTTATACGAAGAAAAAATACGGAGGGGTATTCCTCTCTGTCGAAATTTTTTTTCGATGTTTTTGTATGAGCTAATTCCTATATGCACCGTTTGTTTTATTTTTTCTATACTTCTGCGCTCGCTACACTTTGTGCCACTGCCCATTTGCTGTCGATCTCTCCACGAATGGCGTCGCTGACAACCTAATATTTCGGTAAGTTGCCTTAGCTGTGAATTTTATCGCTTCCTTTTTCTCTCTTTATTATGGGTACTGTTGGAATTTTACGGGATGTTTCGAAAACGGATGGTATATTTATGATGATTTTCCTCAATGCATAATAATTTCTCTTGAGGCATAATAATCGCCCTCTAGGTATAAAAATACTTACCCTTGAGGCATACAAATACTTTTCCTCAAGGCATAAGAATAATTTCCCTCATGGCATGAAATTACCTACTTTCTTTCAAGGCATGAAAATAATTGTCGTCTAGGTATAATCATTCCTCTCGAGGCATAAAATGATTGCCCTCATGGCATAAAAATGATTTCCTTCCAGGCATATAATAATGACTTTACTCAGTACATATTAATTTCTATCAATGCATAAAAATTGCCCCCAAGTCATAGCAATAGTTGCCCTCGAGGCATGAAAATGATAATTTTCCTAAAGGAATAAAAATAACTGACGTCATGGTATAACAATTTTCCTCAAGGCATAACAATACTTTTTCTCAAGGCACAATGATTTTCCTCAAGAAACAATGATTACTTTCAAGGCATAATAGTTGCCTTCAAGGCATAAACATAATTTCCTTCAAGGCATATAATAATTGTCCCTCAGGCAATAACATATTTTTGTTGAAATTTTGCCGTTTCAGAATAAAAAGTTGTATATCTGCTTAACACAACTACTTTTTGGTATAATACTGCGACGATTATTCAATGTTATGATGTAAAGATTTATTTCTACGTATTTGACTAGTTTGAAATAGGTGTACCCATTGTTTTTGAAACATCCTGTTTAACACTGCATATGTCTTGCGTTTTGAAATATTTCTAGGAACTTCTCTTGGCTATCATTATTGGTAAGACCATATGGGTCATGATTGAAAAGAATTTTTGACTTCCTGGTAAACTTCATCCTCTATGTTGATGAATCATGCGTTTCAAAACCAAAGAGAAGTTAGGAGAAAGGTCGAAAGCCTGATGACTTTTTCGATTTTAGGACATATTTGAAACACGCAACTTTTTTGTAATTTTACCAACCTTTTAACTTTGAAGGTTTTTAAGATTCTAATACTGCTCCATTAAAAAAAAGTAGTTCTTGTTTTCTGTTATGGTGAATTAGGACGTATTATTTTTTTTATACCGAAGTATGCGCTGGTCAGTCCCTATCCCCCGAAGCCCCGATACATTCGGGAGGGCGCGCCAGCATTATCAACCAACGACCACTCCCCACACCGTGGGGTAAGTGATCATTGGGTCCGAGAATCATGTGCCCTCAGCAAGCGCAGTGAGCCAAGAATGACGGCTTTCTGCATACGTTTGGCTAAGATGTCTGCCTTAGTGCGACAAGCCGGTATGATTTTAAGATTCGAAAGTAGAGTGGACATCATTCCACCAAGGACTCCAATAATCAGAACAACCATCTTGACAGAGTGATCTGGATATAGTCTGCGCAGTTCAAAGAGAAAATCTCGATATTTTATCAGTTTTTCCTCCTCTTTCCTGACGATATTCGTCTCGCCAGGAGCTGAAAACTCCACGACAAATATCGTTTTGCTCTGGTGGTCGAGAAGGATCACATCAGGCTTATTAGCTTGTATGAGCCTGAGGGTGGGGAACGAATAGTTCCAATAAATTCGACACTTCTCGTTCCCCACAACAGATTCAATATCCCCCGGAGCGTAGGGCAACACCGGTGTATCGTCAATACCGTAAGAGTGCCGAAGATGGTAATATAGCACTCTTAGGGCCGCGTAAGATGGTAATATAGGCCGCGTTATGTCGATTGATATAGGCCGAGACGACATATGCTGGACATGCTGATAGCAACAACATTAGGGTATCGGGCGCCTCGCTGCAGGCCCTGCACCGTGTATCAAGAATCTATATACCCATTACGCGACTGCTGTAGACTAAGGTGTTGAAGACACCATTTTGGCAAGCCATAATGAACCCCTCAGTTTCCAACTTCAGCCCACTAGACCTGAGAAAAGCGAACTTAGGGCGCTTTGATAAGCCAAGGTCTCCAATGTTATTGAAGAAGACCCCATGCATTGTGTTTCCGCAGAAGTAAGGTGATCTCTGCGGCTTTCATCTGAGCTTTTTGCTGAACGGGTTCCAACTCGGTGACAAAGTTGTGGTCACCTCGTTCAGTGTCGAAGCAGGGATGGCCGCTAACACCCTTGGCCTTTGGTCAGTTGCGCCACCACGTACCCCAGCAACTGGTGCAAAACCGGACCGGCAGCCCAGGCGCACTCGGGAAGGAGAACACTATTCTCTTTCCGGTGCCGGCCGTGGGTCCACCCGGTGGACCCAACACTTAATTCCTGTCAACCGAGCAATCGACCCGCTCGGAGGGGTCAGAGGCAAGGTGTTGGGGCCCATTACGATGATTTGCCTACCGATGACAACCCTGGCAATGACAACGGACGCTTTGAGTGGACATATTATTATTATTATCACCAAATTTGAAAAAAATTTTGAAAAATATCAAACCGATAAATAAGATCCCGTTATTGACGTTCTTAAGTACTCCTCTGTTTAAAAAATGGGGTGAATTTTCATTTTTTCTCAAAAAATTAAGTCAAGTCATGGAGGTATGACAAAATGGTTAAGATTTTCGCGGCCGAGGTTGTCAGTATCACTATTTTTCGGGTTTGAAGGTCATCGCTTTTTGGAATTTCTTCCTCGTGATGTAGAAAATAGTGATACTGATATAATTATTTGTTTCAGTTATCTCGGTTTATGAACGTTTTCGAACAGTGTTTGCATTCATCTACATTTCTATTGATTTCACCCAAAATATCTAAAATAATGTCTTTTCAATATACACAGAGACAGAGATGTATTACTTGCAAGCGATTAATAAGATTGATGAACGCTACAAGCAAAATAAGGTGTGAAGCTTGTAACGTTATCTGTTGAAATCTGTTTTTTCGTTAACCAGCTGATCGAAACTTGTGCGAGCTAACGAGGTCTTACCTTTTAACGTGTGATTCCTAACACGGGTTGGACGATAGAAAGTGAAAATCGATCGTCCGGCCTTGCGGTTCGAACCACCGATTCACACAGCGGTTCACCCACGTCAACCCACCAGGCTACCGATCCACCATTCGTTGATGTTACTGAATAAATTAATTAGTAATTATCAACGCCTCAATTATTCAGCAATAATAATCTGTATCAACTATATATTTTGTTCTTTCAATTTTTCAGAAAGTTGATAATTTCGTATTAATCTAAAAATTCTTCTATAATATAATAATTTCAACAGTACTCATACTGCAGCTAGATGTATCTATATTTGATGTACTCAACTATTTCCGCATGTAACATTATCTTCATACCAACTATCAAAACACGACTTCACTAGGAACAAGTCTCACAAGAATTACAGAGATTCTATTTCAATGGTTGATACGTTTTGTAAATTTGCAATCAAGAATATTATCACAGAGTGACTACAAAATATTTCATTGCATCTTGATCCTAACAAATCATCCTGAAGATGAGGTTTGTATTGTAACATTCAAAGTGGAGTAGCTAGCAATGAAATGATAACTATGTAGTCTTCAAATGAACTTTGTCAAAGTAATTAGGCAAAATAAATCAACCGCAAACACGTTTCTCAACTAGACTTTAGATGTCTCTCGGTAAATTGTTTGGACCTATTCATTATCGATTTTTCTTTTTGGTTCTAGGTACAGCAGCAAATCTTCGGAAGGAAGTAATACGAAATAAGATCAGAGCCATCGGGAAAATGGCTAGAGTATTCTCCGTATTGAGGTAATTGATTATTTTCAAGTCATTTAAATTGCCCTTGCTTCTGCACGTTAATTTTGATGAATGAGTTTCTTCATTGAACAACATGTTGAAATGAATTCTACCATGTGTTTCAGGGAGGAAAGCGAATCTGTTCTGCAACTCAAAGGTCTCACGCCGACTGGTGCTCTACCTTTGGGAGCGTTATCTGGAGGAAAAACGAGTCTCAAAAATGGTAAGTTTGATAATGAATTTTTTCCCAATATTTCAGTTCATTATTAATAATTCAATGTTTGGAAAAACCATCGAAAATAATATCAACCCGCACAATTTTTGAACAACAAGATGGTTGGTTTGATGTTGGGTTGATTTTTTTTCTATTTTAACAAATATTTTCGAGGACCCGTTGATATATAATTTCTTCATAAATAACTGCTATACCACAGTCAAATTCATGTTTAAAATTTGCCAGAAGATGTTTATCCAATTTTTGGCAAATTTCGATTTTTTTTTGCAGTATGAAGAATTTCCAATTCGTTGCCCATTCGGAAACTTGGGACGTGTATTATTCATCATAAGAAATATATTTTCAATATCTCAGTATCGACGGATAGATAATGCGGTATTTGGAAAAACCATCGATCAGGCAGTATTCACCAAAAATTTTGAACTGCAAAATGACTGAAATAAGTCTTAATTTGATAGATAATGACTTATTCTCAAAATTTCATCGTGATGAATATTACTGGATTTTGCAAAAATATAGCCAAGCATTCAGGATATTGGAATGTCTATAACTCAGCAATAATGCAATATTTGAAAAACCATGGATCAAACATTATCGTCCAAAAATTTGTTAGAAGAGTTTTTTTCGTTACAAAAATATTTTGGTGACATAAATTTTAGCATTGTATCATGATGAATAATATCGACTCCGGTAAGGATATAGAGATTGAACAAATGTATCATTACTCTCTAATCCTGAATATCACTGATCACAAAAAAGTGTATCCTGCAACAGATTCCACAGTTTTAACAGAAAAAGAATAACATTGCAATATTGTTTTTGGTGAGATGATCGATCAATATACATCCGAATTAAAAATAGCCTTCACAACCCACCACCCATATCATTGTTTTACTCCAATGCAATTCTTATGTCTACAAGTAATCTCTCAAGTCTCAAGTGAAAACCGACATTCTCTATTCTTGGCCATCCCATTGAAAGAGCTACAGAATAGAGTTGAGATAAAAGTCTATATTACCACAGAACAGAATCGTTTTACGAAGAAGGCACCAGATAATTATAGCTCTTTTACACATGGGACATACTCGGTGTACCCAAAAATTTTTGTTGTGAGGACGAGAAAAAGATATGTTCAGGTCTTTGGTACCAATTTCAGTCAAAGATTTTATAGTGTAATGCCCTGGTTTCGAATTTGGGTCTGGAAAATCAATGCAACTTTGGATGTTTTATTGGATTCCCAGAAGAAATAGACTTTCTACATAAAAAATGAGAATTGAAACTTTCTATGTTTTTTACTACTTTCATTTGTAACTAAAGTTACGGCAGTTTCGTCCCATAAGAACATTTTCAAAGGTATACATTGAACTAAAAATTATTGATTACATTAGCCCTTATATAACACCACTGTAGGTGATAGATTAGATTAATATGAGGCTTCTGTGCTAAACAGTCACTACACTGCGATCTTTGCAGGTCTATTGTGTGTGCCCTCATGTATGCTAGAATTCCTTGTCTAGGACCGTCCTTGTAACTAGACTCCATATATTGAGAGGGTTGTGGTTTTTCCTCTCCTAATGTTGCAAACCTTATCCTTGACAGACCTTTGCAATAGCATAGTATGTGTACGGAGGTTTCCTCATCCTCTTGGCAAAGCCTGCATAGGGCTGTGTCTGCCAGTCCGATGTTGTTCATGTGTTTGTTGAGTCTACACTGTCCCGTCAATAGCCCGACTAGAACTCTAGTTGATCGCTTATTCAGACTCGGTAGGTACTCCGTGAGTTTTGGCGATGGCTCTTTAATGAACTCTTTGGCCTGTCTCATACCCGGCGCCTTATTCCAACATTTTTGAGATTGTTTTTCCTTCCAGTTGCTGTTACAAGTTTTTCGCAGCGCTTTTGCTGTACCACAAAAGGCTTCTGGACCAATGGGGGAGCATCGTGCTCGTTTTCGTGCTAGTGAATCAGCCTCTTCATTGCCCTTGTATCCTGTGTGGCCTGGTACCCAGGCTAATGACAGTCTGTTTTGACTACCTAGTTCTTGTAGCTTTTCTAGGCAGTTCCAGACCAGTTTGTAATTGACCTGCATGGAGCTAATTGCTTTTATAGCTGCTTGGCTATCAGAGTATATTGCAATAGTCTTTCCCTTAAATTTTTGCCTTAGTAACTCTTCTGCGCAGTGACGTATTGCTGCCGTTTCTGCCTGGAATATCGTCACTTTTTTACCTAAGCTTAGTGAGACTTTTGTCTTTGGTTTAGTTATATACATTCCTGCTCCTACACCTTCTTCAGTTTTTGAGCCGTCTGTGTAACAGGCAACCTCTGCATTAATTGGAGGTCCTCCCTTCCATGCCTCTCTGCCTGTTATAATTGTTTTGAAGTTTTTTCCGAAGCTATACTGGGGAAGCATCTCATCCGATGGCATTCCCATTATGGGGTCGTTTTCCAACTCTTTGTTTAGCTCGTTGTACCTCTTACCGTGCAGCATGCTTATAGGCATTTGCCCTATCATTGCATTGTCTATTACTGTAGGTAATAACAGAGGTACTCAACTTAATTGAGTACCTGAATTTTCTCTACCTGTGATAATGTGTATTCACTAATTCGAAAACCGGTAAGTAAACTAGATCGATTTGATCATTTTAACAGGTTGCACCCGCAATGATTACACTCATGAATTTCCAAGGATTCCAAATAACTGAGTTTGCAACCCTTCCTTGCATAGTGCAAAATTTCCGTATCGTTTAGATTCGGAAACTTGTGTGGTTGAATCCCAAGGAATGGTTTGAAAACGTCCAATCATTTTTACCTAGTCTGAAGAACCTTTTATGTTCAGCATACCCTTTGGAGAAATTTCAGCCATATTGTCCCACAGAAACACTATTACACTCCGAGCACTTAGGCTTATGAACTCCAGATTTCTCCAACTTGTCAACTTTACCTTTGACATTGAAAAGGAAATCAGATACCCTGGAATGTGGTCTACTTCCACATTGTTTTTTCTGAAGAAACCAAAATATGTGAGAATTACCCATTTTTTGATTTCTTATTGTTTGATCTGGAGGTATATTAATCTGTGAGTGAATTTACGGCTTTGTTTTCTGACTAACTTCTGGATTGTGTCTGCGTTGAAACCATGCACAATCCAGAAGGTACTCCCAATTTTTCCGATATGGAAATTCCTTGGATATGAATCTCATTTTTTCTCTTGCAGCATTGCAGGGTTTCTCTCCTAACCACAAAATCACCAGTTTCGCAGAAGCTAAGGGTCTGGACGCAATAAACGAACGTATGCCTCCCAGGAAGGACGCCCCTCCATCACCGTCAACCGACGAGAAGGCGCAGGACCACAATCACACTCAGTCCAATGCACATTCGTGAGCTAAACTCAACTAGGACATCACATCAGCCATCTGCAGGTGGGAGTTCTCTTGAGACCCTCTTTGAGAGTCTGAATGTAATTGATACATATTCTGATGATCTTTTGTCGCGCCGATCGCGACGTTGCTGAACGTGGATTCCTTTTTAGAATTACCTGTGATGGATCAGCGATTCGTATGCAGTGGCGTCCACCACCTCGACGACAACATTTTACATCTTTATTAGGTTATAATTACATCCTATCATTGGGACGACGGGCTCGTTCTTCGGAACCGCTGGAACAAGTAGCTGGTCTGCTTCCCTTCTCTCTGTCCTTTACGCTGTGTTCGTGCCTCGCTCTTGCACACTGACTGCTATATTACTGTTATTGATTATCATTATTATTCTTGTATCGCTTCGGGATGCCGGAAAAAGCGTCCGACTACATTCCATATCTACTGGATCGATGGTTATTGCTGGTCGCTCGGACCAAATCATTGATTACGTGTTTCTGTCATTGTATTTATCGGTTGTAACCAGTAGAGTAGGTAGTGTGAATAATACTGTTGCATAGCTCGGAACGCGATCAGGTGGGATGTTCGAGATGAGAAGAATGAATGTGATGTTTTTATAAAATCGGCACATCAAATATTCTTCTGATATGTGTCTCTTTTCTACTCTGTCTTCGTGATTTAAGCTGAATAATAATATTTTACCACTATGCGACCTAAATAACTTTTATATTGTGAAAATATATCGCAGTTAAAAAGCTCTGTCAGTTTAAAAAGTTGACTCATAAAATGACTGAACTTACTAACTGGATTCGCCATTTTTCATTGTCATCAACCAAATTAACACTTGGGGTTTATATTCCACTACAAACGGATAAAATAACATTTGAAAAACTTCATTCAAGTACATAGTTCACATAGGCATGAAATAACGGTTAGTTAATGAATAGATCAACACAATTTCTGTTTCATTTGACAGAAGGAAAGTGAAAAAGTGACATTTTCTTTATTTTTGAGTTCTGTGAAATCGTAGAACTGGCAACTCAGGAATATTACGATTAGAGTACTTGTTACGTCATAAATGGCGGCAAACTCTGTTTTTTTTAATGTCTCATGAATTTTTAGGGTTTTTGAACAGCGATTTATCTGATTACCTTGTAGGAAAACTTATATAAATATACCTTTATTATACTTCGAATACAAGCGCATCTCAAGCAAATTACAGCGATTGATTTCTCGGCTAATCTGTTGGTGGAGAATGCTACCAAAAATAGTTGGCAGGATGAAAGTTGATTCAAAACACATAAAAATCAATGCTATCGCTGTTTTGATTAATGAACCATTTTCAGATTTTTTATATGTATTTTTGAGATAACAGGATTTCTTTATGCTGTCATTGCAAACTCTAACGTTGAATTCCATTTTTAAAGTTCCTCTTTTATTTCAAGAGTCAGAAGCCAATTTTATGAAAATAATATCGTTCTCTCCTCCCCTTCAAATCTCGAACCTCCAACCTCATAGCGAAACGACCTTGAACAAACCACTGAAGCCAGCAGTGTGAAACAGCGTGCAGGGCATGGGCAATTTGCACGTGTGGAGTGATAATGAGCGTGCCATACACACCAGTCGCCACTGTTTTGTCATCTTCATCTTCATATACGTTGTTCCCATCACCGTCATCGCCATCACTATGTGTGTTTTAAATAAAAAAGTTATAAAGATAAACAAAAGATATTGCTATACCTATTTAATTGCCGATTGTAATTGTGCGGGATAAGTACATTTTTCTCTCTATTAATATTAAACGAATTATTCTATTGGGGGGGATTTTCTAGATTTCGTCGACCTTCCTTCAAATGGGGGGAGGGATGAGAAATGTTTGTTATGAAGTTATGAAATTGAAGTTGACTTGGTCTTTTCATTTTCGAAATACAGGTGTAGTTCACTAGTGTAATCAGTTTTTTAGATTAAACACGATTTGTTCTTGATTTGTTTTTCTGCATATTAAAATTGCTACATGAAAAGTTGAATCTCTGAGATAAACTCTTCTATTCAAAAATACTAATTCGATAATATAACAATCACAGTCACTGTTGTTTATACCGAGCATCCTGATGATTGCTGGTTCAATAAAAATAAAATTGTGGCTAAATGAGCCGTATGGAAGCAAAGGCCAAGAAAACCTAAAAAAAAAGAGAAGAAGTGAAAGAGAAAAATGAAATTGGCTTGTTGGTACACCGTTATTGAAGAAAAAGTGTGGCGTGTGAGCTAGATGTAAATTTATGGTGTTTTGATTTATCAAATTGTCTCTGAAATTATAATTCACATCAGGCAATAATGTAACAACGAGCTAGATCAGCAGAACGCCAATATCCACATATCCACAAAATCATGTTACAAATATTAGTTAATGTATGTACATTCTTTTGTTAGAATGTTTTCAATGATTTACATTGTGACAGCTTTTTTAAATCAAAAGATAAAGTAGAAATGAAAGTTAGTCATTTCAATACTTCAATAAAAAATTCAAATAAGCTGTCTTGATGTTTGATGATCATTGTTCAAGAAGAACAAATTCAAATATGATTGTCCATTATGCATATAATAACTTGCAATTTCAATAAATGGGTCAAATTTCAAATCAGTGATTGTCATTTCCTTCAAAGTTCCGTGAAATCGTTAAACTGGCAATTCAGGAATATTACGGACATAGTACTTATTACGTCATAAATTGGCGGCAAAACGGTGTTGTTTGAAAGTCTCGCGAAATTTCAAGGATTTTGAAGGGCGATTTATCAAACGAGTTCCTAGAAAAACTCATATATATCATATCATATTTTATTCTCGTCTATTCTGTTGGTGGAATGTGCAACCAAAGAGATACTTGGCAGCATAAAAATTGACCAAAGATGATTTTTCGAAAATCTGTGGATGTTTTCAAATTTGAACAGCAGAAGATGTATATCTATTCAAATATAACTCGTCAGAGTAACATGAAAGTGAATTGGTAAATTGAATAATCAGTGTTAATAATAATTGCAGCAAATGCAAGTTAAATTTTGAATCAAGTTCATTATTATCTCAAGCCACTATATATTTTTCCATGCACTAAAATTATGAAATAGAGAAAGGGATTGAAAATTCAACAAAAATTTATTGTACTACTGATTTTGATTTTTTATTCACTAGTATCGATGAACATTATTGGCAAAAGAACAATTTATTAAATACTTTAAAAATGATGTGGAATTAAAAATGATCTTTATCGTTTTCGCTCATGAGATCTTTTGAAGAACATCTCGAAAGGCCAAAATCCCTAATATCTGAGAGTGTATTTCGAAAATGACTCTAATTTCAATTTCAGGTTCATGTTCTTGATGAAAACAACAAATCTGGTACAATTCGAAAATTCAGTGGGGCGCAAATCTGGAAAAGATCCTTCAATTCAATATTAAGACAAAAACACATCTTGCTACGAGTTGTACTTATTTTTTATTTTTTTCATTGTACAAATTGTGTTATAATATTAAATGGTTAATATTAACTGAGCTCCCCGTAGGCGAGAGACGCCCCCTTGGAAATGGTGTGTATATAAAATGTACAAATATATGTTAACCAGTTCAGTGTTGAAGCCACCCTTGAATTTCATCAGAAACTATGAATCTCCAGCACATCTGTAAGCCATTATAGAAATATTTTAACAACATTCGAGAGGAGGGCCTTTTGCGCCTACTTGGAGATTGCGTGAATGATGATTCTGCTGTATGCCGGAGTATATATATATCTAATCTTTTTAAATTCTGTAAATTTACTCTATAATATATTATATACATACTATGGTATAGTTAATTATTAGGTAATATCTCAACCACCTATCGGAATATCAAAAAGAAATTTCATATGGCGTCCCACAACTTTTATACAAAGCTATAACAATCTCGCTTGAATTTCTCCAATAACTTTATAGTAAACGATTTGAATGTGCAATCATTTTTTCATTTGTTACTTTACATGACTGATATTTACGCTTAAGTCTTTCGAACTTCAAAATAAATATATCGAAAATAGTGTTGGCAAAACGTTATTGAAGGAAACCCAATAGCTGAGTTTCCAGTACAATACAATATTGGATAATAGAAATAAATGTTGTTGGGTCCTGTACTGTAAAAAATGTCTGGGACATGCCAGCCTCCCAGGCAACACAGAAATCCAATAGATATTCAGTGGTAGGTATGATGGACGTCCAATTTATATTCGATTGATATCTTATAGAAGTCCAATGGACGTCTGCAATATGTCAATCTGTATGTCCATAAAGGACATCGAGGACCTCTATGAAATATCCTGCAGAGACATTGTTGAAAAACGTTTTTGTCTTGTTCTGTATTTAAGAAGCAGAAAACCAAAAACAAAAAAATGTTGCACGTAGATCTTAGCAAGATATAAAGTAACAAAATTTTAGACTGGACAATATCTTGTAAAGAAGAAGAAAATTTTGATGATGGTTCAATATAAATGGTTTTGGCTATTTGGGGATATTCAGTCAACGAAAAAAAAAACAAAATAGCATTGTCCCTGACTATTTCAAAATCTGAAATAATGTCAAACTCAGATGAGATACACATGGAGTTTGAAGCAAATCTTCACACATACAACTGAAATTTTTCAAACTTACTTTTTTATATTTTATGGATGTCCATAGAACATACAAATTCCAAGTCCGCTGAGGGATATATTATGGACAACTATTCAATATCCGATTTGGACATGCACTGGATGTCCATGGGATATACAACTTTTCGTTTTATTTGTCTAGGAAAATTTGCCCTAAAGGTGCACCAGATTTTAAAACTAGCAACAGGGCTAGTTCATGACATATCGATTGAAATATACAAGTTTTCAACAGAAGGTTATCAGATACTCACAAATATATTATTCTTTCATTTTATTTAGGGAATGAAGGAAAATGGTTTTGAATTTGAGGCTAACGACTACCATCATGGCTATATTTTTGTCCATAGCGGCAAAGTCATCATAGGCCGAATTTGGTGTGAAAAATTTGGCTCAAATTTACGAAAACTGAAAGAAATTTTTACTTTCTTCATTCTTTTTGCTAAGTTATAGCTCATAAAATAATTATCTTCTTAAAATATTTCAAACTCACTATTAAAATCTGTTTTTCCCTTTACCAGCTGTCGCTCGCCCTATGAACGACAACTCTCAAAAGTCGAAACTTGTACGAGCCAAGGACTATTCTTTAAAAATTCAAATATGGAATTTGCAAAAATGTTCATGAAACATGCTCTTTTGAAATATTTTGATTTCCACTTGTACCTACATTATCCATGAAAAGTTATGAGAATTACTTTGAATTATAAATATGCAATTCCTTACTTTCTTCATATTACAAAATCGGAAAAGCCGAATTTTTGTTCCTGTCATCCAGTAGTTGAATTAATCATTACTACATAGTCCAAATTTTCTTCAACTAGAAACTAGAGTATGGAACATCTCCATAACCTTAAATGTTGAGTGTCAAAATTCACGTTGGTTTTTTGATATTTTTATTAATAATTCATAAAAACTTAAGTCGCTAGTAATTTCATTGATAATTCATTATTACTAAAGTCTGGCTTGACTGAATGTATATAATGGAGAATTATTTCGATTTCAAGGACAAATCTACTTTTGAATTTTCGAATATGATAAACTGAAAAAAAAGGGATTAGAGAATTTTGAGGCCCATTTCATTTTGAGTGACAGAGTTCTCATTATTTCAAATAACTATTTGTAAAATGATTTTGTGAAATTCGTCTTTAATATACCTACGTATGCGTCAGTTGAAGATGACATCAATCAATTGGGATAATTTTTCGAAAGGTCTATGCTTTTCTGATTAATTAGCCTAAAATAATTTTGTTTTCACATTTCCATATGTATATTCGGACTTGTTTCCTTGGTAAATCAGCTTTCAATCTGAGTTGATGAAATATTCACGTGGAATTACTAGCAACTCTCTAAACTGTTGAGAGAAGTTTAGGAAGTTGAGACAACTAAAGAAATCTTTGAAAATTTACCAAGAAAGAAATTTTTGAATGAAAAAATGAGTATTTGATACATCTGTCAATAAATAGAGTTTTTTTCATTACCACTTAGTTTTGGAGTGCTGCCTTGGGTCAATTTTCCTTCAATACTCAATTAGTGTGTCTTTTTGTCTTCTCAAAGGCTACAACTTTATTGATTTATTTGTCTTTCGACGGTTACATATCTGATTAATCTTACAATCAAGTTGAAATCAACATATTATTGATAATTAACCTCGCCTTACCAACCAGCCCTACTTACCCTTACCTAATCTAAACTAATCTATAATTAAATACATTAAATGACATCATAATGATCATGGTAAGGAAGCCTATGATATTTCCTAGTAAATAAAATTAACATAGTTACTTAAATGAAATGAATAAAAATACTTTAGTCTAAATACCACTGGTAGATTTTATTTATATGACCAGTTTCGGGTTTGACCACATTATCAAGTATAGGCAGTTTTATACTTGAAAATGGGGTCAAACCCGAAACCAGTCATATAAATAAAATCTACCAGTGGTATTTAGACAAAAGTATTTTCATTCATTTCATTTAAGTGATCATGAATTACCATAAAGTAAACAAGTCATCAATCACACATATAAAATGAACATAGTTTATCGAAAATACCATAAATTTTTCACCCCAAATTCGAAAGTCGATTATTATTTCATTGCTGTGGACAGATAAGTGGTCCAGGTATCAACAGTTTGTCTCAGGGGGTCAAATCCATAATGGTTCTATTTTATCACCCTTCCAAATGATGATCTCTCTGTCTTCTTAATAAGAATAATAGAGGAATGTTTGTGTGTACGTCAGAACTTGGAACCCGCACCATCTATGTAAACTGGCAAAAAATTCACCACTCACTCGTTAAATAACTCCATGGTACTATCTGATAGACTTCCGAATTAAGTAAAGAAATCATCAGAAAGTAATCAATGTTTTCAGGTTAGTTTTTAGTATTTTTTTTCAGTTCTGCAATTTTCTATACAAAAACCAACACTCTCGATCTTCCAAAGTAATGAAAATCAAGCCACTGGAAGCGACAAGGCAAGAACCAAGATCATGCTCGGTTGCCAACACTATACGAGACGTGTAAAGAATGTATTAAAGTTTGGGGCATATTTTTATCTTGTTTTAAAACTATATTTAGATGTGTTAGGCTAACTACTACATCTATCATCATCATCATGGACTTGTTCTCATATTTGATTCACTACCTCTTGTATATAATGTGCGCAGTTGTAGCTTTATATTATTTGTGTCTATTACACATTTTGTCTTATTATTTGTTTAATGTTGTAGCATATCTATAGCTCTTCTGACGGTGAGACCAGATTGTGGTGTGACTAAGCAATAAATGACACTTTCTTCTAAAACTAGGGACTATCAATTCGTACGATGTGTCTCAGGATGAAGTCTTTGAAAAAAACACAATCATTAAAAAGCTGATTCGGAACAGAGGAGCTCTGAAAGACGATGAAAATATGATGATCAACTATTTTTTATTAAAACTTACTCAACGAATATTTCCGAAACATCTATTCGTAGTTGTTTTGAGAGAGTTACTTATCTATGTTAATTATCTATTTTATTTCATCAATTTTAGAGAAATATTTTGAATTACTGTTATGATATGAAGTTAAACTCATTGGCGAGTCATAGATAATGAGCAAGAAAACTGATATTTTCTGTAATGTCTATTCATCAACCAATCAACAGTAATGCACTGCTCTGTGATGATATTCTGACTACCATATTCTATTTGGTTTTTAGTTCTTTCGCTTTTAATACCTTCATACAGATATTTAGGATAAACTCATGGGTGAAAGCTACATGTATAATAAATAGTACCTCGTTAATCCTGACGGTGATCGTGACATCATCTACATTTCATATCAACTTGGCAACACCATAAAAATTATTCATTTGATTTTTATAGTTTGATTTTCTTCTTCTTCTTTTTTATTACTGTTGTTCTGCGACATTGCCAACTTGTTTCTGAGATCGATTTCATGGTTAGTTCCGAAATTAAAAAGCATTTCATATTACGAAACAATAACTTTATATTTCAAATTTTGTTGAAGAGATATTTGATTGAGTAGTACAAATTCATGCACTTCCCTAGTTTACAAAAATCATAACACTTTGGAACGTGGTTCAAAAGGGAAAGTAAGTCTCAATAGTAGCGACGTCACAGTAATTTTTCTTCAAAATGGAAAAATTTGGGTATAACTTCCCGATGTGAAAAGGTCTATTTTGTAAAAATTCGTTAGAGGCTTTCTTTGGGTAGTGTTTCAAAAAGGTATGGTGTATGAATGCTATCATTAATTCACATTGTGACAACTTCATAAAAGTAAAAAATCTGCAAACTTTACAGAATCTGTGTTTAGATCATACAGATGAATGAAGAGTGTTCCTAGTTAGGTACACTTCACCTAAAGTTTTGAAAACAGAATTGATGTAATTCAACCTCAAATACACATAACATAAAACACATCAGAACTACCATACTTGAAAAAAAACTGTGCTTCAAAATTACATATGGGCATCGAAATTTTTCCATTACAAGAATTTTGAAAATCTTGAAGCTTCGAGTGGCCCTGGAGTAATAAAAGTGGTTAGCAGCATTTTGAAGGAATTGTTCATCCTCAGACACATTGTATGGGAAAAACGAGTGGTTAGATGACATATTCTAAATATACTTTTAATTTTGGATATGTATCGACACGGCGTCTAGTTGTGTTCCGACTGAAATCATTGTTTACCGATTCGGTTGAGATTTCGATATTCTCCATGTCGAAATTGAAACTTTTCTATTATTTGTTGCTGAAATACCAATTGTAAATGTTGATCATTCTCCAAGCTTGGGCTCTCCAAGCAATAATAAGCGATTATTTGTGATAGCTATCCTTAATTTTGAATAGCTTTTTGTATTGAACTTGATATTATTATATAAAATGACGTTGATATAATTGAAGAGAACAGCCATGTCATAATATCAAGTGGCGATACACTTTTTGAAAATAAACTTTTGAAATTGTATAAATATAAAACTATCTATATGCCTTCATACTTCCTAACTTATTATGATTATTATTATAATTATATATATATGATAATGCACTGAAGTATTGGGATGTTAGACTTTTTACTTTAGTACTATCACTGAGCCACTTCGAGTGGCTTTTTTAATATTAATATTGGTACTGGAACTCCACAAACAGAAATCTGCCTAATCTCTGAAATTAATTCTTTGAAATGGAAAATCTTAACGTTGAGACACGTAAGTGATTTTTTTTGTTCCGTAACATATCATCTTTGATGAACTTATCACTAGAAAGCAGATAGAGGAGGGATGCCTTTGGTTCAGTGTATTTTCGTTGATATCCATCCCTCAAACGTTGATTATTCAAAAATGCCATATAGATTTTCATGCACTACTGTTAGATTTCGACTCTACAACTACAATGAAATATATTTAAATTAAACTTTTATGGCAATTCACAGAGGGGCCAAAATGAATTGAAAATTATTTTCAATTTTATAAATAGTTATGGACGATATTTTTATTATTAAACTGATAATATGAACCTGGAATTTTTCAGAATATATACTTGACCAAAAACCAGTTACAGGGGTTGTTCTAGATTTTGAATCTTCGGTATTTTTCAGTGTCTTCAAAAACTATTTGAGTCTTGGAAAATAAACGTCAGATCAAACAATGTCATCGGGAGTCAAAATCTCATATTGGATGTGCCATATCTGTCGACATAGATTATGAAAGACAACATCTACTTAAAATACTAGTTATGTTTGTGTATGAAGGAAAATCCAAATGGCATTATATATGAGATCAGAAATCTTTTTTATCCGCTTTAGTTTTCTTGATTCATTTTATTCATGGCAGTTATTATTCTTGTATTTTTTAGCATTAAGCAAGTACTTTGATGAAGCTTTTATGACTGTTCAGTCTTGATATTGACATTAGCTAAATGCATATCAGCAGGAAAAAGTTTATTGAGGAAGATAAAAGTCTGGAATTCTTTAATAACCTGATTATTTTTCTTCTGTGACGTCGAGACTGTAAATCATGATTGTGAATTATCAAAAAGACTCATGAAAGTGAGAAATCAAAGGAATATTACCTGAGCATTTATATGATCCTCAAACTCTATTTGAGGTTTGATAAACCTACATAACTTTGTAGTGAAAAATAATCTGTCAAGGCTGGAAGTTTTATTTTTCTTCCCATTTAAAAAATTGAGGAACGTATCATTTTCGCTGAACTTATCACTAGAAAGCAGATAGAGGAAGGGATGCCTTTGGTTTAGTGTATTTCCAGTACATTTAGAGTTAGCTGAATGTTTTTGAATATACATTATATACATATTATAAAATGCGTTGATATAATTCATATCAATCGAAATGTGCAATTTAAGATGGAAATTTCTAAAGTTATGCATGTTACATTTGACAGTTGTTTATCTGTGATCGCCTTGCGTTACTGAATTTGTATTTATCTCTTCTGTCAACAACCATATAGGTTTTTTAATTAGGATTTTACAATAATTCTACATTTCAATTGTACTGAATATTTTCATTCTTCTGTTCTTTATCAAATATACACAATTGAAAAAATCTCTTCCCAATGTGTCACATTATTTATTTGATTATTTAATAAAGGTAAGTCTTGTTTAAGTCGGAGTATTATTTACCTACCCCTAAAATCTACATTTAAATAATTCAACTCAATTTTATTTACCAAGAGCAATTTTGTGCAAAAATACAAAAGATTTCGATTCCCTTAAACTTTTGGATTCGTAGCCACTCAATTAAATTTTTGTGTTTTCATGTTTTCAAAGCTATGATGAAAATTTGTTCAGAGTCACTGAATGCAATTTAAAAAAAGCAAAAATGAACATATTTCCCATCCTTGGAATACGCGAGATTCTTTTATACCTTAGTTCAAAATAAAAAGTTATGATATGTAAGTGGTGCCATCTTTATTGATATTTGAGAGTTTCAACTCCTTAACAAATGGTATAAATTTAATTTCATTTCGTTTACAACATGTACAAATAGTTAGTCAAATAATGAAACAAATGGCTTTTAGTTTTATTTTTGAATACATTGACAGAATTGGTTGATTTCAACCAACTTGATTGTAAAATTTAACACAGAAAACAGATGGCGCCACTTACTGTTAGCAGTTGAATACTTAGGTGGAGAAAATATATTCAGTTAATTAAGATGGGAAGGTGGGAGGGTATATCCCAACGATCTCATTTGACGTTTTTGATCGATGACAAATCAGAAATAGTAATATTTCATCATTAAAGACAACTTTTATTATATTATTTTATACTCTCCTACTTTCTTTCAAAGGCAACGTTTACCATGTGAAACTTATATTTCATGTTTTAGTACAAACACAACGTGGTGGTATGAAAGTGGCGCCACCTATTGAAATTTCTCAACATTTTAATGAATTTAATTTCGATAATTCAAAAATAAAACAGATGGCGCCACTTACACTCAGTTGAAAATGAATTGAATTTAGATGGGATACTGGGCAGACACCTTCACAACAGAAGTCTGAACTGATAAAAGTTAGAAATTGAATATAACCTTTTACTATTGTAATCTATTCACTTCTCTTTTCTTATATGTCGAGCGTGGAAAGCGTGCTCATTTTATATTCTAGAATAAAACACAAAATCGCGGTATGAATGTGACGCCATCTATTAGAATTTCAATAAATTTTCAGTTGACAAAATTTAAGTTTCAACAATGGAATTACTTTAATTTACAGAGACTGCAAAAAACAGATGGCGCTCAGTTCAAGTGTCTTCCTTGACAAAATTAAAAAATCTCAAAAGATACTTTGTGGAGATGCTTTCTACATGGGTTTCCCTGATGTCGGTTTCCCAATTGAAGGTTCTCGTGAAGGTCTTTCTACATGAAAAGTGAGCTTATTTTATATTCTATAATAAAACACGAAATTGTTGTATGAATGTGGCGCCATCTATTAGAATTTTTATACAATTTTAATTAGGATAGTTCAAATACTATGGCAAATTAATTGAAAAATTATCTCAATATTGTAAAATTACAACTTACCGTGCCAACTTATAGGTAGAGCAACCAAATGAATGAAAATGTTCAGAAATATTCAACATTCCTCATTTTTTCACATCATAGATACCAATTTCCAAATGAATAAGTATCTCCTTTATTCAATAAACTATTTTGTTCTCGCTATCTATTCAGTATTGCAATACAAAGTTTTATGAAATTATTATAGACGTTTCACAAACTACAACTAATGATTTGATCTTCACAAACTTGATTTTATAGTATGTTATTCGCTACGAAAAAACTACTGTGATAGCGAAATATGCGATATTAAAAAAAAAGGTTGTAAAGATACAATTGTAAACAACAATTCGTTTAGGCCAGTCTCAACTTACCTACACTGTAGGTTGATGGATTGACACCTATCAGAAAACAACTACTTCCAATTATAGGAACACACAAGTGAGTTCTAATCATTGAAAATCAATTATGGCAGTTGTATCGCCAACGGCATATGCAGGAATAACTTCAGTGAAGAATCCTGCACTGACACACCAATCAGATATAATCCAACGTACTTTGTTGTATTAGCTAGGGGAGTAGTTGTTTTCTGATAGGTGTCAGGCCCTCAACCTACAGTGTAGGTATGTTGAAACTGGCCTGAAAGAAATGTTCTAGTAGATAATTTCAGAATATTATAGATGTAGCGCCATCTGTTAACCAATTTCTAAATTGTCGACGTTTCGAAACATTATTGTTTCATCTGCAGGACTCTGAAATCTAACAACAAGACATACATATTAAAATGGAAATTCACAAAGCAGTTCTGTTAGAAACAAAATATATTTTGTAATATAACAATCGTTAAAAATACGAAGAGATTAATAATCCGAACTGTCTGTAAATCGTTCTTTATAATTCAAAAAAAGAGAATTGTACTTGAAAAAAGCAGTCGGTTAATGATTCCAAAGTTAGTTATTGTTTGATTTTTTTTATTAGATTGAAATATGAGGTGTGTAAGTTTTCAATATCCTTTTGTTAACACATTTTGTTTCATGTTTTGTTATTTCAATCATTTCGTTCTCAAAATCAAAAGTATGAAGGGACGATTTGCAATGTTCTGCAAGGCTAGTAGGATTCTTCATTGTTTTTAGTAGGTTGTGTATATTTTTACAATCCCTGCTATGTTCAGTAATTGTATTCAATACAAAAATTCCGTTATTCAAACATTTAATTCGTTTTGAAAATTGCCAGTTTAGTGATGGCAATACAGTTTTCAAAAAAAATGCTTGATGACACTTGCACACAGTGAAAAAAATATTCAGTTAAGTCAATCTGCGGTAAACTTCCATAATATATCATTGAATCTCGTTTATGAAGGACTTGTTGGTTTTTAAACAAAAACTGTGAAGCTAGTGTATTTACAGGGTTGAAAACACGAAGGAATTCCGTTTCAGAAAGTTAGAACACTCATGTATTGACTAGTAGGATATCGGTTATAAATTTGATTGAATCACGTCATAAATGAAAATAATAGAAAGGAAAAATAATACAAGACTTAAGTTTCATAAGTTTATTGGGCGAGATAATACATTAACTTTCATCTAGCATTCTATCAAGACCAAAAATACAGGTATCATCTCACAAGTATTAAAATCAACTAGAAACTACAGAAATGAATAATAAGGAAGCATACAATTTCTACTTGTTTTTGTTGGCTTGACTCAGCTTTGGTATTTTGTATGTATAGGGTACTGCAGGTTTCGCATTCTGCTGCGTTGTCTTGGTCGAAACAGCCGCCAGCTAATAATTATAATTAAATGAGATTTCGGTTTTAGAATAAAATTTTCCAAGGCTGTGCTCAAATCTAGGAAATAGTTGTGTGATAAAATAATCAAAATATCAGTAAAATATCAAAGGAAAATTCATTTAAACCTTATGGTATATTTTCGAGTTTTTAGAAACCAGACCAGGTGACGTCAAAATCATTTTACAGACACCATTCAACGTTGTCACTCAGTATAGACTAATCTACTGAACCAGAAATTCTGAAACTTCCCAATCAACAGTGGGAATCGAATATATAACATAATTTTTTACCCTTGTCTCAAAAATTTCCAAATTGAAAATATTCAATGGATGATTACAAAAAATCAAGCAAAACTTATTGAGAATTGACCATCATCCATAGAATGTTTTTAAAAACTGTCGGAGAAATGTTAAAAACTTGCTCAAAATGTATGAAGGATAACCATATACCAAAAAATGAAAACTACAATGATTAAAAACCTCAAAGTTACCAATTGTAACATTAAAAATAATCTTCCAGATAACGAAACTGAAAAATAACTCGATATTTACATATTCCTCATTTATGGAAACGAAAATACTGGGATCGGACTAAAAAATTCAAAAGAAAAGAATAAACAGGAAAGATTTACAAAGAAGAATTCAAATGAATGGATTCTAAAAATAACCAGCTAACTATTTTCAAAATTTTTCTCACCATTTGAGATTCTAAATACAAACCACATAAAATTTCACTTCAAATAGTTGTGTCTACAGAATGAACTTGTAAAAACTATATTCAAGTAAAGATTTTTGTTGGTAGTTACTGAAAATCTGAAATACAGGAATTTGACAAGGATTGTGGACCGTTGTTTTTTTTTGGCATACTGCTACCTATATTTAGAAAGATACAGGCAAGTTTTCCTTTGCTACAAATTCCAGTATCGGAATGACCATTCCTTTTACCTATGTTTTTTGATGGGGAAAATGCCCTTCGAAATTATTAACGATTCAATGTTATTCTTGGCGTGTTTTGGAATATCCAATCCTGATTATTCTATGCTATGCTAATCCCCCCCTTTCAAAAATATGGCATAAACATGAATAGAAGTAGTATGCCTATAATGTCAGGCTGCTCCAATAAAGGAGGGGGACAACTGTTCCCTAAACACCGCTATTGATAGGATTCTACCGACTGATTTAGTGAATATGTAATTTACATGTGACCAAAGATTACATGAAGCAGATCAAGAGTTTGATGAAGATTAAAAATTTGTAATGAAACATAAGCCATTACATTCAAAATGAGTAAGTTAAAATCTTCTTGTTCAACTGGAAATGCTCCGTATTAACAATTATTTCAGCTCAATCGTCACCAATTGCAATAAAATGCTGCCAAACTTCCATATCTTATTTTCACACAGTATCTATTAATAGCCTAACCAGACATTCACCCTGTATATTCTGATTCAATCATACTTCAAAAACGATCAAAAGATGCCAACCACCAAAGAAATTTGCGGGAAAATACAGAGGTCCAAGAAAAAAAAATTACCAATAGGTCGCCATTTAAAATCCATCCACTTTATTAATCCACGTCAATATAAAAAAAAATTCAAATTCACTGAGGTCACATCTACCAAATCATGTTTACCTATTAAAAAAATACACATTGGACGTATATATAGATACGTCTCAGACACATTACACTAATTTCAAATCGAAGAGTTAAATATGTGGAAAGCTCTATTGCTTACGTGCCTTCTTGCTTTTAGGCCCGGCGCCGTTTTTGACGCCCCCTGCAGCCGGCGTTGCAGCAGCAGCTGCTTTAGCAGGTGCCGCAGCAGGAGCTGCTTTCGCAGGTGCCGCAGCAGGAGCTGCTTTTGCAGGTGCGGCGGCCTGTTTCGGAGTAGAAGTCACTGGCTTTGGAGGTTCCTTTTTGACCTGAAAGAAAATAAGAAAAAAATATCTCAAACCAAACTGCTTCACGCTCCAACCATTAGTATTCACAAAGGGGAATGTTCCTCAATTTGGGTTATTACAGCAAATGCAAGTCTGAACAAAATCAAGTTGAGTTTAATTCATGAGTTTTTCAAATTCACTTCGAAAAGTATTCAAATTGATGTTTCAAATGTTGGGTATTAATTTTTAAAGGGATTTGTTTCTAATTCACATATTGGCAACAGCGCCTATATCAAGTTGAAATAATTTATACCCACCTAGATATTCTACTTTAAAAAAGGAAAATTATCTTTATGAATCAACAATTGAGGCAAAATATAAATTAGAGTTCAATACCACCTCCACAAGCCACATAAACAACAGTTGTTTTGTTATTTATTTATATAGAGGAAGACAGGTTAGGTGCACAAAATGTCATGTCACAGAATATCTCGGAACAAAAGTGAACAGAACAGCACGCCTCTGAAATATGTCATCTTTGTTTGTCTCATACAGGTAACAGATTCATTGTCCTTTATTAGCTATAACCGATGTTGCCAAATGGTGAAATAGAAAAGAATCCCTTCAAATAATGAAGGCATTATTTCATTCCTCTTTTTTAAGTATTTAAATCATTTTTTTAAGAAAAAAGTTGAAATGATAAGTTTAAAATGCGTTGTTTTAGAGCTCTTTTATGAAAACTACTTGATTTTCTTCAGGAGGAACATTCCCCATTGTGTCTCAAGTTTTTCTTCAAAATTACAGAGACCGATTTCATAGATAAAAACAAATGTTTCATAAGAATCTACCACAGAGATCCACAAAAGGATGATATCAAATATCAAACTTCAATGTAAAATCAAACCTTACCTCTTGTTTCTTTGGTGGCGGTGGTGGCTCTGGCATCTCCTCTTCCTCCTCCGGCTCTGCCTCTTCTTCCTCGACCATCTCAATCATATCAACAGAATTGTTGATTACCGAAGGATCACCTTCGCCTTCTTCTTGGGTAGTTTCTGCATCTACGGCAGATTCGTCTTCATTGGTAGCCTCTTCAGGATCATACATTTCTTGGTCGCCTAGTAAAAAAAAAAATATTTCACATGTGCAAGTGATACATTTTTTCAAAGGTTACTCACTGTACTTTAAATAATAAAATTGTTACCTCGCCATAAATCAGATCAACAATAAACTGCAGTCTGGAGACTATACGAGGATTTCGATATGGCCTCGTATGATTCGAAGCTTTTGGAAGGGTTCACAAATCTCCTTGCCCAAAATACGAGGCTTATAACAAATAAAGGGTGTTTTTACTCACCATCAGCTTGGGATTCATCATTTTCTTCCTTCGGTTTATCACCATCATCTTCAACTTTCTTGGATTCTTTGGCTTTTTGTTGCTCCTTGTACTTCCGTTTGATTGCTTCAATGAATGCATGGTAATGACCTCTAGTCTTCAGATGTTTCTGCAAAAAAACATAACATGTACTCCAAAAAAGCAAAAGGGGGAAACATCGAAGAAATGGGGAAATATCGACGAAACGGTAAAGTTTAAAATAAAATACAAATGGAATAGGGGGAAAGAAAATTTTGCAAAATGAAGGTGATTTAGTGGGAAATTAAAATACTGAATGAAGGCAGTATGAAGGAAGAGACACAGCAATGGAATTAAAAAGATTGCTTGAAAGAGATGAGTACTTGACAAACTAGAAGTTGAAAAACCAGTACAATTTTCAAAAAAACACATTCAACAGTAAATAAAAAAGAGTCTATAGAAAACAGAGATGAGATATTAAGTAATAAGATGAAAAGGGTGAAGAGGTAGAAATCATAAATGAGGAAAAGGGAAAAGCAGAAATCGGACACGATTATGCGAGACAAGATACTTAGAGAAAAAAAATCAACAAAAAGGAAAGAGAAAAAATAGGATATGAGAATTGAGTGAGGAACAAAAAAAACATAAGAGACATGCAGAAACAAGGAAAACCTGACAAAAATATGATATGACAGAAGGAATAAAGAAAAAATAGAAAAATATGGAATGACTGGAAATAATTAGTTTTGCTTCTTAACACTCCAAAAACTAATATTGTATGCATCCATATTAGAGGACAGACTATGATTACTCCAATACTTTTGCTTTCATCTACTTTGGAGCACACCGCCACGCTGAAATTGACTCAAGACTTTTTCATAAAGTCAAAAATGGTGATATGAACCGTTCATTTGTAACGCAATTGGTGATTGATCTCATTATAAATTCAAAATAAACCAGAGTGTTAGAGTTGGTCCAAGTTTCTTGCGATTATAGAATAGAATAGAATAGAATTTAATCATCTGTAAAAGCAGAACATAATATGTTACAAAATAATTCGGTACACAAATGCTACTACTTCATTAGACTAGTCAACTAAAATCAGAATATATACCTATTTATAAGACTATTCTACATACACAACCTACTTTCAACGCTAAAATTTGTTAAAAAAGGTCATATTCAGTCATTTAAAAATTCCTTCACAAAATAGAATGCTTTTCTCAGCAAGAACTTGCTTAAAAGAGATTTAAAAGTTTTAAAATCATTGAAATTTTTTTCACTGTCATATTTGTTCTTGAAATAATTATAAAATACAATGCCTTTGTATATGTGAGAGCATAGACCAATGGCAAGTCTCGAAAACGTCTGCTGCAAATTCCCTGCACTTCCGTGTATTATAGTTATGGTGAGCACTATTTGTAGGTAGTACTTCCAATTGTTTTTTTACGTTTAAAATAGTTTGAAATATGTACAATGATGGCACAGTTAGAATAGATAATTCAGTAAATATTTCTTTGCATGATATTCTTTGATGTACCCCTTTTATGCATCTAATAATTTTCTTTTGCTGTAGAAATACTTTTTCTATTTGAGTTGAGCCTCCCCAAAATATCAACCTATAGGATATATTTGTTTGTTTCAAACCGTAGTAAACCAATAACAGCACGTCCATTGACTCTGTATTCTTCAATTGCCTTAGTACAAAGCAGTTTTTACTCAGTTTATTACATAAGCTGTTAATATGGTTTTCCCAGCTTAGTTTATGGTCCAAGGTAATACCTAGAAACTTCGTTGATGTGACCTGTTCAATACTTTTGCCATCAATTCTAATCAGGAAACAGAACGTATTATTGATGTTTTTTGGAATGAATAAGATAAAATTTGATTTTTCTCTGTTCTCACACAAGCCCGTACTGGTACACATGTGTGAAATTGGTTTGCAACGGGGTTGGCAGTTTCTACTGTTTTTGCTAAGTTGTTTTCTCTCACTATCATAGTTGTGTCGTCTGCATACATTATTTTGTGCGCTTGTTTGCATGTTGAGGTGATATCATTGACAAAAATAGTGAACAGTACTGGACCCAGTAGCGATCCTTGCGGTACCCCTACATTAACAGTTTTCTCTTCTGATTTTGCACTACCCAGTATCAATACTTGTTTTCGATTTCCGAGATACGATGTGAGCCAATTTAGTGGCTCTAACACCAATATGATAGAGTTTCTCACCTAGGAGATTGTGATCGACCGTATCAAACGCTTTACTCAGATCAAAGAAGAGTACAATAGAGCTGTTTTTTGAGTTCAAAGCATCATATAGTTGCAAACATAATTCTGCCATACCAGAACTGGTAGACTTGTTTTGTCGAAAACCGTGTTGAGATGAGACTAAGAGATTTCGAGATTCAAGGAAACTTGTTAATCTCGTGTTGAAGACCATGTCTATGATCTTTGCAATCTGACTCTGTAAGCAGATATTTCTATAATTATTCATGTCATCTCTCGACCCTTAATTTTTATAGATAGGTATTGATTTAGAGATTTTCAAGGAATCAATGTACTTTCCAGAGGTGAACGATTTATTAATTATATGTGCTAATGGTTTGCTTATTTGCTCTTTCACAAATCGAATTACTTTGCCATCTATTTCGTCGATACCAGCTGACGGTTTCGATGTAGTTTTTATGATAATTGATTCCACTTCATAGGGTGTTATTGGTGTTAGAAAGAATGAGTGCTGATACATACTAGTTATGGCTCAAATGAATTCATTACTAGAAAGCAAAGACCAGCAAATAAGAATAGCGTTACTGATTTGTTTCATCCACATATTCTTTCAAAAATCTGGTTAAACTTATTGGCCTACTATGAAAAAACGATTGAATATTATTTCATCATGAAAGAATCGATATTTGCTATTTTTTGGTGTTCATTATTATTCAATTGTCCTTCTTTTCCTGTTGCACTGTCTCTGTTTATTGTAAACTGGCAAGTCCATAAATAAATAAATATTATCGTCTGTTTCATGATTTCCAAACTCTTCAACATCAACTTAGCGTTTGTTTTATTGTTTTATATGAGACAATAATGAAATCGGTAGCAGATACGTTCAACTTACTTGCGCCAACTCTTCATTTTCAAAACTCCTGTTGCACAACTCGCACCTGAAGCCGCTAAACTCTACCAAGCTCTTAGTGGAAACAGCACGGTCAGGTTTGTAGGCCGGCAAGAGATTCTGATAACTTGACAAGTCATTAGTCAATTCCAAAATAACATATTCATCTTCCATTTGCAGAGGTTCATCCAGAAGAGGTTCCAAAGCCAGTTCTTGTTCGTCTTCTTTAACGATTATATCACCGTCAGCACCGCCGCACCTGTCCTTCATCTTCTCGAACAAGTTCTTCAAATGTTCAGGAGTCAAACGATGTTCAATCCATTCGACTCTCGACGGGAACTCCTTGGCGCAGAGGTTGCAAACAGGGTGCAGGTAGCGCTTCAGACGTTGATGACCTTCGGATCTGAAATTAAAAAGTCAGCATTTCTGTTGAACAATTTCAAAAGAACGAGCTATTTCAAAATAAAATTCAATCTTGGCGAAACTTACTTGCGATGGCTTATGATTTTTCCTAAGAATTTCAAATCGCACATGTTGCAGTGGCTTTCCTGTTCCTGGTACTTGAACTTCTTGGAGAGGCGTTGCATTCTTTCCAATTCGATAACTTTCTTCTCCTCGAGGAGGCGCATATTCTCTCTAAGGATATTGACAGTGATATGGATGCTTTCCTCCAAAGTTTCCAAAGTTTGTCTATGGGCACGTCCTGACAAAAAAAGACAGCTTAGAAAACAACATTCTACAAAGAGTACAACAAAAACAATCTTTTCAATATATACAGGAGATTTCAAACCTTAATCTAAATATGAATAAATAATTTTTATTCATCTTCAGAAACACATGGCTCCAAAATACACAACCAGATAATAGCCCAGGTAGTTCATGAAACAACATACATTAATCTCGGCCTTAGGAATTTTGTTCAAATTGAAAATGGAATGTTTTCAAGAGAAACTAGTTTTTACGTACTATCATCAAGAAAAGACTAGAATGGGGAATGTTCCTCCTGACGAAAATCAAGTGGTTTTCATAAAAGAGCTCTAAAACAACGTATTTTAAACTTATCATTTCAACCTTTGTTCTGTTTACTCATGTTCCAAGTTCCGAGACATTCTGTGACATATGACATTTTGTGCACCTAACCTATCTTCCTCTATATAAATAAATAACAAAACAACTGTTGTTTATGTGGCTTGTGGAGGTGGTATTGAACTATAATTTATACTTTGCCTTAATTGTTGATTTATAAAGATAATTTTCCTTTTTTTAAAGTAGAATATCTAGGTACGTAGAAATTATTTCAACTTGATATAGGCGCTGTTGCCAATATGTGAATTAGAAACAAATCCCTTTAAAAATTAAAACCCAACATTTGAAACATCAATTTGAATTCTTTTCGAAGAGAATTTGAAAAACTCATGAACTAAAGTCAACTGTATTTTGTTCAAACTTGCATTTGCTGTAATAACCCAAATTGAGGAACATTCCCAATCGTCTTTTTCAGTAACAAGTCATAATATCATGTGAGAAATGAGTTTTCTTGTCCTTCAAGTTCAAGAATGCGCTGCTGAGTTGAAGAAAAATGTTTTCAACCCGAAACTTCAAGTGTATGAAGAAATCAACCGTAAGGTTGATTTCTTCAATTCTTCTGAAGTTTTTTCCTTTTTTTTGTATAATGAATGAAAAGAGAGCCAAAAATATTTTTCTCGAACAAAATTAGTTATGATTCTGATAAAAAAAATGCAACTTGCAACTTCTGGTTTTATTAAAGAACTTAAATACCAACTCAACAGAATCAATAGCTAAGATTTATGACTGTGATAGTGAAAACAAAAATTTTCAATTTTTCAATATTTTTCTATTTTTACACAAAAAGTGACACGTGGTTGTTTTGTTTTTTTTGTAGTATTTAAAAAAAATGGTAAAAATTGATTTGTTTAAAACAAATTGTTAATCAAATAAAGAAAATTAAAATTAAAAAAGTTTTTTTTTTCAGAATAAAAAAGAAATAAAAATTATTAATAATGAGAATCGTTCTTTAAAATTCATGTTAAGTAGAAGAAAAAAAGATATTCAACAAATGCGTTTTTAAGCAATCAAAATTTTTTTTTACAAAACGAATTTGTTTTTGAACCTCATGATATTCATCACTGATAAAAACACCCCCAAAAAAATTTCAAATATCTTATAAACAATATATTTGTTTATAACAAATTTTTAAACAAATAGAGCTAAAAATTATGAAAAATAATTTTCATGTAACTTTAAATAATAAGAATACAAATAAATTTGAATATTAAAAAAACATGCATCACCCGCTTTTAGCACTATTTTTGCCTCTAAATTAAAATTATAAATATTGGTGATAAAGTTCCGGGAGGTAGGACTTGAAGGAAATTTCCTTCTCTTTAAGGATCTCTTCTCAAATTTCGGATATCTTTACTATTTTCAGAGATATTTGCAAAAAAACAAACCCCCCTTTTTTACTAAATTTTTTATACCTTTTGCAATTTATTCGAGCTCCTCTTGAAATTTTTCAAAAAGTTGCTAGGGTCAAATCAAATCATAATTTTCGGTGCCCTTGGACAGAAGTTCCAAAAAAGGATCTTGTGACCCAGACTATAAGAGAAATTCACTAAACTTTCATTTGTATAATCTTCACTTGTCTCTGAAGCCTTGCAAAATTCAAATCTACTATTGATAGGTTTCGTCTCCAACACTATTTTTGTCACATTTAGGAATATATTGACATGGCAGGGCCTTACTTGTGAAAAACCTTAATAAATTCTCAGTTTACTGATTTTATATTTATGCTTTCAACTAACCCACTCTCTATTTTCATTTCATGATTTTTTGTAGATGATTTTATCTTTGTAACTACGAAAAAGGATTTCAGTATTCGGGACTTACCATAAAAATGCTATACCATGTTACACACATCGGAAAAGTCTAGGGATATTTTTATAACATACTAAATATCATAAATATAAATGCATGAGGTCGTTTAATTTCGATTAAATTGGTACACTCGACCACCCTGTAGATTTCTATGGGTTGAACAAAGCCTGCAAAAACGGTAACTAATCTTTTATCAAGTTTTTTACAAACTGTAGGTTTTCGGCTAAAATGAATAATCTGAAAGTGTCGAGTTTGTACATTCTATGCAGTTCTTGCTCAGCAATTAAACTGGAAATATTGTGCTTTAACATGGAACGCCATCACTTACCATTGGCTGAGATGAATAGAGCTGTAGGGCTTCTTCAAGGTGGCATGCAACAAAATGATGTAGCTCTTCGTTTGGGGGTCTCCCAAAGTGTTATCAGTCGATTGTGGCGGCGTTTCCGTGAAACTGGCAGTCCAGCCGAACAACATCCAGGGCGAGGACGCGCTACAACTGCAGTTCAAGACCGATTTTTGGTCTTAACCGCAAGAAGACAACTGACAATCACAGCACCTGAGTTGGTTAACGTGTTGCAGCAGACGCACCAGGTAACCATTGGTCGTGATACTGTCAGAAACCGACTGCATGAAGCAGATCTCCACAACAGAAGGCCACTTAGATGTCCACCTTTGTCGAGAGGCAATCGCGGTAGAAGATTAGAGTGGTGTCAAGAACATCAAAACTGGGATTCAAATGATTGCGCCACAGTTTTGTTTACAGACGAATCCAGATTTGGATTTCATCCAGATTCTCGTCGAGTAAGACTGTGGAGACGACCTGAAAATAATGAACGTTTGAGACACGTCCAGGAAGTCCACACATACAGAGGTGGTACAGTAATGCTATGGGGCGGAATCATGATCGGCGGCAGAACCGATCTCGTTTTTCCAAATCGCTCCCTCACAGCTCGACAGTACCTCGACACCATTCTTCTACCTATCGTCCGTCCGTTTGCTGGTGCTGTTGGTGAAAACTTCCACCTAATGCATGATAATGCTCGTCCACATGTCGCGCGTCTAGTGACTGACTGGTTCACCAACGAAGGAGTTGACGTATTGCCATGGCCAGCACAATCACCGGACCTGAATCCCATCGAGCATGTGTGGGACATGCTTCAACGAAGAATTACTCCGCATATGGGGAACATTCACACAACGTTTCAATTGAGAGAGCTTTTAATTGCTGAATGGGCAAATGTACCTCAACAAGACATTGACAATCTCATTTTGTCGATGCACGATAGATGTAGGGCCGTAATAAACCAGCGTGGAGGCCATACTTTGTATTGATTCCAATTTTTTTTCTATTATGATTTTTTTTCGGGGTGCCAAAGAAGAGCCATATTTTTTTTTTAGTTTTGCTTATATGCGCACTCAGTATTTTTGACCATTTAATAAATTTTGTTGTAAGTTACATTCGTTTGATAATCACCAATCAACTTTTTTTCCCTAAAGGGATCTAAAAAAAAATTATTGCCATTTAAAAAAAATCCCTAGACTTTTCCGATGTGTGTAAATGGTCAAAAAAAAGTACCCTAGCCTATTGAGGGGATACCAGAACAGAGGAAAACACTCACCCTTAACGTGCTTGTACATGGATTCGCCATCCCACATCTGCTTGTTACAGACAAAGCAGTTCAAATACTCCTTGGGGATGCCAGCGTACACTCCATCCTTGTTTCTTTCTTCTTCGCTGCTTTCATTCTTCTTCTCCTCGCTGGCATTCTTCTCGTCCTTCCAATCCCTCTTGGGGGTCTTCTCTTCACCACCGTCATCAGTGGATACTTCTAGGACTTTGTCCTCTTTCTTACTGGGGGTCTTTTTCTGATCGTCCTGTTTCTGTTGGTTCTGATTACCACGCCTCCGGTTGTCATTGTTGCGACCGCCAAAATTTCGATTCTAATTATAAAAGCAAAATAAGCAATCATTGGTGAATAAATATTTAGTTTGATGAGGATTTAAAATTTGAGAGAGGAGGTTCATAAAAACAGTGTGGAGGATAGATATATGAATGAACTGGAAGAAAAGCCCATCGAAAGACAATCCCTCGGGAAACTTGGGCCCTGAAGGGTAAGTAAAAAAGTTGTTAAATTGAGTGGGGGTTTTATTGATGGCTACGACTGCATTTGTCAGGATTGTTGACGGTAGAATATTTGCACAAAGACTGAAGCACTCTTTGTGCAGATGTCGATCATCTCAGTTGGCAAAACGATAATACAAGTGAAAATACAATAAAATATTCATTTGCTAAAAGTTCTTCAAGATGTTCTCTTTAGATGTGACTGTCCTGAGTTAAAAGTACTTCTTCAACCTAAATTTGTCTTCATATCAGTATGAAATTTGATAAGAAAAAAAGATTTAACGCAGTTTGTTAGAAAAGATTGGCCCTCGTGATAGCTGAAAATAAACAATGAATGTAAATATTCTAAGATATAACTACTAAGGACATAGTAAAAGTTTAAGAATATCAACTTCCAATATGAAACAATTTCACAAGTTTTCATATTTTACATATGGAAAAAATGGATAAAAATGTACAAAGGGAGATATAATAACAGACTGAAATAAAATTTAAATAAAATCATAGGAAAAAATTAGTTTATTTAAATTGTAGACACTCTAGATACATTTGTAAAAAAAAATATGGACAAAAATTCAATATCAAGATGGTCTGCGAAACACAATGGGAAAGGAATACCATCATCCTTAGAATTACTAAATATTTCAATTTGGTCATGAGTAAAACAGATTCAGAGCATCAGAAAAGCTCAATATACCCTGACGTATATTAAAAAGGAACTTCAATGAAGTAAGATCTGGCGGCTTTGAGATTTTTTACTATTTCAGATCACCTAAAAAATTAACTTATGAATCCATAAACTCCATAATGAGACACTATTATTATTCTACGTCTGCCCCTTTATCATTACGAACTCAATCCCACTGAGCTCACGTAACAGGTTTTGTTGCAAGAAGAAAAGCGACATTTAAAATAGATGGCAAATAATCTTTAAGGGGTTCTTAAAAAATGTTGATTCCGAAAAATGGCAAAAATGTATTGAACATGTAAAAGAAAATGACAACATGCGGATATAGACCATTATTCAGGTGGGGAAGTTGTAGAACATGCAATCACAACATTCAACAAAGAGATCATCATCTGAAAACACCATAATTTTTGCATATACCTGATATCTTCTTATTATCATGTAAATATTTTGAAATAAATTGTTATAACAGTATTCATCATAAATAGATAAATAGTCATTACCAAAAAATAAATATTTTGAAAGGAAATCTCAAAACATTCATCTCTAGACACGGCCGAAGAAGCCATTGTATGGCAAAACAGGTGTTGCGTTTTTGTAACACTGTTTAGTGAAAATCTCACAAGCAAGTGTTTTTTGAATACATGCATCTTTCCCAACATACATGTTGTTGATAGATGTCTACCGGGAAAACAACTACTTCACCGGCTTCTTTCTTCTTTGTCGTTCATCCAGCAGTAAGACCACTTCGAAATATTTATTTTCTAGTATCTCTCTTCTCTACAGTCTCTAGACTCTGTTTGATCTCTGTTAGGGAGTATTTGTACATGGGTTAATTCAAAATGTATTAATGTGGGGATCTTCTATGGGGGCAAAACGTGTTTTTATTGTTAAAAAAAAAATAATTAGAACTATCTTTAATTATTACACCCAGGGATAGCTGTAGATCTGCTTTCTACAAGAACAAGATGCTAACATTACCTTGTATCTATATATATAAAGCTCTGCTCCATGTGAAAAATAATGTACCCAATCTGAGAGATGAATCAATAGTTCATAACTATGCAACACGAAATAGACATTTATTAACTATCCCAAAACATAAAACTTCGACATTCAAGGAATCACTTGCATATAATGGCATATTATTTAATACGTTGCCTCAAGATATTATAGAATTGCATATTATACCTTTTAAAAAACAAAGGAGCTATTAACTAATAAGGGATATTATAGCGTAGAAGAATTCTTAGAACGGGAGACACTGTTATCATGATTATTGCTTTCACTGCATTTCTTTCATCCTAGTTAAAGATAAATTTACTTTATGAATATTTATGTATGTGTATACATATATGTGTGTATGTGTTATTTTTTATATGTGTATATAGTTGAGTACCTGTTTCAAGTGTCCGATCTATGTTATACTGTGGACCGTTATTATTGTTTTATATAATTTTCATATTTTTATTTATGACATGTCTTATATCATATAAATGATGGAAAAGAAGAATAAAGTTATTATTCAATATCTAGCGTGGTATTAGCCAGCGAAGTTGTTATTCGGCAGACATTTACCAGAACCTAGGCTATAGATAATTAGGAAAGATGAATATTTAAAGATTTCATTTCGAAATATTTACTTTCTATTAGTTATCTTTACTCATACACTCTTCAGAAACAGTCATTAGTTTGGACAAGTAGATTTAATGCCCAAACTCTCGCCACTGTAGGTAGAAAAGTACTGGAGCTCTCATAAAACCTTTTGTAAGTTATACAAAAGTAAGGTGGACCTGGTGAAGTATTATAAAATCGCCTATAAAAGCTGCGACAAATCATAACAAAATCCCAAAATTTTTGTCGAGCTTCATCGATTTTTACTATTACGAAACAGTATAAATAGAATCAAGTGGATTTGCTACAAAATGCAACATCGATCTGAATATAGTAGTATCCCAAAACCGCCAGAAACCATAATAATTAGTTTGGGATTAATGCATAAAACTAATGAGTATCAACTATTTGTTGATATACGAAAAAACCTGGTATCATAGGTAAAAATATATCCTGGATAGCTTACAAATATAAATAAGCTGTAAATGCCTGAAATATCAGAAATGTGGTTTGATGGTAGTTTGTTAAAAAATTTGATATAAATAAAAGAAATAGAAACGTTTAATCAACCAATGTAATAAATTGAGTTTCATGGAATAATTTTACATAGAGATTGTGGCTTTGTGACAAACGTACTTTCTAAGATCAATGGATTATTTAGAAATTATTTTTGTTGTCAATATGGTAAAATACTTTTGGGATTTTTCAAGGTATAGCTTTTAAGAAAAAAAAATAAAAATTTTTGTCATACCATTAAAAATTGACAATGAGTCTACTACAAAATCTGTAGAGCTCGATTAGAAAACAAAGAATTGTTGAAAACTATTTGAAACGGTTCAAATCCCAGTCTATTCATAAAACTTTTATTCATCCATGCATGGCATTTTGAAAAACTGCTGGTTCTGAAACGTCAACAAGATGTACAGATGACAAAGATATCGTTCCCTCTCTAGAAGTTTCCTTCTTTACATTTTAATGGGAAAGTGAAAACAGAAAAGCGTTTTTCAAACCAACATATCCATCGTGGCAGAATTATCCTAGACAACATTTAAATTTACGATAATCAATAATTTATCTAGACAGTACAAAAGAATACGCAATACTAGGATGTAATACAATTGAAAATAACACATGCAGTAAAATTTTGATCTGAAGAAACAAGAAATACTTTTTTTAAAAAGAATTTTAGATCATCAAGCAAAAGGGTATGAAGTACAAGATAAACCGGAGAAACCTGTAGAGAAATACATATACGCAGTTTAAATCTACTTAGTAGTTCTAAAAATAACATTGAACTTCGAATTTTGTTGCCTGCAAAAATCACTGGAAAAACTGATTGATTAAAAAATACAAGGAATTAGGCTAGGAATCAGGACCTGGCACACTTTGAACACATTTTTGAAGTGGGATTTGCTGTAATTGAACCAGATAAAACGTTACAGATACAATTATAGATATCTACTAAAAACAATTCTGGGAAAATAATGGTAGTTGTTAATCTGAGTAAAATCATTCATTTCAGTAGCGGTGACAAAATCACATAGATAACAACATCACAGGGCTGAATAGATTTAAATGTTCAGGCAAATCATCGGAGGAAAATTCAAATAACAATTAGGTTGGAAATATCTTCTTATCAAGTAGATTCGTGAAACAGTAAAATTGAAAAAAAAGGTGTAGTTTGTCAATATAATCGGGACTATTTTTGTAAACGTATTCAACAATCAACTAATGAATTGACTTAGACCAAGCATTAATTAATGTGTAACATGGAATCAGCCCATCATCGAATAAAGACATTTTCACAGAATATTTTATTGAAAGATAGATTGCGAATTAATTGGAAAATTTCTAATGTCAGAACCCCTCTCTCAGAAATAGTTTGCGAGATGGAAGTAAGTAATTTCCTTGAGGTGTTTACTAGACTTTACATAAAGTTTTCTGCTTTTACTAGGCAAGTGAACATTTTTGTAGCCGACAGATTAGAAACTAAAGTCTTGGAAAATAACGTACTATATTTTTTCAGCAGCAACCTGTAAGAAATATGGGAACTGATAAAGTTATGTGGACTATAAACCAATGATTTTAATCAGATAAACATACTACCTACATAATTCAAAGGAGAACAAGTACAAAAACAATAATCCTAAAATATATCACAGAAAAATAACACATTTTACAATACATAGACATCTTTGTAGGATTATGCTCTTGAGATAATTATCACAGAACAGAACAGATGAAGCTATGGAGTTGCCTCAATGTTCCACTATACTTGAGGGTAAATACTCATTTTGAAGGTTTGCACTAGTTTTGAAAGAAAAATTGATTAGACTCCAGTATTTTTGTCCGCCTATTAAGAATATGAAGTCAAGAGTGTCTACAGGCAAACACTCAGCCTTTCAGTGAATATCAGTGGGATAGAAATAAATGTCACAATCAGCACCTAAGTCTGGAACTCTCATAAAACAACCACAAAGATGCTGTTTGCAAAAACAGGACCAAACAAGTTATGATGGATTTCTAGCTAACAGATAAAAAAGCAATAAAACAATAACTGTGTTGATTTCGACAAAACAGTAACTGTGTTGATTTCCACAAAACAAAAACCTGAGTTGTCAAAATAAGAAACATTTTGAAGCTTTTTATGTTTCAGGCAACTGTTTATGTCAACTGTGTAAGCAGGAGGAAAGATCAATAGATTTCGGTGTTTTGTCTGTGTTTTTGTAAATTGAGTTCGTTATGTTACGACACACACTGTATACCAAGAAAATTAGCATCAGAACCTTTGCCTAGTAAGAACTAAAACTATCTTGAAGTTATTTGTGATAAATCATTCATTTGTATTCGACATTATAACCTGGGATTTAGCACCAAGTTCTATATCATTGATTTAAATGGTGAAGTTCTATTCAAAATTTTATAAGTTTGCAATTCAGATTCGAGATCAGCAGTGAAAATACATAGTCCAACAAAAAATATACCAAAAACTAGTGTGAACCGATAAAACGAATATTTACCCCCGTGGGGGCAACCAACAGGTAGAATATGTTCGAAAAGTACTTGGGCGTAGCCCAGATGCGGAAAGTATATAAAAGAGGTGGTTTTGATGACTCTACGCCTAACAGAAATAAACAGGCGAGAGCCAAAGGGTACATTATTCATTATGAGAAAAAAATATAGTAATAAAATCATACCTTGTTGTAAGGCTCGTGTCGCCTGAAATCACGGTTGCCTCGGTTGCCAAACCGATTGAAATCTCCTCCCTGATTAGAAAAAGCAGGAGGCGTAGGCAAAGAAAGTAACGATGGTGGATTCTGTTGCTGATTTTGTAGCAAGCTCGAAAGAGCGAGAGCGAGTTGTTGAGGATTGGAAGATATTTGGGAAAGCAATCCCTGATTCATAGAATTTTGGGGCATAGCCCCCTGCCAGGGGTTAAGGCTGCCTCCTTGAAACTGTTGCTGAGAAAAAGAGCGATTGCCTCGCGGGCCTCCGCCCATACCGCCCATTCTTCTATTTGCCATGATTTTTTCAACTAGATACAGCAAGAAAATCAATTAATTTGGTGATCGGTAATACAAAATGGAGGCTCTAGCTAAGAAGCTGACGCCGACAGAAATTCAATTGCGTATAATCAATATTTTATAGCTGTGAAAATGTTCCTTACCTGGACTTTCACGAAAACGTAAAAACTTAAACTTCTTATGAAGTTTTCAATGAAATACGATATCAAACTTTCAATAATAATTAGAGCAAACACCCACAAAACTTAGAATTCGAGCGTCGACTTTAAAGATGGAGGAGGCGTTTTTTCCTCTACCGGCTAATCGCGTTACCGGAAACTGCCAAAGATCAGTGTTCCCATCCCCAAAATTATGCATAGAACAACAAAGATTCAAATTGAGAGAGGTAGAAAAAAACAATTAATTTCAGAATAAACTCTTTACAATGATGTGTAGTTCATGCAAAGAAGTAATTTTCAGACACAAACCGTAAGAAATATCCCTTTCAAAACAATTACTTTCATATAAACATTGAACTACACGAAATAAAAACCACTTTGGTGAAACGCGCATCGAGTAGGGTGTTGCAGTTCTAGTGTTTCAAAAATTCAATGGATTCCAAATGAGTATTATAATATATACATGCATATACTTCCATGTATTAATTACCCCCTAAAAATTACCCCTCCGAAATTCAGATCTAAATCCATCCCTGCTTCAACATTGAAGAGTGTAGTCATATTCTAAACGACATTATTGCACTCAATGATAGAATTCTGACTTCAACCCCTTGTTTATAATGCAAGAAGTTAAAGATGTAATAACCGATTTCTAATTACGAATTAACCCAAACTTGAAAAAGAGAAAATATGGGTTATCAATTATTGAATAATACGTATTATCCGAAATCTCAGTAGAAAATATAAAAAACTAAATCGACTAAAAATCTGATCCATACTGCAATATTGTTACATTCTGATACATTTGGAATCAACGTTTTGGATAAAAAATCAAAAACTGAAAAATATATATATAGGAGAAAATTTTTAAATAATGTTTCTGAAACTTTTAGTTTTACACTTCCTTGAATGATCAGTAGTGAATATTGATTTTTTTCAGAATATATATTTCTAGATTAAAATCAATCAACGAAAGAAATATACAGAATTTGGGTTAAGTTAGGGTAAATTTTCACTACTCATGAATAATACAAATAAAATAACCAAAATGAAAAGAATATCTTCGATGTAATCACTTGGACCCTTTCTCCATGTGGAATATTCTATCGAAAACTCTCGACCTGAAGAAATAATGAATTTAAGCATTTCGTTCACAGGGAAGATTTGAACAAAATACCCGAAATAAATACCAATTTTTTATCATCTATCAACATCTATACAAAGTTAAGTCAATCTCAGTGCATACATCGGGAGTTTTTGACCAAACGAAAGGGAATCGTTAAAACAACAAAGTTTTTAAAAATTTTCACAATAACAGAAGTAATATATTGGTTTCACGAAGAATAGTTGTGAATTTTTCTAATTAGGTGATTTGGCTATCATTTTCTACTCAAATCATGATCATCTCATTCTCTGATGACTCAACCATCTACACAAAAGAGATGTTTTTCTCTAGTAGTCAAGAAACTGATGGTATGCGTAAAAAAAAGAAGTAATATATTGGTTTCACGAAGAATAGTTGTGAATTTTTCTAATCAGGTGATTTGGCTATCAATTTTCTATTTAAATCATGATCATCTCATTCTCTGATGACTCAACCATCTACAAAAAGATGTTTTTCTCTAGTAGTCAAGAAACTGATGGTATGCGTAAAAAAAGCTCCCGTCCTTGAACTCCTTGAGCTAAAATAGAAGAAGAAGAAGAAAGAAAAAATATATGTGGACATTTTGTATTTTGGTAGTTTTTTGATCTTGTCTTTCACAATTCACAAACAGTGATACACAAAATTCAACAATGTCTATGTCAGACTGGGATACCGTGACCGTCTTGAAAAAGAGAGCCCCAAAGGCATCCACCATGAAAAGCGAGCAGGCGGTCAATGCAGCTCGTAGACAAGGAGTTGCTGTGGACACGCAGTTGAAATGTAAGATCATTGTTCTAGATCATTCTATTGAACGCAAATTCATTATTTTTATACATATGCCAGAGATACTAGCTCGGATTTGTACGACATTGATACAGGAGTCCCACGGGGTTCGGTTTTGCGACCCCCCTAATCCTTTGTTTATCTGTTAATGACGTTTTTTTGTTAACCAGTTGTCGCATCCCCAAGAACGACAACCCTCAGAAGCCGAAACTAGTGCGAGCTGAGGTCTTATCATTTAACATATTCTTATAGTAAGTGGGCATACTTCAAGTCTTAAATTACCTACCTACCTACACAGTACTGTGTAGGTATGATTTAGGTACAGGAACAGCAATGAAGGTTTACTCTAGGCATTAATTTATTTTTATTTATTTATTTATGTATATGGGTAGTTCCCGTGAGGAAAACGAAATATAGAAATACAGTATTACCTCAAAACTAACTTAACCTAATATAAACATGAAATTTAAATCATATAAACTTAAAATTACCTACAACATCCTAGCTGGTTATCTACTGAATTCGTTTGCTACAGGTTTTTTTAAAAATTATTCAGTGAAATTTTCTGTAATGTCACAATAAGGACAGTTAGCTTCTCGCAAAACCTTGACGTGGGTGAGAGGTATCCATAGTTAGTATGTTGATACGGGACAGTGGAAAGATCATTGTTCCTAGTTGAATGAACAGGTACTCGGAATAAGACTTCACGAAATAGATCATTACAATCAATGTCACCTGATATAATTTTGAATAAGGCAATGGTATCGTTATTTGTTCTAAGAAAAGACAGGGTGTGAAGATTTTCAATATCAAGTATATCGGAATAATCATATTCACCAACTGTGAGGCCAGTTTTGAAGGCAGTAAGTCTGAGGAATATATTTTGCACTCCTTCAATAATATTTGTATGTACTTTATAATGAGGTGACGCATACTCCAAAATATATGTTATATAGGCTAGGTAAACAATTCTGGTGGCATCCACTGTTAGATTTTTACAATTTCGAAGGACAAAATCAAGAAGTTTGAGAGCTTCATCGATGGTGATGTTGATGTGGGCGGTGAATGAAAGGTTCACTTCTAAGAATACACCCAAATCTCTTATCTCATTGAGCTGTTTCAGATTGACATTGTCAAGAACATAGTTGAAGGGGATTTTGTTATTAATTCTAGCAAACGTTATACAGAAGCATTACCCTTGATATAACGACATCCCATTGTTTTCAGACCAAAAATATAGAGAGTTGATATCATCCTGTATCTTATGTTATTTTATGTTTTCATTGGCATAATGGTACTATTGGCATTCTTAGACTTGTCTTATACCATGTATTTGATCTAAAAGGATGAATATTTTGTTCATACAGGGGGAGCAGGCAGCAACAAACAGCATGTCATTACTAAAAATACTGCAAAACTGGACCGCGAAACGGAAGAATTGAAACACGACACTGTTCCATTGGACATGGGAAAACTAATCCAGCAGGGACGTCAGGCTAAAGGCCTCAGCCAGAAAGATCTCGCCACGAAGATAAACGAGAAACCTCAGATCATCACCGACTACGAAGCAGGACGAGGTATCCCCAACAACGTAATCATCGGAAAGATCGAGAAGGCAATTGGAATAAAATTGCGGGGAAAGGACCGCGGCTGCCCACTCCTTCCCCCAGGAGCCAAGAAGTAAAGTCACGTCCTGGGGGAGGAAGAAAGCATCGGATCGCAAAATTGTTTCGGCTGTGTCCCAGGACGAACGATTTATTCAAATTCATTAGCGATCTATGCAGAATAGTTTGACGAAATTGTTTGATCTGGTGATACGGGCTCAGGTTGTATGAATTTATAGTTGGCTGCAACTTTGTAGGACTCCTGCATTTTCGTCAAAACTTGAGTTCATTCATTTTATTATAAACCGTTGAATGTTGAATAATTTTGTTTGGTATAACATTTTTGTGTACTACAATCTAACTTCTGGATATTAGGGTTAGTTGTTTAAATAGAAAAACTATGAGGAAATTGTTTTTTATTTATTTATTCAAGGCGAAGCCAATTTACAAAAACATATTTAACAAAGTGTGAAGAACTACAAAGTATTTTTGAATGCTCATGTCTAATATCTACATTACAATTTATAATTTTACAAAACATTAAACAGATCTGTTATTATCATATTGACTTCCCAGCTTCAGAATAAGAGGAATCGGACTGTTCAAAGCATAATTGGTATGGACAGAATTTATATGAAAAATGTCAGGATTTTTCGTATCTTTTTGTTTGATATGAAAAGTTATCTTAGTATTTATTAGTCATTAGTTGGTCATTTCGTTGAATACCAAAGTGAAAAGCACAATTCCTTAAAAATATCTTTTGAACATTCCCAATCAAATCGATATTTACATTATAGTATGGGTCCTATATAACTGAACAATATTCAAGAATGGATCTTACAAAAGCACAATATAATTTTTTTTATATTTTAATTGAAAAATCAGTAGAAATTCTCAACACATAACCTAGCATTTTGAAACTTTTGCCACAATTTCTGATACTTGAAGATTAAAATTAATTTCGTTATCAAATTTAACTCCCAGATCGCGAATAAATGTTTTTCTTTCAAGAGCTATATTCAATTCAATTTATATTTAAAGAATATTTGACTTCTAATTTTAGCGAACTTAATGATTTGACACTTATCGATGTTTACCTCTAACAAATTATTTCTACACCACATGGAAAAAGCTTCGAGATCTTGAACTAATTCAGCATCTTCCCGGCAAGTAATTGCTCGATAAAGTTTGAGATTATCCGCAAACATAAGAAATTCTGAATATGTGAAAACAAACTCAAGTTGAACAGCAGTGGGTCCATATGGGATCCCTGCGGTACCCCTGATGGAACCTGAATGGGTGTAGATGTTGTATCTCCGTATTTTATAGACAGAGTTCTACCAGTTAATGCAAAATACTCCCGCCTATACCAAGCGCTTGAATTTTAGATATAAGTAGACCGTGGTTGACTCTGTCAAAGGCTTTGGAAAAGTCAGTATAGACAGAAACAACCTGTAGCCTCCTCTCAAGATTTTCAGATAAGTAGTTTGTGTAAAGAGCAAGGTTGGTGTACAAGTAGATTTACATTCTGAGAAACCGTGTTGTTGGGGATTGAGTAAAGACTTACAGTTCCAGGAAAGTTTCAAAATATTCTTTGCCAGCATTTTTTCTGATGTTATGTTGAAAGTTTCATAAACGAGAAGTCTTTATGGGAGATATTGAACCTCTCTTCAAAGTTGATTATATTTTAACTGCAACTTGATACATTATTGCTATAATAACAAATCTACTAGGTGACCTCAATGCTTAATGGTTTGCTCACTGGTGCAACATGGTGCAAATGCCAATCTAATTGGAAATTCCACACGTTCAAAATTAATTGGCACATCTGTAGGTATAACAGGCATTCGTGATATTAACGTATTTCCAGCTCAGAACTTGCCGTTTAAAATGCTGGTTTCGACGTTTTTCATTAATTTTCTGACTAATCGCGTACCGTCGCACAGCCGTGGTGGATTCAAATCACGGAGCGATCCTACCTTCAGTTGTTATTTATGTGGTGGTATGCCTTCAAATCCAATGAGTTCAAAAACTGTTGGATAATTTACAATTTCGGTGGCATCACAAACTATCTACGCTCGATGGTGTAGGGAGTTAGAGGAGGCTTATTGTGTGAGAGAGACTGGCTTCGTTCTCATCCCTAATCCGTGCTGTTTACTGAGTGATAAGTGACACCAGTAGACACCTGGTGGAAATAACTGATCTGCTCAATTTGTTTTTCCATTAATCAGCTGTCGCCCCATACGAACGACAACTCTCAGAAGTTGAGAAACTTGTGCGAGCTAAGGACTAACGAGGTCTTACCTTTTAACGTGTGATTCCTAACACGGAATACTTTAATAAAATCCATAACTTACTGAAAAAACACTTTAGTGTCGGATAGATAAGGAATATATAAGTTGATTTGTGGTTCTTGCCTGAAATATTATGTTGGCCAAACGGGGAGAGCTTTTTCCCGAAGTATAAAAGAACATAGAACTAGTTTCTTCAACGTGAAGACTTAATTCCATATTTGCAAACTATCTTTTGAGGGAAGAGCATTAATTCAACGACTATGAAGTATTACATTTCGAAGAGAAAGGTTTGGATATCAATCTTTTGGAATGCTGAGAAATGAATGGATTAAAAAATTCCCAAAAATTAGCGAATGACCAAAAGAATTAAATTTTCCCGTTTTCTGAATATCCAGATATCGATTATGCATCTTTTTTTGAATTTATAATATTACCAATAATGGGTAATTTAATTAGTTGAAGAAAACACTAATTGTTTTATAATTCAATTGATGAGTATATTCAAGAAGTATTTCTAGTTTTGCTAGTCTAATGCGGTTCACATTAGGCTATCTGATCAAATTGAACCTACCAATCTTCAATTTAAAAAAAATCCTTCTTCATGAAATTTAAAAAAATTCTTCTAAACAAAGGATTTCAAAAAGTAAAAGTCATTCTTACTTAAATTATATAATCAAAAATTCATGAAGGAAAATTCAATATAAAATTCCTCTAATCTTTCCTCAATTCAAATGATTCCTCTTTCACACCATCCTTAGTTATGATATTGATAGAAACACTATCTCCGGTGTATATGTCTCTCTCGGCTGCAGAGATGAAGACATCCTTCAATATAGCCAGAGCTCTCTCTTTCGACAAGGGCTCGGTAGATACTATCTCCATATTCTTCTGTCCAATTTGATTATCCAACAGAGGCTGGAGCAGAGCCCCAGCAGATCCTCCAGCTCTGTACGTAGTCTTTTCACAATGTCCAATAGGGTCGTAGCTGTAAACACAACCTTTTCCTTCGTTGTCGAGACCCACGAGAACGTTAGAGATGTAATAAGGAAAAAAGCGTTTGTAGTAGAGCATGGTGGAGAGCATCTGCGCGCAAGCAGTGGTCGACATCACTTTATTATGCTCTTGCTCGTACATCTGCATGCGAGACTTCAAAATACGAGTTAACGTTAGTGTGTCACACCAGCAACCTGAGCATCCGAGAACCGTTGTTTTTGAAAGGGGGAACAACTTATTTTGGTCTCTGGTGTAGATGGAGAAGCCGGCGCTTAGACGTGTATCTGCTCCCACTACCACGAAATCATCTCCAGCTATGGCCACTACGCTCCTGGAAAGTTATAAAATTGGGGATTGTTGAAGTCAGGCATTGAATGAATGCTTACCCTCCATTATCAGCATAGGGGCTGAATGACTGCTGAACCGGTACCGTTGAATAATCAGGATAATACGCGTTCATTGCTGTTTGCATTTTGTAGTGGAGGAAATACAATTACTTTCTACTTTTAAACAAGTCAACTAGAATGACAAGCCGAAAATATAAAAAAAATCTTCTTCTTTTTCCTGAGATTAACTCACTTCATGGTGAGTGATGAAGTGGCGTTCATATACATGTATGACGTACTGGTGGCGTTTTTATAAAGTATTTTCCTGTGAACACGCTCGATGCTACATATTATGCAGTATCTATTTGAAAAATGATGAAAATTTCCATTACGTATAAACATAATTGTTAAAAGGTTCAAAGTCTCTTATTTATTCAATGGAAATAGTTGTTTTGAAAAGACTTTTCATTCGGATAATTAAATGATCTACATATCTTTATGAAGAAGTTTTATTATAGTTGATTCTTCGTTCATTTTGTAATTTTTCAAATTTATTTTTCAAAGATGGCGAGGTAGAAATCCGAAAACGGCTTTTTCCTCAATACTCACCATATTTATTTCAATCCCAAACAGTTATTTACAATTAATTGAAAAAAGTGTCTGAGAAATCTAATGGTTTTCTACAAAATAACTTTCAAATCAACAGGTTGATGTACAAAACTCAACATAATGATGATGATGATTTATAAGAAATAAGTGTTTGCTTACGTTGATTGCTTGAGACAACTTTGAATGGAAAGTTTGTTGTTTCAACAAAACTTTGTAACTTGTGCATAATGAAAAACGATAGTTTTTGTCCGAACAGAAGTATACATTTCTTTTGTTTTGAGAAAATGATCCTTGACTCATACATTTTTCCAATCACCAGAAATGCAGTACTATTTTGGACGCACGTTTCACCAACCAAGTTGACATCTTCTGAAAATGAAGATAACTTCACAAAGTATTGAAATTTGTAAGACTCTGTTCGACTATACAGTTTAAATCTCGTTTGTTTCTGAGAGGCTGCTTTTGATGTTTCTGTAATATAATTGTGCCAAGGCATATTACTATCCTATTCGACATTATCATTTGATGTTGTGGGCAGTGTCGTTTCTCCTGGCGATGATATGTATGATTCTGACACATTTACCTTCTTCACTGGACAATGAATTCGACCAATCACATGACAGTGACCGCCATATGCAGCCATATATGTCAATCGAAATCCTTATACAGTAACATTAGTCAACAAAATAAATTAGCGAGTGTTGCCAATCTCTCAGCGTGAAATGCTCCGCTTTGTGTATGACTTTTGAAAAGTTGCAATTTTCTGTCAAATTTTATTTTTTTCGTCATAATCTGTGATTTCAAAAATGTTCAAAACAAAAGATAACCTCTTGAAATCTATACAATACAGGTGGTCTTTCACATTATTCCAAACAAAATGATATTCATGAATTGTAACTTTTTAATTCAGAAGGTAATTTACATTCAAGAAAAGTTCAGATGAATTGATAATTGCGTTTTCAGATCTTCAGACAGCCTTTAAGTAAAATGTATTCTAGTGCATCAAATATCACTAGTGTCCACTTTGAGGAAGGAATAAAAAAAATCACATTGAATGATTTCAAAACCAGGTAGGTTAATAATGTATTTCAACTGCATATATTTTGTTTTCTGTATAAATGAGACAAGGACTATTTTATCGATTATAGCATTCATTAGGTACATTACATTCATTGCCCAACAAATTGTACAATCCTGTCACACTATTGGAACACGAATATAGAAAAAAAGGTGAATATTGCATTTCATTCTCTTTCAGAAACTCATTATCCATAGCCATGATGCAAAACCTTGTCGAGCATATAACTCAGGATGAAAATAATCAAGAACTGAGGGTTATAGTTCTTGCTGCCGAAGGGTCAATATTTTCTGCTGGACATAATCTTAAAGAACTCGTAGGTAACTATGCCTAATTTTTCAGAACCATTCATTCACATATTTCACTACAAGTTCAGTTAGGAAACATGTTTCTCTATACACAATAACAAAAAAAAAGTCATAGTAGAATCATATAGGTATATGAGTTATCGAAAAAAGAAGAGATGAAGAAAGATCAGGCGAACGTTTAGAATTCATCAAGAGAATAGCAATTTTTATCAGTCGGAAGGTTTCTCAATCTTGACTATTCAATTTACGAAGATTACAATGTTCCTAGGTGTATCTAGCTCTTCTAGTATAGGACCGTTTAATGGGATCTAGATGCTACAAAATATTAGAGCCAGTTACACAATTGATATTACAGCAATAGTGAGAAGTGTCCTTTTTTGAAAACCCTGCTCCAATTTTACCAAGTATACAAACTACAGAAGGTCCTGAACTCCAGTTCAGAATCGCATATCGGAAATGCCAATAATATGCCAACAAAATGCCTTGATATGTTGTGTGCATGAGAGTTTGTTATGAGCTCTGATGCCTAATAATTCAGTTGCAGGAATCTACATAAAAACATCTTCCTCGCATATAATGATAATATTAATAATAATAATGTGTCTTTATTCTGGTCAACATAGGATACATATGGTTTTTTATATTCAAAAAATTAATTCTGATCCTAGGGTTGACATCAAAGGCGAAGTTCAAGTCAATAATTCAAAATTACTGATTTGTTCTACTACTTAACCTCACAGAAGCTTAACATTATAGATTATAATATCATTTATTGCTCACCAGCGTAGAAAAAAAAAACAATAACAGAATCTTAACAACTCAAGGATCTCAAATATATTATTTGGTTTATTGTTTCCACAAAAAATCCTATAGTAGTACTTAAAACTAATCACATTATTCATTGAAATAAGCACGCTGTATGCAGCTGCCTACCCATTGCCATATTGTTATTGATGTCTTTATCATTTTGTACACAAGCCTTATCAGCGTCTTCAGGTTTGAAAGAGATATGGATCTGAGTGTCATCTGCTTGTAGATGAGAAGAACAATGTGTAAGGAAGATAACGAGCTGGCTGGTATATATAGAAAAAAGTAGTGGACCTAGGATTGAACCTTGTGGCACTCCTGACTTCAATTCAAGAAAATCCTACTGATTGGCTCTTCTGATACCTTTTCCTCAGATAATTATTGATTTAGTTATACTTATATTTAGTGTTGGGTAATTTTTATTCACCTTGTTGTAATTCTATGGCGTACCTTTCGAGTGAGGAGAGACGTGATGAAAAAATGTATGTTATCTGTATATTGCAGCACATAAACCAACGATAATAGATTATCAAATCATATACAAAAATGGAAAAAATTGAAAAAGGTATATTTTTAGGAGAGTTTAGTTTTCGGGAAAGAAATTTTTTTGCCTTTCTACGTCTCCATCTTCATATAATAAATGTGGAAAACTTCGGAAGTAAAGAAGGAAGCAATTAAGTGATTTTCGTATAGTTCAATGTTCATATGAAAGTAGTCTTTTTGAAAATATCTTTTCTTTCCTGTGATTCAATATTCACGTGAAAGTAGTTGTTTCGGGTGGGCTTTTTTTTTGAGTTTGTACCTAAGAGTAACTTCCTAATTGCTTTCTTGTTTCCTTCACAATTTCCCCACATTTTTTGTATGAAAATAGAAAAGTAGGGAGCCAAAAACCTTTCTTCCCCGAAAAAAATCTGCTCCTAGAGAGCATCATCTATTTCCCTGTTTTCAGACTCCGGAAGTTGGACGATCTCAGCATGAGGAAGTGTTCAAACTAGCATCACAGCTAATGTACAGCATCATTGATAGCCCTGTTCCAGTTATAGCTCAAGTTGATGGATTAGCAGCTGCAGCAGGATGTCAACTCGTTGCTCAATGCGATATTGCCATTTGCAGCAATATTAGTAAATTTTCTACACCTGGGTAGGTTATTATTTTTGAAATATTCAGTACGTTATGTAATGGAATTGGCCAATGCTTGAAGAAAAACCTTAACGTAACTCGAAATTACGCCTTTAAACTCGAAATTACGCCGTTAAACTCGAAATTACGCCGTTAACTCGAAATTACACCTTCAAACTCGAAATTACGCCTTTAAACTCGAAATTACGCCTATAAACTCGAAATTACGCCTTTAAACTCGAAATTACGCCTATAAACTCGAAATTACGCCTATAAACTCGAAATTACGCCTATAAACTCGAAATTACGCCGATAAACTCTAAATTACGCCTTTAAACTCGAAATTACGCCTTTAAACTCGAAATTACGCCTTTAAACTCGAAATTACGCCTTTAAACTCGAAATTACGCCTTTAAACTCGAAATTACGCGTTCAAACTCGAAATTACGCCTTTAAACTCGAAATTACGCCTTTAAACTCGAAATTACGCCTTTAAACTCGAAATTACGCCTTTAAACTCGAAATTACGTCTTTAAACTCGAAATTACGCCTTTAAACTCGAAATTACGCCTTTAAACTTGAAATTATGCCCTTAAACTCGAAATTACGCCCCTAAACTCGAAATTATGCCCTTGAAGTCGAAATTACGCCTTTAAACTCGAAATTACGGCTTTAAACTCGAAACTACACCTTTAAACTCGAAATTACTACTAAAAACTCGTAATTTTGACTTCGGTTTCGAAAATTTGACTTTAAACTCGATATTACGCCTTTGAATTCGAAATTTTGACTTCAATTCAATAATTTCGAAACTACGACTTTCAACTCAAAATTCTGACTTCAATTTCGAAATTTCGACTTTAATCATGTGTTAAGAATCACAAGTTAAAAGGTAAGACGTCGTTAATCCTTATCTCGCACAACTTTCAACTTCTGAGGGTTGTCGTTCGTAGGGGTGCGACAGCTGGTTAACGGAAAAACAGATTTTTTAAAAAGAATCTCGAAATGACGACCTTGAAACTCCAAATTACGACCTTGAAATTCTAAATTACGACCTTGAAACTCTAAATTACGATTTGAAATTCGAAATTTTGATTTCAATTTCGTGATTTTGAAATTACGACTCAAAATTCGAAATTTCGACTTCAATCCCGAAATTACGATTTTATTTAGAATGATTTTTGGTCATTTTGAATCATCGCCAATTTGATTCTGTAGGATTTTCATAGGGTTTTCTATGAGCTGGAAGTTGTTTAATTTTTCACATAAATCGATAGTACTGTATGCTTATCGAAGCAATTTTTCGTGTTACTGTCATGAGTGAGTACGAAAATATATATTTCGGTACGATTTTAGAGTCAATTTTGGTCTATTCTGCTCAACTCCAGGAATTCCGCTAGCTAGAAAAGCACATCGGACAACCGCCTTAAAAATGCTACTGACAGGTGAAGCCATATCAGCTGCTGAAGCCAAATCTAGCGGTTTGGTTACAACAGTCTGCCCCTCTGAGGACCTCGAGAAGGAAGTCAAAAGGACCTGTGAGGCGATCAAGTTGAAGAGTCGTTCTGTGGTAGAGTTGGGAAAGAAATTCTATTATAGGCAAGTGGATATGGATATCAAGAAGGCCTATGAGTTGGGAGGTGGTCAGATGGTTGAGAATTTGAGCATCGCAGATGGAAAAGAGGGCGTCAGAAGTTTTGTCGAGAAGAGGAAACCGAGATGGTCTCATTGATTGAATGTTAATGATATGATTTGTTATTGTTTCATATTTTTGATTACATTGTTTCATTAGAAAACTTGATATTTCATTTGGAAAATATTGAAATACCTCATTCAATATTACAGTTTTAAATTATCCAAACATTCCTAGCGCATACATGAATGTATTAAAACAAAAAAATAATGATGAACGTTATATACATTGTTAAAAGGCGATTTGTTTAATGATTAAATTGTATTTTGAAAGCAGCTATTTTGATGGTTTTTGATAAAATGGAAGTGAAAATAAAAAAGTTAGAGGCCGTAAGTCTTAAAAATAAACTCTGGAAAAATAGCAAGAAGAAAAAATTGAACTTTTTCATTTTTCTCTCTCTAACTTGTCATTCGTGAGCATTTGGCCAGGCTCCACTTGTCCATTGTGAACAGAACAGAAGCTTCATCCGACCGTAACGCAACGGTCTTGCCGAGGCAATGCTGCCACCTTGATTTTTTCATTCGCTTTTTATTTTAACAAAAACACTTAATTTTTACTGGTAGCCCCCTTCTCGGGAGGCATTTGAAAAAAACTAACGCAATCCGTCCAGCTCGAGTATTGGCGTAGGGGGCAGCCAGTCCTCTTATCTTCTAGTTTATTTATTTATTTATAAACATATAATTGGCCAGTAATCTGAATAGATCTGGTGTTATGGTCTATAAAATATTCTTTGATTAATATAATTTTATAGTTATTCATAACAATAACAAAATAATAATAAAAACAAAAAGTATGTATATAAAAAATTTTTAAAATATAAAAATGGACTTTGAAGGTAAAAAAAATAAAAAAGTTCCACGAAACATGTTGGTGTAACTATTGTTCGATAACTTCAACATGGTGAAATTATTTTCAATCAGCCTACTTTCTAAACAGTTATCTGCATATTCAAATACCATTTTTTAAAGCTTTTTTTTAAATTCAGTCCTAGAAGCAATGTTGACTGGTTTGCAAATTTAGCGTTTGATGAATGTGGGGTCGGAATTAAGTCTTTCTAACATGTCTTTAGCAACTTTAGCTCAAACGACGAATTGTATTTATTTATAATCTGTGACAGATTTTGAACAGTAGTTAGAAAGTTGAAGCTAGAGTTGTAGCTTCATTACAGAATACAGAACAGAAGACACGCTCAAAGTGAAACAGAAACCATGGAGTATTTTGACAGATGACAATCTTATAGGTGATAGTTGTTGAAAGTTGTGTAAGCTCTGATTTCATGTTTCGGAACCTGATGCGTTGTCAATGTCTGTAGTAGACCTCAACAAGGGCAATGTCTACCGCATACGTAGGTGAAACTTCGGTTATGAAGAGCTGCAGACCGCAGTGAACAAACCCAGGAAATAGCCTCCGGTAGAAATTGTTTTTAGTGAATTTGAATATGATAAAATAAAGCTGTGGGTAAACAACCTGCAGAGTTGAGATCGTGATCCTTTCTCAATTGCAAAGAAGTTTTTGATTCGAACTTACCGTTAAAAAATCACATAAACTTGTTTAATAAAGATTATATGTCACAGAAACAACCCTTTTTCAAACATGAGTGTCCCTTTTTTTAAAGTAATCTGTGGTTTCATCTCTTCAGGGACTAAGGCCAAAGTGTGAGAAAATAAGAAGAAAATCAGGGTTAGTTTTTATATGTTCTTGAAAAAAGTAATTAATTTCCAAATTCCAGATTAAGAAAACGCAGGAGTCAAAGGTGACTAGGTATATTAGTCTTCCACATTTACGTTCAGTATTAAAGTTCAGAAAGGTGATTTTCTTGTAGCATACTGATTTAAAATGGGAAAGGTTAGAAAGTTGAAGCTGAACCTATCAAAAAATTATGCGACACCATCAGCAACCTCAACAGAATCCAAACCTAACAAAATTCCAATAGAATCGAAATTATCCAACAAAACCCATATAGCAGACCCCGAAGAAGATCCATTTTTAGCTTTGAAACTGAATTTGGATGATCTCATCCAAACAGATGAAAAATCTCAATCAGAAGATACAAAAGGTACCATGACCTTTAAATCACTCAAATCAAAAATATCGGGCAATAGAGTGATGAAGAGAAAGGAGAAGCTTAATTTGAAACGTAAACTGTTGATGAAAAAGATCGATGTGATAGAGCAAATGAAGAAAGAACTGAAAGTTAGAAATAAAAGGAAACAGACTGCAATCATGGGTATGAAATATAAATTGCTTCTTTGCAGAAATTATTAAATATAAGTACAAATATATAGGGTGTTCCAAACTGAAAATTGACTTGAATATATATATATATACTAAAAGTTTTCGTTTGTGATGTAACGGGGCATTGAACCTTCAATATTTTCTTAAATTTGATTATATGCCTTCTATTACTGGTATGTAGAGGAATATTTTCAGGAGTGATTAATTCATGAAAAAAAGCTTTGTATCTGAAACGTTCTTTTAGGTATGATCTACACAACATTGTAGTTTTTTTTTGAACCTAATTGCTTTCTTCCTGTCTTTGTGGGTTTCCAACATTTTTTGTATATACTGACACGTGATTTTGACTTTCTTGTTTCTTCTTTTATTTATCTCAACACAGTAAAGTATTACTATCATTATTACATATTCTTGAATTCAGGAGACACAAACCCCTTGCGTGATGCACTTCCTTCCCTCGAGTCTTTGCTCAAGACCAGGCCAAACATCAAAAACACCCCTGCAGCAAAAACGAAAAAAGCCAAATCAACTGAAAAAGCAAAGGACAGAAAAAGAAAATTTTAGAGGACATCAACTTTTTCAAGAGGGCGTTGAGAGATAAGACATTCAAAAGTGATCCCTTCAATACAATATCAAACCACATCAAAGCCGTTGTGGAAATGGAAAGACAGACACTACAGAAGTGACTTTTGGTTTGAACATTTATTTTGAGTATCGGGAAAAATGGGTAACTCCAGATTTATATTATCTATCAGTCAAAAAACACTTTTTAGTCGTAAGACTTTTTCCTTATTGACAAAGCATTGAACAATCCAGATGAACTGAAAATAAAATAGAGAAATCTAATATAGATATTAGGAAAATTCTAATAACTATATTTGATAGTTGATGTATTGTTTTTCTGTTCATTCTTCTAGTGTTTTTGATGAGTTTTGTAAATTCATGTATATAATTTACTCTAGGAACATATATGAATAGTACCAATGTACGTTTGACTAGTTATGCTATGATATGAAATGTTATTTATATATTGACAGGAACATTTTTGTTCTTTGAGTTTGTTAAAAATAAAGAATTGTCTGTATTGTAATTACAATTTGGATTTGTTATATTGTTCAATTCTTCATTTCTCTTTTAATAAAAGAACTATTTGAAAAATCATCCTAATAGATTTGTTAACATCAATTCCGTTCAGCTCCATCAAAAATAAAGTATTTGAAATACAATAACAAATCATGTGAAATAAACATCACTAACATTTGATGTGAACTTGACACCACAGAATTCTGTGGACAACACCGTGAAACTTATTTATAATTTACCTTTTCTTCTTCCTATATTTTTGTTGTTCGTTCGACATTTGCCAGGAAACAAATACTTTATATTTGGAATTTTGGGTAGTATATTCGATTGGGTAGTCGTGATTGAATAGGTATGTCGTATATTCATTCATGTACTCTTTTATGATATTCAAAAATCATGTACATGTTGTTGAACATGTTGAAAGGGGGTAAATGTCAATAGCAGTGACGTCTTCGTCATTTTTAAAATGGATGTTACTTCCTGACCAATGAAACTTTTTGTTTATAGAACTAACTAATGACACCGATTTTATCGTTCTTATTCAGAAAGCATAAAGGTCTATTGAACTCGATTTGACCTTGAATCTCAATTATCTACCATAAACATTCAGAAAAAACCCATTGTTATATGTCTATGGCCGAACCTCGCAAAGGCATTCATTTAGAATAACTGATAACACGTGAGAAAGGTTGTGGATAAGAATGAATAAATTATAAGTTTCTTTATTGAAATAAAATTCTAATAACATTTCAAACGAAGTAACAGAATAATATCAACCGAAAATATTGAGTATTTGTATACAGGAACCAAAAATACATTCAGACTGATAATGACATTAATTTCAAGAATAAATTGTTCTAAAGGCAACTCTGGAAAGGTGACATCCACGACCATTAAGATGGATTTATGTGGCATCAACTTCCATATTTCTTTTTTCTATAAAAACTGAACTATCGGTTTTCAGTCAAAAATGAATGCACCGAAACCATAGAACATATATGTGTTCTGTGTTAGCGTGTAGTACTCTCTTTGAAATATTTGAGGGTGTAGAATTTAGGGTGGGAACTCGTCAAAAAAAAAACGGAACTGTGGAACACCAACATAGGAAGTGGCGAACAAAGTGTAATGACTAGTTCTTCTACAGCGGTGAAAGTGTAAATTGCTTTAGCACATACACACGCTGTTAATTCTATCCAAATTTTGAAAATTAATTATGTGTTATATATGATATGTTGATGCACCGGAAAATTCTATCAGAAGTAATAATATCACTGAACAAGGTTGGGTTGACTTTGTTGTTTATGATAGAATATGCTGACTGCGCATGTGTAGTTTAGGAAATGATAGTGCTCCATAAAATATTTGGATTTCTTGATGAAAATTTCACAATTGAAGTTAAAGTGAAGATGGAAGTTGAAGCTGCATAAATCCACCTATATTTTTGAAAAAGCTCACATTCATACTATTCTCATTTTTGAAGAGTTGTTTGGGAGGTTTCTGAAAGCTGCTTCCTATAGTTCTAAAGTTGTTTGAAAAATAAATAATTACACCAAACCCAAACTTCACTTCACCATCATGGTAGATCAAAAAACAACGAAAAACGAATGAATAAAACCAAAATACATCTGTATAAACAATATTTACAATCAGATCATAAACTTCCTACAAATCTACGACGTCGTTAATAATTCCTCTTGAATGCTGTGAGACCTAATTAATTTGACACCAAGTAAGCTCTTCGATTTCTGCGAAAGTTGATCCCTCTCGCTGTGATATTCTTCTGAGTAATCTTTAAGTCTGTGGCCCAGAAAAACTGCCCGTTCTCTTTTCTTGATCATGTAGTCAGTCGGTAGTAACCACCGGTTTTCGTGGCATTCTTCGGGTGATGGCCTTTTGCTGAAATGAAATGAATATATGAGTGTGTGTCAACTGAAATATTCATATTTGGATCAACTGAGAGACATTTGAGGTGTTCAAAGAATGGGTGAATTGGTTAATTCACACTTTTCGGAAAAAAAATAGGAAAATCAATATTCAAATATCTCTTACAAAATTCCGAATATAAAATTCTTAGTAGTGAGAAATGCTTCTCGAATTTGAAATTAACCATCGAATCGACTTCAAGAACAAGAACAGTGTCGCTCCACAGAGGAGAGATTATTATCCGTGGTCGCAAGCACAGTAATAAAAACAAGAATACATTAAGAAGAAGACAATGGGGAATGTTCCTCCTGGCGAAAATTAAAGTAGTTTTCATAAAAGAGCTCTAAAACAACGCATTTTAAACTTATCATTTCAAACGTTTTCTTTAAAAAAAGTATTTAAATACTTGAAAAAGAGGAATGAAATGATGCATTCAACATTTAAAAGGATTCGTTTCTATTTCACCATTTGGCAACATCGGTTATAGCTAATAAAGGACAATGAATCCGTTACCTGTATGAGACAAACAAAGATGACATATTTCAGAGGCGTGCTGCTATTCACTTATGTTCCGAATTCCGAGACATTCTGTGACATATGAAATTTTGTGCACCTAACCTATCTTCCTCTATATAAATAAATAACAAAACAACTGTTGTTCAACTTGTGGAGGTGGTATTGAACTATAATTTATATTTTGTTTTAATTGTTGATTTATAAAGATGATTTTCCTTTTTTAAAGTAGAATATCTAGGTACGTATAAATTATTTCAACTTGATATAGGCGCTGTTGCCAGTATATGAATTAGAAACAAAGTCCTTTAAAATTCAAAACCCAACATTTGAAACATCAATTTGAATACTTTTCGAAGTGAATTTGAAAAACTCATGAATTAAACTCAACTTTATTTTGTTCAAACTTGCATTTGCTGTAATAACCCAAATTGAGGAACATTCCCCATTATGCAATATGAATAAGTATTACAGTGTTGCTAAGTTCATATCAACTGTAAGTGACATCACGACCATCATTTTTACACGATTTTGAATAAACTACTTACGAAAAAATTGTGAAAATATAAGACAAGGGACCTACTATTGTACATGAAGTTTTTACATATGCGGTTATTCCAAAATCAGAGCGAAAGTTTATTATATAAACTGCAAAAAAATCACAGAGGTTCAAGCCGCGAGGCCAGACGATCGATTTTCACTTCTTATCGTCCAACCTGTGCTAGAAATCATACGTTGAAAGGTAAGACCTCGTTAGTCCTTAGCTCGCACAAGTTTAGACTTGAGAGTTGACGTCTGTAGGGGAGCAACAGCTGGTTAACGGAAAAACAGATTTTAACAATTTTTTTAACGAATTTAACAGTGGCAATCCACCTTTAGAATCAGTTTAAATTTTAAATGTTTTCAATCATACATTTCTGGGACTTTTTTTTACATTGCAGAAAGTATAACACTTGAAAAATGTTGAGTGTTCTGTGATATACCGGAGAGATATACGTTGAAAACAGTCTTGTTTTTCATATTTGATTTCTAGTATATTAGTTCTATCATTAGGAATCTGATCAACGTAGAAAACTATATAGACCAGTGGAGATGCCTGTTAGAGAGGCAAGAAAGAGAACAGTGGAAAAACAGCTTGAAATAATTAGAAAAGATAGAAAATGTTGTGCCCATGATGATAAAACATGGAGTGGAATAGGGGATCTGGAATATAGTGAATTTTAGGGGAGATAAATAGTTTTGGTTATGTTGAATATTCGAAGGATATCTGAGATTAGATAAAATCATTTACTAAAGGAACGCAATCGTTATTATAATACTTATTACTTACTTAGGATGTCGTTTGAACAGAAGCATGAGGAACCTCGTCGCTTCTTGTGATACTTCTTGGAACAAGTGTTCGAACCTATAACGAACAAAGAGAATGTTTTGCCTGCTCTCGTTTTCATCTTGTCCTCGGAAAGGCACTACTCCGGAAAGCATTACGTACGCCAAAACGCCCACTGCCCATATGTCGGATTGTGGGAATGCTGGTTCTTCAGCCAGGACCTCAGGCGCTGAAAATTTCAAACAATATTACGTAAGATGGGAAATACTTGATAGGTGTATACCCAGAGTGACTTACATATGTAATCGGGATGACCGACGATGGGCACTTTGGTTCCTAGTTTGGTGACTCTGTGAGCCGATCCCAGATCTATCAATTTGACTTGTACCGATCTGACTCCGCACATGACTACATTATCGGGCTGAAGATCTAAATGACATAGTCCTCTCCAATGGAGGTATTGCAGTCCATCCAGAATCTGATCAAAAAAATGATAAATGAATGGATTTTATTCACATGCGTACTCGTATTTGAAAATATTTGTCCGCATAGGAAACCTAGAAATTGAAATCTTCGCCAGGGATGTGTGACCATCCCGATGTATGTATGGTTTATAAGTTCAACAAAAATTAAACTTTATACAGCAGGTTGCACATATCTTAAATATGGGAGGGACGTGTCTCTTGATTAGGAATAGAAAACAATTTTTTTATTTTATTATTTTTTTTGTAGTTCAATATATATGACCACTTGATGTTATGTTGTGGGCTCAAGCTGAAATCATCCACAAAGAGGAACACTGGTTTAGGAGAAAATTCAAAGAAGCCGCGTGTATTTTGTCCAACAACGTATTTAGTCAAGCTACCGTAGAGATACGTAACATATGGAAACCTCTAATCAAGGGAGAAACGACCAATACCCGCCAAACGATCATCTCCATCTAAAAACCAATGAAGCGGAAAAAGTGAAGAGGGGATAGGTGAAAGCACTCGAGCGACCTATAAATAGTCAGATCTTGGAGGAATAAGTCCAGTTATCACCCGAAGACGATTGCGGATACTAACAATCGAAACGTCGTGACATAAGTTGGTTTGAAATCTTTTAATTTTTATTTTTCATTTCTTGTTAATAATAATTTTTTAAATTTATATTTTTCAGCTTTTATATTTAAATTTTTTATTTGTTTGGTTGTTGCTTGTATGTTATTTCTTTGTAATTTCAGTTTTTGTTTAATAAAATTGTTATTTTCCGTTAATCTTATTAATTATTTAATTGTTTTTTTCAGGGTTTTCAAATCAATTTATATTATATAAGACAATGGAAGTCCGAATTGATGAAATACACCACGAAACATTGTCAACCACCTTCAAACAAACATAAAACTTCGTCTCATTCGTAGTTGGATGAAATATTGACTTCAGCCAAGTTATGCTAATTTCAATTAGATTCTTTCAATGACACGGAAAATTACCGACTGAATAAAAATCTTATGGAAATTACGATTTGGGTATAATCCCGTTTGCAGCCATGATGAATTGAATTAAAAAACGAAGCAGACATAACCTCTCTATTTTACCAGTCTTGAAAGTAGAGTTAAGAAGTAAATCGGACATAATAAGGTTATGGGGAGCATCTCAACTCAAAAATTACGAAAAAATCTATCACTACGAGAGAGTGGAGCTGAGTTTACTGAGCCAGGGGAAATGAGTATGGGAGAGAAAAAACGGTGAAGTAGTAGAGTGACGAACGAATTTATTGGTACTTTTTAACATTTAGTCGCTAGGACTGCTCGGAGAAAAAGTACTCCGTATTCTCCGTATATTCTGCACCCCTGAGCTCGGCTTTAAATTAAAACTGAGCTCAAATATTGTTGTGAGGCTTCATAATTATTTCGTTCCATAGCTGAGGAATGGTGAAATTATTCAAGTAAATCATGCCCACTAGGCATAATAAAAAAAAGAAGAAGAAAATTATGTCAAATGAGAGACAAAGATAATGGAATCTACTCTTTAGTAGTCTGCTGATTCATTCCAAGTGATAGTGAAATTTGAATATTCCAGGTAACTGGCGATTTTATTTTCCCGTGCTTTCACTGGCCCCTCTTTGTAATCTTTCCTTTGGCAAAGATGATTGGTCAAGTTGGTAAAATCCAAGAAAAAGGAATCTCAAGAAAAGAGTAGGGTTATTAGTTAATAGATTATAGATAATCGACAGATTGAATTGTTGTTTACGGCTAATCGACAGTTCGAACTGTCGATTATAAGATTAAAATGGTATGTAGGCCTTTAGTTCCTTCGTAGATTTAGGTATTTCAGTTGTCAAAAAGAGAAGTTAACTCACTTGTGAAACAATTGTAGCCACAGTTTGTTCGGTATATTCATGCCTACTGGCCAGGTAGGTCAATATGTCAGCACCCTGAAGCTTTTCCAAAATGAATACCGCAGTTTCGTTGACTTGGTAGGCAGAGATAAGTCCTGCGACTCTTTCGTGCCTCAGAGACCTTAGAGCTGCGAATTCCCCATCGACGTCTTCTTTTCTATTCTCGGTGTATTCCAATATTTTTGCAACTACCACAGAGTCGTTTCTTTTATCAACTGCCTTGAGTACCACTGAGAATTGACCTCTGCAATGAAAGAATACATTTGATTCCGAAAATGTCTTCATCTAAGAACACGAAACAATATTTTGAGAACAAAAGAGGGAAGAAGTGGTTGAAACAATAAAATATTTAGAGATTTATCAGTTTGAACCTACGTCAATTTGTTCAATCGAAAACTACACCAACCTTGATATTTCCGAGATGAAATTGAATTGTTCCTGGACATTCGCTTCTTCCCATTCTACAGGAGATGACTCTGTTTTGTAATCGTGACGGATTTGAGACTCTTCTTCTGCGGGTTTGCCGCTGTCAGTAATTTGTTGAAGATGAAGCATGGCCTTGCTCAATTGAACCTTGGGCGAACCTAAAGAAAATATATGTCTTGACTAACGATAAGCGTTTCTGAAATTCCAACCTTGAACGATACCAACCTGAGGGTTTCGTCGTAACAGGCGCAGATGGCACTCCAGGATCACTCCACCCGATGGAATTCTTTGCCGCCAACCTGAATATGTAGCTCCTATTCGACTCCAGTCCTGTTATCAAATAAAACTCGTGGTCGATGTTATCAGCCTTCTTCTGCCATTCCATTTCATCGGACAACTTGTACTCTAGACTGTAGCAGATGACAGGCGCGTTGCCGTCGAATTTGGGTTGCTTCCAGGTCAGCAAAATCTCAGAGTCCGAAATCTGAGTAGATTCCGGGCTGTCAGGCTCATCAGGAACGAGTCCAAGGACGATCCTCGTCCTGGCGATGGTTTGGCCTATCTTGTTGCGCGCCACAACTTTGTACATGCCTTGGTCGAAGCCTAAGGCTGGGCACAGCTTGAAGTGAGAACGGCCTTCTTCGTCTGTGGTGATTTTGATGCGATGAGACTCTGCGACTATGGCGTCATTCCTGGAAAAGGAATTGTTTTTTTCTAAAACTCGACACTATTGACATCTCTAGAATGGAGAGGTTTAGGGTGGAAAGGGGTAGATCCAAAGGGGTAGAAAGGGGTAGATCCTAGACAACCTTCGTTGCAACCCACAAGCGTTCAATGGGGCTCGTACCCATTCAAATTCGACCCAATGATTAAAGCTTCTCAACAAAGTCGATTAGTTGATTGGGTGAGTGTTCTTTCAGGTCAGTTAGAGAGAGTAGGATACTGCCACTCTTGGTGCAAAGTAGATTTTTAAGAGTTCCTGCTCTTGTGAAGGTGATCAGCCAAAATCAGCGTGAATTTAGTAGATGTACTATGCCGATTCTGTGACACCGGAAATTCAACTAACAGAAGCAATGAAGTACATCGTTTTCCGTGCGTTTTCGATCGTTTTTCGTGCGTTTTCGACCGTTTTTCATGCGTTTTCGAACGTTTTTCGGGCGTTTTCATGCGTAATCGTTACATATTCGACAAACTGCGCCATGAAAGCGCTACACGAAAAGCATCACGAAAAAAAACGAAATTTTTTTTTCGTGTAACGTTTTTTCGTATAACGCTTTCGCGTAATGTGTTTTCGCGTAAAGCTTTTCGTGTAGCGCTTTCGTGGCGCGTAAGTGACGGTTACGCACGAAAACGCATGAAAAACTGTCGAAAACGCACGAAGAACGGCCGGAAACGCACTGAAAACGATGTACTTCATTGCTTCTGTTAGTTGAATTCCCGGTGTCACAGAATCGGCATAGTTCATCTACTGAATTCACTTATATCGTCTATTATTTCATTTTCTTAAATACATCTGTTCAGAAGTACTACTATTACTATCAATACTACTACTACTACTCTGTAACGTTCTGCCATTTGATTTGTATTATTATGTATTTTCCTAGATCTTTGTGAAGGGGTAGCCCATTCACCGGGTTTGGGGAGTTCGTATCCAAACAGTAAGTCGCTTGGGGTCATTTCCGTCAACGCGTTAACTCTGGTTCTCAAATTGAACACAATTTCGGGAGTGTGTCGCTTCCATTCACTTTCCTTTCTATCAATGAGGGCTGCATCTTCTTGATCTCTTGAACACGCCTCTCGACGTGTTCGACGTGGTGCGACGGACTCATTCGCGACTCGAGATTGTGCGTCTCGCAGAATCGCTCCCAGGTCGCGCCCAGATACTATTATTTGTGGGAATCCCCACCTAAAGAATACTTCTTCCAGCAAAAACTTAGTCATGATGTTCGCCCCTACGCTTTTATAGGCTTTAGCCTCGACCCACTTTGAGAAACGATCGACCGCGACTATTAAATAGTTGTTGCTGTTTTCTGCTGCAGGATATGGCCCCAAGACATCCACAGAAACCACCTGCCAGGGAATGTCTGGCTCAAGCGGCCTCTGTTCTGCAGGCGGCTGTGGTTTCGAGGCCTTTGTAGTAACACACGTCAAACACGTCTTTATAAATAAAGAAACTTCAGAGCTGTCAGTACTGCTTGACTGTCTAATTGAATCAGAAACTTCTTGCTCTTTTACCAGAAAGAAAGTTTCTATGGCAATTTCTTCCGAAAGTTGGCAAAATTGATTGTAATAGAGACTGTTTCTGTGGTTGAGGGATAATTTGTCTTTTCTGGATCAATAATCATTCGGACACAAATTCGGTTCAGACAAACGATTCATAACCCCTTCAAGTTACTTTTCAATATTTTACGTTGGTTACCTAATTCATATTTCGAAGTTATTCATGAAGACGAATTGCGGTCTTCTCTATCACACACAAGTGTAAGGTTGGTAAGACAATTCAACATATTTATAGTCATTTTGTGATGGGTAGAAGTTGTATTTTGCCTCCATGTCAAAGTGGTCACGCCCTTGATGTGAAAAATTTGTTGAACTCACTGCCTAAGGGACTGTCTTATTCATATGTCCAAAGGAGTCATATGAATACCGATTTCAAAAAAGAAAAGTTTTCTCAATATGGAAGAAACAGAAATATATCAAGAGGATCATGACGTCTCTGAACCAGTCATACCAACTACTAAATATCCTCTCTGCTATCAACTACCAACTACTAACTACCAAATATTCTCACTGCAATCACATTTCGGAAATCAAATAGTACATATTGATTATATCAAATGGCAAGTTATAGAAATCATGGTATCTTCCAAGGCTCAATACTTAACCTTTTCAATATCCCTATGTATGTCAAGGTACAACTTACTTGAACCACTGAACAATCGGTTGGGGTTCACCTACAGCTAGACAAGTGAGTTCCAAATCCTTTCCTTCTGTCATAGCAGTGAACTGGGGTTTCTCTCTGAAAAATGGAAGCCGTCCATCTTGTTTGGCTTCCAAGAACGCTTCAGCTTCTACGTAAGTATCCAATCGTGACCCTGAAAGGAAAATCTACAATGATGTTCGTTTTCATAGTTTGGTCGACAAATCATACATGGGTGGTTTCGTACGAATTCAAGTGTCTTCAGAACCAAGTGAAACCAAAGGAAAATTTAGAAACAAGTAAGGGAAACGGAGACATCGATTTGAACCCCTTCGAATACCTCAGTTGAAATCATTTGTACTGTTCAAAAGGTTGATAGTTACCTATTTCGTGCCTGATCCTTCTGATTGCTGGATCTCTGTCAGCGCCATATCTATTGATGCGAGCTTTCCTTTCATCATCGATTTCCTCATCCATGATGTCTGTGAATCGTCTTCTCTCACGAATTATAGGTGTCTGGAATATTTTAGAAATCATTTGGAATTCGAAAACGAGTACTTGATACGCGCTATATATTGACTTGCAGGCATCGATGTGAAGTTAGTGACGTCCCACACTATAATTTATGTGATACAAATGATGAAGGATTGAATGAAGAAATAATTCAGAAAAATCTGTCCTACGGTTTTCATATTTTTTTAATTATATCTTTTGAAAACTAAATGAAAAATCTTGAAGTAATAAATAATTGTTAATATTTCTAGTGGTTGAATCAGAATAGTCAATACTTTGATAATATCTTACCCTCCAGTCATAACCATTTTCATCCGACACTATGTAGCCAGATCCTGGTCCTCTATTGGCTGCAACTTTCATATATTCACGCAAGCGTACAGGAAAATCAACATCTCTCAGCTGTAGTAAATATGTGTCCGGCCCATTTTGATAACTGAAATATATGAGTTCTGAATGTTTTGACGTTGATGAATTGAACTATATATAAATACTCATAACTATTGCCAAAAATATTCAGAGTTGAATGAATAAATGTGTTGGGTTAAGTAGTGTAACACGGGGCACGCGAAGTGATTCAAGGTCAAGCACTGTAAATCTTCTGTAAATCTGTATAATCATAAATATATCCTGTGATTTGGATTTAAAACATCACAGTGAACATCCCAGCAAATTTTTGATACGCTATTATGAATGTGTCGAAATTGGGGACCCGTCACACATCACGGTGAACATCCCAGCCCATTTTTTCTGATACGTTATTGAAAATTTGTCAAAATTGTGGGATCCGACACCACACACGGTTGACATCTTAGCAAATTTTTGATATGCTATTGTGCATCCACAAATATGAGGGGACCCCGTACTTCAGTGCCTCGTGGGGGAGTAGAACAAATTCGCTCATACTATTCTGTAGTGAATGAGAGCTATGCTAGTGCCACAGAAGTCATGAAAACGACCCCAACTGCAGCTCGTCGGGCCCTTCTTGGCCTTTCACTACTACATATCTATATGAAGCCTGAATGGTGACACACAGACTCATATAGGCTAATGTAGGGGCCAACTCTGAAAAACCGGAGACAACGATAATATCATTTAGTTTTCTGCAGAAGGCAACAGTGTTACCATGTAGAATTGCACAGACAGAATGTGGAAAATGAAACCATTGCCGTAGTAGAGGTAAACTCACACCAGCCAGGTTGCCTCTCAGATCAACATCCAGCCAGAGTATACCGTCACGTGGTGTCAGCTAGGTGGGGCGCCAATCCGACGTAGTGTCCAGGTAACCAGCGCTTCTGTGACTACCCATGCGGGAGATTTGAATTGGACAGACAGGTTTGCGGGACAGAGTGCATGCTTTTGCATCTTAGACTTGTTTGTGGGCAGCGACGTCAGCATATCGGGCACATCACCTTCCCGCGAGCCAGAGACAGAACAGTAAATAGCGCCAGTCATAGCGCCTTCCTGCGTGCCAGACCATCAATCAGAGTGTATGTTTTTGCATCTTAGAACATCACGCTGCCACAAACAGGCGGGAGATTTAAATGTAATAGTAAATACTTCAAGCAGTGACGTTATTTCCGGGTTTATTGGTCGTGTTCTGCAGGTTTTTATACCGGACGTTTCTTCTGCTACTGTGGCAGACCTGATTTAACAAGCACTCCAATCATTATCCGCGACTCCAAAAGAGAGGGCAAGACGTATCTGCGAACCGGAAGGGCTCTAAGAAAAAACGTGTCATCTGGAGAGTGTGTTTCTAGGTAATGAATATAACGAGGTCGAAATCAACGGAGCCTTATGACCCACACAGAAACACTTCACGGCGACACGAGCGAACGGCCAATGGGAGAGCTTTTCTGCCCTATATAAGTGAAGTCAGGCCCACAAGAACGATAGAGAATAGTATCGGATAAGCAAAAGACCCCAGGAGAATCCATTGAGTACACCAGGAGTATACCGAATACCGAGTAGTTGTGGTTTGTTCTACATCAGAACCACGAAACAAAGCGTTAAAATTCGCTTGGCTTGACTGAGCATAAAATAAGTTTTCGCTATGGCAAAAGAGATATATTGCAAGAACACGCTCTCTCAGAGGGCAGCAATGACATTGCCTTCAATCGCACGCAAGTTCTTGATAAAACCAGGGGTACTATCCGGGGGGTACTATCCGGGGGTACTATCCGGGGAGTACTATCCGGGGGGTACTATCTAGAGAGCCCACAGAAATACACACACATGAGAATTATTTCTACCATAAGGAAGAGAGCTTGAACAGTAAAACTTACATACCGACACTTAACACAAAGATTATCCCAATAGTTGAAGAAGATTCGGACCAATCAGATACATAAGCAGCTGGTCGTCCGACACGTAGTCCTATTATATATAAATACAAACGCATCACGACCATTTTCAGTATGCGTACCGGAGAGAGGTAGATCACTTCAACCTTTGACAATGTCTACCACAGCGGTACATAAAAGTTAGGTATAAAAACTTCCTGACCACGGCTAATAAACCCGGAAAGATCGGACAATTTGTGAAACCCTTGCCACTTTCTTCAACTGCCAAGCGGAATTTGAGGATCTCAACTTCTATCAATTTTTTTTGCGACTTGTAGGGAGCTGACTCAGCACACTCAATGAGCTTGGTTAGCATGGTAGGGTTATCTTAGCCTGAATACCCAAGGGGTCACAAAGGCAATGAGAAGGGCGATGCTTTAGCCCAGGAGGAAGCATCCAAGACCATAATGGGCCCGGCCCTTTTGCGGGACGACAAAGACTGGTATAAAGACATTTATCAATTCGTGGATGCCAGCCAAGCGCGGAACTGGTAGCACAAGCTCCCAGAAGTGAGGCAGGCGTAAAAGTTTATAAAAATGAACTCCCACGATTTATGGAAGATCTGCTGAACCATAACTGCTGAAATGTGAGGGTAGTGGTAGATACACTAATGGGACATTGTCAACTCAATAAATATATGAGCTTTATGGGCGTGAAAGAACAAACTGAACGCATATTCCGTCAGGAGAATGAAGAAATTGCACTACATGTCTCTGAGAATGCGAAGATATGGGAGATCAGGGAATGAGGAACCAGAAGCTACAAACTATATGAAGGAGTAAATATCCATGCTATGGAGCCTCATCAATTAGATCAAGCTAGATGAAGAGCTTTGATAAAATCAAGGAGCATCACAATAGATTTGCAAAGATTGCAATAAAGCCAACCACAACTAGCACCCCTAACAAACTAGCAGTTTAATTTATGAGGAGGAATCGCACTTACTGGCTTTCTGATCTGAACGCGCCGATTTCGTAGTTGAGAGGCGATCTGGTGGGTAACTGATCTTCCCAAGTAGTTCTTGTCCTTGGAATCTTATCCAATGGAACGGGCGTTGCTCTTGGAGAGTCGTATTCACCAGGAGGATAAACCATCTTGGAGGGATGTGTGAATGCTCCTTCTAGCGGCCTGCGTCTCAGCCACCTTCTGCAAGAAGCGTTGTCGTACCATTCTCTGTGAAGAATAATGATTAAATGAGGTGACCTGGACAAACATTGTTATTTCGAATTGAAAATATCACAACACAACAAAGTTTTTGTTTCGGGGTTGAAATTAGATGATTTTAATGTATTTCCACGTGTTAAAACCGAAAGTGACCATAAAAATTATATATTAGCTCCTGTTTTCAAGATATAGTATCATTATATTATATATATGTATATTGATTTTTCAGCAAATGAAATATTTCATCACCAACAATTGGTACACATGTTTGTTTACATAACACCCCTCTCATCAGCTGTTCTTAAGTAGTAAACATAACCTATGTGAGTTTGTCAATTGTACGCACGTGGTTGCTATTAAAATTATCGTGGGAAGTTGATTTTTAAATTAATTTAAGTGCGGATCTGAAATGCCTCGAAAGTGTGTGAATTCTGTCGATAGCTTTTGCTATATATGTGGTGAAATAACATTTAAGGCTCAGAAACGTAAAATGACACCTATCGTTAAGACAGCCTATGAACATTATTTTGGTGTGAAAGTTGGGGACCAAGATAAATCATGGGCTCCTCATATATGTTGTAATTCTTGTTCCGTCATATTGCGAGAGTGGCTGAAAAATAAAAACCGGGCAATGGCTTTTGCAGTACCTATGGTTTGGCGTGAGCCTACCAATCATACAGACGACTGTTATTTCTGCTTAACTCCTCCCATTAAGCAAGGTTTATCTATGAAGAAAAGAGGAACGGTTAAATACCCTAATCTCCCATCTGCTCTTCGGCCTGTACCACACTCAGACAATTTGCCAGTCCCTTCTCCACCCCAAAACTATGAAATTTTAGAGGAAGGTGATGAAGACTGTTAAGAAGGAGCAACCCATCCTTCTACATCCTATGACCCTGATTTTGAGGTAAGCGATAGGTCTAGTGATCCGCACAGAATTAGTCAAGCAGAGTTGAGTGACTTTATAAGAGATCTTCGCTTGTCTAAGGAAAAGGCTGAGCTGTTAGGGTCAAGACTACAACAGTGGAATCTTCTAAAACATGATGTGAAAATATCTCAGTACAGACAGCGTCAAAAAGATTTGCTTCCTTTTTTTGAGAAAAAAGAAAACCTCGTAGTTTGTTCTGATGTTAATGGTTTGATGGACTGCTTGAACTTGGATCACACTCCATCTGAATGGAGACTGTTTATAGACTCTTCAAAACTAAGCTTAAAAGCTGTACTTCTGCATAATGGAAATCAGCTACCCTCTATTCCTATAGGTCATGCAGTTCACATGAAGGAAACGTATATAAATATGAAAACACTTCTCCAATCAATCAAATATGAACAACACAAGTGGCACATCTGTGGTGATCTGAAAGTCATTGCTATACTCCTAGGAATGTAATTAGGGTTCACCAAGTACTGTTGTTTTTTGTGTCTGTGGGACAGTCGGGATAGAAAATCTCACTATAAAAAAATGAACTGGCCTACACGAGACCTAAACCCTAATGAGAAAAATGTAGTTTACGAGCCTCTTGTAGATCCTAAGGATGTTCTCCTTCCCCCATTACATATTAAGTTGGGACTAATGAAAAACTTTGTGAAGGCCATGGACCAGGAAGGACAAGCTTTTAAGTACTTGAGAGCAAAGTTTCCCAGGTTGAGTGATGCTAAAGTCAAGGAAGGCATCTTTATTGGGCCTCAAATCCGTGAAATCGTAAATGATCCTGCTTTTGACATGATTTTAACAGGAAATGAAAAAAGAGCCTGGGAAGCCTTTAAGGGGGTTGTACATGGGTTTTTAGGTAACAAAAGAGATGATAACTTCACAGCATTGGTTAAAGAGCTTCTTCAAGCTTACCACCAACTTGGATGCAACATGTCCTTAAAAATTCATTTTCTTCACTCTCATCTTAATTTCTTCCCACAAAACTGTGGAGCTGTGAGTGACGAACATGGAGAAAGATTTCATCAAGACATTGCCTTAATGGAGCAGAGATATCAGGGCCGTTGGAATGAAGCAATGCTTGCAGACTACTGCTGGTCTGTGTGTAGGGATGCTCCAGAAGTGTTTTATAAAAGACAAGCTAAACGACAGCGATCTTACAATGAATCGGATGGACTTAATTGAAATTTGGTGGTACAAACTTCTTTTATTTGTCAAAACACTAAGAATAATGTTTTTTTTTATTAATTTTGTACTTAAAATATTCTAAAAGAAACATAACAATATTGTTTTATGTACTTTCACTTTTCACGTATAGTATAACTACTCTTTAAGATTAAGTACTGTGTATCTCAAAAACCAGAGCTAATAAAAATTTTTCATTGTTATTTTCGTTTTTATCACCCCAAAATTAGTAGAAATTGACTAATTTAGTGTAGGAAACATTCAAAAAATTTTTTTTGTTGTGTTGTGATTTGAAATAATCAGATAGAAATATATAAAATGTGTTTTGGGCGCGGTTGATAAAAATGGAGGTGGAGCTTTCTGCGTATTTATTCGAAACAAAATAAGTCTGTTTCCGAAAAGACTGAAATTTCATCGGAAAATTTTCAAAAAACATTACTGGTTTGCAGCTGTGAGGAAATGAAATAAAGAAAAATCATTACGGAACTGAACTAAAAGTCAATCAAATGTGTTTGAACTGCAAATGATCAATACAATATTATTAGTCAACCGTGCCAATCTGTTAGACAAACCGGAAAAAAAACATAATGTTAATTAAGACCTGTAGTAATAACAGAAAATTATGTTCGTTATCGTTTCGTCAATTTTTGTTATTCATTTCTTATGGTACTAGTAAACATTGATGAATTGTTCACGAAACAACATTTCTTACGCTAGCAAAAGTTCCAGCCTGTTGAGACTATGCTCGGAAATATAACAGATCTTCTTGAGAGGAAACAATCTATCGACCCCATCGTACAATTTCAGGCTATACTTGAAGGACTCTTCTAGTTCTTCAGCAGCTTTGGTACTTTCCACTATATATTTATCTAACTGGTCCATGATCAACCGAAACGAAATTGAATCTGATACTGATCAACATACTTGCTATCGGCTATTTTTGATCGAAAGAATTTGGCACGCCGAATGCGTTCAAACTATGAGAAGGCAAATACAATCCAAGTGTAGTTCAAGTGAATCAGACCTTGCAAATATTATGTACTACAATTGCCAACTTATTATTTATTTATTTATTTATTCATCCAAACAGGCTGATTAGCCTAATTACATGGATATAACAAAAAAAAAAAAACAAAAATTTTAGTTCAATACTGATACATATACAATAAAATTAATACTAAAAATAGCAGCATAATGTTTACACAACCTTAACTGACAATATACCAGAAAGACAGGGAAACGTTATTCAGAAATACTAACCAAATAATTCAATATCAACTGGCGAAAACTGTTTTGCGATAAAGTCCAGTCCAATGATATTAAAACACCTGTTTGATTAGCCAATCGGAGCATGTATACAAGAGAAGATCTAGATCCATATAAATTTACAGGATAGTTAAATTCAAATGATGAACGTGTGCGTCGCAGCGGTACATTAAAAGGTATTAACGATAGAATTTCCGGACAATTTATTCTATTGTTTAAGATTTTATACAAAAATATCATAATATTCAAACAACGTCTTTGCTGTAGAGATAATATTTTAAATTCTGCTCTAAGTGTTGATGTTCGTACCGTTCTATAATCCGGCCATTTATGATATTTTTTGAAATACAGATATCTCAGCAATTTATTTTGCACATTTTCTATATCACCTAATAGCGTTGAATTCTCGTTTGACCAAACTTCGGATGCATACTCAAGTTTGGGCCGAACTAAGGTATAATAAAGTAATTTAATAGTTTAAATACTGTTGAAATGTCTACTTTCTCTAATTATATATCCTAACATTCGATTAGCAGATTTGATGACATTGTAGATATGGTTGGCAAAGGAAAATGTGTTATTATAGGTTACCCCCAAATCTTTAACTTCCTCTACACGCTCCAATGCTTCATTGTCCATTGTGTAATCAAAAATAACTGGGTGCTTGATCCTATGTATAGTTAAGACATGGCATTTATTTATGTTGAATGAAAGTTTGTTGTCGTTACTCCATTTCACTATATTGTTTACATCTTTCTGTAGGAGTATACAGTCCCTCACCGTTTTTACATTTTTAAAAACTCTAAAATCGTCTGCGAAAAGCAAACCGGATGAATAATTCAACACTGAAGGTAGATCATTAATAAACAATGAAAACAATAGAGGCCCCAAATTAGAGCCTTGTGGGACTCTGGAAGTTATAGGAAACTTTGACGATATATTTTGATTGTGCTTAACCATGAAGAATCTATTTTGTAGGTAATTTGATAATAACTGCAATGTCCCTCCTATTACTCCATACTTTCCCAATTTATATAGTAATACATCGTGATTCACCTGATCAAATGCTTTCCTGAAATCAGTATACACTATATCCAATTGAGACTTGTTTCCAAAACATTCAGAGACAACATTACTGAACAGAAATAGATTAGATCTAATTGATTTATTAGCCATAAAACCATGCTGCTCTGAAACAATATATTTATTGGCATATTGATTTAACTTTGTATGAATAATTTGTTCAAATAATTTTGCTGGGGAACATAGTATTGAAATAGGCCTGTAGTTCTCTATATCTTTTTTATCGTTCGATTTATGTATGGGAGTAACTATAGATGTTTTCCAAATAGATGGAAAAGTTTTGCTAGTTATTATTAGGTTGAAAATATGAAGCAATGGTGTTCTGAGCCATTCATGACAGCCTTTAAGTATATATGGCGGTATACCATCCACTCCAGCTGACTTTTTTGGTTTAATTTTTTTTGCCGCATTATCGAAATCAGATTCATCTAAACGATTTATTACAAATGTATCATTACAATAAACATCAGAATCTTCAGAGTTTACAGTATATGAGGCTTGTTGTTGGCAAAACGTGGAAGAGAAAAATGTTGCAAAGTATTCTGTAGTTTCATTAGCTAATACTTCATTTCCCTGGTAGTAGAAAGAATTTAAATTCGGAGAATTATTTTGTTTATTATTAACATACTTCCAGAAGGAATTAATATCAGTATCTATATTATCCTCCAATCTTTTGAAGTACTTTTGTTCCTCTTTTTTTATTGAATTTTTCAACTCTTTCCTAATATTTTTATACTTTTCATTGAATTGATGGGACAAAAATCTCAATTTGAAACATCGATTTTTTTCCTTTAGTAATAATTTGATTTCTTTTGAAAACCAGGCAGGGTATTTGCTCATTTTACTAGTATTAGTACAGTACGTTGGAACACATTTCGCAACAATTGCCCCCCATGTACTGTAAAATTTGTGTAAAGCTGTTTCTACATTATTATCATTCAAAACCTCGTACCAATCTGTATTTCTGACATTCGTACTTAAAGCAAAGAAATCTGCATTTTTGTAATTATATTTCACCTCGTTACACTTTTGTGTAGATTGCTTAATATTAAAACTTTTTGAAACATTGATATTTATATTCAAGGAAGGGTGATAGTTATCCTCTTTTACAAACGGTAATGAATCTCTTTCAACTGAACATTTACCTATAGAACTTTCCGGACCTAGTACCAAGTCTAATATTTTCCCTTGTGTATTCTGAATGTTATTCAACTGTGAAAAGTTATTAAATTCTAAGAAATCTTGTAACATATTGTATTTTTGTAAATTACTATCATGTATATTGAAATCACCAATAACATAAACTTTTTCGTTATCATAAATTTGGTCCTGTAAAAAATTAAATGCCGTTTCAACTATTTGAACTGTACTACTGGGAGATAAATAAATTACACATAAGGTATATTTCTGATTACTTACTTTGAAAGTGATTGATATTGCCTCAAAATCTCTCCGATATCTGTTAACATGCAGAACTTTATATGATTTTTTGAGCGCAATAAAAACTCCCCCACCAGTAGTCAAATTAGTGTATTGTAGTGTATTATAAACAAACATGTAATTAGAGCTACGCCTGCTTTTTTCTTGTACATAAATTATCAACACTTATTTATATGCCCGAACTGGTTATTCGAACTGACCTGTAAAGTCTCCAATAGTCGCTGAGATACCTGCTGCTGATCCGGAATTCTTCAGAATATCTTTTATCTGCCCTCTCCAACCAAGGATGTCTCAGAGCCGCTCTGACGTCCATCCTGCCTTCCGTCTCGTACACCAACAGCTTGCTGATGAAGTCTCTCGCTTCCACGCTGATCTTCGACCACCAAGACTCTTCGAACATCCATTTACCGGACCGGATGTTGGTGAGGGTTTCCCTGTCGTTTTCACCCCGGAATGGAGATCTTCCCGACAGGAGGATGTAGGTGATGATTCCCACGCTCCACATATCGTGCCCGAACCCGACTCCGTCTCCATTCACAGCCTCCGGGCTCACGTATTCGGGAACTCCGTACTTCAGGGGGTAGAAGCTGCCGTGTTGGATGCGTCTCGTCAGACCGAAGTCTGTTATTTTTAAATCATCCCCTCCGGGGTGAGAGATCAGTAAGTCGCCAAGCTGGAATGATAGTAACGATAGGAATTTTTATAATTACAAAACTTCAGAGTGTGAAGAGGACAGAAGGAAAGGAAAAAAATCAGAAGAGGAAGAAAAGCAAGGAAAAACCTCTGATTAACTGAATCGTACTATAATGCAATTTAAAGGAGAGTTTTATGAATGATTATTGAATATATTCATAATTTATTTCTGCTGGTTGAAACCCATCCAACTTGCCCATCTATCCCAAGTCAAAAAACTGCAGTCTCATGTTTTTGTTGCAGTGTCGCTCCCATTCCATTGCCTGCCTTAGTATGCGCTCCCGTGAACAAGGTGATTAATGTTACTGCTGACTAAAATTCTATCGATATGCATTCTGTTCTGCCAACAATTTAATATAGTTTCAGACTATCGAATAATATCATTGACAATGAAGTTACTTGTGCTGCTTTCAAAAAATTGACGACACTAGTAGATGAACAATGTCTTTATGAGCTCACTTCAATGTAAAGGCTGTTCACGTTAAGAAGAGAATGTCATTTTTGGTAATTTTGTATATCCAACATACCAACGTTAAAATTGCCACTGAAATGCGTTCAACAGCAATGAAACTAGTAGCATTTCATTTCAATGCAATTCTAGAATTCCCGACATTATGAAGGATGACAATACCTCTTATTCCAAACCTCAGAAAATCGTCGACGCTTTTGCGAATTATTTTAAAAGTGTATTCATCATATCGGATATCTCCTGGTGTGGTATGCTAGATAACTTTCCAAACAATTTTCCGGGTATACATATCGAACATATTAATGAGATAGATATTATTAAGGCCACTAAGAAATTGAAAAACAAACTAGTTGTTGGACCGGACCATATACCGAGTTTTCTAGTGAAAGATTGTATCCACCCTTTATTAAGCCCTTTGCTTCACATCTTCAACCTTTCACTGAAAACATCTACGTGTCCGGAGATTTGGAAAACAGCACGAGTATGTCCTATCTTGATGAAAGGGGACGCAACTGTTATAAAAAATTACCAGGTCTACTTCTATATTAAGCAATTTCGAAACTTTTCGAAATAATTCTATACGGTTTTATCTATAACTCGATCAGAAATATAATATCGGACGATCAACATGGGTTCGTGGAACAAAAGTCATGTGTGACCAATCTTGCATGTCTTTCACAACATGTTTCAGATGCTTTAGTCCAAAAGCAACAAGTTGACGTAGTTTATACGGACATGCAAAAGGCGTTTGACAAAATTGATTTTTACATCCTCATTCAGCGACTCTCATCGTTTAGCTTTTCTGGAAGTTTAATTGATCTTTTCACAAGCTATCTCTTTGACAGAAAGCAATACGTAGAACATGAAGGTACCACAAGGCTCGAACTTGGGGCCTCTTTTATTTCTGCTTTTAATTGATGACCTGGAGAAAATTATGAACTGCCCAAAACTTCTTTACGCTGATGATCTAAAGCTATACAAAGTAATTGACAATTATCCGATTTAGTATTCCACTGGTGTTCCAAGAACCATTTTCTAGAAAAAAGAATATAATAGAATTGTCTTATGTTATTTACAGCATTCCAGTAAGTCGAGTAAATGAAATGACAGATCTTGGAATCACTTTTGATTATAAATTCACTTTCACTTCCCACATAGACCAGGCTATTTCATCAGCGAATCGAATGTTGGGCTTTATTATAAGGAGAACCAGATAATTCAAGAATATTAATACGATTATAACACTGTTTAATGCCTATGTGAGGTCTGTTAATATGGCGTGTTAATATGGTATCCAATTTACAATTGCCACATACATCATATTGATGCTGTTCAAAATTTTTTTTTCAAATATCTGTCTGTCAAGGTCACAGGAATATATCCTCAGAGGAGAACCGACTATTATATCCTTCTGAATCAATTTAATGTAATATCTCTGAATACACGACAACTTTTTGTCACAATCTCCTTTCTTCACAAACTGCTAAACAATAAGATCTCGTGTGCCCCTCTTTTACAAATGATCAACTTCCGCACACCACGTCTCAATTCCAGATACCAAACGACATTTTACTGTCATCTTTCTTGTCAGAACTTTTACAAATGATCAACTTCCGCACACCACGTCTCAATTCCAGATACCAAACGACATTTTACTGTCATCTTTCTTGTCAGAACTTTTACAAATGATCAACTTCCGCACACCACGTCTTAATTCCAGATACCAAACGACATTTTACTGTCTTCTTTCTTGTCAGAACAAATAACAGTTTGAAAGCACAAGTGTCAATACTTTGTAACAACTATAATTCAGTATGTGATATGTGCGATATTAATCACAGTTCTCAAAGTTTTATTTTGAAATGTATTCTCACTAGAACCTTTTAACTGTGATCACTTTTTCTTTTCTCTTCTTGTGATATATTTCTATTTCTACTTATTTTTCTTTTAGTGGTAGCAATCTTTTTTTTTAAACTAATTATATTGTTTTGCATATATTTTCATCAACACCTTTGTACATTTCCTGTTGGAAATAAAGTGCTATCAATCAATCAATCAATCAATTTTGTATGTTGCTCAAATTTCAGACGTTGCCGAATCGAAAAAAACTCGAAAACTGTCCGTCTTTCTTTTCTTTTCAGAACTAATCATTTCTTTTGGTAAGACCTGCGTATATTCAATACGGCAACGTCTGAAATTTTACTATCAGTTGAGCAACTTACAAAATGAATTGTTACTAGTTGCTGTTAAACGCATTTCAGTGGGAATTTTAACGTTGTAATGTTGGATATACAAAATAACCAAAAATGACGTCATTCTTTTCTTAACGTGAACAGCCTATAAGTGTTTCAGAGAGAGACACGTGTGACGTAATCGATGCAGAAGGAGATGGAGATGGTATCGAGGTGACCCGTGGCCAGCGCAAGCATTACAGGTTCGATGTTGTCGGTTGTAAATTAAATTGTTGTTTATGGGGCGATGAAGCGTTGCCAGTTTTAAAATTGTACATGAAGGGTTAGGAATACGATTCGATAAAAAGTATTCCTGTTATGGAGCATGAACTATGTATCATCCGGCTAGTTGGGGAAGAAGAAGAGAGGGATTGAAGAAAATTTGTTACGAAAGGCATATAATGTGAGTTCAAGGAAGGAACATCATACTTCACACACTTACATTGAGGCCCATATGCCCGTAACCCCGATCGTGCATATAGTCCAGGCCCTGAAGCAGCTGTCTCATGTAGCCGGCTATGTCGCTCTCGGTGTAGTAGTCCGTCTTCAGGAGGTGATCCCGAACAAGCTCTCCGCCAGATGCGAGCTCGAGGATGAGCGCCAAAGAGTCGTCCGTCTCGTATGCATCGTGGAGAGAGATCAGTTTCTTGTGGCGCAGTTCGTTCAGCATGTCCAGTTCGTTGTACATGAACGGGCGGAGCTCCCCGCGACCGTGCATAATTTTGGCAGCGTAATTGCGACCTGAAAGCAGATGATATTTGATAATTTTCACGCACGTTGATAGGTAAGACCTCATTAATACTCAGCACAAGTTTTGATTTCTAAAGGTTGTTGTTCGTGGAGGGGTGTCAGCTGGTTAACGGAAGAACATGTTTCAACAGGTTTTTTCTAACATTTCGAATTACAAGTTCTTTTGCACTTACCGCCATTTTTCTTTATTCACCCATTATTATTATTATTATGTTGTGTGAAACCTTTCGAATGAATTTGATTTTTATTATATACATATATACAGGGTGGTCTCTCAGAAGGTGGTTCATAAATTTTTTAGGTTGGTTGTTGAGTTATACTTACCGTTGAGCCTTTCGACTGCATGATAGGTGACTCCTTGCGTTCCGCGTCCTAGCTCATCCCCGATGTCGTAGAAATCGGTATGGAGGCGCTTCTTAGGCTTCAGCGGCGACAAATTCGAGTAGTTTCTGAGTTTGTACTCGTGCTCGTTCTCCTCAACGTGCAACATGGCGCTGCTCGATGCTGATCCCGCGACGTTTCTCGCGCTGACCGAGTAAAGTCCTTCGTCTTTCAGGATCACGTCGTGGATGGTTAATACTGCTGTGTCAGGTTCGATGAATGCAATCTGAAATAGTACAACGATGAAAGTTTACACCAGTATTAGTTTCAAAAACCATTCACAATTGAAATAAATAGTTATATACATCCTGTTTGAAATCTTATGAATGATGATGTTATTTTATGGTATGAAACCCATGATTTTAAAGGCCGAACGTGAAACGCCGTCCTTTCATTGGTCTTCTCAATCTTGAGAACAGAAAAATGTCACGGTGGGCCAAATCTAGGGAATACAGTGGCTGAAGTATGATTACGGTGTTATTTTTAGCAAAAATTCATTAACAAGCAATGACGAGTGATCAGGTGCATTATTGTGATGCGAAATCCATGAATTGGTTTTCCACAATAAGGGACGCTTTCTTCGGATTGCTTCTCGCAAACGTCGCATAACTTCAAGATTATTGACTCATTATTGACCGTACGATCTTGTGGCAAGAACTTCTGATGCACTACGTCACGGTAATCGAAGAAAACATTAGGCAACACCTTGACATTTGATAGAATTTGGCGTGTTTCAACTTGGCTCTCCTGGGCTGTTTGTCAACTAAAACTGGAGTATTTCAAAAAAGTACAAAATTGCGAAAGTAATACCGATCTGTGAAAGTGAAAAAAGTACTTTTGCACTATTTTCATTCTTATCTAAAATCATTGAAAAAGTTATGCATTGAAGATTAATGAATTACCTAACGGAAATACTCTCCTTTTATGATGAATAATTATGGGTTTCATACGTCCAGTGATACTCAGTGTGGAATTATGGATTTTGTTACTGATATTCAAATGAAATCGAATTTGTTTTATAGATGTGTGCTACTGTCTGTGGAACCCACCTTAATTCTGGTAGATGCTGCCAACGGCTTCCAGTCCTTGTACCATTTGATCTCAGGATAAGGAACCCCAATTATCCTGGCCTCGAATTTAGCTTTACCCCTCAACATCACGTATTCGATTTCAGGTCTCCTGATGAAGTACGGCAACTCAGCTATTTCCAAACGAACCCTCTGGCGTGCCTCTCCATGTTCGTTTTTAGCCACTGCTTCATACCATCCGACATCTCTCTCCAACATTCTGTAAAAGAACTGAAATTATACTTCAGAACTAGTTCGAGTTGTATGTTTGATCCCGAGAGTAGGTGATCACTACCGGTTACCCCCACCATTCCACTTCAGTGAATTTTTTCATTGTAGTTACTGATCTGAGCAATTAGTGGGAGAAACCAAGATAATACCGAGAAAACGTTTACAAAAGCCCTTAAGAGACCGGATGTTGAGAAAAGGAATTTTATTGAGACCCTATGACAAGTGTTCACTTTCGATGAGATATTTGATTTGCTCTGAATATGATCCATATTTTTTCATGGAAAAACAATTGGCTTCCATAGGGATACTGTACAATATTATCTGAATATCTCCAAGAAAAATTCCAAATTACACGAAAACAGAGTTGATATGTTTGATATATTTGGGTAACATTTCATTTAGAGATTCTCACAACATTTTACGAAACCACAATATGTGTTTTACTATATTTTACCTAATTAGTACTCCACATGATTTACCAATTTACATCATATGACCCTCATCTTACATAATGACTAATAATTTTACTTGATTTCAAGTTCGAACAATTGTATAAATGGAAAAAAAAATCACAAACTCATTTGAATTGACACGTAATGAATGAAAAAATTACCTGAGTTTACGTATCATCTTCTTACCAATTGTCACAACGGAGAAATATTTAATGAAGGGAAGTTTTCAGTTCTACTTTTTCATTCAGTGAATTTTCAGAATTCCCAAATCTATTGATTTTCAAGCACTCCTAAAGATTGAGTTTCGAACCTTTTTCTTTCAAATGTAATTCGTCATAGTCGTTGTTGAACTTCCAAAAGATGGTTTACAAATATGGCATCGCTCTTTACATTCAAGAAACTCTTACTATGTTCTTTCATTCTTTGGAAAAATGTCCACCCCGTTTGGCCACTATGACGTTTCAGGCAATTACCACAAGTCAACTTATATACTCCTGATCTAACCGACACTTTTATTGTTTTTAATAAGTTCTTCCAAATAATTATTAGTTTTGAAGCTACCAATGCTCTTGGTGGGTTTACTAGAATGTATCAATGTCCTATGACGCTTATTATCATTTCTTGAAGTGGGATAGACCTGTAAATGACTTGTTTTCGCAGTTTTTTGCAAAGAATGGAGTCTATAATATCTAATCATGATTGACAGCAATTTGTTTGATGGAATTCTATTCCCAGAAGGTTACTTTCTGACAGTAGAATATTCAATAGTCTGTGAAGTATACTATTGATTAGAATTGAAGGGGTTATATTTTTTAGGAGTGATTAATTTTTGCAAAAGAAAGTTTTTGGCTTTCTACTATCAAGATGGAGTAGTAGAAAGCCAAAAACTTTCTTTGCCAAAAACTATTAATTACTTCTACTTTATGCGGATAGGGATGTGTCGAGAAATCATATACTTCAGCACACAATCACACATGTATTAGAAAGTTATAGCAATAGCAGACTTTTCTGTCTTTCTTATCTAGAAATGTTGTTGAATTCTTCCAGACAGATCTTTCTAGGGAATCATTTTAGTCTATAAGAGATCCTGACTTTCTTTGATGCATCAGAGATTATTTCCCTAGAGAGAGAGAAAGAGAAAGACAAAATTTCTCATATTTATCATTTGTAGTTGTTGCTGGTTAGTTGAAATGTAGGAGTGTAGAAGTAAATAATAATAGTTATGACATGAACTATTTCTAAAAGCAAAGGCTGAGAAGTCATAGTTACTGCAACTGATTGAAGCTCGTGTAAACGTTACTTAGAGGTGAAAGTTTATTTTATGCAAAAACTAAGCAGAGCAAAAGCAAATAAAATTCAATTGGCAAATATCAGCACATGAGCAAAATGTGACATACTTATTTATGAACAACGTCGCTTGTCCATTTCTGGTATAGCTCATATCGAATCTTCCACCCGATTCGATCAGCTCATCGTTAAAGTAAAACGTCATTTTTGGTTTCGGGTATCCGTAGACGAACCAGAAGAGGTTGGTGTTCTGATCTTTGACGCCATACTGGATGGGATGTTCTTGACGCAAGAATCTCGGAGCTTGTGCCATGCCGTCGTGTGGAGGTCTTTCGATATCGAAGTCTTTGGGGAAGTAGGGAGATGTATCCGGACGGAAATCGATCTCGGGTGGGAGATATGGCCGGAATTTCGGCAGCTCTGGTTCTAATTTTTGCCTAAAATAATTGATCACATGAAAAACCGAAAGTTACTACGGAGATTGGTCTGAGACTTTCATTGTCTGATGGTTTTAATGATAACTACTTTCCTCAGTGCCATCATATAAGTTGGAAGTCATTACAGATACAGATAGATAATGAAGATTCGATGATCATTATCGAACAAAACAAATCTTCGATTTTTTTAGAAAATATATGAACTGTATATAATTGTACAGTAACAGATGAATTCATGAACAGAAGAACGAATTGATGAAGTGATGAAATACAAAATCACAGTGGAGATATGAGAAATTGATATAAAGAAATATATAATGAGTTTTATCTGGATAATAATTATGATCACCAATGAAGAATGAAACAGAGAGGAGGAAAACAATTACTTGTTATGGACAAGAAAAAATGAACTGACACAGATACATAAACACACAGAGAAAACCCATGAATTCATGAAAAAATCATTGAAGATAGTTGAATTGAAAAAATGAAAGGACAGAAAGATCCAGGAGGATAACAAGAGAAAACCCTTGAAAGGACTGCATTCATCATTATTTCTACAGTTACAAAAATAAATGATTTCGATTTGAAATGATTCGATTGTCAAAACGCCATTGAACACTGAACCCAAAGAAACAACATCTATTGTACTGTGTTTGAGCACGATATCCACCACCCTACACTGAAACAGAAGAAATACACAACTAGCATATTTCTCTCCATATTGAGAAAGAGAATGTAATAAAGGATCTATCGAATTGGAGTCTCAGCAACCTATATCTTTTTTCTGATCTTAAACTACATTTCACTTACCTGTGCGTCAGAGCATAGGGAGATGGATCGCTGATGCCGTACTTATTCTCAACCCTCACCCTGAACTTATAATCCCTAAACGGTTCCAGATTCCTCACTCCACAGGTACAGCTTCTGATGCCAGATCTAACAGTGAACCAGTCTCCGTTGGGCAATTCGCACATCTCCAGTTGGTAAGTGACTGGTGCTCTAGGTCCAGTGGGTATGGAGGGGTTCCAAGATAGGGTGCAGTGTCTGTCTGTCATCTGGGATATGATAGGAGGATCTGAAATAGGCATTGGAGCTCCGCTTCTTTTATATTTATCGAAGTCGGTGTACTGATCTGTGATGGGACGTTTGGGTTTATGTTCAATTCCTGCCGAAGAAAAACGCTGGTATGAAACAACCCGACAACTATAGTTTGAGAGGGTATTTTTTAACGAACAATTGAATTTTATAGAGGAAGTAATCATTCAACTTCCTATGCTTTGTGAAATTATACCATACGATCTTGAACCACATACCTTCATCGAATTTCAAGGTAGCGTGGCAAATATCACTTCCATGCTCATTAGAAATTTTGCAAGAATATTTCCCAAGATCATCTTCATCTACTCCCGAGATTGTAAGTCTTAGTAGTCCAGCAGTATCCTTGTCCATCTTGATCCTGGTAGACGGAAACAACTTCTTGTCATTGTGGAACCACTCCACATCAGGCTCTGGAATTCCTGAAGCGCAAGCTGTGAATTTCGCTGTCATGGCCTTGAAGAGCTCGGTATCTCCGATGCGCTTGAGGAAGACTGGAGGTTCCATCTTCTTGGGGGCTTTTCTGTTGATCAGAAGTAGTCTTTTAGTCAAGAATATCCAATAGTGATACCCAAAATATTTTTGAAAGTTATTGATCTTACGTACATTTCCTTGACCACCTCCAAAGAGGCAGTGCATGCGTCCTCCCCTTCCTGATTGACAGCTGTGGCTCTGTAAACGCCAGCGTCATCCGGTCCACAGTTCAATACGTATAGACAGCAGAGATCTCCATCTCTTTTGATGTGATATTTATCGGTCTCTCGTAGCGGTTCACCATCTTTGGTCCACGTGACTTCTGGTTGTGGTACACCTGTGACTCGACAGGGGAATTTGGCATCTCTGTCTGGAAGCTGGAATATATAATGATCGATACTATTGAAATTGAAAAATTGAGGTACCTATTGATTTTATCAGTTCACAGAAAGGCACACATTTTTCAGATTCTGAGATAATGGTGAAAGGGACTCAACAGATTCAGTAAAAAGTAGTCAAGAAACACTCACAATAGACATACACAAATGGACAATGGACACAAATGGGCAGTTTCAAATCACTCGGAAAGAATGGAACGGCACTTGTTTGTAATAAAAATATGTGGGAGTATATTATAGAATGTTATTTGAAAAAATTATTGAAAGCCATCTCAAACCTGTGATATATTTCTGAAGGTATGAAAGAGAGCGAATGTGTTGATTATATCGAAGATTAGGATATTGCTAGGTCTATTCGAACCTTCACTGTAACCGTGAGGGTTCATTGTGGCTGATGAAGTTGAAGAGGTTCAATTGACGAAGCAGAATTCTTACCATAGGATTTATGTGTTTCTTCTGATGACTGAAAAAAATAGATTCTAGTAGAAAAAAGCGAATTAAATATATAAATCAGCAATCAATGCCTCACAGTGACAAGTTAATTCCATGGGTGGGCCTTTTGTGCCTTCACTGATGCAGCCACTGGGCTATGCAGATGACTTAGTCATCTTAGTCTAGGGTAAATACAATAATGTAGTGAAGGGATGCATGCAGCAGGCCCTGAATATTACAACAAGATGGACCGAAGAAGAAGGGCTTAACATCCAAATCGACCATAGTAGCATTCACCAAGAGGACTAAAAAGGAGAGTCTCGGACCTTCGAGGTGAAAAAATACAAGTGTCGGGAGAGGTTAAATATCTGGGAGTAATTCTAGATTCTAAACTGACCTGGAACCAACACTTTGACAGGACAAAGAGGAAAGCGGAGGTAGCACTGATGCTCGCCAGACGCATCTATGAAAAACATTGGGGCTGAAACCAGACATGGTATATTGGCTGTACATGATGGTGGTTAAACCCATGATAACATTCGCATATCTGGTCTGGTGGCCAAAGATGAAGCGGGCGACCGCTATCAACAAACTAGGCAAGGTGCAAAGACTTGCATGTTTAGGAATGAAGGGAGCAATGAGAACTACCCCAACAGCTGCATTGGAGACACTCCTGAATCTACCTCCTTTACACTTTCTGATAATGGGCGAGGCCAGGATGGGTCAATTCAGACTAGAAAACTCACCGAACTACAAAAGATCGGACCGAACAGACATTTCGGAACATGTGGAGGAGAAAATATTGATTTGTGCACGGACTACATGACACCGAAGTACATCTTTAACACAAACTTCACGACCAAAATCATAAGCCGTAAAGAGTGGAATACCATTAGTCATCCCGAAAACATGTTTGGAAAAAACACCTGGTATACAGATGGATCGAAGACCAAACATGGAACGGGAGCTGGAATATACCGAGCGGATAGAAATTCAAACTACAGATATCTGCATCCGTCTTTCAGGCGGAAGTGTATGCTATCTTTCAGTGTGCAAGGCTTATTAAATTGAGACCTGCAAACAGGAACAAATTAACTTTGTACTGGGTGCCAGGGCATTCAGGAATCACAGGTAATGATAAAGCTCATGAATGACGCGGATCATCAACTTCATATATAGGTCCTGAACCAGCTCTTGGGGTACCAAAATTATTGGTACAAAACTAGTTTAGGACATGGACCAGTAAGAAGCACACAGAGTACTGGACAAAAGTACCTGGCAACAAACACATTAGAACCTTCATTAGGGAACCGTCCGAGAAAAGAACCGAGAAAAGAACCGAAGAACTACTTCAATATAGTAGGGATCGGCTCAGAATAATTACAGGGTTACTAACCGGTCATTGTCCGCTAAGAGGACACCTGAATAAAATGGAGCTGTACAACGGAGATCTCAGCTGCAGATTATGCAATGAAGGGATAGAAATAGCTCTACACATTTTATGCGAATTTGAGGCACTGAATCACAGGAGGCAGGCAATATATGGACGTACGAAATTACGTCCAGAAGAATATGACGAACATCCAACACGGAACCTGTACAAACTAGTACAGGGAACAAGACTGATGGAATGGGTGTCATGAGAAGATGGGAGGATAAACGCAAAGAGCCCAAGAGGCTGCAGTGTTTTCTGAAGACTTGAACTAAATGGACAAGTCAGACATCTCCCAAGGTACCAAAAAAAAAGTGGCAACAGCTCAGGCTTACCCATAATTGAATATGAAACCTGCACTGGCTGCTTTTGGAAAGGGACATGTCAAGTAACTGTGGTTGAAGGTTATTTCTGAGGAGGACTATTTCCTTTCTGCTCTCATCGGTAACTCTTAGCAAAACTTGATAACAGAGCTGTGCGAGATAGTTTCGAGGTTTGAGGTTATGTCGTAGATTCAAGCATAAAGCAGAATCCAAGCCTGTAGTATAAAGTACAAACTCAATATAAGACCTTCCAATAACTTTTGTTTCAATTTGAGAATCGAAAGTGAGAAATTGAATCCCTGAATTTGAATGGGTGATCAGTATCAGTAACATTATAACGGCGAACTGAATATGCCATTGAGTATTTGAAAGAATGTGGATTGAAGAGAGATTGCAAAGTCTCGCTGATCTGGGAGACAGTTTCTAATAAAATATATTTTTCTCAGTTAGCTCCTAGCAGAAGGAAGGAAGGGAGGAAGGAAGAGTTGGTTATTAGTAAGTACCAACATCTGATGCATGACAGTTATGTTGGATGAAAGTCAAAAGAGATTCATTGTTTGATTCATTCATGTGTCAGATCCAAAGAGAATTCAAAGCAAGGAAAAATGCATTTCTTTTCTTGACCTGAAAATAACAGATCAGATAGTGAAGGTTGTCTCTATTGCTGCTGTGCCGCCAAAATTGATTACTATGGAGAGCCTCTCAAGTTACCTGATATAATGACACCAATACATCAATTTACTGGGATACGACTAGACCAAGGTTATGAAAAAACGACATCACATAATATAAAAGAGCTGAGCATAGAATGCTCTTTATAATGAAAACCAGAACAGTTTGAGCTGTACTTCAACTGTTTCGTAAAAAGGCAAAGGACAACACTCACCTGCTGTAGATCGGTGAACCTCTGTGTGAAGGATGGCGCCATAAAAACTTTTCGAACAGTAGCTTTGCCTTGAGTGGACTCCTCTCCGAGAGGGTTGATAATTTTGACTCCGTAAACTCCAGCATCGGATGGGATGGATTTGTCGATTTTCAAACCAATCTGAAACGAGCAGATTCTTATTAGAAAATAATGGAACTTGAACTTCTTATACCCTTCTTCCGTCGCACGTCATCAAAATCCTATCAGACGGAGCGATTGGCTGTCCATCCTTGGTCCATTCTGCCGTCGGTATGGGATTCCCTGTGAAAGGAGCTTCCAGTATGAGAGGTTGACCCTCGTCGGTTATAGTATCTCTGATGGAATGCAGGAACATCGGCCGTTCTTCGGGCTCGCCCGATTTGGAAGCGGATTTCACCGTCAGGAGCGCGGATGTGTCGACCTCCCCTGCTTCGTTGCTTGCGATGGCCTTGTATGTCAATGCGTCTCGTACGGCGTCGGCGGCGTCGAGAAGAAGGGCGCTGGTGCCGTCTGGTTGTTCGGACACTTTGATGTGTTTGTTGTCCGAGATTACTTCGGCGCCGTTTCTGCACCTGTAATTTGAACGGTAACGATGGGAAAGCTGCAGCAAGTCCTCATGAATTGACAAGACCTTCACTAACATTGTTGGAAAGAACAGTTCGAAGAATGATCGTGAGAGTTCCATTGTTATATTCAAATGCTAGCAGTCGCTGATAACGTAGATTGACAGATTTCGAGAGCTACCAGTAAAAGTGATAGACCATCAGTAAGTAATGGTAGTAAGTGCACTAATTGTGGAGTATGATTAAAGTATAGTGCTGAGAAAATTATTATTTTCATTATAAAGTATTTACTCCTTCTTTTAAAAAAGAAATTATCTTTCGGTTGCTTTGCCATAAATGTCATATCTCGTGAACTCGGATTTTCAGCAGCAATAAATGCATACTGTTCACTTATGGAGAGTCATCTCCAGTATGGAACTCCTTTCTGGGGCGCAGGCAGCCAGATTTTGATGCAGAGTATATTCGTTATCCAGAAAAGAGTTTTGAGAATAATATACAAATTGAATATGCGTGACTCGTGTAGGCCACTTTTCTGCAAAACTGAAATATTAACAATATTTGAGATACGCGCCACGTGACTGGGCAGTCTGTCTCGTTGAGGAATACGCTTGGCCGTCTGTTTGAATTATTTATGTCCGCAAAAATTCAAATCTCCCGCCACGATGTTCTGAAATGCGAAAGCGTGTGACAATTTGGTACACTCTGATTGGTTCACTGCTAGGCGACAGGACACCACGTGACAATTTGGTTGACTGGGTCACAGTATAATTGCTATAAGAACCAGTAGGATCACTTCCATGAAAATGTTGGTCAAGATTTCATTTTTTGCATTTTGGGGCGTGACCTGCTCTTGGGATCAACATTTCAAGCGGTGCAGTAGATCGACAGTGAATTGACAGATATTATGCAGAGTTGCCGGCGCATCGCCAAATATGTGATTTCTACAATTTACTTTCTTTTACAAAATTTTCAGTGGATAATTTCACGCATCCATAATATCTGACTAACGATAACTCTCATAACATCAATTGATACTTCAGATATATCATGTATAATCATCCAAATAGGTATTTTAACAAAAATTTTCGGTGTATTGATATATCACAGGATTGTTCAATTTGGCACTTGGCAACAGTGTGCCACATGCCATTTAGAGTCTCAAGTTTCAATTTCACGCCTGAATCAAGACTGTTTGGAAAACTTCTTTGGAAAGGTACGTCAACAAAATGGAAATTGTAGGAATCCCACACCCATTCAGTTTCAAAGAACATTTGGAAAAATGTTTTTATTGAATTACTTTGATAGTTCCGAAGGTTCTAATTGTTTGGAAGAATTTGATGGTATTCTAGGAACAATTACTCCAGAACTTGTTCAGGACAGCTCTTTATTGTTACCAAAACCAGAAAAGTTTATGCCTCTAAAAGTCTATACCACTGATTATAAACAGTTGAATATTATAGAAAAGAATGATATTATGTATATTGGTGGCTACTTCTTAAAAAGTGTTTCGAAAAGCATTCTTGCCATGTATGTACAGAATATGCACAGGGGCAGAAAGAATTGACAGACGTTACAATATATGCCCATTTTAGAGCATATCAGAATGCACAAAATGATACATTCGGTAATTTACAAATGCCTGAATATAGTTTTGTTGTGTTTCTGAATGCACTGGAAAACATTTTTTGTAATCAGTTCACTGAAAAAGCCACAGATAAAAATGTTGGAAATTCTATTAGAGCGTTGCTTTCTGAAATTACATTTCACAAACCATGTGAGCATTTTCCGTTAGACTATCTCATATCATTATTCGTAAGAGTGAGAATATTTTATAGCCTGAAATTCATAAATAGAGATTTGAGAAGCACCAAAACAAGAAAACCTCGTAGTGAGCTACTGATTGTCAATCACTGGTAGATGCTATAAAGTATTCCCAAATTATTATTATCTAAATGTTCCTGTAATAACAATGAAATAATATTTTCATCATCGTCATACTTATTCTAATTTACTACCGTAGGTTTGGCCGTTGTTTGAATGACTTCACTGACTCGACACCTTTTATAGTGGGGGAGACTCTCACAGTTCAAATTCAAACCTGCCACACAAATTTTTTACTTACGTAGAAGCAGTGACAGTAAGTGAGAGCGGTAACAAATATTAATTTATTTTATTTATTATGATATGTGGATATTTCATACTTGCTAAAAATACATATGTAACTGATTTGATAAAAACCCGAATTTAAAATAAAAAATGCTTTATTGAATAAGATTTAAGGTTGTTAGACATTCATCGTTTTTCCCATTTTGTCTTCAAATGTCACTTCTATTCTATCACCTTTTTTTGGAATTGACTTAATAAAAATCGTATCCGAGTTTATGTGGAGCAGTATATAAAAGATTCATGTGTCGAGCAATGTATATACACTGAACACGACTCCGCCAGTTGCGCGGGGGATCCAGCGCAGTAAAAACTTCATACCATCAACATCAAAGTGCCGACATCGAAGTGATCCTACTGGTTCTAATATAGCTATATACTGTGACTGGGTGGTCTGTCTGCCTTGCGAGCTGGCAGGCAACCTGGCTGGTGTGTTAGGACGTCTGTCTCGCTGAAGTAACGTATATTCGACATTCTTACATAATAGGATTTGGCGAATGTCTGGTAGAGAGCAACTACTTTTCTGGTTATTACTACGACAGATATAATAATAATAGTAATCGACTTCATTTCCCAAATTACAGATTCTCATATTTTTGTTTTTGACAATCATACTCATTCATATGAATTCATTGGCAGATAAGATCTTCAATGAACTGTTCTTCCACCTAATCCCAAAAATGCTGCCCTAATAAAATTTCAATATTATCATATCACATCACATCAACAACGTAAAACCTATCATCATCTTCACAATGGAGGAGGACAGTATCTGAATCACGAATCCATTCACCATCAATCCAAGAGCCTCACAAGGAAGAGAAGCTGTCACAACTAGCGCTTGCCTTTTTCTACATCAGAGGATTGTCGAAAAAAATAAGAAGAACTGGGTCCAAGTACAACATCAGAACACCATCCGTTGCAGGCTACCAAACACGGACTGCGTTTCCAATAATTTCATTTATCGGATACCCTGTGAATGCGGCAAATCCTATATCGGTGAAACTGAGAGGCTATTGAAAGTCGGCATTTCCGGGCACAAGAGAAACATATACAGCGAGGAGAAACCAGCAAATCGGAAATATCAGAGCATATTTCGATTCATTAACGTAACATTAAGTGGTCCCAAGCTGAGATCATCCACAGGGTGGAACACTGATTCAAGAGGAAGTTTAAAGAAGCTTCATATATGTTTTCCAACGACGCATTCAGCTAAGCTATCATGGAGATACGCAAACATATGGAAACCTGGAGGTTCCATCTTTTTGGGGGCTTTTCTGTTGATTAGAAGTTGTTTTTTAGCCAAGGATATCCAATGGTGATATCAAAAATATTTTTGAAAGCTATTGATCTTGTTGAAAAAACTGATGGAGTATTTATACGTACATTTCCTTGACCACCTCCAAAGAGGCAGTGCATGTGTGTCTAAGGAAAAATACCAGTTCATTGAAAACTATCACATGTGGTGTTCCACAAGGGTCTATTTTGGGCTCAGTTTTATTTTTGATTTACATAAATTCTGTTTCAAAATCATTTTTGGAAGGAAATATCAAGTTATACGCGGATGACACAACATTGCTTTATTTTTATAGTGATACTAAAGAAGTTTACAATAACATGAAAAATGACATTATATTGCTAACCTCTTGGTTAAATTATCATAAATTGAGTTTGAATTATGAAAAGTTTTCTTTAATGTTGATAACTAAGAACAAAATCACGAACAAAGAGAATTTGGCTGTTAACAACAATACGATTGAATATTGTAAAAACACAAAATTTTTAGGACTATACATTGATAAAATTCTTTGTTGGAATACTCATATTGAGATGTTAAAAATGAAAATCGGACCAATTTCAGAAATATTATTTAGGATTAGACATTTTTTTTGATTAAAATATCTCAAATGTATATATTATTGTTTGGTATATTCAAATCTACAATATTTGATTTCAATTTGGGGAACAGCTAATTCATGAATAATAAATCCTCTCAAGAGACTGCAAAATAAAATAATAAAATGTATATTTAAATTACCATATCTTGAACATACGTCAAATTTATATATACCATGTGATCTTTTAGATATTCAGTCTATTTTCCAGTCTAATTTCCATTCTATTGAAAAAAATCACAAACATTCGAATTTGGAATTCAATCAAATATATACCATCCATAACTATAATACAAGACAAGCAAAAAAACTACTAGTTAACATATCACTCAAAATTTGGGGAGAAATCAATATTTCATTTAGGAGTTAAAATATATATTAATCTTCCAGAGAAACTAAAAATGAATCAAAAAACAAAATTCCGATCGGAATTGAAAAAGTTTCTGCTTTCTTCCTTTAATTACAATTCTGATCTTCATATTACATTTTTTTGTTTTTAATTACCATTATAATTTAAAAATTTATGTATTTATATATGTATGTCTGTGTATATGTAAATATGTTTGTATTTATGTGCTGTATATTCAACTGATATTTGATATTGAAATTTTTCATTTAATAATTATTTTTAATTTTATCGCTGTTATAAACATTCTTGTTTCTTGAGATTAATAAAGATTCTTTTTCAACCATAGTGTGCGCTGGTCAGGCCCTATCCCCCGAAGCCCCGATACATTCTGGAGGGCGCGCCAGCATTATCAACCAATGACCACTCCCCACATCGTGGGGTAAGTGATTATTGGGTCCAAGAATCATGTGCCCTGAGCAAGCGTAGTGAGCCAAAAATGACAGCCTTCTGCATCTGTGCGGCTAAGATTTCTGCCTATTATTATTATTAAAAACGGTCAGCTCCCTGTAAAAGGTCAACTCGCGCTAAATCGATGAAGTGAAGAGAGGAAAGGAAACTAGTTACCAACTAGATTCAAGAATATGTTACACATATTCAGTTTTGCAGAGTACAGAATGAATAAATGAATAATACGTATTCTGAGAAATCATCAGTTTACCAATTAGTCATCAACCTGACAATTAAAGATTGCGATTCAAAAACAAACTCACACTCAAATTCATAGAAAAGTGGAAGAAACATTAGATTACAGTGTCACCAAAGCCGAAAAAATCTTTAGACTGAGGCTAAAAAATACGAAATATAGCCTCTCAAACGCATGTGAAAGTTTACATTGGACAGCAGACAGTCCACAATAAACTCACCAAGTGATCTTAGGAGCAGGAAAACCTTCGGCCTTGACCTCAAACTTAACCGGGAAGCCTTCCACGACGGTCTGTGGCTGCAGTCTCTGGATAAACTCCGGCTTCGTCGGCCTCTTCTCTACCCCCACTTTAGCATCGCCTGTTGCTTCTCCAAGTTTGTTCGTCACTTGCACTTGGTAGTTACCAGCAGACTCCGGCTTCATCATGTCCACCACCAGAGCCACCCTGCCGTCCGGATGATTTTCAAAGTGGACGTTGGAGGAAGCACGTACTGGGACGCCATCTTTGAACCATTTGATTTCCGGAGGCGGGTAAGCCTCCACTTTGGCGTCGAGACGCAGAGACTCGCCCAATGGTACCTTGACATCCTTGAAGCATTTGACGAATTTGGGCCTCTGAGGTTTTTCTGTAACAGTGAAGATATATTTTGAATCGTTCTTTTTTTGCAACGTTGATAGTTTTTTGAGGTTATGATACGGTTACTTACGGGTAACTGCGACAGCACAAAGGTACGCAGTTTCTCCATTGGAATTCATGACGACTAATTTATACGCGCCGCTGTCAGAGGGCTTACACTTATCGATGTTGAGTTTGACTGTTCCATCCGGTAAGACTGTCGTCTTGATGTTGTCATCTTCCAGAAGCGGTTCTCCATTCTTGAACCAAGAAACCTGAAAGTTGTAAACTTATAAGCACTTTGATCCGCAAGATTATATTGTTCTTACGATTGGTTTTGGACTTCCGTTGATTTTGGCTTTCAGCTCCAAGGGTTCTCCTTCATTAACGTCAACATTTCTGTCCAACTTCTTACCGAAAGATGGCGGAGTTTGCAACATTGAGACTTTTGATGAAGTTTCAGCTTCGCCCACAATATTCACAGCGACAGCTTTATACTGGGAATGAGGAATAAATACAGAAAGCATTCATAATTTTAATGAAACTCAACTGAGATCAGAAATAGCCCACATCAAATAGATTTTTGGATATCGGTTAGTTATCAATATCGGTTAGGTATAGATAACGGCTTATAAATGATCAGAATAACCTGGCCGGTAGCCAGGTTATGGACAAACTTGATGGACTAATTGTCAGACCCGGCAGATATGACTCACTAGACTATTCGAATCGAATACTTACTTACTCTTACAAGACGAGATTAATGAGATCAGACAAAATGGCCAGAGTAAACCAGACAGACCGGATAAGTTCAACTTGTCAGATGTATCAGACGAAAAGACCAAACAGATTAATCGAACACATCCGATATATGAGTTAGACCTGAGGGATTGGGAAGACTAGAAACATTATATAGACCATAAAGATTGGACAATAAGGACAGTTAGGATAGGCATATCAGATAAGACCGGCAATAAGCCGGTCATACCAGATAGGTTCCACAGAATAGACACACCAGTCGGACAGACCAAATGAACCAAATCAGATCAAATGAACCAGATAGGCCCGTCAGATCTGATAAACAGAAAAAGAAAGTCAGATAAGCCATATCAAGTAGATCATCAGGCAGATTAGGAGGGAAGGAAGGATGAAGAATACCAAGAAGATGAGATAGACCGTACAGATCACACATCCATGACAAACTCGAGAGACCATCAGATCAGACAGACCAGATAGATCAAATAAAATGGACAGATTAGATAGACCAGACAGACCAGAAGGACTAGGAAAACTAGATAGATTGGGCAGGCTACCTGGATCAGTAGATGGGACAGAAAAGTTTTCAAAAATGTTATTCAGTACTATATGAAGTTAGACGAGTCTAACTCGAGTCAAATTGAAATTATCATTTGGTATGGCAGACACAATTTGGATTATAGTGCACTTTTACTGTAGAAGCCATATAAAAACCGAGATAGGAAAAACACTAGGTAGAAGGGGTAACATTGAATTTTTCACATTGAAATATAAACACCAATCAAACACTCAATGAACAGAGCGAAAAAATACTTACGAAGCCTGCAAAACCTTCATCGAAACCAATGACTGTCAATTTGCTGGTCACTTGAGTCTCCGTCACAGTTTCGATCTTGTGATTTGCATCTTCAGTTATAGGTTTACCGTTGAGAGACCAACGTATTTCCGGTTTCGGTAGACCGTCTGCTCGCACCATCAGAGCCACTTCCTGTTTGTGCTCAACTTGATCGTCACTGAGTCCAGTGATAAACTTCGGACGTTCAGCTGTAGATTGAAAATGAAGTTGAGTAGGTTGACAATATTCAGATTGTAAGTTTGTGTTAAGTGTGAGTGACTGTGCCAGGGCTTTTGCGAGTAATGTTAAATACCGTAAGGATTTACTATATACAGAGCGTTATAAGAAGCGAGATATTTATTTAAGACTTACTCGTGGGTTCCGCTTCCTCTGGAAAAACAAAATTGTTCATCTGATTATTTGTGGTAAATTTGATAGAGATGATAAAGAGGTCATCTTTATTACTTTTTGAATAATAATTTGAAAATATATAATAAGAGTTGGGAAAGAATACAGTGAGCATATTTTTTGAAGATTATTGTGAAAAACATTTTTGAAAATTTGAATTTTATTTTTATTTTATTTTACTTTATTCTATTTTATTCTCCATACAGACTTAACAGCCTAATTACATGGGAATCCTAATTACAAATTAATTGTGTGAGCTTCTATACATATACACTGAAATATTTATTTTCAAACTCATTCTCTATGATCACAGTTATATTTTTAATAAATAATTAATAACATCATATCTGAAACCTGAGAAGGAATTACTGAAATCAAAATTTTCTAAAACATTAATTTCATTTGCTTTACGAAGCATGGTTGAGAGCAGTTATTTTTTTATTTTTATTTTATCCTATAACAAATCCCAACATTTTGTTAGCCCTTTTACAAATTTCTTCAAAGTGTTTCGAAAATGACAAAATGTGATTACAAATAATCCCAAAATCTTTCACTTCATTTTTCTGTTAAGGAAAGTATCTCCAATTTTGTCATTAAATTCAAAAAAAGGTAACGATATTACATTTATCAATATTAGTGCAACACAATCTCTGATGGTTTGAATTTCTTTAAAGCATTTGAAATATCTGCAGAAAGAAGCCCTTTAGAAAAATGTAAACATGATGTTAGATCATTGATAAATAAAAAAACAGCAAAGGCCCTAAGTTTGATCCCTGTGGAACACTCGAGTTGATTTCATAGGGATCAGAGTAAATACCATTATATCTGACTACAAAATTACGATTCTGGAGGTGATTATTGACTAAACTTTATCGAAAGCTTTCGAAAAATCTGTAAAAAACGTATCAAGTTGCTGTTCATTCTCAAAAGTTTTGTAAACATCATTGGTGAATAGAAATAAATTTGTATTTATAGATTTTTTATTAACAAAACCATGTTGCCACTCGTCAATAGTATTTTGAGCATGAAAATAAATTTTATGTTGCCGGTGCGCATATTATGGAAATTCCCTTATAATTAGTGATATCGTTTTTGTACCCGATTTTGGAAATGGGTACACATATGGCTGACTTCCAAATCAATGGAAACTCTTTATTTTTAATCGCTAGATGAATAGAAGTAGAGATTTCAACCATTCAGAACATGCTTTCAGTACATATGGTGGTATATGGTCAACTCCATCAGATTTCTTTGGTTTAAATTTTTTACAGCTAATCGAAAATCCGGTTCGTCAATTTAGTTCAACGGAAATATATCGTTTGTGATATGACTTTCCGTGAATTTCATATTATAATCTGATTTTGGTGCTGTATAGATGGATGAAAAATTTTGTGCAAAATCATGAGCAACTTGACTTGTCTTATGTAAACACCATTTAAATAAAAGTGATCTCTTTTTGTACTATTATTAGATCTCTTTTTGTCGACAAAAGTCCAAAATGCATTTACATCTGACGTAATATTAATTTCGGTTTCAGTTAAATATTTCTTATAACTCTCCCTTATACTAGTTTTAACTTTTTTTCTTATTTCTAATTACATTTTGTATAATTTTCAGATATTTTTCTTAAACTTCTATGTTTTTCTTTTTCTTTCAACATAATTTTTATGTCACTTGTAAACCAGTTTGGATAGTGTTTTTTATTTGGCCTTGTATTGGACGACTTCGATACGCATTCATTAAATATTTCATATTGGCAATTATCGCAATGAACTATGGAAAGTTCCAGCGATAATGAGTTTGAAAATATGCCACACGAAATTTCTGATGCAGCAGATATTGCTCTAGAAGAAATGCCAAACTATTACAGACAATGTAAGTTTGGTTATTTTGTGCAAAAATCTGGAATAGTCAAATCCTCCATATTATGGAGACTGTACTCTATGTTGAATAGTACTTTCCATTTTAGTGAAAAAAAATGTGAACACACCACTATCCCAAAGGTTATTGTATTTCTCGAAAGGAAGAATGTTGGTTGTAGAGTAAAGAAATCAGGAGTCTCCAACAGCGACACCAAATTCATTACATATGTAATGTTGAAGGTTACATTACCAAATTTTACAATTGTAGGATATGAAAGTATCAGCTCAATTTGCTTTACTTTCAGGTAGCAACCATTATTGGGTTAGCCAGTGTGGAAAAAACCAACAAAAATGTCAATGTATCTTATAAACAAACGACAAGGAAGACACGTTGCTTGTAAAAATACTAGACTCTAGAACACATATTGAGAGAACTTTTGTTGAAATTGGAAAAGAAAACCTGTTGTTTTATAGACAAAATTTATCTTCACAGTGATAACATACTCTACATATTCGATTCAGCCTGTTGGCATCCACAGTTTTGGGAATCTTGGATTGAGAATCGCAGAATTTTTAAATGAACCCAATCCTAAAAATTACACAGGCCATAGCATTGGCGAACTTTAGGCACGTTATTTGTTGATAATGACAGAGACACGGTGGCTGGAAGTCTACCAATGTCGCTGAAGGATATACAGAGTATTCACTTACAATCAAAATTGAAATTGCCAAGACCATTCGAACTTGACAAAAATCAATGTGGAATGAAATCTCACCTTGTTCTGACTTCAACAAAATGCATTTAAATATACCAAGAATAAGAATTGGAATATTTTTGTTAGTACCTATCTTCTGTTCGGATTTCAATATTTAATACAAATGAGAATTAAAACTTTCGACATTTTTTCTACGAAAAAATATAATAAGTGTTTCATTGATTCGTTAGTCTACACGTTTCTCTAATGCAAGTGTACGTAACTCACCCGAAAACATATTTTTGGGATCACAGACTTAGAATTTTGTCTTTTCTTTCGAAAAACAGTATTTTTCGGCCTTATTACGCGATTTACTATTTTTTCATCCTACATTGATGCAAATGCATTATATTCATCATAAGAAGAAAGACGCACGCGTTCGCTTCTTTTTCGACCCTTTTTCGTGCGTTTTTGATCGTTTTGCGTGCATCTTCGATCGTTTTGCGTGCGTCTACGATCGTTTTGCGTACGTCTTCGATCGTTTTGAGTGCGTCTTCGATCGGTTTTCTTGTGTTTTCGATCGTTTTGCGTGTGTTTTCGACCGTTATACCTTGCTTCTGTTAGTTGAATTTCCGGTGTCACAGAATCCGCCTTGCTCATCTACTGAATCCAATCCTAATCCAAGTAAACTAATTTGTTCAGTACTATTGGAGGCAGTTAAAACTATTTTGTTGTTGATTTTTTTCATTCACCACTTTGAATGAAAGCTCAATTTCATTAGCCTCAAAATGATAAAGCATATGATGAATTGGAATGTTGACTTCCGATGTCCTTCAGTGGCTCTTTTACCCCATAATATGGGGTAGGATTAATATTAATTGATTTACAATTCTTTTGTTGATGGCTATTGATTTTCCACCAAATTCTTTATGCTATATTTTTTTTTTGTAATCGATTTTTCATTTAGTTCACTGGCAAAGGTTTCTCCCCAAAGTTTTCTATAAATGTTGACTTGTCTTTGATTCAATAATTTTCCAGTTTGTAAAAAAATGTGTTACATTGTCAACAGAATACAACGTCATGTACAAATTGGAAGAACCCCGTTTCGGATACTTACTGATCGTCTTCAGTCGTGCCTCCGAACTGTTCTCCCCCAGCTCGTTCTTCGCCGTGACCTTGTAGTAACCTTCATCTGCCAACATGACCTTATGGAAGATCAGCTTGTACGTCTTGTTGGCCTTATCTTCTACTATCTTGATGAGGTCGTTAGTTTCCACGAACTCTCCGTCTTTACTCCAGAAAACTTGTGGTTCCGGATTGGCGTGGACGATAACAGTGAATTCGGTGGCTTCTCCGGGTACTACTCTGGAGTCTTCCGGACCTTCTATCTCAGGGCGCATTACTATGGTGAGTTTGGCGCTGCTGTCGCATTGGCCCCATTTGTTCTTGGCCTTTATCGTGTATTTGCCACTATTAGAGGGGTCACCTTCAAGTAAAATAATAAATTATTTTAGTCGATATGGGAAAATATCGTGGTTGAGTATTGAAAAAAAAATCATCATAAATACAAGTATATCTGAAGAACTGAATTGGTATGTTTCTAGTGAAATTACAAAATCTTGTAGCCATTTCTGTGGAAATTCCTATTGAAATCACTATAGGAATTACCATAGAAACTATTACAGAGATTATAGTCAAGAATCGGCGGGTTAGCTGTCTTTGTTCATCTTCCACTGCGCCTGAGCTACTATGCATGCTGTTTTTGGCGAGTGCATTGGCTTGGGCTGTGGGGGTTGAGCAAACCGGTCATCTTTGTTTGCTTCCACGTAGCCCCGCTGGATACGGGAATGACAGAATCACTTGTAGTTCTGTTATTCCCTAACAGAAGAGCATTCCAACGATGGCTTGATCCTGAGTTGTGTGTTTCCCTGCCGAGCTAATGAATGACATTGAGATAGATACCGGACGCCCTCTCGTCGTAGCATCGCCCTGCCACGGTAATGCGGAGCTCTGCCGTGATTGACCTTCTTTCCTTATCTACTCGTGGGACTTTTATGGAAAGAGTAAACTAAAACTTCTTTCTGACGCTGAGTGTAAAGAGGAGATGGATGTCGAGTTTACGACTCCAACTGACCTCTCTGTAAATTCAGATCAAGAGCGAGTCTACAGAGGAGATGAATGTTGAGCTTACGACTCCAACTGACCTCCCTGTAAACTGTAACTGTACCTAAAAAAATGGTTTGGTGGTGTAGCCAGGAAACGACTGAGTCGTCTCCTCAAGAGCGGGGTACCTTATGAAACCGTCTTGCACCAAATTCTTGAGCGTCTTACGCAGAATCTGTCCCAAGTGGAGGAACAAACCCCCCTCATGGGCAGGTTAGCAAACTTTTGCGCTCAAGTGATGATCCATCAAAACCAGAGGCGAAAAAGCCCTGCACGGTTGAATCTAAGGCATCTTCAGGTGTAGTTAGCGTGCTACAACCCTCATATGGGAAGGTTTTCGCAGGTATCAAGGTGGGAATCTTGCATTTTGACTCTCCGACTACCTCATTGATGATGAAACAGCAGAGCATATACTTTGTGTTGCCCCGCCTAAAAGACCACTCACAATACAAACTGATCGGCTTAGTTAAGAAGCTGGGTTTATTTGCTCGAGTGTGAATAGTTGTTAGCCACAATAAACCTTTGCGGTTTGCGGTGGAGGGTCGAATAGACCCATTCACTTTGGACCTAACCTAACATAACATAGTCGAGAATAGTTTGAATTGAAGGGGTTATATTTTTGAGAGTGATTAATTTTTGGGAAAGAAAGTTTTTGGCTTTCTACTACTCCATCTTGATACAAAAAAAAAGATGAAGTAGTAGAAATCCAAAAAACGTTCTTTCCCAAAAATTAATCAATCCTAAAAATATAACCCCTTCAATTCAAGTAAGATTCCTCTTGGCTGGGATTAAATCAAATAGGTTGGAAATCGTAATTCATGAATGAATTCTGTGTATTTTCTTTAATGTTATCCAATTTGGTACTGAAGAGCCTTGGGGCAAGTGTCTTAAGGCGAAACATCGATGTATACCAGTGAGGATGACAGTGTTCCATGTAAGTGCAATTTGTTACCATTTATTTAAAGTTGAACTCATGTGAATGATATCTGATTTTATTCCACAATGAATGTGGAATAAAATCAGTGAGGATGACAGTGTTCCATGTAAGTGCAATTTGTTACCATTTATTTAAAGTTGAACTCATGTGAATGATATCTGATTTTATTCCACAATGAATGTTTGAAATTAAAATTGGGAGAAAAGTATCTTCTGTATATTTCAGTGTTCATATAGAAGTATTTGTTTTGAAAGAATTTTTTTTCTTTCGTGTAATTCAATGTTTATATGAAAGTAGCTGTTTCAGGAGCACATTCTTTCAGTTTGTGTCTGAAATTTACTTCTTTGCATGATCTACACATCCCTCCTTTCTTTGAAAGACTCCCTCGTTTTTTTTGTATCAAGATGGAGTAGTAGAAAGCCAAAAACTTTTTTTCTCAAAAATAATATTTTTGAAACTGACTTGGGGAAAAATGTTTTTTATGTATAATTTTTTTATCATAATCAAATGTTGAATGGAAAAAAAGTGTAATTGATTGATTGTGAAATTCCCCTCAGAAATATATGATAAAATAATGCTACACTTTCGAAAAACTTTCAACTCACATCTTGGAATCGTCAAAGAATAGGAACACTCATTGAGTCCGTCTTCTATTTCATGGTCCTCAGTTTCCAGTATCATTTTACTCTGCTCGAATTCATCGTTCGATATTTCGTTACCATCTCTACACCTGGAACGATAACAATAAATGAAAAAGTTGGTCGTCAATGATTTGAAATCATTACCAGGTGACTTCGGGAACTGGATCTCCAACCACAACAGCTTTGAATGTGACGGAATTTTTCTTCACGATGGTTTGATCCTTCAGTCCTTCTTTCAGTTTTGGTCTCCTCAAGTCTTTTTCAGCTGTAATCAATGGAAGAAAGTCATACATAAAGGTTAACAAAGTTGAAGGAGTTTGGATTATCAACTTACCAGATGAGACCAAATAGTGAATATGAAAATCCATATAATTTTCTAATGATGACAAAAAACACAAGTGGACAGTGTATTCAATGATACTGTGAATAAAACTGTTGATGTCGACTATGATTTCTTATGGCAAAGTTAAAGCGTTGAGGACTCAAAACAGTTCAATGTGCCTTTCCGAAAACGAAGAAGCACAACCTTCATTTTACAGAACAGAGGCATCTCAAATGTTTTTGTCAGAGTGTAGAGTACTCGATAGCCCAACTTGGGCTATACTACGTTTGTTTGAAGGTGATTGACAATGTTTCGTGATGAATTTCACTAGTTCGGACTTCCATTGTCTACTATATAAAATGATTTGAAATCCCTGAAACAAGTAAAGAAGAATAATTAAAAAAAGAATAGCTGAAGATAACAATTATATTAAGCAAACAATAAACCTGAAATGAAATGATAGTGAAATAACCTACGAGTAAAAATATAATAATTGAATAAATAAAATAAAAATTAAAGGAATGAAAAAAGAAAATAATAAAAAAGTGTAGAGATTCCATGTCACGTTAGTTCACGACGTTTCGATTGTTGGTATCTACAATCGTCTTCGGGTGATGACTGGACTGATTCCTCCGAGAGATGACTATTTATAGGTAGTTGAAATACTTTCACTTTCTCTGCTTTCCATTTTCCGCTTCACTGATTCCGTGAGAGATGACCGTTTTGGCAGGAGTTGGCCATTTTTCGTTTGATGATAGGTTTCCATATGTTTCGTATTTCTACGCTGACCTGGCTGAATACGTTATTGGACAACATGTATGCGGCTTCCTTAAATTTTCTCCTAAGCCAATGTTCCTCTCTGTGCAAGATCTCAGCTTGGGACCACTCGATGTTGTGTTGATGGGTCCAAACATGGTCTGCTATTCCTGATTTGCTGGTTTCTCCTCGCTGTGTGTGCTTCTTGTGCTCGGCGATGCGAACATTCAATGGCCTCTTAGTTTCACCAATATAGGATTTTCCGCACTCACAGGGTATCCGGTAAATGCAATTCTTGGAATCGCAGTCCGCGTTTGGGGGCCTGGTTTCCGTGAGGCTGCTACGGATAGTGTTACCGGATCTGAAACAGGTTCTTATGTTGTACTTGGAACCAATTCTTCTTATCCTCTCCGATAATCCTCTGATGTAGGGAAGTGCAAGCACTGGTTGTGACGGCTTCTCTTCCTTGCGAGGCTCCTGCTGTCTTTTAGCCAAAGTCTTCTCTACCATAGCTTTGGAGTATCCATTCCGCTGAAGATCATTTTTGATGATGTCTAGTTCCTTCTCGAGACCTTCCTTTGTATTACAGAGCCCAAAAGCACGGTCTAATAGAGTCTTGATGATTCCTCTTTTTGTCGATTGATGGTGGTTGGATTCGTGGTTCAGATCCGGTAACACTATCCGTAGCAGCCTCACGAAAACCAGGCCCCCAAACGCGGACTGCGATTCCAAAAATTGCATTTACCGGATACCCTGTGAGTGCGGAAAATCCTATATTGGTGAAACTAAGAGGCCATTGAATGTTCGCATCGCCGAACACAAGAAGCACACACAGCGAGGAGAAACCAGCAAATCAGGAATAGCAGACCATGTTTGGACCCATCAACACAACATCGAGTGGTCCCAAGCTGAGATCTTGCACAGAGAGGAACATTGGTTTAGGAGAAAATTTAAGGAAGCTGCATACATGTTGTCCAATAACGTATTCAGCCAGGCCAGCGTAGAAATACGAAACATATGGAAACATATCATCAAACGAAAAATGGCCAACTCCTGCCAAAACGGTCATCTCTCACGGAATCAGTGAAGCGGAAAATGGAAAGCAGAAAAAGTGAAAGTATTTCAACGACCTATAAATAGTCATCTCTCGGAGGAATCAGTCCAGTCAATACCCGAAGACGATTGTAGATACCAACAATCGAAACGTCGTGAACTAACGTGACTTGGAATCTCTACACTTTTTTATTATTTTCTTTTTTCATTCCTTTAATTTTTATTTTATTCATTCAATTATTATATTTTCACTCGTAGGTAATTTCACTATCATTTCATTTCAGGTTTATTGTTTGCTTAATATAATTGTTTTCTTCAGCTATTCTTTTTTTAATTATTCTTTTTTACTTGTTTCAGGAATTTCAAATCATTTTATATAGTAGACAATGGAAGTCCGAACTAGTGAAATTGGGCTATACTCTTTTTAAATTTTCGTTACTAGGTTGCATAACAAGTTACACAGGCTTGAATGACTTTGAAATAACGTAGAATAAATAACGAACTGATATATGGATCATTTCACTGAATGTAAAGTTATGAGTTCCATAAGGTCCTCTTCCAAAATGATTGAAATTCTGTTAGAGATATTGAACATGTTGCTTACCGTCATCTTTATATTATATTTCACCGATTATATGTTATAACAATGATGCTACTCACGTGTAACTTCCAAAACCGCCTGATGTTTGACATCTCCAAGAGGATTGCTCAAGATGCATTGATAAACGCCTGCGTCCTTCATTTCCAATTTTTTTATTTCCAGTTTGAATTCTTCACCATTGTGACTGGTGGTCATTCTGAGGTTGCTATCAGGCTTGATCTCCTTACCGTCCAGTGTCCAAGTTCCTACTGGAGGAGGATTCGCGAATCCTCTAACGATGTATGTAATATCTAAGGATTCAGGCCTGGATCCATCTTTCATGTTCGTATCCAGGATTATTGGTATGGCTGAATGGATGGAAGAAAGTATTAGTTTTCGATAGCGGATGACTTTAGGTATACTGGAGTTTCTAATTTTTGACGCTTGTAGGTTGAAAGTAAACAAGGGACTATAAATAAGATGTGATGTCGATACTGGTTTGGTGAGACTGCGAATATCCGAAGGAACTTGCAAACAAGAATTGATTGAATTGGTTGATCAACAACACTATATGTGTGGTTGGAACCAGTTGTAGGTATATCGAAATATTTGGCAGGAGGAATGAGTGAATAAGAAACAAAGACGGATCGGATCAGAAATTAGAAAACACCTGAACAAATAAGGGAGTAACTCCATATTCCAAATTGACCTGGAACCAATACCTGGACAGGATAAAAAGGAAAGCGGAGGTAGCACTGATGCTCGCCAGACGCACCTATGGAAAAACATTGGGGCTAAAACCAGACATGGTATATTGGCTATAAATGATGGTGGTTAAACCCATGATAACATACGCATCTCTGGTCTGGTGGCTAAAGATGAAGCAGGCGACTGCTATCAGCAAACTAGACAAGGTGCAAAGACTTGCATGTTTGGGAATGACGGGAGCAATGAGAACTACCCCAACAGCTGCATTTTAGACACCCCTGAATCTACATCCTTTACACTTAGGGGGAGGCCAGGGTTTAGACTGGAAAACTCAGCGAACTACAGAAGATCGGACCGAACAGAAATTCCGGAACACGTGGAGGAGCACATATTGAATATGTGCACGGACCACATGACACCGAAGTACACCTTCAACACAAACTTCACGGTCAAAACCATAAGCCGTGAAGAGTGGACGACCATTAGTCATCCCAAAAACATGTTTGGAAAAAACACTTGCTATACAGATGGATCGAAGATCAAACATGGAACGAGAGCTGGAATATTCTGGAGACTTGGACTAAATGGACAAGTCAGACAGCTCCCAAGGGACTAAAAAAAAAGAAGAACTGCGTTGCAGGTAATGCAACAGATGGACATAGGTTTTGCATGTACAGTCAAAATTATGTAAAGAATGAAATGATACGAACTGATACAGTGAATAAAATGATTAAGAATGAATTTAATTGGAAGACGAAGTAGATGAAAATGAATTTTCCATTGATTTGTAGGAAATGGATGGATCGAATAGGTTCCAAGAAGCAAAAACGGTTTCTGATAACATAAGTGACTAAATATCTAAAGAATTTTTTGTGTAAATATTCTATGATGGGGCATTGGAAAAGTAATTCGAGTGTGGAATGTAACCAGATGGAATATTGAGCATATGGCAGACCCAATGATGTATACACGTGTTTCATATCTCAAACAGGCAACAATAATTTTTTAATCGAAGTTAAATTAGCCAATTGTGTATAAGCGGTTAGAGAATTCTCTAGTGAAAACTGAAATTTTGAAATACCTACTCATACTCTTATGAGTCAATGGTATTCTGAAGCAAACATATATATCTCCTTTACATATTCACCAATCTACTCCAGATTGGAAGTAGGTACTCAAGCCTCAGGATAAAGTTAGCCATTTGAGATTTTTTTGTTGCATATCATAAAACTAGCGAAGCGCTCCATAAAATTATATCAGTAGTTCAAGTTCATATATTCTGAAAGAATTAAGATTGCTTTCCTTGATGAGGTGCTAAGCTATATTATTTTGGTCCTTAAACTTGGTTAAAGAAAGGTTATTTTCTTGAAATCTACTTGAGATCGAGTGCTATTTACGATAGAGCGAAATCATTTGAAAATTTTTGATACATTTCTAGAGAGCTTGCTCCAGACTTGTGAAACAGATATCTTAGAAAATTCAATAAGATCATAATTTCTTCTCAGACTTGTGATCAACTCAGCTTCCAAATTATCTAAAACTGTCACACTATTGCTATTGATAATATCGCTACCATACAACTTACCGTAAGCGTTTTGTGGTTAGCCAGCATGGATTTTATTATAACTACTGCTTACCTTGTCGTAAGTGCAAGTTAAAAAAGCGATTCCAAAGTGCTGCATTCAACAATGGACTGAAATTGTTAATAACAACATAAAGTTTCGAGTGACTGTTCATTCAGTTTCATTGAAAGACTCCACTGCCAAAACAAATTGGTTCATTCTGAGTATATTTCAATGAAACTGAACATATGACTATCATTCTGAATGATTGTGTGTTAGAAGGTATTGTGTTATTCATGTTATTATAGTAGGCATGTACACATAGTTTCTACCTTCTTTTGCATCACTTGATTTTTCAGAAATGTCTTCGACCAAGCTTCTCTGTTTCTGAGCTCGTCTCAGGAGTTCTTCAGTTTTGGCATCAGCTTCTTCCTCAAAAACTTTCTGTCCCTTTTGGCTCTCTTGCCTCTGAAGAACTTCTTCTTTCGATTTTTTCGGAGAGCTATCAGATTCGTTAACCTCCACTGTATCGGCTTTTTCTACAGTTGCTTTAGTTGCTTTTTTGGGGAAAGGTTTCTCAGAATCCAGTTCTGTTTCAACAGGTGTTTGAGGTTCTTTGTGAACTGAATCATCCTCAACTATATCTATTTTTTCTTTTGTGGCTGATATACCTCTCTGTAGCTTTTTATTGAAATCGGTTTCAGTCTCTTCAACAGGTTGAGGAGTTGATTCCTTCACGCCTTCTTCAATGACAGCAACTTCTTTTATTGCTGACACAGCTGAGTCTGGTCTACTTTTCTCTATTTGCTTCTCCTCTATTGGAGTAGGTTGAGTTGCATTTCGGTCAACTTCAATCTCTTCGATCTGTACCGATAATCCTCTCTTCGATTTTTCTTTGGGCTTTTCTTCCGGGACGTCTTCAACGTGGTCGGTTTCTTCAATTATAGAAGAATTTGTCCTTTGATATTCACCAGGTGACTCAGGCTCTTCGATTATTGGTTCAGGAGACTTCAAAGACGACTCTTTTGGTTCCGCGTGGCTTTTTTCATATAGTAAACCTATTTGTGTGAAATGTTGGTTTATTGTGATGTTAACAATAATACAGGATATGTTGTGAATGAATAATTGTGACATGAGCAGCAGATTTCTCATAAATGCCGTATATGGATAAACTGAACAGACACAAAAGCACATTTAAAGCAATACTAGCAACATGTATTGGCACTTTTATTCAACACCATCAGGGAAAAAACATTCGCAATAATATACCATATGGAAAAGAAGGATTCCTTGGAATGTTTTTTCAACTATAGATTCGACTGAGAAAAATGTGTTGCATCTACAACTGAATTCAGAATTTTCAACGCGTTATCTAACGATACATGTCTCGTAAGATTAAAATTATCTTCCCCTTGAAGATGAGCACTTGGTGATCTAAACACGTGTCGAGGTGTTAAAATAACGATTTGGTGTTGGGAAAAAACTTCAGTAATATTCCTTAGGAAATGTTTTACTAGAGATACTATCTTTATACAAAACGAGCACTTCTTGATATGAAACACTTGTTTGAAATAAGATGTTGACCTTCAAAGAAACTAAAAGTCATCTGCGATGGATGTCTTCTTCAAATTCATATTGAAAGTGACTGTAAAATGACTATAACTTCTTGGAGAATGCCTAGAGGAACAATCCAAATCTAGCTCTTAATTTTTTTTGAAAAGATGTTGACCTTCAAATAACATTGAATATATTTTCCAATGAATGTTGCTATTAGATTCAAACCCCAAACTACTATGAAATTGACCTCAACTTTCTACTGAATTGCTTTACTGAAAACATAAATTGAAATAACAAACCTAATTTATAAAAGATTTTCAAAAAAACGCTAAAGATTGATGCATTAAAAAAACAATTTATTGGAATTGATTAATTGCTGGTTTATTTCTTTCCTTTCTGTGGAACATGTGAGCTCTAGATTTGCAACTATCAACTATTGTTGATAGAGTTTGAAATTGAATGACGAATGTTCCTCCTGACGAAAATCAAGTAGTTTTCATAAAAGAGCTCTAAAACAACGCATTTTAAACTATCATTTCAACCTTTTTCTTAAAAAATTATTTAAATACCTAAAAAAAGGAATGAAATGACAACATTTAAAGGGATTCGTTTCTATTTCACCATTTGGCAACATCGGTTATAGCTAATAAAGGACAATGAATCTGTTACCTGTATGAGACAAACAAAGATGACATATCTCAGAGGCGTGCTGTTCTGCTGTTCTGTTATGTTCCGAGTTCTGAGAAATTATGTGACATATGACCTAACCTATCTTCCTCTATATAAATAAATAACAAAACAACTGTTGTTTATGTGGCTTGTGGAGGTGGTATTGAACTATAATTTATATTTTGCCTTAATTGTTGATTTCTGAAGATGATTTTCTTTTTTTAAAGTAGAATATCTAGGTAAGTATAAATTATTTCAACTTGATATAGGCGCTGTTGCCAATATGTGAATTAGAAACAAATCTCTTTAAAAATTAAAACCTAACATTTGAAACATCAATTTTAATACTTTTCGAAGAGAATTTGAAAAACTCATCAATTAAACTCAACTTTATTTTGTTCAAACTTGCATTTGCTGTAATAACACAAATTGAGGAACATTTCCCCTTATTAAAAAAAATATATTCCATGAATTACAGATTTTTTCCACGTAAATGTTTCATTAACCTTTCCAATGAGTCAGCTACCATCCAACAAAAATTCCGCCATTTCTTCCAATAATGAAGGGAAAAACGAAAACAATATTTTTATAATCATTATTATTCACGAAATACTTCCTCAGTAGAGTACAACACATATTCTCAATCAAATGTATCTCTTTCATCCTACCTCCCGATTGTTTTGGTTCCTCGATTTTTTCCTCCACTTCAGCATGTTTCGGTTCTTCAGGCTCAACTTCAATTTTTTCTTCTCTCTCTGCTGATATGGCGTTTTCTGGCTCGTCCTCGACGACTTTGAATTTCACTTGTTTCGGCGCTTCCTCGGTTTCCTCGATAGCGTCAGTGTGAGTAACTTCTGGAATTTGTTAGCGGGTAACATACAAGAGGATTTTGTCATAAATCCTTTCTAGGATCACGAGGAATGAACATAAACAATTGAAAACGTAACAGGACTCTGTAGACATACAAGGAAATAAAACAGGAACGATACAATGTTTCAGAGGTTGATGCAAACACCCAAAACAAGGTACTTACATGAGTTTCCATAAATTTGGAAAACCATTACATCTGCTTGGATCTTTTTATAACGATAACGGGTAATACAAAATACCTGCATATGTATTAAAAATTATAGAGAAGTAGACATCTATATTTTCTAGATTTCAAGAATATTTTTTCACGATTTCTCAGCTGTATGAACATCATGGTTAATGCAACATTTCAAAATGTGAAAACATAGTTGCTCTACCCAAATAACGTTCCTTCCACATTTTCCTTTCTATCTGAGTTACTCAATAGTCTGATAAAAAAGAGAGGTACGAAGGAGTGAAAACGAAAATTATAACCATAATGAAAAAATCACCAATCGAATCAATGTTAGTAAAGTTGAATAATTGTCGGATATGCAAAATGGTCTTCTCAACCAATATACAGGGTGTTTCAAATTCGATCCTTACCATTTTGAACTCGGAAGCTATGAGAGATACGAAGATGGTTAAATTGGGGTAAAGTTGCGCATTTACCTGACTAACAATATGCAGTTGAGAAAGTTCTGAAATTCCGAGTATATCCGGAGATATCCGAAAAAAACTGAAATTTCGAAAAATGGTTTTAATTTTTTTCTGGCATTATTTTTCGAAGGATTCGAAAATAAACTGCACTTCCACATTGCCACTTTTTCCCTGCTACCTAATGGTGTTTTCAAATTTGCTATCCGACGTTTTGTCTTCCGGCCACCAACATCAACCACCTTCAAACAAACATCAACTTTATTTTTTCTTATTGTATTCTTTCTGTTTTGAATAGAACCAGATTAACTTTTTTCAATGATAATGTTATCATTCTTTTTTAAAAAAATAGAGATATTTAAAAAAATCTTATCATAATAGTAGTTGACTTTGATGTTTCTAAATTTGACTTTCGAATTGTTACATTCAATGACATTTCGTTATTGTCATTGTCATCGTTAAAGTCATTGAATTTCTGGCAAAAATAGTATATTATGCAACGATCATGTAATGATGTTTATTAAGACACGAGCATTAACCGGGATACGAAACGAGCCGAAGGCGAGTTTTGTATGGTATATGCGAGTGTATTAATAACCATTACATGAGAGTTGCATACGCTGTTTTTTCTAAACCCGATAAATAATGAAAAACTATAAATATTATATTTGTATTGAACACATTCACAGTAATTAACTCATATTTAGAAAAAAAACACAAACTTAATGGTATTATCATGGATATATGAAAACTATAAAGATTCTAATTATATTTATATTGGTTAGTGTAATTAATCTGATCTTTGAAAAATATTGGAGTCGATGGTATTCCTTCTATATCGCTGTTTTCAGACATTTTGATAATATAGGTAGGTAATATGAAAACTGGTTTTGACAAATAAAGCAATTAGTTACTTAGGTTAGAATCTAGAACAAACAAAGGAACAGGATTCTTGATTGAAAAATTATGGGTTTCTATTGATTGATGAACTGTATCGTTATGAAAAATCTGTATCATAATGGATATCATTATGAAACGGATTATGTTCATATAAGTGTATTGTTAGAGTACGGGTGTAGAAAAATGACTTTAACGAATGAAGAAAAAAGAGATATGATACAAATTTATTACAAATACGACGGAAACAGTGTTAGGACATCGGAAATGCATTTAAACTTGTAACTCGAAAGACGACAACCACATTGAACTGTGTTCAAGTTATTCGATCGAAATCTCACCGAGTTTGGTTCGTTTGAAAAGCCAATGGAAAAATACGGAGACAGAATATCAACAATGACAATTTCATAAATGAGGCGTGTATGAGGTAAATTAGACATTGTGTTCTTTTCAATGAAAATAGAACTTTGAACAAATAACAATAATCAACTAAAATGTAGAGACAAAAGTAAATCACAGCAAATGCTCAAAATGCTGGCCTTCTTCAAATATTATTCACTGCACGATTAATTTCCCTCGTCCTCAATCTTCCGAACTCCCTAACAATGCTGTGTTGAAAGTCCTCAATATTTTGATATTTTCTCTGACCATAAACTCTATTTTTCAGTGTACCCCATAAGAATGTATCCATAACACTCAAGTCTGGAGACTTTGCTGGCCACATCACCGGCACATTATTCCCTATCTTCCAGTCACGTAATTGGATACTTGTCTGGTAGTGTACGGTGGAGCACCATCATGTTGAAACCAGATGTTGTTATAGTTAGCCAAAGGGATCACCTGGATGCAATTTTTGAGATATGTGTGTTTTGTAATATTTTAAACCGCTTTTTTGAGATGTCTCCAAGCACTTCTATGACAAATATTCATTTCGAAGGAAATTTGACTTGTAGATTTCCCCGAGTTCATGTTTATCTGCAAATTAATGATTTTTATGGAAAAGAACACAATGTCTAACTTACCTCATACATACCTCATTGATCAAATTTTCTTTTGTTTCTGTCTCTGTATTTTCCCCTCGGCTTTACAAATGAACCAAACTCGGTGAGATTTTGATCCAATAGCTTGAACATAGTTCGATGTGGTTGTCGTCTTTCGGGATACAAGTTTAAATACATTTCCGATGTCCTAACACTGTTTCTATCGTATTTGTAATAAATTTGTATCATATCTCTTTTTTCTTCATTCGTCAAAGCCATTTTTCGCCAAATATTCAATGACTTGTACAATAACAAAATGTCATTGGGTATAACAAATTGAAAGTCAAATTTGAAAACATCAAAGTCAAAGCCTATTATGATAAGAATAAATTTTTTTGTATGTCTCCAATTTTTCGAAAAAGAATGATAATTTTTGATACATCATTGAAAAGGTAAAATATGGTTCTATTCAAAACAGAAAGAATCCAATGTAGCGCCCATAAGAAAAAATAAAGTTGATGATGGTCGGAAGACAAAACGTCGGATAGCAAATCTGAAAACACCGTTATGTAGCAGGGAAAAAGTGGCAATGTGGAAGGGCAATGTATTCTTGAATCCTTCGAAAAATAAAGCAAGAAAAAAATAAAAACCATTTTCAGTGTCCAGTCTTGTCCAGTCTTGTCCAGTCTTGCACTTGGCTATACTGTACTGATGACAGTCAATGAATCAGAAATATGTGACAATACATGGTTGTGGCTTGCATATTTTTGAAGTGCTTGGTCCACGAGCTTTCCCTGATTCTGATCCACTCACTAAACTATCACCTGTATCATTCAGGATTCGGATGTCACGCAGGTACTGAAGCTGTCTTTGTGGTGACTTTAGTGATCCCTTCAACCCGAGGTAATCTGACAGAAACCATAAACAAGGTTGGGCAAAACCATATTCATGTGTCCTGATTGGTAGCTGAACTTGAAACGTAGTTATGGATATTGAAGTTATACAATTCACAAAGCAACACACCGAATAAAGGAAAACAAGGAAGAAACAAACACAAAAGAAATTGAAGTCATTTCATCCTACGTCAGAGGGATTACAGATAATACATACATACAGATGTACATCAATGAGAAGCATAAAAAATTTCTAGAACAACCAGAAAGACAAGGTGAACCTAGAAAATCAAGGCATTCAGGAGATTGCAGCGGGGATAACGACAGCCAAACAAATAGGTGAATATCAGTTAGATCAGAAGAAACCAAACTCACACTTCACAACAAACAAACGGTCACAGCCATATACTTACACCACCTGAATACATGTCATAACAACGACTCCAAAAGCTGCGAATTGTTCGCAAGTATACAACACCATGAAAAATCATTATATCCAAAACCAAGGCCAATATCAGAAAAATATCGTTTTCAATAGAAACTTCCTTCATCAACTGTTATGTTTCCCAATAATTCGACCTGACGCAGAACTTTCGAGTAGTTCTGTCTCACATTTCTCAAAAATTCAAAGAAGTTCCAAACGGTACTTACTGTGAACTGTGACGAAACTCTTGCTGCTGACAGTTCCAAGCGTGTTCGTCACGATAACTTCGTACTCTCCTTGTTCTTCGTACTTGATTAGATTCACGTCCAAGTTGTATGTTTCGTGTCTCTGCGTGTCTCTGCTTATTTTGATCCTGGCGTCTGCCGAAACTTCTCGTCCGTTCCTCAGCCACTTCACAGTGGGTGTTGGACAGCCTTCGACTTCCACTTCCAAGTGTAAGGTTGCTCCTTCCTCGACTGTGGTGTCTTTCAACTGCTTGATAATGCGGGGAGCACCTGCAATACGGTGAAAAAATTTGCTCTTGTATTTTTCTTGGAACTTTTTAAAAAGGTATATAAAGGGTTTTTCAATTGACGTGGGTAGATTTTGGCGCCCCGTAACGGCCATTTTGTTTTTGTGACATCTGTCAAATCTTTTGTTTGTTATTCAGTTTTTTATGCTAAATCATCATGGCAAGTTACACGATTGAACAGCACGTTCAAATGATAAAACTTTATTATCAAAATGAGTGTTCGTTAACGCAAACGTTGCGCGCATTGCCCCATTTTACGGTAGACGTGGTGGCCCTTCACAGTCGACTCTTCAACGTTTGGTGGCCAAATTTGATACTACTGGTTCAATAAACAATCAGCCAATACCCGTTCAAGGAACGCAAGATCGGCCGAGAACATCGCTGCGGTCCGTGAAAGTGTACAGCAGAACCCGAGGCAGTCTATTCCTCGCCGTGCACAAGAACTCGTCCTTTCGCAGACTTCAACTTGGCGAATTTTGCGTCGGGACTTGGGCCTACACCCGTACAAGATCCAACTGACCATAGACCATAGATAACGCCGTTTGTTCGCTGACTGGGCTTCGAATCGTTTGGAAGAGTACCCCAATTTTGACCGAAAAATCATCTTTAGTGCGCGAGGTTCACCAGGTGATAATGCATCCTCAAGAAGTTACTGTTTGGTGTGGATTTTGAGCCGGCGGCGTAATTGGTCCGTACTTTTTTGAAAACGACGTTAGTGAGGCGGTCACCGTCAACAGCGAGCGCTACAGAACGATGATAACTAATTTTTTATGGCCCAAATTGAACCATATGGACCTAGACGACATGTGGTTCCAGCAGTACGGCGCTACGTGTCTCACAGCAAACGCCACGATTGACATTTTGCATGAACGATTCGAGGGTAAGGTTATCTCTCGCAGGGGTGATGTGAATTGGCTACCAAGGTCATGCGATTTGACCCCGCTAGACTTTTTCCTGTGGGGTTTCTTGAAGTCGCAGGTCTATGCAAATAAACCACAATCGACCGATGCCCTAAAGGTGAACATAACACAGTCCATCGCTCAAATTCAGCCGGATCTATGCGGAAGAGTCATGGAAAATTGAACCACTCGGATCCGTGCCACTGTAAGAAGCCGAGGCGGGCATTTGAATGATGTCATATTCCACACTTACAGGCGCATACATGCGCCCTTATAAAAAATAATTTTGATAATACCTCACACACAGCTTGTTTTATTCCATTTCAACATCTTACAGAAAACAGTTTTTTCGAATATCAAAAAATCACATATTTCTATTAGATTAGCTGAAAAGTTCGTAGGACAACACGCAGATGGTGCTACTTGTATTAACCAAAACCTTCAAAAAACACTTGTTCAAATTTTACAGCTGTCGGATTATTAGTTTCTGGGATAGAACATTAAGTGAGACAACTTTTGTTAATTTGAAGAGAATGGATAAAAAGAAAATCCAAGAGCGGTGCATGTGCGAGTTCCAGGAGTACTGAGTTGAACCTCAAAACGATGAGCAGCCACAGTCCGTCGCTTATTTCTGATATGTACCGCTCTTGGTGGTATCTATTGTGCTAAGTCTCTTGAAAAGTATCTATGAAAGTATCTATAAAAGAGGAACACATCTCAAACCTTCCTTCGATGTTCCAGATACGCCCAATTTCATTTAGATAAATACAGGGCTATTCAAATTCGCTTCTGTACATGGGGATCTCGTAAACAGCAAGTATCGGCCGATTCCATCATACATTTATGTATTAATAATTGACTTCTCGTTTCAATGAACATTTATTCCAGAAAATCTAACGTTGGTAAGCGGAGTTGCGAAATTCCGAGCCACAAACATTAATAATTCTGCAACTGGTTATCGAAATTCAAAATAGTGGACGTCATTATACAGAGAATTGAAACAGGTACCTTAGAAAAATACAAAAAATGATGTTTGTACAAAAACCTGTTCGATTCTTTGTACTTTGAGCGGTTTTTGATGAAACCAGATCAAGAACTCTATATTTGGATCGAAATCAACTGAACAGATAATAAAATTCGATTCATATCAATGTCTCGAAATGATCATTCAAGAATTAAAAAAAAAATTAGCTGGAAACGGTAAAATAAAGGAACGACCAGTTCGTTCGTACTTCTGGTTGGTTCTGGAGAAGAAGTATTGTTCTTACAATGATAGTAGCAAACAGATTTTCTCTTGCAGGTGACTTACAATTGACTGTTAGCTTGGCGCTTGTTTCTGCAGTTCCGCATTCATTGCTGAGTTTGCAGGTGTACTGGCCTGACAGTTCGCTGGACACTTCTTTGATGATCAGACTGACCCCATCATCCGATTCCAACCTGGTGAATTCAGTTCTTGTTTCTTTGATTTCCACTTCATCCAGATACCTACGAAACAAAATCGATCGAATGAGTAACTTTGTTTTGCAATTAATTTATTAGAGTTTTTTTCGGGGGCTCATGCAGAACAAGATTTCCCAAAAAAAGTTATTTTCCAACGCCTAGGCATTAAAAGTATGTTTGAAATATGTTTTCCGTTAACCAGCTGTTACACCCCTACAAATGACAACCCTCAGAAGTCTAAACTTGTGCGAGCTGAGGACTAACGAGGTCTTACCTTTCAAGGTGTGATTCCTAACACGGGTTGGATGATAGCAAGTGAAAATTCATCATTCAGCCTGTGGCTTGATCTACCGACCAACACAGCGGTCGATTGAGTGAGTGAACAAAGCACCCACGTCAAACCGACCGGCTACCAACCGACCAAATAATTTTAATGCCTAGGCATGATATGATCGATAAATGTAACTGAAATTAGCATTCAATATCAATCACAGGTGAACATATTCATACATACCACTTAACAGTTGGCTTGGGGAAAGCCTCAAGTTTCACATCCAGAGTGACATTCTTATCACGCTCTGTGACGGTCATGTCGTGCAGTCCCGTTATAATTTTTGGCCCTTTCTTCACGTCGATTTTGACTTCATCATCAACGCTGCCGTGGATATTTAGAGCCTTGAACTTATATCGTGCTGCATCGGTAGTCACGGCACCTGTGATTTTCAGTATATACGTGTCCTTGTCCTCTTTTATGACGAAGTGTTCGCTGGATTTGATCTCTTCTTCATCTTTGAACCACTTGACTTCCGCTTTCGGTTCGGATTCCAGTTTGACTTTCAGCTCCACATTTTCGCCCTGGGAAACTTGTCTGTCCGCTCCTAGTTTCTGGACAACTTTTGGTTTCGTGAATACGTCTAGGTTCCAGAACTGCGAGACTTGTGCCAGTTCGTTGGTAGCGACCACAGAATAGGAACCTGCAAAGTAAGAAGCTCTTGTATGATTCCTCAAAAGTAAAAATCGGATTCCTTTCAGAGTATCGTTCCTCGAACAAGGCTGGAGCGAACGACAAACCACATATTTGCCATCGGCCCATCTGCTCGTGAACGAGGTACTAACCAACCGCTTATTCGAATCACCCAATTTCTCTTATATTTGAATACGAGGAATTGGGTGATTCATCGACTTCATGTTGATGATGGACACTGCTTTGCACTGACGAGAAGCTAATAAACCTAAACTGGTTTGCAAGTGTGCTCGTTCTAATAAATGAAAATCGATTTCGACTGTTGAATCGTCAACAGCATATGCAGGAGTTGCTTCTGTGAAGAATATGATCCAACACCCTTTTTGGTATCACCCAGGGGACTAGCTAATTTCTGATATGTATCTCCATTCACAGTTGGTGTCTGAGGGAGCAGATGTCTGTCAACCCCAGCAAAAATGTGATAATCCCCTTCACCAGAAGGAGAAAATTGGATGATCTAACGCCACTTTCCCTCAGTGGTGAGGTCATTCCATTTGGAACGGAGGTGAAATATCTTGGCATTGTCCTTGATGAAAAACTCATCTGGAACGCTTATTTGGAAAAAGTTTCACATAAAGCCAGACTGTCCCTATAGACATGTCAAAGGATTTGTGGTGGAACTTGGAGCTTAGGTCCCAAACAAATCCATTGGATTTATGAGATGATTGTTAGACCAATGATCACTTATGGTGCAATTACCTGGTGGCCAAAGGCTTTACAGAAAACGGCACAGGCGAAGTTATCTGGCTTACAGAGACAGGCTTCTCTGGCTATCAGTGGCGCCATCAGTACCACACCGTCAGCGGCAATGGAGATCCTTCTAGACTTCACATTTTTCTGCAGAGAGAGGCTAGATGGACTGCATTTAGACTTGTCCACATTGCCAATTGCACAAATTAATTTAATGCAGAATGCAACAGACTGTTGGTTGACACTGGAAGTCGCAGCATTCTAGAAATTACCTCTGACTTTATGCCTTCAACTGTCAACTACGAACTGACTTATAAAGTACCGAGTAGAGAGGACTGGATCCTCCGGGAGAAGGAAATATTAAGAGTAGATAGTGGTTGGTTTACAGATGGATCAAAAACAACTTCCGGTTCTGGTGCAGATGTTTTCAGTCGCAGAACCAGGACAGAGATATCAACCGTATAAAAGTGTTTGATAGATGAATCTAAAACTAGATAAACAGAAGAAAAATCAATATTTCAATCAATCTCACCTGAGTCTTTGAGGTTAGTTTTCTCGATAACGAGACTGTGTTTTTCCCCTGACTCGACTACTTTAATGTGCTGGCTCTGCTTGATAACTTTGCCGTTCTTGTAGAATTGGATGGTGGGCTTCGGAATACCTTCTACTTCGACATCCATCTTCAGGAGTATATCGGCGTGTACCGAAATATCCTCCATTTTTGTAGTTATTTTCGGTGGTGCTGCAAAATATCGTATTTTATCAAGATGTCTATAGAATTTCATCCGATACATCGATGCGACATATAATATTAAGCAGTCGAAGAGTAACCAATAAAAGCTGATAATGAATTGAATAGAATCATGCATTACCTGAAAAATTGTATTCGGGTGCATAAAAACCGGCCATCTCAAATTAACAAATTTTCATCATAAATTTTTTTTTATTTCTAGCCTGATTTTGATAATTCTTTCGAAAAATGAAAGGAAATGTATTCGTTTGACTCGCATTGAATACATAATTGGGTATCCGAGATTAAGTTTATCATTGGTTTTAAAATTTTATTTATTGAATAGAAAACAATATGTCTCTATGAACATCATGATTATTCAAAAAGAAAGTGTGGCATCGCAACGTTCAATCTTCAGGCCTGTTTTGTTCCTTATATACTTCAAATCGTTTGCTACAGGGAATTCATTGTGTGTATTACAAATGCTTGTTGATGACAGCACTTCAATTTGCAATGGAAATGTACAAGAAATGAATATTATTGATTTGAAAGACGTTGATCAAATATATTATGATTTCAATGTAATAAAAAGTCGATAGATTCTCAGGAATTTTCGTTCGGAAATCGGAAATCGATTTGTGCTGAAGTTTTTTTCCACATAATTTAAAAGAATTCGGAACTCATCCTTTACTTCCTCCACAATGCACAATGATTAGCCGTGATCTTTTGTTTGTAGGCATGTTAGGCGTATACATTCTTGAACCATCAGTCCACCCTTTCGTAACTGTGTCGTGAGTGTCATACCAAGTTTCACAGAAATAGAAAATTTGCCGTTGTTCCTGTCTATATTCAGTTATTTGTTCTAAGTATTTGTTAGGCAACTCCACTATTCTTCTGCTTTCCATAACTGCTTGACGTTTGTTTATTATTTTAAATTTAAATCCTGATTCTTTTATTCAATTCTGAAGAGTTTTGTCACAGGAACTCACGTTATGGCCGGAAGTATTCAACTTTTTCCTTATGATTTCAGTTGTAGGAATCTCATTGCTTTTGTAACAGTAGTATATTGTTTTTGAATGATTTTATCAGATGAAAGGCTAAAGGTTTTGGTAATCACCTAATTACCTAGTCACATCGCGTCTTGCGTTCATAAGGTTTGTTTTTGACTGTTTTACGTACAGTTGAGAAAGGAATTTCGGTCAAATCTGATGTTACTTGTGATAGTTTGTTTCCTTCGAAACCAAACTTGAGATATAGATTCTTATATACATTGAAACATACTCTCTGTGTTTCAGTATTGAACTGCATCCAAATCTCATTCAATGGTATCTCTTTTTCGCATTGTTCACCATCGCTATTGGAATCACTACACTGGAAAAAGTCTGCGTTGTTATCACACTCGTTGTTATTATTAGTACTTGTCTAAGGACGCCACATTTTAAACATATAACAAAAATTTTAAGTAATTATAACTGCAGCAATATCTAATTTCAACACTCAAATCAGTTTCTGAACTGAACACGACGGCGATAACCATCCCCGCATTCCCCGATTTCTATTCGTCATCGTAACATGACTTCAAATTTAATTTTATAGCCGATCATAAAACTCGGTTAGTAAAAATTATCCAATATGAACCGCCAGTTCTACAGTACACGTAGACTATTTCGCGGTCGGTTCATTTCTATGTATTGGTTTTTTTAGCCTTTGAGCGTGCCGCCAACTTTAAATATTCACAATATCGTTTACTTCGTCTATACCTTCATCTGACTCAAAATTAATAGTGACCAACAAATTCATACGATTAGATAATCTGGCAATCTGAAAGTAACAGAAATTTAAATGGATATTGGGCAAAATACGATTTATTATAAAAGTTTCAAGTTTGGCAAAGAGGCGACCAAATTTTATCAAACAAAAATTTTGGAATAGTTCTTGAAAAAATGAATCGTCATAATTTTTTATTACATCGAGAAAAAATTAGCAATATTAACCACACAACATACCTTAATTGAGAATACCACAGTTCTTTCATTGATCACTCTTCGATAAATGTTTTCCGTTCAGATTTTATGTGTTATGGTCGTAAAGTTATTTTGAAATAGTTGACCAGAAGGTTCATGCGTATAAGTGTTCGCTGCCGATTTTTTGCTGGACGTCGATAATTTGTTACCTCGAGAAAAGTAAGTCATTATGGCAAAGAAAACATGAAAAGCTGATAGACACTTCATGGACCGACATCAATTAAATCTATTTTTATACCTAGGATGATAGTGTGGGAACACTCTTGCGAGTCTTGTGTTTTTGCATCGATTCGTGTTTTAACTGTGGAAAGTCAAAATAGGTTTATATGAGTTGAATCGTTTTTGGGACGATATGATGTACCTTTGACTGTCAGATTCATTTCGGCTGTGTCGGATCCTAGCTCGTTCTCTGCTGTGAAGGTGTATTTTCCAGCATCCGAAGATTCCACGTCTTTGATAACAAGAGAGACACTTTCTTCATCTTCATACAGGATTCTGGAAAAACAATAGCATTTTTGACTAATTCTCTAAAATAATCTCCAGAAAATCAATGACTTTGTTCCAAAATACCTATTTCAAATTAATGTTTTGTGATTTGATATTATTGAATATTAAGTGCTTGTTACGATACTGTATAATTTTGAGTAAGTTTCGGTGTTAACAAAAAATAAAAATAACTTTGCACCAAAAACTTTGAAAATTATTTTACTCTTCAAAAAAATTGACCGTGGTTAACACCATAGTTGTGTAATTTGTAATTTTGCAGTATTTCAAAATGAACTGACGTATACAGAATGCTGTCTTTTTATCGTTTTAGCAAATTTTTTCTTTGTAGTCGCATTTAAAAAATGGGTAAAAAAATGAAACTCTACTTAGATGGCCATGACTTCAATTCTAGATGTATTTTTTAATGCTGAACAACTATTCTAGATAACATTTCCCGAGATTTTTCAAAATAAGAGTACTTTACTCTTTACTTTACGTGTGTTTTACTGTATTTTGTTGAGGCATATTACACCAGTCATTTAAGCTTAAATTAGGTAAGAATCTTGGAATTGGAGATACCCAGCTGTGAGTCTTTAAATACTTGTATATTGACACCCTAAAAGTTGTCTCAAAACAAAAATCGGTTTTTTGCGCTTTTTTTGTAAATATCTCATTTCCTATGGGTTTTTGCTATTTGTTTTCATTATCAATATTGTAGAATACAAAATTTTCTACAAATTCTGTTTAAAAAAAAATTTTCATACGGTGAACCGTTTTCGAGATAGAGGACGGAGAGCGCGTGGTCACAGGATCACTTTAGGTTAACCGGTGCCTTCGGTCGAAAACGCGTGGATCCATTGTTACTCTTGCAAAGAATTACTGTCAGCAAACAATTTGAAAGTAATTTTGAAGAATATCTTCAATATGAATTGAGTCCGTATCCAACAGCTCTATTTGATAATGATGGCATGAGAAAAACAACAAAATCGTCTTTGTATGACAACATGAGCCCAGTTGATTTTGTTCCCAATGAAAATAATGTGACGTTCATTATTGATGGCGGATTTCTTCTTCATCATGTTGTAAGGAGCATAGAAGATACTTTTTCTATTATTTTTGATAAATACCTACATGAATTATTTACAAAGGCATTACAGTTCCAAAATAATTGTTGTATTTGACGGATATTCAGACTACAGTAAGAACGTAAAAGCTATGGAGCAGCAGAGAAGAACTGCTGCACTTTCAAAAACGTATGAAGTCTGTTTCGATGAAACAATGGTTGTACCAGTTACTCAAGAAAAATTCTTATCAAATCGAAATAACAAAGATATGCTCATTAAAATAATAATTTTTTATTATTTCCTTGTTAAAAAGTACATTGTTATACGTACAGTGACAAGGAAAACGTTTGAGGGTAGGACACGTTACAGAGTATAATGTTTGTAGTAATAATAATAATTAATATGTGAATTGAAAAATTACAAGCTGCAAATATTACTACTAAACAAGCCAGAGATGATGCGGATGTTCTTATTGTTGAAACTGCAATTGAAGAATCAAAGTCTGAAAAAACTGCAGTTATAATAGGACAAGATATTGATTTACTTGTCATTTTAATTGGGCGTACACTGTCAAATGAACAAGAAATTTTCTTAAAAAAAGTTGGGAAAGGAAATGTAAAAACGGAGATATACTCGACTAAAAGTTTTGATAATTATCCTCATCCCAAAACACATATTTTATTTCTGCACGCATTAAGTGGATGTGACACAATTTCTGCGCTTTTTAAAAAGGGAAAAAAATAATTTTTAAAAGTTTTTGAGAAACTGACAAATTTGGATGAACTAGCTGCAGCATTTGAGGAAGAAAATTGTTTGGCCCAGAGATTATTAGAGAGTGGAACTCAAACCTTATTGGCAGTCTATAATGCTCCGAAATCTGTGAAAAATCTCGATCATCTCCGTTATATGCATTACGTCAAGTCTACAAAACTTTAGTCCATTTTTTACTTTTAATGAAAATAAATGTATTGAATGATATTTTTCAATAAAAAGAATAATTCATAATTTATTTGTTTTTTTCATCATGTAAGAAGTTATTAATTAGTTTGAAATTCAAATATAATTGCTATATTTTCATTAACAATTCTGTAATTACATGAGTAGGTAAGTGTTGTTAAATAAATTAATACTGAATAAAAAGTGGATAGGTTAGGAAAAAAATTATAAAATATAATATTATAGTTTATAAAAATTAATAAATATTTATAATCATTGATTTATTGATAGTTCATCAACTATATATGGCGCGTTTTCGACCGGAGGCACCGTTGACCTGAAGTGATCCTGTGACCGCGTGCTCTCCGCCCTCAATCTCGAAAACGGTTCATCGTATAAAAAAAGTTTTTGAACAAAATTTGTAGAGAATTTTATATTACACAATATTGATAATGAATACAAATAGCAAAAAACCCATAGGAAATGAGATATTTACAAAAAAAGCGCAAAATACCGATTTTTGTGACCTTTGGCCTTGAAATTTAATAGTTGCGTACACCCTACCATATGTAGGTTTTGAGACAACTTTCAGGGTGTCAATATACAAGTATTTACAGACTTACAGCTGGGTATCCCGAATTCCGAGGTGAACTTACTATAATGACTGGACTATGTTTAGTTCCAGGGAATGCACAAACTTTTATCAGGAATAACTTTTTGTTGAAAAATCCTTAATAAATAAGTTTTCCATATGTTGCAGACTTTGGGGATGACATTGTATATACATACATTTTTTAGCATAAACGTACTTACAAAAAGTTTTGAGGTAGGTACAAGTGCTATTTGTTTTGTTTACAGTGAGTTAGAGAGCCCGCACACGAGCCACATTTAGCGGTCGGATCGACCACACAATTGCAGTCGCATTCCAGCAAATTCAAGCCGACCATAAGAAATACTGTACTACACGTATACGGGAGTTCACAAAAGTCAAAACGGGCTTCTGCAGTCAACTTGCTGCTGATCTCCGCCAAGATGTCATCGCGGCATCCGCCGTACACTAACCACAAACTTGCAGTCGTTCACAACCGCGTACACCGTCGTGCACTTTTTCTCCTATTGGTCTCCCAGCGTTCAATTTTTAATTTAGAAATTCTAATTAATTCATCAAAAAAACTAATGGACATTCTGAAGTAATTAAAAAAATGTTTTTCGTCTTGCCGGAGTTGTCCGGTTGTTGCTTGTATTTTATTTCATTGTAATTTCAGTTTTTTGCTTGATAAAATTGGTTTCTTCAGCTAATCTTTTTAATTTCTATACAGCTTCTTTCATGGATTTCAAATCTGTTTAAAAAAATCTGTTTAAAATCTGTTTTTTCCGTTAACCAGCTGTCGCACCCTTACGAACGACAACCCTCAGAAGTAGAAACTTGTGCGAGCTAAGGATTAACGAGGTCTTACCTTTTAACGTGTGATTCCTAACACTAACATGATATCATATTAGACAATGGAAGTCCGTACTGATGAAACGCACCACGAAACATTGTCAACCACCTTCAAACAAAATATAAAAATTTCCTTCCTGTTGTCGCGCAACCATAAGTGGATGTATCCAAAACGATCGTACGTTCCTACGTCTTCTCCTTCTCCTCAAAATAAGAAGTAGTAGTGCTTCTTCTTCGGAATCCATATTGAAACTGGCACTAAACTCTGATACCACAAAATATATATGTCAGTTGGCTCAACTGCAAGTGCGGTTTATATGACCGCAAATCGACCACAAAAATATGGTTGGGTCAACCACGAAGTGCAGTCAACGTGGCCACAATGTTGTGGTTGCCTCAACTGCAAATATTTGGTCCGTGTACGGCCGGACTTGGGAAAATCAATTTGATTACAAAATTGAAATTTCAACAGAAAGCTTTCGTTAGATTCTTTTTCACAACTTTCGACGTGGATTATCTCAACAAGAATGTGTCGATGAACTCTGTTTTTTGTATGGCTATATAGCACCATAAAAAACCACAGTATATTGCTGGTATCCATTGTATTTATGTGATGATTGTCAGACCAATGACTACTTCTCTCTCTCTCTCTCTCTCTATTTTAGATGGTCGTTGCTTCTTATCTTCAGGCGCATGTGACCAATGCTCCTCCTGTTGGTTAACAGGAGCTTCGTCGGGGGACGCAGCGGTCTTGCACAAAGCAATGCTGCCACCCATTTTTTTCTAACTTTATATATATACAACACTAGTTTTTTTTTAACATAAAAACAATTTCATTTTTTGAAGTCGCCTCCTACTTGTGAGACCTTTTGGTAATTTTTCACATATATAGCCCCATTTACGTGGTTATCCGAACCACTCCGGCCTGGATACCGGCGTGAATAAAGGGGGCCACTTATTCATCCCTTTTTCAGACACTCCACATTTCAATTTTAATACAACATAACACAAAACGGAGTCCCACGATAGCACATGGCATCCGCGTACCTTCTTTGTGGACGGACGTTATCAGCACGTCCGTTCACTAGCACGGCCACCACGGAACTCCCAATGACTACTTATGATACAATTGCCTGGTGGCCGTAGACTTCACAGAAAACGGCCCAGGCAAAGATCTCTGGCTCACAGAGATAGGCTTGTCTGGCCATCAGTGGTGCCATCAGTACACACCGTCAGCGGCCACGGAGATCCTTCTAGATCTACCTGGATTGCATATAGACTTGTGCACATTGCCAATTGCACAAATCAATTCAATGCAGAGTGCAACAGACTGTTGGTTGACATTGGAAGTCACAGCATTCTAGAAATGACCTCTGACTTTATGCATCTAACTGTCAACTACGAACTGCCTTATAAAGTACTGTTCCCGATTAGAGAGGACTGGATCCTCCGGGAGAAGGAAATATTAAGAGCAGATAGTTGTTGGTTCACAGATGGATTAGAAAGACCCTCTGGTTCGGGTGCAGGTGTTTTCCGTCGCACACCCAGGACAGAGATATCAAGGTACCTAGGAACCTATGTGACTGTATTTCAAGCGGAAATTCAACGGAGAGATAGGAGGAATCCAACCTCATACACAAGTCAATGAAGATATTCTAGGACAGCCAAGCGGCGTTGGAAGCTCTTGGCTTCTACCGAGCAACGTCTAAATTGGTAGCAAATTGTCAAAAACGACTCTCCCCAATAGGAACACTTAACAGATTGTTTCTGGTCTGGATTCCTGGCCATACTTGCTTGTAAGGCAATGAAGTTGTTGACTCCCTTGCGAAGGAGAGTGATGCAAGCAGCTTCATCGGACCAGAATCTGTCATCGGCGTCGCCTTAGGCTTTGCCAAACAAACATTGAACACCTGGATGGCAAGAAGATTCATGGACTTCTGGCAGAATCTTCTAGGATTGGCTCACTCCAAAGCGTTTATTTACCCTTCGAAGCTTGACACCAAACAGTTGTTGGACTACAGTAGGAATGAACTACGATAGATAGATAGATAGATAGATAGATAGAGAGATAGATAGATAGATAGATAGATAGATAGATAGATATATTTATTTGACAACTTCACACTTGAATGTTTGTTGCAAGTCAGTTAAAATGTACATAGATAAAGAAAAAAACTAGTCACAAGTTAAAAATATTGGATAATAAATTGTGAATAAAATGAAAGATAATTTTGAACATTACAAAAATCAGTCTAAAATTTTTAAAAGTGTCAAAAAACAAATATTATGTATAAACATGAGCTTCACATATCAGATGAAATAAAATCAAATCTAGATCGGCATAATTGAGGTACTTAAATAATCTTGAGTACTATAAAAATAGTTTTCCAGGAGAATTGTTCTGACTCTGTTTTTGAAGGAACTTTGTTTGAGCACTTTGAACGAATTAGGAAGATGATTGTAGAGATTGATATTTAATGAATTTTTAATAGACCTTGTGAGTTTGTATCAAGGCTGTATGAACAGATCTGGATTTCTTGTAGCATGATGATGAATATCCTGATGCTGCAAATAGATTGATTTATTTTTATGGATTCCAAGTAATTGACTATATATGAATAGCGATGGTAGTGGTACTATACCCATTTTTTGAAAAGCAGCCTACAGTGATCTCTATAATTGGCATTTATCAATATTCCGACTGCTTTTTTCTGAAGTCTGAAGATTTTAATGGAGTGAGAGGAATTAACCCACGAAACTATGCCATAATTCATATGCGAGTGGAACAAAGCAAAATATGAACTTCTAAGGGCATCAAGAGACAATACACTATTGAGCTGTCGAAAAGCAAATATACTCTTACACAGCTTCTTACTCAGTTCATCAATGTGTGCATACCATTATAAATTCCGGTCAAGAGTGAGTCCTAGTAGTTTCGCAGTATCATCGCCAGTTTCAGTGGTTTCAGTATTTGAGGCCATAAACAAGACCTTCTGGGTCTTGCTTTCATTTAATTTCAACTGATTTGTTGTGAACCACAGAGACGCCTGTCTCAGAGTATCATCAGTGATTGATGGTAATTCGATTATGTTTTTCTGAGACGTTATTAGAGTTGTGTCATCTGCGAAAACAACACATTCATCTGGTGACATAAAATGACCAGAGTCTTTGAAATATATCAAGAATAGCAATGGTCCCAGAACGGATCCCTGCGGTGCACCATTCTTAATAGTTTTATTGTCAGACATGTTTCCATTCACACACACAGATTGGGTTCTGTTACATAAGTTTGACTGAAATAAACTGAGTGGTAGCCCCCTCACTCCATAAAACTCCAACTTTTTGAACAGAACATCTTGCGAAACACAGTCGAATGCTTTAGAGATATCACACATGGTTAATATAACGTGTTCACCTCTCTCAAGACCCTCGATAACCAGACTCACAGTTTTTCAAATTGCATCTGTTGTTGATCTACCCGCTCTGAATCCGTATTGATCTTCACTAAATAATTTGTTATTGATAAAAAAGTTCACGAGCCTGTTCTTCAAAATACTTTTAAAGACTTTTCTTAAAACGGGAATGATTGATATTGGTCTATAGTTATCAACCAGAGACCTGTCTCCTGTTTTAAAAAGAGGCAACACCTTTGTACATTTAAACATGTCTGGAAAACACCCTTTTTGTATACACGAGTTGAATAAAAATATCAGAGGATCTATAATTGCTTCAATTATACCCTTGATCATTGCACTGTTCATACCGTAAATATCTAAGCAAGAAGAATTTTTCAAGGATATCAATTATTTCTGATGGGGTTACAGGTTCAAGAAAGAATGAAGAACATGATGATTTAGCACCATTGAGTGAATCATTCGAAGTGAATTGGACTTCGGGTAGTTCTGAAATAACATTTTCTGCTATATTAATGAAGAATTCATTAAAAATATCTTACAGGCCTTCTTACAGGTCATTGTCATTTGAATATCATTTGCAGAAACTTGGACTGTCGAAAGACAGTGTGTGTCGCCTCTTATTGGAAAACGATGAAACAGCAGAGCACATACTTTGTGCCTGCCCCGCAGGGGACCGAAAAAAACACTACGTAAAAAAATGGTACCGTTGAATCACACGTTAAAAGGTAAGGCCTCGTTAGTCCTCAGCTCGCACAAGTTTCTCAACTTCTGAGAGTTGTCGTTCGTATGGGGACGACAGCTGATTAACGGACAAACAGATTTTTTCAATACCCCAAAATGTATCAATCGTTGAAAGAAAGACTCGCGTCAAGTGATACGGAAATTATTGAACAGTTCGACCGTGGTACTTCAGAAGACGTGTATGAAATCGCGACAGGTGACGAATCATGGATATATGCGTGGAAGCAAATGGTCACCTATTTCTTCGGAGAAATTCGTAAAACTAACCGCCGAAGACGAATATTTCTCCATCATGACAATGTGAGCTCTCATCTCGTCAATCAGGTGAACTGAATTGATGACTTATCCAACGTACAGTCCTGATTTGACACCCAATGAATTCTTCTAGTTACTGAATATCAAAGGTAAACTGCGTGGTAAACAATTTACGGTTGCCGAAAAAGCGGTTGAAGCGTTCATAAACCATGGTTTGGAGGAATTCAATTCAATTAAATTCAATTTTATTTGGAATATGTTAATATACAATTTATTAATATTATGGTTGGGACCACTTGGAGTTTGAGGAAAGCAGCCTAAGCGCAGGTGGCTTGTAATGTGCTTCCGTCTGTCTCCCCGTGGAAGTACTTTAAAAATATATCAGGCACAAAAGTAATAGAAGATTAAATAAATGTTGCAGTTGTATTAGTGAATAGACAGAGGAAGCTGGTATATTTTATGAGAATAAGTACCTATAATTATCTATACATCTAGGTTTATATAATATTGGAAATAGGTACACATATACTGAAAGACACATTGGAAGATTAGGAAATGTACTGAGTGATATTTCTGTTATTGGGTATGTTTGAATAAACTGTTTATACGGGTATTATTTACAATTATGAATTCTTTTGTATTTTTTTATACTTTAAAAATGTGGTATTTATCTTTATTTCAAGGGAAGCATGTTATACAGTTTTGGAGCGAAATAGTAGACTGAACGTTGGGTATGATTTTTTTGTAAAGGGGTATATCAATGGATAAATTATGTACATTTCTGCTGTACTTTGTATTTGCCTTAGAGTAATTGATATTGTTTGAGTATATCCATATAAGAACTGGTGTGCATACAAACTTCTTATATCAAGCAGATTAGTTTCAGAATAGAGTTTTTTTGTATCAAATTGTCTGTTTTTTTTTAACATTATTTTTAAAACTGTATGCTGGAGCACCTGTACAATATTTAGCACATTTGTTTGAAGGTGATTGACAATGTTTCATGATGAATTTCACTAGTTCGGACTTCCATTATCTACTATATAAAATGATTTGAAATCCCTGAAACAAGTAAAAAAGGATAATTTAAAATGGATATCATCTCTCGGAGGAATCAGTCCAGTCATCACCCGAAGACGAATGTAGATACCAACAATCGAAACGTCGTGAACTAACGTGACTTGGAATCTCTACACTTTTTTATTATTTTCTTTCTTCATTCCTTTAATTTTTATTTATGCAATTATAATATTTTTACTTATAGGTTATTTCACTATCATTTCATTTCAGGTTTATTGTTGCTTAATATAATTGTTATTTTCAGCTATTCTCTTTAATTATTCTTTTTTACTTGTTTCAGGGATTTCAAATCATTTTATATAGTAGACAATGGAAGTCCGAAACAGTGAAATGAAAATGGACAGCTGAAAATAACAATTATATTGAGCAACAATAAACCTGAAATGAAATGATAGTGAAATAACCTACAAGTAAAAATATAATAATTGAATGAATAAAAATAAAGGAATGAAAAAAGAAAATAATAAAAAGTGTAGAGATTCCAAGTCACGTTAGTTCACGACGTTTCGATTGTTGGTATCTACAATCGTCTTCGGGTGATGACTGGACTGATTCCTCCGAGAGATGACTATTCATAGGTTGTTGAAATACTTTCACTTATCTCTGCTTTCCATTTTCCGCTTCACTGATTCCGTGAGAGATGACCGTTTTGGCGAGAGTTGGCCATTTTTCGTTTGATGATGGGTTTCCATATGTTTCGTATTTCTACGCTGGCCTGGCTGAATACGTTGTTGGACAACATGTATGCGGCTTCCTTGAATTTTCTCCTAAACCAATGTTCCTCTCTGTGCAAGATCTTAGCTTGGGACCACTCGATGTTGTGTTGATAGGTCCAAACATGGTCTGCTATTCCTGATTTGCTGGTTTCCCTTCGCTGTGTGTGCTTCTTGTGCTCGGCAATGCGAACATTCAATGGCCTCTTAGTTTCACCAATATAGGATTTTTCGCACTCACAGGGTATCCGGTAAATGCAATTCTTGAAATCGCAGTCCGCGTTTGGGGGCCTGGTTTTCGTGAGGCTGCTACGGATAGTGTTACCGGATCTGAAACAGGTTCTGATGTTGTACTTGGAACCAATTCTTCTTATCCTCTCCGACAATCCTCTGAAGTAGGGAAGTGCAAGCAATGGTTGTAACGGCTTCTCTTCCTTGCGAGGCTCCTGCTGTCTTTTAGACGAAGTCTTTTCTACCATCGCTTTGGAGTATCCATTCCGCTGAAGATCATTTTTGATGATGTGTAGTTTCTTCTCGAGACCTTCCTTTGTATTACAGAGACAGCAGGAGCCTCGCAAGGAAGAGAAGTTGTCACAACCAGTGCTTGCACTTCCCTACATCAGAGGATTATCGGAGAGGATAAGAAGAATTGGTTCCAAGTACAACATCAGAACCTGCTTCAGATCCGGTAACACTATCCGTAGCAGCCTCACGAAAACCAGGCCCCCAAACGCGGACTGCGATTCCAAGAATTGCATTTACCGGATACCCTGTGAGTGCGGAAAATCCTATATTGGTGAAACTAAGACGCCATTGAATGTTCGTATTGCCGAGCACAAGAAGCACACACAGCGAGGGGAAACCAGGAATAGCAGACCATGTTTGGACACATCAACACAACATTGAGTGGTCTCAAACTGAGATCTTGCACAGAGAGGAACATTGGTTTAGGAGAAAATTCAAGGAAGCCGCATACATGTTGTCCAACAACGTATTCAGCCAGGCAAGCGTAAAAATACGAAACATATGGAAACCCATCATCAAACGAAAAATGGCCAACTCCCGCCAAAACGGTCATCTCTCACGGAATCAGTGAAGCGGAAAATGGAAAGCAGGGATGAGTGAAAGTATTTCAACGACCTATAAATAGTCATCTCTCGGAGGAATCAGTCCAGTCATCACCCGAAGACGATTGTAGATACCAACAATCGAAACGTCGTGAACTAACGTGACTTGGAATTTCTACACTTTTTATTATTTCTTTCTTTCATTCCTTTATTTTTATTTATTCAATTATTATATTTTTACTTGTAGATTATTTCACTATCATTTCATTTCAGGTTCATTGTTGCTTAATATAATTGTTATTTTCAGCTATTCATTTTTAATTATTCTTCTTTACTTGTTTCAGGGATTTCAAATCATTTTATATAGTAGACAATGGAAGTCCGAACTAGTGAAATTTAGCACATTTTCAAACATTCCACCAAACACTGTGATACAATATCGTATAACTGACTCAACAAGAGATTTGTAAACAATAATTAAGCTTTTTTTTGTGAGTATATCCCTGAGGTCATACATTTTATAGCTAAGATGTCTGAGTCTTTTTACTATATATTGCAAATGTTCATCCCATCTCAGATGTTGGTACAATATGGACCAACATGGAAAAACTTCTTTGACAAATGGTTCGAACGAATGCAAAAGTTTAGCGATCATTCAAGGAATATTTCGAAAAACAATAACGACATTTTCATCAAGAAATGCTTGTTATAATTTGCTATTCCTGAAATATAAATAGTACCCTATGGACATTACACAACATTAAAACATGTATTGAACAGAAGTCATTTCTTGTGGGGAATCAATTAATATGCTCAGATTTTTCCAATTCTGAGGACGGAGGCAGATTTCAGCGGTCAAAACGTTGAGATTGATTTTATTTATGTTAGGCAAAATTATTAAATACAAGTTACTGATGAATATAACTTTTTTTTGTGAAAAATACTTTAATTTCATGAAGTAACTTATTGCGTTGAACTAAAAAGTTTGACCTTTCTACATGTGAATAAGTTTCAAATGTTTTCAGAAAATTTTGAAAATTTACTCAATAAGGAAATCGGACTGTAATTTTTTAAATCTCCGGCACTTTCACATGCAGTTCTGACTGATTTTAGAGAACTTCTGCTTAAAACAGAGCAACAACAATTTGTAAAATGAGGTAATGAAATATCAGTTTCACTCACTTGTGTTTTTTAGTTGACTCAATCGTCTTCCCCTCATGCTTGAATGTAATATTCGGTTTGGGGTAGCCCTTCACCTGCAGCTCCAACATGGCGGATCCTCCCACGTTGACGATGGGGTCCTTCTTGATAACGATAAGCGTAGGCTTCTCTGGTTCTCTGAACAGCTGGTTAACGGTTCCGTGGACAGTCAGCTCTGCGCTGCAGCTGATGTGGCCTCTGGAGGTTTGAGCCACGCAAGTGTAGAGACCCACGTCATCGGGCCGAACCTTCTGGAAGACCAAAGCGAGAGAGTCTTCGTCATCGCCCATGAGGACTTTGAATCGTTCCTCTGGCTCGAAGGGCACTCCGTCTTTCTTCCAGTGGAAAACGGGTTTTTCTCCGGGTGGGAGGGTTTCTCCTTCCGGCATATCATCGAATACGTGCTTGTTTTCTGGAAGGAACATCAGTTGTGTCATTAATTCAGATAGAATGAATATAGTTAGAAAAACTAAAAAACACGCTTTTGAAGAACATCGAACTGAAAAGTAAAAAAAAAAAATAATTAAGCTTAAAACAATAACGAACCAAAAATGCCAAAGCGCCCACGCTAGAAATTATACTTAAAAAAGGAAAATTATTTTCCACAAATGAATTATATCGTAAAGCTAACGTAATGAATACTAAACAAATTTATATATACCACTGTATTCAATGGATGATGAAAACCAAAACCTACACATATACTAGTCATTCCTACAACACGAGGTCTATTTCTAATAATCTAGTGTCTGTTCCATTTTACAAAAAGTCTTTACCACAACGATTCATAACTATATATATATATATATATATATATATATATATATATATATATATATATATATATATAAATAGATAAGTACTCTTTGATCATTCCCATATTGATTTCAATTTAAGAGCCACCGGTATACAGCTGTTTCAGCCTATTGGGCATCGTCAGTACCAGGCAGGCGGTCCTCGATTGAAGACAAAGTGAGGAAAAACCAAGAAAGTACTTGATAAAAATAGCTGCGTAAACGCAAGCGAAACATAAGTGGAACCACCTATTGGTGTGACACCCAAGTCAACGTGCCAAGTTTTATGTCAGTGTTGGTGGTTTGACCAATCAACCGACAACTGCGGTAGCAGAAATTTGGGAAGCTAACCTGAAATGCCATCGGAAAACGAATCCACATGTTCCTAGAAATGATATGAAATCTAGAAAGGTTAATGCAGAAAAGCTGCTGGAAAATAATTCCATGAAAATCAAAAATTATACTTATTTTTGATTTGGGTATTTCAGTCAATATCTGCGGGCTATGGAAATACTATTTTTTGTTATTCAAGCTTTCGAAAAGTATATTTTTCTCCTTTATCAAGAATATCTACAAAATGAAGATCATGTGAACATTATACAGCAATAGATATGTTACAAAAACTCACCAAAGTTAGTATAAAATATAAAAAAGGTATACAAATCCAAACATAAAACGAAAAGTCAAATGCAAAATTTGACGTTGAAAATTTTGTTACAGCACCAGAGAAAATGTGATTATTATAATATTAACACATATAGTGAGTGAAAAATTATTCGTAATATGATTTATCAAAAGTTAAAATAATTTAAACAAAAAATCAGAAATACAAAATTTAAGTCAAATTTACAATTATATTTTAACTTTTGATAAATAAAATTTAACAAATAATTTCAATATCATATTACGAATAATTTTTTACTCACTATATGTGTTAATATTATAATAATCACATTTTCTCTGGTGCTGTAACAAAATTTTCAACGTCAAATTTTGCATTTGACTTTTCGTTTTATGTTTGGATTTATATACCTTTTTTATATTTTATACTAACTTTGGTGAATTTTTGTAACATATCTATTGCTGTATAATGTTCACATGATCTTTATTTTGTAGATATTCTTGATAAAGGAGAAAAATACACTTTCCGAAAGCTTGAATAACAAAAAGTAGTATTTCCATAGCCCGCAGATATTGACTGAAATACCCAAATCAAAAATAATTTATAGTTATATATATATATATATATATATATATATATATATATATATATATATATATATATATATATATACTGTGTAAAACATGTCAATATCACCATACATACATAGTATTGAAACTAATAATCTTCTCTCTCTCTTTCTCTCTCGCTCTACTATTGCAGTTTTTTTTCTTCCATTTTGATTGTGTCTACCAAACAATATTATTTTTAAGGTAGGTATTTATTTAAATTCAATTTAAGATTTTTTTCTTTGTAAAATGACTCTCTAGGACAGAGGGAGTTGTAATACAAGCCATAGGCTTAGACACTGCACCTAGTGCATAAAATCCTATGTGTGTGTGTTACCACACAACCGACTTGTCCACTGGCCTAGTTTACAGTTTCTTCCATGCTCCTTCAGCCTTGTTTCCACGAATCATTTGGTCGTTCCGATGTATACCTTCCCACAAGTGCGATGTTCCCTTGCTGGTGAGGCTTTGTTGCATCTCCTTGGTAGGTTTGAAAACCGGTTTAATGTTGTGTTTCCCTAATAGTTTTCCAATTCTGTATGTGATTCTAGGATATATGGTAGATACACACACGTGCAACCACTTGAGCATTCTCCCTGTTTTGAACCGTGGAACTCTTATCTTGAGGAAGAACTGGAACATCGTCAAGAGACCTTGAGATTGAAACTGAAAATTTCCACGGTTCAAAACGGGGAGGAGGCTCAGATGGTTGCTCTGAGTCACATACAGAATTGAGGGTACCGAATGAGAAAAAAATCACTGATATCTTATTCAGAATGCATAGAAGGAAATATATATTTCAAAATAATAACCTCTCCTAATTACCTACACGGTAGGTTGTGGTAAAAGTCTGTCGCGAAACAACTACTTCCCCGGCTAATACCACGCTGGATATTAAATTACCACACCCTACTGTATAGGTAGTTAGGAGAGATCATTATTTTGAAATATTTATTTTCTTATACGTATGTATCTCTCCTTGATAGTTTTCACTTTTGATTTCTAAATATCAAAACAGTTCTTGAATACATATGAAACTTCACTCGACGTAATAGAAGAGGAAAAAAGTAAGTTCGGAAGTTACGGTCATTTTTTAGATAATCGGTTGCCCGAATATTCGATTTGTTCAAGTCTCTCCTGTCTCAAGCAGTCAGTTTCAGTTTTTCAGTTTCATTGCATCAAGGACCCCATGAATATAACTTTCATTTCAATTATTTTGAACGTACCTGAGACCGTAACGGTGGCTTCAGATGAGGCTTCTCCAAATTTGTTCGTGGCTACACATTTGAAAAGACCTGCGTCAGATTTTTTCACCACAGGGATGACCAGTTCATAGAAACCTCTATCGGAGTGTTCTCTGATGATTTGATAACGTTCATCATTCTCTTGTATTTTCTTTCCCTCTTTGAAGCTGTAAAATCGAGTATTTGTTCAGTATTGTATCCAGGAAAATTATGCCAGTATTCCAGGAATAACTACATCAAAGTTCGGAAACAATTTTGAAGAGTCTAACTGATCGGTTAGTAAATAATCATGCTGATGAAACTTGTATTTTCAGAGGTTGGTAATTTACTTACAATGATACTTCTGGATTAGGTTCTCCTGCAATTTTTACCATAAAACGAAGATATGTGTCTTCCAGTAACTCCGCGTTTTTCATCGAGACCAAAAATTCAGGTTTATCTGTGCTTGCCCGTGTTGTCCGTTCTTCTGTTGTAACTGTAATGAGGTCTTTTAGTTGTGGAAGTACTACATTACTCTAAAACGACACAAACTCCGAGATGGTTACCTCGAAAAAAATTTAATATGGCCAGGGTCTTCTAACAAAAGTTTACGGCAGGTAAAATTCCATTTTTGTTGAACTTTTATGTGACTTCATATACAGGGTGTAACATAAGTACGTTAAAATGTTCAAGTGATGTATTTCTGAGACAATTTTGAGAAAAAAAAGTCTAAAAGTCTATACGAACTTCTGTCCGAAAATGCTACGTTTCTGAGATACGGGGTGTTGAAATTGAATTTTTTTGTTCGCTTTTTTAAGATAACTATCGCAAAAAATAAGTTATTTGCACGAAATTCGATACCCGGTTTTTTTTTGACGTGGGAAATCATAATTTCGTATTCATTTTCATGTAACATCTAGACGGCGCTATTTCAAATTGCCCTAACTTTTTTGACAGTAAACTTTTGGTACTTTTCATGAAAAAACCTAATTCCCACACCTTTTCCAGGTAAAAAAGGTACACTTCCTCAACAACGCTGGTGGTGATCGTTTTAGAAATATTTAAAATTTTCTATATCGATGCATATTACTTTATAGCCAAATTTGATTTCAATAATTTTTGTCACTCTCCGCTTGCAAATTAAGGTAATTAAATCGAGTAGGCTATGAAAGTTTGTTTATAAAAATAGAAGTTCGCTGTCACATTTTCAACTATTAATTGACAAATTCACAGTTCGGAGTTTATAAAGGGTTTTTTTGGTACCATGACCGACTTTACGGATGCTGAAATGGCTGATATGGTTTTTGCATACGGCTTGGCTGACGGAAATTCAAGCGAGGTCAGACGCATCTATCAGGAAAGGTATCCCCAACGCGTGACTCCTTGTGCAGCGACATTTGCGAATCTTTTCCGGCGACTTTCTGAATCTGGAAGCTTTGAAACAAATTCTGCAGTAGGACGGCCACGGACTACACGAACTGTAGATTTGGAGGAGGCGGTTCTCGAAGTAATTAGTGAACATCCAGAGACAAGTACAAGAAAAATTAGTCAAACTTTAAATGTGACTCACATGACAGTTTACAGAATTTTAAAGGAACAGCCATTATATCCTTATCATATTTAGCGTGCCCAGGCACTTACGCTACGTGATTTCCAACCACGTATCGAATTTGCTCAATGGCTTTAAAGAAAAACAACATCCGCAAATTTTATCGGAAATCCTCTTCACAGATGAGGCTAATTTTTCAAAAAATGGTATCATGAACTCTCATAACAACCACATCTGGCGGAACATAATCCACATGCGATAACGCAAACTCATTTCCAAGACAGATTCTCTTTTAATGTATGGGTAGGCATAATTGGGGATCATTTAATTGGGCCCTATTTTCTCCCCTTACGTTTGAATGGTGATGCTTACCTAGATTTTTTTGAACACGAGCTTCCCCAACTTATGTGATAGCAAGAAATTTTTCAGACGTAGCATATCCCCAACGATGGATAGGAAGAAGAGACACTGAGCATTGGCCCCCGAGGTCACCAGACCTCAATGCCGTCGTTTTTCTTTTGAGTACATCTAAAATCACTAGTTTATGCTAGCCCCATTGAAAACGAGGAAATGTTGAGGGATCGCATTATAGCTTGCTGCAAAACGATAAGAAACACTCCGGGCATTTTTCAACGGGTGCGGAATTCTTTGATGAGGAGAGCAGAAGCTTGTATTACTGTTGGGGGTCGTCACTCTGAAGAGATGTTGTTAAAGTTGTTTCGTTCAATTTTTATATGTTTATTTTCCCAATAAATAACATAGTACTTCTTCGAATTGTTTTTAATTTGGATTGAATAAGCAGTTCGATAATGCTCAGTTTAGAAGAAGTCTGTACGGGTATTCTGCGTATAAAGTTTGATGAAAATAACTTCACTTAGCGCCCTAGGAGCTAAGTAATATGCATCGATATAGAAAATTGTAAATATCTCGTAAACGATCACCTCCAGCGTTGTTGAGGAGGTGTACTTTTTTTTACTTGGAAAAGGTGTGGGAATTAGGTGTTTTCATGAAAAGTACCAAAAGTTCACTGTCAAAAAAGTTAGGCAATTTGAAATAAATAATGACAGCGCCCGCAGCGCCCTCTAGATGTTACATGAAAATTAATACGAAATTATGATTTCCCACGTCAAAAAAACTCTGGGTACTGAATGTCGTGCATATAACTTACTTTTTGCAAGAGTTATTTTCAAAAAGCGAACAAAAAAATTCAATTTCAATACCCCGCATCTCCTAAACGGAGCATTTTCGGACACAAGTTCATATAGACTTTTTTTTAAAAATTGTCTCAGGAATACGTCACTTGAATATTTCAACGTACTTATGTTACACCCTGTATAAAATACGATGTGGTTTATTCTAACTGAAAAAGTAGGAACATTTCATATTATCAGTCCCAATGTTTGATGAACTTAGATATTGTTTGTAGAGTATAGGGGGGAATCCCCTAACGCCAAAATGGTTTAGATATGAAATATATACTTTTGGCGACTTAATACCTGGTCACTTAATACCTGACAAAAATTAGTCTCTTAACGTCAGAGAGTTGGCCTGTTGGGCATCGTCAGTACCGGGGCTGAAAGAGCTGTCTACCGGTAGCTTTTGAATTGAAATCAATATGGAAATGATCAAAATAGTACTCATTTGTATATCTTTTGATATACAAATATATATATATATATATATATATATATATATATATATATATATATATATATATATATATATATATATATATATATATATATATATATATATATGAAATCTGAAGTTTTCACGGATAGGAATATGCTGAACTGGTTTTTCCGGGTATTTGATCCGTGTATGTGATATTATCTCTAATTTCACCGACGTTTCGACAAAATCTCATTTGTCATTATCAAGGTGTGCTGTTACGTGTTCAGAAGTTTGTTGACCTTGCTCAACTCACTTCTTACTATAATGGTAAAATGGTATTCGTTACGTGTTCAGAGATAGAGTAGTCCATAAACCCTCTGAAGTTTTCACGGATTTCATATTCAATACCTTAACGGGGAGATGAGGTCAACTAAGAAGAAGAAGAACGCAGGTTAAACTCAACAACATTTAAATAGTAGGTAGTAGAGGGTTTATGGACTACTCTATCTCTGAACACGTAACGAATACCATTTTACATTATAGTAAGAAGTGAGTTGAGCAAGGTCAACAAACTTCTGAACACGTAACAGCACACCTTGATAATGACAAATGAGATTTTGTCGAAACGTCGGTAAAATTAGAGATAATATCATATACACGGATCAAATACCCGGAAAAAACCAGTTCATATATATATATATATATATATATATATATAAATATATATATATATATATAATATATATATTATATATATATATTATATATATATACCAGAAGGTCTGAAAAGTTCGTTGACACAGTTGGCACTTCTGGTATTGAATCTATATGATTTTCAGTTAACCCTAACCTTCAAAAGACACGTGTTTTTGGTGAGAAAAAATACTGTTTTTGGATTTGGAAACCATTTTGTTTTCCTTGTTTCGCAACGAAAACGTTTCATATTTCATAAAATCCTCATTGTACCTATATGGAAAATTGGCAACTCGAGCGATACATTTTTCACAAATATCAATGCTAAATGAACCCAATTGATAATATTACCTCCCATATACATTATTTTTCTATGAGGATGTTCAATATTTCATATGCAGATTTTTTTTTCAATAATGGTGTTAAAATTATCAAGATACAAGCATTATATGGAATTTCATTGAATAAAACTTTGATACTCCATATATACAGGTGAATAATTTTAAAATGACCAATGCAGTAATATCTAAAAATTTCATCCGTAACATTATTTCCTAATCGCATTTGATTTGTAACACCGTATATTGTTTGAAGCATTAGTACGAACGCAACTATATTGAAAATCATTATTTATATCCCGGAAAAACAAAAGAGATTACATTTTTTCAGAAGACAAAAATCGATATTCTCTGCACAAAAAAATCGTTGTACATGGCGCTATTCAGTTGTTTCTAGGGTGAGAAATGTGATATTCAGAAACAATTGAAAACCTATTTCGGTTCGACCGGAAATGAACCCAAGACAAGAATTTTGAGTATAACCCTGTATATTTTTTCAGGTCATTCAATAAAATATGAAAACCTCTTTCCGAAGATATTACACAAGTGACCAATTTTTTTTTAAATGGTATATGTGTCATTTTCTGCTCATTCATTATGGTGGTCATTATTATGAAGTAATCTATGGAAATATGGAAAACAATTTGATGTAGTTGAGAAGCAGAGGCTCATTTGAGAATGGAAATTGAAGAATTAATCAAATCACGAATATTGTATTTGACCTTTTAAAATTTTTACTTCATTTTTCTCAAAAATTTTAGCCGGGAGTCCTATTTTTTTATAACCTCCTGTATCATAGAAATGTCTGACACTATTCGATGAATATTTCTGTGACAGTTGAAATTTGCATTATTTTATTCAGTCAAGAATTCATAAAAAGTACGTATGTTTATTAAGGAAAATATTCATTCAACTAGAAAAATCCTGTTTCAAAATTTACTATATCGCTCATCTTCGTCATCAACAGTTTCGACTTTATGAGGGCTGTACAATAACTTATCAATCCCAGTTTTACGGGGGTGGTACAATAATTAACCAACTAGACTATATATAATATATACGAGGGGTACTCCACAAGTAGGTAGTTGTTAGTAAACACTCCGATGATTAGGTTACATGAGAGGTAGAAAAGAACTCTGAACAAGCGCAAATGCTACTAACGTTCATGCACAACAAGCTGTGCTGAGCACGTGGTCTTCCCGTTCTTGTTCTGCGCCACTGCCGTATAAATCCCCGCGTCTTCTTCCTTCACCTGCTTGATGACCAGCTTGAACTCGTGACCCTTATCGCAAGCCGTGGCCTGAATCCTCCCAGAGAGATTATCGTCTTCGTTGAGAGTTTTGTTGTCCTTCAGCCAGATGAAGGAGTCCGGCTGGGCGCTCAAAGATATTTCGAAGTGAGCGGTTTCTCCAGCTAGTGTTAGAAAAGTAATAATTTGACTACGTGGTTCTGATCATCGAGGTACAACAAAAGTGTTGACTACGTTTGGGTCATTATTATGGAATGGCAAGTATTGTTGAGTGCTATATACGTGCATGGTAATTTGGCAAATAACAGACTGAATAAATGACAACTAATTTGACAGATGTGGCTTCAACGAGATGGCTGCAAGGCCCTATATAACACCAATAGTGCCAGTTTCGCCCTAGTGACATTTGTAGGATATCTTGGGGAAGTCCTAGGAAGTCAAAAAACTGTATTATTTATGTTCCTCAGTGATACTGTTTTTGATTCACTTTCTTCATCTTCTCGACAGAGATGGAACGCCCTGTCTTCCAACATTCCAAGTTTATTTAATTGCTGCCGATGACAGTAGTAGGCCTACAAGATAACGTAGGTCATTCCTGATGTAGGTAGGTCTAGAGTAAGTGGGTCTATTCAACCCTCCACCGCAACCCATAAGGGTTTATTGTGGCTCACACCTACTCACACTCGAAACCGATTAGTTTGTATGGTGAATGGTCTTTGTCAGATGGTGAGAGTACTAATCTGCCGAAGTCAAAGAACCTGATTCGCTCCCCAGCGGGGCAGGCACAAAGTATATGCTCTGCAGTTTCCTCATTTTCCAGACTTTATGTTGCCGTCAGAAATTTACATTGGCAACTGATAAATCAAGCATCTGAATAAAGAGTAGAGAAAGGTGCTGACGTGTTTATCTATTGCACCATTTCAAAGATGGGTGTTGCATAAAGGTTAGGTTAGGTTAGTATATGCTCTGTTGTTTCACAATTTTCCAAAAGTGACACACACTGTCTTCCGACAGTCCATGTCTCTGCATGTGATGATTCCAGTGACGGTGACCTGTAAGAAGGCCTGTTAGACATCGTAGTTCATCTCTACCAACTGTTTGGAATCAAGCTTCGAAGGGTGATAAACGCCTTGGAGTGGGCCAATCCTGGAAGATTCTGCCAGAAGTCCATAACTCTTCTTGCCATCCAGGTGTTCAGTGTTTGTTTGGCAAAGCCCAAAGCGATGTCAATGACAAGTTCTGGTCCAATGAAACCGCTTGTAGCACCCTCCTTTGCAAGAGAGTCAGCAGCTTCATTGCCTTCCAGGCCAGTATGGCCAGGAATCCAGACAGAGACAATCTGTTTGGTCTTCCTATCGAGGAGAGTCTTTTTTGGCAGTTTGCTACCAATGTAGACGTTGCTTGGTAGGAGCCAAGAGCTTCCAACGCCGCTTGACTATCCGAGAATATTTTTATTGACTTGTGAGTGAGGTTGGATTTATCCAATCTCTCCGCACACAATTCAATAGCGTAAATTTCCGCTTGAAATACAGTCGCATAAGTTCCTAGGCAGGTAGATAACTCTGTCGTGGGTCTGCGACTGAAAACACCTGCACCAGAACCGGAAGATTTTTTTGATCCATCTGTGAACCAACAACTATCTGCTCTTAATATTTCCTTCTTCCTTCCTGATGTAGACTAAGGAATGTTAAGTGACATTTTTCAAGCCATGGAATAAACCATTTCTGATAGGATAGGAGTCTGAAACTCTTTTTTTGCGCCCAGGTATCCAATGTTCATTTAGCAAAACTATTTTCATTGTTTTCCATGTATGGTTTCGGTTTCCACTTGAACCAATGACCAGTCATGTCCATTCTGGATTAAGGTTGAATGTGGCAGATCGTAGTTGCTGATGGAGGCATTAAGACTGTTTCTGTGATTTGTATGTTTTTCATCTAGTATCTGTTTCCACAAAGATGTGGAGAAGAAGTATATCTAGAAGGTTTCTCATGGATAGTATCGAATTGGTAAAGATGTCATCGTATATAACAAACAAATTGTTTCCATTCTCCATGTAGGTTTTCTCCAGGTAATTTGAAGAAAACTAGGCAAACTTTTCCAAAAATTTATATAGCATTCAGTGCATACCAAAGTTCTACAAAGTAAAACGTTGAGCTGGTTTCCTCCACTTCATTGAGATCAAGCCTGGAATTTGAGACGTTTCTCCCAGTATCTTTCATTCTAGAATTTGATGTTCCTAAACGTAGTCAACTGCATATGCTACGATGATCAGAACGCACAAGGTGGAGAAAAAGTGAGGAATAGGCCAACAGTGCAGCAAAAAGTTGTGCACCAAAAAAGTGGCGTGCTTAAAAAAATGGTTGGTGATATAGTGTGGTGTCTAACTACTCAACTATCTACAAAGAAGAGAGAGTTAGCATATGTGTGTTATGTTTCGTTTCCGAGAATTCACTGGGAAAAAATGTTAGAAAATCTGATGATACACGCGATGAAGAAAACAGTATAATAATTATGGAAAAATTTAGTGTATTTTCAATTGATTTGGAAAAATATACCTACATATACCGAAGAGGAATGTAAAAATTGTTTTACAAAGTTACAACATAACTCAATACATTTTCATACCAAAATCTGCCTACGCCTTCAGAATTGAATGAAATAAAATTCCACTTGCAGTTTTTCCTTCGATTCGTTCTATTTTCAAACTTTATTGACATATGTCAAAGGAAATTTATCTACTGCGTAGACATAGTTGCAACTTTACATTTTGCTGAGCTTATTATTCCAGTGGTACAGCTGCTATGATTGCAGAAAAATCATAATACCCAGCATTGCTGAGTTACTTCTGTTTCTTCCCTGTTGCAGTTGAAACCTTGGTGTTTGTGGATCTCAAGCTTCTGAATTGTTGAAAGGAATCGGTAAAAAAACTCTATTAATGATAACAGAACCTAGTTACTTTCAATTTGAAGAATTAGTATCGCCATTCAAAGAGGTGATGCCACATTAGTATTGGCTACACTTCCGGCTACTCAAAAATCAGATGAAATATTCCTGAACACACAAATTGAACAACATTTTTTTATTTTATTCAAAATAATGTGAAAAAATTCACCATTTCCTGATTTTCTCAGAAAATGCAGAGAGATATGAACAATTTCTGGAATTATCATCTTCTACCAAACTCAAAAGGTCTGCCATATATCTATTCAATTCAGTTTCAAGCAGTTCAACTTGAAGTTCCTTATCCCGCTCATCCAATGATGGGGAGAATCATTGCCTCCGTGATTAATAAGAATCAAACAGCAATGGTAAACGTAGCATCCTCAGTTACAACAAAATTAGATCAGTGACACATTCTTCAGTTTAAACCTTGGATTTAATGGGTTGAAAATATTGGCGATACCTGTTTCATGAACAGTATTACCAACAATTCATACGTGTCACCAATTTCACCAGAAGCACCTGTCACGGAAGCGACCTCTTTCATGAACAGAAGGAAACAGAGTTGCACCTTCGAGAAACATGAGAGTATGTTTCTTTATTCTGCTGTAACAGTATATGTGGTATTTATTTTTGATATTTGATTTTCTAGCTTTCTTCTGATTTTTTATGTAAACATTATGTGTATAATTATTGTTATGAAGACGTTGGCAGATTTTGGCCTCCGAAGATAGAATCTGTACAATTTATTATTCTTTTTCTTGATATTCAACATCGTTGAATACGGTTATTAAATATTGAAATAGTAAGTGAACTTTTCTCTGTGAAAAATAATTTGGATTAACGTAGAAACTTATCAGGGTGAACTGAAGATTTACCCTTCCTACATTTGCATTAGATTCTTCATTACAATTTTGAATATGTAATCATTTGATAGAAAAAATGAGAGATTTCAGTTTTTGAGGAATCCTAATTTTGACGAATGTTTTGTCTTTGGGTAAACAAGATTTTTTCTCTTGATGCGTGGAGAATAACAGTACTTCTATAAAATCACAGAAATACAACCACAGAAATCTATACTCACGTTCTATACTGGTTCCACGAATGGTTTTGATGAACCTAGGCTTGTTATCAATTTCTAATTCCTCCAGTTTTTGTTCTGCTGATTTTTCCCTTACACTTCGTAAGGTTGCGGAGAGAGTATCATGCGATTCTTCCCCGTGAGAATTGATCTCCCTTCTTACCTCCTCTTTGGACTCAACCTCCTTCTGCTTTTCTCCACGAGAAGCTACCTCTTCATGAGAAGTGACTTCCTTTCGTGTTTCTTCATGTTCTTCTTTTTGTTTTACTTCTGTTTCCTCCTTTGTAGCCTTGGAGAATGACAGCTCAACCTCTTCGGCAGGTTCCACTACTTCTTTAGTGACTTTTTCTTCAACTGAAATTGAAGTTGCAGCCTCTGCATAAGCTTCGGATTTCACTTCTTTTTTGTAACTATGTGAGGATTCTGCAGCGTAGGATTCCGATACGATTGACTTTGAAGCGGAAGATTCTGATTTAATTCCGGATTGCTGGATTACAGTTTCAGATATTTTCACGGATTCTGTGGAAAAAAATAGTTGAGAATGTTTCGTAAAAGTATAATGGATGGATTTTGTAGTGAATCTACAAGGTTATTAAAAATCTTCTGAAAATATATAAACATGTACTTTTCTGTTTGTGAGAGCAGTGGATTTATTTGACTATGGATTCAATTGAAAGCTTAACTTTTTAGTAAAACCAAATGAGTTATGGACAAATGAGAATCTGAATGTCAGTTTACACTTGAGATCCGTAATATAAACCCACTCTAAAAAATATATTCCAATCCGAAATTCAGGGCAAATGACCAATGATTAGCTCGTAATCGGCTCGTGTCTTGTTGGAATCTGCAATGGCATTGGTTGAATGACCATAAACTGCTACAAATGCTCTTTACTGATGCAGATGCGTACACAGATTCAGTGCCAAGTGCATCATCGTTGCATCCATTTTATTGAGTTTAGTTGTGTGAATTTTCAGTGAATTGTTCAAATAATTGTTTGGTCAATTAAATAATATATCCAGGACGCTTCAACACATACAGCTGATGAGACAACAAAAATTTGTTTGTCTCCTGCCTGGCAAATGTCTCATTTTTGCATAAAATCCAAGAAAATTATTTTGAAAGTGTATAGCCATAAGACTCAAGAAAATACCGTGGTACTGAAAGATGAAATTGTGAACAAAGTGGCAAATAAAACAGGAGTGTGTGGTGGCAGCGTCTACGAAATTATCGGAGAATATACCAATAGCCATACATTTTTAATGCAAAAAGCCAACCAAAATCGTAAAAATTGTACAGATTCAATAGAAATGCAATCAGAATGATAGTGCATCAATATCAACTCAATATCAACAAGGAGTCTGGGCCTGATGAAGTGCCCGTCATCGTACTCAAAATAAAACGATTACAGTATAACAGTTTCAATGACATATAAGCATTTTTCATTGAATTTTCAACATAACTAGTAAATCTAAGATCAGTGTCAAGCATCAGCCCTAAGTTTTTAGCTGTATTGACAGGAGTCAAGATAGTATGACCTAGTTCTAAATGGAAATTGTTTCCTGCAAATTTACGATTCTTCTGCGATCCAAAATGCATCATCATTGTTTTATTAGAATTAACTTCCAAATCATGTTCACTTGATAGCCCATTGATCAAATCAAGATCAGTGTTGGAGAGATTTTGAGCCTCAGCATACTAATCGATTTTAAAGTACATGTATAATTGTATGTCATCAGCATACACCTCTATTTTACATTACTCGATGGACGAGATAATGTCAGTAGTATAAATGATGGACAATAAAGGTCACAAAATGGAACCCTGTGGTACTCTATTTTACATTTCTCGATGGACGAGATAATGTCAGTAGTATAAATTATGGACAATAAAGGTCACAAAATGGATCCCTGTGGTACTCCTGATAGAATAACGAGAGGTAGGGAGTGATGACCATCAACAACAACTTTTTGAGATAGACCAAGTAAATAAGACCAGATGAGAAATAAAGCAGCACTATCAAAACCATAATATTGGAGTTTCATACAAATCAGCTCATGATTGGTGGTATCGAATGCCTTCGAAAAATCTTGTAGTACCAGTGCTAATCATCCCCTTATCAAATCCCTCAACAATGTCTTGTGTAACAGTAGCAAGAGCTGTAGCCGTACTAAAACCCTGCCTAAAACCACATTGCGATGGTGATAACAGATTATTGTGATTGAAATATTCATCAATTTGTAAATAAATAACTCTTTCAAAAATGTCACTCATGGTTGGGAGTGTACTGATAATTCTGATATCAGAATAACTAGCTGGATCATTATTCTTGGGAATGGGTTTCCCAACGGCAATTTTCCATAAACGTTCAAAACAACAATTGATGATATGTGTAATATATTTATCTATAAAGAGGCTAAAAAATGTCAACATTCTGATTGAAATATTATCAACCCCTGAAGCTTGACTTTTAATATCATTGAGGATTTCATGAATAGCTTCTTCAGTAGCGAATCGAAATGAGAAGTTATCTTGCCTGATTGAATAATTATTGCTATACAATTCAATATTCTCATCACAATTATTACAAATATTTTGTACGAATTGGGAAAAATAGTTTTTTTATTGCATCGTGATTCGAGAGGTGATTGGGATATGAATACTGTTTTTTTGAATGAACATTGAGGTTAGAAAGAGCATTCCTGCTATATTCTTACTACATTGTTCTGTATTCTTCTTTCCCACGTGAATAAATATTATTATTTTTTTTCACCGTAGTGTGCGCTGGTCAGGCCCTATCCCCCGAAGCCCCGATACATTCGGGAGGGTGCGCCAGCATTATCAACCAATGACCACTCCCCTCACCGTGGGCAGTCGGTAGCCAAGCGGTTCGGCGTGGGTGCTTTGTTCACTCACTCGAATTGACTGCCGTGTTGGTCGGTGGTTCAAGCCCTAGTCTGAACGATCGATCTTCACTTGCTACCGTCCAACCCGTGTTAGGAATCACACGTTAAAAGGTAAGACCTCGTTAATCCTTAGCTCGCACAAGTTTCGACTTCTGAGGGTTGTCGTTCGTAGGGGTGCGACAGCTGGTTAACGGAAAAACAGATTTTAAACAGACAGAAAGTGATCATTATGTCCGATAATCATTATTATTATATCATTATAAGTATATTGAAACTACATTGCAAAAATATTTTGTCCTCAATGCGGTCCTGGTAAAAAAATACATTAGCGTGCTTTTGTGTACATTCGATGAACTTTGGATTGGAGTACAGGGTATAGAATATATAGTTTATTAGTCAAAATTTGAGGTATTTGATTCGGTATGTTAGAATCAAGTATACATTGTGGTTTCAAAATATCGAATAAAGTCATTAACTGTTTTCGTGACCTAACCTAACCTAAACCAACCACTCTACTAGAATACACTATTAAAAACGTGTTAGATACAAAAACACAGTCAAAAAACAGAAAGGCAAAAACGATGAATTCAAGTCGCATATGAATTGATCAGGTTTGGTTTTTTGAAGATTTCTGCTGTGGCACAGTGATGATCTATTTCATCATCTTGTAGATTCAGATTCAGATTAATATCTCTTGATTTTCAACAAAGAATTCACGATTTCAAAATGACCATTTTTGGTATAAACTTACCATCATCAACTCCAGACAACCTGGACCTGGATTGCTTCTCAGTAGAATCAGTTCTGGAGTACTTGACCCCATCCGTATCCTTTGAATTGGTCTCAGAATCCTTCCTCAAATACTTCCTGGCATACTTCTCATAAGCATCCTCCTCATCTTCCTTCTTCTTCTCACGAGAGTCCGTTCTCGAAAATCTTCTAGTGTACCCAGCCTCTTCCTCGTCTTTGTGCGACCTGGAGTACCTCTTGCTATACTTACCTTCGTCTTCTTCTAGGTACAGCTTCTTGTCGGTGAGCGAGTCAGTTCTAGAGTATTTTCTTGTATACTTTGCGTACTTGTCCTCTTCTTCATCGATGGAAGCTTTTTGGTCACTGGAGTCTTGTCTCGAATACTTCTTGCTGTATTTGTTCAATAAATCTTCTGTGTTTTCTTTGCCTTCCTCAATGGACATCGACCTCAGGGAGTATTTAGAGCCTAGTTCAGCACTAACCCCACGTTTAGAGCTGTAGCTGTAGGTGTCGTTGGTCTCGCTTGGTTCGATACCAGTGCCTTCTACAGAAGTCCTCAGGGATTTTCTGACTGAATAGTTATCCCCATCACTAACCCCTTCTATTCTAGACTTGACGCTACGTCTGGAGTAGGTGTAACTGTCATCGTCACCTAGACCGTCCCCAGCTAAGGCTCTGGAAGTTTTTTTGGTGTACTTGCTGTAGGAGTCTCCATCATCCCCTTTCTTTGAAAATTTCCGGGAGTAGCTGTAAGTGTCGCCATTGTCTTCTGAGATCCTACTCTTCCTACTGTAGCTGTAGTCGTCATCATCACCAGATGCTGCTTTCCTGGAACTGTAGCTAGAAGTTACTGCCGACGAATCACCCAAATCTGCGCTGTATGATTTTTTCCCGTACTTCGAAGATATGCTTTCGTACTTCGATCCTCCTGTGAGAGAGTCGCTACCGAATTTACTAGAAGAAGTTTCTGTGGTGTAACGAGAGGAAGTTAAACCATCGGAGGTGAGAGAAGATTGGCCAGACCTTCTTGTATATGAAGATTCGTACCCGCCTTCTGTGAACGAAGAGAACACTCTTGGTGTGGATTTATTTTTCTCACAACTTTGAAGCCCGCGAAAGCTTTATTATATGGTGCCAAGCGTTAGAAATACCCTGTGGCCGATCTTCAGCTGAGATTGGGTTTATTTGTGTTTTTGGGATATGTGTGATAATGAATGAATGTTGAATCACGAATGATTTTCAAGCATAGGGTCTTGTAAGTGTATCTCAAAAATATATATCAGTTTGAAAGCATTGGGTAAACATCTGGGTTTGACACTTCCGATGTAGAATGAATCTAGTTATTCTTAATGAATTGTAATTCAGTTCTCATTTGAATTCTTATCCTAGTCTCGGGTGGAAATCTAGCACTACTTTTTAATAACCATTCAAAATTGGCAGAAGATTGGAAAATTACGTTGCAGTAATCAAAATGCTCTTCAGATTTGAGCAGGGAAAACCGGAGAAGCTCTTGTTTTTCAGGACTGCCTGATAAAGAGGTTTCTTCACAATGATTACTTAAGAGTGGACGTACATGGTAAGGTCATATCAGAATTGCTCTGGATCAATGAAGTGTTGTCAAAACAACAAACAATATTCACTCTGATATGAACTATTGGAATTCTGATGAATTAGTCACTAGAAGTTAAAATAGGCTAATTGGGCTTCTATAGACCACAATCGTTTGGTGAAATCACATCCAGGTTCACAGCACCACCGGATGGCGTTATTTTTATTGACATGATTATTCATTGTCAGATATATCAGAATCTAACATATAATTTAATAACTGTCACAAACGTCAACATCGGGAGGTGAATGTAACTGAATTACTTGTTTGGCGAATCGTTCATCGACAATAGGAGTAGCTTTTAAGCAGTTTCGGTCTCAAGTAAAAAAATCAATCTTCATCGACTTTCACATCAACTTCATTATCAGGGAATATTCATGCTTTTGATAGTATTAGTAAAAAAAACAAACATTCAGTTAGCCAAATTTATTTATAGATCAGACTCCAATGTAACCAACTAACCTGACCGCGCAGAAGTATACTTTCGACTCATGTCGTCGCCTACTCCAACATTTACTTCAACACCAACTTTAAAATCCGTTAACACAATATCGCTGACTCCGGACTTCTCTACGCTGAGCAATTTGTCTATTGCGCTACCAGGCACCAGTTCCGGGGGTGGTTTGATGATATAGGGTATGACTTCCTCTAGAACCCTGGGTTTGTTGATCTGAATCAACGGTTCAACAGCTTGGATTTTCTTCAAGTGGTGTTCTTCGACTGCTTCCGACTCTGGTGTTTCAATTTGCTGAAGGGTTTCACTTTCTGACGGGGGAACGTCGGTTGTTGTGGTGGTGGTGAGGGGAAGGGAGGAGGGTGGTTCAGCGACAAGGGTTTCTGAGGAACTAGATGATTGTTCGGTCTTTGTTTGGAGTAATTTTAACTCTTTTATGAGGTTATCTTGTTGCTTGGATTGGCCGGGTGCTTTGAATTTGGGTTTTTCTATTGGCTTTGGTACAGCCTCCTTTGATTTACCTTCTCCTTCTTTATTTTTCACAGATTCTCGTCGTTTTGTCGCGAACTTTGGTGTCTCTGTTTTTGGCTTATCTGTCTTTGATTGTTCTTCGGGTTTGTCTACTTTTGGTTTCTTTTCATTGATATCTTTGATATTTTCTTTATCTTTGGATTTTTCGTCTTCTGATACTTTGATGAGTGGTTTGCTCAACTCCTTCGGTCCTTGTTTCGGTTCTTCTTCAACTTTCTGCTTTTGTTCGGAGTTCTTTTGGAGATCTTTTGATTTTCCAGAATCAACTGTTTTCTCAGGGGGTGAATCAGGTGGAAATTCGTCGCTTCCGGTTTCTTCACCTTCACCTAGAATGGATAATAATGCTTATAAAATATGTCATAAATATTTTTTGATAAAATCGGATTCAGAAGATAAGATTGGAAAATATTGGACAAGAAATACACCAATCAAGTTGGTCTGTTTGAGAGATGAAAAAACTAAAGACGCCAACCTAAAAAAGCAGTGCCTTTCTTGTGATTAATAACAGTGCTTGTTTTTGAATTGACTCTCTGCCAGAGGTTCTAGTTTAATCTTTTATTTTAGATAAACTTGAGTTGGTCACTTGAAGTCTCACAATGAAGTTTTCTCAAGTATTGGCTAATTCCATCAAATATCTTGGAAAATCTGTGTCAGAAAAAAATATTAATGAAGGAGAACAAATAATTATTGAAGATACTTACTATGATCTTTCGCAAACTCTCTGATTTCTTTCAACCAGAAGTCTTTCACGCTCCTATGGAGTTTTAGAGTGAGCGTTTGTTTTCCGACTTTATCGACTAATTCAAATGTGAGTTCGTCCTCTGGATGATCTTTGAGTTCGATTTGGGTAAGCTGAAAAACAAAACAATGATATAAATGATGTTACTTAATATCTGCTCTCATCGATTTTTGTTGAAATATATATTCAATATTTTCCTGCAGGTTACATTCATGTACCAGAACCAATTGAATTGTTGTTGTTTAAGCTGACGCTAACATATACATATGAAATGGTTAATGACGTGTTTGGTAAAACCATAGAAAACAATAATTTTTATTTTTCCATCAGTCGGTATTGTCACTGAAATATTTGTTCTTGAAAACTCAAATGGATGAAATGATACTGGAACAAAAATATTCGACGGATATTCATTATTGGTACTGAAAAGTTTTTGATTGAGGCTTCAACATTGGTACTGAAAAGTTTTTGATTGAGGCTTCAACATCATTTTATTCGCAATGATGTTACACAACGTGATTCAATTGATAATTTTCCATTTAGAAATTTTGTTGGCAAAGAAAAGATATATTTTTGGGAAGCACGTTATTTTTTCTCGGTGTTTTGAATTATTTTGAATTCATTATCCGGCCAATCTGAAAGAGCTACATACTCGATTACTATTTTTTATTGAATATGTGCCTGTCACTGAATGTTTACATTCAATAATGATAACGGATATTAAATTTGTGAAAAAATAGCAATTACCCACCAATTTACCAACAAAAAGCAAGCAAATACTCAACAGGTGACAGACGCATCAAATACAAAGGACAATACTCATTAAAATATGCTTGAGATTTTTGGTTTTATTTTCCATTCAATTATTCGTTATATCAGATTGAAAATATCGTATAAAAATCAAAAAGCAGTTACTTCGGCATCCAATGCCACATATTTGAAAAAGGAGTATTCAAGCTCTCTAGACCTCTTCTTGTATATATGCAATATTTTTTGTAAATGAATGTCATCAAACGCAAAAATCTTCTTGAAATATGAGACTGTACATTAGAGGTGGCATGGTTCTCAAAGGTCTTTCATGTTCCGATAGCTTTGTTTGGAATAGATGTCTTATTTGTCCCATATAGCTCTTTGAAAGCTTCTGCTTTCTATTAATTGAAATACATCTGAAATCGTATTGAGAAACGTTTCAGTTTGTTGGCGTGTGAAAAAGCATATTTCAACTACTCTACTAGAGTATGCTGATACACTTCTGGAGGCGTGTTGGGTGTCCTTGTTCATCTTTCACTGCCTGAACTACTGTGCATGCCGTTTTTGGCGAGTGCATTGGCTTGGGATATGGGGGTTAAGCAAACCGGCCATCGGATGCCTGCTTCCACATAGCCCCGCTGGATACGGGAATGACAGAATCACTTGTGGTTCTGTTATTCCCTAATCGAATGCATCCCAACGATGGCTTAATCTTGAGTTGTATGTTTGTGTACCTTCAAAGACAGGTAGCTGAGGTTTATTGTTCATTATCTCTCCTTTTCTATTGAAATTATCCCTGTGTTTTTGAATTTATATTGACTCTCTACATACTTTTGGAAAGTGATCCAAAACATTGGCAAAAATAAGGGTTTAACCACGAGTTTACTGAAAAGTAATGACTAACGATAATAATGACGCCCTACTCACCCGAACGCTATCCTTCAGTTGAAAGATGGACCTATCTTCTGATATCCTTCTAACTTTGCAAATGAGTATACGTGCTTTGAATAAAAAGAGGTACCGCTCTTTGCTGATACTTCCGAATGTAACTGTGAATCTGTCGTGGGCCAAAAGACGTCCCAATTTGTGGATGTTGCCTTTGTATCCTTCGATGCTCGAGATGAATTTATCGTCTTGGGCTCGATGGGGGACGCTCAGCATCAAATCTAGGGCCTTCTGGAGATCGACGTAGTTTTCGCCGAGACAAGCGCTGTACCTTACCAACTCCTGAAAGAAGACGGAATTGATATTGAAACTCGCAACCAAATGAAAAAAAAGATGGATGAATAGCATTCTGCAGGAAGCTGCAGCAATGATGGGGAAATAACAGGATCTCCAAGGTTTGTTTAGAATATTTTCAATGTTGAATTCTGTAACTATAGAGTAGGGAGGGTGAGTGTAGGCTCACAGCACTTAGGCCACATGTGACCCATTGTACATCCTCTCAAGGAGTTGTCCTCATAGATCATCGTCCATTCTGTCCTTTCGAGGAAGGTGGACAGGTTACTAGGAAACATCTCCTTTATATCGGCATGTGTAGGTCAAGACTCGCCGAACACACACTCTCTTATTGACGATAACTCCGGACATTCGCATAACACATGCCTGACAGTCTCATCTTTCTGTTCACACATCCTGCATAGGGGTGTGTCCACTAGCTCCATATTATGGAGGTGCTTCCTTAGTTGACAGTGGCCAGTCAGAAATTCTACTGTTGAGTGTAGATTTTTTCTGGTCATCGCCAGATATTTCTTCGGTGATCCTGGCAAAATTGCATCCTTTGATTTCATCCCATCTCTTCAAGAATTGAGTATTTTTGGCTAGTTCCGCAATTGTCGAAGTCATTAGGCCGTAGGTGCCACTGGGTCCTAAAATTCTTAGTCCAGCCGCTTCCTTGGCTAAAGAGTCGGCAGTGCGATTACCTTTACTCCTGTCGTGTCCTTTAATCCATCTTAGGATAATGTTATTATCTACTGATGCTTTGGCAAAATCTTAATGATACTCTAGTACTAGCCCTGAGGTTACACGTTGTATTGTATTTGTCTGTTCAAGGCTGATAGGGCTTGTCTGCTGTCAGTGCAGATTATCTTTTTGCCAGAAATTCCTTTCCTGGTTATTTATTTTGTGGCGATTGAGATACCAGCCACTTCTGTTTGGACCACGCTGGTACTTTTTTCTATTCCCCTCAATCCTTAGGCTTAGTGATCTACAGTACATTCTACATCCTGAGCCTTTCATTGTTGAATTACACAGTATGCGAAGTTACAGTATGATACAGTAAGTTATGTTATGTTATGTAATGTTATGTTACAGTAAGTATGTAAGTAGTTGTCATGTAACAGTAACCAATGTAATAGTAAGTACGTAGTTTTGTTATGTTACAGTAGGTTATGCAACAGTGTGTTAAGTTGAAGTAAGTTACAGTATCATACAGTATGCGAAGTTACAGTGTGTTACATTTAGGTTATTATAAAGTATGTATTATGTATGTATTATAAAGTAAACAGAGTTACTAAAAATTGTCTTGACGGAAGTTCTAGATAACAATACATAGGACTTTTTGATATATTCTACAATATACTGGGTGCCCAGCAGAAGCTTGCCGTAACAAAATTTTTGTCAAATGAAATTCTTTTCATATTCTGATTACGTTAGGAGGGTTGGGGTATATACCAAGCGATTCACGAGTTATGTCAAAAATATTATCTATTTAATGATTTCCATATTTGATCAAATCTAATTTGGAAAGTATTCTTCCGTTATGAATATATTTTAAAAACATAGTTCCTCCACGAATTGAATAATAATTGATATTCTATCTATACATGGACCAAATACTGTAGTGGGCATGAATACCTTCCTGAATACCTTTTAAAAAAGATGAGGTGGAGATAAATATATTATTACCAACTTCATCAGCAAAACCTTCGGAAACGCAAACGCAAATATATAGTGAAATAAATTGTAGATGTATTGATAGATCTTCATATGATCTACCTTTACGGAAAGAAATTATTGTGATGACGGTTGGTTTATGAGACTCCATCTTGATAACGTGAAAACTGTTATTGAACACAAAAATATAATGGAATTTATTGAGACTCATACGAAACAATAATTTTCAACATCATCGACTGGCTTTATTCCCAATATTCCGGGCTCAGGTTAGCTATTTTTCTATATTCCTAACTACGGGCGTATATAGACGGGGTGAGTGGCGGGGGATCACTATCTCTTTCTTATGGGTGTTTGACAGTCCCCCGGTGCAGACCACACGGCACTCACCCAGTAAAATTATCGGTCAACCACCCAATCCCGCATCTGCGGGTAACAGGCGTTGGCCGGTTTCGAGCTAGATGTGTGGGAGAGGTGTCTCGCAAGAGCCCTCGGCGGTTACTCATCCAACGCTGGAAAGGTAACTTTCCTAACATGAGTGCCCCTCGGGGTAACGTAAGGGTATGCGGTGTAGACCACACGGCGTACACCCAAAAGTTGTTGATGAACCGCCCTATCCCGCACCTACACGGGTAATGGGCGCGACATCTTCGACATATGATGTGTGGTAGAGGATGCTCGAAAGAGTCCTCGACGGTTACTCATCAAACGTTGGAAAGGGAACTTTCCTAACATAAGTTCTAGGGGGAGGTGAGTGCCCGCTCGCGGCTGGAGGCTAGCGAGCCTCATCCCCAACTGGCGTTGGCCTCTTAGGGGCAGCGGCTCCACTAGCGGGTAAAGGAATACGGGGATGCGGTAATCCATTCATGGGTGCATAGCAGCCCCATACAGAGGCACTGGACGGCTTATGCTGTTCCGTGATCCTCGCCTGCTTCTGTACGGATCCGAGCGTTCGAGGTGTCGGGGCTCGCGGTCCTTCCGGGCTCTAGTATCCGAGTCTAGTCTTGGAGGGCACCAAGGCAGATGCTTGAGGTGTCGGACTCCGGTTGGACGGAGCTACTAGTATCCGAGCTTAGGACCCCGACCGGCCACTTCCGGGACCATATTCCCAACTGATTTGGCATGGTTGGCGGGGGCAGGTGTGCGACGCGAGCACTCTCTGGCGAAAGAAGAGCTTAGTTAACTTGTACGAACGTTCGGTCTAACGCTGCCGATGGTCCTGTCTCTTGGTTAGCCACACTAAGTAGATGTAAGGAGACAACTCCGGGTTCGGCGTGCGGGGGGAAGCCCTGCGAAATCCTGTTGGTGTGAGGTGAGGGGCGGTACCCGCAAGGATTTCCCGAAAATCCACCCCTCCACACCCGATCGCATCCAACGCCAGGGTGCGTCTGGGGGGCCTAACCGGCCCCCCAGACGCACGTATATAGACAGGCCTAAGGAAGCTATTATATAGCGAAACAGGGTTCTGTAAAACTGTTCAGTGGAAATCCATATTGGCTAGAAAATTGATATACATAATAAAAAAAACAAGACCAAGCATGGATTTTTGAGGTGTATACACTGTATACAAATGCACGGAGCCACCAACAGGAGCCAACCGCACATTTGTGGTTTCAGATGATAGATCTCGTGGCTCCGTACATTTGTATTTCTATCTTTTGGTAACCAAGTGTTGCCCATCCTTACACTTGGCTGCACCATACTGATGATGGGCCAAAAGCCCGAAACACGTGTCTATGGTTTGCCACTTTCATGAGTGCTATGTCCGATATTAACTTCTGTTTCTATATCAAGACACTCAATAACTTTCATATTTGTATAATTTCCTGGACCCGGATGTCACGCAGGTAGCTGTAACTGCCTCCGTGGTGATTTTGATAGTTTTTTTGTGAACACGAGATCTATCATCTGAAACCACAAATGTGCGGTTGGCTCCTGTTGGTGGCTCCGTGCATTTGTATTTCTATCTTTTGGTAACCAAGTGTTGCCCATCCTTACACTTGGCTGCACCATACTGATGATGGGCCAAAAGCCCGAAACACGTGTCTATGGTTTGCCACTTTCATGAGTGCTATGTCCGATATTAACTTCTGTTTCTATATATATATATATATATATATATATATATATATATATATATATATATATATATATATAGTGTTTTTTATTAATATTGTTAATTTATTTGGTACCTACTATAATTACCACGATTATTGCTCCGTTTTCATAAGGTCCAAATTAAAAAAATATACATCGTTGTTTAGAGAATCACAAAAACTTTCAAACAATGTGTCTCTCTCGCCCCCACTTGCCTATTAAATTTCCAAGGGTTGTCACCCCTCTGCTCCGGGGTTGAAGTGGACGCTGTAAATGGGGGAAAAAACTATCCCACCTCCCAATAAAAATCGACCTGTCTGAGCGTTTTTTAGGATTCGCAAGATTAGTACCTTAAACCTCCATGTCAAGTTTTCAATGGTCCACCCTGTATATAGTTAAAGAGAAGATTTATGCCTTTTTTAGGTTAAGAGGACTAAATGAACCCTATTGTTCTTCTCCAATTCTTCACCAGTGATAGCATTGGCAAAAAAAATTATGTTACAAGAAACATAACAAAAGTTATAGTCACTAGAGTTTATCTACATACCAAAATTAGTTCTCTATTATCTGGAATTTCTCAAGGATTTTGTAGGTTACGATCGCAAAAGTTGCGCTGGCCAATATCTTCAAGCCAGCTTCAGTGACGATGTAGTTTATCATTTTTTCGATTATACACCCGCACATTTTCAGGAAATATCAAACTGAATTCATGAATTGATTGCGTTAATCCATTTGACGGCTTTGCTTCTGACTGCGAATTTTGACTGATAGGTTAGTTATGACAGAAGTCAACGTTGAGGTTACTGAAGACGAAAATGTCATCATACAATTGACAGAAAATGATGAGAAACTGAAATATGTTAATGAAAAATGAGAAATGAAACTTTCAATGGAGGTTGTCATTTTTATACAGTGTCAGACATGAAGTCCACAACATACGGCAGTCCTTTTTTATTGATATATTCATTCAAAATTCGATTCCGCAGTGAAGGGTGCTCTGAGAGCGGTGCCTGTACTGGTGCGTGTTCATTGGTGCACTTTTTGAGTTCGATGACGGGCACTTCATCAGGACCAGACGCCTTGTTGGTATCAAACTGTTTCAAAATTCTCCTGAGTAGACGTTGTCGAAGAGTAATTTTTGGCATTGTGGATTCTAGTCTGAAAATAGTGCCTTCACCAGGAAAGCGACTGTAGATTCAAATAATTTCTGTGCGAAATTCTTCTTAGAGTTCCGTCTTCAGTACTTTGAACTTCAATACAAAGATTAGGTGAATATAATCGCTATAGTGAACATTTTTAGAATGTTTTCAGACTATGGTTCGATTTTGAACTTACCTTCAATAGAAGCTGATAGTCGTTGATACGTTGTATCGGAAGTTTTAAATGTTCAGATATAGTCTTGTCGTCACCGAAACGTTGTGAAAGTTCCTGTAACAATAAATGAATTCATGAATTGAAACAAAAAACCATAATAACACATTATATAAATACTTTTTCAGTACCAAAAATGAATTGAAACTTATTTGATGGAATTGGCTGATATTTGATGAAAATCCATAACTAACGTATTCAAAAACACATATTGTGAGATTTTCACAAAACCATACAATGGCTTTTTAGAGTGTGTTTTTATTATTAGTAAAATCCCACAATATTGTGAAAATTTCACAATTTTCTGAATACGTTGAATTTAAATCCGTTAAGTCCCAGCACATTCGCCATTATATTGAATTACACAGGCCACCGATGAAAAAACTTTTTTACTTAAAACACCTTATTATTCTGTTTTTTTAGGGTGCTAAATCCAAATATGACACTTATTAAGCCTACCATTTTTTCACATTTGCACATCAATACAATAATTTTTTTGATTTATTACAGATTTTAACAGCTTTTATATAATACAAATAAAATTGCAAAATAATTTGTGCTGGATGTAGAATAGTTGGCAGCAGTGCTGCCTAACCTTACTTACTGGTTTACAGTGCTCATTGAAATTTCTAATCGCGGTTGTAAGAACTCTGCTTACAGTTTTTGTTATATTTGTGGTGAGTTTGTTATTAAAAAACATGAAAGAAACATTACATACTTTGTGAAAAAGGTATATTTCTCATATTTTGGAATTAAACTTGGTGATTGGATAAATCTTGGGCCCCGCGTTAGGTATGTTATGTTTGTGTTGAAGATCTTAGAAAATGGTCAAAGAAGGAGAAAAAAGCCTTCAAGTAAGCTGTTTCTATGATATGGAGGGAACCTAGAAACCACACTGATGATTGCTACTTTTGTAGTATTGATATTACTGGCCGTACCTCGAAAAACAAGAAGGTAATAAGCTACCCTAACCTAATTTCCGCCATCCGACCAGTAGGGCACGATGTAGATTTGCCGGTCCCAGAAACCCCAGATGATTTGAATTCTGTTCAAACCGAAATGTTTTCTGATGTACTGTCAGATATAGATGAACAAGATGATGAAGAGTTTCAATGTGCTACAGCAAATATAGAGCCTAAACTTTTTACTCAGATTAAGTTTAATGACTTAGTTGGGGATCTTGGATTTTTTGAACAAGAAGGTGATTTAGTGTACTATTCAGACATTCCAGGTCTGATCAAAGACTTTGGTGTTCAATACAAAAAAGAAGACTGGAGGCTATTTATTGATTCTTCCAAAACTAGTTTGAAAGCTGGTTTATTACACAATAGTAACACTTATACATCTATATCTGTTGGCCATTCTGTACAAATGGAAGAGACCTATGAAAACCTAGAAATAGTGTTGAATAAAATTGGCTATTCGGGTCATGGTTGGATGATATGTGGTTGTTACTTCAAAGTAACATGCATGCTTTTTGGTCAGCAAGGCGGTTTTATCAAATTTCCATGTTTTTTGTGTGAATGGGGCAGTAGAGCAAGGGATCAACATTGATGCAGGTAGAACTGGCCTGTAAGGGAGTCTTTAAAACCCGGGGAGAAGAACCTTCTTCGCAAAAATCTTGTAGATCCTAGGAACATTCTCTTACCACGTCTACATATAAAGTTAGGCCTCACGAACCAGTTTGTAAAGGCATTACCTAAAGATGGACCTTGTTTCAAGTATCTCTGTCAGAAAATTCGAAACCTTTCAGGAGCTAAACTTAAAGAAGGCGTCTTTGTAGGACCCGACATTCAAAAAATGATGTTCGACGAAAACTTTGAAACCACAATGACCATACATGAGGAAGAAGCATGGATATCATTCAAGCAAGTTATTACAAAATTCTTAGGAAATGCAAAAGACCCAGAATATGGTACCATTGTAGCTAATATGTTGAAGAATTTTAAGAAACTAGGATGTTTGATGAGCCTGAAAGTCCACTTCTTGAATAGTCAGTGACGAGCAGGGTGAGCGTTTTTACCAAGATATTGAATTGAAGGAAAAACGTAACCAGGGCCGCTGAAACATCAACATGATGGGAGACTACTTATGTTCACTTCACCGTGAAGCTCAACAAGCGACTAGTGGAACCTACATTATAACACTGTATCATTATTGATACAGCTTAACATACCTAGCTTTTTTGTTTAAGATTGTGCACACCTCCTAGCTATACCATCACAGTCAATCTTCAATCTAGCACTGAGTACAAGATGCTTTCCTAAGAAATGGAAAATATCAAAAATTTGCCCAATTTTCAAAACTGGTGCAATGAACAATATCCAAAACTACCGACCTATAACCTTGTTATCAAACTTTGCGAAAGCTTTTGAGATGTGCTTGTTCAACAGAATCTTTCCTGATGTTAAGAATTTAATTTCAAACAATCAACACGGTTTCTTTAGCAAAAGATCGACAGTAACTAACTTAATGTGCTTCACACAATCAGTAAGTAATGCACTTAATAATAACCTACAAGTAGATACTGTCTACACAGATTTCTCGAAGGCGTTTGACAAGTTGGATCAAAACATTCTTATCAATAAACTTCACCAATATGGATTCGACTCCCAACTCTCAAACCTCTTCTGCTCATACTCAACTGAACGTATCCTATTCGTAGATTATAGGGGTCACAAGTCGTCCCAATTTATTGCGAACAGTGGTGCCCCTTAAGGAAGCAATTTAGCACCTCTTCTATTCTCACTCTTCTCACTCAAATAATCTCTCTAGCAATTTCTTACTCTTTGCAGATGATTTGAAAATATTCCGACCCATTACATCACAGGAGGACTGCTTATTCTCACAAAAAGACCTTGACTTTTTGTACAATTGGTGTACCGAAAATAATCTTCCCCTCAATACAAACAAATGTAAATACTCAAAATACACCCTCAAACATAATGTTAGTTCTCATGATTACTGCATAAATAACACACCTCTGCAAATAAGCACTCATAAAAGGGATCTTGGTGTCACATTTGACTCTAAACTGAGCTTCTCCATCCACTATGACACAATAACATGCCGAGCCAAACGGATGCTAGGGTTTTTCAACTCTTTTCAATGCATACGTCAAATCTCGACTGGAATATGCCTCCCTTATATGGTCACCCATATACAATGTCCACATAAACAAAATCGAGTCTATACAAAGAGGCTTCATGAAATATATTACTTACAAGCTAGAAGGAGTTTACCATGAACAAGGCATCGACAACAGAATATTACTGAATAAATTCAATCTATTATCCCTTCAAAATCGAAGAACCTACTACTCTATAATTTTCATTCATAAACTAGTGAATAATCTGATTGACTGTCCCGAACTACTCTTCCACTTCAACTTTCATGTTCCACGAATCAATTCTAGAAATGAACTGACTTTTTATCTACCAAATTCTAGAACAAACATATCACTCAGGTCACCATTTGTTGCAATGAGCAAACTTTACAATCAACTCTGCGAAAATCTCAACATTTATTATGAACCTATTGGTCAAGTTAAGAACCACGTTAAGAACTTTTACACTCTAGTCAAAATACATGAGCCCAAATTGAAAGTTATTCTACCATGTGAGCTTATTACTTCTACTGTATTACTGCTGAATTATGTTTTGTTTTGTAATACACCTGAACTATGTTTTCACTTGTTAGCTCTATATCTGACTTATGGTTTTTCTTCAATTACTCTCCTAGCTTGCTGCACACAAGTTTTCTACCTAATTTTTGCTTAACTCTTCTAAATGTTTACTTTATTTTATTTTTTGTTTACTTGCTTCAGGTGTTTCTAGTTGATAAATTAGTATTGTATTCATGTATATGTGTATGTATGTATGTATACAGTGCTTTTCAGATAAAAGTATCCACCTTTAATAACTTTTGTAATACTGTTATTTAGGAAAAATTCAAAAACACGTCAATTTATGTTGGAAGGGGCAAGCATTATGGCTTATTTAAACTTACTGGAAAAGCCACCCCCTCACCCCTACCATCATCCCTTTTTTTAAAATTACTTCTCATATTTTTTATGTAAAATTTGCATACTCCTCTTTGAGCTGATTTCAAAAATGTATAATACTTGTAGGTTGAAGTGGTTAGTTTATGAGATAAACAATTTTTCTTTTAATAGCACAAATTTTACTTATTTTTTACTTTCACCTTATTTGCCTGTACTAAAATGGGTTGTACAACAGTTCAAACTCTTTAATCTGTTTAACTGTGCTATTTATTCTACTTCAAAAATCCAAACAACAAAAAACTCTACTTTTTATTAAAGTTTGACATTGTCAACTAGAATTTGTAGTCACTATTGATAGTGTACTTTGATACATTATTTATTTTGTTTCGCTGAAATGGTTTACTCTTTGCAAGAAAGAATTGAAATTGTAGGTTTATACTACCAAAATAATAATTGTGCAAGAGCTGCTGCTAGAATATTCAACGAATTACATGACGGAAGACATGCAACTCATAAGTATGTAATTCAACTGATGGAGAAATTTACCACAACAGGGTCTGTTTGCAATAAAGTGCATAAGCGAGAGGGACTCGTAAATAACGAAGCAATCCAAGTGGCAATTTTAGGGCAAGTCAGCTTAGAGGCTCAACAACCCCAATCGTTGTCAACAATAAGTAGAGCGATCGGTGTTTCATCTTTTACAGTTTTCCGAGTTCTACATAAATTCAAGTACCACCCATACGAAGTTAAGTTGGTGCACGAGTTGAATGAAGATGATTTTGATCGTCGTCTAGAGTTTTGCGAATCAATGACGCAATTTATCAATAACAATCCACAATTGTTAAACAATATTTGCTTTTCTGATGAATGCTCATTTTCATTAAATGGCTTAGTAAATAGGCATAATTGTAGATATTGGGCTGAAAGTGATCCACATATTATGTGTGAATTCCATACACAACATCCCCAAAAGTTAAACGTTTGGTGTGGTATCCTAGGTGACCACATTGTCGGACCTTTCTTCATCAACGGAAATTTAAATGGTGAATCATATCTTGAGTTACTCAGGGAAGGGGTTGACCCACGTATTACAACAATGATAGAAAATGATGATAACCTTTCCGATGATTTACTGGTATTTCAACAAGACGGAGCTCCTCACACTATGCTATGCCTGTCCGACAATTTTTAAACGAAATATTCCCCGCTCGTTGGATAGGTAGAAGAGGGCAGATGATGGAGTGGCCACCTAGGTCACCGGATTTAACACCCCTAGACTTCTTTTTATGGGGGTATTTGAAAACAAAAGTTTATGCTACCCAACCAGAATCTCTGGATGATTTACGAGAGAGGATAGAAAATGAATGTCGACAATTAAATCCAGCCGTATTAAGCAATGTCAGAGAGGCATTTCAAAATAGATTATACCATTGTATGGAAGTGAATGGTACTCACTTATTGTAACTTCATAATAAATAGCACAGTTAAAAAGATTAAAGAGTTTGAACTGTTGTACAACCCACCTTTCAAATAAGGTGAAAGTAAAAAATAAGTAAAATTTGTGCTATTAAAAGAAAAATTGTTTATCTCATAAATTAACCACTTTAACCTACAAGTATTATACATTTCTGAAATCAGCTCAAAGAGGAGTATCCAAATTTTACATCAAAAATATGAGAAGTAATTTAAAAAAAAGGGATTATGCTAGGGGTGAGGGGGTGGCTTTTCCAGTAAGTTTAAATAAGTCATAATGCTTGCCCCTTCCAACATAAATTGACGTGTTTTTGGATTTTTCCTAAATACCAGTATTACAAAAGTTATTAAAGGTGGATACTTTTATCTGAAAAGCACTGTATATGTATGTGTATTGTGTGTATATAGGCAGATATAAACTGTAACATGCTTGTTAATAATATTGATAAGTCTTGTTATTGGAATTTATTCCTGTTTAGACATTAAACGATTTTTTTCATTATTTCAAGTAACCTACTATGAATAAAAACCATGATAGTGATTTAACATGTTGTTCCATTAATTTTACCATATACCGTACAGATTTTAAATTTTGAATGATGCAACTAATTCTCCTTTATTTTCAGTATTTTAATATTGATATAAGTTACAAAAAGGATTTGAAAATTTATAACTCCTATTTAATTATATGCGAGCGCATTCCACAGCTGGTTGTGCTGTCATCATCAAGCCTTGATGTTTAGTATTTAGTATACTGTGTAGAAATCCTTTGAACATGTGATTCAGTTCCATAACGAATGTTTGGAATACTAACTGAGTAGAGAATAGTGTCTTCTGTATAATTCAGTGTTCGTACAAAAATATTTGATGCGAAAAAATCTTTCTTTTGTGTAATTCCATGTTTATATGAAAGTAGCTGTTTCAGGAGGGCTTCCCTTCCAGTTTGCTTTTTGCGCAACCAAAACGATCCTTTTTTGGATCGGATCGTTACGTGTGACGAAAAGCAGATCCACTACAACAATAGAAGACGTTCAGGACAGTGGCTGGATGCCGATGAGCCATCCAGACACTTTCTCAAGACGAAAGCTCACCAAGAAGAGACCATGGTTACTGTATGGTTACTGTATGGTGTGATCCAATGTTACTCTCTGCAACTGCGCTAAATTATGACAGTAGAGTCCTGTTTTGAGTAAATCGATGAAATGTACCAGAAATTGTATTAGCAACTACCGGCATACGTTTTACAAATCACCATCCAAAAATTAAACGGACTAAGCGTCAAAGTTCTGCGTCAAAGTTCTGCGTCAAAGACTTCATCAAATCTTGAGCACCCAATTTCAATTTGAATTGAATAAGTATTCACCGAGATATTACGATTTGAAGTCAATTTCTCCCTCTCAGTCCCTTTCTCGTGTTTTTCTTCCTCTTTGGAACCCCCTTATCGCTTCTGCAATTATATGATGTTTACCAGTGCAACATATGCTACACTGGTGAATTGATAAATCACAGGAGACTCATTGAAATAAGTTTACGCTAATAATAATAATAATAATAGCCTTAATTACCCAACAGTTAAAAACCATTTACAGCGTTAACTGAGTATGTTAAAGAAAGTAATATAGATCCTTATAATTACAAAGGAAATGAATAACAAAATTATAATATAATAATATTAAAAAAACTATACCGGAAAATTACAAATTCTCCATGAAATACTGAGATGCAGTGTCATCAATATATTCTAGGTATTCAAATTTGATATCACACATATTTGAAATTGAATTGAAATCATTGCAAATGTTAAAGATAGATGACTTGAGGAACAAATTGGTTCTGGTCAGTCGGCTATAAAAAGTTTTTGTACTTCTAGTCCTAAAATGAGGCACACATAAATTTATAAAAAATAACACCTTCATAGCATCCACATTGTTGTGCAGTAATTTATATAGAAAAAATTATTCCAGCAAGTTTTCTGCATAATTCAAGACTTTCAATATCGAATGTTATGGTAAGAGATTCATATGGAATACCTCTATTAGGATAGATACCATAAGATTTGAAGTAAATAAACTTTAGGAAATGACGTTGAACTTTTTCGAATAATCTATTATAGCAATTGTAGAATGGAGACCGTAGAACAGAGCCACATTCTAATCTTAACCTTACCTAGGCTACATAAAGGGTAAATAGAGCAGATATGCTTGAAAAAGATCTACAATTGCGAACTATAAAGCCAAAAACTCTCAATGCTTCACTTACTTTCGATCTAATGTGGTTGGAAAAAGACAAATGTTGATCAAAATATACACCAAGATCTTCAATTGAGTTACTTCGTGATAGAGAAATGGTATCTACTCGATAATTGTACTCAATGATTGATATTTTCCTACTATAATATAAAATAACTTATTACAATCAACATAATTACTGAGGTCATTAATAAATAATAAGTACAGAAGTGGTCCGAGATTCGACCCCTGAGGTGCTCCAGATGAAGGATTGTAATGAAAAGAATCATAGCCGTTATAAAATACAAACTGTTCGCGTTGAAGTGAGTAGGATTTAATGAAAAGTACTGCTGAATTGTTGAAACCAAATTGGTGGAGTTTTTGTAGAAGGATCATGTGATCAAGTCGATCAAATGCTTTAGCAAAATAAATATATATTACATCAACTTGACCACGATTATCTAAGACATCACTAACATTTTGGGTCAATGCAATTGAATTTGTTATGGTGGATCTGTTTGACATAAATCCATGTTGTAGTGGAGATATCATATTACGAACTGAGGAATGTATGCGATTATAGATGACAATATCGAGAAGTTTAGCAAAGTCCGATAGGATTGAGATAGGACGATAATTCCAAGATATAAACACGAGTGCCTGAAACAATATAATGTTACAAAATGATATGAGTGATTGGAACTGCATCAATGAGCAATAATAATATATCTTCCTGGAAATCAACACCAGTTGATTCTATTTAATGAACCCATTCGTAATGTTCGCAGTGACAGAAACTGCAAGAATTTTCACTTTCATCATCAGAAATGCTTTCATCGTTTCCAAGAATTATGATATTGACCCGGATTCCATTGAGCAATAGTATCTGCTTCGCCATTAATACCGTGTGATCTATTTTTAGGGTACCCGATTGCAAAGTTGAATATCTAGAGCATAAACAAGGTCAGATTCCGCCATGGCCAGTTAATGTAACAAGTGGCGACATGAAATTCAACGATATCGTTTCAGTCTAGCGAAAATTTCTATATCTTTTTGCCTTTGAAGAGGTGTGCCTTAGCACAAGCAGTAGAAGATCAAATCATATGACTTATAAACGGAAGTGAACGCGGTTCAACGGAAGAAACCTAAAAATCTGCTACCAGTTCCAATGGTTTAAGATCTTTCCCTTCAATGGCCAAAGTCGTCAGATATCACCAAGTCCACAGTTCAAACACGAGTAGATGATTCAATAGCTACAGCGGAGGAAATCAAGTTTTTGTCATTATTTCCATCAAAAACTTCGACCAGTGGTTTCTAGGACCGTCAACTCAATTTACTAAAAAGTTTCTTTCGTTTTGTCGGTAGGCCGAATAAATTTAGCATAAACTTAATGAATATACGAGGTGAGTTCAAAAAATAAGGCGAACTTTCATTTATCTCAAAAAAATATTCATTTATTGATCAATTTCTAACTTGTTTCCACCGAAGTCAGCCCCCTCAGATATAGTACACTTATGTCAGCGTTTTTTACAATCCACGAAGCAGTTCTGATATGTACTTTTTGATATGTTCGAGCTCGCTCAACGATTTGGTTTTTATCTCCTCAATCATCACAGAACGTCGTCTATTCATGGGTCTCTCCAATTTTGGGAACAGGAAAAATTTGTACGGAGTCAAATCTGGTGAATACGGTGGCTGATGCATGATTACGGTGTTGTTTCTGGCCAAAAATTACGAACAAGCAATGACGAATGATCAGGTGCTCTATTCTGATGCACTACTAGGATTGCTTGTTTCCGTTTCCGCATACGTGCTAATCGATTCTGCTCTTTTGGGTCTGTAAGTTTATTCCACATGAACGCCATTCTCGAAATGAAATAGTTCTTAAACAGTGAAGTTCGAGGTCTACTGAGTTGAACCTCTGAACGATGAGGAAGGAGTCACAGTTCGTCGCTTATTTCTGTCCCGCTCTTAGTGGAACCAAATGTGTTGAGTCTCTTGAACACTTCCCGTGAAAGTATCTATAGAAGAAAGACAAATCTCCAACCTTTTTATCAAGATTGCAAGTAATGTTCGCGTCTCCAATCAGGAAGACGACTCTTTTCTGGATGGAATCCACCAGCTTCAGGATATGTTTGGGGGCGGAGCCCCCAAATATATCTCATATTATAAGTGTTGGATATGAAAAGCTGTCGTCTTTACTTTTCGTTATTTGAAATATTTTTTGCTGTTATTCCCTATCTTCAAATAATGGAATTGAGACTTTCGGTATATACATATCTATAAATTTTCTTATAGAATGAATTATCTGCCGGCTCACTGAATAATGATCGAAAGTTCCAGTTAGACATTTCAAAATAGTTGGAAAGTGTGGTAGCTTCACAATGTTATTTTTGATGTTCTATTTTTGACTGACAAACACATTCATATGTTTATACTTTCTGGAGCTTTCCAACGATTTGCCAAAATACATTACAGCTGTGACATCACGATAGACTGACACTATCAAATTCCCCGGATCAGGTGAAATGAAAATGTTTTAAGGTCGATGACACAGTGATTCTTCTTGAGAACCACAAAGATTGGTATCACATGGAATTGTATGAGTGCGCGAAAATATGGAAATTGTTTTCAACGAAAGTCATTTTATGTGGGGTGAAAACCAGTTTCATAATGGAGAACTTCATACAAGTGTAGAAATAAATAATCAAAAAGGAATAACTGCAAATATCTCGGAATTTTTTTGTTCATTTCTGAAGACGGAGGCAGACTTAGGCCCCCGAAACGTGAAGATGAGTATTGTATTATTTCTTAGCAATTTTTTTTGGTAGGCAAAATTGTTGAATACGACAAGTTACTGATAAATAGAACATTTTTCTTTGTGAAACATTCTTTGATTTTACGCAGTAAATTATCGGGGTAAACTAAAAAGTTTGCACTTTCTACACTTGTATAAAGTTCTCCATTATAATTTTTATATTTTTCAGACTGTGAAAGGTAACAAATACCCAAAAAATGACGATGAAAAAATGGAAATTGTAATATTGAACTTTATACCCGAGTAGAGAGGGGGAACTTTTTGGTTACTAGAATACCAACACCCTTATATCAAGATCTGACCCAAAATATCAAGAAATGAAAGACATACAAAAAGGTCTTGAACAACATGGATATGGAAAACATATAATTCACAAAGCCATGCATCGAAGAATGAAGCAAAGTAAGAAGGGAACAAACACAAAGGAAACTAAAGCCATCCTGCCCTACGTCAGAGGAGTCACAGATGGAATGGAAAGAAATTCAAGACGACGCAACATAATAACAACACATAAACAACACAAATCATCAGAAATTCCTCGAACAAGGTGTTTGTATCTACCTACGACATGAATTTAAAATATTATCTTTAAAATAGCGACGCCAATCATCAGCAATGATGTTCATGCACAAACATTTATGTTTTTATCTATGTAATTAAGCTATAATAGCTTGTTTGGATGATACATAAATGAATAAATACATTAATTGAAATTGGCCACCATCCATTTCCTGAGAATAATGAAATTTGCTTACAAATTCATTATGGAATGTTTCTGGGGCAATTTCGTTAGGAGACTTCAATTCTAACCATGGTTTTTGCGATTGTGTAACATAAACTTCATATTCCCCCAATACTCACAAACATCTGAGGCAGTCATATCAAGTAATGCAGCGGGTCATTCTAAAAGGCCGCGTTTACCTGACAACTGGTTTGAATAATTGTCATCTAGTTATTTTCAAAGCATCTCTTCGTGATGAAGAGGTACCTCACCTTGCTGAACGTCAATATCAGGTAAAAACTCATTTGAGTTTGTCAATTTTCGAAACTGGTAGACAGACAAACGTGATTCCGTATTAGAGCCCACAAGATTACCTGATATGTCGCCTCCAGATATGTTTTGAGGAAATACGTAATATCTGAAATGCACGATACAAACCGTTATTCATTCCAGAGCTCATGAACAGAAAAAGAGGTGCTTGCAACGATATTATCCCAGGAACATTTCATTATAAAGAGAAAAAATGTGAACAGTTTGTAAACCGGGGAGAGTTTTGAATAATCTTTGTCTTGAAATGATGATATTTGAAATGAATACAAAAACGGCTAATAACTCGAAAACTATAAACTCGATTTCCAATAATGAAAAAGTATCGGATAGAGCAGGGGTCTCCAAACTACGGCCTTCGGGCCAAATCCGGCCCGCCAGTGTCATCAATCCGACCCGCGGCAGCTAATGATTTACTGTCATCAATCTGGCCCGCGATAGCCAATGATTACCTAATTGTTGTTACTATTGCTGTGATAAGTTGAAGAAGAAAACACAGAATGATAATTACTCGGTTTTAATTACTTGCAAGGTAAAACTCAACGACAGAAATGATGACAAAGAAAACTTAACTCAAGTATCTGAGTTTAAGCATATTAATAACTAACAAATAATTGAAATGAATCACAGTAAAACAAAAACACCAATGAGATTTATATAATTGTGATTTTCCACCGACAATACTTTATAGTTGTGAATCAATTTTACTTGTACCAATTATCAAAAAAAATTTAAGATGCTCATCGGTTAATTGAAATCTGTAAACATTATTTGTGTACTTCATCTTGGAAAACATTTTCTCACACAAGAAAGTAGTACCAAAACCGAAAACAACCCACGAGCGAATTTATGCAAATGATCAAATTGTTCCAGTGGAAGACTTATAAAATTCCAACAAAGATGAATTTTGATATTTGTTCTTAAGCATATCACTGCACCGTAAATCAATAATTTCCTTGGACTTTCGGAGCCAGGGTTTCAATGTCAGAATCAAAAGGAGCTTAATTTCATTCGTAATGACATCATAATCTGAAAAACGAGTATCAAAATCTATCTTCAAAGCACTCAAAGTTTCGATTGCAAAATTGACGGAAAATTCAGTCTCTGTAGTGTGGCTGAATATTTCACATGTTTCAAAATGTGTGAAACATTTTTTAGGTAATTGCGATTGAAATAGTATTATTTTCTGCCTGAAGGATTTGATATTGGTGTATGAATCAGGGAGAAGCTGATTTTCTCCTTGCAAAATCAAATACAGTTCGTTCATATGATTTGTCAAATCGACATAGAAGGCTAACTTCCACATCCATTCACTATTTTCTAAATCGGCAAAAAGGCGCTGCTTCTCATTTAAAAAATTTTCGATCTCTGCTCGAAGTTCAAAAAAGCGCTTAAGGACTTTTCCGCAACTAAGCCAGCGTACGGCAGTATGATATGGTAAATCATTTTCTCCAATCTGTTGAATAAACTAGCGGAATTGTCGGTGATTCAGCCCAGTGAATCTGATGAAGTTAACAACTGATATGACTGGTTCTAGAACTTCAGACATATCCATATATATAATGTGAGACTAATGGTTTTGAACCACCATTATTTTCTACAGCCTTTGACACAAGTGCAACCACTCCTTTATTTTTATCATACATATTTTCGCCTCCATCAGTCGTTATAGATTTCAAATTTCTCCATCGAAGGTTCTTTTTATTAATGGAATTTTCAACTCCCTTAAAAATATCTGCCCCAGTTGTCGTGTCGTGAATACTATCAATATCAAGCAGTTCGTCATACACTTCATAGCTTTCATTTACTCCGCGAATAAAAACCTGACACATCCGTTGACTCATCCAATGCTAGAGAAAACCACTCATGATGTCAATTTTTGTCAGACAGTTGAGATGTCTGCACTCTCCGAGCCACGGTGTTTGCTGACAAACTGACACTTTTAAATAAATTTACCTTTTCGGGGCATATTTCTTCGGCTACTGCAATCAAGCATTTTTTTACCATTTCTCCATCGGTGAATTGTTTGCCACGTTTTCCGATTTCAAGAACCACACGACAGCTGGCGCGAGGTGCAGACTCTTGTTCAGTATTCGCTTTGGAAAACAAAGATTGCTGCGATTTGAGTCCGCGTTTCAAAGCTTCAAATTTTTCCTTCCGCAAACTTCCTGTATACTTGGAGTAACTTCGAAGATGTTTCGATTCATAGTGTCGTTAAATGTTATAGTCTTTGAGAACATCTATGGTTTCATTACAAATTGAACATAGCGCCTTATTACTGGACTCAATTACAAAATACTGAAAGTTCCATTTTTCTTGGAACCTTCTGCATTCACTATCGATTTTTCGCTTCTTTTTCATACTAACAAATCACACATAAAAACAATAAGTCAAATCAAAATAATTTTATTGACGGGTGTTACTTTATTTTACAATAGACAATTTCGCTTCCTTCGCCTTTCCTACGCAGACTAACTCGCAATTGCGCCGCTAGCCTTTTTATATGCCATCTCGAGGTAATCGGAATAAACTAGCTAGAACTAGAACTTTCTCGAACCAACGCGGTAATTCCAAATATTTAATTATGCCTAATGCCACCTAGCGGGTAGCTGAAAAAGATAGTACATAGTACCACTACTCGCCACTAGATGTCGTAAAGTGTCACAATACACAATAATAATTTAAATGCAAAAAAAGCGTTACTTTGCTTAGGTCAGGCATTTTGCTACTATCCTAGTCTAGAAATATACAGGCTGATTCACGGTGGATGGCACATTAGACGTTTCTGGTGAACCAGACAACGGATCACTTTGAAAATTTAATGGAGGGCATATTCGGACATTCTCTAACCAACTACAATATTTTCGACAATGCGGTGTTGCCGCTTCTATAAGAAAGCAGTAGCAACTTTGATTTTTCAAATGGAACACTCTGTATATAATATTATTTTTGGAATCTCCAACAATTGCTCGACAACTTTTCTTGATATTTCCCTATACCTATCTGTTACCGTTTTCGAAATAAAAATTAATTTCAATTTTTTTATTCGAAAATCATGACTTCTAAAAATGCCGATATCTTTCAGTTAAGAAGTACTATGATATCGAAATTTGGTTTGGAGTTGGGTGATACTTGGATACTTCCCACACGTCAGCCTAATCTCCGTTACTTCAATACAGGGTGGTAAAAAAATACAGTTTTTTCGTTTGCTTGAAAAAGTTGCTGAAATTTGATTATTTTAAATGGAACACCCTGTATATTATTGAAAATTCGGAAAGCTGCTGAAATTTGCTTTCTTTCTATGTATATCATACCTATACCTAACTAGTCAAGTTTCGGACTTATGAACATTTATTTGTGAAAATGTCCCTTCAGAATGATATTTCCATTCGGTATTTGGTAAGCAGACCATGATTACTATTTGACAGTAGCGTTGTGACATTCTCCTAATAATATCGACATTTTCGTCACTTCAGAAGTTGCAAATACCTTCAAAACGATGGAACAAAACTATTCAAACGAAGTTCTTATGAATTTGTTTATTATTTTTGGACAGTGTGACAAAATTATCAGCAGAACATGTAGAAAGTTCAATGAAATGTATCCGAATCTACCGCCAATGAACCTCAAGAAATTTATACGAATTCAGAATAATTTCAATATGTTTGGATAAACTTTAAAAAAGCACCAAGAAACTTGAAATTGGAAATATTGATATGAATAATTATAAAAAAGTAAAACAATCATGTGGAATATTTCAAAATATGTTTGAATCGCTGGTCGTTCACTTCCAAGCACTTTAAAATGCGGGTGTTGACTGCTTTCGTGGTGGCAGATCTGATTTCATTGGGATCCAAATCTTCAAATGTTTGGGCAATCCTTTCTAACAATTCATCTCTCGAACGCACGGGTATTTTGTAAACTTTTTCTTTAAACATTCCCCACAAATAAAAATCTAATGGATTAAGATCGGGTGATCTCGCTGGCCAATTCCATGGTCCCAAGCGCCTCATCCACCGATCGTCAAATAGTCTATCCAGTCCTGCGCTCACTTCTCTTGTGCAATGTGCAGGAGCTCCGTCTAGTTGGTACCAACAGTTTCGATAATCTTCGAGTAGCAGATTATCCACGAAACTGTCTACAGTATTCTCCAAAATATTCAGGTAGCTTCTGGATGTTAATGACTCCTCGTATATCACGTACCTCAATTTGTTGTCCATCAACATGCAGAAGACATTGAAACTAAATTTTTTTTGAAATCCGGCTTCTTTTGTGACGTGAGGACTTTCACTGGACCAATAATGACGATTTTTTCTATTGAAAATCCCTTCTCTCAAAAATTTCGATTCATCAGTCCAAATAATTTTATTTAAAAAAAGTGGATCTTCTTGAATGCGTGTCAACAACATTTCACAAAATTCTACTCTCTGTTGAGGATCTTGAGGCTTCATTGCTTGAATTTTGGTGAATTTATAATCATGCATTTTATGTCTTCGCAAGATTCTTTGAACCGATGAATATTTTATACCCAAATGTTCTTCAGCACTTCTTATCGATGACTCGGGAAATGCGTGAAAATATACTAAGACATTAATCTGGTTGTCTTCGAAAGTTACGGGTCGACAATGCGAAAAATATTTTCGCATTGTCGAAAATATTTTAGTTGGCTAGAGAATGTCCGAATATGTCCTCCATTAAATTTTCAAAGTGATCCGTTGTCTGGTTCACCAGAAACGTCTAATGTGCCATCCACCGTGAATCAGCCTGTAGTTAAGGGCAGAAATTGGCCCTTGGAACAAACTGAAAAAATCATTATGGCCCGAAAGCTTCAAAGTTTGGAGATCCCTGGGATAGAGAATTGAAGTATCAAACGAGTTATCACAAGAATTACCTCACTTTTTGAAAAAAAAAAAGGTGGTGGCACCGTTTTGACGATAAGTAATGTAACATTATTGTCTTTGTCATCAAAAAGTATTGAAAATGATACCTTTCTACGTGAATTTTGCCCGATCGAGATATTTTGTTCTGTTTGAAAGTTAAGAGGGGTGGGGGGCTATTTATGCCCGCACTGTATTTTTGTTATGAATTTGTACCAACATCTACGACACAAAATGAGGCCTGAAGGAATTATTCTTAAGAAACTGTTGATATCGAAAATGAGTCAGACTTCCAAACAAACATCTTTCGTATACAATGTTTTTCTCGATGGTATTTGGCCTCAGACCAAAATCATAACAAATAGTTATTGTGAAATGATAATACATTTCACAATAAATACTCCAAAACAAGCAGGAGCCGCCAAGAATTTCAGTAAATTGTCTGTGTTATTCAACTGCGTGGAAAATCTAATTGAATGTGAAAATCACTTAGTTTTCGAGCTTATTCGTAACATTCAATTTCTCCTTCAAGTTTACAAAGAATTGTTTGTACATTCCAAGGGACGAAAAAACTTTTCATCATAATTATTCCGCTATCGAAAGAATTTTTACTCGTATGTACCATATCATACAGTGCATTATTTATTATCACTCTTTCATGCTAGCAATTTTCATCTCCTATTGCGTTGCGATAAAATCACCACGTCTTCTAAAGATATTGTCTTATGCAGGGTATCTCAGGAAGGTTGAGGAAGGAGTCTTATTTCACTGAGAAATTGACAGGCTGGTCGATTTTTGAGGAAGAGAAGGTTACATACTTACTAAGTTTTCTTCACACATGAAATTGGTAACACTACCTTGGAATATGTGTCTGAAATAAAGTATCTGGGAGTTATTGTAGATAACACTTTGAGTTTGAACAGTCATGCTGAATACGTTATAAAAAAATTTCAAAAAAATTATATTTTTTTTCTAGGATAGCAAATAATTTGACTATTAACTCCAGAATATTAACATATAATTGTATAATTGAACCTCATTTTGAGTACTGTCCAACTTCAATGCATTTAATAAACCAAAATAGGCTTTCCCAATTTCAAAAACTCCAAAATAGGAGCATGAGAATTATATTAAGATGCAGTCGTTATACTTCCATTGATCACATGTTAAATATACTACAATGGCTGTCGATTTCAAATCGATTATTCTTTTTAACAATGGTTTTTATATTTAAAATAACCAAAAGTCTCCAACCAACATATTTTAATGAATGTTTGGTTTTTAATAATCAAATACATGAACATGAGACAAGATCTTACAATAATTTTCATATATATAGAACTCACAATGGTGGCGGAACTAAAAACTTATTCTACAAGGGACTACGGGAATTTAACAATTTACCAAATGCCATTAAAGAGGAAAATACTGTAAGAGGGTTTAAAAGTAAATTATTGGAATACCTAGAGCGTTAGTTAGTTGGAAAATATGTATATTATATATAGTTACTATATCAATATTGGTTTTCAACATTGGGTATTATAAATTGTATATTTTTTATTATTAACTTTTTATTTAGTTTATCTTCATTATTGTTATTATCTATATACATATTTGAATTTTATTAATATTTCTGGCACTGTGAAAATTTAAATTATTAATTAGTTATTATGTCTTGTAAGATTAGGATGTATCCTATAATAATAAAGATTACAATTACAATCACATTTAGTGTGGAGAAATAATAACTCAGTTCTAATTCACGAGAAACGTTGCCAGGCATTTCCTCGACTCATCCATTACTTCAACAGTATTCTCTAAAAAGTTTTGATTTGCCTTTTGTATGTTCGAGATTTTTACAATATCAAACTTCCTTCTTTCCAGTTGATAAGAAAACGAGTCACTCGAGTTTTAGGTGCGTATCAAAAATTATTTATAAGTGGTAAAGTCCTATAAATAGTGAGTTCTGTTTATCAGATTTGAAGTTTGGGATGATTAACGATTGTGTTTGGGCTCTGGTTTACAACTAGTTGCCTTGCAGTGGGACCTGGAGTAAAAACAGAGGACGATTCTCTTCGACGGTTGATGTAGCAGCCTGACTTTTCAAATGACCGCCTTGAGGAGCCTCGTTTGTATTTGATATCCGAGATCAAGTTATCTGTCGATTCCATACATGACGTACTCGTAATGGGAAATTACTCACTTGGTCTTGTCCTTCAAGGCTAGTTAAAAAGAATTTAAATTTTTCCCAAAAAATATTGATTTATTTTGTCCCCTTCGAAGTAGTCCTCCTCAGATATAATACAATTCTCGATGTAGTTATGATTTGGGGTTTTTGGTATGTCCTTGAACTCTCTCAGCGATCAAATTCTCATCTCCTCAATCGTCGCAAAACGGCCTCCTGTCATGGGTCTCTTCAATCTTGGGAACAGCGAAAAGTCGCAGGGAGGCATATCTCGTGCTGAGGCATGATTGCGGTGTTGTTTTTGGCCAAAAAATTATGAACAAGCAATGACAAGTGAGCACGTGCATGATCGTGATGCAAAAGCCATGAATTGTTATTCCACAATACCGGACGTTTTCTTTGTATCGCTTTTCGCTAGCGGCGCATAACTTCAAGATGATACTCGTTTTCGATCGTATGACCTTGTTGCAAGAACTCCTGAAGCACTACGCTACGGTAATCGAAGAAACCAGGGAGCAAAACCTTGCCATTTGATCGAACTTGGTGTGCATTTTTTGTCTTGGCGCTCCTGGGCTCTTCCATTGGGACAATTGGACTCTGGTCATAACCATATGACCCTGTTATGATCCTGTTAAGCAAATCTCGATCATCGTTAACTTCATTCAATAACTGAGCGATTCTCATGCAACGGTAAAATTTAGCAATTTTCAAACGAACAGCATCGCCACACGCTTCATTACTTCAAAAGACAAAACACAAGCACTACAGGAAAATCCTCGAGGTGCTTTAAGAGCGATGCCTGTGTGAAAGTAGTGATTCACATTGGATTTTGATCGCTGGATATCGAATCCATCTGGAAAAACGTTCTTAGGAAGTTACGTCATTCCATTGTCTTCTCTCTCACACCCCCAGGATCCTTTATTAAGGCCCTTTTGGCACTTCTCTTCTGGTCATTGACGATCTACAAGACCTAACAGGGGTGCACAAGAACTTACGTCATTCCATTGTTCTCGGGGGTACATTTGAGCCTTTTTGGCAACTCTTCACGTACCTACGTCACCCCTACTGCTAAGGGTGGACTGACGATGGACTGTATCTAGAATCACGTTAGTATAACTACTGTTTCCGAAAGCCATATTGATGATCGCTCAAGATGTTGAAGCCTTTCAAATATTTGAGGATATGGTGGTTTGCGGCGTTCTTCATAATTTTTGATATCACTAATAGCGAAGAGACTGGTTTATGGTTATTTGTAAGATTTTTCTTGCCCTTTTGTGGAATAGGCTGAACGCGAGCAATTTTCCAACAAGAAGGAAAAACTCCTTTCTTGTAAGACAGCTTGAAAAGTCTTCAAAATACTGGTGCGAGTTCATTTGCGCACTTTTTAAATAACGGGTTATTTTTTAATAGGATTTGATTTTCAAAACCACACAAATAATTTGAAAAATTGATGAAATCAACGATCAATATAATTTAATGTTTGAAGATTATTTCATGCAAATGTTGTCCACGGCTCCGCTTCGGATGGCACATGCGCAAGGTCCAATTTTGACACACTCTCTCTAACATATCGACCGGTATTTCACGTATAAATGCTTCAATATTGGCTTCCATAGCATCAGTCGTTGCTTGTTTCAACTCTGTAGATATAAGCCTCAACATGACCCCAAAGAAATAATCCAAAGGCGTTGAATCACACGATCTAAGCGGCCAATTGACGCGCCCCAATCGTGAGATAAACTGTTCACCGAAGGCGGCTTTTAATTGGGCCATTGTTTCGCATGCTGTGTGACATGTGGCACCGTCTTGTTGGAACCACATGTCAAGCATGTCCAATTCTTCCATTTTCTTCCATAATCCACACCAAACAGTGACTTTTTCGGGATGCATCGGTAGCTCTTGCAATGCTTGTGGCTGGTATTCACTCAAGATGCGGCAATTTTGCTTGTTAACGTATCCATTCAACTAGAAGTGAGCCTCGTCGCTGAACACAATTTTTCGATGAAAATGTGGATCTTCCTCCAACTTTGCCAGCGCCCATTCACCAAATGTTAGACGTTGTGGGAGGTCGTGTGGCTTCAATTCTTGCACCAGCTGTATCTTATAAGGGTTTACACCCAAATCCTTCCGCAAAATGTTCCACGTAGTGGAGTAACAGAGACCCAATTGCTGCGAACGGCGGCGAATCGACATTTCACGGTCATCACGAACACTGGCGGATACAGCCGCAATAATTTCTTCGGTCCTTACTCTGCGTATGCATGTTGGTGGTTTAATGTCCAATAATGTAAAATGGGTTCGAAACTTAGTCACAAGCTTCCGAATAGCTCAGTAGGCCGACGAAACTGCCCATAAATTGGAAAAAGTGCACAATGCACTTTCTTCACTGAGCATCAATTTTGATAATAAAATTCATTAATTTGCAAGCGTTGTTCATTCGTAAGTCGATTCATGGTTAAATTATAGACCAAAGTGAACAAGTTTGACAGTGACAAAGACACGATTCACGCGTGATCTGTCAAAAACAGTGTTGCCAAAAATATACCAGCAAAAAATCACTCATCACCAATCGATATGCTGACACCCTCAGCACCTTCTCTAATAGTGAGTCGACAATTCTCCATAACAATTCCCATCACTTTATTAACATTTTCATTGATTGTTGATGTGCTGGGGCGTCCAGGGCGATCACTTGTACACTTTTCCTCACTCAGAGTACATCGTATGCCACTGTTAACATTTCAGGTTGTTTTTAGCACTCAGTTCCATTTTACAAACAAAATTTATTTTGTTAATTTTTTCGATAGCAGAAAAATCGCGAAAAAATGTACGTGGCCCGCAAAATTGCAACATTCACTTTATTTTTGGAACTGACCTCATGCATTTGTGGTTCAGCCTAGCATCACTGATGATAGCGCTGTCTGGTGTTGAATCATGAATGCGTTTTGTTAGAGCTGTAGTTTGAAACATTCGTTTTGTTTTTGTTGTTGGTTATTTCGCTACCCTCATTGTAGTTTGTGACATAATTTGAATGTTATAATATCAATTTTGATGAATTAAGAACCAGCCACTTTCGAAGAAAACTGGTTGATAGAGTACATGTGAATTGCATATATCAGTAGCTAGAATTCGTTGTTAGTTTTCGTAGATTTCTATTTTGAAGAAAAGAATTCACATTTCAAAAGTATTCTAAAGTATTTGAAACATTTCCACATGTGAAAATTATTATCCGCATACACGTGTTTTGAGACAATGTCTCATTCTGAAATATTTCGGTATATGATTCAGTGGTTTATATACTCAGGCACATCTTCTGAATCACGAATGATCTGTGAGTCTATTTTCGTCTATCCTATAACGTTTATTGAAAAATTCTCGTTCTTTGTCTGAAAACCTACTTCAAAGCCATGACGGATAGTCAGAAAATATATAAAAGTTCAATTCCACAATTTAATGAAATTGTTGCAACCTAATTTCTGGTTCGAAACCAATAAAGACGATTCGTAAACAACAGTTTTACAAAAAATATTTTACGTTATGAGTCCAGTTGGTGACTTATTACAGTACGAGTTGCTTATGATCGAGTACTGTAATGATACAGACATTTGTCGTATATGTCGTATGATATTTTATGAATAAATGAAATCACAAAATAATATTATAAATTTCAGTCAGTTGAAACATATGAAAAAATATGATCAGGAGACTAGTCTATAGTTTTCCCATATTTTCATTCACAAAGTCGTCTTTGATAATGTGTATCGCTTCAGTAGACGAAACGTCACACATAAAAACCTGCATATTACGGCCAAAAACCTCCGAAAAAGATGTTTGTTTCAAATTGGATGGTTTTGTTACCTCAAAAATTTCTTGGCATGGGAAAGTGTATTTTTAGACAACATTTTGATGAGATTTATGAGTATTTGTAGATTGTTCGAGAAAACAATCAAAATCGATCAGATTCACGATAGTTTCGTGTAACAATAATCATTGACGACCTTAATTATTTGCAAATGAATTATTTCTAGATTAGTACAGATTTTGAGCAATTAATATTCAAAAAAGTATTGAAAAATTAGCGTCAAAGAATATTTCACACTGATTCAAGTCAAATAATTTCAGTACAAATTGCCAAGTTCTATTTTGAAGTACATGTAAACAGCGCCTACGATGTGTACGTTCTGAATTTGTTTCTATCAAACAAATTTATGACCCAGATCAAAAATTTAATAAGATTTCGAAATTAAACGGAAATTTCAATTCATTTAACGGCACTCTTTACCGGTTACCAGGGATTTATTCAGCTTTCTTAAACTCAAACGGATATTTCCAAGTGGTTCATTCGAAATACATGACGAATATCGTAAACAAGCAGGAATGGGCATAAAATATACATAAGACATTGCACTGTGGTATATTCACAATTTCTGAGAAATTTCTACTGAATCAATTCCAAAATTGCTAATAACAGAATTGAGAAATTATTCTATCAAACGTACAACGTACCTGGTCATAAGATGAATGTAAAGTTTTAGAAAAAGTAGTGCTAATGATATAGTATTTCCAATACCAATTGGAACAGCACAGAGAAGGAATTCCCGACTCAACATAGGCGTCGGCATATTATTTTTCACTGGTAGTTTTTCAGCTACTTATTCTTACAATCATAGCAATTGATCACCCCATGAAAAAGTTATCTCAACTGAATTTTTCCACCGTGGGTAATTATGAAAAACTTCGAAATTCAAGGTAGTTGATTTCCGAATCTAAAATTCTAAAATACAATGAAAACACAAATAATCACACCGAATTCTCGTCAAACATATATTTACAAAATAATAGAGGCCAAGAAAATTGCTAGAGAAATCAAAATATTTCTTTGCTATATTCGGATGAGGTGGAATCATCATCGGGTTGAATAACGATCGGATTTATGGAACATTGCACATAAAATTTATTCTCTTCTTTTATAATGTAGGCCACACAGTTCTTCCACACATCACTATATTGTTAAGCACTACAGTATTCAAAGTCGGTGACTGATTACATTTCTGCAAGCTTTCTTTCATTGTGGTCCAAACCATTTCAATTGAATTGGATACACAATAGTATGGAGGCAAGCGTAAGAGAATATGACCACGTGTTTCACACATCGAATCAATAATATACTCTCTTTTGAAATTACATTGTTTTATGGTCGCCAGTAATACCATTGTCGTTGGAATCTTTTCGGGTATTTCCGTGTCATGATTTCGCATGAAATCAACAATATCTGCTTTTTTTTTGTTAAATTGTTCTATTTTTACTTGTATTTTATTTCACTATTATTTCATTTCACATTTGTTCCGCTCAATGTAATTGTTCTTTTCAGCTATTCATTCTCAATTCTCCTTTATTTATTAATTCTTTCAAGGATTTCAAATCATTTTATATAATATCAGACAAGGAAAGTCGCAACTAATGAAATGGCGATGATTTTTTGAAAATTATCAATGTATTGGAAAGTATACAATCTACAAAGCATATGTTTCAAGTTTGAAGACGCTGCGTTGCTTAGTATATGTTTGTCAGCCATCAAAAGCGATCGTTTCCGGCGAATTTGTGAAGGCCCCAATCAATATAAAAGCTGAACTGGATTCTACTATGATTTATTCTGCTCCTTCGTATTATGCGAAATCATTGCTACAAAAACACATGACATTGAAATGCACAGTAGTTTTGAAACAACCTAATAAGAGGACCTCAGATCTTCCTTCTGTATATTTTTTTTTAGAAGTTAATGCTGTATGAACTGTCGGTACAGAATATCGAATAATCAAATATCTTTATATAAAGATTATGTAACTCTCACAGGAATTGAAAATACGCAGAGTATTTTATTGAGACATTCATATCAATACTTCAAAAGTATGACTTTAATAAAGAAAAGAGAATTGAAACTTTCTATGTCTTAATGTTTAAGGTATATGTATGCATAAGGTATATAAGGTATGCATGTAAAAGGTTTGAAAATATCCTTCTACAACGAAACTGCAGTAACGTTAGTTACAAATATAAGTGGTAAAAAACAAGTTTCAATTCTCTTTTCTTCATTATGATTTCCTACCACGTAGTAACGGCCACATCCATCAATTTAAGTGTAACTTAAATTTCTCTAATATTTCAAAATTCAGAATATTACCCATTTTGTATTTTTACTAATATTTTATTGAGTATTTTAAATATACTCCAATACAACATAAGCAGTGTTGAATTTCTGAGGCAATGTTATCAATGAAAATGATTGAGAGGGGTTATTATATATCAGGGGTATTTAAATATGTAAGTGCTGCATTAATTTTCATAGGCGACTAGATCGAGGATGCTGTTATTATGTCAAAAGTATCAAGTGCCATTAAACTGTAAAGTTTGGTTGTCAATCGACCAAAAATGTTATGTATGCTATAAAATCTAAACTGAAAACGGTAAATTGGTCTTATTAAAACCCTCAAAGTTTTTTTCAGAACGAGTACTTTTGAAAACAACTAACAAGAACATCAATCAAACTCAAAGTCTTATCATTCATTAAACAATATAATATTTCAGTGAGCTTGAGGAAATCACTGAGCATTCAACTAATAGAAAGTTTCGAAGTTTTTTAAGTGCTGACAGATTTCAATCCCTTGAAATGCCACACAACATTGACGATCTAGCTAGCATAGTTGAATAATTCGAGCACGACAACGTTTACTTTCTGGCACACCCTGTAACCGCCGCCAACGGAAAAATAACTCATCGAATATCCGAACGAAATATTTTGAACTCGTTCCAGAAACTTCTGATATAACACCACCTCCACCGAAAAACTGCCAAAAATAGTCCGCCACCGACAAATCAATCAGAATCACACCAATCAATTGATGACGTCGTAATAATTCCTACCTGTGGATCGGGGGTGAATCCACGTGCACTTCGAGGGTGCTGAGGGAGAAGCACTCGACGGGGTTCAAAGACGCGGTTCGACTGACTGGTCTGGCTCCGGCTCCGTCGAATCTATACTTAGAAGCGATCCAAGACTGCTCAGATATCAGACGAGGAACATTTGCGATGCGATCGTATAAAACTGGCGAGCGCCGCGAAAATTGTTGGATTTTCTCGCCATCAAGGTGTTGATCGGGAGTGCGCCAAGAAAAATAAACTGGGGTTGCTTAGTTTTGTTATGGTACATATATTCGGGAATTTATGGAAAACTATTGAAGGAATCCAAGAATGTTTTTTTGAAAGGTTTTAAACAAACTTACAGGAATTGGTGGAAATTATGAAAATACTCATGTAATATGCAAAACTTGCTTTGAAAATAAAAAGGTAATTCATTATAAATTCACACATTCGATACACCAAAAAATCGCTTCCTCGAAAACTGAATGATGGTTAACGTTTTTAATTGGGAATACTCTAAATAATAAAATAAAAAGTTACCAGTGGCGTACAATTGAAAATTGATATGGATAATGAAGAAATATCTATTAAGGACGTATACAGGCTGATTCACGGTGGATGGCACATTAGACGTTTCTGGTGAACCAGACAACGGATCACTTTGAAAATTTAATGGAGGACATATTCGGACATTCTCTAGCCAACTGAAATATTTTCGACAATGCGGTGTTGCCGCTTCTATTAGAAAGCAGTAGCAACTTTGATTTTTCAAATGGAACACTCTGTATATAATATTATTTTTGGAATCTCCAACAATTGCCCGACAACTTTTCTTGATATTTCTCTATACCTATCTGTTACCGTTTTCGAAATAAAAATTAATTTCAATTTTTTTCTTCGAAAATCATGACTTCTAAAAATGCCGATATCTTTTAGTTAAGAAGTACTATGATATCGAAATTTGGTTTGGAGTTAGGTGATACTTGGACACTTCCCACACGTCAGCCTAATCTCTGTTACTTCAATACAGGGTGGTAAAAAAATACAGTTTTTTCGTTTGCTTGAAAAAGTTGCTGAAATTTGATTATTTTAAATGGAACACCCTGTATATTATTGAAAATTCGGAAAGCTGCTGAAATTTGCTTTCTTTCTATGTATATCATACCTATACCTAACTAGTCAAGTTTCGGACTTATGAACATTTATTTGTGAAAATGTCCCTTCAGAATGGTATTTCCATTCGGTATTTGGTAAGCAGGCCATGATTACTATTTGACAGTAGCGTTGTGACATTCTCCTAATAGTATCGACATTTTCGTCACTTCAGAAGTTGCAAATACCTTCAAAACGATGGAACAAAACTATTCAAACGAAGTTCTTATGAATTTGTTTATTATTTTTGGACAGTGTGACAAAATTATCAGCAGAACATGTAGAAAGTTCAATGAAATGTATCCGAATCTACCGCCAATGAACCTCAAGAAATTTATACGATATTTGGATAATTAATTGAAACATATGGTTCTGTCAGGTGTCCTGCAAAATCACCCGACTAACCCCTTCAACTATCTAACAATACAGTTCATCGAAACTACAAAAGTTGTTTTATAGCTTCATAGCAATTTTTCGGTTAAAAGAGATCTTGAGGGGTTGTGTCTGGTTATCTTGCAGGCCACCTGACAGAACCAATCCATATTTCAAATATCAAAAATAGAATATCATCGGATTCATTAAATTATATTTATTTGAAAAATGTAATAGTATATACAGGGCTTTTCATGATGAGCGTTAATTAGCCGTTTCTGGCAAACTATTCAACGGATCAAGCTGAAAATTCCACAGTATGCATAAGTCAATATGACCTACACTCCTAAAATATTTTAGACGAAGCGGCATTATCGCTTCTACTATAAAGTAGCGGCTTCTTTGATTTTTCAAATGAAACACCCCGTATATAATATCATATTATGATTCATTATCACTTTGTCAACAAATCCATATACCACGTCAGTTTCCGTTTGAAACAGTTCATCTCGAAAACGGTTCAGAATAGAAATAGTATTATCTGAACAAAGTTAATCTAAAATTGGATGTAGAGCTCAAAAATGTTGAAATATACAGGGTGTTTCATTTGACAAAATTGAGTTCCACTCATTTTTTCATGAGATCAAAGTATCTGCATTTTTTGAAGACCCTGTATGAGGCAAATGAAAATATGACTCGGAGTGAAGATCCTCATAGTATCACTCCACTCCATTTCAAATTTGATCGTTTTAGTGCAAGAGAGTTCAAGATTATCAGCATTTATAAAAGTTCATGTTTAGTAAAAAAATATCGAAATTAATTTATATCTTTTAAACGGTAATAGTTAGGTACAGGGAAATAGTATATGAATTTGTTGACCATAATATGATATTATATACGGGGTGTTCCATTTGAAAAGTCAAAGAAGCCGCTACTATATAGTGGAAGCGACAACGCCGCTTCGTCTGAAATATTTTAGACGTGTAGGTCATATTGATTTATGCATACTGTGGAATTTTCAGGTTGATCCGGTGAGCGTTAATTAGCCGTCAGAAAGGGCTAATTAACACTCATCATGAAAAGCCCTGTATAGAGTGTATTTTGCTTCAAAAACCAAACTTCGAGGCCATTTTCGGAAAAACCGCAAGGAAAAAACTTCCGTCACGTCAAAAAGTGCCTCTTTGTGAATATATTCAACATTCGAAATTTCGTAAAAATAGCTCAAGAAATAAAGGAAAAAAGGGGGGTGTACCATGAGTCTGTGTCTCCCGGTACAGAAAAATAAAGAAGTAGATATCAACCACGGCTGGAACTATATCATTTCGTAAATGAAAAATTGAATTTTCACTGAACTGAGAAAGATTTGAGAATCGTGGGAGGTATTTACGCAATGATTTTCGCATCACTCTTCCAAAAATAGTTCTTTAAATATAAAACGACTTACCGAACCTTCTATTTTAGAATCTCGGATGTAGAAGACTATATCGCCGATTCTTTTTCGAATAATTGGATCATCGTGCGTTGGTAGACACTCTGATAAATTCATGGGAGTTTTTTAAAAGTTATTGACTGTTAATTGTGAGTATCTGTTTAAAATTCCCTGACACCGAAAGTGAAAAAGTATGTTTGTATTCGACTAACAGAGTTTCTCAACCAAATTTCGCATAAAAGGGGAAATCTCGTCAGGAGTTCCCCAAGGATCTGGGCTCAGCCCCATTCTTTTCCTATTAAATGTCAACGACCCGACTGAAGTTAAGATATATGCCAAATTCACTCTCATTGCAGATGATACTACTATACCATGGAAAAGCTAGAAGACCATACTGTTGAATGAAGCAACTTTGTGCTGGTAAGGGCATAAAGTTGCTGCATTCAATAGTATGCTTCACAGAATATTGAATATTCCACTGTCTGATAGGGAGTTCCAGAAAGAGCTGAATTTGATCAAACAAATCGCGGTTAATAACGGTTATAAAGTAGATATAATAAACGCCATTCTTACCAAAAAACTTCAAAAGCAAGCCATGGACTTGGTCTACCCATATTCAAGATGCGATAACGTCAGTTATAGGACATTGGCATATTTGGGTGAACCAACCAGGAATATCGCCCGTTTTTTGGAGAAAGAAGGCGTAAACGTAACTTACAGAACAAATAATAATCTGAGTAAATTTATTAAAAACAATAAAGACAAAACTTCGTTGTTGGATAGATCAGGATTAAATAAGCTGACTTGTGGCTGTTGTCCAAAACTGTATATTGGCCAAACTGGAAGAACATTTGAAAATCACCTTTCAGCAGAAGGACATGAGTTCAATCATGAATACGATGTGTTACATTTAGAAGAGAAGAGTTTGAAACTCAATCTTCTAGAATGTTTAGAAATCAATAGATCCAGGATTTCGTGTAATTTACTGAATGATCAATTAGAATTAAATAACTCTCCGTTACTGAATATTTTTGCAAATGTGGAAAATGGAACATAAGCTCAGGTTTAAATTCATTTCAAACTCAGGTAAAAAATCAGGTAATTGAAATTCAGGTACTTCAAATTGTAGAATAAGGTATATATAGCATTCAATGTGTAGAATTAGTTATTAAGACACGCCCGAGGAAGCCATTGTATGGCGAAACACATGTTGCGTTTTTGTAAAACTATCTAGTAAAAATCACACAATGAAGTGTTTTTAGAATACGTCAATCAATTCATGTTTCTACTAGATAAGTCTATACTAAGGTGACGTACCAATTAGTTCATATTTCTACTAGATAAGTCTATACTATTTGTTTATTTCATGCTCGTTTTTAATAGATATGATATCACTGAGGTCGATATCAAGGAATGGTATGCAATTTCTTAAGTGAAAATTATTTCAGAAATTATATTGACGAACTATAAAAATACAATGTAAAATTCTCTTAGAATTCACATACCTATCAAAGAATGTGATCAATTGGAAAAAAACTGAAGTGATAGTGAGATGGTTTCATTAAAAACCATAATTTTGAATTGAAAGGAATTTATTTTCTGGGAAGGGCAGGATTTGGATTTCTAGTTCTTCATCATTACACAAAAAAGTTAATAATGTATAAAGGCGGGGAATCAGAAAGCCAAAACATTTCTTCCCCACCATAAATTTAGTGTGGAATATTTATAGTTATACAGTATGGCATAAAATTGCAATCTACTAGTTTGATTTATAGGAGCATAGTCAAAACTTTCATGAAAATTATTATTTTGCTGTCATTGAACAGGTCAGGATGATCAAAGTTGTGAAATATGTCGGTTAGATCTGACAACACTGTATACTTTATTCAAGCTGTCAAAAATCATTTAGTTTTCCATGTTTCATAGATCCAAAACCATTTTTGTCATTTATTGTACAAATTATTTTAGTTGAGTTTTTATTCATAATATCAATGGAAATTCATCTTCAAGTCGCTATTTTTCCTCTCAAAATATCGTGTAAGTATTGAGTGTTATTATACACATATATTAGTTATGAGTACTCACTGCAAAATAATCGAAAGCTTCATCACAAGCATCCAAGAACTCCTGTGCCATGGGTTCATCTCTGCAATAACTGACGTGCTTATCAAAATCCCTTTCGAGTCTAAGGAATGTTTTTCCAATCATTATGGGCTGCTTGGCATAATATTTAACTCCTTCTACCAGAACTCTGAAACAAAAATTATATTATAATAATACTAACCTGTCTCAACTCAACCTAACCTAACCTAACATAACCTATTCAAATATAATACGTTATGGATTTCCATTTCAACCTAATCTTACCTGATATAATCTAACCGAATATAGTCTGATATAATTATCTGCCAAATCACGTAAAATCTGTAGCAGACTCTACAGACTTCATAAAAGCTATTGAAGGTCTACTCTCTGAAGGACTATGTAACAGTTTGGGAGAATTTTTTTTGAGGATAACTGTCACTAACATTTTCTCAGTGTTTGTAGGAAAATTATATCATATCGTATCATCCACGTCATCCCAAATCAACGAAAATATTATGTGGTGATATTGAACTCCGTGCTCAAACTTGGTTTACATTTTACTTGACTACTTGATATACATTTACTTTCAACCATTGCCATGATTTTTTCTATCAACTATTCATCATCCTTCAAAAAATATAATAAGTAAGCATTTTTCAGTTAAAATCTATCACACTGATGTCAATATTTCATATGAACGTCATCAAAGATACACCTTATACATTGCATACATATTCAATTGAGCAAATTCGTTCAATTTCTTTTTGTTATTTTCTGTACTGTTGTTTTTTCCCTAGTATGAACATTGCATGTTTCTTTTTTATCATTGTTATTATCGAATTATGCTCACAGTGAATAATTTTGTTTGCTGCAGATACCGCCGTTGTAAAAAATAACGTTGAATTACTAGAAGAAGTAATTATTCACTCACCTCAGTAACTACCCATTAGGTTAGGTTGAGTTAGGTCCCAGTGGGTCTAGTCGACCCTCCACCGCAACCCGCAAGGGTTTACTGTGGCTCAAACCTATTCACATTCGACAAAATCAACCCAACTTCCTAACGAAGCCGATTAGTTTGTATGGTGAGTGGTTTTTCAGACCAGATGGTAAAAGTACGGCTCTGCCGAACTCTAAAAAACTAATTTGGTCCCCAGACACATAATATGTGCTCTACAGTTTTATCATTTTCCAGAGGCGACACTCACTGTCCTCCGACAGTCCGAGTTTCTGCATATGATGATCCAAATGACAGTGATCTGTAAGAAGGCCTGTTAGACATCGTAGTTCAACCCTACTGTAGTCCAACAACTGTTTGATATCAAGCTTCGAAGGGTGAATAAACGCCTTGGAGTGAGCCAATCCTGGAAAATTCTGCCAGAAGTCCATGAATCTTTTTGCCATCCAGGTGTTCAATCTTTGTTTGGCAAAGCCTAAAGCGATGCCAATGACAGGTTCTGGTCCGGTGAAGCTGCTTGCAGCACCCTCCTTCGCAAGGGAGTCAGCAGCCTCATTGCCTCCAAAGCCAGTATGACCAGAGACAATCTCTCCGCTCACAATTCCATAATGTGAAATCCCGCTTGAAAGGCAGTCGCATAGGTTACTAGGCAGGATCTCTGTCCTGGGTCTGCTTCTGAAAACACCTGCACCAGAACCGAAAGGTGTTTTTGATCCATCTGTGAACCAACAACTATCTGCTCTTAATATTTCCTTCTTCCCTATTACTTCTCACCTATTACTCCACTACTGGTAAATACTAGTCAATAATCAGCATGTTGCATTTGAGAAACTCCATAGTAAGAGACAGGAAGGACTCTGCTATACCAACGAGAAAGTAACACAGCACTTTTTGTGGCACGAAATAATGGTTATGAATTGAGGCAATCTGAGAACAACGATCTTCTGGTGATATCATAGGAATATGGGAACCATGAGGATATAACTTCATTTCTTTTCACATAAGCAGCACCTTCATTTCAAAATACAATGCTTGAACTTTTCGATCTGTTTTTCTATCCTACTGGAGAACAAGAAGGACAACGCTCAACAAGATAGAATGGGGAATGTTCCTCCTGACGAATATCGAGTAGTTTTCATAAAAGAGCTCTAAAACAAAGCATTTTAAACTTATCATTTCAAACTTTTTCTTTAAAAAATTATTTAAATACTTAAAAAAGAGGAATAAAATAATGCATTCAACATTTGAAGGGTTTCGTTTCTATTTCACCATTTGGCAACATCGGTTACAGCTAATAAAGGACAATGAATCTGTTACCTGTATGAGACAAACAAAGATGACATATTTCAGAGGCGTGTCGTTCTGTTGACTTATGTTCCGAGTTCCGAGACATTCTGTGACATGAAATTTTGTGCACATAACCTAACTTCCTCTATATAAATAAATAACAAAACAACTGTTGTTTATGTGGCTTGTGGAGATGGTATTGAACTATAATTTATATTTTTCCCTAATTATTGATTTATAACGATAATTTTCCTAGTAGAATATCTAGGTACGTATAAATCATTTCAACTTAATATAGGCGCTGTTGCTAATATGTGAATTAGAACCAAATCCCTTTGAAAATTAAAACCCAACATTTGAAACATCAATTTGAATACTTTTCAATTATCGACTACCATTGAAACGGCATATTTTCTTCAAATTGAAAGAGTTATGTTTTTGAGTGAGATTAATTATCTTTCTACAAGATAGAGATGTAGAAAGTCTTATCTTCGTTAATACAGTTACTTACGTTCTGTGAAATTCTGCGATCTCTTTGAAGTTTCCAAAGATGATATCGAAATTATCTTTTATGACTTTCGGTACCTTTCCAGATTCGGAAGGAATTAGGTATCGTTGGACAACTTGGTCTAGGTCTTTCACGAATTCTTGTTCCGTCTCCACTAATTCTCTCACCACAGCCCTGTAACAATAAAAAAAAGAAGTTTAAAAGGAAAATAGTAATAATAATTATCGTTTTTATTGACTGAAACACAAATTATACAAATGTATAATAATATGACAACAGAAAATATATTATAGAAAAGAATGTCAGTCAATAGACTTGTTCTTTTTCAACCACCAAACGTGCATCTCAAGTAGGTTCTCAACGCGTTTCTTCAATAAAATCAAATGTGAGTCTTCATTAGCTAATTTACTTAATAAGAACCTTTGAAGAGAGTTGTTCTGTGGCTTGGTCAAGTGATTTCTATCGGATATTTAGATTATGTACGTTCGTTCTGAATCTTATTTTGTGGTATGAATACGATGGAATTTTGTTGGTTGCGATTTTTTCGAATAAGCAGCAGGCGTGAAATGCTCTACATTCAGTCACGTTCATCCAACCCAGAGCTTTCGAAGCATGATCTCTCCTACGTACGAGCAAGCCGCATGTGAAATCTTTGCAATCTAGTTATATCACATTTCAGAAGGGAAGAACCAAAAATCACATCGGCATAGTTTGCATGAGATAATATGAGAGACTGACATACAGTTATATTTGAACGCTTATTCAAAATATTTTCATTCGAGTATATAAATACTAGGCCATTATAGTCGCTTTTTAGAATCAATGATACGTTGGAGAAACATCTAAGGGTGTTGTTCATAATGAGTCCCAGATTTTTCGTTCTATTCTCTAGAGCTACGTACTCATTGGCAATCATAATTTTCAATTCAGGTAGGTATCTCTTTATAGCTGCCGATCTTCCACATAATAAAACTTCGACTTGGATGGATTCATCTTCAAACAAAATTGATCAGATTGCTGCGTTAGAGAGTTGGGATCATTGTTAAGTAAGCTGGTAGCATGATTTGAATTGTTTTAATAAAAAAAGATATATTCGAGTATGATCAGCATAGGAGTGGACTAAACAGTGTTGAAGGAAGGCCCGATTATAGATCCCTGGGGAACTTCTGAAGGAATTTGCGAAGAAATTGATACTTGATTGTTATGAAGCACTGAAGGATACATATCATTTTTTACGATTTTTATTTAGGTATTATTTTTTAGTGTTATAGTTACTTGAAATCAATAACAATTTCAATTCGATTCATTATTTAGAATGTTCATTTATTGAATGAGAAATGAAGGTTTTGTTATATGTATTTTTCAAAAACTCAAGCTTCTCGATCGTATTTCAAATTGTGTTTACAAATAATGAACAATAACATGCTGATGAAGTAAAATTGAACTGTTTCCAAATGAACGTATAACTAGTCAAGAGAAATCTGTTCAGTCAATTTTAATCTGTTTTCCCTTAGCAAGTTGTTGCCCCCATACCACCAACAAACAATCCTCAGAAGTCAAGAAGTCAAGCTGAGGATTAACGTGCGATTACTAGCACGGCAAGAAAAGAAACCTAATTCAGTTTTAGCCTGATCACATTCTGAACATGATAATGAAGTGCATTATATTGTATGTATCTTTGAAATTTCAAGGAGAAAGTGAAAACATTTTCTAAAATAATGATTTTGCCAGTAATATAGCTATAGGAGTTCTAAGCCAAAATCCCATGTATTTTCTTATGGAGCTAAATTCTGGACCTTTTTGGACCTCAGCCACTTCACACGGAAGGGGCATTGGTGAACGTCTTGTTTCTGCCAGGCGTTCATTATAGGTTCGTTCCAATCAGCGTCAGAAACAGTTTCTAACAGTCAGAATTCTGCGCAGTAATGTGATTGCGTTCCAACGTGAGTTTCCAACCATTAGTAAACTATCAGTTTTCTGTTCCATCCAAGATTCAAGCCTGTTCGAAATCTATCAGAATGGTTTGCGGATTATCTTCTAACCATTAGTCTGACGCATGTGTATTTCGTATTACTGTTTCTGTTTTATGTTCATGTAACTTGCAAACAACATAACCTGCAAAAATTGTTATAAAATAAATTATGTATTTGCTGGCGCAGGAAAAATTAGAAATTCTCTAAGTGAACGTGAAATATGAACATCTTTAATTACACAAATTAATTATTGCGGTGACCTACTTTTATCTCCCAGTTCCATGTTGATTAGTAATATACCCTTGTATATACGGAAAACTGTGATTTGAAAGAAGCTGTACAAAATATCAATATATCTTCAAAGAACATTGAATTATATCTACAAGTGAATAAACTCAAATTGAATATCAATAAATCTAAGGCAATGATGGTTACAACAAATTCAAATCAAAGAAAGATTGATACTAACGACGTTAATATCAGCATATTCAATAATCAACTCACAATTGTAAATGAAATTAAGTACCTAGGATTCATCAATTAAACCATCAATTAAATTTGAATAAGCATGCCCCATATATCATTAGAAAGATATGTGAGAAAATGTATTTTTTCTCTAGAATTTCAAAATCTTTATCAACCTTTACTAGACTAACATGTTACAACTGCATAATGAGGCCACACTTGGCCTACTGTGCCATACTGATGTATCTATTTAACCAAAATCAAATGGGACAGTTGCAGAAACTACAAAATCGAGGTATGAGTCATTTTGAGATGCAACCAGTATACCCCTATTGAATCTATGTTGAATACTCTACAGTGGCAGCCGGTACATAAAAGACTGTATTATTTGAGCATGATTTTTATTTTCAAAATTTTGAGTGGGATACAACCAGCCTATCTTAGCAGATATTTAGTTCGAAATAGTGACATTCATTCATATAACACAGGAACATGTAATACATTTTATAGATCCCGAACAGACTATAAGAGTGGAATGAATTCTTTGTTCTTCAAAGGTCTAGATAGTTTCAATAAGTTACCTGATGAAATAAAACATGTAAATTCCTTAAAAGTACTCAAAAAGTTATTATTATTAGAATATATCAAATTGTGATACATGACGCACTGTAAAATTATATACGTATATAAATTATTCATATATGCATGACTATATATTGTATATTAAGATTCCTAAAATAAAGTGTACTACTACTCTCCAGAAATACACTTGATTATATTTATTTTTAAAGGTTATGTTGAAATTCCATGCCAAACTTCAGTTGAACTATCAGCTGTTCCAATCAGAAATTTCAAATTAATCAGAAACCAATATCTACCAGACATGCGCGTTGACAACGATTTACAAACTGTTGGAAATCTGTTGGTGACTCAAGGTTGGAACGAACCTTATGTGTAGACTGAGCCTTAGCCATCAAAGCGCACTACAGACCACCTCCACTTTCAGACCACCTACACTTCTCCACTTTTACCGTCATGCAGTCGACCAATCTGAAACTACCGCGCATACAGCGGGAAATTTAACATCTAGATTTTGAGTTTTGGCCATCTAAGTGACGTTTTATCGTTTTAGCAATTTTTTTCCCGTAGTCTCCAAAAAGGTCCAGAATTTAGCTCCATAAGAAAATACATGGGATTTTGGCTTAGAACTCCTATAGCCATATTACTTTCGCCAAAAATATGGTTCTCGTTACTTCCTTCATTTTTATTGCTCTCAGTTCTCTTTACCTTTTTCATTGTAAGTATTAGGATTATTTATTTCATTTACATGATGTTAGTTTTGGTACCCACAATACCAAAGTTTGACCACAAGTGTCACTATTTATAATTTTTCAAAAATAACCAGAGTTTTTTTTTGAAAAGACATGCATTTTGGATAAAGTCAATTTGAATATTTCTTCTCATTTCCTTAAATTATAGTAGTCGGAATGAACAGAGTAAATAATGAAGAAAGCAGATCATGCTCATTTTATAACTTCTCGATGCGTGTTTCATCAGCTCAGTTGACGAATTGACAGTCTACTTCACCTACTGAAGATTTCAATTTGGTGAACATTTTGAATGAACATTCATTTAAAAAAAATTGTCATAGTCATACATAGTCGAACATACATATCTTCGCAACCGGTTATCGAAATTTCAAAAAGTTGGGGTCATTGTATAAAAATTGAAACACCTCTTATAAGAAGCTAGTACTAAGTTGCTGTATCGCTGCTGTTCCAATGTTTTGACAGAATAAGAATCAACGAACTTGGGCGTGCGCAGCGTTATACAACAGTACTTTCAAAAAATCGATCTACAGCGCCATATAGTGGCGAGTCACAGGAAAATTGATAGCCTGAAAACCTTCTCTATGAAAAATTACTTACACATGTCAAGTTTCATCACGATTGGTTGAGCGATGTAGAAGTTTATCACTTACCAACCAACCAACCAACAAACATCCATTTTTATATAGTAGATATCACAAGACCCCCCTTTTTATTTGAAAAAAGTTGACAGCGCCCTTTCGGCGATAAATCACACTATTGGTTTTCGTATCAAAAAGTAGTAAAAATGCCACCGTTTTTTTGAAAAAAGCATGTCCACTGATATCTTGCCCGCTTCGAGAGTTGAGAAAGGGCGGAGACTATTTACGTCCGCACTAGATTCATTCTTAACCAAAAATTATAGAATTGATTGGGTGAGAAAATTTTCAAAGAAGAAACCTACAGCCTTCTGTATTCTGCATCTCCAGGAAGGCCTGTCGTGCTCAAAGTAGGATCATCGGCCGTTTGTAGAATCCTACAAGGTACCCATCCTTGCTTCTCACTACCAGTAACTTCTTTCACGAGCCATCTGAAAGAAAATCAACGTTAACTTATGTCATTAGAACAGAGCTAACATGAATACAGAACAACATTTCATAACGTTCAATGACATTGAACCATCATTTCACTTCAGTTAAGGAGAAATAACCCTTAACTGCCTTAAGTGCCTTCATTTCAGCCTATGGCCTGTAACGTAACAATATTTCGTAACGTAACAGAACAAGATAGGAAATGAAGGCGCATGTAAAGGTGGTTCAGCATATAGGCGTCCATTCATATGAGTAAATATCCTGTTACGTAACCATACACCGTCTTGCAATATGACACGATTCGTTTCCATATCAACCATTTCGTAACCTAACTGTACAATGTACGAAGTAACGACGCACGGTAATGATTGCTCGATAGGTATATAGGCGCCCGTTACGTAACAACGTACATGTTCGGCTCGTTGCGAGATAACACGATTCCGTTCCGGACTTTCGACCCTATCAATCATTTGGTAACATAACCGAACAAGGTACGAAATAACGTCGCATACAACAGTCCAAAATACGCCGTACATACTGTCTGCCATTTTGAAAAGGTGATGCTCTCTATATCTTGGCCCTTTTAGAGAATTCAAAAACATGGAGAAACACATCAAACTCAGTTTTCGATTGAGTTATATCAACCCTTTAGCGGGGGCAGATGCAACCCCATGAAATTGACCGTTTGGACTGATTTTATTGGAGAACTCTAAAGAAATGAATTCAAAACGTTCAAGCCAGTCTCGAATATACCTACACAGTAGGTTGAATGGACTGACGCCTATCAGAAAACAACTACTCCCCTGGCTAATACCACGAAGGGTATTGGATTATATCCGACAGGCATCAGCGCAGGAATCTTCACAGAAAATTTCCTGCATATGCAATTGGCAATACTACTGAAAGAGTCGATCTTAAATTTTGGAACGGGCACATTTGCAAACCGGTTTCGGGCTCATTAACCACTCATTAGTGCAAGATAGTGACCGTCATCAACCTAAAGTCAATGATATTTCATAATTGAAAATCGGAATTTTTTCAGAGTATTTCATTCCTTTTCCTAAGTTGGAGCGAACAACAAAATGTCACTCCATCTAGTGGACGGGGTACTAACAAACTGCATATCCGAAATTTGCCCAATTTCTCTGAATAAGGAAGAAAACCTTTCACATTAGTCAGTGGGAACGTTTAAAGTTCATTTCTTTAGATTTGTTTACTGCCAGTCTTCAAGCATAGCCCACTGACTAATCAGAAAGTTATTGGAGAAAAGAGAAATTGAACTTTTTATGTTTTTTTACCACTTTTATTTGTAATCAACGTTACTGCAGTTTCGTCCTATAAGGACATTTTCAAAGTTATACAATAAACAAAGTTTATTGTATAAGTTTGATAATACAATAAACAAAATTCATTATACAGGGTGATTCAAAAGTACTTGGTCAAACTTCAGGAGGTGATTCCTCACAATATTCTAATATGAATTGTCTGAATAGATAAATGTCCGGAAACGCTTCGTTTCCAAGATACAGGTTGTTGAAGTTTTATTTTTATTTTGGTTTTTTTCAAATAACTTTTGAAATACTGAACTTAATTAAACGAAACTTGGTAATAGGAGGTTTTTGAGGTGTCGAATTCGAACCTGATGTTCTTATTGCTCTTACTCGTAGGGGGCGCCACCTACACGTCTTTTTCTTTTTTAAAGATTCATAACTTTTTTGGGCGTACTTCTAGCACATTTTTCAGTAAAAAAATCGATTCCTCTATCATATCTACGTAAATAAGGTACCCTTGTTACTAGTCGCTGTAAGCAACCGTTTTCTAAATATTTGGACTTGAAAACTTCAAGTCGATTATTTGAAAATCGATGCATGTTGAAGTTATTATGAATATTTTGCTTTTTTCATAAAAATGCTTTGGAAATAAATTTGACGTTTTACTAGTTTGAAGAGGTCATTACTGTTCCTTTATGACATCCTTAAGCGAAATAGTTATTTTTGAATCAAGGGTGCATAATCAGTATTTGTTTTAATAAAATTTGCAAGAAATGTCAACATTTTATTTCAGGAAATTTTGAATATGTAGAATAAACTAAAATAAACGAAACTAAATTGTATTCAAATAAATTGTTGGAAATGTCCACCTTCAGCGAAGATACAGGCAGTCAGTCGTCTAGTCATTGAATCTCGTACCCGCTCAAAAATTATTGGTGTGTTTCTTATTGTTTCACAGGCGTCTACTATTCGGTTTCTTAGATCTTCCTCGTTCAATACTGGAGTCGTATAAACTAGTGACTTCAAATGTCCCCAAAAATAAAAATCTATCGGGTTTAGATCTGGGGACCTTGATGCCCACGCCTGGTTAGGTTCTTCTACACCCCTACCGATCCATCGATTTGGATATACTGTGTTAAGGAATTCCCTGGCTACAACGCTAAAATGGGCCGGAGCCCCATCATGCATAAACCACATGCGGATACGAATTTCTAATGGTATATTCTGAAGTAGTCCCGGCAATTCATTTTCTAAAAAGTGTCTGTAAGTTGCGCCATTCAGTCGGAGCGGAAGAAAGAAAGAACCTATCAAGTAATTATCAATTATTGCCGCCCATACATTCACAGAAAATTGCTACTGATAATACCTTTCACTAACTGCGTGCGGATTTTCGAGAGCCCAAACATGGTTGTTATGAAAGTTTGTGATAGCATTTCGGGAGAAGTTTGCCTCGTCCGTGAAGAGTACATATCTTAAATATTGAGGATTTCCAGCCAATTTTCTTAAAAACCATTGACACATAGTAATGCGTTGGGGGAAGTCTCGTGGCAAAAGAGCTTGTACCCTTTGAATATAGTATGGATGAAACTGTTGATCGTGGATAATTCTCCAAACTGTGGACTGAGTAGAATTGACAGCTTCAGCAATTACTCTTGTGCTTGTTTCTGGATTCTCCTCGAGAGCGTTCAAAACAGCTTCTTCCAAATCTGGGGTTCGGACTGCTCGTGGTCTTCCAATAATATCAGCTGCCCTCTTAAAGCTACCTGTTTTTGCAAAACGACGGTGAAGACTAGCAAATGTTGGAGCTGAAGGCAGTACTCGATTAGGAAATCGCTCCTGGTAAATACGTCTTGCTTCGCGCGCATTGCCATTTGCAAGGCCATACATGAAATGCATATCGGATAATTGAGCATTATTGTTTAAATAATCCATTTTTTCAAAATAAGTGTTTTCTAGGAAAGAAAGTTTTTGGCTTTCTACTACTCCATCTGATACAAAAAAAATGGATGAGAGAATCTTCCAAAGAAAGGAAGGATTAATCAATTTGAAAATAAGTAACTCTATACATGGATGTGTAGATCATGCAAAGAAGTAACTTTCAGACACAAACTGAAAGAAAGTCCTCCTAAAACAGCTACTTTCATATAAACATTGATTTACAGGAAAGAAAAAATTCTTTCGAAACAAATACTTCTATATGAACACTGAATTATACAGAAGATACTTTTCTCTATTCAGTTTGTATATCGAACATTCGTGGAGGAATAAGAATCAGATATCATTCACATGAGTTCTACTTTGAATGAATGGTAATAAATTGTACTCACATGGAACACTGTAACCCTAACTGGTATACACGTGTTTCGCCTTAAGACACTTGCCCTAAGGCTCTTCAGTACCAAAAAATTAATCACTCCTAAAAATATAACCCTTTCAAATCAAGTGTTTTCTACTTCTACTTACGGAAACTTCAACAAAACGTCTAACTGTCACAAAATATGTAATTACCAAAACGGTTACTTACAGCGACTAGTAATAAGGGTAGCTTATTTACGTAGATATGATAGAGGAATCGATTTTTTTACTGAAAAATGTGCTAGAAGTACGCCCAAAAAAGTTATGAATCTGTAAAAAAAGAAAAAGACGTGTAGGTGGCGCCCCCTACGAGTAAGAGCAATAACAACATCAGGTTCAAATTCGACACCTCAAAAACCTCCTAATACCAAGTTTCGTTTAATCAAGTTCAGTATTTCAAAAGTTATTTGAAGAAAACCAAAATAAAAATAAAACTTCAACATCCTGTATCTTGGAAACGAAGCGTTTCCGGACATTAATCTATTTGGACAATTCATATTAGAATATTGTGAGGAATCACCTCCTAAAGTTTGTCAAAGTTCTTTTGAATCACCCTGTATGAGTTTGAAAATGTCTGTATAGGACGAAACTGTAGTAACGCTATAAATAAAAGTAGTAAAAACATAGAAAGTTTCATTTCTCTTTTCCTCATTATGATTTTCTACCATGTAGTCATCAATTCATTGAAACTATCATTGGACCTTCATTCACTGAAGAACATCTAAATGGTGAGCTATATTTGAATATGCTAGAAAGAAAAGAAACAATAAACCCCTCAATAACAAGTTCAGAAAAACAAATAGGCTCGTAATATTATTCAGTAAGACGATCTTATTCTTTCACCAAGATGGAGCTCCGCCACATCACTTCCTTCAGACTAGACAATGACTGAATAATGTATTTCCTGGCAAATCTATCAGTCGAAGGGGAGCAATAGAATGGCCACTAGGATAACCAGACATATAGTCTCTAGATTTCTTCCTATGGAGCATCTAAAATCGATTGTTGATTAAACAAAGTCTTGAGATTCGAGGAAACTGAAGAAGAAATAACAGCTGCTTGTTGAAAGGTTAAGTGTGTTTGTATTTTGGAAAAGCTAGCTGAACGACCTTCAAATGAGGTATCACTCAACCTCCCTTTTCATTTTAGATTTCAGGGATTGTAACCTGTCTCTGCTAGAGGGTTACTCAGTTGAGAACTCACCTACAAAATGTTCCTCTTTGAAGAAACCTTCGACGTGGTTTTGCATAATTTCTATAAATGCCAAAACATAGATGACTGATTAGTCAAATGAAGTATGATGGAATTTCCAGAGGATTTCAGGAAATTTTCAGGCCATTTTCAAGATCTTTCCTATGGTACTTATTTTATGATGATAATACTAATTTCTGTCTAATAACAAGAAAACAATTCTTCTCTTCATGAAAATTATTCCAAATTATTTACCTCTGGTTGATATTCAACCTAGTTGGGGAATGTCTTGAACTGGCGTGGGTTCTTCTAGGTTTCACTGACAGTTTGTGACGTGCAGCAGAATTATCCAGGAGTTCTCCAGACACGGTATCCAAATCATGATCAAGTTTTTGTCGTCTGAAAATACAAGAGGTCAATAATACCTAATTCTTTCCTGTGAAAATGAAATATGTGCTTGATATCACGTGTTGAAAGTAAAAATTCTTTTTTTCTTTCACTTTTGTAACCTCTAGTTTGTCATTTGTCACCTGTTTACTATGCATTTCTCATTTTCACAAATTGTCACTCAATTTTTTTCGTCTGTTTCCTTTTTCTGTCAATTGAAATACGGTTGGTGAGTAATGATTTGGAAGATACTCAGTTCTACATTTTTTGTGTGACTTAAACCATATCAAATGGAAATATGGAAAGAACTTATTATGGAAAACATAATTACTGTTCAGACTTTTATGACTGATAGCGGACAGAATACGCGGTTACACGGGTGATATAAAATACATATCTACCAAATGTCGTAGGTTTCTACATGTGTATTTCCTTAACGATGATAATAATTTTCATTCTCTGTTGACGAACAAAGAGTCTAATTAAACGAGTATCATACTATTTATATATGTAACCTTTTTGCCACATCAAAAAATTATTATCCCTCATGAATTTATGTAAACATATGGTATAGTATTTCCAATACCAATTGGAACAGCACAGAGAAGAAATTCCCGCCTCGACATAGGCGTCGGCATATTATTTTTCAGTGGTAGTTTTTCAGTTTTTCTCGCAATCGTAGCAATTGATCACCCCATGAAAAAGTGATCTCAACTGAATTTTTCCACCATGGGTAATTATGAAAAACTTCGAAATTCAAGGTAGTTGATTTCAGAGTCGAAAATTCTAAAATACAATGAAAACACGAATAATCACACCGAATTCTCGTCAAACATATATTTACAAAATGATAGAAGACAACAAAATTGCTGTAAAAATCAAAATTGTTCTTCGCTATATTCGGATGAGGTGGAATCATCATCGGGTTGAATAACGATCGGATTTATGGAACTTTGCACATAATATTTGTTCTCTTCCTTTAAAACGTGGGCCACACAGTTCTTCCACACATCACTATTACCTAGTTCATTCACCACTCGCCTTATATTGTCAAGCACTACAGTATTCAAAGTCGGTGACTGATTACATTTCCGCAAGCTTTCTTTCATTATGGCCCAAACCATTTCAATTGGATTGAACACACAATAGTATGGAGGCAAACGTAAGAGAATATGACCACGTGTTTCACACATCGAATCAATAATATACTCTTTTTTGAAATTACGTTGTTTTATAGTCGCCAGTAATACCTTTTTCGTTGAAATGTTTTCGGGTATTTCCATGTCATGATTTCAGATGAAGTCAACAATATCTGCTTTTTTTGTGTTATTGTTTGGTATTGTAGTCAATAACCGAGAATGATACGAAGCGTTATCCATAACAATAACCGAGTTTGAAGGAATATTTGGGATAAGCTGTTCACTGAACCAGGTTTCGAATGAAGCCGCAGTCATATCTTCGTGGTAATCAGCAGACGAATCTTTTATATTTTTTGGCCGACAGAAGCAAAGTGATAGGTAGGAAACCACTTTCATTCCCGGCATGCAAAATTATAAAACGTTTTCCCCTTGAAGAAGGTGTGTTCAAAGCACAATACATGGTTTCGTCTACTCAGCCATATTTGACAACATCATGGGTGTCAAACCAAGTTTTGTCGAGGTAGATTATATTTCTGCTGGATTCTCGGTAGCTTTTCATTCGTCTCAAATATTCTTGTCGGAGTTGAACAATGCGTGTCGATTCCATTATGACCATCCGATTGTTCAATTTTTTATATTTGAAACCACAAGACAATGAGACACCTCGTAGAGTTTCCAAAGTTTTGTAATTGTAATCGGGATAGTCGAGTAATTTATATCAAATCATTTCCAAGGTTGGTACTTCATTTTTTTTGTACATACCATAATTTTTTCGCCTAATCACATCTTTTGTAGCACCATCAACGTTTGCGAATTTTTTATTCCTTTGTTTTCGTTTCATTGCATGGTCAATGACATCCCCTATTTTAATGACTCGAAGAACTGTCGAACGAGAGTTTCGTTAACTCGCATATTCTATTCACAATAGCATTCTGTGAAGTGTGACAGTTTTCCTTCTTCAAGCATTCATGAATATTTAAAATTACTCGCTGAACCACTACCTGCAAATTAATTTGTCCGCTTTTTAATCTTTTGTTGACAAATTAATTTGCAGGTAGTGGTTCCACTAGTTAATTACCAAAAAACCAATTAGGATAATCCTCATTTAACAAACAAAGTCCACATCAGTAATTTCGGTAATTAACCAATGGAACCACTACCTGAAAATTAATTTGTCCGCTTTTTAATCTATTGTTGACAAATTAATTTGCAGGTAGTGGTTCCACTAGTTAATTACCGAAAAATCAATTAGGATAATCATCATTTAACAAAACAAGTCCACATCAGACCAAAAAACTTCAGGTATATAAACAGCTAACCGTTGTCTTTAGATTCAGTATCAATTTACTTCTCCTGAAGATGCTAACCTTGTTAGCGAAACGCGCGTCGAGTGCAATAATATCAGTTCGGTGTTAGGGTAATTGATCTCTAGAAACAGTTTTCAAAAATCGGTTTGAAAAACCACTCACTACCTCACCTAACCCCACGAACACACGGCACTGATAAAGAAATATTGTGAAACGGACAAAAAATTAGTATTCAGTCAGTCCAGCTAGCCGAGCCTTTATTCCTCAACTACATTTGATAGTACGTTTACTAACTATCTGGGCGACTAGGGGCCACATGCAAGAAATGTTTATGACTGTACTCTTATTTTTATTGCCGTTCCAATTGGGAATGGATAGACTATAAATGAAGTGTTAAAACTATTTTTGTCAAAGCTAGTTATCCGATTTACCAGACTAGAAGATAAGACAATATTGTGAAATAAATTTTAAGACAATCAAGAAGCAGGTAGCTTGCACAGGTATCTATGGTATAAATAAGGACAACATTGAATGCAGATTTAGATTGTGTTATGTAAGAAAACAAATATACATAAAAAGTGAATTATTTCACGTAGTTGTGATAATTGTCATAAAGAAGATTATTTTTGGAAAAGTATTTGTTTATTAAGTGTGTAGCGATTTTTCCCAATGACAATTTTTTTCAATCTTCATTTGAAAGTGTTCAAATTCGATGATTGTTAAATTATATCATCAAGCTCATTAAACATTTGAGAACGATAAAGAGATCTTTCTCTGAAATATTTTCCTATGAACACTGACCCATTAGTTCATCTTTAGAACGAGTTGGATGATGTTGGAAACAGTCAACTTAAGATTTTTGAATGAATTTCCCTCCATGTATTCTCCACCCTAAAGTGGTTGTCATTACTATAAACTACTTTTAATGACCTTTGATTGGACTGATATATCTTACTTTGTTGGGGAGCTGTGTTCATCTGTTTCTAGAAGTTCTACTGCGGCTCCCACGTCCAAACTGAGTTCATCGGAAGAACTGGCTGCATACTTTTGCCATGCTATAAGAATTTCTCCAGCCACCTGTATTGCATAGAAATATTATTGGATGTATTTGAAAAATACTGGATTGTCAGTAATACCAAAAAGCAGTTCTGTTAGTTACATGTTTTCATTACCACTTCTGAAAGTGATGTGTAGGCGTTCGATTCAGATATGATTTTGAAAATATGATAGAACTGATCGATATTTGATAGAAATCCATTATAACATATTCAGAAAACAGACTTCATCGTGATATTTCCACATGGAAGTTGAGAAAGCCGCGACACGTGTGTAGCTATACAATTTTATTTTCGGGAATGACGCCTGAAGATGGTATCAATAATAAAACTAATAGGCTTTATTGTCCTAGGAACACCAGGTCCCATTGACAAAGCTGCAAATTTTCTTCAGTCACCATACAACTATATCTACATATATATAGAGTACGGCTAATATTAAAATACAAAGTTTCATCAGTTTGGACTTCCAGTGTCCATTTCATTGTGATTTCTTTTTAGGGGTGTTGCTTGCTTAATATAATTTCTATTTTCAGCTATTCATGTTCATTTTCAATTGTATTGGCCCTACATCTATCGTACATCGACAAAATGAGATTGTCAATGTCTTGTTGAGGTACATTTTCCCATTCAGCGATTAAAAGCTCTCTCAATTGAAACGTTGTGTGAATGTTTCCCATATGCGGAGTAATTCTTCGTTGAAGCATGTCCCACACATGCTCGATGGGATTCAGGTCCGGTGATTGTGCTGGCCATGGCAATACATACGGTCCACATACGCGCGACATGTGGACGAGCATTATCGTGCATTAGGTGGAAGTTTTCACCAACAGCACCAGCAAACGGACGGACGATAGGTAGAAGAATAGTGTCGAGGTACTGTCGAGCTGTGAGGGAGCGATTTGGAAAACGAGGTCGGTTCTGCCGCCGAACCGATTCCGTCCCATAGCATTACTGTACCACCTCTGTATGTGTGGACTTCCTGGACTTGTCTCAAAGGTTCATTATTTCCAGGTCATTTCCACAGTCTTACTCGACGAGAGTCTGGATGAAATCCAAATCTGGATTCGTCTGTAAACAAAACTGTGGCCCAATCATTTGCATCCCAGTTTTGATGTTCTTGACACCACTCTTATCTTCTACCGCGATTGCCTTTCGACAAAGGTGGACATCTAAGTGGCCTTCTGTTGTGGAGATCTGCTTCATGCAGTCGATTTCTGACAGTATCACGACCAATGGTTACCTGGTGCGTCTGCTGCAACACGTTAACCAACTCAGGTGCTGTGATTGTCGGTTGTCTTCTTGCGGTTAAGACCAAAAATCGGTCTTGAACTGCAGTGTAGCGCGTCCTCGCCCTGGATGTTGTTCGGCTGGACTGCCAGTTTCACGGATACGCCGCCACAATCGACTGATAACACTTTGGGAGACCCCCAAACGAAGAGCTACATCATTTTGTCGCATGCCACCTTGAAGAAGCCCTACAGCTCTATTCATCTCAGCCATTGGTAAGTGATGGCGTTCCATGTTAAAGCACAATATTTTCAGTTTAATTGCTGAGCAAGAACTGCATAGAATGTACAAACTCGACACTTTCAGATTATTCATTTTATCCGAAAACCTACACTTTGTGAAAAACTTGATAAAAGATTAGTTACCGTTTTTGCAGGCTTTGTTCAACCCATAGAAATCTACAGGGTGGTCGAGTGTACCAATTTAATCGAAATTAAACGACCTCATGCATTTATTTTTATGATATTTAGTATGTTATGAAAATATCCCTAGACTTTTCCGATGTGTGTATTTTACTGATTTTCGAAATTTATAGTTATTCTTTAAAATATCAAAATGGCCAGATGAATGATTAAACATGTTAAGGCCATTATAATATGAAAAATCTTTGACTAGAGTAGAGAATGGTATGGGTAAACTTTGGTCATCAGCTTGACAAATGGCATAATTATTGAATCTTTCAGCCCTTTTCTGTATAATGAAATAAGCTGACTTAGCGGCGGACAAACTAAGTTCCTCATAAGTTTTTCTCACTGCAAAATACCCTGAAGATAGCTTTTCATTGAGGGTTATAATGTGATCGGCAAATTTAGGTCTATTATCTATGATTATCCCCAAAAATTCAGAGCTAGATCTGTTTCCAATCATCTTGCCTGCGTCCTTTGTTGTAAATGGTATGCTGTCAATAAAGCAGTGAAATGAGTTTGTTTTGGAAACATTAAATGCCAGCAGATTGAAGTCGCGCCAGTTTTTTATTTTTTTTTTGTAATGCCTGGGCTTATAATCTCGTGGAGACTACATAATTTTTTATTACGCCATAATATTATTGTATCATCCTTCTATATCGATAGATGTTGAATCGTTAATGTATAACACGAAGAGTATCGGCCCCAGTATTGAACCTTGTGGTACCCCATTTTTCATTTCGCTTTCTGATGAGGATGATGAGGTTTTTACTATCTGACTTCTTCCTGTGGGATAATTCTAGAACCATATATGAGTAATTTCACGTATAGCGAAACACGTGAAAATCTAACATTGAAGTGTGTTTCTTGAACACGCCATAATTTTGATTGGACTTCGTTTTCAATAGTGTTAGTGGTGTGAGTGGTATTGACAAGTGAGGGAAACTAACTAGTGTGATATGTGAGTTTTTATAAGTAGGATGTTCAAGCGTTTGTGAAAGTAATATTAACAGAGTTTTTAATGAGAAGATACTAGAGTTGAGTTATTGCAGTATTATTTGGAATGATTTGTAAAGATCGTGGCCGCTTTTGAAATGAAAGCTTGCGATCACATATCGAAAAATAAAAATTACCCTCGAATTCACAATTATTTTTGTGTTTGTTAGATGTTATTGAGATAGTTATGCTGCAGATTGGGTCATAATTGCTGATTTTGTTGCAAAAATCATCCAGAATTGAATATTTTTCTGAAAAATTCTTCAATATATGAGTCAGTATGAGTGAAGAATAGTTTTTTTACATCGCTGAACAATGTGAATATCAAAAATATTACTAAAGAGATTTCAAATCATATTATTTCATAGTAGCTAAAAGAAGTCCGAACTAATAAAATTCGTATATCGTTTATTCTTGAAAAATTTAATTAGAAAATGAGGGTGACTTTTCACAAGAATTTCTTGGATGTTCATAGGAACTTTTCAAATGTATGGAATTTATTTCACGGAATTTTTGCTTCAAGCCAAAAATAAGTGATACATATAGCCAAGCTTGATTCATACACATATATAGGCAAGCAGCTTTCTCAATTATAAAGGAAGCTTTCAACATACAGGTTGTCTCAAAGAAAACATCATCGCCAATTTGTGTTTCCTTGATGTTTTTCGTTGATCTTCTCTTTCTGCGGTTTGTGTGATCGTGTCAAAGTACTAAATATCTAAGAAACAAAATATTTCGTTTGAAACAGTTTGACCGAAGTTTCCATAACATCAGACAGAATGGCATCAGTAAATATACAGGAGGTGTGAATATTACTAGTTGTCATGATTGAAATCCCAAAGATTTCTAGAAGGTTCATTTTCGGTCACATTATGATCTTCTACCACCTTACATAGAAAGCATAGAAATGAAAATTTCTATGCTTTTTACCACTTTTATTCGTAACTAACGTTACTGCAGTTTCGTCCTATTTGGACATTCTCAAACTAAAACAATAAACTCAGTTTATTGTATACAATAAATTCAGTGGAGAAGTGGTAAAACACATAGAAATTTTCATTTCTATTTTAATTTTTTATTCTTGGAAATCATATTATTTTTCTTATATATTTTTTCAATGTGACATGATTAACATTGAAGTGAGTTCTATGACATTCCTTATGGAAAAACACGTTGAAATTTGAGCAGGTTTATTCTGTCGATTTTTGGACCACAAGCCCAGTTCACAGAGATTGGAAGGAACAAAGGTCCGCGCCTCGTCTCTGCCAGACGTCCATTCTGAGTGAATTGGGCCTTAGACTTCACTTTTGTCGCCATAGAGTCGACGAATCAGCAGTTACCGCGCACACAGCGGGAAATTCAAATCAGTAGATGAACTACACCGGTTCTAGCCCAAAATCCCACGTATTTTCTCATATAGCTAAACCTTTTAATTTTTATGACATCCGATCGGAACCTTGTGGCACATCCAACTCAAGGTAGGTGTGTTTCGGAGAGTGGGATAAAGAAACATGTGACGTAATGAATGCAGAGAAGGAGGGAATGAGTATCGGAGAGATTCAATCCATCCTTCTCTGCATCGATTACGTCACACGTTTCTTTCTCCCATTCTCTGAAACACATGTACCCCGAGTTGGATGTTCCATAAGGTTCCGATTGTATGTCATGAAAATTGCAAAAAGTTTAGCTCCATAAGGAAATACATGGAATTTTGGACCAGAACCGGTGTTGTTCATATATTGTTTCATTTTGGTATATTTACACAATGCCTTTCTTCATCTGGGCATCATTTCGAAGTAACTTACGTAAGGTTTGGTTTTATCTGAGGATGCCATCACTCATTACAAAATCTGAAAAAAAAATATAATTGATTACTTTTTCTATACATGAGATACTATAATAATATATGCCAATTCCTTTGGTATAACATCAGGATACGTTTATTTGAAGGTATGAATGGATAGCAATAACAGAAATATCAATCTAGGAGAAAAATATCATTCTTATGGGTTGTAATAAAAAAATTAAATCTGAATTTCTTCATTCAAATTGAGACGTTAGGTTGGGTTAGGTTAGGTCCAAAGTGAGTGGGTCTATTCGAGTCTTCACCACAACCCGCAAGGGTTTATTGTGGCTCACACCTATTCACACTCGACCAAATGAACTCAGCTTTTTAACGAAGCCGATTAGTTTGTATTGTGAATGATCTTTCAGGCCAGATGATAAGATTACGGCTCTGCTGAACTCTGAAAACCTGATTCAGTCCCCAGCGGTGCAGGCATAAAGTATGTGCTCTGCTGTTCCATCATTCTCCAAACAGAAGCGACAAACACTGTCTTCCGACAGTCCGAGTGTCTGCATATTATGATTCAAATGACAGTGACCTGTAAGAAGGCCCGTTAGACATCGTAGTTCATACTGTGGTCCAACAACTGTTTGTTATCAAGCTTCGAAGGGTGAATAAACGCCTTGCAGTGAGCCAATCCTGGAAGATTCTGCCAGAAGTCCATAAATCTTCTTGCCATCCAGGTGTTCAATCTTTGTTTGGCAAAGCCTAAAACGATGCCAATGACAGGTTCTGGTCCGATGAAGCTGCTTGCAGCAGACTCTTCTGCAAAGAAGTCATCAGTCTCATTGCCTTCCAGGCCAAATTGAAAGGAGTGAGAGTACATGCACTAGTCTAAGTCGTAAGTCGCAAGTTCAATATTAATGATAATGATGATTTATTTATAATCACTTCCTGTACCAGTACTATTCGCAATAATAAAATTACAATATAAATAGATTCAGGAATTTAAGAAACAGTTGAACTGCTTGCTTGTAAGTAAGAGAGTTACTGCAAATATATCAATATATACAAATAGTTGAAAATAGTAGCTATAGATATAAAACATGAGAGTTGTGGTACCTTCAAGAAAGTACTGCACTGATGTATCAATCTGCCTATTCCTCAGGTCTTGTCGCTGACCTTTGCAAGTGATTCAAACTCAAGCGTCGACTGGGTAGACAGACTGGGATTCATCAGACAAAGCACTCGAAAAAGGCAAACCATAGACACGTGCTACGAGCATTTGGCCCATCATCAGTATGGTGCAGCAAAATGCAAGGATTTTCAGCACTTAGTTGTCATAAAACGCAAATGCACGAAGCCTTTAGCAGAATCCAGACACACTCTAACCTACCTTGGTATTTATGTAATTACCAAAAAGTAGCTCGACCCAGGCTAGTCGATTATTGTGGGGCTGGGCAGGAGTAAGGAAAATGTGTTTTTTTACAGTCTGAATAGATGGAAAAAATAAGCCCTGGGGCTTCAGTTGAACGGATTCAACAGAGAAGGGGTGGAGAAATAGCAAAAAAGTCAACAACGAAGCTACGAGCTTGAAATTTATATTGAATTGATATATAGAAGGGAATATTCACAATACCATACCAACTGGTGAGTAATAACGATAGATACTCCTCTGAATAGTTTCTTATTCCTGACCGTGAACATCTCCTCGGTTTTATATACTCCTGCTCAATAGACAGCCCGCTATCCAGCAATATTTCGATAAAATAATGAACTTACAGGGCGGCTCGACTGATTCTTCTGAATTAAGAAATTCAACCCGTCACAACACATTTGTGATTTAATGTAATAGATACTGTGTCTACAAAAGTACTACTAAAATTGCTACAAGATGTATTATCCGAAACCACAAAAGCACGGATGGCTTCTGCTAACGACTCCGTTTCTCATTTTGGCAACCAAGTGTTGCTCATCCTTGCACTTGGCTGCACCATACTGATGATGGGCTAAAAACCCAAACACGTGTCTATGGTTTTGAGTACCATGTCAGATGAATTGATCTTTGGGAGTCATATCAACCCACTCGATATAGAGATAAGAGATAATTTCAGCGGACGAAGCACTCAAAAAAGGGCAAACCATAGACAGCTGATCTTTCGAAAATTCATTTGTATTGTAGAACAACAATTCATAGCTTTTGTATCACGATAATGTATGTATCTGCTCATTCGTCATTGCTTGTTTGTAATTTTTGCCAAAAACAACACCGTAATCATGCCTCAGCCACCGTATTCACCAGATTTGGCCCTCTGTGACTTTTTCCAGTTCCCGAAGTTCAAGAGACCCATGAAAGGAAGGTGAAGAATTGGAGAAAATGCTAGCACAAGTATATCATATCTGAGGAGGACTACTTTGGAGAGGACGAAATAAACATTGATGAATGAATAATTTTTTTTTTGGAAAAAATAAAAATTCACCTTATTTTTTGAAGAAACTGATACATCTATGCTCGTGCATAGATAGATGTCACTGAGTATTCATCATCAAATCATTTGGGACTTATTAGGACTCAAGACAGCTGCATTAATCATAGTATATATCAAAATTATAGTATATATCAAGGCAATCAGAGTAGCATAAAAACTAAATAGTTACCGAACGTCAGTAGTTTCTTCGTATGGCATGGCAGGGTGGTATAATTTTTTTGTTAAATCATTATTTTTATGTGGGAGGTTTCATATAGTATTAACTAGTAAATTTATCAGACCCGGACATTAGTCTTTCCGTTAGCTGTTTGAATTGACTTCGTACAGACTATACACGCAGATTCACGAAAATTAAAAACTTGAGACCAATAAAATGAAAGAAATTGAACACACAAATCGAGGCCTGGAAATTTGCACTTGAATCAATCTGTCAGTAGGAAACAAACATCAAGAAATGATCATCATTCAAAATATACCTCATGACCGATTACACGAGTGGATTAAAATTAGTCATCGAATTTGGGGATTTTGACTTGCCAATTTGGGAATTTTGAAATTTGACGTTGAAATTTTTTTCTTAGAAAATATCACAACTGAGCTATCACCACTTCTGGGAATCAACAAAAAGGAAATTCTTCACATATCTTCGAAATCTTGGTCACCAGTCACAGAATTGATCTATATAAATAGTGGGTCAATTTGATTTAAATATCATCTTGTTGAGCGGTTGCCAACAAGAACTATACTTTCTGATCAGGGGCGCCAATTGTGTTTCATTTTGCCACCTACTAATATTATGCATTGTTAAAATCTGCATCACAAGCAAAATCTGTTTTTTCGTTAACCAGTTAATCAAGTTGATGCAATCATGAAGGTTTCAGCTGTTTCGTATTCTACATTTCATTACGTTTTGCATTACATTTTAGTTTTAGAGTTTATTTTTTCGAATTTCGGCAACCACATGATTTTAATTTATTTCCTTGATTGTTGCAATAAACTTGAAAGCGATAACATTTTTGAATAGAGAATGAAGAGACCTTTTCAACGATATATCACAAAGCTATATTTCCCATTCAAAACATTTAGGTTTGTACCTGTCATTCGAACGGAGTTGAAAGTAGGGGTGGAATTTTTACTTTGAAAAATGTCAAATTATAATTTACATTTGAGGTGTTTCGGGATTTTTTTTTAATATGTACAGTAACCGAATTTATTCCATTTGGCTTTAACACACTGTATATTTTGATAATAAACGTCTTTATTATTTTCAGAAGAAAACGAAGGATTGAAGAAATATTTAAGAAAGTAATTATTTTTAGATTGATTTTGAAAGAAAGGGCGGAGATCAGTCCACTTTCTGAATGTTCAGAAACTGAACTGAAATGATCTTCTATAGAGGGTGTAACTGAATAAGTGTAAAACATTCAAGGAGGTGATTCCTCATCGAATAAAAGATAGGATGTTTCATATAAAGAAACTTCATTGGAGCATCACTTGTTAAGATACAGCGCCTTAAAGGGGGTACATATAATTTGTATAACAATTTTTTTCACAAGCACTGAAAAAGTTACAATATTGAAATTATCGTGACGTTTTGTACTACTACTTAGCCAGTAATTTATTTGGTTTACCCCATGGTTGTAAGGGGTGGAAAACGTAACACCTAAAATTCATTTCCAATGTAACTTTTTGTCTTATTATTTGTTTACTATTTGAAAATTTATTTCCGATAGCCTGTTTCATTCTTAACAAAAAATGTATCTTGGGTTTTTCGCCCAAAATAAACCAGTTTGCAGCAAAAAATTATTTTACGAACAACTACAGAGATACATCGTCATAAATGCGAACTGGATTTATTGTTATTTTGTAGTTAGTACCTGCATTAAACGATTAAAGGGTAAGAAACAAAACTAATTTATTAATAATGAAAAAAAACATGTAGAAATCATAGTAAATGTTCAATATGTCGATCTTCAGACATTACGCATGCGTTTAGACGTCGGCACATTGAGCCACGTATTCGCTCAAATATTCCTGGAGTCTCTGTGATTACCCTGCACGCATCGATGATGCGGTTTCTTAAGTCCTCTACATCGCGAACAGGAGTATGATAAACCGAATGCTGTAAATGGCCTCAAATTGAGAAATCGAGAAGATTGAGATCCGGGGATCAAGCGGGCCAGTATGTTTCAGTTAAATGCTGACGTGCTACTTGACTAAAATGGACGGGAGCCCCATCATGCATAGAAAACATATCGCTTCTGACGCCCAAAGGAACTTCCTCCAGCAGTACTGGATGCACTTCTCTTAAAAATTGAACGTATGCCTCACCGTTTAATCGAGGAGGTAGAAAATGAGGCCCAATTAAATCATCTCCAATAACTCCGAGCCACACGTTAAGAGAAAACTGTTCTTCATGGTTAGTTTCGACAATAGCGTGAGGGTTTTCATCAGCCCATATGTGGTAATTAGGAAAATTAGTAATCTTGTCTCGAGAAAAACTACATTCGTCTGTGAATTCTATCGTCTTCAAAAAGTTACAATTTCTTCTAATCATTTCCAGCATCCAATTGTAAAATTCAAGACGATTCGGAAAGTCTCGCGATAACAGTGCCTGTACTCGTTGCAGATGATTAGGGTATAAGAGTTGTCCCTTTAAAATTCGAAATACCGTCATATGATCAACATTTAGCTGGAAAGCAATCTTTCTAGTACTCGTAGTAGGTTGTTCTTCAATCAAATTAAGTACTGCTTCCTCAAGCTGTGGTGTTCGTACTTCTCGATGGTGACCAAAATCCTGCCACATTCTTTTGTCGAATGAACCATGTTCTCGTAATCGTTGATCAAGTCGAGCAAATATTCAATGTGAAGGATGCTGCCGTTGAGGATACATTTCAGCATATCTTCTAGAAGCTTCTAACCCATTCCCCTGCGACAGACCGTGAACGTAATGCATATCAGCCATTTCCTCATTTGTGTATGCCATTTTAATAACAAGTGAGTTATTAAAGTAACAAATTAAGAACAGAACAACAACACACAATTAGTATTAATTCAATTTCGAAAATTCACAAACTGACAGCGTCATACCAATTTAATTGTCATTATCGCTAATAGCGACCTACTAGATAGATTAGTTTCGTATTTTTGCATTTATGACGATGTATCTCTGTAGTTGTTCGGTAAATAATTTTTGCTGCGAACTAGTTTGTTTTGGGCTTGTGAAAAACATTGTTATACAAATTTTATGTACCTCCTTCAAGGGGGTGTATCTTAACAAGGAATGACCCAATGAAATTTCTTTATATGGAAGATCCTATCTTTTTCCGATGAGGAATTACCTCCTTAAATGTTTCAAACTTATTTATTTACACCCTATATAATTTGCGATACTTCTTCGAAGGTCCACTTTGTATATGAAGGAAAAACGAAATTAAATTTCCCAAGATGGATTGCAGTAAAATTTTCGCTAAGATTTGACTGATTTGAAAATTAAAGACCAGCTTGTTTCAACATTCTTTCACATATTATGTTGTGTAGCGATTGCGATCACGAATGTTCAGTTACAAATCAATCGGAAATCAGTGATTTCCCTAATAGAAAATATTTGTCTCGAATATAATGTTTTATCTAGTTTTCTGTAACGTTTATGCATGATCAATAAATTTCTCTGAGGGTTTCGAAATTTTCAATTTCAATTCTCTAACGATATTACCATTTAGAGATGAAACCGTGAAAAATAACGTTTATTCATTGAAAATGGTTGATATAACGCCGCGTGAGTCATCCAAAGTCTACATGACAAAACATGATACAAAAAACATCGAAAACATCATGCTAGTCTATTTTTAATCTGTCACCGCATCTCTGAAAAAAATATATACTCGGTGTCGTTTGTGAAGCAACTTCGTGAAGAAAATTTATTGATTGATATGCTTTTGGTGATATAAAGTGTGATTTTGGTGAGAATCGTGGATATAAACTCTTGTTTGAAACCATTTAATTACCCAAAAAAGTATGTTTCCAAGGGCGTTGCCAGCTTATGACTAAGGAGGGGGGGCAATGTGGCAATATTATGGAGGATAAAAAATATGAACGCCTGGTAGAGTCGAAAGCATGGAGCTTTACACTTTGGAAGTCTTTGCCTCGATGACGATTGTAGTAAGAACTAACGTGAACGCCAGTAAATGGCTGTCGTAGAAAGAAATGTAATGCACACAACACACACATATCATACCTACTACCTCCTACCTACATATTTTTAGACTATTTATTGGCAAATCTGGTATAGTAGTGATGATGATGGCGGCGATTTTAAAAACGGATGTCAAAATCTTAATGTTATTTTTAATATTTCAATAATACTTTCTAGAATATGCAACTGCCGCCTCCCCTGCCCTCCGTTGGCGACGCCCTTGTATGTTTCTATGAATTTACAAGCTTCATATCTTCAGTAAAATAATCAGGTTCAATTCAATGCCATAAAAACTCAAGCATGGGTTTTTTCGAAAAAATTGACCAGATATTTGCCAATGATAGTGTTCATAAACACATGATTTGGTTTTTAAAAGCTTTCATTTAACTTGACTTGTATGTATGTTAACAAATCTTGTAAGTTTAATTTTACTCACTTCCCGGTATCCGGTTGACCTGAAATTTTGCATGCTGGTCCAGAACCGATGACAATGCATGTTAATCATAAACGTGACCTGATGCTGCTGCCAGGATCGGCTCCGTGAAAGAGAGTATCCTCAGCGATAAATAGCAGGGATACGAAATTTTGTATACGCATTCGTTTATGATAGGCAGTTGGTAGGACCACCATGAAATAGATGGCACATACAGGGTTGGCTTCAAAGTACTATACAGTTCTTTTCATTATTTTTATGTGGTTGTTTTATAATATTCCAGAGAGTTTTGGTTATATTTGTAGAATCCTGAACTTTTTTCATGAAATGATTCATTTTTTCCTGACGTATTTCATTTTCAACACTCTTCTTGGCTATTCTATAAGCGGTGCTACTATTTTCAGAGTTTTCCTGTTTTCTCAGGTGATTCAAGTGCTTGAGATCATCAATTTTTCTTTTCAGTGAAGTGGAAAGGGTGATTCTGTTATTTTCCTCTGGGTATTTTTTATTTCTAGAGGATTTAGGAAATGCTGCCTCAAAACATGAATGAAAATGTTCCCAAAAAACATTAAAAGCTTCATTGGAATTAGCAGAGGTGGTGGTAGTGAAGTTTTTCAGTAATTCAATGTCGCCAGCTAGAAGTTTTCTAAATTCAGCTATAGAGAGTTCCTTAATTTTCCTAAATTTACGAGTTTCTTTCGGATTCTTCGTGTGTAGGAGTATTTTTCATCTTATTTTTAGCAGTTTTATCCTTTTATGAAATTTTATTTGTACCACAGCGATATATAACTAGTTCAAAGTATCCTAAATGGTACAGTTCCTTTCTGATTCAACTTATAAAAAAAAAAGAACTCCTTACTCAAGAAATTCAAAAAAACTAAATTGGATTGTGATTACAAATCTAATATAGAAAATATGATCCCTACTAACATCAAATATTTTTGGTCATTTTTCAATTCATTGAGGAGAAATATAGGGTTACCTACTATTATGACATATAATGGGTTGAACTTTGACACCCCTAAAACTATTGCCGATGCTTTTGCGGTACATTTCAAATCTTGCTTTTCGATTCATTCACCTATTCAAAATTATATACCAGTCTTTACCAATTATGATATTAACACGTTATCTTTCCACACCTTCAGTGAAGTGGTAATTGAAAATAAATTACTTTTTCAAAGATTATTTGATACAGGAATTTTTCCAGGTGTTTGGAAAAAATCTTTCCTTTCTCCAGTATTCAAAAGTGGAAACAGAAATGATATTCAGAATTACAGGGGTATCTCGAAAATTTCTTATATTCCTAAAGTATTTGAATCTTTAATTACGGATGAAATATTCAATAATTTCAAACACGTCATAATAGATGAACAACATGTATTCTACAAGGGAAGGTCTACTGCCACCAATTTGGCTGTCTATCAAAACTTCATTACAAATAAGCTTGAGCAAGGGTTCCAAGTTGATGTTATCTACACGGACCTTGCTAAAGCCTTCGATTCAGTTTGCCATGAACTATTAATTTTAAAACTTAATAATCTTGGAATAACGGGCAGATACTTGAAATTTATTGAATCCTACCTTTCCGGTAAATCGCAGAATGTGAGGATAGCTGACAGTGTGTCAGAAACAATTCATGTAACTTCAGGAGTTCCACAAGGTTAGCACATTGATCCTATATTATTACTACTCTTTATTAATGATGTTGAATCAGTGTTTAAACACTGTAATATCTGTCTGTATGCGGACGACCTTAAATTTTTCAAAACAGTGCAATCTATCAATGATATTTTGAATGTATTCAGAATGACCTAGATAGCTTTTGTACCTACTGTGATACTAATTGTCTAAAACTTAAAATTAAGAAATGTAATGTGTTGAGATTTTATAGAATGAGACAGCCTGTCATTGAAACTACTCCATTAATGATGTAACTCTTCAAACTGTCAAAAGCTTATGCGATTTGGGAATTACTTTCGATAAAGATCTAAGCTTTATTGATCATATCAATAATATCTGTAATAAAGCATTCAGAATGATCGGATTCATCAAAAGGAATACCCGCATATTACAGAATATGATGCTATAAATTCATTATACTTTACACTGGTTTGGAGTATTTTGGAATACAATAGTGTAATTTGGTGTCCTCTTTATTCTTGTCATAAAGAGAGGCTTGAAAAAGTGCGAAATCGCTTTTCTAAATGTATAATTTGAAAACTTGGCCTACCCTACTTTGGATTTACCTCGCAAATGAGGCTGTCTGTCATGACAGATTCCAAATCCCTATTATTAAGCAGGAAGGAATGAGAAGCCAGGTTTAGCACTATACTCCACTACTCTACTTCTTGATATATAAAGCAGAACAAATCAAGTATATTAAAAGAAGGAAACAGGCCTGAAAACAATGAATACATTCAGTATTAATGACATTCTATTGTAGTGAATGTTCAAATGAAAAAGGTAACATACCCTAGATGTTGTGTGGCCTCGAAAGTGATTACGTAGAACTTACGTCGAAGAAGGTTGGAATGTTCAGTACTCCAGAAAATATATCCACAAATGAGTGAAGGTGGTTAAGATTATCCAACTTATTAATAATCTGGTGCTTTTGAACGAGATTTCCAGAATAAATCCGCAAAATGCGTAAATTGAATATCACCATCAAAATGGAGGACTTCAATTTTTTTTCCAGTTTTTTTTTTCCTTCACATCTGTGCCAGTTCTAGTTACCTTTTTCCCAAATCAATAGTACCAAATGTGGACGAGATTTCAATCATAGAGAAGAATTTCAATACAGACATAAATCAATCTGAATGGATGATGATGACAAGTATAGGTTATGTTTTGAAATTTTATTTATTTTGTAATAACTGCTATACTTCTAATGATCTAAGTGACTGAAGAGACCAAGTTTACTGCCAGAGATAGTGGGAGTAGGAAAATTTGAGAAGAATTGAAATAAAAAAAATAATATTTAATAATAATGATTATCTGTAAGGGCATGACCACATATAATATAGATTTGTTGACAATCCGATTCCTCTATTTATTTTCACCTTCTTCCCTTCCTTTTTAGTCTAAAATTCTCAATATCTAGAAAGGGAAAATAAAACCGTAACACTGTATTAGATTTATTAACACTTGAGGACAGACGTAAACTTGCAATGGTTCTATTCCTTCATAAAATAATAAACTTCCACTACAATTGTTCAGCTATTTTAGATGACCTTTGCCTTTCTGTTAACTCAAGATCCTTGAGAAGCAAGCGAATTTTTTCATTTGGGTTGCGATTCCACAAGACTAACTATGGCTCGATGGCAATAAGTTGTAGGCTTCAAAAAAATTTCAATACATACTTTTCAGAACTTGATCTTGTTCATTTGTCATATTTAAAATTCAAGAAAATGGCAATTAGACGACTTCATCAAGAGATTGTTCATTAAACTTCCGAATAGTCGTTTAGTATTTCTTTTAATAATCATAACTTATTCTAGTATTCGTACATGTCTTTTTTTTAATTTGAACTCAATTTGAACACTATTTGACAAATGAAAATGCATACCTTCATTTAATATGAAGTAATAACTTGACTCTAGGGTTTGTTTGCACATTGATGTAACATTTGGGACTTTGTTACAATTCTGTAATGTACTTGACATAGTTACGTTTTTGTTTTATAATTTAATTATTCATTAGTGTTGAATATCTTTAAGCTTATTTTTCTCTTTTTAATATTTTTTCTTTTTTTATGTTCCATTTGGTATCTCATTGATAGTTTATAGGACTAATAAAAAATAAATAGGTTTATTTATTTTTAAGCAATTACAATAGTTTATATTGAGGATTTTACTTGTTGGGTTCATAACTGAACTCTAATGCTTGACTGGTTTCAACAAATGAAACTTTCTTGATGTACCATTTGGGATTCTATAATAATTCTGTAGTGTACTTGACCGATAAATAAATAATTTGAGAATGATGATCCGATAAGGCAAGATCAATGTTACTTAGGGTTGAGCTGTCTCTGTTAATGTTAGTTAGTACATAATCTATGCTACTGATTGTTTCACGATCACCCCAATGTCCAATTCTAGTTGGTTCGTTGTGAAGAGATATAAAACCGTATGACTCAATTATATCATACAGAACTATTGTATCCATATTTCTTGTTAGACTGTCAATTTTGAAGTCCCCGCAAATAAACTGACTATCAATCGACATTGTAATCGTACGAGACAAAATTAACTCCACAACGAGATATGTCACCATGGGATGCCATATTGAAAAATCCAACACTTATAACGACCATTCAACAACTTCTTCAAAAACGGCTCGCACATGCAACTCTCACTGTTCATTCATAACTTTGTTTCGAAAATTACGCACCTGAGGTTGATTTTTTCAGCATTCCATCTTGACAGCTATAAATAAAGCCGAGGGAACTTACAATAAACACTAGCGAATCGTTCGTTGCTTACTGGCCAGTTGTTATTTCGTACGGATCCTGATGTATGAGGAGCTATTCTCGGATGTTGCGAGTCAGAGGAGATCGCCGATATTGGGACTGATTGGAAATGCACTTTTCACAAGGCGGACGCACGAGCAGATATGTTGGGAGGAACATATTTAGTTAACTAGTTTAGTGATCCAATAACTTTTCTGAAAAATGGTTGGTTGGGTAACAGGATCAATTTAAAAAAAACAACTATTTTCTTACCGACGTTTCGAATTTAATTAAATTCTTCTTCAGGGCTCGAAAAGTAGTTTTTTCGTGTTGATAATACCTATTACTATTTTAGAAACCATAAGACATATTGAATATATATTTAAAAAATAATAAAAAACATTGCAACCACCAAATTTCCGAGACAACAACAACATAAAACGACACGAAACAAACGTTTGGTTTTTGCAAAGTTTTCAATTTTTTTAAATCATATATCTAATATATCTCATGGTTTCTAAAACACTATTAGGTATTATTAACACGAAAAAACTACCTTTCGAGCCCTGAAAAAGACTTTAAACACATTTGAGACGTCGGCAAGAAAATAATGGTTTTTTTTTTAGAAAAACTTGATCCTCTTACCAAACCAAACTTTTTTCAGGAACATATTTGACTTTTCGAAGCCTCTCATGGAACTTTTAGGGACAATGATTTTACAGTAATTGAACCCTCTTGTATTTAGAACTACTTTTACAATATCTGTCTGTTACAATATATTTTTCATCATCAGTTCAAACTCACCTTTACCGTGCGATTCCTGGCTCGGGACCTGAACAAAACCTGTGATGTGATTTACAATTTAATGTTTCGATGAATTTATGTTGTTATTTTTTTTAGATATATATTTTATTTTTATTTATTTTTAGATTTTATTTATTTATATATATATATATATATATATATATATATATATATATATATATATATATATATATATATAAACCCGAAGAATGCCATCGGAAAACTAATGTTTCAACACATGTTTCTAGAAATGATATGAAATCTAGAAAGGTTAATGCAGTCAAGCTGCTGGAAAATAATTCCATGAAAATCAAAAAATTAATGGATAAGTACTTTTTGATCATTCCCATATTGATTTCAATTTAAGAGCCACAGGTAGACAGCTGTTTCAGCCTATTGGGCATCGTCAGTACCGGGCAGGCGGTCCTCGATTGAAGACAAAATGAGAAAAAACCAATAAAGTACTTGATGAAAATAGCTGCTGCGTAAACGCAAGCGAAACATAAGTGGAACCACCTATTGGTGTGACACCCAAGTCAACTTGCCAAGTTTTTATGTCAGTGTTGGTGGTTTGAATAATCAACCGACAACTGCGGTAGCAGAAATTTGGGAAGCCAACCTGAAATGCCATCGGAAAACTAATCCACATGATTCTAGAAATGATATGAAATCTATATAATATATATATATATATATATATATATATATATATATATATATATATATATATATATAAATGATTTGAAAACCCTGAAAGAACTAAAAAAAAAATTAAAAATGAAAAGCTGAAAATAACAAATATACTAGGCAAAAATAACCAGAAATGAAATAATAGTGAAATAAATGAAAAGTAAAAATAGAACGATTGAACAAAAATTAAAATTGAAGAAATAAAAATGAATAAAAATTGAAAAATTAAGAGATTCCAAGCCACGTTAGTTCACGACGTTTCGATTTTTAGTATCTACAATCGTCTTCGGGTGATAACTGGACTGATTCCTCCGAAAGATAACTATTTATGGATCGTTCGAGTACTTTCACTTATCCCCGCTTTCCATTTTTCTGCTTCACTGGTTCAGTGGGAGATGACCGTTTGGCGGGAGTTGGCCATTTTTCGCTTGATGATGGGTTTCCATACGTTGCGTATCTCTACGCTAGCTTGGCTAAATACGTTGTTGGACAACGTGTATGCGGCTTCCTTGGATTTTCTCCTAAACCAATGTTCCTCTCTGTGTATGATCTCAGCTTGGGACCACTCGATGTTGTGTTGATCCACATCGTCTGATCCACATCGTCTGATCCACATGGTCTGCTATTCCTGATTTGCTGGTTTCCTCTCGCTGTGTGTATTTCTTGTGCTCGGCAATGCAAACATTCAATAGCCTCTCAGTTTCACCAATATAGGATTTTCCGCACTCACAGGGTATTCAGTAAATGCAATTCTTGGAATCGCAGTCCGCGTTTGGTGGCCTGAGTTATGTGAGGCTGCTGCGGATAGTGTTACCGGATCTGAAGCAGGTTCTGATGTTGTACTTGGAACCAATTCTACTTATACTCTCCGATAATCATTCCTCTGATGTAGGGAAGTGCAAGCACTGTTTGTGACGGCTTCTCTTTCTTGCAAAGCTCCTGCTGTCTTTTAGCCAAAGTTTTTTCTACCATTGCTTTGGAGTATCCATTCCGTTGAAGATCATTTTTGATGATGTCTAGTTCCTTCTCGAGACATTCCTTCGTATTAAAGAGCCCGAAAGCACGGTCTAACAGAGTCTTGATGATTCCTCTTTTAGTCGATTAATGGTGGACAGAAGTCTAGGATTACAGCATGATTCACAATCAGACCAAGCTGTAACCATCCGAATCGAGCTGGCCAAATGCACCTATCTGGAAGCAAAGGCCAAGAACTTTGAGTGAAGTGAAGTGAAATCGGGGGAGCTATTGCTCTAGTAGAATTATAATGAATTTTTGTACAACTGAAAGGAATATAAAAATGGTCTTGTGGGGGAGACTCATCCACTTCAAGGCCTAAAATCCAGACTTGTTGAACAATTTCTACATTAATGCAACTTTTTGTTAATATTATCACATGGGAAGTTTTTCTGACGATTATGGAATCTGATGGATTTCTTTTTTTTTTTTATTCAGCTGAAGAAGGTTTGCACTGAACCAATCCTTCACATACGAGAAAGTCTCATTGCATCTGACAGCAGTTCGTCTGATTTATCTGAAATGATCAGTGACGTATCATCTGCTTACATAGTGGAAGATGTCGGAACTGATAGGTCATCCAAATCATTCAGGTGTAATATGAAAAGAATAGAACCCAAAACCGAGCCTTGAGGGACATCAATTGTGACTGCTCGTTTTATAGACACAGCATTGTCAGTAGAAACGTACTAGCTTCTTGAATCGAGGAAACTGTGCAGAAAATGTTGGGGAATACCCTTTATTATATACCTCTGAAGTTTATCTAGTAAAATACTATAAGTCGTTGCTATACAATAAAAACAGGGTTGAAAACAATGTGGATCCCTGAGGAACAACAGCCTTTATGGTGAAAGTATTCGAAAGATATCCATCGACAGCCACTTGCAGGGAACGCTCTTTCAGGAAGCTGGAGAGTCACACTAACAATGATCCGACAAGCCATATAGCATCGAAGTTTGACCAACAAACCTCCATGCCACACACGTTTAGAAGCCTTGGAAATATCAAGCGCAACGGCTCTTGGCCCTCCATGTTTTTCGATTGGTGATATGTGTGAAATATAATAGAAAGTTGTCTGTTGATCTTTGTTTCCAAAAGACGTATTGATGATCGCTCAAGATGGTAAAGCCTTCCAAATATTGATATTACTGATAGCAAAGCGACTGGCATGTAGTTATTTGGAAGATTTTCCTTGCCCTTTTGGGAAATGGGCTGAACGCGAGCCATCTCCCAACAGGAAAAAAACCCCTTCTTTGTAAGACAGGTTGACACTTGAACATTTCCCGTGAAAGTATCTATAGTAGAGAGACAAATTTCCAACCTTCCTTCGTTGTGGATGATATCATTAGAGCCACTGATAGAGGAGATATAACAGTTTTGATTCTGCTGGATTTCACTAGAGCTTTTGATATCATCAATCATGAACTCTGGATGTCCATACTCTATTACATATGATTCTCAGAGCAATCTAATTACATTACTGCGGAATTACTTGACTGGAAGAAAACAAATGGTGCGTATTGATGGAAATTGCTCGGAATACCTTCATATTAAATGGGGTGTGCCACAAGGTTCCATTCTAGGACCACTGCTTTTCAATATCTACACTTCTCATCTTCATCAGAAGCTTGAATCATTGTAACGTTCATCTGTACGCTGATCACACACAAATATATTACAGTTTTCCACCGCAAATGTTCGATGATGCTATGCAACTGATGAACAATGAACTTTCCCCTTTTATCAAATCCGCTACTGACCATTGTCTTCTTATTAACCCGAATAAGTCGAATATTTTAACGTTTGGCCCGCAAGAAAAGAGAAAAATAATCTAGGAAATAGTTAGAATAAACGTTATGGGTTCTCCACTTCATAACGTTCGAATGGTGAAAAACTTGGGGGTTCCTATGGACAACATCCTAAGATTAGAAAATCACGTTATGAAGCTTGTTCAACGAGCATACGCCTCTATTAAACTGATACAGTGTGACCCATTTAAAATGGAACCACCCCTGTAGAATGTGCATTTTTCAATCAATCTCAATTTTTTTTTATTGAAATATTAAGCATGAAAAACTGTATTTCGACACTAACTTTCACAATTTTAGTTTCATTTCCAAGGCACTCTATGGTTTTTTTTGTTTGTCAAAAACGGCAAAAGTTTATTAGGCAATTTTTGTTTTCAAATTTGACTACACCACTGGATTCGTAGTCGTTATAAATCAAAACTGTCAAATTTTCATTAAAAAATATTTGTTAACAACGAAGTTACAACAACTTCAATTTTGGAAACAAAGTATTTGTTTGTAATTTTTATTCAGATTATAGACATATTTGAGATCTGACAACACTGTCATCACCAAGTAGAACACCAGTGAATTTGTACAGTGAAAATCCGAAGTCAACAGCTCAATGCGTTCTACAGTTATAACTCCTGAAAATATGGTAATGTGAGAGATTTGTGGTGCAAGCGTTTTGTAATAAAAATCTGACTACGCCACTGGATTTGTGGATAATATTCCCTTAAAATCATTCATTTGAGTGTAGGTTACGAGAAGTGTATTCTAGAATAACAGAAAATTAAAAATTCATTTTCAAGTTATGCAGTACTTAGTACATTCTTCCGCATAGCCGCTAAAATCAAATTGATTTAAAGCATGGAAATCATTTATTCAATAATAAAACAGAGAGCAGGACAAAAATTGTTCCCTGTAAATTCTTCATAACTCAGCTAAAACAATCTTTTAGAGGAGATATCAATAATTTGAGGAAGCTGAACTCATTATGCAAAGGTTTTATAATAAATCAACAGTAGGCTGTGATTTTGACAGTTAATCATAAATAAAATAATAGTTGTTTGTTACGTGCATTTAATAATGGCTTTGCAATTATCATTAGAAGAAAGAATTGAAATTGTGAGAATTTCTGGGGACAATTATCATAGTGAAAGAGAAGCAGCTAGGATATTTAATCACAGACATCCAAATCGACTTCCCATTGACAGAAGCACCGTCAGTAAAATTAACAAAACATTTAAAGGAACCGGTGCAGTCAGCAAACATATTTTAAAAAATAATCACCGAAGAAGAAATTTAAACGAAGGTGCTGTTTTAGATTATTTTAGAAACCACCCAAACAGAAGTTTACGAGTCGCCAGTTTGGATTTAAACTTACCGAGAGAGACTATTCGACGATGTCTCAAACAAAACAAAATGAGAGCATTTAAACCTAAATTTCTTCACTCTTTAAAGGCAGGTGATGAAGTGAAACGTATGGAATTTTGTTTGTGGGCATAAGGCGAGTACCTGAATACAAGAAATTTTTTAAACTGCATAATGTTTAGTGATGAAGCTTCTTTCAGCACCAATGGGGTAGTTTCATCGCAAAATGCTCGGTATTGGGCTACGGAAAATCCGCACTGGATCATAAATTGTAAAAGTCAATATTCCGAAAAAGTTAACGTTTGGTGTGGTATAGTACAAAATAGAATAATAGGTCCATATTTTTTTGATGGAAACATAAACGGGCAAAATTTTTTGGAATTTCTAAATAACCAATTATCGGACGAAATAGATGAAATGCCTCTTGCGGAACAAGTAAATTTATATTTTCAGCTCGACGGCTGTTCCGTGCACAATTCGAGGATTGTTAAAGAGTGGCTAAATAACCAGTTTTCAAATCATTGGATAGGACGAGGTAGTGACTTAATTGAATGGCCACCTAGATCGCCTGATCTAACAATATTAGACTTTTTTCTGTGGGGTATTCTGACACAAAAAGTATACAGAACAAGACCAACGAATCGAGCTGAACTCATGCAAAGGATACGACAAGCTTGTGCCGAAATTACAGTTCAACAAATAAGAAATAGTGTAAACAATATTCGGAAGAGATACGATAAATGTATTGAACTTAATGGAGGTTTGGTAGAAGCCACAAAAATTTGAATGTTTAGTTTTAAATCAATGTTTATTTTAGTATCAGTTTTTTCTTAATGGCAATTAATTGTTGAATAAATACTTTGAAACTTGTTTGTATACATTTTGTTTTCATCAGCTATAGAAGAAGGTAGAGTAAGTTCAGAATCTCATAAAATGTGATTTTCCAGGTGCGCTGTTACAAAAGTACTATTATTTATTATTGGGAAACTTCCAAAAAGCTTACAAGTATGACCATTAATACTTCAAGATTCTATCAAGATTTGGTAAAAGCGCAATTGGGAGATCCCATGACATGAGATTCTGAACTTGGTCTACTACTGCGTAACTTGAAAATGAACTTTTAATTTTCTGTTATTAAATTATTCAATTTTTATTTTAATTTTCACTTCTCGTAACCTACACTCAAATGAATGATTTTAAGGGAATATTATCCACAAATCCAGTGGCGTAGTCAGATTTTTATTACAAAACGCTTGCACCACAAATCTCTCACATTACCATTTTTTCAGGAGTTATAACTGTAGAACGCATTGAGCTGTTGACTTCGGATTTTCACTGTACAAATTCACTGGTGTTCTACTTGGTGATGACAGTGTTGTCAGATCTCAAATATGTCTATAATCTGAATAAAAATTACAAACAAATACTTTGTTTCCAAAATTGAAGTTGTTGTAACTTCGTTGTTAACAAATATTTTTTAATGAAAATTTGACAGTTTTGATTTATAACGACTACGAATCCAGTGGTGTAGTCAAATTTGAAAAGAAAAATTGCCTAATAAACTTTTGCCGTTTTTGACGAACAAAAAAAAACCATAGAGTGCCTTGGAAATGAAACTAAAATTGTGAAAGTTAGTGTCAAGATACAGTTTTTCATGCTTAATATTTCAATAAAAAAAAAATTGAGATTGATTGAAAAATGCACATTCTACAGGGGTGGTTCCATTTTAAATGGGTCACACTGTATATGGGAGGAGACATTATCTCACTAGGAAGGTAAAAATAACTGTCTGCGAGACTTTTGTACTCTCTCACTTCAATTATGCAGATGTTCTATATGGTCCAAATTTGGCTGACAAACTTATGTAAACGTAAAATTCAGACTTTTCAGAATTCATGTTTACGTCTGATCTTTGGAGTGAGAAGAAGGCAAACGAATTCATACACCTTAAAACCAGCCGGGTGGCTAAACATGGAGAGTAGAAGGTTACTGCATGCTGTTTTGTTTCATAAAATAATAACAACGAAAAAACCACCTTATTTATATAATAAAATAACATACAGAACTGATGTACACAACGTAAATAGTAGGCATAAGCATGCCTTAACCCCTCCTCAGTTTAGAACTGAGTTTTTCAATTGATCGTTCACATATCAAATTTGCAAATTATATAATGCTTTACCGTATCAAATTAAATTCAATATAATTTCAAACATCGAACACAGCATAAAAAATCATCTTCTCCTGCAACAGATTTTATGATTAGGATGGTAGTATAGATCACCCAAGTTTAATCAGTAGTTGCCCTTATTTCACAACACAACAAAGTTTTTGTTTCGGGGTTGAAATTAGATGATTTTAATGTATTTCCACGTGTTAAAACCGAAAGTGACCATAAAAATTATATATTAGCTCTTGTTTTCAAGATATAGTATCATTATATTATATATATATGTATATTGAGTTTTCAACAAATGAAATATTTCATCACCAACAGTTGGTACACATGTTTGTTTACATAACACCCCTCTCATCAGCTGTTCTTAAGTAGTAAACATAACCTATGTGAGTTTGTCAATTGTACGCAAGTGGTTGCTATTGAAATTATCGTGTGAAGTTGATTTTTAAATTAATTTAAGTGCTGATCTGAAATGCCTCGAAAGTGTGTGAATTCTGTCGATAGCTTTTACTATATATGTGGTGAAATAACATTTAAGGCTCAGAAACGTAAAATGACACCTATCGTTAAGAAAGCCTATGAACATTATTTTGGTGTGAAAGTTGGGGACCAAGATAAATCATGGGCTCCTCATATATGTTGTAATTCTTGTTCCGTCATATTGCGAGAGAGGCTGAAAAATAAAAACCGGGCAATGGCTTTTGCAGTACCTATGGTTTGGCGTGAGCCTACCAGTCATACAGACGACTGTTATTTCTGCTTAACTCCTCCCATTAAGCAAGGTTTATCTATGAAGAAAAGAGGAACGGTTAAATACCCTAATCTCCCATCTGCTCTTCGGCCTGTACCACACTCAGACAATTTGCCAGTCCCTTCTCCACCCCAAAACTATGAAATTTTAGAGGAAGGTGATGAAGACTGTTTAGAAGGAGCAACCCATCCTTCTACATCCTATGACCCTGATTTTGAGGTAAGCGATAGGTCTAGTGATCCGCACAGAATTAGTCAAGCAGAGTTGAGTGACCTTATAAGAGATCTTCGCTTGTCTAAGGAAAAGGCTGAGCTGTTAGGGTCAAGACTACAACAGTGGAATCTTCTAAAACATGATGTGAAAATATCTCAGTACAGACAGCGTCAAAAAGATTTGCTTCCTTTTTTTGAGAAGAAAGGAAACCTCGTAGTTTGTTCTGATGTTAATGGTTTGATGGACTGCTTGAATTTGGATCACACTCCATCTGAATGGAGACTGTTTATAGACTCTTCAAAACTAAGCTTTAAAGCTGTACTTCTGCATAATGGAAATCAGCTACCCTCTATTCCTATAGGTCATGCAGTTCACACGAAGGAAACGTATATAAATATGAAAACACTTCTCCAATCAATCAAATATGAACAACACAAGTGGCACATCTGAGGTGATCTGAAAGTCATTGCTATACTCCTAGGAATGCAATTAGGGTTCACCAAGTACTGTTGTTTTTTGTGTCTGTGGGACAGTCGGGATAGAAAATCTCACTATAAAAAAATGAACTGGCCTACACGAGACCTAAACCCTAATGAGAAAAATGTAGTTTACGAGCCTCTTGTAGATCCTAAGGATGTTCTCCTTTCCCCATTACATGTTAAGTTGGGACTAATGAAAAACTTTGTGAAGGCCATGGACCAGGAAGGACAAGCTTTTAAGTACTTGAGAGCAAAGTTTCCCAGGTTGAGTGATGCTAAAGTCAAGGAAGGCATCTTTATTGGGCCTCAAATCCGTGAAATCGTAAATGATCCTGCTTTTGACATGATTTTAACAGGAAATGAAAAAAGAGCCTGGGAAGCCTTTAAGGGGGTTGTACATGGGTTTTTAGGTAACAAAAGAGATGATAACTTCACAGCATTGGTTAAAGAGCTTCTTCAAGCTCACTACCAACTTGGATGCAACATGTCCTTAAAAATTCATTTTCTTCACTCTCATCTTAATTTCTTCCCACAAAATTGTGGAGCTGTGAGTGACGAACATGGAGAAAGATTCCATCAAGACATTGCCTTAATGGAACAGAGATATCAGGGCCGTTGGAATGAAGCAATGCTTGCAGACTACCGCTGGTCTGTGTGTAGGGATGCTCCAGAAGTGTTTTATAAAAGACAAGCTAAACGACAGCGATCTTACAATGAATCGGATGGACTTAATTGAAATTTGGTGGTACAAACTTCTTTTATTTGTCAAAACACTAAGAATAATGTTTTTTTTTATTAATTTTGTACTTAAAATATTCTAAAAGAAACATAACAATATTGTTTTATGTACTTTCACTTTTCACGTATAGTATAACTACTCTTTAAGATTAAGTACTGTGTATCTCAAAAACCAGAGCTAATAAGAATTTTTCATTGTTATTTTCGTTTTTATCACCCCAAAATTAGTAGAAATTGACTAATTTAGTGTAGGAAATATTCAAAAAATATTTTTTTGTTGTGTTGTGATTTTTTAATTAACTTTAACTTTACGTATATACAAATATTTATTTTTTTTCGTTTAAACTTTTACTCTAAAAAGAGATATTCGAAGAGGTATTTTGAGGTTAAGTGGAAGAACAGGTTATTTTTACTGCGATGAAAATAAACTGAACTTCGCCTTTTATTTTCCTGTGATAAAAAATTTCATTGTATAAAAACTGTTAACTACCTAATATTGGAAATAATAAAGACGAATTATTATTATTATTATTTTTTCACCGTAGTGTGCGCTGGTCAGGCCCTATCCCCCAAAGCCCCTTCCCTACTCGGATCTAAGCGAGTACCTCAACATTATTTGTGGGAATCCCCAAAAGTGTTCTCAAACAAACAATGCGTGGGTTGCCATATTTGGAAATAACTATTGCTGACGTAATCGCCATCTAGACCCCCTCCACCCCATGTCATCAAAAATAGGCAAAGCAAAGATTGAGAGATTGGGAAATTGCCTTTAACTACCGATTTTAGGCGAGTACCTGAGCATTATTTGTGAGAATACCCAAAAATATGTTTTGATTTCAAACATATGTGCAAAAAAGAAAAGAACTACTGCTGACGTAATCACTATCTAGACATCTAGACCATCTGAAAATAAGCAAAGCTAAAATTGGGCGATTGGGAAATTGCCTTCCACTACTCGATTCTAAGTACCTAAATATTATTTGTGAGAATCCCCAAAAATGCGTTTTGTTTTAAAACAAACAACGTTGCCATATTTGCAAAAAAGGAGGTAACTACTGCTGACGTAATCACCATCTAGACCCCCCGCCCCTATGTCATTGAAAATAAGCAAAGCAAATATTGTGAGATTGGGAAATTGCCTTCCCGTACTCGGTTCTAAGCGAGCACCTAAACATTATTTGTGGGAATCCCCAAAAATGTTTTCAAACAAACAATGTTGCCATATTTGCAAAAAAGGAAGTAACTACTGCTGACGTAATCACCATCTAGACCCTCCCCCGCCCCCATGTCACCAAAAATAAGCAAAGCAAAGACCCCCCAACCCCCACTATAGTGTTTACGTGATACTTGAACAGCCCCTTTCATAAGGGTAAGATTGGGAAATAAAAATAAAAACACCATAGACTGAAATAGGAATGTCGTATATTAATCAACATTTATAAAATATTTTAAATTGTAACAAACATGACTAGATTCATACTGACTCACAAATAAATGACAATGAGTGGCGTCTTATCGGACGCTCACAGTTGGTAAGTTAGCTGCAAGAAGCGAGAACGGCCGGGCATCCGTCTCTCTCCCTCTATTCTCTCTTTCTCTCTTTCTCTCTCTCTCTTGTAGCTCACGCAAACAAACGAAACAGCCATATTAACATTAACTTACACAAGTATACTGTCTGATACAAAGAGTGATACAAGCAATGAAAGTATTGTTGGCGGGTACTAACAAGAGGCGGCCGATGATGAGAAACCGACTGAATTCTGGAGGTGGTACCAACTCTTCAGAAGTGGGATAAGTAGCATGAGAAATGTGTCCCACTTCTGAAAGTCACAAGCGATCTTCAAACGCTCAATTTACCTATTGAAATGAACAGAAATCAAAGCTAATGATTAGATCAGTTAACATCAATATTTTCGAAAATAATTCAAAATTTCATAGAAATCTCAACACTTGGATATTGGTACTGAGATGGTTCCCTTTTCTGAAAACAATTTTAATCGTTAATAGCACCCAATGACATGAAAATGTACATTTGATTATCTGTAGAAATTGTCAGAAGAATTTCGAAATTTAAAAAATCAACTGAAAAATGAATTCATTATTTTATAATAATACAGTTATAATTTTTTTGAGGTATACATACATTAGGTTTGTTGAAATCTATACCCAAAGTTTGATAGTTTTTTTTTATTTGCTATGAATATTCTTGTTTCTCAGTGACATGTTGATTTTGCTGGCATCAATATTATTAAATTTTTTACTATAACTCTAATTGAATTATTGAATTTCCAATTCTAAAGATTCAACTTGTTAGTTGATGTCAGTTATGTAAAAAAAGACATCCATATTAGGACACGAAAACAAAATGTAAGTTACGTGAAAAAGACGTCGATATTATGACATGAACACAAAATGTGCGTCGATATCATGACATAAAAACAAAATGTACGTTATGTGAAAAAGAAGTCGACACTATGACATACAAATAAAATGCAAGTTATGTAAAAAGGAGGTCGTTACTATGCCATAAAAATAAAATGTTAGTCATGCTAAAAAGACGTCGATATTATGACATGAAAACAAAATGTGCGTTATGTAAAAACACGTCGATATCATGACATGAAAACAAAACGTATGTTATGTAAAAATAACGTCGATATCATGACATAAAAACAAAAATGTACGTTATGTAAAAACACGTCGATATCATGACATGAAAACAAAACGTATGTTATGTAAAAAAAACGTCGATATCATGACATAAAAACAAAATGTACGTTATGTGAAAAAGAAGTCGGTACTATGACATGAAAATGAAACGTAAGTTACGTGAAAAATACGTCGATATTCTGACATGAACACAACATGTGCGTCGATATTATGACATAAAAACAAAATGTACGTTATGTAAGAAAGAAGTCGATACTATGCCATAAAAATAAAATGTTAGTCATTTAAAAAAGACATCGATATTAAGACATGAAAACAAAATTTGCGTTATGTTAAAACACGTCGATATCATGACATGGAAACAAAACGTATGTTATGTAAAAAAAAACATCGATATCATGACATAAAAACAAAATGTACGTTATGTGAAAAAGAAGTCGGTACTATGACATGGAAATGAAACGTAAGTTACGTAAAAAATACGTCGATATTCTGACATGAACACAAAATGTGCGTCGATATTATGACATAAAAACAAAATGTACGTTATGTAAGAAAGAAGTCGATACTATGACATAAAAATGAAATGTGAGTTATGTAAAAAATATGTTAATATTATGACATGAAAATAAAATGTAAGTTATGTAAAAAAGACGTCGATATTATGACATGAACACAGTTAGTTATGTAAAAAAGACGTCGATATTATAACATGAACACAAAATGTGCGTTATGTAAAAAAAACCGTCGATATCATGACATGAAAACAAAATGTACGTTATGTAAAAAAGACATCTATATTATGACATGAAAATAAAATGTACGTTATGTAAAGAAGACGTCGATATTATGACACGAAAACAAAATGTACAATATATATATGACATAAAAATGAAATGTTAGTTATGTAACAAAGACGTCGACATTATGACATGAACACAAAATGTGCGTTATGTAACAAAACGTCGATATCATGACGAAAACAGAATGTACGTTATGTAAAAAAGACATCGATATTACGATATGAAAACAAAATGTGCGTTATGATAAAAAAACGTCGATAGCATGACATGAAAACAAAATTCACGATATGTAAAATTGACCTCAATATTATGTAACATTACTTGACTATGCCACAGTACACACCCTGATAGAAGACCGTCGAATTCAATTCCATCACCGCCTCGGCTTCATTGCTTGTATTACAAAAAATCATTGTTCGTGATTTTGATTATTGATTATCTACACAGTACTGATTATTAGCATTCGAATTCGATTTAAATAGTGATATATTGCGATGGCCAAGCGAGCGTTGATGTTACCAGGCCCGACCGGTCGTCCGGAGCGGTATCTACGAGGGGTGTGCGAATAATAGTCCCAATAGTTGAAGAGGTTCAATATCAATGAGTGACAGGAAACCAAAACATGTCAGCAGATAATGAAGTGATCTAATCAAGAAACATTCCAATAGAATCAATAAATGTGAAACCATGGAGCAGTAGAATTATTTTCAGATCACACTAAGTGGCAACTTTTTGAAACATCTGGGGTAAGTTTTTCACTTATTCTCTATGGTAATTTTGAGCAACTTATCATCTATAATTATTAGGCAGGTTAGAAAATATCAATAAAAAAACCGTACGAATTAGTTTTTGAACCCAAATCACAACGATAGTTTCTGGCCTTATGAGACATTGAACCATGAGACATTGAAGAGTTTTTCAAATCAATCTGGCATTTTTTGCACGTTGCAAGCTGAAAAAGAGGCTCTCAAAATGATATTGAACATGATTTTATGACTAGGTGTAACAGGAGTTCCTGTCACAATCCAGTCTTCCTGAAATACATCTAAATGAGGTTGGCTATCTTAATTTCCTTCAGATGCTCATAACTAATGATAGTGTAGAAGTTATTCCAATTATAGACTTTTTGATGATTTTACAATAGAAAGGATTTTGAATCGACCCCCAAGATTACCAGATCTGATACTTCTTGATTAATAATACTAATACCAAATGAAGATATAGAACAAATATATTTATAAATGTATGTATCAATATAAATTAACATATGATAATATATGAAACCATAGTAAACAAAAACTTATTGAAATTAAAAAAGTAATAATAATTCACAAAAATAATTCAACAAAAATTTATAAATGACAATTATTGAAATAATACAGTATATTTCCTCTGTATGGTCATACCAAATATGAATTCAATATTGGTAAATAGATTGAAAAAGTGAAACTAAGGCCATAAAAAATCATATAAACTTATAACAACTGCAATATGTTCATTGGAAATTTTCCCTGAAAAAAAGTAACAGAGTTCATTTATGTATTTTTGCTTCCAAACTTAAATTGAAAAATTGTTTCAGAAATTTCTCACAGAATCCGTCTTCACAAATTGGGGCTACTTAGTAAACACACATGATGGCGAATATATGACAGACAGGATTGGTTTCAGTTTGGCAGAAAAAAAAAATTGTCCACGGTATGATAAATATTGAAGTAATAAGTCATAATTGAAATTCATTAAATCAAGTGATTCGAGTATTTTATATTTACAACATACTTATTTACAATAGACGTACTAGAAAGTTAAAAGGTAATTTTCTCGAATTTCAACCAAGCTTAAGACTTTACCCAACGCAAAACTGAAAAAAATACTTTCCGATATAACAAAAACACTTGGGACTTGAATACGAACCTTCGAATTTATAAAAAACGATCATTTTTAGACTTTCGGATAAGTTCGGCAACTCCGCAGTACCGTTGCAGTTATTGAACTGCCAACGTTGACAAATTTAAGTGGTGATATCTTTGAGAATGTCAGCGTCCTCTATTAGAGTAGCGCAAAAGGTACAGGAAAACAAATGAGCATGAGTGCAATTATAGATTATCTTCATGATGATACAAACGATGCTTTCTTAGATTATAAGGAAGTTATAGAATTGACGTATATTTTCAATATCTTTTCACTGAGTAGGCAGAATTTGGAAACAATTGGAAAATGCTAAATAGCCAGAGTCAGTAGAATCTTGAAAATAATGGTCTTAGATAATTTAAAATTGCCAATGCAACTGTGTTTTATATTATAATGTCATCCTAACATCAAATTAATTTTCATTTGAGTACTTTACACATGATGTAACGTCTTCATTAAAATTTGATTTTTTTTCAACAATATAATTTTTATGGAAAGTCTTGGATTGAATTTTGTAGGTCATCAGTTTTATTGAAAATTACAAAAATCTCCATTCTCTTAAGGCATAAAAAAATTCACAAATTTTACCATTTTCAGAATGCCTAACCTGATCACGAGTAAGATTTGTGCTTTAGAATTATGTGATTCAATTTTTTTTCACAAAAACTAATGGAACTGGACGGAGCTTAACAAATTTAAAAATACAGGTAGGTAGTATAAAACCGTACCTTTTATTTGCAAGGGTTGTTACATTTGATTGGAAAACAATGAAATGTATTAAACGTTGAATCGAGAAAGTTTTTTACAGAATAAGACTAGACACTACGGGGTTTGAAAATCATTAATGGAAGCTGAGAACTTCAACAGAAAGCAGAAACAATTTTTCAGAAACTTCAGCAAAGCAATGTTATACCTGATTTTTGTGAATGAAGAGAAATTTATATAGAAGTCTTTCTGAATCAAGAAAGTTTCTTACAGAACATCTCACAGAACAAGTTTAGACATTACAGGGATTGAAAATCATGAATGGAAGCTGAGAATCATTCAGAAAACTTCAACAGAAAGAATATCAGCAAAAACAATTTTTCAGAAACTTCAGCAAAGCAATGTTATACCTGATTTTTGTAAATAAACAGAAATTTATATAGAAGTCTTTCTGAATCAAGAAAGTTTCTTACAGAACATCTTACAGAACAAGTTTAGACATTACAGGGATTGAAAATCATGAATGGAAGCTAAGAATCATTCAGAAAACTTGAACAGAAAGAATATTAGCAAAAGCAATTTTTCAGAAACTTCAGCAAAGCAATGTTATACCTGATTTTTGTAAATGAACAGAAATGTATATAGAAATCTTTCTGAATCAAGAAAGTTTCTTACAGAACAAGTTTAGAGATTACAGGGATTGAAAATCATGAATGGAAGCTAATAATCATTCAGAAAACTTGAACAGAAAGAATATTAGCAAAAGCAATTTTTCAGAAACTTCAGAAAAGCAATGTTATACCTGATTTTTGTAAATGAACAGAAATGTATATAGAAGTCTTTCTGAATCAAGAAAGTTTCTTACAGAACAAGTTTAGACATTACAGGGATTGAAAATCATGAATGGAAGCTGATAATCATTTAGAAAACTTCAACAGAAAGAATATTACGAAAAACACTTTTTCAGAAACTCCAGCAAGGCAATGTTATACCTGATTGTTGTAAATGAACAGAAATTCAGATAGAAGTTTTTCAAAGGTTTACCACTATTTCTAATTATTATCTCGGACAATACTCTTACTCGTAGCTACAGAAAAACTTCCAATACTGTTTCTAGAAAATATAACTCATTCACATGGATGAATATTTCATCAACTTGAAAAACCAGTTGATTCAGTGTGCTTCTCACAGGAAAATGTGGATCATTTTGCTATTTCTACCTAGCTTTCAATTAAATTAGTTCTGTGAATTATGGTTTTACATATTTTGAATGTATGACATATATATTTGAACTTCATCTAGGGTGGATATTCGAAATATTATCAATATCATCTATACACTGACTTGGAAGTTTGTTTATAATTAATGACAAAAACGGTATTCAATTTTGATGACAGTAGTAGGCTGAGTTAACATATAACCGTTTGAAAAGTTGTCAGAAAGAAATAATCACTACTTTCATTATTAAAATTTAATGGCAAATAGAAGAGGGATATTAATAAGGGGCCCAGAGATGGTCCTTGTTACACTTCCAATAGGCAGAAATAACCTCACAAAATTCACATCAGCAGTTGCTATCACTTTTCAGAAATATCAGGTGTTTTTTTTTTAAATTTTTTCATGTTATGAATTTCGCCCAATTCGTAATCAACCCTGATTGAGAAATAAAATAGGCCACAGTCTCCGATGACCCAAACTGGAGATTCCCTCCACATGCCGATTCGCACCGAAATCTACCGCAAAATTTTCCCCAATGCCACACCCCCAATCATGGCTGCCATATCGCCACCCCTCGCAAGCCGCCCCCCGTTCCCACTCGCTTGGTCGTATCGTCTACGCGGGTGGATATGTAACAAGGGCTAAAGCTAATCCAACCCTAGGTATTAAGCTTCACACAGCCCAAAAATACAAGCACTTAAAACAGTGCCGGACTAAGGAAAAGTTCGGTGTGAGCACTACACAGCATTCTCGGATCGCAAGCCAATCATTCTACGATTCAAGGGTGGGGTTGCTGCTGCTAAGCTGAATTTGGCGCCAGAACTCATCAAAGATACTGAGTGTTGTATTCCTCGAAGTGATATGGATTTTTTGAAGCTAGTATTTGATTATTGTGGAATGGCGCAGTCGGTAGGATAACAACTCGATAACGATAGTTTTCTACAATGAAGCGGTAAAAACTTTTTAATGGTAAATATTTTAAGAAATATAGTAATGAACTGAAAATTTCGGGCCTTGTAACATTTCCAAAATAATGAATTGTTAGGCCATGAAGATCATTTTGACTTAATAGGGATGTTCAGAATATCAAGCAGCAGTTAAGGTAATTTCACTATTGAACTATACACTATTACCATATATATGAAAGATTTTGATGACTTTATCTAACATCATTTTCAATGATCATACGTTGCTTTAGAAATCTCGAATACTGATAGAATTCATTATGAAAAATATGTCAAATCTAAAAAACAAACCGTAACATTTTTTCGTCAACTTCTTTCAGCTAATGTCAGCTATGAAAATTTTGAATTGAAAAAAAATCAAGAAGCATCGTCATTGTTCTTGAGTTTAGTGAGGATCTTTGTGACTTGAAAATGTTTGTTCTTGAATGAAAATTAAGGATTTTTGTAAAGTTATATTATATAGAAGAAAACTCAATAAACAACTAAGCTATTGAAACCTTTTCTCATGGAATACAAACAAAATCGCGTTCATCTAAAAGTTAACTAGAAACTGAATAACTATGGGATAATCATCGTCATTGACAGTTTATCTATGATAACTTTCCCTATCGCTTTTTCAGATGAAACTAGGGTTGATTTAACTGCAAATGGTAGAAATACCAGCGTGGTCCAAACAGAACTGGCTGGTATCTCAATCAAAAAGATATAACAAGGAAAGGAATTTTTGGTAAAAACATAACAATCTGCACTGACAGCAGACAAGCCCTATTAGCCTTGAACAAACAACGTATAACCTCAGGGCTAGTACTAGAGTATCACCAAGATTTAGCTAAAGCCTCGGTTGATAGCATTATCCTAAGGTGGGTTAAAGGGCACGACAGGAGTAAAGGTAATCGCATTGCCGACTCTTCAGCCAAGGAAGCGGCTGGACTAAGAATTTTAAGACCCAGTGGCACCTACGGCCTGATGACTTCGACAATCGCGGAACTAGCCAATTGTTAGACCCATGCTCAATCCTTAGAGAGATGAGATGGAATCAAAGGATGCAATATTGCCAGGATCACCTTGGGCGACCTTGGGAAGCTGAAGTTTGCAGAACTGCAAATGGTTTCATTTCACCACTCCTTTGGATTGATGAAAATAGAACACGTTGTGGAACAAAATATACAACATTCTTCAATGAACCTAATTTGCAGCTGCTCGAAGAAGACCGGTTTTGACTGATCTGTCTGCTTTTAAGCATAATTAAGCTATTACTTCATTTTATGGCATACATGTATATACATAATTATATTATATAATCGATATTATCAAAAGCTTTCGTTCCAGTGATAATGGTTCCCAATGAAAATGTTGTATCTGATACGACCCTGTTTCACTGACTTTTCTAAAACACAGATCATTTTGATAATATTTTGGCTCCCACTTTTGCGAAATAATTATTCAGCTCGTAGTATACTTCTACTACCTACATGTGTACATACGATGGATGTATTTTATAAACAGTTACCATTATTGATTTCATTATAAACCGTTATTTTTAACACCTCGACACGTGTTTCGATCACCAAGTGATCATCTTCAAGGGGAGGATTGAATTTCCTCTTGAAGATGATCACTTAGTGATCGAAACACGTGTCATGGTGTTGAAATAACGGTTTGGTGATGGAAAAACCGTCAGTGATATTCATAACAATTATGATAATGAACAGTGGAAAATTTATGTTTAAAGTCGGTTTTTGGACTATCAGAGTCTTTTTGAGTACATCCATTGCTGAAACTACTATATTCTGTGTGGAAATCATCCACCTATTCAGATTAATTTCGATAAAAGTGAATTCAACTAAGGTTCAGGATCTAAATTATGATTGATACATTTTAATTTAATGCTTTTGATAATATTAGACAGTTATTAATCAGTATACAACGAACATCGTATTACTCGTTGAGACATCAAAAAATCAATGACGTAATAAGTACTATGATCGTAGTATTCAGATATTTTTGATGGTTTTATTTTCAAAAATATTTGTGACATGCGACAAGTATTGATTTGAAGCCTACACAGTGTCATCCCCAAAGAATGTACCATATGGGAATCTCATTTTTTAAGGGTTTTTTGACAAAAAATTATTCTTGATAAAAGTTTGTACATCCCCTTAGACTGAAAATGCATCAACAAAATACAGTAAAACACACGTAATATACGAGGAGCCTTCAAATATTTTATTTTGCGACAAGAGTAAAGTACTCTTATTTTGAAAAATCTCGGGAAATGTTATTCAGAAAAGTTGTTAGGCATTGAAAAATACATTTAAATGCGAAGTCATGGCCATCTAAGTGGAGTTTTACCCATTTTTTTTTAAATGGGGACTACAAAAAACCCATTTTTGCTAAAACGATAGATTGACAAAATCCTGTATACAACGGTTCATTTTAAAAGACTGTCATATTACAAATTACACAACTGTCGTGTTGAGCACGGTCAATTTTTTTTAAAAGTAAATTAATTTTTCCGTTAGTTACCGAAAATTACTCAAAATTATACAGTATTGTAACAAGAAACAAGAAATTGATACTCAATATTATCAAATCACAAAACATCAAAATTAAATAGGTATTTCTGAACAACCTCATTGATTTTCTGGAAATTTTCTTGTCCAAAATAAGTGTTTTAGGTTAAATCTCCAGAAAATCAATGAGTTTGTTCCGTTTGTTTTTTTGAAAAGTAAATGAATTTTCAAAGTTTGTGGTGGAAAGTTATTTTTATTTTTTGTTATCACCGAAAATTACTCAAAATTTTACAGTATTGTAACAAGAAACAAGAAATTGACACTCAATATTATCAAATCACAAAACATCAAAATGAAATAGGTATTTCTGAACAACCTCATTGATTTTCTGGAAATTTTCTTGTCCAAAATAAGTGTTAAATCTCCAGAAAATCAATGAGTTTGTTCCGAAATGCCTATTTCATTTTGATGTTTTGTGATTTGATATTATTGAATATGGAGTTCTTGTTACAATACTGTATAATTTTGAGTAATTTTCGGTACTAACAAAAAGTAAAAATAACTTTGCACCAAAAACTTTGAAAATTAATTTACTTTTCAACTATGGTTATCACCATAGTTGTGTAATTTGTAATATTACCGGGTTATGAAATGAATAGTCGTATAAGGGATACTGTCTATTTATCGTCTTAGCAATATTTTTTTCGTAGTCCCCATTTAAAATATTGGTAAAAAAATAAAACTCACATAGATGGCCATAACTTCAAATCTAGATGTATTTTTTAAAGCTGAACAACTTTTTTGAGTAACATTTACAAGTAAGAGTACTTTACTTTTGTCACAAAATCAAATATCTGAAGGCTCCTCGTATATTAAGTGTGTTGAACTGTATTCTGTTGGTGCATGTTTAGTTTCAGGAGATGAAGAAACTTCCATCAGGAATGACTTCTTGTCGAAAAACTCTTAATGAATGAGTTTCCCATATGACGCGTACTTTGGGGATGACACTGTACTATTTGATGTAATTCAGCGATACTGGATCTTCCGAAATTAAAAAACGTCAAAGTTTCTAAGTGAGTGAGTGAACTTTTTCCAATTGACAGAGCTGAAAGAAAATTTGTGGAGAAAACACAATCGATTCCATTGAAGTAAAAAAAGTTGGCCATTGCTGAGCGACGTTGCTAGGTAGGATAATGAAGGTGATGGAAATGTTTTGATAAGCTTGGGAATGTTATACTTTATAGATAATGACGTGAATAGAAAGGATTGTTTTCTATGATTTTTACTCATTGAGTGATGATACTGAAACTGTCAGGCTGTATACTAAAAGTGTCACTATTTTTATTGGGGGTTGAAGACCGTCGGTATTCTTCCTGACGTTTCACTGGCACGAGTGGCTAGCTACTTCAGAAGTTCATACATCTTGAGTTAATCTTTAACGACTCGGTATTACAACTGCGTCAAGCATATTCATGTTGATTCAGGAAGTTTGGCGTGCTAATACCTGTACCTAGATCAGGTGAATTGTCAAAAGGAAGAAGTCATCCCTACTCTAACTGAACGGGCTCTAATATCTAGAGGAAGAACTGGAACATCTCGAGTGACATTGCGACCGAATAGATATGGTGCACCCACGATCAACAAGGCCATGAAACTGAAGAGTTCCACGGTTCAAAACTGGTAGGAGGCTCGGATGGTTGCACGAGCTTATCTACCTTATATCTCTAGGGTCACAGACAATAAAGCCTCAGGTCGGCTGGAGACAAAGGATACCCACTATCAGCAGCAGTGGTATATCGCATACAATGCTCTTGTGGGAAGGTATAAATCTGAACCACCAGAAGATCTATGGGAATAAGGCTGAAAGAGCACGAAAGAAACGGCAGACCAGGCCAAACGGACCAGTCGGCTGTGGCGAAACACGAACTCAGTGAAGGAAACTACATGATTCCGTTTGAAAACACCAACCAGGGCTTCTATAGCAAACTGGTATGGGAGGCAATAGAGATCCACAACCACACGGATAATTTCAACCGAAAAGAAAAAGCTGTGAACCTCAACCAAAATAAAGATCCATTCTAAGAAGTTCAAGGATAACAAACATTATGATGCCTGATAGAAAAGGGTCAACGAATGTTATTGACATTCACCTAATTCAGGTACATTTACCGACAGCCATCTTGATTTCGAACAGATTGGAGCCTGCTTCCCTGTCGTAAGTACAAATGGGTCATGACTGAATGCTGGTGACAACATGAAAGTCCTCAGAATTCTGTACGGCCCTTCAAGGTGTACCCCTACCTGGCTGGGGTGGGATGGATGAAAAAGCTATTCGTCCGTTAACGGGGGACATGAGAGCCTCATTCGACAGAGTGTCGGGGCCTTCTATATCGGGAGGGGTCGTCTACAGCATAATCTATAGCTTCCCCAACTAACGGATTATCGTGAGTTTCCGCTCAATCGAAAACTCGCCGATTCCTAGACTGAATGAACTGCTGAATGGATAGCAGCTGCAAATCTCTGTAGTTTCTCCAGGATGGAGTATTGCTTGGATCCGCTTGTCCCCAGACGCCTGAAGCATACATGATGACAGGCTTGAACATAATATTATAGATGGTAATTATGTTCTTCAAACTCATTTTGGGTCTTCTATTGTTCAGAGGGTTCAGAGTTCTGTTCCTACCTTCGACCCTTGTTTTGACTGATTCAATGTGCGGGTTCCAGGTGACCCTACGGTCTATTAGAAGGCCGAGGTACTTTACCTCCGCTTGCCAGTTGATCTCCCTTCCAAAGACCCCCACTTTCCCAGCCGGAGAAGATATCGTTCTTCTGATGGTTATCGCCTGAGTATTTTTCGGGTTCACTCGGTAGACGATTCCGAGCTCCGGCCCATGGAAGATAAGAGCAGAGCCTTATCATCGGCGTAGGGAGACACCTTCACACGCTCGGACTTCGGGAGGTCGCTGTTGTAGAGCGAGTATAACGTGGGAGAGAGCACAGCTACCTGTGGCACTACAGCGAAGATCTCTGTTGTCAGACAGGGAGCTCTCTGCTTTAACCTGAAAATCCAGGTACATGTATTAGTACACCAAACTACCTGAAATAACATAAATACGCTTAACGCAGTTGTAATACCTTGTCATCGGATATGAACTCAAGATGTATACATCTCTCAAGAAGCTAGTTACTTGCTCCAGCGAAACGTCAGGAAGAAATTCCAAAAATCGAGTCGAATGAAATTAGTGACTTTGAAAACCTTGACCGTATATTACCATCATATTAACTGTATGTCCCCTGATAACTGAATCAAACCGACTACTTTTGAGGTTAGTCTAGTACTTGTGACGTCAGATCTCTATCGTTTCAAAGAATACAACTCATTTCTCAATTCATTGTGAGGAAAAATCCTTGCCCTTCATGCGCCATTTCCATCGAGTTGGTTTTACTGAAACATTCATCATCTTGGGGTACACCCAGCATATTTTCATGAGTTCCGTTCGGAAACTGCTTTGGCAGTAGCCACCTGCGCTAACAGTCTACAGAATGCGCAGAATGAGAGGCGTTTTTGCCGTCCAGTAGAAAAACGGCCGATGGTGTTGTTTTATTCAATCGTTATCATTAAAAATTATTTATTATCTATAGGTATTTATTATGTAATTATGTAATATTTTTGGCAGGATATCTCACCCAAAAACAATCGTTATAGTTGTACAAAAGTACCGAATAAAGGTCCTAGGAATTTGATGTAACAGTTCGAAAAATGTACGGAGCACTGCGCGGACGCACTCGCGATTTGTTGTTGTTGTTGTTGTCGATGTCGTTGGCGGTTGTGGATCGACGGTTGTTGCTGCCGATGCTTCTGATGCAGAAGAAAACGACAGCAAGCAAGGCCTGGAATCGCTGGAGCGCTGGGCGCTGCTTACGCAGCGGCCGGGGGTGCTTGGTGGCTGCTTGCGCAGCGCATCCGTCACTGAAAAAAAGTAATAATAATAATCATAACATTCACTTACATATGGAATATACCGAAAATATTAAACGAAAGTTAATTTTGTGAAAGAAATATTTGGGGTTTTTTCACCTGCCACAAGTATAGTACAATAGAGCTTTGTGCAAGTGTAGAAAGGACGAATATTTCAGTTTATCCCCAATGGCGTCGCCAACGGGGGCAGTTGCCCCCCTAGAGATCAAATGTAGCTAGCCGCAAAGCGACCATAGTGCGAGCAATTGACTTCCTTACCTATTGATAAATTCCGCATCGTTGACAAAACGTAGATAAATTCACAAATTCACATTTTGACATCCGCTTTTGAAATCGTCGCCATTATCATCACGACTATATCATATGTGCCATTGAACAGTGTAAAAATATGTAGGTAAGAGGTAGGTATGGTGTGTGTGTGTGTGTGTTGTGTACATTGCATTTCTTTCTACGACAGCCGTTCAACAGCATTCACGTTAATTTTGTATAATTTGTAAGCGGCATACCTAAAGTACAAGTTATTGTTATAAACATACAATTTTAATTGGTTTTGTGGACAATGCCATCTGTAAGTGTAAGTATTCATACGAAACACCTACAGCCTACAGTTGAATGAATCGACTACAATCCTTGCGAAACCTAGTATTGCTACTCGACGCTAGATGGCACTTGTTCAATGAACTCTCTGGAATTTGGTAGCAGTTTCTAGAATGTTACATGAAGAATGAAATCGAACTTTGGCAGTAATTGTGGCACGATAGCCTCAATGTAACAAATCTTACAGTTGTTGATGGTCCTAAGAGAAACAAATTCCTTATTTTCCGAAACGAAAAAAGCATTGAAAATTTTGATCGCTTTACCATGCACGACCTGCACAGTAGAGCGATCCTTCAGCAGCCTCAGAAGACTGAAAACATGGCTGAGAAGCACAATGGCAGAAGATCGCCTTGATGGTCTGGCCATGATGAGCCAGAACTTGAAAAATTTTAATGATAAAGTGGTTGAAAGTTTTGCAAAAAATCACCGTAGGTTATGTTTTAATTAATTATTATTTTGTTGAAATAAATAATTATTGCTGTGTTTGAAAGTTTGATTTAGTTATTGTGCTGTCAAGGGTTTATGAAATTTCATACATTGATATCAGAACCGTTCTTATTACAATCGTCATCGAGGCAAAGACTTCCAAAATGTAACGCTTCATGTTTTCGACTGTACCAGGCGTTCATATTTTTATCCTCGATAATATTGCCCCCCCTCTCAGTCATAAGCTGGCGACGCCCTTGTTCACCCCGATGAGTTACTAAAATCTGTCTCCGTCTTCAGGTATGTCAACAGAAACGGCTCTATGTCGAGTCAAGCAGAAATCATACACAAACTGCAGGTGAATAAACTGTATGTTTGTAGAAAACTTGGTATACACAACCAGCATGGGAGGAACAGTTGTGGCGCGGGTGAAAAGGATTGTCCTCTAGGAGAGGGTTTCTTGTTTCCACTGTTGAGACATTTTGTAATCGACGAACTACAATACTTTCTAGATCATAATGGATATAAAGTACTGAGCTATGCATACGAGTTAATCATCCTAGTCCTGAACAAATACAGTAATATAGTGAGGGGACGCATGCGGCAAGCCCTGCATATTATAACAAGATGGATCGAGGAACAATGGCAAAATTGGCCATAGTAGCCAAGGACCAAGAAGCATCGCTTCTCGGCTCTTGGCTGAGATCAAAGTGTAATTGCATTACCCAAGGGTGCGCAGACAAAGGTGAGGAGATACATATGTTGAGGAAGGAAAAATATCTTTTTTTTTTCGGCGAGTGGAGAAATCTTTGGAAGACACCTGGTCGCCCCGTGACCAGGTAGTGTCGAATTCTTACCGATTGAAAAACCACTGATGAGACGACCGGCTACTCTGGAACCGCCCTTGGGCATTACTTTGGAGAAGCAGACTATAGAGATAGTTCAGGGCTCTTCCTTTTCCTTCAGTATTTCATCATTATTGTTTAAATTCTTTTCTTTTTTTGTTAGGATGGTCTTGGAGAGTTTGTTAACGGCTTCCCAGTTTTCTTTATTTTTTAGCATCTTCCCTATCATGTTTTTTGGTGATAATTTTCCTGTCGTCATTTCTGCGTTTCGTCTCTGTTCTTCCCAAAGTATGATTCAAATATTGTGTGTTCTACCATGTCTATCATTCCGCAGTACTTGCACTCATCGATGTCATTCAATTTGAATCCGAATAAATATACATGAACACATCCATTCCTCGTTAGAACTTGTGTGAGGAAGTAATTCACCTCTTTCAATCCATGTTTCTATGTCTCTTTTCCGTCTTTCTGACCATTCGGCCTTTCCCAAAATTGTTACCATTTTTCAATGATTTGTGACCTTGCCAACCCTTTTGGTATGTTGTTTAGTACCATTGTTGTCTCTTCCACCAGGAGATCTAATGGGGTGGAGTTAGGTGTTAGGAATGTTAGGTGTTAGGAATCACACGTTAAAAGGTAAGACCTCGTTAATCCTTAGCTCGCACAAGTTTCTACTTCTGAGGGTTGTCTTTCGTAGGGGTGCGACAGCTGGTTAACGGAAAAAACAGATTTTAAACAGATTTAAACAGATCTTGCAATCACCAGCAGAGCTTTGGCTGATGCTGTTCCATATGCAAATGCTATTTTTATGGCTGTTTTTTTTTGGAAACTAAGTAATATATTTCTATATATATTTTTCCATGGCTGTCTTCCGGATTGTTGTGTCATAAAACATGATCGACTGTGAGACAGACCAGAGTGTTCTTCTGTTATCTTCTCGGGGGCCCCAACGTTGGTCATTATCCTGCTTATGTTGCTTATGGCTTTTCCAACCTTTTCTATTTTTCAAAAATGAAAATGAAAAATGAAAAAATGAGACATTTTCATATTTCGGTCTATGTGGACCAGAAGTACTATCTGTGACTTCTGAGAGGCAAGCTTGAGTTGCTTCGCTCTCATTCACTGGGCGATATCCTTCACAGCGGTTCTTACCAGACTTTCCTCATTTTTTCTACCACTACTGCTAGGTTATCTGCGTAGTCATCCGGTTTCCTTTCCTAGGGGCCGTCAGATTCAGTACCCCATCAAAGTTCATGTTTCACAGCGTGGGACCCTTTACGAAGCCTTGTGGAACCTCACAGGCGATGTTAATATCTCATTTGTATCCTATACATCTCTTGTTTTGATTCCCTTCCCATGATGCAGATTTAAAATTGTTCTGTACGTCCACAGTTATCATGGCGCCTCTTTTCCTACCAATCCTTTCGTTTGCTTCGTCTGCGATGTTTTGTACCTTTGCCAGTGCATCTGTTGTTGATCTACATTCTCGAAATCTCTTGACAGTCTCGTCTTGATCAAATGCACATGGGCCTGTACGATTCAGTTTTGCTATCTTCCATTCTTTGGGGAAGGTCAAGTATGTGAAAGTGGTACTAGAGCTGGTGATCAACACCATAATAGCATATACATCTATGGTCTGGTGGCCGAAGATGAAGCAAATAACCCTTCATAGCATGCTGAGTAGGGTGCACAGATTAACGCTAGTTACGGAAACACCACACAAATAGCTGTTACAGTGCACTTCAATTTGGTGATCATCAAAGAGGTACTAAATAATCGAAATGGTTAACAAATGTATATCTATTCAATTCAAAAATTAGAAAAAGGCTTCATTATTTTCTCAATTCATCAAAAATAATTGTAAAATATGCCAGACCCTGTATGATTATGAGTAGTAGATTCCTCTGAACGTCAAATAATTCTTGATATTAAGTTATCTGGACCCTCCTCATAACGTATAATAATATTAATAAAAACTTTCATTGAAAATTGAAAGGTTACTCAGTACAATATATACTAACCTAACCTAACAAATGACGGATTTCAACATCTGCACTTATAAATCAAGACAGATATCGCTTGTCCATCCAACGCCAAGGCCTTCTAAGGCCAACCACCTGAGGCCTTCTTGTTTCTGTTTCATTATCACCCTATTCCATCAACGCCCCACCTAGTGAATCTGTCTGCTTTCTTTGAGCTTCCCCAATTTGTATGAACCCCCTCCAACTCATTCAATATAGGGACGTACGTAATCTAGATTTACTGAATGTAAACCTTGAGTGTACTTTGGGTACCCTCTTAAATTGTCAATCTAATAGCTCCTGGAGACTGAAGTGACAATAACTGAAGGTTATTTGACCCAGCATCCTTATCCAACTGCAGTCTATTATGAGCACTAGCTAGCCCTTGAACATCAACCTAATATTATATCGTGGGGCTGGATATCGTTGAAGAAATCACATATCTCGATACGTTAAATGAATTACCTAGCATGGCTGTCTTGACGATGATCTTGAATATTCCTTATATCCTGTAGTAATGGGAGAGGCAAGGGCGGATCCATTTGGACTAGAAAGTTCGCCCAAATACAAGGGTTCTGGCAAAACAAACATTTTTGAATATGTAGATCTTGAGATCATGCTCGGCAAAAATATCTGGTCCACAAAATAGTCGGAATATCACCAAGGAACGGTGACTAGAATTAACTGTGCGGAAGAAAATTTGCATTTGAGTTGACCCAAAAGTGACATCAATACTGATCCGTAAATGTTATGAAGAATCGAGAAAATTGCCGAAAAGAAATATATTGATACTGGTACCGGGACACTCAGGTATTAATAGCAACGAAAAGAAGCTGATGAGTGTGCTAGACACGCATCAGCAAGTCTATTTCTACGTCACGAACCAGCTGTGGAGGTACTAAAGTCTCTGGTATGAAACCCTGTGGGTGTATAATGAACTGAAGGAGTATCCGGTAACACATACCGAAAAACTTTCATGGAAGGATCCTCTGTTCAGAGGAGAGAACGAAATAACTGTTTCAACAAAGCAGGAATCGACTAGGAACAATTACAGTGTACTAACTGGACACTGTTAATTGCGAGGACACCTGAACTGCGGATAATGAAATAAAGGGATTGAAACAGCTCGTCTTATAAGATTCGAATGTGAGGCACTGAATCACAGAAGGCAATAAATCTTTGGACAACCCACATAGTATCCAGGAGAATATTACAAACATTCGGCAAGGTACAGAGACTTGAAAGGAAAAGTCAGAAGTCTTTCAGGAATGGCAAAAAAACCATTGCAGGCTTCCAAGTCATAGTCGGGAATATTCTGTTATTCTAGTTGACCTTTAGTAATGAACATTATATTCCCTGACTCTCTGAATATTCACCAATGGATAACAGAGTGTTTGATCTGATTTTCTGTTTGTTTTTCTCCCTCCCGCTAGAAATTTCCGAACTCTACCTTCAACAAAAAACTTTCCTCATACTGTTTCACATCTTCAAACACCTTGACGTCTTCGTGATTTGGTCCCACAAGCCAAACTCACACTAACTAATAATATTTTTTCTTCCAGTGAAATATTTCTATTGGTTGAGAATACTGTGAGAAATGAACTTTCCATGATTCCTTCCCCAGTACATGTCATTATGAATACTCACCTCGTAGTCAAACATCAGTCTCGATGCTCATGGCGTTGATGTTGTTGTTGTGGCGTGGGTTGCAGTTCTGCTTTTGGGCCAGCTGGTCGCGGGTCACCATCAGTCCTTCCTCCAACTCGACCAGATCGCTGGAGGATTCGCTCAGCGAGCTCTTCTTCATATGCTGGCCCAGAGTGCCTGGCAGGTACGGGCAGCTGGTCACATGGTTGAAGTTCTGCGACTGCATCTCCTCCTAGAAAGTTATTTTTATAGTTAGCAGTAGTAACCTATATCTTGGGTTTTGATAGTGGAGTTTACACCCAAATCATTCACTCAAAATCGAGGTTTTCGCGAAGAGATAGACAACCGATTCACATCTTGGCCAGCTCTTCCTTATTCTGGAAGCAAGAAATGCTCAATTTTTATTTCCATTGTAGTTGCTCACTATTATGAACAGTTGAATAAATATTACGCACAAATCACACCTGACAGCAAGTGTATAATAGCCTGCATCTTGTTCCACAAACTTTAACATGATTCTGCTAGACCAGCAAGTTGAATGTACGATCCTAGTTGGTCATGATTGATATTTTGATCTACAACTGTGGATGAATTGATCCCATGAAACAAAGGTCAGGTATTCCAGGAGCATTGGCTCACTCATAAGTAGCGGCAGGAGTACCATAATCTCTGGTCTTAACATCAATATCATAATCCAAGTCGTTCAAAACATTTTAGGAACTTCTTTCAGGGTCGAATACAGAGAACCAAGAGTTCATTGACCATTCTATGTCAAGAATGCAGGGATTATGGAAAATATGATCATTTACTGTTCAGAGTAGGATCTGATCTTCTAGATGTTGATGTTTGTATTTACTCTACTGTCTTGTTGTTCACAAAAGTATAGTAGTGAAACGAGCCCCAGAGTCCACTCCAAAAGACAGAATGGATTCGAAACGACAAGCATGCGAAAAGTTTTGTTTTTTCCTTCCACTATCGAAAATTGTTTCTAAGAATAATAGTCTACAAAAGAGCAGAATTTTAGAAAGGAAAAAGTGACATGGAAACAAACGGCGAGGTTCAACTTCAATATTGAAAGAGTTCCACTATGAAGCTGCTCTTCCACTACGGATGCCTCTTTTAAACTTTGGAGATATGTTTTGTATACAGGGTCCTGCAACAGTGGCGCGGTGTTCCATATCTCTATATAGGAAGCAGATAGGAATCTAATTTTCTATAATATTACCTTATTGCTCGAGCTCGACAAAATAAAAATATTGGCGGTCACACAGGGTGTTCGATTTTTTCTGGGCGGATCCCAACTGTGTCTTTTTAAATGGCAACCTATATTTTTTATCGCTTTTTCGGTTTCTTCATAGAAAATAAAATAAACTTTATGTATATCTGCACTTCGAAAATATTGACGGTTTTCGAGATATCTAGCATGACAGGTTTTTTTTTCCAATATTCGTCACTCAGAATATTTGAAATTATAAAGTGGTGCCAAGTCCAGTTGAAATTTTTTTTTGGTCGAATATTCTACATTGGTAACTCTCTCAAACGATATATCTGAAATCGACCTGTGATATACAGGGTATGAAAAACCGCTTGCCAAATATTGTAAATGAAAATTTGCAAAATCTTCCTTATATTAAATGGAACACCCTGTATATTATTGATCCATAAGAAGCGCCAACGAAACCTCTAAAAATTTCATTAAGTATTCCCTATGGCTAAGTTCAATAGTTTTTCTTAAATGAGCATTTCTTTCGAAAAATGGTCATTTTTTCAAAGCGAAATCCATTTGACGACTGATAAAAATATACGAAAGATATCTTGTTTCAATTTTGTACATTAGAAGGTGTCCAAACAAATATTTTTTTAACGAAATAAATGTATGTACCTATCACTTTTTGCTAAATGGAAAATTATTTTTTCATTGGATGCAGAATTTCACTCATAAATCGTGCAATATCAAACCAAACAAGTTAAAAGAAAGAAACATTATAAATAACTATTTTTTTCATGTTATTATATTCATTCAGAGCTTGAGTTCTAGATATTCAAATTTGTCAACTGGCAAATTACAAAACTACAAAAGGGAGAGTTTAATTAAGGTTGATAATGAAACTTTTATAAAATATGTTCAACATGTCTTCCATTTTCTTGAATGCAGAGCTGAAGTCTATGTTTGAAAGACTGTTCTACCCTGCGCAAGACAGCTGGTGTAATGCTGCGAAAAGCATTCGTTATTCTAAGTCGCATATTTTCGGGAGAAGTTGGTGGCTCAACGTAAACCATATTTTTTATGTATCCCCATAAGAAAAAATCTAGTTTCGTCAAATCTGGTGATCTAGCGGGCCACCGTACAGGCCCATTCCGTCCTATCCATTTATTGGGAAATACTTCATTTAGATGATCTCTCACTTCTGCCGAATAGTGAGCAGGTGCACCATCATGTTGTAACCACATTCTATTGCGGAGGTCAAGAGGAATATCATCTAACAAACCTGGTGAATCATTTCGTAAGAAATTGAGATACATTGCACCATTCATATGTCCCTCAAAAAAGTATGGACCAATTACATATTCTCCAATGATACCTCCCCAGACATTTATCGACCACCTATGTTGATAATCCACCTGTCTCAATAAGTGAGGATTTTCTGTCGCATAATAATGGTAATTATGTCGATTTACAAATCCATTTTTATGGAATGTCGATTCATCCGACCATACAATATTATTGAAAAAATATTCGTTCCGACGAATTTTGTTCATGGCCCAATTGCAAAATCTCACTCTTTTCTCGAAATCAGCATACAGTAGTTCTTGATGTAACTGAACGTGGTATGGATGCAAGCGATGTTTCTTCAATACTCGTTGCACTGATCTCTCATTTATATCCACTATTTCCCCAATTTGTCGTTGACTCCTACTAGGATCTTCTTCAACAGCAAGAAGAACTTGCAATTCATTATCTTCATTAGTAGCTGGCTTGATGCGCTCATGTTTGGAATAATTAATAGATCCAGTTTCAACGAATCGTCCCAAGACCTTTCGGAAAGATCTTTCATCTGGATGCCTTCTATCTGGATACCTTTGAAAATAAATTCTACTTGCCAATAAACAATTCCTGTCTGATTCACCTAATATGAAAATCATATCAATCAAATCACTTTTTGATAACAACATTCTGATGAAATTATACCGACAGTTCAACTTCACGATTGACTAAAAATTTCAATATTCATTTGCAGCCAAATATTTTGTTCTGTCATTTGCCAGACTACTTGATTTCCAATAAATATTTCATTCGCTGAAAGGTTGTTTTAGACCGAAAGAATATGGCACAAATTCCGAGATTTTTGAAATTATTGTAACTATTCAAGAACGTCCATTTTATGGTGTAATTCGCAACTTGTTTATCTAGCAACAGGTAATTTTAGGAATGGGCGATATTTTAAGGAAAGGGTATTTTTTGTATATTCTTATCAGTCGTCAAATGGATTTCGCTTTGAAAAAATGACCATTTTTCGAAAGAAATGTTCATTTAAGAAAAACTATTGAACTTAGCCATAGGGAATACTTAATGAAATTTGTAGAGGTTTCGTTGGCGCTTCTTATGGATCAATAATATACAGGGTGTTCCATTTAATATAAGGAAGATTTTGCAAATTTTCATTTACAATATTGGCAAGCGGTTTTTCATACCCTGTATATCACAGGTCGATTTCAGATATATCGTTTGAGAGAGTTACCAATGTAGAATATTCGACCAAAAAAAAATTTCAACTGGACTTGGCACCACTTTATAATTTCAAATATTCTGAGTGACGAATATTGGAAAAAAAAAACCTGTCATGCTAGATATCTCGAAAACCATCAATATTTTCGAAGTGCAGATATACATAAAGTTTATTTTATTTTCTATGAAGAAACCGAAAAAGCGATAAAAAATATAGGTTGCCATTTGAAAAGACACAGTTGGGATCCGCCCAGAAAAAATCGAACACCCTGTGTGACCGCCAATATTTTATTTTGTCGAGCTCGAGCAATAAGGTAATATTATAGAAAATTAGATTCCTATCTGCTTCCTATATAGAGATATGGAACACCGCGCCACTGTTGCAGGACCCTGTATAACTCAGTGAGTGCAGAAGCGTTGTTCTACAAGTTGAATGTAAGTCTCTTCAGCACCCCGACGTCGATCACTTGTCTACCTCAAATTCCTCACCAATACCATGCAGAAACTCTGAGTAAACTTCGAGGTCATTCATTGAGGTCTTTGAAGTGATGTAGCTTGATCTGGGAGTACCTTCAAGTTAAACAGATATTGACAATAGTGAGTTGCAGAAAAGATGCGACCAGATCATGATGCCGAAGTGTTTCTTCTGGTTCTGTATTTTGGTTTAATTTATGACACTACAAGGCATCTGAAGTTGGGTCTGATACCTTCCAATAATCATGGATAGTAAACCCTTGTTTTTGAATTATACAGGGTGGCCCAGCACATTCGCCTCGGTATTTCTACGAGAAATGAGGAGAGTTAGGGAAACACTTTCAGCACAGCTATATGTGGGTCCATGAGGAGTATATTACCAAATCATTTTAAATTATACAGGGTGATTCTACATAAAAATAATATTTTAATAAGGGATCTACCTGAAATTTAAAAGTGCAGTACTGAAGCAATCCAGAGTCACCTCTGTTACGTCACGAGACCACGCGACGCGTCTAACAAAATCGCAAAAGTAAGCAATCCTGTATGTCCATAATCGTTGATCTAGGCCAGAGCCTACTATTATTGAAAAAATACTAGAATAGGTTCAGAATGGGTATTTATTTCACTATGAAGTCTAATATATTTGCTGAGAAACAAGCGAGTTTAATATATTTTGCCTCAATAATTAAGACACATGCATTTTTTTATTTTGAAGAATGTTTTTTATATTTCAGAAATGGCAATAAATTTTAATTTTTACATTTGCCTGCATTTTACTTTAGATACACCTTATTTTGAAAAATTTAAACTTGTGCTTCTAGCGAATCTACGTATTTTTTTACAAAAAGGTGTTTAAAAACGCTTTTCAGGCTTTTCATTACAATACGCGGGGTTTCATTTTAAAGATAAAAAAATTACTCATAAGTAAAATATTATAAATGCCTTCTGTTTAAAAAGCAGAAGAGACAGGTATAGGGAACCCTAATATAGTTTTAAAGGGAATCTACTCCTGCATCAAATTATGCTACTAAATACAGGGTGTTCCATTCAACTTTAAGAAGTTATTTAATTGAATGTGTGTCCAAATTTTGAGGCAATTTTCTTCACCACTCGGAATAATATTGCATTAAAAATTCCATGTTACAGTTAAAGAAAAAAAATCGCCAGACAAAAAAATTGTATTTCTGATTGCTTAATCCAAAGAAATGATAAAAACTGCACGAAAGTCAGTGGCGTACATTTTTAAGTCAAAAATATTCGTTCAAATCCCGCTCGAGACGCCACTGGACTTGATAAATTGAATCACGTTCGGGCTAAATTAGCTCCTCAATGTTATAAATACCACTGTCAAATCACAACAAAATTAGGTAAAGGATATTTTAGATATTTACCTACGTATAACTTTTTTTTATTTTTATTTTAACACCCTGTATCTTGAGAACGAAGGATTTGCGGACCCATGTTTATATAAACATTTCGTCTTAAAATTACCTAAAGAATCGTACATACTCAATTCACACCCTGTATATATATTTTTTCAAACTGGGTTTGATGCTATTATTCAAAACTCTTACCTGATCTGTCTCACGATGGTAGAAATAATTGAAATTTGACACTATGACAGGTACTGGTAGGGCGATGGTCAGCACACCAGCGATCGCACAGAGCGACCCCACGATTTTCCCCCAGACTCCAACGGGTCTGTGAACAGAAAATACTTGTTAGCTTTCTTGATGAAGAAGATCGCTTCGATAGAATGAAAAATTATTCGTCAAAATTGAATGGTTCGGTATCAATTCTGCAAAAACTGGGTAAATATACTGATGGTTAGGTCCAAAGTGGGTGGGTCTATTCGACCCTCCAGCCCAACCCATAAGGGTTTATTGTGGCTTACACCTATTCACACTCGACTAAATAAGCCCAGCTTCTTAACGAAGCCGATTAGTTTGTATGGTGAGTGGTCTTTTGGATCAGGTTTTTAGAGTTTGGCTCTGCCGAACTCCTGATTCTGATTCGGTTCCCAGCGGGGCAGGCACAAAGTATATGCTCTGCTGTTTCATCGTTAATGAAGCAGTCGTATAGTCAAGGTGCAAGATTCCCACCTTGATATCCGCGACAACCTTCCCATATGGGGGTTTTTGCAAGTCGGCTACACCTGACGATATAGGAGTCTCAGCTGAAACCCTTGCCCAAAAACAAAGCATTCGTCAACCAAAACCAAACAGCGCCGTTTCCGTCTGCCATCAGTGGTACTAAGCTCAACCACGAATGCATCATTTGACTCAACTGTCCTTGGATAACAAGCCTGAGTGGGACATAGTGATTACATCATTCTTCACAAGACATCTACCCATGGGTTCCATAGAAGACCCAATCCACCAATTCCAATGATGAACGAGGTTTTCTTGAAACAAACTGCATTCTTTTGGGAGAGTAAATAATGATAAGAAGAGTACATTTTTGTTCGTATAGGCATAAAACTTGCAATGGGAAGCAATTGTAAGGAAATTGTACAATGAGCAAGCTGAGCTGTTTTTGTCAACCCTCACAATCAGATCCCTGGAGAGTTTACCTATTCCTCAAGCAGAAACGCACAAAATATGAAATCGAGCCAAAGAGTCGAAGAATGCGAGTTTTCGCAGCTGAAAAGCACTTTATCAAAATATTTACAGGTTATGTTCGCCGTATTGTCAGTACCATTGCTAACTTCGTTACTGAAGATACAAATTCGGTTGGATGGGAGAGTTAGTAGAGTTTTTTCACTCATCCAACAATTGAGAACAGCGTTTTCAATTTACTTCAAAAAACACATTTTTTCAATAAGATACCCTGTATATTTCTACCTTGATCGATTGCCAAATTTTTTGTGAACTTGAGATAGTGATTATGAATTTTATCCTGAAATCAAATCAAATCAAATCAAACGGAGTTAGGCGCCTCAAACTTTTCGTCAAGTTTGTCATGAAATTTGAAATTGAAGAAACTTTTTCCAACTTAAAAGACAAAGAAGATATCATTAACTCATCTAATGTGGTTTATTCCGTTTCTTGTTCCAGTTGTGAGAAGATTTACATTGGACAAACGAGTAGACAATTAAAAGACAGAATCACTTCACACAAGAGTGGAATAAAATGCAATAAACCATCATGAACCCTTTCTAATCACACCATTAACTCAGATAATAGCTCTTCTTTTGATAATGTTAAAATTTTAGATTCAGAAAATAATAGTCAAAATAAAACTTTCTTAGAAATGTGTCATATATTTAAAAAGTCAAATACTATTAATTCCAGGACAGACATTGGAAGTTTCAGCGTGATTTATATTTATCTCCTTTGTTTAAATGAAAGTAATGAATTTGATAACAATTAATAATACCATAAAGGAACCTTTTCACCTTCACTCTCTGTTAGATATCATTTTATAGTTCTGTGAGATCTTATTGGTAGCACTGCAATGCAATGGTCATTAATAAGTTAACAAAACCGCGGCAGGTGTTTGTTTTCCTGTCGAAAAATCCTCGTTTCTATGAAAACATTTCCAAAACACTCATTTTCATCAATAGTTATTGATGAAAAACAATTTTTTTGATGAGACACCCTGTATATTCCTGCATATTTCCAAAAATGTAGCACACTTGATGTTTAGCTAGAGTCATCTTTGAAATACAAAGCTTTTAGGTTTCTTCATGTATAGACTTTGAAACGCTTACTTTGATCAAGTAGGCTTTAGACGACGCGGCGATGAAACAGAAAGAAATTGTTCAAATGTTGAGAAAGCTTTTCACAGTAATTGAAACGCATAGTTTCTATAAAACTGATAACAATTTATACTATATTCACTACCAATCAATGAAACTTCAACAATAGTGATAATAATGATAAATAACAAACAATGAAATACATTCCTTCAGAAAAGATATTCGAAATGTCTGGCAGCTTCTCCTTCAATTGGAGTGCAGCAAACCTCTGCATCAGTGCCGCTTCCAATTTGGTGAGATAATGAGATGTTCCAACCTTTTTCAGAGATACAAGTCCATAGACGTTAGGTCTGGTGACCTGGCCGGCCGAAGGTAGGGTCCTTCGTTGGCTATCCAATTATTACCAAAATTTACAGGCGAAAAATTGATGACAATTTAGTACAGTCATTATAGTAAGTTCACCTCGGGATTCGAGACACCCAGCTGTAAGTATGTAAATACTTGTATGTTGACACCCTAAAAGTTTTCTCGAAACCTACATATGGTAGGGTGTGAGCAACTATTAAATTTCAAGGTCAAAGGTCACAAAAATCGGTTTTTTGCGCTTTTTTTGAAAATATCTCATTTCCTATGGGTTTTTTGCTATTTGAATTTTATTATCAATATTGTAGAATACAAAATTCTCTACAAATTTTGTTTAAAAACATTTTTTATACGGTGAACCGTTTTCGAGATAGAGGGCGGAGAGCACGCGGTCACAGCATCACTTCAGGTCAACCAGTGCCTCCAGTCGAAAACGCGCCATATATAGATGATGAACTATTCATAAATCAATGATTATAAATATTTGTCAATTTTGATCAACTATTATATTATATTTTATCATTTTTTTCCTAACTTATCCACTTTTTATTCTGTATTAATTCATTTAACAACACTTACCTGCCCATGTAATTGCAGAATTGTTAATGAAAATATAGGAATTATATTTATATTTATAATTATTGAAAGTAAAGAAATGGAATAAAGGGTACAATTTATAATATTAATCATCTTCTTCCTCTTCATCGTCGTCTTCTGGCTGCTGTATTTAGCAAATCTTCTGGAGCAGGTGGTAAAATTGTCATGATAGGCTCCAGAAAATCGTTTCGCATTGCCCAACCCCATACCTGGGGTTCCAAATCATGTACTAACCAAGTTTGAACTTGATAATATACACGGTTGAAATGTTGATGAGCAGCTGCACTTGTTGGTAGAATATTTGAAAGCTGCACAGGTTAATTAAGTTTTGTAGACTTGACGTAATGCATATAACGAAGATGATCGAGACTTTTCACAGATTTTGGAGCATTATAGACTGCCAATAAGGTTTGAGTTCCACTCTCTAATAATCTCTGGACCGCACAATTTTCTTCCTCAAATTCTGCAGCTAGTTCATCCAAATTTGTCAGTTTCTCAAAAACTTTTAAAAATGATTTTTTTCCCTTTTTAAAAAGCGCAGAAGTTGTGTCATAGCCACTTAATGCGTGCAGAAATAAAATGTGTTTTTTAGAATAAGGATAATTATCAAAACTTTCAGTCGAGTATATCTCCGTTTTTACATTACCTTTCCCAACTTTTTTAAAGAAAATTTATTGTTCGTAAGACAGTGTACGCCCAATTAAAATGACAAGTAAATCAATATCCTGTCCTATTATAACTGCAGTTTTTTTAGATTTTGATTCTTCAATTGCAGTTTCAACAATAAGAACATCCGCATCATCTCTGGCTTGTTTAGTAGTAATATTTGCAGCTTGTAATTTTTCAATTAACATATTAATGAACTCATCTTTGTCATTTCGATTTGATAAGAATTTTTCTTGAGTAACTGGTACAACCATTGTTTCATCGAAACAAACTTCATACGTTTTTGAAAGTGCAGCAGGTCTTCTCTGCTGCTCCATAGCTTTTACGTTCTTACTGTAGTCTGAATATCCGTCAAATACAACAATTATTTTGGAACTGTAATGCCTTTGTAAATAATTCATGTATTTATCAAAAATAATAGAAAAAGTATCTTCTCTGCTCCATACAACATGATGAAGAAGAAAGCCGCCATCAATAATGAACGTCACATTATTTTCATTGAGAACAAAATCAATTGGGCTCATGTTGTCATACAATGACGATTTCGTTGTTTTTCTCATGCCATCATTATCAAATAGAGCTATTGGATACGGACTCAATTCATATTGAAGATATTCTCCAAGATTACTTTCAAATTGTTTGTTGACAGTAATTCTTTGGAAGAGTAATAATGGATCCACTGCAACTTTACAATCATTTATTTTTACAGATTTGTCAACACTGGAAAGCGGCATTACTTTTTCGGAGCGTTTAAACTTTATTTCATCATATTAATCCAATTTCGTAAGCTCCGGTTGACCTGAAGTGATGCTGTGACCGCGCGCTCTCCGCCCTCTATCTCGAAAACGGTTCACCGTATAAAAAATTTTTTCAAACAAAATTTGTAGAGAATTTTGTATTCTACAATATTGATAATAAATTTAAATAGCAAAAAACCCATAGGAAATGAGATATTTCCAAAAAAGCGCAAAAAACCGATTTTTGTGACCTTCGACCTTGAAATTTAATAGTTGCTTACACCCTACTATATGTAGGTTTTGAGACAGCTTTTAGAGTGTCAATATACAAGTATTTACAGACTTACAGCTGGGTATCTCGAATTCCGAGATTCTTACCTAATTTAAGCTTAAATGACTGGATTAATTGCAGTGTTGTGAAACGAAGCCCCGTCTTGTTGAGAATATATTTTTCTGAGCTTCATGAGTGTCAATTCATCAATAAGGGGTTCCATATTTTTCCTTGCACTTTCTAAATACTTCTGAAAAATGGTTACAACTTTCCAGGAACTACTGGCAAAAAGCCATGTGGCGTTCAAAATCTCTTGGTCTAAGTTGATGAACTCTTCTGTTCCTCTATAGCTTGAATTCGAGTTTTTCCAAAATTCTCTCAACGTTACTTCTTAATAAGCCTGTTGATAATTTCAAATTTCGCGTTGACGTTTTGGAATTATTTTCAACAACTGCTAAAACGACTATTTCTTCCAACCCCTTATCTCTATTCATATAAGAACCAATTCAACATTTGCGAGTCATCTTTTGACAGAGCGGTACGAGTTCAATCACAATTATGACGTTTTACATTTGAACAAAAAATGTTCAAAACTTAAGCTTTCGGAAGGTAAGCGTTATCTGGAGTCTACAAGATTCATAATAAAATATTTTTGTGATAATATTAGCTGATCACTAAAGTGTTTATAATTTTGTTTCAATTTTGATTCCCATGGCAAACTTGACAAAAACTTAAAAGAGGTTTCTGGATGAAATTCAAGATAACTTTTCGAGCTCAGAAAAGCGTTGGTAATCAATTAACGTAGAAATATACAGGGTGACTCGTTCAAGAAAATACATGTTTAGAAATACTTCGAAAACGCGATGTTAAATTACTTTTCTGTTTGCACCATGTTTTTGAGGAAAAAAACACTACTATTTCTCTGATTCAGTCAAACTTGTATCTGCGAAAATAAAGAAGTAGAGAGGAGTAGCCCCTTGAATCAAGTTGTATACTACACCGTTACCTAATTGCTTATGATAATGTCTACCGCAATTGTAGGCGAAACTTCAGCCATTGAAACCTGCAGACCACGGCCAACATAACCTGATAATAGCTTTGACAATGTCACATTCAGTTTGAATATACCTTCAACAGTTGAAACATTATGCAATAAATACATAAAGCTCTTTATTGATGTTACTACCTATGAAATGAAGCAGAAGATCCACTAGAAAATAAAATGGATTATCAGTGGAACATCAAGATTACACGGTTCAATAGAATCTAAAGAAATATATTCGAATCCATGTAAATAAATTTATATTAAATATCAGGTTGTATCAAAAGTTTTCTCCGTTTTTGTGAGCATAATTTGAACTGTAATATTTCAGTGAATACTGATTTTATGTAATCGAAAGAGCATGAATTGAATCAGTCACTTGATTTTGTCAGCATATAAATTGAGTGCTCTGGATTCGATGAAGTTGACAAAGGCCGTTTTTTCCTGATCCTGATTGGCGAAGGTTCTACCCGTGAGAAAGTTATAGAAGTACTCGAAAATATGGTACCTAGTTGGTTGACGTAGGTCTGGAGAGTATGAAAGGTGAGGCAGAACTTCGACGATGCCTTCGTTTGATTTTCGGACAGTGATTTGAGGAACGTGCGGACGGAAGTTGTCGTGGAGCAAGATTAGACCTCCCCTGCTGACCAGTGCCGCTTGCTGCTGAGCCAATTTTTGGTACATTTCGTCGATTTCCTCATAATAAGATTATGCTTTGATGGTTTGGCCTGTTTGGCTCTGCAGGAAGTTGAAGTGAATCATACCAGCCGCTGACCACCATACAGTAACATGGTCTGTTTTGTTGGTGGGTTTTCGCCTTTGGGGCTCATCGGTCCACAGTCTTGAACGTTTCCTGTTGTCGTGGAGGATCCACTTTCCTTCACATTTGACGCTCCGATTCGTAAAAGGTTCGTTTCGGTTGTTCAGCAGCAAAGAAAAATAAAACTCCGAACGTTTCCATTTTTGTCGATCGTTCAAATCGTGGGGCACCCAGATTTCGAGCTTTTCTGCCTTTCCAATACCATCAAAAATCACATGGGAGCTGACGCCTTGTTCTTCCGGCATCCCATGCACCATTTGTAATTGGATTACTGTAGGTCGACCACTTCGGGGCTCATCTTCAAAACTAAACTCTTCGGAACGGAATTTCGAACAATTCGTTCATTAACACTATCATTGCCAAATGCCTGATTGATTTTTCGGGTTGTTTCGGCAGTGCTCTGCTTCAATTTAAATTCCTACAGGAAAATTGGCCAAAACTCGCTCAACGACATCATATAGAATAAGCTCAAGGGGGGCAAAAAATTAAAATTTGGGAAAAAATGAATAGCATCATTGTATAGAGTTAGGTTGGGTTAGGTCCAAAGTGAGTGGGTCTATTCGACCCTCCACCGCAACCCATAAGGGTTTATTGTGGCTCACACCTATTCACACTCGACCAAATAAACCCAGGTTTTTAAAGGAGCCGATTAGTTTGTATGGTGAGTGGTATTTCAAGTCAGATGGTAAGTACGGCTCTGCCGGACTCTAAAAACCTGATTCGGTCCCCAGTGGGGCAGGCACAAAGTGTGTGCTCTGCCGCTTCATCATTTTCTAAACAGAGGCGACACACACTGCCTTTCGACAGTTCGAGTTTCTGCATATGATGATTCAGTGTCCTGTAGGAAGGCCTGTTAGACATCGTAGTTCATCCCTACTGTAGTCCAACAACTGTTTGGTAACTGTTTTTGGCAATTTGCTACCAATTTAGACGTTGTTCGGCAGTAGCCAAGAGCTTTACTTGTGTATGAGGTTGGATTCTTTCAATCTCTCCGCTCACAATTCAATACCGTAAATTTCCGCTTGAAATACATTCGCATAGGTTCCTAGACAGGTTGACATCTCTGTCCTGGGTCTGCGACTGAAAACACCTGCACCAGAATCGGAAGGTGTTTTTGATCCATCTTTGAACCAACAACTATCTGCTCTTGATATTTCCTTCTCCCGGAGGATCCAGTCCTCTCTACTCGGGAACAATACTTTATAAGTCATTCCGTAGTTGACCGTTGGAGGCATTAAGTTGTATAGAGTACGAAATTCTCTATCGATCAGTATACATAACTACAGAGTAGAATTAATATTCATTGAGATATGGAGCTTCAAAAACACATGACATTGAAACGGTTTTAAACTTTCGAAACAACCTCGTACTATATTGTAATTATTCGAATTCGAGACTGTTGGAAAAAACAAAAAGTGGTAACTTAAGAATCATATCGAAAACGTTATCACAGTTTTTTGATGAGCTACCTCTTATGTACAGGCTCCTCCACAAAGCATAGTGACTTAGCTGCAGAAACATTTTCTTTCATAAAACCAGAGGTGAGAAACTGCTATCATAATCAAGTACGACAGAAACAAAAAGCTATAAGCTAGAGTAGAAAGAGCTTAACACTGTTATAGACAGTGTAAAGTAGCCATGTTCAATGTCAATCTTCATCTCAATCAGGAGAGGAAGAGAAAATTATTTTCAATTGTATAAGAAGTCTTTGGCAAATTTGATAGCAAACCATACAATTCTGAATACACTCTTATTCAAGAGACTTAGTCATTTGCGATAAAGCAACATGAAACATCTGCAGAGACATTATAGATTATTTTCAGATGAGAGAGAGTTTGAACAGTAAGTAGATACAGGATGTGCACAAACTGAGGTGTTTATGGATGATATTATTGGTAATTGTCATTTTGTGCGTGATACTAGAGAATACGATACTTACGAATGATCAAACAATAATAATATTTTGTGCCTGGATTTTTCCACAAAACAAAATTGTGAAAATTCTTCTCTCCTTCATATTTCTCTAACAAAATCAAATCGATACAGAGAAAGTACTTCAAAATTTAATGTTTTGAGACCTGAAGATTCTGATAGTCCCAATCTCATCAATACTAAGAATCTAATTAGTTTTTATGAAGTATACACCTCAGTTTGTGTGAACACACCCAGTATATAAAAGTCAGTAAAAAGTATTCATGCAGGAATACAAGCATAAAATACCTGGACAGGTATTGAGGGTTGGCATAGGAGCAGGAAGTTAGAATCGTGCAAAACCAAAAGAAAACATTGACAGAGTTGTACGACATCTTTCACGAATTCTGAACAGTAGCGAAAATAAAAGAATCACAGAAACTACTCCTACTGACAGAAGTGTATTGTCTTGAGTGTGTGGAAGGAATTGATTAAAAACATATACAGGCCGTTTTTTATCACGTGGTAACTTTGCTATAGTCTAAATCGCAACATTTATTCAGAATATTAAATAAGAAAAAGGTAAAAATCATGGAGAACTGTACATATGTCAGAGAAAATTTACAGAGAGTTTTATTGTATTTGAAATGTACTATAGTGATATAACAATGAATATTTGATTGAACGTTACGTGTCAACACGGCCACCATCAACTTTCGTTTTCAAATATTGATACATACACTGGTACACACACAGTGTGTTCCAATAATTGAAAATATATTGCGGCAGTTGTATCGGCAACAGCATATGCAGGAATACCTTCAGAGAAGAATCCTGCACCTGTCAGATATAATCCAATGCCCTTCGTGGTATTAGCCAGGCAAGTAGTTGTTTTCTGATAGGTGTCAGTCCATTATTCTACAGTGTAGGGAGTTGAGACTGGCCCGAACGAATTGTTCCTTTAGATGATTTAATTCACGAAAGAACTAACGTTGGAACCGTAATTGAAACTTGTTATTACTGATGAAACGCTATAATGTTTAATGTTTTCACTGAATTATGGATTTATCGCTCCATTAATATTTGTAATGAGAGACGGATCCGTATTTGAAAAAAAAAGTTGAAGTTGGACGTGCTGACACGAAACGTTTGCTCAAAGATTCATTGTAACATTATTATAATACAATTTGAATACAATGAAATTTGGTTTTCTGAGAAAACAATTCTATTCATAAAAAACAAAAACAGCATTTTTAGTTTTTCCTGAATAACTCGAGAAGAGCGAAAGTCTGTGTAAATTTCACACGTGTTTCACACGATAGTTGTTTTTCCTATCTAATCGTCTCCATCGTGTTTTACGGTTTAGAATATAGCAAAGTTGCCACATAATATAAAAACGGCTTTTATTAATGATAACTCATGTTCGACATATATTGAAAATATATGTCATTATTTCAATTTTGTCACGAATTGAAGTAATAGTAGAAACAAAACACTTTTTTGAACAGAAATAGAAGAAGGTAAACCAAAGAAATAAGTTATTATTTTTTTCAAATGTGTTATATACCTATTCTTTTTTGCCAATATAATGTCAACAAAAATTAGAAATTTCATCTAATCGTTAGACAAACCTACGAACATGAACATACATTTCCGCGTGTGAATTATGTTATCTGACGTAAAATTTCAGCTATTTCCTTTTATTAAGAAACATTCGATACAAATTGACCAATTTCTTAGGATAAATGCGATCTTGATAAAAATATTCCATAACGCCTGAAATACGAGAGAGTTTTTGCAAGAAATTCAGAACTAGGTTTAGTGTAAACTAATATTAGGAACTATGTGTTTTTTAGGTGGGTTGAATTATGGATCCCCTCTGATGATTTTCATCTTTTCCCATGGTGATTACATTCACAGGTCTGAGCAGCATCTCGTTCAGTTTGGACAGTGTGGAGAGATAATGTTCTGGAACTATGAAGATAATTTCCCAAACGCATCAAGATACTCTTCTGGAATTATTATTATAATAATTCACAACCCCCAAGAAATTATTCATGCCTCTCAAGATACTTATCTAGGGTCATTATTCAAATAATTTGAACCCATCTAGACCCATCTAATATTTATCCCATCGAATCAAAATACTCATACAGGCTCATTATTGGTTAGAATAATCTGTTGAGATAGCTATTCACACCAATTTCCACCTAATTGAATCAACATACTCATTTAGACCCATGATTGCTCAGGATAATCATTCAAACCCAAGTAGATGATCCTCTAGACCTGACGAGATAATTATCAAGACACATTTAGAAAAATATCTATACCAATTCAGACCCATCAAGATTTCCACCCAATTGAATAAAAATACTTGTATAGACCCATAATCGCTCAGGATAATCATTAAGACCAATGAAATAATTGTCTATCAAGATAATCATCAAGATCTATTGAGATAATCATCTATACCAAATCAGATTCATCAAGACATTCACCTAATCCATGCACGATACTCATAAACTCATTAATGGTTAGGATAATTCTTTAGACTTATCGAGATAATTATCAAGACCCATTGAGCTGATCAGCTATACCGATTTTGACTTATCCGATAAAATCAAAATACTTCTATAGTCTCATTATTGCTTAGGATGAATATTCAGACACCTATATCTCTCGAGATAATTATCGAGACCAATCGAGATAATCATCTAGACCGATTTAGACCTATCAGATATTTATCCAACCGAATCAATATACTCTTACACACTCATCATTGCTTAGGATAAATATTCAGACACCTAGATCTCTCGAGATAATTATCGAGACCGATCGAGATAATCATCTGGACCGATTTAGACCTATCGGATATTTATCCAACCGAAACAATATACTCTTACACACTCATCTTACTCAGGATAAATATTCAGACACCTAGATCTCTCGAGATAATTATCGAAACCGATCGAGATAATCATCTAGACCGATTCAGACCTATCAGATGTTTATCTAATCGAATCAATATACTCTTACACACTCATCATTGTTTCGGATAAATATTCAGACACCTATATCTCTCGAGATAATCATCGAGACCCATCGAGATAATCATCTAGAGCGATTTAGACCTATCAGATATTTATTCAATCGAATCAATATACTCTTACACACTCATCATTGCTTAGAATAAATATTCAGACACCCAGATCTCTCGAAATAATTATCGAATTAATTATCGAGACCGATCGAGATAATCATCTATACCGATTTAGACCTATCAGATATTTATCCAATCGAATCAATATACTCTTACACACTCATCATTGCTTAGGATAAATATTCAGACACCTAGATCTCTCGAGATAATTATCGAGACCGATCGAGATAATCATCTAGACCGATTTAGACCTATCAGATATTTATCCAACCGAATCAATATACTCTTACACACACATCATTACTTAAGATAAATATTCAGACTCCTAGATCTCTCGAGATAATTATCGAGACCGATCGAGATAATCATCTATACCGATTTAGACCTATCAGATATTTATCCAATCGAATCAAAATACTCTTACACTCATCATTGCTTAGGATAAATATTCAGACACCTAGATCTCTCGAGATAATTATCGAAACCGATCGAGATAATCATCTAGACCGATTCAGACCTATCACATGTTTATCTAATCGAATCAATATACTCTTACACACTCATCATTGTTTCGGATAAATATTCAGACACCTATATCTCTCGAGATAATCATCGAGACCGATCGAGATAATCATCTAGACCGATTTAGACCTATCAGATATTTATCCAACCGAATCAATATGCTCTTACATACTCATCATTGCCTAGGATAAATATTCAGACACCTAGATCTCTCGAGATAATTATCGAGACCGATCGAGATAATCATCTATACCGATTTAGACCTATCAGATATTTATCCAATCGAATCAAAATACTTTTACAGACTCATTATTGCTTAGGATAAATATTCAGTTACAACGAGATGATCATCTACACTGAATTAGATTCATCAAGATATTGATTCAATTGAAGCAAAAAACTAATATAGACCCATACTTGCTTACGATAGTCATGCGGATCCAACGAGATAGTTGTTTAGTTCTATCAAGATGATTATTTAGATCCATTGGGATAATTATTTACACTGATCATTGCAATTACATATCTAGATCTACCTGGACACTTATGTAAACCAAACCAAACTTGTTGAAATAGTTATTTATACCTAGCGAGGTAAACTACTAGACCTATCGAGATAATCATCCAGTACTATCAAAGCAATCATCCTGCCTTGTTTTCGAGATGAAAACCACCAGAGCGATCCAGTCTTCATTGTTAGTGTGTGTCGGCAAACAATCATATCAAACATATCAATTTGCATTTTAGAAAATTCTTTGGTCCTGATGTCGAATCATACAAGCAACATCGATCACACATCTAGCGTTACGACATCAAAAGAGGTCTTTGGGGGTTGATGGATCATGTGTCGTCTAAAAACACCTCCTGACGCGTCCTCGGAGCAAAGAATTTTCTGGATAGGTCAGGCGTCGAAGACGGTTCAGCGAAATTTCGGTGGATGACATTTCGGAATGGTCGTTTGGAGTTTATGATTTTATTGTTGTAGTGCACTTACTATTGAAAAAGTTGAAATATTTTACTGGAGATAGTTTTTGCTGAAAAAAAAAATGTTTCAAAACTTAATTTTTTTAAAATCTTGATAATGCTAAAAAGTATTTATTGTGTCTTGAAATGAAAAATAATACACGAAAGGCATGAAAACTACCACAAACTCGAACTGAACTCAACACAATCAAAGTTGAGGAACGTTAACAAAATCATCAGATCTTCCTTGCTGTCGAAAACCGTACAGAGAAACATTCTTAGAACTGAAGCCGTTCTACGCAGGCTCTACGGTCTTCCAAAAGTACACAAAAAACCAACATGCCACTGAGCCAGATGCTTCGCCAGTGACCTGGCCCTGGCGTGCCCTGCCCTGGCAAAGCATCTGGCTCACATTAGGCTGGAGAAACGAGGCCAGATGCTTCGCCAGGGCAGTGGCAAAGCATCTGTGGGAAAAACAATCTCCTACGTCAAGAATTCGACAGACTCGTAGGTGAAATTGAGGACTCAACTCTGGACGACGGATATTCTGGTCAGCTTCGATGTTGGGTCCTTGTTTACCAATGTCCCACTGAAAGACTCTCTGAGGGGGCTAGCCTACTTGTTTCCGACTGATATCGTCGGACTCTTCAGAGCATGTCTCACGGGGAGTTACTTTCAATGGAGGGAAAACTTCTATGAGCAACTAGATGGCATGGCGATGAAAAATCCACTTAGCCCAGTTATTGCCAATTACTTCATGGAACGTTTTGAAGAGAAAGCAATCGACACCTTTGAATTAAAACTGATCTTGTAGATACGTTACGTGGATAACATCTCCGTCATCTGGAAATATGGAAGGGACGTTCTGAATCTTCTCCTAGACCATTTGAACGCTCAACACCCTAGCATCAAGTTCACAATGGAGACTAAACAGGACCTGCTGATAGTATTCCCAGATGTACTAATCGAACGATGTGGCGCAAGACTAACCTACAAAGTGTACCAAAAACTCACGCACAGGGATAGGTACCTGCACGCACTATCGAACCACCATCCTAGATAAAAGAGAGGAGTCATCTCTACTCTAAAGGAACGGGCTCAAAGACTATGTGGATCGGAGCATCTAGAGAAAGAACTGGAACATCTTCAAGTAAACTCGAGATCGAATGAATACAGTGTACCCCAGATCAACAAATCCATGAAACTGAAGAGTTGTATGGCAATCGATACCTTTGAATTGGAACCGACCATGTGGCTACGTTACGTGGATGATATCTTCGTCATTTGGAAACATGGAAGGGACGCTCCGAACCTTTTCCTAAACCGCTTGAACGCTCAACACCCCAGCACCAAGTTCACCATGGAGACTGAACAGGACCTGCGGATGGTATTCCCAGATGTACTAGTCGAACGATGTGGTGCTAGACTAACCCACAAAGTGTACCAAAAACCCACGGACACGATAGGTACCTGCACGCACTATCGAACCACCATTTTAGTCAAAAGAGACGAGTCATCTTCACTCTAACGGAACGGGCTCGAAGAATATGTGAACCAGTGCATCTAGAGAAAGCACTGGAACAGCTACCAGTGAACTCGAGATCGAATGGATACAGTGTACCCCAGATCAACAAATCCATGAGACAGAAGAGTTGTATGGCAATCGATACCTTTGAATTGAAACCGACCATGTGGCTACGTTACGTGGATGACATCTTCGTCATTTGGAAACATGGAAGGGACGCTCTGAACCTTTTCCTAGACTACTTGAACTCTCAACACCCCAGCACCAAGTTCACCATGGAGACTGAACAGGACCTGCGAATAGTATTCGCAGATGTGCTAGTCGAACGATGTGGGGCTAGACTAACCCACAAAGTGTACCAAAAACTCGAAGAATATGTGAACCAGAGAAAGCACTGAAAGATCTTCAAGTAAACTCGAAATCGAATGGATTCAGTGTCAACAAATTCATGAAACTGCAGAGTTCTATGGTTCAAAATGGGGAGAAGGCTCAGATGGTTGCACGCGCGAATCTACCATATATCCCTTGAGTCCCAGACAGAATTGGAAAACTCTAGGAAACACAACAACAGAACCGTTTTCAAACCCACCAAGAAGATACAACAAAGTCTCAGGTCGGCTAAAGACAAAGGACACCCACTATCAGCAGTAGGAGTTTATCGCTTACCGTTCACTTGTGGAAAGGTATACATCGTCCCCACCAAAAGAGCCATAGAAACAAGGCTGAAAGAGCATAAAGAAAGCTGCAGACTAGGCCAAACAGACGAGTCAGCTGTGGCAGAATACGCACTCACTAAAAAAGACCACATGATTCTGTTCGACAACTCGGAACTCATTGGGGATACCACAGCCGACTGGTGCGGGGGTCAATAGAGTTCCACAAGCACATGGGTAGTTTCAACAGAAAAAAAAGCTGTGAGATAATCGAAATATTGTTATGGTTTTCAAGTCAGAACTTGTCCCGCATATAACAAACTTCACGTGTTTTTGGATTCTAGCGAACAGTTTTTTTGCCATCAGTTTTGCTCTTCGGTACGTTCTGTATGTATATGACAGATTGAGTCAGGACTTGTTGATGAGAAAAAATATAGGATTGTACATGTTTCAGTTGAACGTTTTTTCTAATATTTGTATTTGTGAGAAGCTCCTGTGGGTGATTGAAACATTTTCTTAAGAAGTTCTTTAGAAGAAAAAGTTGGAAATTTTTCATTTTTCTGTATATCAGTGGGGAATGATCAAATGAGTTGAAAAATATGTTTATATTGAGAAAGATAGTAAGTATAGATGTTTGTGGCTTGGTAAGCAAGTTAAAAATTGTTGCTAGAAGATAAAATTATGAACGATTTGAATCAAAATTATAATCATTAATAAAAAAGAGGAAACTTTGAATAGCAAGTTCGTATTCACTTTATTGCATTCAATTCTAAAATAAATAATTCATAATATTTCATCAATAACGTCAAATGATTTCTTGCATTGAATATGATCATGTATCAAAACAAGATTTGAATAAAAATTGTACTTCACTACATTATTTTTTGGATATCATATCCAAACGTCATATGAGTTCTTTTATTTTGATTTCCATCACGAACATGTTAAAAAAAAATTCTCAACATACTGTCGGCATTGTCACTTTGATTTATCCAAAACAGTTATGACAATACATGCTTGTCCAACTCATGCAATTAATTTTCCAAACAATCATCGCAATTGGTGAAATCAAAGGACAAAAGTGCTTTTCTGTAAACTATTTAAGTTTGACAAAATTTTTGTTTGCTGTTTTGTGATATTAGTTTTCAAGTTTTCAGCCACAATAGCCAACTTTTTAGGTATTACACAATTTCAGAAAACGACTGAGTAAAAAAACGACACAAGAATCAACCTATGTTACGAATACTCTGATAGGAATTCGTAAGCAATATGCTTGTTGGATTATTTATTAGTTCTTGATCTTATCTTAGTATCTTAGTGATATTTTTCATGTACTAATTTTTCCAAATACCGTTCGGTTTCAACAATCAGACCAAAATGCATCACAACCGACTTTTCCGCTGATTTGAGAGGACTTGGGTTGAGTTGGTCACTTGATTATTTCGAAACTCTGTTTGGTTTATTTTCTTTGTCTGGAGCTGAAAAGCAAGATCTCTAAAAAATAAAAACTTGACACTTATTCTGTTCAATCTCGTCCTTACTTCACTTTTTACTAAAGATAAATGAATCAATTACAACCGATTCACAAACATAGTGACATTAATGATAAATATCTTCACGAATCTTTATTCTTTCTATACAACCTGGTATCAATGTTAGCTTGGATCAATATGGAAGATAACACCACATTATAGAAGTATAACACAGAAAATAGTAGTCATGTCAAATTTAAATCGAAAAAAATCCAAAAGTGAGGTTAGGTTTTTGTAATATGCTTTTTCGTTTGAATAATATCGATATTTTAATTTCAGGGGAGTGAAAACACAAAAATAACTTGTCTGCTTTTCCAAATGATATTCAGACAATACCTAATTGATGATATTCTGTTTTGAAGTCATGATATGAATAAAAAATACTGTGTTGAAAGTTACGCGTACTTCATGGAAGTGCTTTGGGAAATATTGAACAGGATATCTATTTCTTTCAGTGCCAAAACCAGCAGACTTTCGATTCAATCAAGCAACCTTCTCAAAACAGAAGTGTCTAGGGATCACATCTGTTTCGCATGAATACATTTAGGATCACGGAATCACAGCATCGAAGAATCATATTTAGCGATTAGTAACGTAGTAACGATTAGTAATCATGTTTTGCGTTTCTCAGTCGGATGATAATAACAATAATGATAACATGACTTTTCTGAAAAAGTTGACAACAGAACAAATAATATCATTGATGATTTCACAGTGGAAAGAATGAGGTTAAGTTAGATTAGATTATGTTACCATATAAGATGGTAAATAATCTGCTATCAATGAAATGGGCTGAAATTTCTAGTAGACCTTTTGTAACAGAGAATGGAAGTCAAATGTGTTTTATATATAATGTTATGAATACATTGAAAAGGAAATATTTTGAGATGGGACTGGATACTAAAAAATGTATGCAACTTGTGAAGAAAGGAAGAGAGGCAATAACTACAAATACAATGAAGATATGTAGGTCAAACACAAAAATTTCTTTCAGATACTTCACAATGTGATATATGGAAGTAAATCGATATAAAATGTCACGTATATGAAACATCATCATCCTCAATGGTGTGCTTTGACGTTTTGGGACAAAACAAGTGTCTCATAACCTCATCAACAATGATTCAGATGACAATACAAGACTAAGCCCTCACAAGGGTCACACAACATATCATTTGTTTCTAGGAAACTTGGACTTTGAAACTGAAAATTTAGACTTCAATGTGGAAATTATGAGTTTGGACTCGAAATTTCGACATAAAAACTTAAAAATTTCTACTTTGTACCCAAAATTTCGACTTTGAACCCAAAATTTCCGACTTTAGTCTTGAAATTTCTATATAAAAAATCAGAATTTCGACTTCGTACTCAAAATGTCTACTTCAATCAAGAAATTTCGACTAAAAAACTCAAAATTTCGACTTTGAACTCGAAATTTCGATTTCAATCTTGAAATTTCGACTTAAAAACTCAAAATATCGATTTTGAACTGAAAATTTAGACTTCAATTCTGAATTTTTGACTCAAAAACTCAAAATTTCGACTTTGACCTAAAATTTTCGACATCAATCTCGAAATATAGGCATGAAACTGAAAATTTCGACTTTGAACTCAAAATTTCAGCATCAATCTCGAAATTTCGGCAGGAAACTGAAATTTTCTACTTTGAACTCAAAGATTTCGACTTTATCGACAAAATATCGATTTCAATTTTGGAATTTCGACTTAAAAACTCAAAATATCGATTTTGAACTTGAAATTTTGACGCCTATTTGGAAATGTTGACTTAAAAACTCAAAATTTCGATTTTGAACTGAAACTTTCGACGTCAATCTCAAAATTTCGACATGAAACTGAAAATTTCAACATTGTACTCAAAAATTTCGACTTCAATATGGATATTTTGGCATAGAAACTCAAAATTTCGGCCTCAAAATTTTCACTATAATATCAAAATTTCTACTCAAAAAGTCAAAATTCCAACTTTGACCAAAAATTTTTACTTTAATTTCAAAATTTCTACTCAAAAACTCGAAATTTTGACTATAGCCTCAAAATTTTCACTATAATCTCAAAATTTGTACTTAAAAACTCAAAATTCCAACTTTGACCCAAAATTTTGACTTTAATTTCAAAATTTTTACTCAAAAACTCAAAATTTTGACTAAAGTCTCGAAATTTTCACTTAAAAACTTGAAATTTTGACTTTGAACTCGAAATTTTTACTATAATCTCGGAATTTCTACTCAAAAATTCAAAATTTCGACTTTCAACTCAAAATTTCAACTTCACTATCGAAATTTCGGTAAAAAACTCAAAATTTCCACTTCGAATTCAAAATTTTGACTTCAATTTCGCAATTCCTACTCAAAAAATCAAAAAATTTTGACATTGAACCCAAAATTTCGAATATAATCTCGAAATTTTTATCAAAAAACTGAAAATTTCGATTCTGAAGTCGAAATTCTGACTTTGAACCCGAAATTTCAGGAATTTAATTTCGAAACGTCGTAATTTTGAGCTCAGAGCCGAAATGTAGAGTTTTGAAGTCGTAATTTCCAAGAAACAAATAATAAAAATATGTGGCCCTGCTGCTTTGTATTCACTGCTTTTTCTGATTGAAAATTTGGTCTATTCAACTGAAAATTTCACAGTTAATAATTCCTCCGATGGTTATTTTCAGTAAATAATCTCGCGATCCTCCGATGCTGTAATCACGTGATCTAGGCCAAATTCTTCATGAGAGACAGTCGCGGTCCCAAGACTCCAGCTCCCAAACCCGTTTGCCACGTGCTTCCCGGCCTGACCCGGTGGTCATAGTGTCGCGATGTATAGCTACGGTGGAGGCAACTAAATTTGAGTTAGGTTTGTACATCATACGTCATGTCGCCGTAGCCCACAGTCGTCATGGTGACCACTGCCCACCAGAACGCGTCTGGGATAGACTTGAAGAAGGAGTTCTCGGACCCCGCCTCGGCGAAGTAGACGGCACTAGAGAAGAGCACGACACCTGCAAGGAGGAGGACGGGTGAGTAGAGCGACTCAAAGTGACACTGTACCTCATATCGCCGTAGCCGACGGTTGTCATCGTCACCACGGCCCACCAAAACGCGTCCGGGATGGACTTGAAGAAGGACTGCTCGGCGCCGGCCTCCGCGAAGTACACTATGCTGGAGAAGAGCACCACACCTGGAACAGAGAGAGGGCACAGGGCCAAGCGGGCCGGAGAGTGGAGGTCAGTAACGATCTCTTTTGGGCTTTGGCGACGTGGTGGAGAAAGATAAAACATGCATGCGTTAGTTTGTACAGTGTGCTTCGCTTTTGGACAATTGTTAGTTTGATACAATCGATTTCCTAAAATGACACTTTTGATAAATGAGTTTCATTTCAGCTGTTAATGCCATAACAGTCATTATATTTTTGAGAATCTCACAATTTTGACACGTTGACATTGTTATTTTGGAGAAGCCTATCACAGTAAAAAATATTTCTTTAGAAGAAGATCATAGGTTGCTTTGAAATTTTTATCTCCCTTGGAAAAACTATTACTTTATGCCAACATCGCCATGTTCCACTTGTTTGAAGTAATAAGGCGCTGATTTAGCCCAAACTAGATTGAAATTATTAGGTCCAGTGGACTCTCAGTGGGCACAACAGCCAACAATATAGGAAAAAAAGTACACTAATGACTTGTCGTTGTAGTTTTTTCATTTTTTAGGTTAATCAACTGGAAATACAACTTTTTCTTCGTTTGTGTTTTCTTCATATGTAACTTGGTGTTCGACAGAAAAAATTGAAGCCAAATTGAAGGCTGACATGCCCTTCATTTATGGATTAGCAATGGAAATTTGAAAGAAGCACGGAGAATTTACCAGGACAGATAACTCAACAGAGTAATTCCATGTGCTAAAACATTTAAAACGCTAAATACAAGATTATGTGAAACTGGAAGTTTTAATGAAAATGCTGGTGGTGGAAGACCAGAAACTGTACAACGCTTGAAGTAGAAGAAGCCTATGCTTGATGCGATAAAAGATTTTGCAAATAGTACAAGGAAGATTACACTGCAGCTCAAAGTCAGCCCAAAAACCGTGCGGACCGTTTAAAAAACCTTCTATACCTATATAACATACAGCGGGTTCAAGCTCTACTGACTCGGGATTTCACCCAAGATTATTGTTTTGCAGGTGTTTCATCATTCATACGATGAATATATATATACTTGGCTAAGTTATCAAAAATGTCAGCTTGTGAAATCATTATCTAATTGGAGTAAATTATAGAGCTGCTGGATATATTATTGGAAATTGAAAGATGAATATGATGATGCTTAATACTAATATCCAAATCTCACTCAATGAGTAATTTCAAAGGTATAGGTAAGGAATGGTAATCCAAAATCATATTAATTCATAAAATGGAATAGAATAACATATTTAACAAATCATGATTCAACTGAACCATGTTTTAATTGGCAATTATTTGCTATGCATGTAATGTTCGAAAAATAAAGTGAATATAAAATTTCGCAAGCTAAATACAATCGATGAGCGATTTTTCAATTTTTTTTTTATGTTGGTTCACTCGTGTTGAACATATGATCTCAGAAAAAAAAGGATAAATACAGTTGATTGTATGATTTCCATTTTATAGTGAAAATCCACTTCATAATGGAAATCATGCAATGAAAGGTATTAATTAGTTTTTTAATATGGATTTTCAACAAATATCGACCAGTTATGGTATTCAAGTTACTTCTAAAGTGTTCCATTTTGAATAATTTATAGTGGAAATCATACAATGAACTGTATTAATTGTTTTTTTTCACTGTAGTGTGCGCTGGCCAGGTCCTATCCCCGAAGCGAGGAGGGGCGCACCAGCATTATCAACCAATGACCACTTCCCACACCGTGAGGTAAGTGATCATTTGGTCCGAGAATCATATGCCCCGAGCAAGAGTAGTGAGCCAAGAATGACAGCCTTCTGCATCTGTGCGGCTAAGATTTCTGCCTTAGTGCGGCAAGCCGGTATGATTTTATGATTCGAGAGTAGAGAAGACATCATTCCACCAAGGACTCCAATGATCAGAACAACCATCTTGACAGAGTGATCTGGATAGAGTCTGCGGAATTCGAAGAGAAAATCTCGATAATTTATCCATTTTCCCCCCTCTTTTCTGACGATATTCGTCTCGCCAGGAGCTGAAAACTCCACGACAAATATCGTTTTGCTCTGGTGATCGAGAGGGACTACATCAAGCTTATTAGCTTGCATGAGCCTGAGGGTGGGAAACGAATAGTTCCAATAAATTCGGCACTTCTCGTTTCCCACAACGGATTCAATATCCCCCGGAGCGTAGGGCAACACCGGTGTCTCGTCAATACCGTTAGAGTGCCGTAGATGGTAATCTAGCACTCTTAAGGCCGCGTTATGTCGATGGATATGCTGATAGCAAGTGCATTAGAGTCTCGGGCGTCTCGCGGCAGGCCCTGCATCTTGTGTCAGGAACCTCTATACCCATCACGCGACTACGGTAGACTAAGGTGTTGAAGACACCATGCTGGCAAGCCATGATGAACCCCTCAGTTTCCGACTTCAGTCCACTCGACCTGAGAAAAGCAAACGTCAGGCGCTTTGATAAGCCAAGGTCTCCAATGTTATTGAAGAAGATCCCATGCAGTGGCTTATCCTTGTGTCTCTGCAGAAGTAAGGTGATCTCTGCGGTTTTTGCTGAACGGGTTCCAACTCGGTGACAGAGTTGTGGTCACCTCGTTCAGAGTCGAAAACTATACCGAGTTCATCAGCTGCTCGGGCAGCTGCCCTAAGGAGATATGCCCCAAGTCCTGCTCTCTCATGGTCACAGACCATGCAGAGAAGGGGATCCGAACTCCTAACGACTTTACAGGCTGTATCCAGTACCATTCTATCATGTAGACACTCCAAACTCAAAAGTCCACGGCCTCCCTGTTGTCGGGGGAAGTACAACCGTGGAACGGACGATTTGGAATGCAAACTCCTATAGAGATGCATCATTTTTCGGGGTTTCACGTCGAGTTGATACAGCTCCTCTCGAGTCCACTTCACTATTCCAAACAAGTAGAGTAAGATTGGAACGGCAAGCATATTTGTTGCAGCAACTTTGTTCTTTCCCGACAGTTCCGATGACCAGATCTGTCGAAATTTGTGCTGATACTTGCCGCGGAGAGAGTTTTTCACTGCAGTTACCTCTTGTGAGTGGCGTTGTTCCACCCCGAGGTAAGTATACGTCTCTCCGGCATCCATATGGTGTAAGATGCTTCCATCTACGAGCTGCACATCCTCTCCGTAGTCCCCGCATCGTCCTCTTTTGAGATGGACCATTGCACATTTGTCTATCCCGAATTTCATCCCGATAGCATGCGTGTACTCTTCCACCACCCTCAAGGACTGATGGAGATTCTTCTCTCCAGAGGCATGAAGTTTAAGATCATCGATATAAAACAAATGGGTGACCTTGTGCCTCCGGTTTTCGGGGGTGCCACAGTTATACCCTCGAGTGTTTCTGAGCGCAATGGATAATGGCAATAGTGAGATGCAGAAAAGAAGGGGACTGAGGGAATCACCCTGTAATACATCCCTTCTAAAAGTGACCCACCCTGTTTGGACTCTTGCTTGACCAGATGTTATGGTGAAGCAAGTTCGCCAATGTGGTATCAGTTGTTCAATGCATCTCACTATATTATCGGGTACCGCAAGGCATTTGAGCAAATGCAAGATGAGCTCATGCGAAATTGTATCAAATGCCTTACGGTAATCGATCCAGGCCATAGAGAGGTTACGCTTATATTGTATCGAGTCCTGCGTTACACATCAATCGATGAGCAGGTTCTCTTTACATCCAGCGACTCCTCTCTTCGACCCTCTCTGCTCATATATCCGTTCGAACACTCGGTCAACTGCGGTGAGTATTCGTGTGTATAAGATGCTTGTAAACAACTTATAACACGAATTCAAGCATGTTATCGGTCTGTAATTCTTAGGAATCGACAAATCTCCACTTTTGGGGATGAGAACGGTCCGCCCCTCGACAAACCAATCCGGAATCGGCTGCTCTCCGTCCAACCATGAGTTGAAAACTCTGGCCGGATGGCGGTGGGTACTTGGTAGTTTTTTCCACCAATAAGTGTTCAGCCCATCTGGGCCTGGAGCAGCAAAGTTCTTGGAACCAACAACAGCCTTATATTATTATTATTATTAGTATTATTATATAGATTTTCATCAAGTATCGACCAGTTCTATTCAATATGATCACAGTTTTAGCTGTTCAGCATGTTAAACTTGTTGGTGAGAGGCATCAAACTTTGTGTATAAAATGTATCGTATCTGAGGGAGACTACCTTGAAGAGAACAAAATAGAAATTAATGAATATGTACATTTTTTTTTAGAAAATTCACCTCATTTTTTAAGACAGTGGCAGCGTATGTTGTCGCCATAAAATGTCCCTCAATAAGATACTCGTATAATCGAATTCCAAGCGTAATGTAAGTAATTTGTGAACCAAGCAACTGTTGAATATGTCGAGTAATTCTATACTCATAGCGCCACAATTACGGTACTTACGTTCGACACCAAATCTGGAAAAAAGTCGGCGAACACTAATCTTATTGCGTGCAAAGCACATGTGATCAGTGTCACTTTTAGAAGCTGGTTTTTGATTTTCTACTTTGAAATATTCATGTGAAAAGATAACGATGTGAAATTTATAATATCGTCGACTGAAAATGGAAGTCTTTGACGGATCATTTCGAGATCTAGTAATGAGATTGTGTAATACTACCGAATTGATTTTGATAAAATCATCCACTTTCAAAGAACAGATGAAATTGCATTTCATATTGTGACTTTTATGAATTTCATGTTTCCAAAAGTCTCTTATCCGAAAATTTTATGAAAATAATGGATTTCTCAGATGAAGATGTAAGCGAATTCTTATTATTAAAATTCAAATTTCATTCAGAGTACTTCAGAATGCTAAAGAATGGATCTTCATAGTTCAAGAACCTATGAGCAATCAGTGGTTCAGATCTTCGTCCAAAAAATATACTTCAACAATAAAAGAATTCATAACTTGATGAATCTTCATGAATCCTAGTAAATAATCAATTCCAGATGCTGAAAAGTTAAGAAAATCACATAAAAGTAATTGAGTAACTGTTTTTTTCTTTTTTGATTCACGTTAAAATCAATGCCGAAGCCTAAGACACACTTATATTTCAATGAACCGGTAAATATACGAGGGTAATACCAGAAGTACCCGGCCTGACCTAGAGATGGCGGTAGTTCTTTGGAAAACATAACTCTATTAGAAAGTAGACAATCTATAAAGGATACTTTTCAAGTTTGAAGAAGCTGCGTTGTTGAGTATTCGTTTGGCAGTCATCAATAGCGACCTTTTTCGGTAGATTTGTGGAAATGGAGAAAATTGGTCATTGTTATACGGTACAATACTTTCATTTGGAAGGCCTCAGCCCAACCAATATAAAAGCTGGGCTACATTCTACTATGGGCGAGTCTGCTCAAGTAAAAAAGTGGGTAGCAGAGTTTAAACGAGGCCATACCAGCTGCCACGACGAGCAATGCCATGAATAGTACCTCGCTGACAGTAGTTAAAACTACGGAAAATTGAGGTTCAACATTCGATAATGATCTCAGCTTCAGAAGTCATGTTAACAATATTGTCTAATAACATGTTAACAATTATCTAATAACATTAGATAGTAACAGATTAAGTATTTTGCAGACTTTTCAACCTGTCTTACGAGAAAGAGGTTTTTTCTTCTTGTTGGAAGATTGCTCGCGTTCAGCCTATTCCCGAAAAGGGATAGAAAACTCTTCCAAATAACTATTGACCAGTCCCCAAAAGGTAAGACCTCGTTAGTCCTTACAGACAGATTTGGAAGGCTTCAACATCTTGAGCGATCATCGATATGGCTTTCGGAAACAAATATCAACAGGCAACCTTCTATCGTATGTCACCCATATTTGAAATAACGCAATCGAGACACTTAGAGAATCAAGAACTGTTGCACTTGATATTTCTAAGGTCTTTGACCGTGTGTGGCTTGAGGGTTTGCTGGCCAAATTTCGATGCTATGGTTTGTCGGATCATTTTTATGTATTCCTCTTCAGCTCTCTGAATGCACGTTTCTTAGAAGTGGCCGTCGACAGAAATATCTTGGATCCCCAGGGATCCATATTGTCTCCAACCCTATTTTTATTGTATATCAATGACTTATTGGAAAAAAAACAAGAATCCAATAAATTGCTTTGCTGACGACAGCGCACTTGTCTCGCTTGTCGCATTTGTCACTTCTAGGACATCAGCCGCGGATGCACATCGTCACCAGCAACAGAAGGTTACATATGTTAATGAGGATCTAGAAGGATCCAGGTTCAGTTAATTGCCACAAAAACACAGGAATCGGTTCTCGTCAAAAAGATAAATGTTTCCGAACCAGATCTAATAATGTCAGGTCAGACAATTCCGCTTTCTGCTTCGATAAGTTTGTTGGGGGTTAAAGTGGACACCAATATGTCTTGCTACAATCATGTCTCATGTATGGAGCTCTGCCCAAAACATACTCTGAAACTACTGGATTGCATACAGAAAAGAGCCATCCGCCTGATTGAAAACACGAGCATCACTTGCAATCTTGATAGTCTGGAACGTCGAAGAACGGTTGGAGATTTGTCTCTCTTTTAGATACTTCCACAGGAAGTGTTCAGGTGACTTGGCACATTTGATTCCACCAGGAACGGTAAATATCAGAAATACGCGACGTACTGTGGCTGCTCATCGTTTTGGAATTCACTTCAGTATACCCCAAATTCACTGTTCAAGAACTCTTCCATTTGGAGAACTCCTTTTATGTGAAATAAACTTTCTAGGAACGTTTTTCTAAATGGATTTCATCCCCAGCGATTAAAATCCAATGTAAGTCACTACGTTTGCACAGGCACCGCTTTAAGAGTGCTTGTGTTTTATTTTCAAAAAAATATTGAACACAATTCCATGAAAAACTCTTTGTGATTTTTTCGTTCTTTCGCAATTCACGTATTCTGACTTTATATATGGGTCTTGCCTTGATAATGCCTAAATTTTTTTCTTCAAAAGGTACGAAATTTTTGTTTTCGTTTTATATACAGTCTTCGACGCTTTGAGAATGTTTCTGAGAATCGTTCTGAGCTGAATTGGCTCACTATGGAAGACACTAGAAAACTTAATGTGTATGTTTATTTACAATTCGTAACTAAACGTATTATAACTTTGTTGGAAATGAAAATAAGTTGCTTTCAAGATCTGAAACGCATCGTGTTCATACCAGGTACAAAGATAATTTCACCACAGTGTCCCACAGGACAGCTTTGTTTCGAAGGGGTTTCACTTATAACGCTGTTAAACTATTCAATTCTTTTTTTTCTGATTGATTTGGCCGTTACTTGATGAAGATCCATAGTAATTTCTTAACTACACCTCACGATATAATCTTCACAAGCTATTATTTTCTTCTAGAAGATGAACTGAATATGTTGAATTTGTTTTCTTATTTACATAGCTCGAATGATGTTCCTGGATTCGATTCCTGAAAGCTCTGCCAGTTTATCACAAACCATCCTATACGGAGATTACAATACATTACGATTGTAACCATCCTTATCAACATAAAGAAGCAGCTTATAATAGCACAATTCGCAGATTAGTCAATGTTCTTCTTTCAATAGATAATTTCAATAAAGAACTTAATATCATCAAGCAAATTGCGGTTGACAATGGGTATAAAGCCGAATTAATGAACAAAATACTTTAAGAAAGTCTACGAAAAAGCGATTGGAGACGTTTTCCCTATTGATAACGTAGATAATCAAAATTATAGAGCTTCAACGTATTTTGGATTAACAACGGAAAAAGTGGCTTCATTTTTGAGAAAACGAGATATTGAAATTGAATATAGAACAAGTAATATTGAAACAACGATAAAAATAAAATAAAAACAACAATAAAAATTAATTGGCGCTCCGGGGCGAGTTCATTGATTCCAGTGGCGCATTTGCTTTTTCAGCTGCAGGAAAACCCGGAAAAACCTGCAGCACCACATCATCTGAAGATCTTGATTCAACAATATCCTCTCTCTCATAAAACAAAATGTAGGGTGTCTCCAGAGGCTCCAATAAATTCAATGCATCGCCAGAACACTTCGTGACACGACTATCGTCAAACTTAAACCAGTCCGTGTCTTCTTTGACCAAGTAATACGTTAAGGAAGTTAGTTAAAAATAATAAAGACAAAACATCCACATTAGAGTAATCAGGTGTATATTAATTGAAGTGTGGAACGTGTCCATAGATAAATATTGGTCAAACTGGCAGAACATTTAGGAATCGAATCCAGGACCATCATATGAGTTATGTAAGTTCCACATTTTCAAATCATCTTCTGGAATTGAATCATATTTAACGAAGAGTTCCAAATTTTGCACATAGAAAATAAAGGTTTGAAACTGGATTTGAATAGATCACTATAATTGAACGTGTTTTTTAAAAAAATGAGAAAAATTATCATTGATAAAGATGTGAGATAATATGCTTCAGGTGATTATAATTGAAGTTGTCCTTTAGGTAGAGGTTTAGGTATTTTTTTGGAGTTAGTCTCAGTTATGGTTACCTGAAGTTCATAAATATCAGTGTAAGAGACAACTTGAAGTGTTCAAATTACTTGATAAAGTTATTATGTTAGCGAAACATGTTGTGATATATATTTTACAAATACAGTTTGTGGATATCAAATCGTGAGGTGTGGTTTAGAAAGTCTATTCATTTCTAACCCAGCTCATGTCAAGAAAATGAGCTCAAGGCATTGAGGCATTCAAGAAATATATGAGGGAAGATATTTGTCATTACTTTGCACCTATGGTCATGCTCTTGTGGTCAGTGACATTTCAATTTTGGACATTTCCTTTTCTTTTCATTCTATATGTGTTGAAGCGTTTTCTAGTTTCTTTTCACTACTGTTCGTTTCTATTGTGCTTTCATTAATGGCTGGTCATTAGAGGGTCAGATGAAAGAGTAGCCATTGGTTAAATCTCGCCTTCTATTGATCAAATAAGAGGGTTGAATCATCATGATATGATTTATATACCTGATTTTTCTTCAATAAAGACGATTATCATTATTATCTTCATTATCTCTCATTCCGAGGTGAAACCCTAATATTTCTGATGTATAAGGTTCATCATCGACTAGATAAAAAATATTCCTTAGGGGAAATTGTTATTGTTTCTACGAAACATTTAGGATGTCTCCAAAAATAGTTTGATGAATCAAAGAGATCTTTCATACTGACCATCGCGAAGTTTCAACGTATTACACGAAGCGAAGCACACTGTATGAGTATTATACTTGAATGTATGTATGTAAGGGAAATATACTAACCTATGAACAAAAAGAAAATGAGCAAGCCCAACTCGCGCATACTGGCTTTCAGAGTACGCCCGAGGATTTGTAGTCCTTTGCTGTGCCGACTCAGTTTGAAGATTCGGAAGACTCGCACAAGCCGGATAACGCGAAGAATGGCCAGCGACATGGCCTGGTTGGTGCTCTTGTCTTGCGGACTGACGGGAGCTCGCGGCAGATTTAGAGTATCTTCTTCCTCGGCCACAACCGTGGCCAGGGTTATAAAATACGGAATGATTGCGATGATATCGATAAAGTTCATGACGTCACGAAAAAAATGTAACTTGTTGGGGCATGCCAGGAAGCGCACGGATAACTCGAACGAAAACCAGATGATGCAGATGGTCTCGATGAGGAAGAAGGGGTCCGTGATGTCGGGCACCTCGTCCTCTTCTATCTTGGTGCCGTTGGTGGTGGTGTTGAACACTTTGTAGTGCTTGAACTCGGGCAGCGTCTCCAAGCAGAAGATGACGATGGACAGGAGGATGACGAAGACCGAGATGATGGCGACCACGCGCGCAGCTTGAGATGACTCCGGGTACTCAAAGAGCAGCCAGACGTTGCGCTGGAACTCGTGCGATGGAAGCGGCTTCTCCTCCTCCTTGATGAAGCCCTCGTCCTCGCGGAACTTGTTGATGGCCAGCTCGCCCAGCTCGTAGAACTTGATCTCTTCGGAGAAGACGTCGAGCGGCACGTTGACGGGCCTGCGCAGCCGCCCCCCGCTCTGGTAGTAGTACAGGATGGCGTCGAAGGAGGGGCGGTTTCTGTCGAAGAAGTACTCATTGCGCAGAGGGTCGAAGTAGCGGATGCGGCGCGCCGGGTCGCCCAGCAAGGTGTCGGGGAATTGGTTGAGCGTCCGCAGCTGGGTTTCGAACCGGAGACCACTGACCTGGAAAGATATATATTTATAGTCATACAATAAAAACATTAATGGTAGAGGAATCAACCCAAATGATGTTTTGATTCGGAGTTACTTCAATTTGACCTTAGATTAGGTCAGCAATTTTTTCGGACTGAGACTTTTTTACGTTATCAGTAAGCATCTTTCCAGTTTTTGGCTTTCTAGTACTCCATCTTGATACAAAAAAAGGATGAGGGAATCTCCCAAAGAAAGGAAGGAAGTAATCAATTTGAAAATAAGTATCTCTATACATGGATGTGTAGATCATGCAAGGAAGCAACTTCCAGACACAAACTGGAGAAACCCCCTCCTGAAACAGCTACTTTCATATAAACATTGAATTACACGAAAGAAAAAATTCTTTCGAAACAAATACTTCTATATGAACACTGAATTATACAGAAGATACTTTTCTCTACTCAGTTTGTATTTCAAACATTCGTTGTGGAATAAATATCAGATATTATTCATATGAGTTCTACTTTAAGTGAATGGTATCAAAATCAAAATCAAAAAATCTTTATTTCCGTAGACCTAGGGAAGGCATGGAAAAATTCACATAACTCAGTACATTTACAATGAGGTCACAATCATGAAACAACATAATTATATGACATATTATATAACATTAAACCATAAAAGGGATTCAAAAATTAAAATTTAAAATTCCAAATCAGACTGAAAAAATTCATCAAGCGAATAAAATACCTTTTCACATAATAGTTTCCTAACTTTCTGTTTGAAGAGCTTTACACTAGTTATTTTTTTAATGGATATTGGGAGCTTGTTGAACAGTTTTATTGACATGATATGAGGTCCATTAGTCACCTTGGCTAACTTATGACTAGGAATTAAAATGTTATAGTTTTTTCTCAAGGTGAAGCCCGAAAGAAGACATGTATCATCTCTGTTCTGAAACTTGGAGCAATTTGATTTAACGTAGATTACGCAATTAAAAATATACATGCAAGTAACAGTTAATATATTCAACTTTGCAAATAGTGGTTTACAGGAATCGAGTGGCTTTTCAAAACAAATTGTTCTAATAATCTTTTTCTGGAAAATTAATAAGTCACTGATTCTATTGCAGTTGCCAAAAAAAATAATACAGTAATTGAGGGCAGAGTAAACATATGCATAATAGTAACTTTTAAGAATTTCAATAGACACAAAATTACGCAGATTCCTTATAACGAAACAATGTGTCGCTAATTTCTTCAGTATGAAATCAACATGATGATTCCAATTGAGTTGGGAATCAATAAAAACTCCTAAAAATTTTTTATAGTTTACCTGTTCAATACTTTTAATCTCAGACCTAACCTACACTACAATTAGTTTCCTGAATTGTAAAGAGAATGGTGTTGGTTTTAAGATTATTTAGAATCAAGCCATTCTTAGAACAATAATTTTGCATGTTGGATACAGCATCATTTGCTCTTACTGACAATGTTTCACATTCTGAACCACTGACAGTAAAAGATGTGTCATCAGCAAATTGTATAGAGCACTGTGGATGATTAATTTTTGAAAGGTCATTAACGAATAAAATGAATAGTGTAGGCCCCAAAACACTACCTTGGGGCACACCTGTAACAACGTTTCGAGATTCAGAGAAAAATGACCCAGTCTGAAGCCAAACTTCAATAACCTGTGTACGACTTACATGGAACACTGTCATCTTCACTGGTATACATCGATGTTTTGCCGTAAGACACTTGCCCTAAGACTTTTCAGTACCAAATTGGATAACATTATAGAAAATACACACACTTCATTCATGAATTACGATTTTTAATGTCACGGAATAAGCTTGATCTGCTTATGTCATCGATGACATCGTAATGCCATTCATATAATATATAATGAATATACTTATTAGAATGAATCAATCGAAGAATTTCATATAAAAGTGTATACTTATAAATTCTAATTGCAAAGCGCTTTCGACTTTCGTCATCATCAGTGCTCACCTGAAAGTAAGTAATTTAATTGAAAAGAAAGTTTTTTGTGAAAATTAAGTTTTTTCAATTTTGAGGTTGTGAATTCAGGAAAATTGTTGATGTTTACTTACTCGTCAGGCAACAGGAAGTATCGAAAAACGAGAGGCATAGTACAATTGTAAGATGTGATTTGTATAAAACTAATTAGCCTAATAACCAACGAAATACAGGGTGTAACATAAGTACGATAAAATCTGACGTAAGTGACGTATTCCTCAGACAATTTGAAAAAAAGTCTATATGAACTTGTGTCCGAAAATGGTTCGTTTCGGAGATACGGGGTGTTGAAATTGAATTTTTTTGCTCGCTTTTTGAAAATAGCTCTTGCAAAAAATGAGTTATTTGCACGAAATTTTGTACCCAGGGTTTTTTTGACATGGGAAATCATGATTTCCTAATAATTTTCATGTAACATCTAGAGGGCGCAGCGTACTGTCATTATTTATTTCAAATCGCCCTAACTTCTTTATCAGTAAACTTTTGGTACTTTTCATGAAAAAACCTAATTTCCACAACTTTTCCTAGTAAAAAAGGTACACCTCCTCAAATAGAAAGTGCTACATTTCGCAGTTTGTAAAATAAAACAATTCGTAGAAGTACCATATTATTTATTACGAAAATGAATATATAAAAATTGAACGAAACAACTATTACAACAACTGTTCAAAGTGACGGACCGCAACAGTAATACAAGCTTCTGCTCTCCTCGTCAAAGAATTCCACACCCGTTGAAAAATGCCCGGAGTGTTTCTTATCGTTTCGCAGCAAGCTATGATGCGATCCCTCAACATTTTCTCGTTTTCAATGGAGCTAACATAAACTAGTGATTTTAGGTGTCCCCAAAAGTAAAAATCGACGCGATTGAGGTCCGGTGACCTCGGGGCCAAGTGCTCAGCGCCTCCTCTTCCTATCCATCGTTGGGGATGAGCTACGTCTAAAAAATTTCTTGCTATCACACTAAAATGAGCAGGAGCTCCATTGTGCATAAGCCAAGAGTGATTTCGGAAGCCAATGGGAATATCCTCCATGAGTTGGAGAAGCTTGTGTTCCAAAAAATGTTGGTAAGCATCTCCATTCAAATGTAAGGGGAGAAAATAAGGCCCAATTGAAAAATCCTCAATTATGCCTACCCCTACATTAAAAGAGAATCTGTTTTGGAAATGAGTTTGCGTTATCGCATGTGGTTTATCTTCCGCCCAGATGTGGTTGTTATGGAAGTTCATGATACTATTTCTTGAAAAATTAGCCTCATCTGTGAAGAGGATTTTTGATAAAATTTGCGGATGTTGTTCGACTTTTCTTTGAAGCCATTGAGCAAATTCGATACGTGGTTGGAAATCACGTAGCATAAGTGCTTGGATACGCTGAATATGATAAGGATATAATTGCTGTTCCTTTAAAGTTCTGTAAACTGTCATGTGACTCACATTTAAAGATTGACTAATTTTTCTTGTACTTGTCTCTGGATGTTCACTAATTTCTTCGAGAACCGCCTCCTCCATTTCTACAGTTCTGGTAGTCCGTGGCCGTCCTACTGCAGAATTTGTTTCAAAGCTTCCAGATTCAGAAAGTCGCCGAAAAGATTCGCAAATGTCGCTGCACAAGAAGTCACGCGTTGGAGATACCTTTCCTAATAGATGCGTTTGGCCTCGCTTGAATTTCCGTTAGCTAAGCCGTATGCAAAAACCATATCAGCCATTTCAGCATTCGTAAAGTCGGGTATGGTACCAAAAAATTACTTTATGAACTCTGAACTGTGAATTTGTTAAATAATATTTGAAAATGTGACAGCGAACTTCTATTTTTATAAATAAACTTTCATAGCTTACTCGATTCAAATAACTTACTTTGCAAGCGGAGAGTGACAAAAATTATTGAAATAAAATTAAGTAATATGCATCGATATAGAAAATTGTAAATATCTCGAAAACGATCATCTCCAGCGTTGTTGAGGAGGTGTACCTTTTTTTACTGGGAATAGGTGTGTGAATTGTGTTTTTTCATGAAAAGTACCAAAAGTTCACTGTGAAAAAAAGTTAGGGCAATTTGAAATGAATAATGACAGCGTACACAGCGCCCTCTTACATGAAAATTAATATGAAATTATGATTTCCCACGTCAAAAAATCCCCGGGTACCGAATTTCGTGCAAATTACTTATTTTCCGCAAAAATTTATTTTCAAAAAGCGAATAAAAAAATTAATTTCAACACCACGTATCTCTGAAACGAAGCATTTTTGGACACAAGTTCATATAGACTTTTTTCCTTAAAATTGTCTCACGAATTGTCACGGCCTACTAGCCTGAATTCTGTTTTCTTCGAATATAAAGACTCTTATTGTTCGTGTGTGGAGTTAGGCGACGCGACGATGTTCCGGTATCATGCAAAAGTGTGACAGCATCTTCCGGTTCACACATCCTGCATAAAGGTGTGTCCATTAGCCCCATAATATGGAGGTATTTCCTTAGTTGACAGTAGCTAGTCAGAAATCCTACTGTTAGTAGCTTTTTCATTCCCTTCCATCTCTTTAGGGATTGAGCATGGGTGTGATGTTTGGCTAGTTATGCAATTGTCGAAGTCATCAGGCCATAGGTGGATCCTTAAGTTCCCCAGCCGCTTTCTTGGATGAAGAGTCGGCAATGCGATTATCGTCACTCCAGTCGTGCCCTTTAACCCACCTCAGGATAATGTTTTTATCTACCGGCTTCGGCTAAATCTTGGTGGCACTCTAGTACTAGCCCGGAGGTAACACGTTGTCTGTTCAAGGATTAATGAGGTAATTGAAAGTCATATGATAATCAAAATCAGCAAACATCAATATAGTGCAGGTTAACGAGTTGCACAAATCATTCATGAATAATAAGAACAATGACGGGCTAAGACTAGATCCTTGCGGGACACCGCTAGTGGCTAAGTACATGTTTGAAAAAAAAACATGATAGTAAACATATTGATTGCTTCCGTTAATATTCTAAAAGTTGACAATACATTTTATTGAAATCCGTAAATTGAACCCCTGCTATAATTGTTCGCTGGTGGTGGTGGTGGTGGTGGTGCCAGGACTACTAGCTGGTGGTGCCGATAAAAATCTACAAGCTGTTCGGTGAATGAACTGAATTTTTTTCCACCATTTAAGATGATTTTCATCTATATTCACCCTTTTTTTACTAAAGTAAGTAAACAATTGGTTTTTGAGCACAGCTTCACGGCCACCATTTTACTGTGTTTCTCAATTTTCATCTTCGCTTGACAAATCCAATATCGTTCTTCAAGCTTGGCTTTCTGACCAAGCCAGACAACCCTGGTCCTAGTTATTTGGTATTTTTTTTCGGAGGAATCTATCACTATTTGAAACCTAATATCCGGGTTTTTGGCCGTGGTTTGCATGTTTTTATGTCTGACGTTTCTTCTACTACTACGGTAGATATTATCAAAGGCGGTAACTGTCGCAGTGCAACAAATCGGGAGTAATAACTTGAACGCCGCCACATCGCCTTTTATAATGTCTACCGCAGTAGTAGAGGAAAGGTCAGGTATAAAAACCTGAAAACTACGGCCAGAAAAACCGGAAAATAGCTTCCACACAGTTATATCCGGCTGTGAAAGTTTACATTTTTTGATCAATAGATATACTTATACCAAAGGATTATAATTATAATAATAATGAAAATTGTTACTCACATTTATCACAACCCTCTCACAAAAATCGTGGTCATGCGGGATGGGCTCGAAGTGGGCTACCCCAGTAAATTGGGTGTGGGGGGGTGTGCCCGTCCTCGTCTTGGCTGCTGAGTTTGGGCAGCGACCTGCGAATAAGAAGTATATCCCTATAGTTTTTGAAATCAACAAAAATAGTAATCCTTATGACCCAAAGTACAAATTTTCCACCCCTCGAAATACAAATCAATTATCAATCTTTTGATTGAAGAGACCAAAATACGGACTGATAGGCCGTGATCATATGAAGTACCGAACGTTTGTTTCATCTGCTACTGCGGCAAACATCATCACTGGGGTGTAAGAGGGCGGAGGTTATTTTTCAAAGTGTCAACAACGACTGACCGAGACATCGATGTATATATAACCTTCCTCCTCAAAGCCTCGGTAGATAACAACATTATCCTCAACGTGCTACCAACGTGCTAGTGCTACCAAGATTTAGCCAAAGCCTCGGTAGATAATAACATTACTTTGAGGTGGGTTAAAGGGCACGACAGGAGTAAAGGTAATCGCATTGCCGACTCTTTAGCCAAAGAAGCGGCTGGACTGAGAACTTTAGGACCCAGTGGCACCTTCGGACTGATGACTTCGACAATTGCGGAACTATCCAAACGTCACACCCATGCTCAATCCCTAAAGAGATGGGATGAGATTAAAGGATGCAATCTTGCAAGGATCACCAGGATCACCTTGGGCGACCCTGGGAAGCTGGCGCTGAAGAAATATCTGGCGATGACCAGGAAAAATATACGCTTAGTAGTAGGATTTCTGACTGGCCACTGTCAACTAAGGAAACACCTCCATAATATGGGCTAGTGGACACACCTCTATGCAGGATGTGTGAACAGAAAGATAAAACTGTCAGGCATGTCCTTTGCGAGTGTCCGGAGTTATCGTTAATAAGAGAGTGTGTGTTCGGCGAGTTTTGGCCTACACCTGCCGATATAAAAGAGATGTCTCCTCGAGACCTGCCCACCTTCCTGGAGAAGACACGATGGACAATGACCTAGGAGGACAACTCCTCGGGAGGATGTACAATGGGTCACATGTGTCCTAAGTGCTGTGGGCCTACACTCACTCTCCCTACTTTACAGATACAGAACCTTCCTCCTCGCAGTGAACGCACATACCACCGATGATGTCTGCCACAGAAGTATACGAAACGTTGGGTAGTTTGGGCCCATTCGACCTCGGCTTACCAGTCAGGATTCAATTATCTTCGATCATGACTCTGGCCGTGGAAGCCTATGTTCTAATTTACTTTTTGGTAGAATTTTTCTATATTTTCGGGTTATCATTCACTTTGGCCCTATATGACCGATTTCATTGATGTTTATATTTTTGATTCAATCACACAAAAATGAGACAAAAAGTCTCTCATGACAATCCCTGCTAACAAGCATTAATGGAGTCATAGGGATTTTGAGAATACATGTTGTGTGTGGAAGAAAATGAGGTGGATGTTAAGGTTTAGCTCAAATTAGGTTAGGTTCAGTTGGAATTCAAGTTAGATTCAGTTTGGGACCCCACTCTGAGCAACTGTTGTGAGGATATTTGAGATGTACGTGAGACAAGTTTAGGTTTGAGTAGAATTCATCTCAGGTTGAATTAGGTGTACTTTTCAGAACATGTTTCGTTCCCACAACTTTTCCCACGGACTCTTTTGATGAAATTTATATTTTTGAGTTTCCCAAACAGAAATAGGACAATCGCGGATTATGAACATTGGCGAGTTTCAAGGTTACATGCAGAAAATGTCAACTGTGAAATTAAATGGATGAGAGTTTGGGTTAAGTTACTGTAGATTAGGTTAAGTTAGGTTAGGTTACGTTAGGTTTGAGTTTGGTTCATCTTAGCGACAGCTTTCAAGCAGTGTAAGAGCAACGTTGAGTTGGGTTAGTTTGAATTCAACTAAGGTTAGGTTAGGTTTTTTTCTCAGTTTTTCGTCCTCACAACTTCATTTAGACGAGAAAATTTTTCCATATACCTTGCACTGGAATTTTTTTGTAACTTTTTCAGTCTGAAATCGGTCGTGGAGGTAAAAGTGAACATCAGGTATTATTTTCCCAAGGTATTTTTGGTGAGACATCTATTTGTAGTGACATAAAATTTGTTCATCCACAATGCATGTTTTCAATTTGTGATAGATTCAGAGAGTCGGAGGTTTTATAGCATTTTGATCAGAAGGAAATTAGGGAGAAAGGGTCCAAGTAGAGTAGCAGAAGATTCAGACGTATTTTCACAAAAATTTGTTATTTATAGACCATCAGCACACACTTTTCTACTAATATGATCAGCTTCGCTTTTCTAGCCACCTACAGAGAATCACGTCTTTTTGAAGTCCCAACCTTTCGATAGTGAGTCGGGAACATAACCAATGCGAAAACTTAGCAAACTTTTTCTCAAAGGTCCTTATGCTTGCTTATTGTAGACGTATACGCAAAATATTTCCCATGTATGACAATTTAAGAGAATGATAGAAACGATAAGCATCCATTGAGACGCTTTAAAAGTAGTTATTACGTCAATAGGCTTTATAATTCGGCTGTATTGGCTTGTTCTGGAGTGTGAATATTTATTAGGTACTTTGACGAGCTTCGAAATATGAAAAAACTGCGTGGTGCAAAAAATTCAGCGGGTTGTAATGATTGATTTTTCTGCTGGTATCTTTTTGGCAACACTGTTTTGACAGATCACGCGTGAATCTTGTCTTGTGTCATTGTCAAACTTGTTCAGTTTAGTCTATAATTTAACCATGAATCGACTTACGAATGAACAACGCTTGCAAATTATTGAAGTTTATTATCAAAATTCATGCTCGGTGAAGAAAATGCATCGTGCACTTCTTCCAATTTATGGGAAGTTTCGTCGCCCTACTGAGGGAGCTATTCGGAAGCTTGTGACTGAATTTCGAACTCAGTTTACATTTTTGGACATTAAACCACCAACACGCATAGGTAGAGTGAGGACCGAAAAAAATTTCGCGGATGTATCCGCCAGTGTTCGTCATAACCGTGAAATGTCGATTCGCCGCCGTTCGCAGCAATTGGGCCTTACTTCTCTAGGTGGAAAATTTTGCGAAAGGATTTGGGTGTAAAACCTTATAAGATACAGCTGGTGCAAAAATTGAAGCCCCACGACCTCCCACAACGTCTAACATTTGGTGAATGGGCACTGGCAAAGTTGGAGGAAGATCCATATTTCCATCGAAAAATTGTGTTTAGCGACAAGGCTCATTTCTGGTTGAGAGGATACATTAAAAAGCAAAATTGCCGCATCTGCAGTGAAGACCAACCACAAGTATTGCAAAAGCAACCAATGCGTGTCGAAAAAGTCACTGTTTGGTGTGGATTATGGGTCGGTGACATCATCGGGCCGTACTTTTTCAAAACCGACAATGGCATGAACGTTACTGTGAATGGAGAGCGAGAGATGCTGTAAATGGCCCCAAATGGAGGAATCGAGAGGATTGAGATTCGGAGATCGAGCGGGCCAGTTCTGTGGTCCTCCTCTGCTTTGCATATGTTTCAGTTAAATGCTGACGTGCTACTTGACTAAAATGGGCGGGAGTCCCATCATGCATGGAAAACATATCCCTTCTGACGCTCAAAGGAACTTCCTCCAGCAGTACTGGATGCACTTCTCTCAAAAATTGAACATATACCTCAACATTTAATCGAGGAGGTAGAAAATGAGGCCCAATTAAATCATCCCCAATAACTCCGAGCCACACGTTAAGAGAAAACTGTTCTTGATGGTTAGTTTCGACAATAGCGTGAGGGTTTTCATCAGCCCATATGTCGTAATTATGAAAATTAATAATCTTGTCCCGAGAAAAACTACATTCGTCTGTGAATTTTATCGTCTTCAGAAAGTCACAATTTCTTCGAATCATTTCCAGCATCCAATTACAAAATTCAAGTCGGTTCGGTGGTAACAGTGCCTGTACTCGTTGCAGATGGTAAGGGTATAAGAGTTGTTCCTTTAAAATTCGAAATACCGTCATATGATCAACATTCAGCTGGAAAGCAATGTTTCTAGTACCGGTAGTAGGTTGTTCTTCAATCAAATTAAGTATTGCTTCCTCAAGCTGTGGTGTTCGTACTTCTCGATGGCGACCACATTCCTGCGTTCTTTTGTCGAATGAACCATGTTGTCGTAATCGTTGATGAAGTCGAGCAAATATTATATGTGAAGGATGCTGCCGTTGAGGATACATTTCAGCATATCTTCCAGAAGCTTCTGACCCATTCCCCTGCGACAGACCGTGAACGTAATGCATATCAGCCATTTCTTCACATTTGTATGCCATATTAATAACAAATGAATTATTAAAGTAACAAATTAAGAACAGAACAACAACACACAATTAGTATTATTTCAATTTCGAAAATTCACAAACTGACAGCTTCATACCAATTTAATTGTTACTATTTGTAATAGCGACCTAATACTAGATAGATTAGTTTCGTATTTTCGCATTTATGACGATGTATCTCTGTAGTTCTGGTTCATTTTGGACAAAAAACCAAGAGACATTGTATGTTTAGAATGAAATAGGCTATCGGATATAAATTTTTAAATGGTAAACAAATAATGAGACAAAAAGTTACATTGGAAATAAATTTTAGGGGTTGCGTTTTCCACCCCTCACAACCATTGGTTGAACCAAATGAATTACTGGTTAAGTGTCTTATTGGTAGAACAAAACGTCAGGTTAATTTCAATATTGTAACTTTTTCAGTGCTTGTGAAAAAAATTGTTATACAAATTTTATGTACACCCTTTAAGGAACTGTATCTTAACAAGGCATCCTCCAATGAAGTTTTTTTATATGAAAGATCCTATCTTTTTTTCGATGAGGAATCACCTCCTTGAATGTTTTACACTTATTTAGTTACACTCTGTATACTCTGTCTTAGCATTTTTTTATTATATTATATATTTAATTCATATATGCTCTGTAATATAGCATTTCCCGTAACTGGGCACTTCTGTTGGAAAAAAATGGCTTTGTTTTTCTATAATTCTGTAGGACCTTTACATCTCTCTAAAAACCTGATGCAGACAGAAATCTCCACAGGTGACAACAATTCACCAACAAGCAATATCTCCCTTCAAATGCAAATAAACCACCTCCGTGCTGTCGTGATATCTATTTCAACCGTGCTCTCGTATCCGATGAAACCAATAATAGCAAACTTGCCTATAAAAACAATCACTTGAAGCACTTAAACTTCTCGAACGCAACGTTACAGTTTATTTCGGTTTCAACCTTGTTTGTTGAAGTTAACGTAAGTTAGTATTTAGGCACGTCATCTATCTGAAGATGGATTATTTTTTGTTGCCGATCATTCGCGTTTTCGGAAGTGTCTATCTAGCCGAGGGGACTGGCTGTTAGTTTTGATTGATTGTCTACGACATCGTCTCACACTGCAATTCAGGAACTAAACTTAAAAAAAAAAGTGGATTCGATAATTGATAATAATTTTTTGATAGCACGACAACGAAGAAGACGTGATTTTACTTTAAATTTCATTCGATATATTCAATCAGTGGCGGCGCAAGACCTTAATTTAATGTGAGCAAGGTACATTTCGCGAGGCCCTCTGATGGTACAAGAAGAAGGGTTCATGGAATAAAAAAGAAACATGTTTTTAAAAAATGTTTCATTCTTTAACAAACACTTATCAGAATTAATACTTATGTACTTTTTGAAACATTGAACAACAAAATGAAAAATAAGAAAAGCAACCTGGCTGTATGGTATTATCAATTGAAGAAATGAAAATTTTTTTTTAGCCGGACCAGACTCTCATTTTCTCCCTTTATCTGTTAAGTTATTATGAAGAATGCACCAATATCAAATCCTCAACCTGTAAAAAAATTAAGATAACATTTGTCGGTACTTGCTTCTTTCCTTGAGTATAATTAACTTATTAGAAGTGGACTGTAGTTACCGACCGAAACTGGTTTTTGCGACCGAAACCGAAAACGAATTCCTGCAACGGTCTCAGTTTCGGCCGAAACCGAAACTTCCTTACAAGGATTATGTTTTGATGGAAAAATAAAGAAAACGTTATTATAATCAGTCAGTCTTTATTTTTGTATCTTTAAATCACAACGTTATGCACTCTTCGACGTTTTTACTTACTGATAATCAACATAAAAACCCTTATCCAAAGAAAAAATATTAATTGCACCTTAAAAATAGTTAAAATAGGTGAGGTGTTCATTTGAGTAGGTGTAGATTCTTCTTTTGAATATTATTGATGGGTTTTCAAAAATATTAAACATAAAATTACTTATTTGAGTTAATACCTAATATCACAATAGACACGACATGATTAGGTACGTGGAAGCGTGCCTAATCATGTCGTGATTTTATAAGATGAACATCTAAAGATTTTGGTAATCCTGTATCACATCGCGTCTTGCGTTCAAAAGGTTTGTTTTTGACTATTTTACGTACAGTTGAAAAAATAATTTCGGTCAAATCTGATGTTGCTTGTAATAGTTTGTTTTCCTCGAAAGCAAATTCGAGATGTAGATTGTTATATACATTGAAACATACTCTTTGTATGACTCATGACTATATCAACAGATATAGTCATGAGAATATTTTTTTTATGATTTCAGCAATGCAGTGCCGCAAGATGAAAAAAAAACAAATAGCGTGAATATTTTTAATGAAAATAACGGAATTACATTCACACAATTCAACTAACAATGAAGCTAAAAATTTTAATAAACGTAACTAATAACTAATTATTGAAATGTTTCGATTCAGTGCAACAATTAATTCTAACTCATATTCTAGTAGCCTCTACTAATCCACCACGTATTTCGATACATGTGTCGTAGCGCTTAGGAATGTTTCTGATTACGTTCCTTAGTTCTTGAGGGCTAATATCTGCACATACCTGTCGAATTCTTGCACAAAGTTCATTTCTATCCCTTGAGCGGTTTTTGTAAACCTTTGGTGTGAGAAGTCCCCAGAGAAAAAAGGCCAAAACTGTGAGGTCTGGAGATCTGGGTGGCCACTCTATAAACGGACTACCACGGCCTATCCATCGGTTTGGAAAATGTTCGTCAAGCCATTGCCCCACAGCTCTGGCATAATGAACTGAACACCCATCTAACTGGACAATTAAATTTGATCGTTCATTGATTGGCAGCTCGTGAATAGCATCCCAAAACTCTGTGTTTAAACATTCTAGAAACCTCTGCGCATTAATGTTTTCCTCAAAAATAAGGACCAATAATTCATTCGTTCAAAATCCCACACCAGACGTTGATTTTTTGGGAATACTGGCTTTTACAGTTTATAACCCAGTTAGTATTATCCGCTGTCCAATAGCGACAATTCTGTGATGACACTACTCCATTTGTAGTGAAAGTGGCTTCGTCGGTATATAAAATATTTTTTAGGAAATTTCCATTGTTTAAATATTTCCCTTGGGCCCATAAACAATATTCCAGGCGTCATGCTTCGTCGCCTTCTTGAAGTTTGTGTAAAAATTTTGGCTTGAAAGGTTTAATATTCTTCGCCTTGAGACATCTCCGAATAGTTTCACGTGGAATATTCAAATCTAAAGTGGTATTCCTTATACTGGCATTAGGATTTTTTCCGAAATAATCTAAAATGATTTGATCATTCCTGTTTCGTCTTTGTACATAATTACATTTTTAACATCATTTTTGATACTACACCAGTTTCATTGAATATTTTATTTATTTTATTTACCGTACCGCAGCGAATACGAGGACGATCTGGATGTCTCTCATTAAATACTCTACAAACCTCTAATAACACTTCTAACGTCATCTCCCGAAAGGCGTACAATTTCAATTTTCTCTCTCACGCTCAATCTTGCAGCCATGACACAAAATAATTCGAAGAACTGTAAACTGTAACTGAAAACTTGAATGTAATTCCGTTATTTTCTTCAAAAATATTTACGCTATTTGTTTTTTTTCATCTGGCGGCACTTTATTGTTGAAATAAAAAAAAATTCTCATGGCTATATCTGTTGATATAGGGTGTTTTTTGTGACTGTTAGCTGTGTGAGCTTTCGAATTTTTGAGTTGTCATAACTTTGTTAATAATGAATATTTTTTCATGAAATTTTGGTCACACCTGTTCAGAGTCACTCTGAATCCAGTGGCGTAGTGATTTCGTCAATAAAAAAATCGCTAATAAAAAATCCCGATTTGCGACTAAGAAAAAATATCGTAGTATGCCCTGAAACTTTAATGAACATTTCAAATTGTGTCCAAAGGTAGACCTTTTAGTACCTGACATTTCAAAAAAAATTTTTAAAATCGGTTTACGACTTCAAATTTTAGGGGGGTGTTTCCATTAAAACTGTTACACTGTACAAGATTCAATTTAGAATACAAAAGATATCTCTTTGTATTCAAAAAACACTTCAATGTAATATTGTCACTAAACAGTGTTTCGCTATACGATAGCTTCTTCAGGTGTGTCTATAGAAATACCTGAAAAAGATATTGTATAGTGAAACTCGTGTTGCGTTTTTGTAGGTTTTAGTGTTAATTTCACAACAAAGTGTTTCTTCAGTACGTAACAGATTTTCATAAAGTATCGGCCAATTCTATAGACATAAAAAAGCCATCAACAGCGTGAGACCTTCCATCAATTTCACAATGGAGAAGGAAATCCACAACGAATTGCTGTATACTGAAAACCCACTCATACGGGACAGTATCTGAACCACGAATCCAATCACCATCAATCGACTAAAAGAGGAATCATCAAAACTCTATTAGACCGTGCTTTTGGGCTTTGTAATACGAAGGACGGTCTCGAGAAGGAACTAGACATCATCAAAAATGATCTTCAACGGAATGGCTACTCCAAAGCGATGGTAGAAAAGACTTTGGCTAGAAGACAGCAGGAGCCTCGCAAAGAAGAGAAGCCGTCACAACCAGTGCTTGCACTTCCCTACATCAGAGGATTATCGGAGAGGATAAGAAGAATTGGTTCCAAGTACAACATCAGAACCTGCTTCAGATCCGGTAACACTATCCGTAGCAGGCCACCAAACGCGGACTGCAATTCCAAGAATTGCATTTACCGGATACCCTGTGAGTGCGGAAAATCCTATATTGGTGAAACTAAGAGGCCATTGAATGTTCGCATTGCCGAGCACAAGAAACACACACAGCGAGGGAAAACCAGCAAATCAGGAATAGCAGACCATGTTTGGACCCATCAACACAACATCGAGTGGTCCCAAACTGAGATCTTGCACAGAGAGGAACATTGGTTTAGGAGAAAATTCAAGCCAGCGTAGAAATACGCAACATATGGAAACCCATCATCAAGCGAAAAATGGCCAACTCCCGCCAAAACGGTCATCTTCCACGGAACCAGTGAAGCGGAACGACCTATAAATAGTCATCTCTCGGAGGAATCAGTCCAGTCATCATCCGAAGACGATTGTAGATACTAACAATCGAAACGTCGTGAACTGACGTGACTTGGAATCTCTCCACTTTTTATTTTTATTTTCTTTTCTTTATTTTTATTTATTCAAATGTTATATTTTTACTTGTATTTTTACTTTTACTTGTATGGAAGTCCGAACTAGTGAAATTCATCATGAAACATTGTCAATCACCTTCAAACAAACAATAAAAAAGCCAATTTGTATATTCAATACTCGATAAGTGAAAATGAACAAAGTTAAATTAAGCTCGTTGACTGAAGTGTAGTTTCAAGCGATAAAAATACCAGTTTGAAATATATTTACGAAAGAAATACATTATTGTATTAAACCATAACATAAACTCAAAACAAAACAGTGTTCTAATTTTAGACCAAACTATGATAATTCATATTTCAATAAGCTCAGCAGTGACAATTGGAATTGGTTGACAGTATATTTTCAGTGAGAAATTATGAATTATTGATTGAATAACTGAATTTTGTCGACAGCGGCTGAATATACGTTTAAATATACAGGTTGTTAGTGAATAAGTATGAGAAAATAATGGATTTTATCCGCAAAGGCTTCGTTTTCCTAGATACAGGTTGTTGAAGTTTGTCTTAAAAACTGACTATGTATTACTCTGTAACCGGTCAAAGTCTGCAAATGAAGTTTGGTGGGTGTTGAGAGGTAGTTATTGCTAATTTGTTAACATGCAATTGAGAATTTAATGTTCATCATTGGCGCGCATACGAGTCATGATCTCAATGTTTAAAAAAATGGTATGCCACTGAGATATTTCAAACTGAAAGTCATTTTTGAATTCTCCATTAATAATAATAATAATAATAAATGCTTTCATTGAAAGGTTACTCAGTACAGGAGATTTATTTATTCATTATCAAATATTTCACTTGTTGAAAGGTACAATGGAAAAAAAGATGAAAAAACATATCTTCCAATATTCAATAACAAGGAAAACGTCAGCTAAAAAAAAGATACTAATCTAACGAAACAAATGGCAGAATTCAACGTCTGCACATGATAAATCAAGGCAGAAATTTCTCTTCCATCCAACCAGTAAAAGATTACTTATATTGATACATATTATTTGCAATCGAACCTAATGAAAAAAAAATGAAAAAAAGGAGAGAAGCAAAAGAAAAACAAAGAAAAGCAGAATAGAGAGCCAAAACACGAATAAATGAAAATTTGATCTTTTATATGTGAAAAAACCATGTCACAAACATAATGATAAATTTGATGATATCTGCGTTTGTTTGAAGGTGATTGACAATGTTTTATGATGAATTTCACTAGTTCGGACTTCCATTGTCTACTATATAAAATGATTTGAAATCCCTAAAATAACTAAAAAAGAAGAATTGAAAATGAATAGCTGAAAATAACAATTATATTAACTAGAATAAACGTGAAATTTAATAATAGTGAAATAAAATACAAGTAAAAATAGAACAATTGAATGAATAAAAATGAAGAAATGGAAAAAGAAAATAAAAATTAAAAAGTGGAGAGATTCCAAGTCACGTTAGTTCACGACGTTTCGATTGTTAGTATCTACAATCGTCTTCGGGTGATGACTGGACTGATTCCTCCGAGAGATGACTATTTATAGGTCGTTCGAGTACTTTCACTTATTTCCGCTTTCCATTTTCCGCTTCACTGGTTCCGTGGGAGATGACCGTTTTGGCGGGAGTTGGCCATTTTCCGCTTGATGGGTTTCCATATGTTGCGTATTTCTACGCTGGCTTGGCTGAATACGTTGTTGGACAACATGTCATTTCAGCACTAAACAACATGTGTAAGAGTATAAAATTCACATACGAAGTAGAAAAAGAACGAAAGTTGCCGTTTTAAGATGTATTGGTCACAAGGAACGAACAGAACGAAATAGAATTTGACATTTACAGGAAAGACACGGCCACTTTCAGATACATTCCCAATGACTCGGATCATTGTCCACAACACAAAATGACAGCACTGCAATTTTTGGTACACAGGTTAATAACTTTTCCTTTAAAGAAAGATAAGTATGACAATGAAAAGAGAGTGATTCGGTATGTAGCCGAAGCAAACGGTTTTAACACAGATATAGTTGACAAGATAATTAGAAAATGCAAGTTTAGGGAAGAACTTCGTAAATCTTCGACTTTTCAAAAAGGGGAGAGTAATAACAAGTTTATAGTAATCCCATGTGAACCCCAATACACGAGAGGGCTTCAACAGATATTCGACAAAGTAAATATGAAAGTTGCATATAAAACTTCTCATAAATTGCAACAGCTTCTTAGTAATCCAAAAGATAGACTAGAAAACACAGAAAGGTCGGGGATTTACGAAATCAGTTGTCAAGATTGCAACAGCACATACATCGGCCAGAGCCGACGAGCGATTAAAACCCGCTTCAAGGAGCATTGTGCACACATGAAATACGGAAGGATAGAAAAATCCAGTGTCGCCCAACATGATCTAGACAAGGACCACATAATTGGTGAAAACAATCTGAAACTGATTAATCATGTGCATGACACCAGGCTACTCGATGCATGTGAGAGTCTAGAAATAGCAAAATGTAAAAACAGCATGAATGGCGATAAGAGACCAATCCTGTTTAGCCCGATTTTTAATCTTCTTTTAGGAAGAGAATAATTACCAAGAACATGCAGGTAGTTAATTACCGAGAAATTCCATATTGGACTTCAGGTATACAACCTCAGGTAACAAATTTTCTTCTCCTGAGGATGCTAACTTTGTTGGCGAAACGCGCGTCGAGTTCAAAAATATCAGTTTGGTGTTAGGGCAATTGATCTCGAAAAAAGTTATTCAACTTCCACACCAAAGGTTCCAATCTCATCGTTATTGATTTATAGCAATGGTTATATGTGAAGAGTTGAATTTTTTTATAAAGGTTGAATGTGGCATGATGAACATCTATCTGGACTTTGATTTAAGGGATTGTGTTTGTTCTATTAAGCTTTCAAAGTATGTCTAGATGTATTTTCTCATTACTTTTCTACTGAAACATTTATCATTATTATTGATAAATCAATTGAATTTTTTTCTATTCCTCCACATAGAACGGTAGCTATTGTGTAGAGAAACAGTGTTGTGTGAATGAATTTATTTATTCATGTGCATAGTTTGGGAGTTTTATGAAAAATAAAATTGGATTTTCCAATGAAAATCCTGCGAAATTCTCATGATTGAAAAATGATGAATGGCCTATGAATTCTTTGGAATGTTCATCATTACCCTCAACAATAACTCAAAAATCATCATTTTTCATTTCACGATTCAAGTTGAAATACTGGGCAAAAGTAAAATGCGTACCTTTCGACTCCTTCAGGTATAAACACAGTATGCAAAGCAAAATCACAACACCTTGTCATGTCTATCGATATATACGTATGACTGGGAAACAAAAAATGATTAACCTTTTTAATATACCAACGTGTGAGGAATAAATATTTGTAATGTACAGGGCGATGACCGCTTGATGGAACGGTGTCTTAGAATTTTCCTAGATAGTTGTACACGGACCAAAAATTTGCATATACGAGGTCTATTAAAAAAATATAGTGAATTTTCATTTTTCCGGAAAAATATTCATTTACTTATCAATTTCAATTTTGAATCTTTCGAATTAGGCCCCCTCAGATATGATACAATTGTTTCAGCGGGGTTTCAATCCAACAAACAGTTCTGATATACTCTTTTTTGTATGAATTTTGTATGTCGTTTTGCGACTCAATCGTCGCAAAACGACATCCTTTCATGGGTCTCTTGAATTTTGGAAACAGCAAAAAGTCGCCTAGGACCGAATCTGGTGAATACGGTGGCTGAGGCATGATAACGGTGTTGTTTTTGCTAAAAAAATTTCGAACAAGTAATAATGAGTGAGCAGCATTTCAAGTGTTTTTGAGCACTTGATGAAATTTTTACACAAAATTTGATGCAAGTTTTTTTGATAAATTTTTTTGGATAGCAGAAAATCGCCAAAAACGCAAAACACTTCTAACTTTCCTGCCTCTCAGCAACGAACTAAACATGCTGAATCTGAGAACAAAAGTTCGAGTACCAACATAAAAAAATTGCTAATCGAATATACTTAGCCCGCGAAATTTGAACTTTCACTTGATTTTTTTAACAGGCCTCGTATGTTTCTCAAATGTTTTTAATGTACCCTTAAGCATATAAGATAAATATTTTGATCATTTCATGATCCAATATACAACGGAAAGTATACAGTTTTCTTACACTATATATTCCACTCTCTTCATATAATGCTTGAGTATTATAGAATTTATTCTTTTTGAACATAATTTTTATGAGTGAGTTTTGGATCATTTCTAAATTACGTAAGGAAGATTTGAATATTCCGCCCCATATTATTAGACAATACCGTAAAATGGACTCGGCCAGGGCATCATATACAGTAAGCAACATTTTTCTACTGACTATATTTCTGAGTTGATAAAATTTATAAGTGAGCTTACGTAATCTTTTTACCGTAGAGCCAATATGATCATTCCAACGAAGGCACTGATCCACTAGGACCCCTAAGATTTTATTGTATCAGTTTTTTCTTTGAAGGGTTAAGTGCAAGAGAGTCTATCATTTTGGCAAGTAAGTTTATGGATTTTAATCTCTGTAATAGTGGGCTGATCCTTCTTTGTGGAGGAGAATGTAATAAATTAAGTTTTTTTGACGTTAACACTCAATAAATTATTACTTAGCCAGTGGAAAATTATATTTATGCCTACCTCCGCCTTTCTATGAGCTTCTTTCCATGTGGTCCCGACAAAAGTTAATGCTGTATCATCCGCAAAAGAAGTTATATTACCTTCGAAGTCCCTCACTGAAGAAATATCATTTATGTATATTAGAAATGAGATAGGGCCAAGCACCGTTCCTTGAGGTACGCCCCTGGTTATTAATAGAGGTTCACTAATTGAATCATTTATTTTAACTCTCTGAATCCTATTAGACAAATAATCCTCAAAGATGTTTAATGCTACTCCTCTTATACCCGAATCATATAAACGCTGAAGAAGTATATTGTGATCCACCGTGTCAAAGGCCTTAGCTGAATCTAAAGAAACAGTGATAGTTTTGTCTTGATTTTGAAGAGAATTGTTAACTATATTAACTACTTCAAATATGGCTTTTTCAGTGGAATCTGATTTTATTACATAACGAATGATTGGAATACAAACTGAGTAGGGAAAAGTATCTTCTGTATAATTCAGTGCTCATATAAAAGTATTTGTTTCGAAAGAATTTTTTCTTTCGTGTTCATATGAAAGTAACTGTTTCAGGAGGACATTCTTCCAGTTTGTGTCTGAAAGTTACTTCTTTGCATGATCTACACATCCATGTCTAGAGTTACTTATTTTCAAATTGATTACTTCCTTCCTCTCTTTGGAAGATTCCCACATCTTTTTTTTGTGTCAAGATGGAGTAGTAGAAAGCCAAAAACCTTCTTTCCCACCCTCTGAAGTTTCGTACCGTAGTTAGGAAACACCATGTATAAGGACTTGCTTTCAACTGAACTTCTTGCTGAATTGGTAGTTGTTCGATTTTCAATAAGATCATTCTGATACTTGTTTCTGCTTGAAACACTTTCTAAATCAACCAACATTAATCAACGAACCCACGACTTTTCCAGACACGTATCGAAGAGGACTTGAGTAATATTTAACCTCACTTCTAGATCTGATATTGCGTGAATAATGCAGCCTTGAAGTTGACGGCGTTTCTTTTCAAAATCGCCCGGAGGATCTGAAAATGACTAATTATACCCGATGCGTTCTTTGATATCAGGTGGTAAATCACATTAGACAAACCGCTCGGCAATCAACCTGCTCTAATTAAATACATACAGGCAAATTCGTTTCGTTGATTGGATGTGCCGCAAGAAAACGAGATTTTCAGGAATTAGAAAGTAATTATGATTACAGAACGTTGATGAGAGGACGAAAATAAAAGGAGGTGTTGGATGTTTGCTGAAGAAGCGATAAAAGTAATCATGAAAACTGTATCGACGAAACATAAATACGTTTTTCTAAGGACAAAACACAAGCACTACAGGAAAATCCTCAAGGCGCTTTCAGTGCTGTGCCTGTGGGAAAGTAAAGATTCACATTGAATTTGAATCGTTGGAGATTGAAGCCATTTAGAAAAACATTCTTAGGAAGTTCATTCAACATAAACGCAGTTCTCCATGTGGAGAAGTTCTCAAACAGTAAAGTTCGAGGTGTACTGAGTTGAACCTCAAAACCATGACCAGTCACAGCCCGTCACGTGTTGGTGACACCATAGTCTGAGTAATTAAATACGATCTTATTTAAACAACTTGGGTGTAATGGATAGCTTTGAAATTGGTCTGTGATCCCAGGGAAAGAAATATTTGAATAGAACTAGCCGATACTTGATTTACACTTTATTTACACTTGATTTACTTATTTTATAGTTGAGAGAGCTATTGTATAGCGAAACACGTGTCGCGGTTTTTGGAAAACATCCATATTAACTCTCATTAATACTGTTTATTGTACGATTATCACTAAAGAGGTTTTTACAAAAACCGCGACACGTATTTCGCTATACAAAATTATTTCAGAACGTCCGTCCGATGTTTTATATAGGTCAAACTGGAAGAACGTTCAAAGCCCGCATAAAGGAACACAGAAATGGTTTTCAGAATGAAAAAATTAACTCCACATATGTCACTTATTCAATCACTGAGGGACATGAGTTTATTCATGAATTCAAACCTCTACATCTCCAGAAGAAAGGTTTAAAACTCAACCTGTTGAACAGTATGGAAATAAACAGATTTAAAAACTCTCAATATCTCATGAACAATCAAACTGAACTGAGTAATTCGCCATTATTGAATCTGTTTATTTCCAGGTAAGAGAAGTTAAGTATAATTAAGGTACTTGCGAAAATTTAATTCATTCATATAGTTGATGAATTCATACCTGACCTCTTCAGGTAGATTCATTGATTAGAAAGTAGGCATACGAGTGGGTAATAATGGGTGATATTTTAAGAGGTATAGGATTTGATTTTCAAAACAACACAAATAATTTGAAAAAATTGATGAAATCTTTATTGGAATCGACAGAACGATCAATATAATTTAATTTTAAAGGTGATTTCATGCAAATCCGCGGCTCCGCTTTAGATGACCCATGCGCAAGGTCCACTTTCGGCACACTCTATCTAACATATCGACCGATGTTTCATGTATGAATTCCTGAATATTGACTTCCAGAGCGTCAGTTGTTGCTGGTTTTTCCCTGTAGATATGAGCTTCAACATGACCCCACAAAAAATGATCACACGATCTAGGCTCCAATTGACGGGCCCCAAACGTGAGATAAATTGTTCACCGAAAGCGGCTCTTAATTGGGCCATTGTTTCGCATACCGTGTGGCATGTGGCACCGTCTTGTTGAAACCACATGTCAGGCATGTCCAATTCTTCCATTTTGGGCAACAAAAAGTCGTCAATCATCACTCGGTAACGTTCGCCATTCACAGTACCGTTCCGGCCATTGTCGTCTTTGAAGAAGTACGGCCCGATGATGCAACCGACCCATAGTCCACACCAAACAGTAACTTTTTCGTGATGCATCGGTAGCTCTTGCAATGCTTGTGGTTGGTTTCCACTCCAGATGCCGCAATTCTGCTTGTTAACGTATCCTTTCAACCAGAAATGAGCCTCGTCACTGAACACAATTTTTCGATAAAAATGTGGATCATCTTTCAACTTTGCCAGCGCCCATTCACCAAATGTTAGACGTTGTAGGAGGTCGTGTGGCTTCAGTTCTTGCACCAGCTGTATCTTGTAAGGTTTTACACCCAAATCCTTTCGCAAAATTTTCCACAGAGGACCAATTGCTGCGAACGGTGGCGAATCGACATTTCACGGTCATCACGAACACTGGCGGATACAGCCGCAATATTTCTTTCGGTCCTCACCTTACGTATGGGTGTTGGTGGTTTAATGTCCAATAATGTAAACTGGGTTCGAAATTTAGTCACAAGCTTCCGAATAGTTCCCTCAGTAGGCCGACGAAACTGCCCATAAATTGGAAGGAGTGCACGATGCACTTTCTTCATCGACAATGAATTTTCAAAATAAATTTCAATAATTTGCAAGCGTTGTTCATTCGTAAGTCGATTCATGATTAAATTATAGATCAAACTGAACAAGTTTGACAATGACAAATACACGATTCACGCGTCATCTGTCAAAAACAGTGTTACCAAGAAGATACCAGCAAAAAATCATTCATTATGTTAGACTATGACATAGTTGTAAGTTGGAAGCAACTTATTATTATACGCTTGAGAAAGCTATTGTGTAGCGAAACACGTGTCGCGGTTTTTGGAAAACCCTTCATAGTGAAAATAATACAATAAACTGTGTTAATGGGATGTATGAAATATTACTGGAGTTTTATTCCAACATCAAACCGTTATTTTCACCACCTCGACACGTGTTTCGATTACCAAGTGATCATCTTCAAGAGAAGGATTGAACTGTCCAGTATTTTTCTTGAAGATGATCACGTGGTGATCGAAACACGGGTCGAAGTGTTGAAAATAATGCTTTGGTTTTCCGATGAAACTTCAGTAATATTCATTACTACACCAAAGGTTCCAAACAGTGCATCAAGAGTACATTTTGGGGTAGTTCCTTCCTATCAGATTTGTATGAAGAAATCATGTAACATATCGTGTTGTAGTAATGAAGGATATGAACAGTTTGGATTGAGTTTGAGAAAAAAAGGTATGAATGTGAATAATAAATTAAAATAAGTTGAGAAGGGTAGATATAATTTTTGAAGGGATCAATTTTTGAGGAAGGAAGGTTACGACTTTCAATGGAAGTTTTCCATATTTTCTGTATAAAAATGGAAAAGTGGGAAACCGAAACCATTCTGCTCCATATATTAAATCATTATATTTCAATGATATCATTTGTCAATAGATGAATAAACACAGTTATTAGTTTCAGTAAATATTTTTGATTGAAGATTCAAAAGCACACACTGCAGGTGATGGAACGACCTGAACAATCCAAAAATCTTTTGTTTGTAGCTCGTTGGCCATACAAAGATAGGAAAGTATATTAAACCAGCCTATACAAGCTGTTTTGCATTTATAATGACCTGGAAAACAATGGTATTCGCGGAAAGGCGTATGAAAAGTTATATGAATGATCGTGAACAGAGGATCAGGATAGGTGATACAATGAGTAATTCGAAAAGTGTGGGCTTTGGAATACCTCAAGGAACTGTGCCAGGCCCCGTTCTGTTCACAATTCACTTGAACGAAGTGCTCCTTCTTGATACAAGAGGCGGACAACACTGCCATCCTATACACAGGATCTACATGGGAACAACTAAAGTTATGTGTAGAAGAAGATTTTCTAGCAATCAAAAGTTGGTTTCGACAGAACAATCTCACAATTAACTTCGATAAAACGAATTACTTACTATTCCCTTCGTTGAAAGAAACAGTAAGAAAGATGAGAGGTTCACTTTCTAAATTCGGATATCTTGAAAACCCTAGATTCTGCACTTGTTCAGTCTCAATTGTCGTACGGAATAATTGGATGGGGAGAAGTTGAATATTGTTATTTGGTGAATCTTGATACAATTCAAAAGTGGATTGATTATTATTATTATTTTTTTGTCACCGTAGTGTGCGCTGGTCAGGCCCTATCCCCCGAAGCCCCGATACCTTCGGGAAGGCGCGCCAGTATTATCAACCAATGATCACTCCCCACACCGTAGGGTAAGTGATTATTTGGTCCGAGAATCATGTGCCCTGAGCAAGTGCAGTGAGCCAAGAATGACAGTTTTCTTTCTGCATCTGTGTGGCTAAGATTTCTGCCTTAGTGCGGCAAGCCAGTATGATTTTAAGATTCGAGAGTAGAGAGGGCATCATTTCACCAAGGACTCCAATAATCAGAACAACCATCTTGATAGAGTGATCTGGATAGAGTCTCCTCTTTTCGGACGATATTCGTCTCGCCAGGAGCTGAAAACTCCATGACAAATATCGTCTTGCTCTGCTAGTCGAGAAGGACTACATCAGGCTCATTAGTTGTATGAGCCTGAGGGTGGGGAACGGACCATGCAAAAAAGGGGATCCGAACTCCTGACGACTTTACATGCTATATCCAGTACCATTCTGTCATATAGACACTCCAAACTCAAAAGTCCACGGCCTCCCTATTGTCGGGGGAAGTACAACCGTGGGACGGACGATTTGGAACGCAAATTCCTATAGAGTCTTTACGTCGAGGTGATACAGCTCCTCCTGAGCCCACTTCACTACTCCAAAAGAGTTGAGTAAGATTGAAACGGCAAGCATAGGGGAGACCGGGGCAAGATAAAGTTCGGGGCAGCACGGGAAGTAAGCTTGTGTGCGTGAATAGTAATCGTGTTCGAAGCGGCGACAGCGCCATTTCCACGAACTTCACTAGTGTGTCCAAGTAGAGCGAACAGGTTAGAACTCGTTTTTGCGTTGCAGAGAGAAAAAAAGTGATATTGCAACTATTTTTACGCGATATTTGATTCGAAAACTGATGTACAGACATGTAAGTACCTGTGTTGATGTATTATTTCAATCTCGAGCTTATTATAGTAGTCCAAAACATTAAATTCAAACCAGATTTTTTCGCCGGTAAAGTTTGAGGTTAAAACTGCGTCATCTTTTTTAGCTACGTGTGGATCAGGGCAAGATGATCGGGGCATAATGGGATACTATAATCAAGACTGATAATTAAGTGACTGAAAAAGGTAAAAAACAAATAAAGAAACCTGGGAAAAAGACTGCGAAGAAGATTCAAAAGACAACTGACAAGGAAAACCTGCAGAAAAAGCGTCAAACCAAAAGTTGCAAAAAAGAAACTGAATCGGAAGATAGTTCATCCCAAGAAGAGGATGATGACTGTGCTTGCATCTATTGTGGGTATTTACACTCAGATTCAACCGAAGGTTGGGTCACCTGCGGCGTGTGCCACGGTTGGGCGCATAATTCATGTGCCGGAGTAGATGAGGAAGAAGAAGAGGCACACATTTGTGAACGCTGTCTACCCGATTAAAAAGCGTACTCGTTTTGCCCCACAGCGTTTCCCATCTTACCCCAGTTATGAGACAAAACGGGAAATTTGCCGAGTTTATTTTATCATTATTTGGCAAAAAAAATTCTGTGATTTTGCATGCTACAACGTTTAATTATAAGAGAGAAATGCTATCTCATCTTGCCCCAGTCTCCCCTATTTGTTGCAGCAACTTTGTTCTTCCCCGACAGTTCCGATGACCAGATCTGTCGAAGTTTGTACTGATACTTGCCGCGGAGAGGGTTTTTCACTGCTGTTACCTCTTGTGAGTGGCGTTGTTCCACCCCGAGGTAAGTATACGTCTCTCCGGCAAACAGATGGTGTAGGATGCTTCCATCTACGAGCTACACATCCTCTCCGTAGTCCCCGCATCGTCCTCTTTTATGATGAACCATTGCACATTTGTCTATACCGAATTTCATACCGATAGCATGCGTGTACTCTTCCACTACCCTGAAGGACTAATGGAGATCCTTCTCTCCAAAGGCATGAAGTTTAAGATCATCCATTTGAAACAAATGGGTGACCTTGTGCCTCCGGTTTCCGGGGGTGCCACATTTATACACTCGAGTATTTCTGGGCGCAACGGATAATGGCAAGAGTGAGACGCAGAAGAGAAGGGGACTGTGGGAATCGGTACCCCACTATTTTGTGGGGTACCGCAAGGCATCTGAGCAAATGCAAGATGAGCTCATGCGATATTGTATTAATTGCCGGTAATTACACCACACACCGTGGGGTAAGTGATCATTGGGTCCGAGAATAATGTGCCCCGAGCAAGCGCAGGGAGCCAAGAATGACAGCCTTCTGCATCTGTGCGGCTAAGATTTCTGCCTTATTTTCATTATTATATTTATTACTCTTTTCTGTAAGGAAACAGAGTATAGAAAATTGTAACTAGTGTTTCATGTTTCATTTAGTTCAAAACTTCCAAGTCAGGTGAGAAGCATCTCCTCCATCACTCATACCAACCCCTCACAATATTTCTCAACCCCGTAGCTGACGTTTTCCAGAATTGAATCCATTTCCATTCATCTTCTGCATCCTGCCACCCCGTATATTAATTCGCGAGATTACTTCGAAGATTACCCCGAATAAAACAAACCGTTCCGTCGGAAAACTCGGGGCGAAATAGGGCCAGTTATTCTCCGGGAAATCCACTATCATTTCTCGGATTGGAATTTGAAACAGGCCAACCCGTGACGTCATGCTTGACCTCATTACGAATGCTGGGTAACAAAGTTCATGCGGCTATGCCGGTGCCGCGGTCTCCCTTACGGGGTGGCCAAGAGAGGGGTGTCTCGCATTTTGGCACGAAAAACGGGCGGAATTTCGTTTCGAAGTATTGGTTTTTGGTTGTGATGCAAGAAAGTCCCGGATATGTGTTTCGAATAAAAAATGCGAGACTGATTATTTGCAGGAAACAGTTTTTCGTACTCCAGCACGTTCCATGGCAATAAGCATCTCACTGAGAGTGGCGTGTGGCCTCAGAGGGAAGAATTTGTTTGTATGTAACTCGAAAGTTTGAGAAAAATTTCAAGTAGAGAAGAAGTCACGAAACAACATCTATGGAATCAACAGAAGACTTCAAAATGAATATCAAAAGCCTAATCAACGCCTTTTTTCACAATGGAATTTTTCCTGATTTTCTGAAAAAATCCGTTGTCCTTCCATTATACAGTGTCACCATTAAAGTGCGCACCATATGGGAACCTTTTTTTTTCGAAAAGTTTCAATGAAGTTTAACTTCGGCACTTGTTTGTGCTCTAAATTAAACTTAAAATGATGTGGCCAACTGCGACCCACTGACGTTGAGTGTTTGTCAAATTCAACTTTTTTTTTGAAAAAAATTGAAAAAGTGCATTTCTGGATCGAATTTAACAAAAAGTTACTTGAAAAAGTTGTGTCTACGGCAATTTCATATCCATATGCAACTAAGATAAAGTTAACGTTTTACTCATTTTTGACAGATTTCCTCTTTATTTTAAAAAACAAGTTCGGTTAATTGTCATCAATTCATGTATACATAACAAACTCATCATGTATACATTTCTGATAAATTTTTACTTAAACGGACATTTTCAGAGAGAAATTAAAAATTTGCTATACAAATTTTAACATGACTGGTGCAAAGTTTCAATCACTTGGCTATTTTCTCAAACAAACGTCAGTACCTTCAGTTTTGAAAAAGCAGACACAACTCAAAAACTGCAATAAGTATTGATTAAATTACTGGAGTTGAAATTACATTAAAATTTCAATATTCAGTATTTACAGATTATTTATAAACACTAACTAGGGCGGTAAGGATGCTTAATCACGTTGAATACAATTTTTAAGTAGGTCTTGACAAACAAAATGCATGCTATGGTAGTGTCAAGTTGTTGATTTACTTGTCAAGTTTTTAACAGTTATAACTGGACTTCTTCATATGGGGTTTTGTTAAAAACCGGGTTCACCAACATTCTTTTGAAACTGAACAGCAGTTACGATAATGTGTAACTGTCGCATTTAACAGTATTACACCAGAGATGTTACGTGATGTTTTAAGTTCTACAATTAGAAGATCATACTTATGTTTAGAAAATAACGGAAACCTGTTTGAACACCTCCTTTGAATTGAATAAAAAATGCGTTAATTTCTTTGTTGTTTTCATTACTTTAAAAAAATCATTATTCACCTACTTAAAAATGCATTTTAAAAATAGACAAAATGCAATTTTCCCTCAAACTGAAAAGAAAACAATGGCATGTGTTACATCGTTGAATTCGTAGTAGAAAATGGAATCAGATACAGGGAGTACTTTTTTTCGGGCTATTTAAAAAAATAAAGTTGATGATGGTTTTTTGAAAACGAAACGTCGGATATAAAAACTAAAAATACCATCGTGTAGTACCTTGAAAGTGCCAATGAAAAAGTGTTATTCGTTTTTGATATCTTTTCAAATAAAGTCAGAAAAAAATAAAATTGATATTGTCAAATTCTCGTTTTTCCCAAATATCTCAGCAGGCCATGAAAATTCTTCAAGTTTCTAAATGGCATGTAAATAAGCTTTGAAGAACACAACTTTTTCCTAATTCAACCTAAGCTGTATCTCCAACAGGTACTGAGATTCCCATGCTTAGGATAGCTATATGTGTATGTGATATTATCTCTAATTTCACCGACGTTTCGACAAAATCTCATTTGTCATTATCAAGGTGTGCTGTTACGTGTTCAGAAATTTGTTGACCTTGCTCAACTCACTTCTTACTATAATGGTAAAATGGTATTCGTTATGTGTTCAGAAATAGATTGGTCCATAAACCCTCTACTACCTACTATTTAAACGTTGTTGAGTTTTACCTGCGTTCTTCTTCTTCTTAGTTGACCTCATCTCCCCGTTAAGGTATTGAATATGAATTCTGAAGTTTTCACGGATAGGAATATGCTGAACTGGTTTTTCCGGGTATTTGATCCGTGTATGTGATATTATCTCTAATTTCACCGACGTTTCGACAAAATCTCATTTGTCATTATCAAGGTGTGCTGTTACGTGTTCAGAAATTTGTTGACCTTGCTCAACTCACTTCTTACTATAATGGTAAAATGGTATTCGTTATGTGTTCAGAAATAGATTGGTCCATAAACCCTCTACGCAGGTAAAACTCAACAACGTTTAAATAGTAGGTAGTAGAGGGTTTATGGACCAATCTATTTCTGAACACATAACGAATACCATTTTACCATTATAGTAAGAAGTGAGTTGAGCAAGGTCAACAAATTTCTGAACACGTAACAGCACACCTTGATAATGACAAATGAGATTTTGTCGAAACGTCGGTGAAATTAGAGATAATATCACATACACGGATCAAATACCCGGAAAAACCAGTTCAGCATATTCCTATCCGTGAAAACTTCAGAATTCATATTCAATACCTTAACGGGGAGATGAGGTCAACTAAGAAGAAGAAGAACGCAGGTAAAACTCAACAACGTTTAAATAGTAGGTAGTAGAGGGTTTATGGACCAATCTATTTCTGAACACATAACGAATACCATTTTACCATTATAGTAAGAAGTGAGTTGAGCAAGGTCAACAAATTTCTGAACACGTAACAGCACACCTTGATAATGACAAATGAGATTTTGTCGAAACGTCGGTGAAATTAGAGATAATATCACATACACGGATCAAATACCCGGAAAAACCAGTTCAGCATATTCCTATCCGTGAAAAACAGAGTTCATATATATATATATATATATATATATATATATATATATATATATATATATATATATATATATGAATCGACGAAAAAAGTTAAACATTAATGGAGTATTTTGGTTTGACAAATGTCATCTACATCGTTAACATCCATAGTTCTTTTTCGTTTTCTACATTTCATTACGTTTTGCATTTCATTTTAGTATTCGAGTGTATTTTATCAAATTTCGGTAACCTCATGATTTTAATTTATTTTACCTTAATTGTTGCAATCAACTTGAAAGCGATAACATTTTCGAATAGAGAATGAAGAGACCTTTCAAACGAAATATCACAAGCCTATACTTCCCATTTAAAAAATTGGGGGTTGTACCTGTCATTCGAAGGGGGTTGAAGATAGGGATGGCATTTTTACGTTGAAGAAGGTCAAATTATAATTTACATTTGACGTGTTTCGGGTTTTTTTACATATGTACGGTATCCGAAATAATGAATTAATTTCATTTGGCTTTTACACACTGTACATATAAACGAATTCTAAATTAAAATTAAAACCAAATGTTTATTTCAATACGATTCCATTCAGATTCTCTTTATCGAAAACGGACATTGCTATGTGGTTTTTCGCTAATGTTTTGGAGTTACTCAATCAGCAGGACGCTTTATCGTTGTATTTTTATACAGAGGATGTGTCAGATAAGTATTTTTGCCAGGAATACTCGTGGTTACTACGTGGTTATAAAATTCCGGAGGAAAATATAAACGAGACGAACATAGAAGTGGATTGCTTTAGAGGTCAACAAATTATGTGCATTCACATATACAGTGTGATTCAAAAACGAATTATTATCAAGGATCTAAATTTTAAAGGAGTTTTTGTTGGTTTTCTGGGAAAAAAGATTTTTGGTTTTCTAATTTTTTTCCCAACTGATAAATGTATATTTTGAATTCCGATGACTGATTGATACATCCATGATAATAATTATGGAATTCCCACAATAAATTTCATTTAAAACGCGTTTCGATACACAGTAGCTTTATCAGTTACTGAAACATCAAACCATTCTACAATATTTTTATGTAACAGTGGGTAATGAAAAAACTTAGATAAATGATGAAATCTGGTAAAATGGGTAGATATCGAATGAACAAATAGGTAAATGAATATTACCAGATTTTTTTTAACATTAAATCGTTATTTTAACACCTAGACACGTGTTTTGATCACCAAATGATCAAATGATCAAGAGGAAAATCAAAGTAAACATACTTACAATGTTATCCTAATGTATACCACAGATACCTTTTCTAGGTACCTGAATCTTAAGTGTCTTAAATTAATTTCACAATATTGCCTCATCTACTATTCTTGAATTAATTTTACAATGTGTCCTTATGTAATAGTCAAAATAATTAAAATAATATTTTAACAAACTATATAGTACACTATTAGGTATTAGTCCACCATCGTTATTCATAATATTATTATGTTTACTTATTTCTACACTCTCATAGGCATCTAGATGCCTGTTGTTGTTAACTCATCTAACTGATCTTAATGAACTGAGGTCTATGGAATGGTATTGGGCCAAATATGATGGGTGACCGCTGATTTTTAAGGTCTTCCATATTTCAAGTGTGCTTAGTGTTCCTTATATCTTATTTTGATAGATTTTTTTGGCTGTCCATAATATTTTGCAACGCAGTCCTTACATTGAATTTCGTAAATTCCAGACTCTTCCGAAGTCTCGACTTTGTCTTTTGGTGCATCACAAGTAATAAATAGTGATGTAAAAACCATTGAATGGTCCGTATATTTTACACGTTTCATATTAGCTTCACCTGTATGAATGTATGTTTGTTTGTTTGTAACTCTGCTTTTCATTTCACATTGGGATCTGTATTTGATTATTATCATGTATGTATTATTGCTTGATCTATTCACGGGCAGATGACGCTGTATGTAACCTCCTTTATATAATTTGAACTCACTTTACATGTATTTCTAAATTTGAAAAAAGGATTTTTTAACAGGCTTTTATTAGCTTCACCTGTATGTATGTATGTATGTTTGTTTGTTTGTTTGTCTGTAACTCTCAAGCTTGGGATCTGTATTTGACAGAACTATTGACATTATTGCCTGATCTATTCGCAGGCAGATGGCGCTGTACGTAACCTCCTTGATACACCGACATTATTGCTTGATCTATTTGAGTAGCCGGTTTCATGGCACAGCCAATGAGAGTGAAACAATTCATCACATACCCAGTGTTTGTTTATGTACGATAGAGAATTGAGCAGCGTTATCGCGGTTTGAAAGATAATGATAAGATGAAACGATAACGAATAAACGCACGCAAAACGGTCGTAAATGCAACAGTTTCAACCGTTTTCCTTGCGTTTTCGACCGTTTTTTGTGCGTTTTCGATCGTTTTGCGTACTTTTATTCGTTTCATCGTATTGTTATCTTTCAAACCGCGATAACTCTGCTCGATTCTCTGTCGTACATGAACAAATACCGGTCATGTGACAAATTGCTACGCTCTCATTGGCTGTGCCATGAAACCGGCTTCGATGATCTACTTATTTGCGGGCAGATGGCGCTGTACGTAATCTCTTTGATATATCGACTTTATTGCTTGATCTATTCGCTGGTAGATGGCGCTGTACGTAACCTCCTTGATATAATTCGAACTCATTTTACATGTATTTCTTCATTTGAAAAAAGTAGTATTTTTTTATTAACATGCGCGCCTGCTTCCTTATTTGTAACCCTCCTTTGCGCGCCTGCTGCGTTGGGCTTGTTAGCTGATTTTCAGGCTCCCTCTCCGGAATCGGAAAATATCAATGGTCATTTTTATAAACAATATAGGGCTGATTGATCCCAAAGTTTAGATGAAATAAATATAGTTCAAAAAGACTGAAAAACGAGCTTTTATAGCATAAGAAACAAAAAAATGAAAAATAAATATAGTTTGATAAACTGAAAAACACGCTTTTAAAGAACATCGAACTGAAAAGATAAATATATTTTTTTAAATGAGCCCTAAACAATAACGAACGAAAAATACTATTATTATTGACGCTTTATGCCATATTTTTGTATATCAAGCGCCCGTCGCTTTTTTTACAATAAAACTAGTATTTTTCGTTCGTTATTGTTTTAAACTTATAAAAAAAATTCAACTTTTCAGTTCGATGTTCTTTAAAATCGTGTTTTTTTTTAGTTTTTTAAACTATATTCATTTTCACTATAATCTATACTCAAGAAATTAATGATTCTCTTCATCCTATATTTCCCTATTACTGAAGTTTTTTTCCCAACACCAAACTATTATTTTAACACCTTGACGCGTGTTTCGATCACCAAGTGATCATCTCCAAGGATCAAACTGGTTGATCTTCCTCTTGAAGATGATCACTGGGTGATCGAAACACGTGTCGAGGTGTTGAAATAATGGTTTGGTGTTGAGAAAAAACCCCAGTAATATTAATTACTACACCACAACTATATTTGCATCACAACTTTATTTGCATATTGAACAATATTTAAAACTAATGTGAAATTCAAAAATGAGATGAATAATTCGAAAAAGATTTTTGTCATAATAGTAAATTTTTCACGCTGCCATTTTATTTTTATACTTTTTTATTTTGAACCTATATTCCATCGCGATGGACGGGCGGAAATATTTACTTTTTCTCTGTCCACTTGTTTATATCAATAGTGGGAGTTGTTTAAAATGCGGAATACTTTGCATATCAACATGGTATCATTCAGTTTTGAATGCTTCTCCGATCATTCTATAAATATTTTCATTACTGCCTAGTGAATGATTTAAGTTCATAAATATTTTATGCACTCACGAATTCAAATATTGAAACACTAACAATGATATTCTGATGATTCAATTTCGTGTTGAAGTTGAAGCTTGAGAACATGTTCGTGTTATTAGGTTGTTTCAAAAGTTTTGCCCGTTACAATATCATGTGTTTTTGTAGCTCCATATCTCAATATATACACATCGGAAAAGTCTAGGGATATTTTTGAAAATGGCAATAATTTTTTTTTAGATCGCTTTTAGGGAAAAGAAGTTGACGGGTGATTATTAAACGAATGTAACTTACAACAAAATTTATTAAATGGTCAAAAATACTGAGTGCGCATATAAGCAAAACTAAAAAAAAAAAATATGGCTCTTCTTTGGCACCCCGAAAAAAAATCATAATACAAAAAAAATTGGAATCAGTACAGAGTATGGCCTCCACGCTGGTTTATTACGGCCCTATATCTATCGTGCATCGACAAAATGAGATTGTCAATGTCTTGTTGAGGTACATTTGCCCATTCAGCGATTAAAAGCTCTCTCAGTTGAAACGTTGTGTGAATGTTCCCCATATGCGGAGTAATTCTTCGTTGAAATGTCCCACACATGCTCGATGGGATTCTGGTCCGGTGATTGTGCTGGCCATGGCAATACATCAACTCCTTCGTTGGTGAGCCAGTCAGTCACTAGACGCGCGACATGTGGACGAGCATTATCGTGCATTAGGTGGAAGTTTTCACCAACAGCACCAGCAAACGGACGGACGATAGGTAGAAGAATGGTGTCGAGGTATTGTCGAGCTGTGAGGGAGCGATTTGGAAAAACGAGATCGGTTCTGCCGCTAATCATGATTCCGCCCCATAGCATTACTGTACCACCTCTGTATGTGTGGACTTCCTGGACGTGTCTCAAACGTTCATTATTTCCAGGTCGTCTCCACAGTCTTACTCGACGAGAATCTGAATGAAATCCAAATCTGGATTCGTCTGTAAACAAAACTGTGGCCCTATCTCTAGAAAATAATTGGTGATGTGGTAGTAAATCCTGAACAGTCTACTTATTTCATCGCGAATGTTTGTGAGATGTCTTTTTCTACTGTGGGGATACTTTTGAAAAGGAATAGGTATCACCCATACAAAACTAAAATGGTACACCAATTAAATAAAGATGACCCTTATCGAACAGAATTCTGTGAAATCATAACGGAAACCATTGCAAGGCATCTTACCTATCTCTACAATATTTGTTTTCGTGAGAAATGTGACTTTTTTCAAGGCAATGTTCACAGACAAAATTGACGTTATTGAAGTGACACCAGCCCTCACGTTTTCTGAGAAAGACATACCCAATATCCAAAAGAAATATTGGAACCTATTGTAGGACCTCTATTTATTGATCAAAATTTAACAGGGGAACTGGATTTAAATACGCTGGAAACTACTGTTGACCCTCTCATCACTGAAATCGTCAAAGCGAATCCTAATGAATTCGATATGGATATTGTATTCCAACAAGATGAAGCACCACCACATCACTACAGATAACTAAGGAACTATTTGGATACTACTTTTCCCGGTCGTTGGATTGGCCATCGAGGTCCTACCCTATCGGGCAAGAAAGGTATGACGAATTTCATCGCCTGCTCCACCTACTTTCCGGGAAATTCGGATATTGTACCTCCTCTTGCTGTTAGACGACTTATCAACTATAGTAAAAGGAACAAACTACAAATAGTAATGGGATGTGACGCCAATTCACATCATACAGCGTGGACCAGCACGAATATAAACCGTAGGGGTGAGTTACTCTTTGATTATATACTAGGGGAGGGGCTGTCTGTAATTATTGAGGGCTCGGATCCAACTTTTGTCACTAGTAATAGGCAAGAGGTATTAGATTCAACCATCAGCTCACATTCACTGAGCAACAAGATACACCATTGGTCTGTATCTACTGAACCTTCTTGTTCAGACCATAGATATATTCTCTTCAATATTGAAACAGATCTAAGACCAGTAGTGAAATATCATGACTCAAAATCTACTGACTGGAGGGGGTATAAAAACTCCCTCCAATCGTACTTTGAGGACGGATTCAGTACTATTCACAGTTGTGATGATATGGATACAGTAGCGACGCAATTTCGCGAAGCAGTGATCTCATCCTGTCATGATAACTGTCCATTGAGGGTCAAAAGAGATAACGCAACTCTTCTTGGTGGAACAAAAGCCTTGAAAACAAAAGAAAAGACTATTCAATCGAGCTAAAGAGTCAGATAACTGGGAGCTTTATAAAACCACTCTAATGTCATACAACAAGGATATTAGAAAGGCAAAACGTGAGTCTTGGAGTGCTGTGAGAGTATCTCTGATTTACCTCGCAGCGCAAGAATTCACAAGATTCTCTCTAGAGAGCCGACTGCTGAAATTGGGTCGCTTAAACGATCCGATGGAACATTTACGACCTCTAGTAAAGAAACGTTAGAGCTTTTGATAGAAAACCACTTTCCTGGAAATCTGGGACGTTGCAAAAAAGGTTATCACAGCACCGGCAGTTGAATGGGCTATCAAGTCTTTTCAGCCCTTCAAATCTCCCGAAGAGGATGGTACATTTCCAGCTCTTCTTCGAAACGGACTGGAAATGATTTCACCTATTCTCACAAAATTGTATAGTCTGGCGTGGAACTATGTACCACCCAGTTGCTTGACAGCAAGGGTGGTATATATATACCTAAAGTGGGCCGGAGAGACCCACACCCCAAATCGATACGACCAATCAACCTTACATCTTTCCTGCTGAAAGGACTTGAGAGGATATCAGGAGGGTAGCATTATATGCATCCCCACTGAATAACCACCAGTAAGCTTATCAAACCCTTGCCAACAAGGAGATTGCGGTTACTGTATTTCTTGATATTGAAGTAGCATTTGACAATGCACTACCAAAATCTATAGGATTATCTCTGGCTAGAAAGGGTATAGAATAATCCATAACTGACTGGATCTATGCCAAGCTTGTAAACTGAACTGCAACTACGACTCTTCAAGGCGAGGCTATCAGTTTCAGGGTCACCAGGGGCTGCCCCCAAGGTCGGGTACTATCTTATTTTCTGTGGTCGCTCCTGATGGATAGTCTGCTTGATGCCATCGACAGAAGGAAAGTTGATCTGCAAGCTTATGCAGATGACCTCGTCGGGAAGGGTAGCTTGTAATATCCTCCAAAGCGCGTTGGACGTTGTTCACAGTTGGTGCCTGAGGGAGCAGATTTCTGTCAACCCCAGCAAGACTGTATTAATCCCCTTCACCAAGATAAGGAAATTGGTCGATCTAACGCCACTTTTCCTCAATGGTGTGGTCATTCCATTTGGAACGGAGGTGAAATATCTTAGCATTGTCCTTGATAAAAGACTCACCTGGAACGCTCACTTGGAAAAAGTTTTACACAAAGCCAGACTGTCTCTATGGATATGTCGAAGGATTTGTGGTGAAAGGTTTGGGTCCCAAACAAATCCATTGGATTTATGTGATGATTGTCAGACCAATGATCACGTATTGTGCAATTGCTTGGTGGCCGAAGGCTTTACAGAAAAAGGCCCAAGCAGAGACATGCTTGTCTGGTTATCAGTGGTGCCATCAGTACCACACCGTCAGCGGCCATGGATATCCTTCTAGATCTACCTCCTCTCCACATTTTTCTGGAAAGAGAGGCTAGATGGACTGCATACAGACTTGTGCACATTGCCTATTGCACAAATTGATTCAATGCAGAGACCTCTGACTTCATGCCTCCAACTGTCAACTACGAACTGCCTCATACTACTATTCCCGAGTAGAGAGAACTGGATCCTGCGGGAGAAGGAAATATTAAAAGCAGATAGTTGTTGGTTGACAGATGGATCAAAAACACCTTCCAGTTCTGGTGCAGGAGTTTTCAGTCGCAGACCCAGGACAGAGTTATCTACTTGCCTAGGAACTTATGCGTCTGTATTTCAAGCGGAAATTTACGCTATTGAATTGTGTGCGGAGAGATTGGATAAATCCAACCTCACTCACAAGTCAATAAAATATTCTCGGACAGTCAAGCGGCGTTGGAAGCTCTTGGCTCCCACAGAGCAACGCCTAAATTGGTAGCAAACTGCCAAAAAAGACTCTGTCTCTGGTCTGGATTCCTGGCCATACTGGCCTGGAAGGCAATGAAGCTGCTGACTTTCTTGCAAAGGCTTCACTGGACCAGAATCTGTCATTGGCATCGCTTCGGGCTTCGCCAAACAAACACTTAACACCTGGATGGCAAGAAGAGTTATGGACTTCTGGCTGGATCTTCCAGGATTGGCTCACTCCAAGGTGTTCATTTACCCTTCGAAGCTTGATTCCAAACATTTGTTGGACTACAGTAGAGATGAACTACGATGTCTAACAGGCCTTGTTAAGGTCACTGTCATTTGAATCATCACATGAAGAGACTTGGACTGTCGGAAGACAGTGTGTGTCGCCTCTGTCTGGAAAATGATAAAACTGCAGAGCATATACTTTGTGCCTGCCCCGCTGGGGACTGAATCAGGTTCTTAGAGTTCGACAGATCCGTACGCTCACCATCTGACCTGAAAGACCACTCACCATACAAACTAATCGGCTTCGTTAAGAAGCTGGGTTTATTTGGCCGAGTGTGAATAGGTGTGAGCCACAATAAACCCTTATGGGTTGCGGTGGAGGGTCGAATTGACCCACTCACTTTAGACCTACCTACCTACCTACAGAATGGCCAGCCCGCTCGCTAGATTTGACACCTTTGGAGTTTTTTATTGGGCTATTTGAAGCTAAAGGTGTACGAAACTGAACCTGCTTCAATATTGGATATACGGCAGAGAATAATGACTATTTGTAGAGATATTGACGTTACTGTGTTCATAAATGTTCGGCGTCAAATATCGGATAGGCTATTCATATCAAGAAGTTCAAAGCAAACATTCCGAGCATCTTCTGAACTGACCTCGAGCTTATTGCCTCATATTATGTAGTTGAATGTCAATGTATTCAGGCAATTATTAAAAGTTTCACCATTTTGTAGTAGTTGAAGATATTGACATTATATTTTATGGTTGTGAAGCATTTGTCAGGAGATTCAAAAAAGTGTGTCACAAGACCCCCCTTTCCATTTAATTTTTTTCCCAGATGTCGCCCAGTCGCCATCTTGACTGACTTCACTTCGAAATAAAGTATTCATGCATTAATTTCATCATCCCAAGTTTCAATTTTTGAGTTGAACCGTTCAAAAAATAAAAGGTGGAGCATTGCAGAAAAGCACTGTATGGTGTATGCTTCCTAGCCTAGAAGCAGCATATCCAGTAAATCTGAATCGAATGTGAGAGTGTTAAACATCAACAATATTTCATTTGCATTCGACCTAGAAAATCCATAAAAGATGCTGTCGTTCAGTGATCATTTCTTCAAGCTTTCCGTCCGATTCCATGATTTCGTTCTCGCATCTACATCAAAATAATTGCCTAATAGCCCGGCCTACCACAAATAAACGATAGTCGGCAGACATTTTTCTTTATTGCTTGGCAGTTTGTCAAACGCCCTAGAAAAGGATTCTGACGAGGCTTTTAAAGAACCGTTTCTGTAAAAATGTTAGTTTGTAGCGATCAAAGGAAGATGTTTTATCGATTGTTTTACGTTCTCTTGTTTGTTTATAACTCGATAACTGTTGGAGTTGAAATTTTATCGAATGGGGTTATTTATGGAGGTAGTTTTAGGTAGAGGAAAGAGATTGTGCTGTCGGAAGAAACGCGAAAGACACGATTTCAACTGCTAGTTACTCTTCAAGTGGCTCGGGAATTCGAAGATGAATATTTCAGTAATGACAATAATGAAAGCGTGGACTGTTGTCGAATACCTATCATGAGGTGATGGGGTTATCATTCGATTCGGAAAAAGGTCACACCTCTACAGACCTTCTGGGATGATGTTTCTGTGGACTCTATTTTTGAATTCTTGGATCATTCTGGATTATCCAGTTCTTCCAAGGCTCCAAAATCCAGTCTCAACCCATGGAATCATTCTGTTTTCTCCCCTTCTTTACATGGCATCCTTTCAACGTCTTTTTCTACAATTTTGTTTCCTGTACTGGCTGGTGAAAATAATTTATTGAATGTCTGTCATATTTTTCTGGAAATAATTTGGGTTTCCCATGAATTGTTTGCCTCTCGTGATCTGATGTTTCACCATCATCATTAAAGCCTTCTGCAGACTTTGAAGTCCCTGTGGTGTTTCTTATACAGTGCGTTTTTTTTAAACGAGTCAAGCTGAATAACTAATAATAAAATGATTTTCAGAAAAAATAAAAAAACATGTCAACAGTAGTATACAGGGGGACACATTCAAATTTGTATTCAAATTTGATCTAACTTTCCCTATCGCACCCCTAGAGCATGTCACAATTTATTTGCCTTATCAGATGTTCCATGATGAACAGATTTCAACAAAAAATACGTTATGGTCTGAAGCTCATAGTTTGGAAGCTAAGAATTATATGTATATCAAGTTGACGAGACACTTTTCAAAATTTGCAAAACAATTTTCCGATATTTATTCGCTGATTACTTTTTCGCCCCTTATTTTAAAAAAATACATGTTTTCTCGTTAACTTGATATCAAGTAAGCGATACCACTTTTTATTATAAAGTTTTCCAGAACTTTGACTTGACCATCGGTTTAGTATATTTATTCGCTAATTAGTTGCGGAGAAAAATATTTTTTCGCTCCTTTGTTTTTAAAAATACATGTTGTCTCGCTAACTTGATATCAAGTTAGCGATACAACTTTTTTATTATAAAGTTTTCCAGAACTTTGACTAGACCATTGGTTTAGCATATTTATTCGCTAATTAGTTGCGGAGAAAAATATTTTTTCGCCCCTTTTTTTTTAAATACATGTTGTCTCGCTAACTTTATATCAAGTAAGTGATATCACCTTTTATTATAAAGTTTTCCAGAACTTTGACTAGACAATTGGTTCAGTATATCTATTCGCTAATTAGTTGCGGAGATAAATATTTTTCCGCCCCTTTCTTTAAAAAAATACATGTTGTCATTTAGCGATACAACTTTTTTATTATAAAGTTTTCCAGAACTTTGACTAGACCATTGGTTTAGCATATTTGTTCGCTAATTAGTTGCGGAAAAAAATATTTTTTCGCCCCTTTTTATTTTAAAATACATGTTGTCTCGCTAACTTGATATCAAGTAAACGATACCACCTTTTATTATAAAGTTTCCCAAAACTTTGACTAGACAATTGGTTCAGTATATTTATTCGCTAATTAGTTGCGGAGATAAATATTTTTTCGCCCCTTTTTAAAAAAAAATACATGTTGTCAGTTAGCGATACAACTTTCTTATTATCAAGTTTTCCAGAACTTTGACTAGACCATTGGTTTAGTATATTTAGTCGGTAATTAGTTGCGGAGAAAAATATTTTTTCGCTCCTTTTTTTTTAAATACATGTTGTGTCGCTAACTTGATATCAAGTTAGCGATACCACTTTTTATTATTAAGTTTTCCAGAACTTTGACTATATCATTTGTTTGATATATTTATTCGCTAATTACTTGCGGAGGAAAATATCTGATTTACCTTTTGTTTTGAAAACATACATAGTCTCGCTTAATGGTTTAACGGTTAAGCCAGCAAATCCCAACATTTAAAAAAAATTGAACACCTGGATAATCGGCGATAAAAGAAAGATGTGCCCAAAATGAGCCTGAAATTATGATGGAATCCGATTTGACAAAATGTTTTTATAAGGGTGGGTTTTGCTAGCTTAACGTTAAGCTAGAAGGACTCATGATATCTACGTTAAACAAAAAGCAAACAATTTGGCAATATAATACAAAATTAGCCTGAAATTAGCCTTAAATTATGGCCTGGAAATGAATGTAGAATTCCAAAGTGGTTCTGCTAGCTTAACAGGGGTGACAAACTGGCAAGACACCTTGTATTTCAGTGTCACTGCTTTCGAGCTTGAAAGCCGTGGATTTTTTAAATTTCTTCCTGACGTTTCGCTGGCGCGAATGGCTAGCTTCTTCAGAGGTTTAACCATCATGGCTTGCTGTCCGATGACTAACTTTTAGGCTTCGTAAAGCGTATTTATGCCTTGTCAGGTAATTAGTTGTATTTGTACCTGTATTTGTACCTGTATTCGTACCTGCACTTGAACCTGGAACATTAACAATCTTGCTGCCTGTTGTCCTATTCGTTATTCTCGAATTCTTCAAAATGGGGTTCCATATTTGATTGAAGTTCACCGCTTCTTCTTTTCTGTTAAAATTGGCTGTTTTTATTCAAAAGCGGACAAAGGTAACAAAGTGGTGATTCTGGATAAAGAAGATTATTTAGAGAGAATCGACAGCCTAATTGATAATGGTCCATATCAGAAATAACCACGAAATCCATTATCCAAGATGAACGCTAACGTAAAAGCCACATTGAAAAAATGCAAGACACTGATCACACCGATTTTAAAAAGGAGGCTACAACTTTCAAATCCCACAGTACCAAAGATATAGTGTTTACCAAAAATATACAAACCTGGAAAATCGATGCGACCAATAGTCTCAGCAATTAATTCGCCTTCGTATAATATCGCTAAATGGTTGACAAAAGAATTGGAAAATCTCCCGATCGGCCCAACCGATACGAGTGTTAAAAACTCACAAGAATTCATAGAGAAAATAAACGATATTAAATTAGGAGAAGGCGAATTATTGGTATCGTTCGATGTTAGTTCCTTATTTCCAAGCGTCCCAATATCACAAGCTCTAGAGTGTTTGAGGGATCTTCTGAAATCGAACAACTCAGCAAATGAAGCTGTTGAAGAATACATTTAACTCACCAAGCTTTCCATGGTTCAAAATTGTTTTCAACATCATGGCTCATGTTATGAACATCGTGAAAGAACGGCTATGAGTAACCCATTGTCTACATTTATAGCGAACCTATTCATGGGTAGGTTTGAGACGGAAGCTGGGAAAGAACTCAGTTACTTCCCTAGGATTTGTATCAGGTATGTAGATGACATATTTGCTGTAGTGGATACAAGGATAACCAGAATTGAGAATACCCTTTCAGCACTAAACAACAGGTGTAAGAGAATAAAATTCACATATGAAGTAGAAAAAGAACGAAAGTTGTCGGTTTTAGATGTATTGGTCATAAGGAACGAACAGAACGAAATAGAATCTGACATTTACCGGAAAGACACGGGCACTTTCAGATACATTCCCAATGACTCGAATCATTGTTCACAACACAAAATGGCGGCACTGCAATTTCTGGTACACAGGTTAATAACTTTTTCTTTGAAGGAAGATAAGTACGACAATGAAAAGAGAGTGATTCGGTATGTATCTGAAGCAAACGGTTTTAGCCCAGATATAGTTGACAAGATAATTAGAAAATGCAAGTTTAGGGAAGCACTTCGTAAATCTTCGACTTTTCAAAAAGAGGAGAGTAATAACAAGTTTATAGTAATCCCATATGAACCCTAATACACGAGAGGGCTTCAACAGATTTTCGATAAAGTAAATATGAAAGTTGCATATAAAACTTCTTAAAAATTGCAATAGCTTCTTGGTAATCTAAAAGATAGACTAGAAAACACAGAAAGGTCGGGGATTTACGAAATCAGTTGTCAAGATGGCAACAGCAAATACATCGGCCAGAGCCGACGAGCGATTAAAACCCACTTCAAGGAGCATTGTGCACACATGAAATACTGATTAAGCATGTGCATGACACCAGGCTACTCGATGCATCTGAGAGTCTAGAAATAGAAGAATGTAAGAACGGCATGAATGGTAATAAGAGACTCATCCCGTTTAGTCCGCTTTTTAATCTTCTGTTAGGAAGAGAATAATTACTAAGAACTTGCAGGTAGTTAATTACCGAGAAATTGCATATTGGTCTTCAGGTATACAACCTCAGGTAACAAATTTTAATAAATAAGAATTAACCAGACTAGGTATCAATTTTCTTCTCCTGAGGATGCTAACTTTGTTGGCGAAACGCGCGTCGAGAGCAAAAATATCAGTTTAGTGTTATGGCAATTGATCTCGAAAAAAGGGGGGGACATTGAAGAACTGCATTGTGTAATATATTGTGAAGCAATGCTGTGAATGATATCTGATTCAATTCCACAACAAATGTTTGGAATACAAACTGGAAAGAAAAAAGTGTTTCCTATAATAGCAGTTGTTTCGAAAGTAATTCTTTCACTCGTATAATTCAGTGTTTATATGTTTCTAGATGGTTTTTTTCTGGAATCACTTCTTTGCATGATCTACACATCCTGTTGAGTTCATTTTGAATTTAATTGCTTTCTTTCTTTCTTTAGAAGAAGGAAATAGAAAGCCAAAACCATTTTTTTATTCCAGAAACTATATGCCTTTCAATTGAAAATAAGACACCATTTTAGAAGACATAATTGAAGAAAAACTCACTTTCTCATCACAAGTCCCCGTCTCATTCTTGCAAGAATTTTCCGGCAGAATTTCTCCATTCCACACAAAACATTCCAGAAATTTGAAACACTTTTCTTCAATTTCGTATAACCGATAATGAAAAATAGAATGAGGATGTGATTTTTCTCGTGATTGTCAGTTTTTATAAGTAACCACGCGTTTCCTTCATGTTTTGTTTTTCATTAATGAAATATTTTGATTCAGCCAGATCGTTCGTTGAACAAATATGCTGACGGCGATAAGTGCTTCGAAAATAGCAATGATACGTTTCAGTTTTCTTTAGTGACTGTATATTTTCATTGCATGATATATTTCATCTTTTCTCGGAAATCGATCGAGGATTATTCATAATAATCGTCATTACTCACAGAGAGTGATGAATGAGTGTTTCAGTGATGATTTTACCATCGGTCGAAGGATTGAACGATCTGAGAAATTAAATTGAAACATTTTGCCGAACAAATTGAATTGTGGAGTGTTTCGTTCTACAAATATATATATTCAATCGTCCCAGACTTGAAATTGTTTACAGAATTTTTAAACACAAAAATTTTTTTTGTTATGAAAATGAATGATGATGTATCACTATTCATGATGATAATTATGAATAATTGAAAAGGATGGCGACCGTTGAATATGATTTCGATTACCAAGTTGACGGAAATTTAGTTAAAATGTTGGAGAAATCCAATTGCTAAGTACATGACTCACAAAACTACATTCTAGAACCCCATTTCAATATATATGCCTTATTCTTATACTTCAGAATCCTGAAGATGAAGCAATAGTTTCGAAACGTCAACAATTTAGCAATTGGCTTTCTTCAAAATTTCGAACGAATTCCCGCGAACTGAACAATCGAGATAATCATGAATAACTGATTTGTGAAACACATTTCATCACAACAGGAGCTTTAGTGGAGTCATTTCAGTGAGTCCATCTCGAAATTTGAGATACACAGCTATACAGGGAGTAACTGAATAAGTGTAAAACATTTAAGGAGGTGATTCCTCATCGAAAAAAAGATAGGATCTTTCATATAAAGAAATTTCATTGGAGCATCCCTTGTTAAGATACAACCCCTCAAAGGGGGTACATAAAATTTGTATAGCAATTTTTCTCAGAAGCACTAAAAAAGTTACAATATTGAAATTGACCTGACGTTTTGTACTACCAAAAAGACACTTAGCCAGAAATTTATTTGGTTTACCCCATGGTTGTAAGAGATGGAAAACGCAACCCCTAACATTTATTTCCAATGTGACTTTCTGTCTTATTATTTGTTTACCATTTAAAAGTTAATTTCCGATAGCCTGTTTCATTCTTAACAAAAAATGTCTCTTAGGTTTTTCGCCCAAAATAAACCAGTTCGCAGCAAAAACTTATTTTACGAACAACTACAGAGATACATCGTCATAAATGCGAAAATACGAAACTAATCTATCTAGTAGGTCGCTATTAGCGATAGTGACAATTAAATTGGTATGACGCTGTCAGTTTGTGAATTTTCGAAGTTGAATTAATACTAATTGTGTGTTGTTGTTCTGTTCTTAATTTGTTACTTTGATAATTCACTTGTTATTAAAATGGCATACACAAATGAAGAAATGGCTGATATGCATTACGTTTACGGTCTGTCGCAGAGGAATGGGTTAGAAGCTTCTAGAAGATATGCTGAAATGTATCCTCAATGGCAGCATCCTTCACATAGAATATTTGCTCGACTTCATCAACGATTACAAGAAAATGTTTCATTCGACAAAAGAACGCAGGATTGTGGTCGCCATCGAAAAGTGTGAACACCGCAGCTTGAGGAAGCAGTAACTAATTTGATTGAAGAACAACCTACTACCAGTACTAGAAAGATTTCTTTCCAGCTAAATGTTGATCATATGACGGTATTTCCAATTTTAAAAGAACAACTCTTATACCCTCACCATCTGAAACGAGTACAGGCACTGTTACCGCGAGACTTTCCGAACCGTCTTAAATTTTGCCATTGGATGCTGGAAATGATTAGAAGAAATTGTGACTTTCTGAAGACGATAGAATTCACAGACGTAGTTTTTCTCAGGACAAGAATAATAAGTTTCATAATTACCACATATGGGCTGATGAAAACCCTCACGCTATAGTCGAAACTAACCATCAAGAACAGTTTTCTCTTAACGTGTGGCTCGGAGTTATTGGGGATGATTTAATTGGGCCTCATTTTCTACCTCCTCGATTAAATGGTGCATCCAGTACTACTGGAGGAAGTCCCTTTGGGCGTCAGAAGGGATGCTTTTTATGCATGATGGGGCTCCCGCCCATTTTAGTCAAGTAGCACGTCAGCATTCAACTGAAACATATGCAAATCAGTGGATAGGTCGAGGAGAACCACAGAACTGGCCCGCTCGATCCCCGGATCTCAATCCTCTCGATTTCTCTATTTGGGGCCATTTACAGCATTTGGTTTATCGTACTCTTGTTCGCGATTTAGAGGACTCAAGAAACCGCATCATCGATGCGTGCAGATCAAAGATCAGAGGGACTCCATGAATATTTGAGCGAATACGTGGCTCAATGCGCCGACGTCTAGACGCATGCGTAATGTCTGAAGGTAGACATATTGAACATTTACTATGATTTCTACATGTTGTGTGTTTTGTTATTAATAAATTCGTTTTGTTTATTACCCATTATTCGTTCAATGCGGGTACTAACTACAAAATAACAATAAATCCAGTTTGCATTTATGACGATGTATCTCTGTAGTTGTTCGTAAAATAATTTTTTGCTGCGAACTGGTTCATTTTAGGCGAAAAACCCAAGGGATATTTTTTGTTTAGGATGAAACAGGCTATCGGAAATGAATTTTTAAATGGTAAACAAATAATAAGACAAAAAGTTACATTGGAAATAAATTTTAGGGGTTGCGTTTACCAACCCTTACAACAATGGAGTGAACCAAATAATTTACTGTGTAAGTGTCTTTTTGGTAGTACAGAACGTCAGGTTATTTTCAATACTGTAACTTTTTTAGTGCTTGTGAAAAAAATTGTTATACAAATTTTATGTACCCCTTTAAGGGGCTATATCTTAACAAGGGATGATCCAATGAAGTTTCTTTATATGAAAGATCCTATCTTTTTTTCGATGAGGAATCACCTCCTTGAATGTTTTACACTCATTCAATTACACTGTGTATTACTCATAATATTTTATCTGAACTTTGGAAAAGCCGTTGTAAAAATATTGCCTAAAAAGTCAAATCCACTTAAATTCAAAGATGTACGTCCAATAAGTACCTGCCAACTTTATCGAAGGTACTCGAAAGGGCTATAGAAGTACAATTATTAACGAAACATATTAATCAGTATTCATTTATTACCTACCTATAACGCAATTTGGATTTCGAAAATAGTATAGTTTTACAACGGCACTTATTTATTAGAATCTTGTCGTATTTAACAAAAAAATTGCTAGGATATAATACAGTACTTATATTAACGTTTCGGAGGCCAAAAATCTGCCACCGTCTTCAGAAATGGACCAAAAATTCAAAGATATATGCTGCTACTCCTTTGCCTATTATTTATTTCTCAACCTTTTAGACGTATGTCACTTGTATGAAGTTCTCTATTTTAATTTTCATATTTGTCAGATTGTGGAAGATATAAATACCCAAAAGCGTAAAGTTTACGCTTGAGAAAGTTATTTTATAGCGAAACTCATGTCGCGGTTTTTGTAAAACCTTTTATAATGAAAATCATACAATAAACTGTATCAATTAGTATAATTGCTGTTTGAAATAGTATGTTTATATTCAATCATCATTCATATGAAAGAATTTTGAAATGTTTTTGTGCTCACCACTGAATACAGTCTTTTAAAATTTGTTGAAACAATATTTGATATGGATCAAACGGGGAAAATCTATTGAAAAGATCAGTTCAAGGTTGAAATTGGAATAAGATGAAAACTGAGACTGTTTCAGTGAGTAAATATCAAAATGAAATTTCAACACTAGTAGAACAGTATTATCGATCTTTGCTTTGTCAGTATGTTAATATGTTTTGCTTGATATGTTTATCATAAAAAATATTCACAATGGAATAATCATGTTATTATGTGATCGATATACTTTTTACAGATTCAATACTGATAACTACAGTGTAACTGCATATCTTTGGAGACAAAAGTTCTAACCTTCTACTACTCTATCCTTATATAAATTTATAATTCAATGATCATTGAGAAGTAGTTGTTTTGAAAGTATTGTTTCAATGTCCATGTGCAAGTAGTTGTTTCGAGAGGGTTTTTTCTCACAGTTTGTGTCTGAAAGTTACTTCTTTGCACGATCTACAGATCTTTGTTAAGAGTTTATTTCTAAATTGATTGCTACTCCTTTCTTCAGATTCCCACATTTTTTGCATGAAAATGAAGAAGTTGAAAGCCGAAATCTTTTTTCCCCAAAAATTAATCCCTCCTTCAAATATACTCCTTTCAAATCAAACAAAATTCCTATGCCTGGGATTGAATCAAATAAGCGAATGAATGTCATTACGCACTGACATCGAACCGATGACACGAGTAGATTCAACTCATTCGTGACATGAAGTCGTGATTCAATGAATGAATTGAGTGCCTCATCTTGAAGTGCTGAAGAGGGAATAAAGGAATTATCGTGTTTCGAAACGTCAGATGTCAACCATTAAGGACTACAATATAAGTGAAATTTCATCTCTTTCATTTACTACATTGTGTAGCAGTCCTCAACGAATGTTTGGACTAGAAGGTGAATAGAAAGAAGAGTTTTCTTGTATAACTCAATGTTTATATGAAAGTTATTGTTTCGATAGGGCTTTTTTTTCCATTTTGTGACTGGTAGTTACTTCATTGCATGATCTACACATTTTTGTAAAGAGTTTATTTTTAAATCATTTGATTCCTTCCTTTCTTTGAAATACCCCCACATTTTCCTGTATGAGGATGAAGTAGAAAGCCAAAAAATGTCTTTCCCAAAAATTATTTTCTTCTAAAAATATACCTCTTTGAATGTAAACTGCGTATTGTTTTGACATTATGTTTATTTATGCTTCGTCTATTTGTTTATCAAAAATGCCTTTTCATACTTTTAATGTTTCCAACAGTAATAAAAAAATTGTTTTGTGATCGATTTATTTTTGACAGAAAAACCACTATCAAAGTAATGTGTTATTGGTTTAGCACTGGTACAACAGTGTAATTGCGTATTGTTTATATTTATTTATTCATTTATTCAACGGCAAAGTCAATTTACAAAAACATATTTAACAAAGTGTGAGGAGCTACAAAGTATTTTTAAATGCTCATGTCTGATGTCTACATTACAATTTGCAATTCTACAAAATATTTAGCGAAGTGAGAAATACAAAATATAAATGAATCCTTCGTCTAGTGACTAAATTACTAAAAAATGAAACAATTCTGGAAGTTACAAAGAAAAAGATGTAACAGATCTGATGTAACAAAGAAAATGTTGAGGTACAGAAAAGCTTTGGAAACGCAATAGCCTTTTGAATTTTTAAAGTCCTGACACATTAAACAGATCCAAGTTATTATGTTATTGATTTCCCAGCTTCAGAATACGAGGAATCGGACTGTTCAAAGCATAATTGGTATGGAAAAAAATTATATGAAGGATTTCTCGTATCTTTTTGTTTGATATGAAAAGTTATTAGTGGAAGTAGTTCTGATCAGTTTTTCTCACTATTTATTAATTTGAAGAGAAAACTCAAGTTCATGGAAATTCTCCTACCTTGTAATGATTTTATATTCAACTTGGTTGAGAGTTGACTGCACTCATATTTGTTTCGTTGAATAACAAAGTGAAAAGCACAATTCCTTAAGAAATTATTCTGAACATTCTCAATTAAATAGTTTCAAATAGTTTGTTCATTTTCTATTTGACATGAGTTGTTATAATAGAAACTTCCTTGAATTTTTCGAATGAAAGTATGTGCTATTGTTCGGAACAAATATGTAATGTATATTCGAAAATTTAATGGAGTTTCATGTAATATTTCATTGATAGAACACTGAATATCTCCAACAAAAATCTGACACTGAATTCCTGGATAATTTTGTGATATTTCACGTTCAACTGAAGCAAACTCATGTCGGTTTCGCTCAGAGATGCTGTAGAATCCCGACACAGAGATATCATCGATCTTCCGGCACCAATTATCAAAACGGCATTACTCTTACCTTCACAAAGGCCCCATCCCGTCGTCAATATCGACAATACTACGGCAGGAGCACCTCCTCTCTGCCAGTTGACATTTGACACATTCAAAACACTCATCCTGCATCTAGTACTCACATGAAATTCGTGTATCATCCCGGCACAAACACCACGCCCTGTGATCAGCAAAGAGCCGATTCTGAGATAAACTATACTACAAAAAGGCAAAAAAGGGCCTGATGTCATTCATGAAACGCTCAGAATGGAAGAGTGGAAGGATCGCAGGTGGCTAGGTTATGTTTCAACTGTTTCAAGGGAGACATATCGCCGCTAGCTTGATAGCGCTGCATTGCATGAATCAAACTGTATTGCAGATGAACTTTGGCTTATTTCCAGCGTACATAATCGCGGATTTTCCCTCAACCGACGCGAAATACAAGATTGTCGGCATCTTCATCTGTGCTGTCATGCGGACCAGTTCTTCGGGCTACTCTACGTGTGGGGATTTGGGGGAGACGGGGATCGTGCCCGAGAGCAGGGACACAGCATCCGCGAGGATCAAAAACGGGAGTGGTTGTCCTACCTGGCACCTTCAGGGGGCTTTGGGTCCTGCCTCGGTTTGAGGACAGGGGTCAGCCCCCATTTCTCCACCAGTTCGAAGCGGGAAATGTTGGCGGATCACGAGAGGGGAGCCGCTTCCCCCCCCTCAAGCCCCATGCCGGACTTTAGGGGCTGCACTCTCACTCGGCGGCGTTCACACACAGACTGCGCCCAGCCGGCTGTTTCGGATTGCGTCGCGACGCCTCGGTAGGGATCGCCGTCGCACTGCTACCAACTTTAAAGACTACGGATCACGAGCTCGGTTACGCGGCGTTGCCAGATCGAGGCGGATTTCGGGAGGCTGGGGATTGTTGTTGGTGTTGATACTGAGTTGAGTTAGATTATTTTGGTCGTTTATATTTTCGTCAATAAGTACGCCTTTCTGGGTGATTTCACTTTCTGCAGATACAAACATGTTGAAAAACCCAATTGCAATTTTTTGCAGGTGTTGGAATGGCAAATTTGAGTTAATAACTATGTTTTTCATACAAAATTTTGGTAATCAATACGTGCGTTTTCGAGAAAATTCTCTATATTGTTATACCTTAGGACAAGTTACACAATTTAATTTATATACTCCTGATATCCCGAATTTGAATGTTTTGTCTTTATTATTTTTTGACTCAATTCCCCAACGCCGTTTGATCTGTTCTGTATGCAATATCAATATCTTGTTTATTTCGCATATACAGTATGTAAAAGCCAAATGGAGCAAATTTATTATTCCAGTTACTGTACAAAAAAAAACGAAACACATCAAATGTAAATTATGATTTGACATTCTTCAACATAGAAATCCCACCCCTACCTTCAACCCCATTCGAATGACAGGTAAAAATGTTTTAATGGGAAGTATAGGTTTGTGATATATCGTCTGAAAGGTCTCTTTATTCTCTATTCAAAAATATTATTGCCTTCAAGTTTACGGCATCAATTGAGACAAAATGAATTTAAATCATGTGGTTACCGAAATGCGATAAAATACACTAAAAGTCTAAAACGTAATGCAAAACGAAATGAAATATAAACTACGAAAAAGAACTTTGGATGTTGACGAAGTAGATGTTCAAAATGTTCACCGTTAACATCTTGGCAACATCCTAATCTCAAATAAAACTGTCTTTCAACATTATTCAACATATCAGGCGTGACCGACCTAATCGCAAGCGTTATTCGTTTTTGTAAGTCATTCAAATCTGACGGTTCAGTTTTGTACCCATTGCTCTTTACATATCCCCTTAAAAATAAATCTAATGATAAAAGATCAGGTGATCGAGCTGGCCATTCAGTCGATTCTCGTCTCCCTATCCACCGATTGGGAAATGTTGTATCGAGGTATTGCCGGACATTAACTTGGTAATGTGGTGGTGCTACATCCTGCTAAAACCATATCGTATTCACTGGAACTTGAGGGTTTCCTGGATCAGGATATAAATTTGCTAAACTTGGAACGACATCATTTTGAAGTAGTGCCAAATATTTATCGCCATTGAAGTTGCCCTCAATGAAAATAGGACCAATAATATGGTTCCCTACAATTCCTGTCCTTTTGAGGGTATTTCGTGTGTTCTTCTCTCATCCAGTGAGGATTTTCCGTTGACCAATAGCGGCAATTTTACCGATTATCATGACAGTTGAGAAACAAAGTACACTCAGGAAACATAACGTCTCCTAATTGGATGATATTGTTATCCAACATGTTCATCATTTGCTCACAAAAATAAGTTCTTCAATCAAAATCGTCTTCCATGAGCTCCTAAGTAGGTGTCATTTTATAGGGATGCATTTTATTTTCATTTAGTATGTTTACTATCGATGTATGGCTAACATTGAATGTAGTGGATGCCTGTCTACTCGATGTATATGGGTTTTCCTCAAACTCAAGATTCACATCTAATTTGAGTTCATCACTCACTGCATTGGCAGCTGCTTTTTTCATCTGCCTCATACGACCAAGCTCGCGAACCTTCTTCTTTATTTTGCTTATTGTTTCTTGAGATATGGGTGGTGAATTAGGAAATTTCTCATGAAATAGGCGAGCTACCTCCTGTTGTGTTTGGGTTTTATATCCGTAACCAATCATTTGTAAAACTATTATTTTATGCATTTCCCCTAACCTTACCATTTTCAGACTTGATGTTAACGAACTTCAAACTTGAATTCAAATACTGAAAACTAATGTTGTAACTCACAAAACAATTTGACAAGATGTTTTAAAGTAACGGAAATTATTTACAGTTTTTCAAAGGATACCATCTAAAAAGAACATTGCTATGGTTTTTGCATACTTTTTTATTATCAATACCTCAACATCGAATAAGTTTTGAGTATATTGCAATAGCTTTGGAGTGTATTTTATCGAATTTCGATAACAACATGATTTTAATTTATTTTATTCTGATTGTTGCAATAAACTTAAAAGCGATAACAGTTTGAATTAGAATGAAGATACCTTTCAAACGATATATCAGATATATCACAAGCCTTTATTTCCCATCTAAAAAATTGGGGGTTGTACCTGGCATTCGACGGAGATTGAAGGTAGGGGTAGCATTTTTCCGTTGAAGTATGTCAAATTATAATTTGAATTTGACGTGTTTCGGGATTTTGTTGAAATATGTACCGTAACCGAAATAATGAATTTATTCCATTTGGCTTTTACACACTATAAAACAGGTGTTGAAAAAATAGTCATGAATAAAAAAGACAAAACATCCAAATTCGAGAAATCAGTTGCCAGTAGATATATAAATAGATGAAGGAAACATATCTCTAAAAACAAACCAAACAAACAGATCTTCAAAAGACAGCTGAGGTGAAGACAGATTTGACAGTTTTCTCCACAGAAACACTGATCAAGAATAACTGTAGTCAAGTCTGAATGATGTATCAAAGCATATTGTTACTTTATCAGTATTATTGCCTTCAGTACTCGATGTTGAATAATGATTTTCAAACCACTCAGAAAAATATGATCTACAAGTTCTTTCGACAGAAAACAAATTAATGAAGCATCCTGATAGCACAACAAAATATCCCATCTTCATTCATGCTTTCACTGAATGTCACAGAAAAAAGTATTTTCATAGTAGAAGAACTGAGTGAAGAAGTATCTACTTTTGATGAGAATATTAATTATAAGCGATTCAAAAAATTCATAGCAATTACTTCAAATATCGAAAGTTATCACAAAAATATGATGGATTTGAACATTGATCCTGATTCAGAAGCTAGGACAAGATTAACTATTTGCAAGCAAATTTGCATTATATTCACTTGTTTTTATCTTCAGGAGTAAATCATTTATCTCCGACAACACATCGTTATCTCCAACAGAGGACGCAGCAAAATAACATAGTGAAATAATTTTCTTGCAAGTTCAAAAATCAGAAAATTATGCTTTTATATATATCTTCTGGATAATGAGGTCGGGATATTTACTCAAAATAATTGAGAATCTGAAAGTTCACTTTCTCTGTATATTCAGAATAACTTACAGGTACTCAATCGTTGAAAATTTTGCTTGAACACCTGATCATACCCTCAACACGATCGAACAAGCAGTAAAATCAAAAATAATATTCTCCATTAACCTTTTTTCGATGATTTGTAGGCCTTGACATTATTTTTGGCTCTGTCCCACGTATTAACAAACTCCACGGTTTAATTTTAAAGAAAACGTGGATGCAATAGCTTGAAAATAGCCTGAAGAGACTTTGCGTCAGTGCAAACACCTTGTGGAAGTTTGTGTTTGTTCCTTGCTTGTTTATAATAAAAGAAATTTTGAATGAAAATAGAAGTGGAAAATAAACGTTTATAATTTCAAATACATGGTGTCTCATAGGCTCGTCTGGCGTAGAATGGAACCAAAACAAGCACTTATTTCAAACACCAGAACTGACACACTTTTCTCAACGCTTCTCAACAACCAAGTTGGCTTCTCAGGCGTCTAATTCCTAACTCTAACACTAACAGGGTGTACTTTCACTTTCAGACACATCAATGAAGGTACAAATTCGTGGGAATTTATCTCGTGAAAGTTGCTAATTTCAACAAAGCGATTCCTATAAGAGGTAAACAATGGGTTGTTTGGGATGGAACTCATGTCACTGTTCATTGCAGCATTGCAACCATGTCAGACTTTGCTGTACAAAAAATAGGTTGGCCAAACCAAGGAAACTACTGAACTGGACACCTTCTACCGATCCAACGTATTTGAAAACATTCGTCCAAAAACTGTCCCACACGAACATCAAAATGTGCGGGTCCACCATCCTGCTGGAATGTTATTTGATTCTCTACTAACTTCTCATCATTTTCTGAAATTTGTGTAATCACAGTCTTTTACAAGACTGTGTAGACCCAAGACCTCCAATGAAGAATGGTCCAGCAATATGATTACCAAGAATGCCGCTCCAGACATTCAATTTTTGTGGAGGATTCACAAATAAGGATTCGCATCGCTCCAGTAACGACAATTATGTCCATTCACTCCACCATTCAACATGAAAGCACTTTCGTCTGAAAAACATGTATCGTATAATAAATATGTTTGGGTTATTGGTCAATTTCTCGCTAAACACCTCACAAAACTGAAGTCGACGATCTTCGTTCAATTCCTGAACTAGCCTCAATTTGAAAGGATGAAATTTGTAGGCTTTCAAAATCCGAAAAACACTAGTAACTGATACACCAGACGCTCTAGCTGACAAAGAAACAGTGGCTGCGGTCTTCTGCCAAAGCCAAAGCATTTGATTGTGTGAATCATAAAATTATTTTATGGAAACTCAGTAGATATGGTATAACTGGAATAAGTCTTAAATGGTTTGAGTCATACTTAGCAGATCGCACCCAGATGGTCAAAACCACTTCATACTCAAATGAAGGTAAAATTACTAGCGGCGTCCCACAAGGTTCGGTACTGGGCCCACTTTTATTTTTAATTTACATTAATGACCTATCGTCTATAAACATCCAAGGAAAATTCACTTTATTTGCTGATGATACTACAATTTTATGGCATGCTCCTAACAACCATACGTTGTATGAAGTTATTGAGAATGACATCACGATAGTGAAGGACTGGTTTGACTCAAATCTCTTGAGCTTGAATTTATCAAAAACAAAAGTAGTGTCCTATCGTTGCCAAATTCCAGCCGTACATCTAAATAATATTCAAATAGATAACGTACCAGCTTCTAAATTCCTTGGCTTGTTCATTGACAATAGTTTAAAATTCAACATTCATGTAGATACTTTGAAATCGAAGCTCTCCTCTGGATGTTATGCCATACGAGTAACTGCATTTGAGCTCGGATCTGCAGAAGCTAGAATGGATTATCATTCCATTTTTGAATCCCATCTTCGTTATGGTATTTGATTTTGGGGTGTATGTTCTACCACGTTGTGGTCTGGATGATTCGTATTATAAATTCTTGCAGAAGCTTTAGCACATTCATTATTTCGATAATAGGTTGCAACAATATCTATTCTTTCTTCAGTAGAATAAACCATGTTGGAACACAGTGAACAAGAATGACTGAATAATAATTCGTGAAGAAGTGACAGTGGCCAACTACCTGCTTTTTGTTCTGCGACAACTGCAACAACAAAAACTACCAGTGCAGAAAAACCTAACAGTGTCTTCCATTTCAAAATGTTCACTACTAATTGAAATTATTCTACAAATCTAGAAGATCTGCGACAGAGAATTGTTGTGGAATGCCGATTTCTGACTCCGGACATCTTCAATAATGTAAGGAACGGTTTCAAAAGTGGACTGTATTATCGTATGGAATATTTTGAACACTTTATCCATTGATTGTGTTGCCATTGATAATAATTTTGTTGATTTCCTCAATGAAATGAGAGACAGCGAATTTTCTGTTTTTTTTTTTTTTAAACAATCAACATTTAATTTCTCATTAACGAATTAACCCTCTCACTGGAATTGTACCTACCCAGGTACATCAGTTTCTACAGCATCAAATCACAAAATATTAAAGACGAACGACGTTGCTTTATGGCTTAATGCACCTCAATGGTAGCAAAAGCCATTATCATATAGAGAGAGAACGACTTTGCTGCTTTTGTACCGTGTAGGGTTCACCCACAACGTTCAACTTATACAAGTAGCGCGCTCTAGGATCGTTGTTAGAAGTTATGAATTCAATCATGTGTTGTCATGTCATGGCGATGTAGCGAGTGTGTGTAACTAGTATCACGTGATTATTTATTCTCATTTAGTGGAATTGTGATTATCTGCTCTACTCTGTTTTTCTCGATAAGTATAAATACTACATTTTGTAATAGAATTTTGTTAGTAACTGAAAGTTTCTTATACGCCCTAGAAAATATATTGCAAAAACCATGTACCTGCACAACGACAAATGCACTTTGGACAAAAATAGTTTTTGGTAGAAATTCGTCTAGATGATATTCAGAAGACTTTCTTTGTTTCAGAAAATGTCATTTCGAAACCAAAAGACTCTCACAGAAGAGGAATTACTGCTCTTTTTGGAAAATGACGATTTATCAGATATCGCCGTTTTATCTGACGATGATTTGGGATGGGATGGGTCGGAAAGTCAGCATGCTGACTTTATGGATGAAGGAGGACCTGTTGATGATCCGGAGAGTGGGAGTGAAGCCGATGGACCAAGTGATGGTGGCTTGGATGGCCATCAATGGTGGGACCAGCACCGTCTACAGTGGAGCAAAGCCTGTCAACGGCAAGACCAGGACCAGTGCCCTCAACGGCAGAATCTGTGCCGGTCACGGCGGAACCCAATGTAAATGAAGTTGATTATGTTGAACATTTTTATAACCAGCACAATCTCACCAAAAAAGGAGATATTGTGTGGGTGGCTCATGAACAATATCAAACCAGATTTGTCAAATAGCATAATGGAAATAACTCAACTGAACTTGTAATTGACTTGCCTAGCTCAGTAGATTTTTTCATACGGTACATCCCGAATAGTGTAAATGAGAAAATGGTGGATATGACGAATCTGTATGCTAATCGGCAAAATATAGCAAGATTTCTTCCAACAAATATTGAAGAGGTGAGAAAATTTATTGGGATGCATATAATTATGGAAAATATGCAGTTTCCCAGAGTTGAAATGTATTAGAGCAATGCATATGGAATTTCAATCATAAAAGATAATATGGTTTTGAAACGGTTTTATAAACTTAGACGTACTCTGCATTTGGTTGATGTAACTAGTACAGAAGCAACTTATATAGATAGGCTGTGGAAAGTGCAATATATATACAATGCCCTACGAAAAAGATATCAGGAACTGCCATTAGAGCGCAATGTTTGCGTCGATGAACAAATTATCCCTTTCAAAGGCCGGTTGAATATCAATCAATATATCAAAAACAAACCTAGGAAGTGGGGAGTGAAACTTTACGTGTTGGCTGGAGAGAGTGATATGATTTATGATTTCTTCATTTACCAAGGATCAGCCACAGAAATTAACCCACTCTATATGCACTTTGACGCATCAGCTGCTACAGTTATGCAGCTTTCTGATCGAATTATCGAACCTAATCACGCCTTATTTTTTGACAACTTCTTCAGCTCTTATAACTTGTTTCAGTACCTTTGGTCAAAGTCAATATTTGCAGTGGAAACAATAAGATGGAAACGTTTTCGTACACAAAATTTGCCAAATGATAGGGATATGAAAATGAAAGGAAGAGGAACTTCTGTTGAATGCATCAGTAAGGATGGCATAGTAATTATGAAGTGGCACGACAATGAATCGGTTATCCTGGCCTCAAATTTTGTTGGTATTGGAAAGCAAGACCTCTGTAGGAGATGGGATAAAACGAAAAAGGAACATGTTGGAGTGCCTAGGCCAGAAGCAGTAAGGAGGTACAACAGCAATATGGGAGGTGTGAATAAACATGATTTTTTGTTGAGTATCTACCGCTCTTACGTTCGATCAAGAAAATGGAAAATAAGGCTCATTTTCCACGCCATAGATCTGGCATTAGCAAACTCATGGTTGGAATATAAAAATGAAGCTTCAAATTTGGGTCTTCCACAACAAAAGATTTACTAGCCTTCCGTCAGTCTGTGGCTGAACATCTCATACTTACTAAAACACCCCCAAAAGGGGCAGGCCTTCAACGGAACTTCCCGATGATGACCTTGAAAATAGATCTCAAAGAAACAGATATGAGTCTAGACCTCTGAAGGATTCTAGATATGATGGATATCAACATATTGCGGAATATGATAAAAACAAATATAACTCAAAATGTAAATTGGAAGGGTGCAAGGAAAGAACACATGTTTACTGTAATAAGTGCCAAGTGCATATATGTTTGCTGAAAGACAGAAACTGTTTCAAAAAATTTCATAGTCGATAGTTGCTCAATTTCCAAACTGTTCTGAACAATAAAATCTTTCTTTACAATAAAACAGTATTTTAGTTTAAATGCGTAAACTGGATTTGTCGTTCTGGAGGTACATGCCCTAAGAACTGATGGGATGTTTTTTTTTCAACTGAAATATGATTGTTGATCCTTTATTAAATGGGTGAATCTATTAAAATAATTTTACGGCATTTTTTTAGACAAGTGTCAGTGAAAGGGTTAACCAATACCGAAAAAAAATTACAGAAGTATTAGCGGGACAAAATACCTTCCAAATGATGTATCACTCGACCCCTGTTTCTGACTCACAGCGGGGCAAGCCCTCTATGTTGATATTTGTTCATAGACAGTGTATTTGGTTAAGTTCGCACTATATGGAAAAGTTTTCTATTATGAACTTCACAAAAACAGTTATCCTTTATGAAAAGTCCTAAATAATCTTAAACCTGAAATGCAACCATCAGGTGTTATTTTTTTCAATCATATACGAGTAAAATATCTTTACTTTTGACAATATCGAAAATTGTTTGAGAAAAAGTTGATCAGAAGTGAAACTATGTTCAAATATGCAATCACATACAATTACATGAAGACAATATTCTGTATCTACAATAACAGTGTCCTAGAGGGAATAGTTTTTCGACTATTCCCATAGGAATAGTCAAGAAACAATTGACAATATAGATCAACTAAAATCACATGCAAAGCTTTGGGATACAAAGACTCACCGTTGATAATTCTAAACATATTAGAAATATTGATAAACAATGTTCTTATGAGATATCTTTTGAAAATAGTTCATCTCTTGAATAAAAACATCTAGCAACAAGAACTTTTTTATTTGCTTTTTAAAAGTCAGTGACGTGGAGAAAACGCTTCTCTCGCACAGGCACCGCTTTTAGTCGCATCAAAGTCACAGAGATGACTTTATTCTTGCTGCTACACCAATGCAAGCGGGTTTTTTCGAGAGCATAGAAAGCCTTGCTTCAAGAAAGGTCTTCCAAAGACATGGAAAGACATTCTCATGATCGCTTACTTTATGATGTTGGCAATGATCGATGGTTATCAAGGTACCAATCGAAGACTTCTACAAAATAAAGTGGAAGTTTTTCCGAACCTCTTTTGGAAATTATATTTGTCAAAGAATTGATTCTATAACTTTTGAGACATCACGTTTGAATTTTGGTAGGCAGCAACATTTTGGGGCATTTCGGGGTGAGTGGCGGGGGTCACTGTCTCTCTCTTATGGGTGTTTGACAGTCCCCCGGTGCAGACCACATGGCACTCACCCAATAAAGTTATCGGTCAACCACCCAATCCAGCGTCTGCGGGTAACAGGCGTTGGCCGATTTCAAGCTAGATGTGTGGGAGAGGTGTCTCGCAAAAGCCCTCGGCGGTTACTCATCCAACTCTGGAAAGGTAGCTTTCCTAACATGAGTGCCCCTTGGGGTAACGTAAGGGTATGCGGTGCAGACCACACGGCGTACACCCAAAAGTTGTTGATGAACCCCCCTATCCCGCACCTATACGGGTAATGGGCGCGACATCTTCGACATATGATGTGTGGTAGAGGATGCTCGAAAGATTCCTCGACGGTTACTCATCAAACGTTGAAAAGGGAACTTTCCTAACATGAGTTCTAGGGGGACGTGAGTGCCCGCTCGCGGCTGGAGGCTAGCGAGCCTCATCTCCAACTGGCGTTGGCCTCTTAGGGGCAGCAGCTCTACTAGCGGGTAAAGGGATACAGGGTTGCGATAATCCATTCATGCGTGCATTGCAGCCCCATACTGAGGCACTGGACGGCTTATGCTGTTCCGTGATCCTCGCCTGCTTCTGTACGGATCCAAGCGTTCGAGGTGTCGGGGCTCGCGGCCTTCCGGGCTCTAGTATCCGAGTCTAGCCTTGGAGGGCACCAAGGCAGACGTTTGAAGTGTCGGACCCCGGATGGACGGAGTTACTAGTATCCGAGCTTAGGACCCCGACCGGCCACTTCCGGGACCATATTCCCAACTGATTTGGCATGGTTGGCGGGGGCAGGTGTGCGACGCGAGCACTCTCTGGCGAAAGAAGAGCTAAGTTAACTTGTACGAACGTTCGGTCGAACGCTGCCGATGGTCCTGTCTCTTGGTTAGCCACACTAACCCAGATAATGCCACTGTCCTTTTAATAGGTCAGCTTCTAGATTCCTATATTTCAAGAATTTTATTCATTCTTTCATAGATGGCGCCTACTTATATGTACAGTTAACCTATGTGTCAGTTATTGCAGTGAATAGATAACAAAAATTTCACTTCTGTAAGCTTCAGTTTATAATTGAGTTTGCTTGTATTTGTGCGTAACAGATATGGACAATTGGAGGTAAGGTAGAATTTATTGAAATTTATTTATTTTGACAAAGTTATGTTTATCGAAACGTAAAAATATTGTTCTTCATATTTGATAACTAAAATAAACAAATTTTTTATTTTTTTTCGTACATTTTGTTGAAAATATGTGCTGTCCTTTATAAAGGCCAGTGGCATGAACAGGTACTACAAACTTTTTTTATCGTTACAGTTATTTCAAGAGACCTCTTACGGCTCTTGAACTCATGGAAGAGATAGAAAATATTGATGATGATACAAAGTTACCAGATGCTATAGTGCTTTTTCCACCTATTAATGCTAATGAAGGAGATACAGACGAGGATTCAGGAGACGAAGAAAATGTCGGTATCGATAATCTTCCTGCAGGGCAGCTCAACGCAGAAGTAGAAATAAGGCTGAACTCAGGCGAGGAAGAAAATGTAGGAAATAAGGATGAATTAGATTTTCCTGACGAAAATAATGGCATGGAAAATAACGTCATAAGTCAAGATAACTCTTATAAGAGAAATGACGAATTTGAAGAAAATTGTCCCTTGTCATATTTTATAAGGTACAAAAAAAAGAAAGCAAAATCATGTAACTGGGTTGAGAGAGATATTAAAGATAACATGACTTCCTGGAAAAATATACAAGGACCAAGTAATCAGTTATCGTCAGTAGAACTCTTCAGCTTATTTTTTGATGATGAAGTATGGCAAATGATAACTGACTATACCAATTTGTATTCAATCCAAAAAAATAGACCTGGTGACATAAGTCTCAATGAAATAGAATGTTTTTTTGGAGTACTATTACTAAGTGGCTATCACTACTCTTCCAGAAGATCCTTGTATTGGGAAAGTAATGATGATGCTGGTAGCAAACTAGTGACTTCTACAATATCGAGAAACAGATTCAATTTCATTATGCAAAATATTTATTGTAACGATAATACAATCCTGAATGTAAGCGACAAATTTTCAAAAATACGACCTCTTGTGGAAGCACTTAATAAAAGATTCATCACTTTTGCACCCGTTCAGGAATGTCATAGTATCGACGAGACAATGGTGCCATATTTTGGACGCCCTGGTTCGAAACAATTCATAAAAGGTAAGCCCATAAGATGGGGCTACAAGTTATGGACAGGAACTACTTCAAAAGGTTACATCAAGTGGTTTGAGCCTTACCAAGGTTCTACAACAAACTTGTCAGAAAGATATAAAAATCTAGGTCTAGGTGCCAGCGTTATATTGAGTTTTGCTGATGCTCTCGTATCTGAGAAAGGATGTTTAACATTCCACTTTTTTTTTGATAATTTTTTCACATCTTTCGATCTTCTAATGGTATTGAGAGATCGAAGAATAAGAGCAACGGGCACTGCTCGAGAAAATAGAATTCCAAATTGTTCCATAAAGAGTTCTACTATAATGAAGAAAGAAGTCCGGGGTATATTTGATTACGTACTGGAAGAAAAAGAAAATATTCTAGTTTGTAAATGGCACGATAACAGTATAGTGACAATGGCATCCAACTCTGAATCTGTTTTTCCCCTAGCCAGTGTTTCACGATATTCACAGAAAGAAAAGAAAAAAATCGTTGTTAAACAACCAAATATCATCAAAAAGTACAATAAAAATATGGGAGGCGTAGATAGAGCCGACCAAAATGTGAGTCTCTATCGTGTCTCTATCAGAGGCAAAAAGTGGTATTTCCCTTTGATTAGTCAATGTTTGGATATGGCCGTGCAAAATTCTTGGCAGCTGCATAAATTACAAGGCGGTAAGATGGATCAACTGGCATTTCGTCGATCTCTTGCTCAGGGTATTTTAGAGACTCATAAGAAAACTAGCAAACGAGGTCCTATTAGACCAAGTGCCTACTTACATGAACATTCTCGATACGATCATTTAGATCATCTGATAGTTTATCAAGAAAATCAGACAAGATGTGGACAGTGTCATAAAAAGGTAAAATTCAGATGCGATAAATGTGATATAGCACTACACCCTGAAAGTTGTTTTCTTGAATATCATACAAAATAGAGTTATTATGAAATGTTTCTCAGGTTAACTTTTATAGAATAGAGATATGAATAAAACGATATGAATATTCATGTAGATGTTTATTATGCCACCGTCCTTTTAAAAGAACGGTATATATATATATATATATATATATATATATATATATATATATATATATATATATATATATCAGTTCTTTCAGTAGATAGATAAGGAAAATATTAAAAAGTATGTTTTTTGTAATTTAATTGAGCAGAAAAAAAAACCATTATGGAAAATTTTCGAAAAAATAATTTCGGGAGTATCTGGGCTAAGTAGATGTAAGGAGGCAACTCCGGGTTCGGTGAGCGGGAGGAAGCCCTGCGAAATCCTGTTGGTGTAGGGTGAGGGGCGGTACCCGCGAGGATTTCCCGAAAATCCACCCCTCCACACCCGATCGCATCCAACGCCAGGGTGCGTCTGGGGGGCCTAACCGTAACTATGACTCTCTTAATGGTAGTTGGAACTTAATTATTAAATTCCAGAAAATTGTATACGACAAAGTCTAACGGTTTATTCGAATAAACGAACCAAATTATTAGCTTCAGATTTACAAGCATCAAAAGCTAATGACCCGCGTTATGAGTCCTGTATATACTCCAAAGTTAATGATCCTTCAAAATGCTAAACTTGCTGGCTGTTTTTCATATTCCCTCTCAACAAATATCAAACTCTGTCTTCACTGGTAGATATCCTTTTTCAAATAAATGATGCAGTAGCTTTCGAAAAATCATGTTTGTTAATTGGCAAGCTCCATTCCGATACTTAGAATCTATTTACACATTTATTTTCAGCAACAGCTACTTGGTATCCGTTTGAAATATTCCTTGCAATAACATTCCATATTTTTTTCATCGATCTCGTGTGTATTTATTTTACATGTCAAGCAATGAAGATAGTAACACTGAGTATTCATTAATTCCAGAAAAGTCTTACAGTATGCAGCTGTACAAAGTTGTACAGCGTTTAAAGTTGTGAAAAACATTATCAAAATGTTAGTTGGCAATGAATCTGAAAAGCAAAGAAAAACAACTCCAAACAAAACACAAACCACTTAAATCAAAGAAAACACACCGCGAAGTCAAAGGAAAGCTTGAAAATCAAAACCAACCCATAAACCCACGTACCTAAAATTAGGTTTCAGTAACTTTATTGTCGAATACATTTATCAGGTACTAGGAATTTTCCTCGGAAAACACCGAACAAAGGTTTTGGGGCCTTGTAACGTTTTCTGGAAATCCTCAACAGAATCAGAACGTGTAAGAAATAGTTTTCCACTCGATTCAAAAAAATCGAGGTCAGTTTGAATATTTTCATTGTCGTCAAGTCACCTTGAAGACTGTTCAGTTGAAATCACTGTTTAATAGGTAAGGAAATCAATAGGTGGGTGAATGGGGAATGTTTCTGCCAAATTTCCTTGGAAAAACTGTGTAGAGCAGTACTTATGAAAATAAGCAATATATTATTCTTTTGCGAATTGATTATTATTTTTGCGTGGAATAATAACGAGTATTCACAACACTTCTGGATTTTTAGGAAACTCTGTATCTCTATCACCAGTTGATCGGTTTGACATTATCCATATTACTGAAGTTCCATCCCAACACCAAACCGTTATTTCAATACCTCGACACGTGTTTCGATCACCAAGTGATCATCTTCAACTTGACATTATCACTTCTTCAGCATTTTGGAATTGATAATAATTTTGTGACCATCCTGTATATTAAGACTATCGAGTATGAGATCGGGGCTTTTTAATTTCAACTAACACTTTTTTCAGGAGCACGTGGACTGCTCAAAAAATAAGGTGAATGTTCAACTTTCGCTATGTTAAAACTGCCATTGTGATAGTTAATGAAAAATATCATTTTATTCATAAAGATCGGGGTCGGTTACCCGGTTTTTCTATATCGATATTTTTCCAACAGAGTAAGCGCTGAATTAAATTTATGATTGGTAATCTTTGGCAGCATCATGAATGGTTATGTTTCGTTCAGGGTAGACTAAACAAACACATCCTGTTGATAGATTATAATACTGGGAACGCAAAAATGCAAGCTACGAGTTTACATTTCAGCTTCGTGGACAGGAAGTTCCGCCATATCTGAATAGGTGGGCCCGAAAATGTATTTGAAATAAAAACTGACCAATAACTTCGATGAAAAAAAGATATAGGTCTTGAGTAGAAAGGGTTATTATTCAAGACGAACCGCCAAGTCTACAGTCCACGTGAACTATAGACTTGGCGGTTCGTATTGGATGATTTTTACTAACATAGTTTTATGATTGGCTGAAGAGTCATAAAATTTTAAATTTGAAGTCATGTTACGGTGACGAATAGAAATCGGGGAATGCGGAGATGGTTATCGCCGTCGTGTTCAGTTCAGGAACTGATCGCGATTTCAATGTTGAAATACGATATCGGTGAAGTTATAAATTCTTGAAATTTTTGTTATCTGTTCAAAATGTGGCGTCCTTGGACAAGTACTAATAGTAATAACGAGTGTGATACCAACGCAGACTTTTTCCAGTGTAGTGGATAACAATTTGTATTTTGGAAATTACTATATCAAAAACCAACTACTTGAAGTTTTGCAGACAAAAACATTTGAAAAAGTGTATAGCTGAAAAGTTAGGACACACCATAATGAGACTTCCACTCTATTTTTGTATTTTCAATTCCATCGAGTTGATTTAGAGAAAATTGAAACAAAGCATCAGGCAAAAAAATAATTTTTTTAAATTTGATAAAAAGGTAATAGAGCTAATTAAAGAAGAAGTATCAAATATTACTGAAAAAACTGGCAGAAAAAAATTTGTTGAAAAAGACTATATGGAGATTGGACATTTCCATATTAACGGTGGAAATAAATTCATTATCGATTCAAATGACGACAGTAATAGTGAAACAGACAATATGGAGAAGGAATTTACAAAAGAAAGAAGAAGAAAAGTCGTGAATTGTTTTCGAAGCGATTTATTGTACATATATATGAGAGTAGGTAGTAAATAGAAGAATTTTCAATTATCACCCTGTTATTTGAATCCCTACTTTTCCACTCCCCTATATAACGGGGTCTCTCAGTCACAAAATCAAAACTCTGCTCTGCTTTGTCAAGCTTTCGCTTCTAGTAGAAAGCTTTTTCAGGGCAGTAAAAATGAGTAAAAAACAATTCATTGTTGGATTGGATTGTGTCTTCTGTTAATCTCATAGGGAGATGTCATTGTCTTCACTCAAATTATTGACTAATTTTTTACTTAGGAGACATTTTCCACACGAGAACACAAGTACTGAACACTACGCGCGTTTCGCTAACCAAGTCAGTATCATCAGGAGATGACTAAAACTCGTTGTTTTCACACAGTCAATAATACTGAGGATGTTAACTTTCCGTAGCTCCCTCGTATGAAAGTCTCTGATGTTTTGATTCGTTTCGGACTATTGAGAGATACGAACTTTGATCGAAGTACTGTGCCAAGTTGTTTCGCCGAATGTTTAGAAAATAGTTTTTCAAATCTTGACGTTGGCTGTCTAGTTTTATTTTATATAAGAAACATCTATCGTGTATACAGAGTAACAACGAAATCACTTTACTCGGCGTCATTCAGCTGTTCATGGGTTGAACATTCAAAATTCGGAATAAAAATATTATTCATTGAAGCCGATATTTTTGATGATGAAACATTTGAGAATATATACAGGGTTGCCCGGAAGTGAATCCAGGTCAAAAATTTTGAATGTAATCCAGTAAATTTTTTTTTCGGCCATTTTATCGAATATAATTTTTTTACAACGATGTAACATATGTCGCCATTCCCATTCAAAATGGCGGCGTAGGAACCATTTACTACAAATTCAATATGACGGCGCTTTGACGTCATAATAAGAATATTGTCCAACAATTCCATGTAGGAAGAAACAAACGACGAAATTTGACAAATTTTTGAATGGAAATTGAAAAATTGAACGTTTTTACTGATCTACGTACTTTTTTCTATTTATTTTCAAATGGTATAGTGATATTTTCAAAACTTTGCTATTGAAGTGAACACTTTAACTACAAAATAATGCTGTGTATTTTTCTGTTCCAGTAAAACAGTGAGTAATTAGTTGTTAAATCACCCATACTCAAATCGAATCCAATTTATTTTCCATATAATATAATATTTGTTGCATAACATAGTCATTATATTTTAATTATCTTGACTTGAGTAATTTTCACCTGAGCATTGGAATGCCTGTAATGTGTTAAAATACCCATTGAGGGAAGAGTTCTATAGGTATATTTCGTGGAAACAATATGACAATCCCAAGACAATAAACTAACGTTTCGTCAGCACGGGTGGCTGGCTTCCTCAGGGCTAGTCCTAGAGTGCCACCAAGATTTAGCCACAGCATCGGCAGATAATAACATTATCCTGAGGTGGGTTAAAGGGCACGACAGGAGTAAAGGTAATCGCATTGCCGACTCTTCAGCCAAGGAAGCGGCTGGACTAAGAATTTTAGGACCCAGTGACACCTACGGCCTGATGATTTCGACAATTGCGGAGCAAGCAAAACGTCACACCCAATCCCTAAAGAGATGGGATGAAATCGAAAGATGCAATCTTGTCAGGGTCACCTTGGGCGACCTTGGGAAGCTGGCACCGAAGAAATATCTGGCGATTACCTGGAAAAATCTATGCTCAACAGTAGGATTTCTGACTAGCCACTGCCACCTCAATAATATGGGGCTAGTGGACACACCTCTATGCAGGATGTGTGGAACAGGAAGATGAAACTGTCAGGCATGTCCTATGCGAGTGTCCGGGGTTACCATCAATAAGAGAGTGTGTGTTTGGCAAGTCTTGGCCTACACTTGTCGACAGTGACCTGTCCACCATCCTGGAAAGGACAGGATCGACGATGACCTAGGAGGACAACTCCTCGGGAGGATGTACAATGGGTCACATGTGGCCTGAGTGCTGTGGGCCTACACTCATCCTCCCTACTCTACAGACAGATACTGAAGAAATCTATCATTCGATTTTTGACAGATTGTTCAATTAGTTTAGCAAAATTATTGGTGATAGAAATTATTCGGTAATTGCATATGTCATTTTAATTCCAGATTTGAAGACTCTAGTAACTCTACTAACTTTCCACTGGGACGGTATAGAGCAGTATAGTCTATACGACATTTCACACCAGTAAAAGATGTACACTTCGATGTCAACTTTCCAAAAATATCACTTCCTATGAAGATTTTCGACATAAATGAAGGAAAATATGTCATTAAAAAAATCAAGAAAAAAAACACCTAGATTAGCAAAAAAGTGATTTTTGAATTTCTATTAAAAAACCGGTCAAATTTTGTCGTTTGTTCCTCCACGAATCTAGTTGTTTGACAATATTTCTATAGATGACGTCATAGTGCCGCCATATTGAATTTGGATAAAATGGCTCCTACGCCGCCATTTGAATGAAAATGGCCACATGTGCTCGTTGACAAGATAATTTTATATACCATGGAAAGGTTAAGAAAACATACAGAATTCGACTTGAAATTTGGTGCATTTTTAGTTGACCCTGTACAATACCAATTCACGTTTTCGAGCTCATGAACAATTGAATGTCGCCGTGTACAATGATTTTGTGGTCACTCGGTATATAAAATTACAAATACGTCATTCAAGAACATTCTCCATATCACCTTCACTCATCATCAATTCCACAATTAATAATAAATGTATTTTGTTGATCTGACGAAAATATTCAGGACAAACTCCTCGTGGAATTTGTCATGCAATAATATTCGTGAAACTCGTGTTCCAAATAATAGTAGGCGTACACCTTTTGGTCTAGCTTTATTGTGATACAATAAAAAGTTGCCAGACAGTATCAAATAACTGGATGTTGAGATAAAAGACGATGGATATGAATTGATATTAATCAATTATCAGAGAACATTGGATTGTTAACAATGTTAGAATGTTTAACAACACTTCAATAGTCATTTCACCAAATTATTGTGAGCTGAATTGGTATACGAGGTCTGAATTGCTGAATACTGGATTTATGGACGATTGTAGATGCAAACTATTCTATTCCTCTTTGTATACTTTTTGGGTAAAACTAGAAATATTAAAATGGTTATGGCATATCTAATTTTTTATGGACATGTAATTGAAATTGTAACGGAATTCGAATCTTCTACAGTCTTTGAGGCAGGCGAAAATCCCAAGTGGGATTTTTTGTGATCTCAGCTTTGCTTTTGACTGGGTATCAGAGATAGTCAGCATGAATGGTTCGTATCATATCTTCCAAATCACACCTAGGCTATCAAGATACAATATTCGAATGAGAATTATAACGAAACTTCCTTTTCCAATCAGTTGAATAATGACATAGGTATCCCCCAAGGATCAGTTTTGGGGTCAATCCTTTTAATTCTCTATATCATAGATAGTTGCCATCTGTTTTTCAAAAGTCACTCACTTGTTTGTATGCCCTCCTATCTGAAGCAAAAGATTTGCCTGAATTACAACAAAATATAAATTCTGATCTTGATGACTTGCAAAATTGGTTCAGTGAAAATTCATTATTTTTGAATGCCTCCAAAACGGAAGCAGTAGCTTTTTATACTGCCTGAAATATTAACACGGTAGACATTATTATTGGAAATAGGAAGGGTTGACAGTATAACATTTTTAGGGCTTTTTTTCAGAAGGCTTTCGTCAGCACTGCGATAATCTAACAAAAATACTCAATAAACAGTGTTATGTGTTGAGAAACCTGAAAAGAATTCTAGACTACTCTGGTCTACTTTTGTATTACCACGGACAGATACAATCAAGAATTAACTATGGGATTATTGTTTGGGGAAATTCTCCACCTGCACACAATGTTTTTGTAACGCAAAAGAGAATTATTAGAACCATTGCGAACACATCACGAACATTATCGTGTGAAATATTATATAAAAAATTGGAAATTTTGCCTCTACCTGCTCTCTATATTCTACAAAACACGTTTATCCCTACTTCTGAATGCGTTTGAGATTTTCGGGCTGAGCTAACCTAACCTAACGTGTTAGGAATCACACGTTAAAAGGTAAGACCTCGTTATTCCTTAGCTCGCACATATTTCTCAACTTCTGAGAGTTGTCGTTTGTATGGGGGCGATAGCTGAATAACGAAAAAATAGATTTCAAACAGATTTGAACAGATTATAGAATGCATTTCCGGAGATTTTCAATATTACAACCAAGGAACAAGTATTTGAATATAAAATAAAACAACTAATAAATTGATGGATGTAGCCGTTACTACGTGGTAGGAAATCATAATGAAGAAAAGAGAAATGTGAAAAATTCATTTCTCTTACCTTCATTATAAAACAACTACTTTTTGAAATTAGCTCCTATACAATCGATGAGTTTTTTTCTTATTCACATTAGTAAAAAATGTTTTGTATTATTCTTCATATTTGCTGCTTTGTTCAATAATTCTCGTTTTGTGAATGTGTCTGTCTTATAGTTGCATTTTATACATGTATCTGATATTACGGACTTGCCCAATTGCTTCTTTCAAGCTCATTCCAATGAATCAATAAAATATTATTATTATTATATTCGGCAAAGTCGTTCGTATTCAAATGGAAGAGATTTCAAAAACTATATTTCGAGGTGTAATCCCCAAACTTTTTTCGATATTCCAGACTTCAAAAGTTGCTTGTGCTATTCAAAAATCCATTCAGACAACAATTTCCTTTTCAGAATGAAATCTAGCAGCCTACGGTGTTGTTCACGGTATATTTCAAAGTTCGGCTGTTCAAAAAAAATTTATGAAGATTCAAATGTAACTGAGTGTTTCGAATTTTCAAAAAGCTGCCTTTGCACCTTCGTAAAGTGATTAGGCCAAGATATATTGGTATTCAGTTCAACACTCAACACATTTATAGATACAACTCGTGGATATGTGTGACCTGCAACCATTATGATTAGGTTCCTCTCATTTGAGTCCTGGAAAAAATATCAGGATTTCCTTAGCTTTGAATTCAACTTGGACACTGCCAACTCTAGCTCAAATTATTGGAAAATAAAACTTTATGTTGCCGACAGAAATTTACATTGGCAACTGATAATCAAGCATCTGAATGAAGAGTGGAGAAAGATGCTGACGTGTTTATCTATTGCACCATTTCAAAGATGGGTGTTGCATGAAGGTTAGGTTAGGTTAGTATATGCTCTGCTGTTTCACAATTTTCCAAAAGTGACACACACTGTCTTCCGACAGTCCGAGTCTCTGCATATGATAATTCAGAGGACAGTGACCTGTGAGGAGGCCTGTTAGACATCGTAGCTCATCCCTACTATAGTACAATAACTGTTTGATTCAAAGCTTCGAAGGGTGAATGAATGCCTTGGGGTGAAGGAAGATTTTGCCAAAAGCCTTTAAATTTTCTTACCATTTAGGTGTTCAGTGTTTGTTTGGTAAAACCTTAAGCAATGTCAATGACAGGTTTTGGTTAGATGAAGCTGCTTGCAGCACCCTTCTTTGAAAGGGACTCAGCAGCCTCATTGCGTTCCTGCATGAAGGAACATTTTTTGTTGATTTCTCCTTCGTTCATAACAATTTTCCACTTCAGGCTGTCTTGAAATGAACGAATCTATACTACATTGAATATCAGTTCCATTTACAGTTCACTTCAACAGTTGGGTTGAGTGAATATTGAAGATCAAGGACATCTGACAAACTATCACTGTAGTGAACATTGCTTTTCCAAACCAAGAAGATGGTGTTTGAAAGTTTTTCATGATGAATGTTACAAATTCAGGCTCTCATTCTCAAGGCTAAACCACTTTCAAAAAGAAACATAGATTCTTCAGTGCTACTAGGTTGCGTTTAAAATACTTTGAGGAAAAGAAAATTGCTGAGCACCAAGCAGCACTGTTTTGATGAGATACAAATGTTAGTTTCGTCAAAACGGTCCCTGGTAAAGTGAGCAACGAATATAACGACAACATTCTATGTCTTCGTGGTGTCGGAAGATAATCTAGTTGTAGGTGATCATGAGAAAAACTGCAAGCAACTACCCACTCTGAACATCCCAACTCTAAGAGAGTTTGAAGCTTGCTACTTGCAATAAGTTCCTAGTAGACCGCTGCTCTGAACAGTTATTGAATGAAGATACTACAGAGAACTACCACCACCTGTCTAGACTTTTCAACATACGGTTTCCCAAGTCAACTTTTTTTTACATATACATTTCAAGGAATTGATCTCAAATGTCATCCTCAAGAATAGAGAAGAACATTCTCTGGCTGAGATATCAGAAACACGCATGTCATGAAGCAAAATATGCGTCCTGCATTTAGGTAACGGATAGATGTGTGCCTACCCCATGGTGGCAATCAATAAGAGGAACCATGAGGGAAACAAGACCTCCATTGAGATGGAGAACAATAGACAATGTCAGCGAAGAATAAAGAGGTTGTTGTTCAAAGGTTAGTCTTAGAGAAAAAGCCCAAGGTCTCTTGAGTTTTGAATGTCTACACAACATATTATTTAACCTGTGGAGTAATTGAATGTTCAAAATCAGGACTATGGGAAGGTTGGGATTAGATGGTATTTCAAATCCATTCAGTAGAATCCACAGGGATAGAATGAGGGCAAGTTGAGGGATGCTTGTGATCAATAGACATTTTCTGTGACAATATATCATTCTAGCTTATATTCATTAGCATGCTATAGACTGAGTTTTGTGCCTAAGCTCATATGAGTATATGTAAACTATTGTGAAGTGTACAATCTATAAAGCATATGTTTCAAGTTTGAAGACGCTGCGTTGTTCAGTATTTGTTTGGCAGCCATCAATGGTGAACGTTTTCGGTGAATTTGTGAAAATAGAGAAGATTGGTCATCGTAATGTGGTACAATACTTTTATTTGGAAGGTCTCAGCTCAACCAAATATAAAAGCTGAACTGGATTCTACTCTGAGTGAGTCTGCTCCTTCGTTTACAAGAGTAAAATATGGGTAGCAGAGTTTGAACGAAGCCGTACAAGCTGTTAAGAGAAGCTGCCAAGATGGTCGACCAAATATGGTGACGACGCCAGCAACGGTGGAGAAAATCCACAAAAGGGTACTGAATGACCGTCGACTGGAAGTGCGCAAGCTAGCAGACTCAGTAGGCATTTTAAAAAGTACGGTATATCGTAAATCATCTGAAAATTTGGACATGAGTACGCTGTGTGCAAGATAGGGGCCGCTCACATTCGAGCTGAAACAGTGTCGTGAAGATGTTTCAATTGAGTGTTTCAAAATCATGGATGAAACATGTGGCCATGGTTCTTGGCCATACTGGCCTGGAAGGCGATGAGGCTGCTGACTTCCTTGCAAAAGAGGGTCTTGCAAGCAGCTTCATCGGACCAGAACCTGTTATTGGCATCGCACTGGGCTTTTGGCCAAATCTTTCACGATTTGCTCACTCCGAAGTGTTTATTCACCCTTCGAAGCTTGTTGGACAACAGTAGGGATGAACTACGATGTTCAACAGGCCTCCTCACAGGTCACTGTCATTTGAATCATCATATGCAGATACTCGGACTATCGGAAGACAGTGTGTGTCGCCTTTGTTTGGAAAATGATGAAACAGCAGAGCTTATACTTTGTGCTCTCTCAGTTTGGACCTGACCTAACCATCAATTTACACATGAAACAAAAGAACAATCAAAACAGTAGACTCAAAAAGGGAGAACCGGCTCCAAAGAAGTCGAGGCAAGGTCATTGTATCGGGTTTTTGGGAGGCACGGAGGATAATTTTAATTAACTATCTTAACAAAGACAAAACTATCAACGGCGAGTATTGTGCGAACCTGTTGCAAAGTTTGAGTGAAGAAATCAAGCAAAAACGGGCGCATTTGGCTAAGAAAAAAGTGTTGTTTCATCAAAACCAAAATTACCGAATTGAAGTTTGAATTGCTACCTCATGCACCCTATTCGCCAGCTTAAGCCCCTCGGTTTATTTTTTATTCCCAAATTGAAAAAATTGCTCAGTTGTCGAAGATTTTCCAACGATGCAGAAGTGATGTCAGCAGTTGATGGCTATTTCGAGGAGTAAGACACTTCCTATCATAAAATACGGTATCCAACATATTGAACGTCGCTGGGAGATGTGTATAGAGCTGGAAGGAGATTGAGTTGAAGAATGGATATATTTTTTTTCCAAAGTTTTCGTGTTTTTTTCCGTTGGGTCGAGTATCTCTGGGACCACGCACCTAATTTGGAGATGCCAACAAACATGGAAATACAAAGACCTACAGAGTTGAGTACTGAAATCTACTATTGTACTTCACAAATATATAAGGAACAATAGACAAATAGGCAATAATCATTGAGCCATTATGTAACCATGTAATTTTTTGGTAAGTGAACAATTTACTTTCATTTCTTCGAAAAGGAAGAAAAAACAACTGCGTGAGTTGATTTTCATTCTTTGTTGCGTTTTTGTTTTTACAAAATATGGGACGCCTTCAGCCTTTCACTCTTCAGCCTCTCAGTCAAAATGAATAAAAAGGGTCCGTCATAGAGCCTTGTAATACACCAAACATTCAATCTCGATAACTTGTTTTCTATCATATTTTCGCTGAGAGCCACCAAAAAAGTTTCTCACGGGAAATATATCATGATTATTACTATTCATATGCTATGAATGGATCAACTGTGACTGAGACAAGAAAGTTCCGAAAACAAACACTCTTCGGTTCTATACTAACTTTCTCGCTTTTTCAAATTTGATTTTTTAATGAATAGTGTGTTCTACGGAAATATTCACGTTTTTCCTCACTAGATCACCAAGGAAATTTGGCAGATTAATCCTCGAACACACTGTATCAAGGGCATTTTCTACTCGTCATCTGGCAACGCCGCGTTCACAATCGCTTATTTTACTTGTTATTTGGCAAATCGTGTCGATTTTCTTCACTTCACTCACTGGTCCGTTCATCTCGAGGCGAAAAACCGACGAATATGTGATTTGTCCCGAACAAACAGCGACATTATTGCTTTTTACGTAAGAACTGTCACTGCGTTTTGGCATCTCGGGATGCCTCCTGCTCACAAAAAGCGACGTTGCCGGCTCGCGGCCGACAAATTCGTAGCTTATCGACTGGTTTGCATTGGGAAGTCGGACTTTCCGACTGGAGTTGTTAAATGTAACTTTCTGGACCGCTCTGAACGGTTCAACAATCCAAGTATTGCGGAGTAGCGTGGAGGGGATTGCACTGAACATACAGAGCGGTTCAGAAGTGTGTCAATATCCACTTTCTCTCTTATACGACGATAGCAAAACGAGAGTGCGTGTTTTTAATCAATGCACTTCGAATTTGAGTTGGTTGTACAGAATGACCTACAAAAAATTAGACATATATTGTATATTCATACTTTACTGTTTGCATCTCAAACGAAATCTTTTTTTGAGATTAACCTAATCCATCAGTTACTACACCTTCAACTTCCACAGAAAAAGATCGTTGTTCTATCAGTCAAACTAGTCCAGACTACACCATGGAGCCAAAAACTGAATTCAATCGTGCAAAATCTGTCACTTCACCATCCTTCTGGAAGACTGAACCCGAACTGTGGTTCAATACCGTAGAAACAATTTCAACCTAAATAGCATACATTCCAATAAAATCAAATGTGGAAAGATACTGACAGTTTCAGATTGCAGTAATGTATAAGAAAATTCGAATCTTTTTTCAAAACAACACAGAAATTCTTCAGATTCATATGAACTACTAAAAAGTCAACTCATCAGAATGTATCAGATATCAGACGAAGAAAAAATGAGAAAGTTATTTAGTGAGTGTCAACTTGGGGACAGAAAACCTAGTCAGCTCTATCGGCAAATGAAGGATCTTACTTCAGGACAAATGACTCCAAATGAAAGGAATTGCAAATACGGATGTTTTTTGTATTCAAACTGGTCAAAAAGATAATCGCTTAGAAAATAAAATCGAGCAGCTTATTCAAAAACTTCATGAATCTGTTAGCAGAAGAGGCAGCCCAGTTTTTGAAGGAGAATGGTCTAGGTCAAGATCCAGATTTAGATCAAAATCCAGGACTAAATCAAAATTCTAAAATTCAAACATAGTTCATCGTTAGAGAAGAAACCATGAGAAGTATAAAAATCAACGAGCAGTCCAGTCATCATGGAAAGAAAAAAATGTTTGTACATTTGTACAGAATTGCTCTAATGTTTTTCTAAGAGCAGATTGTGTTAAAAAACCATTGCAAACTCCTTATTCTGGTCCCTACAAGGTTTTAGAAAGAACTGAAATACATTTTACACTTTCAGTGAATAGAAAAAGAAAGAATATTTCGATTTATAAGTTGAAGCCAGCTTTTATAGAATCATCAAATGAAAATTTACCTGAAAATGCAAAATCTTAAACACAACAGAAATCCTAATACAAAATGAAAATCCGGAAAAATCAAATTATGTAACACGCTTTGAAAGAAGAGTTCATTTTCGTGTTTAATTTTTTTTTCAAAGGAGGGGGGGTGTAAAGTAGGGCCCTACGTGTGCTACTTGTTGCTAGGAGATGCTTTTGTTTGGATGATTTCGTTCAGAAAATATAGGAAAGAATTGATGAAAAACTTCAATCAAAAACGTTTTTATAAGAAGTTTGAAAACTACAAACCGTTGCTCGTTTGTCTTTTCTGAACTCTGTACAGAGAGCCTGAGTGTACTCTTCCATCACCCTTGAGGACTAATGAAAGAATCAAGTTCATATGAAATAAAATCAATGGGATACCATATTTCTTTCACAGCTGACGTTTTCAGTAAGAATTAGGTTACTTTGACCTTCAACCTCCCATAGTCATCTTCATTTTCATCAGGTTGGAAATTTTTTTCCTTTACCCTCTCAACTGAGATTCGTCAGGAGGATGAATGGTTCATAACGTAAGGTGTTTTGGTGGCGACATAAAGGTTCAATGCCGATCTGGCCTTTTGTACCCCTTCCTGACTGGGGTATTTGAAGAACAAACTGTTCAGTTCAACAGACGTCGTGGGCCTCCATTCAACCGAGCGACGGGGCCTTCTGAATCGAGTGGGGTCGTCTATAGTGTAATCTACAGCTTCCCTAACTAATGGGTTATCATGAGGTTCCGCTGACTCGAAAACTCTCTGATTCCTCGACTGAATGGACTGCCGTATAGTTACCAGCTTCAAATCTCTGCGGATGGCCTCATTCCGCACGAACCATGGAGCATTCACCAGCATCCTGAGAAGTTTGTTTTGCAACCTTTCCAAAATGGAGAGGTTTGACGGGGCGGTTTGTCCCCAAACACCTGAAGCATACATGATGACAGGCTTGAACATCGTGTTGTATAGTAAAATCTTATTTTTAAGAATAAGTTTTGAATTTCTATTGACCAGAGGATAGAGTTTAGCTATCCTCATCTGCACTTTGCTCTTAATATAATCAATGTGATTTGCCCAGGTGAGTCGGCGGTCTACCCAAAGACCTAGGTACTTAACTCGCGTTTGCCATTCGATCTCCCTGTCTGAAATCGTGACCCTTATGTCTGGAGAAATTTTACGTCTCCCCAAGTCTATCGTCTGAGTTTTTTCTGGATTCAATCGAATCTTCCAGTCAAGGTACCAGCGTTCGCGGTCGTCCAATGCGCGTTGCATGTAGACGACCGCCAACGCCCGACCGATGGAAGAAGCGAGGAGAGCCGTATCATCGGCGTAAAGCGAAACCTTCACGTGATCGAAAGTCGGAAGTTGACCTTCAACCAGTATGTTTGAAGAATAAATTGAGATTGTCGGCTTGACAATAGTCATGAAACCATAATATTTCTTCACAACGTATTTTTCTCAACGTTACTCTTAGTGGGATACATTGGCAACACCTTCATAATATGGAACCATGGGAATACAGAACTGGACACCTTTCTGAAGCACATCACCAGCGTGACAACCAACTTAACAATGAGGAAGGAAGTTCAATTAGTTCCCATTCTTGGACGTATTGGTGAAAAGGATCGACACTAAGTGGAAAAGATGTATATACCAAAATCCCACTCACACGGAACAGTATCTGAAGTAGGAATCCAACCACCGTCAATCTACCAGAAGGAAAATCATCAAGACTCTAGTAGACAATGCTTTCAGGCTCTGTAATACGAAGGAAGGTCTCTAAAAGTAACTAGGCACCATCAAAATGGATCTTCAACGGAATGATTGATACAAAGTGATGGTGAAACAGCCCCGCAAGGAAGAGAAATCGTTACAACCAGTATTTGTACTTCTCTACATCAGAGGATTGCCAGAAGGATAAGAAGAAAGGAGGAGAAGATTACAATATCAGAACCTGCTTCAGATCCGGATACACCATCCTTAGCAGCCTCACAAAAACTAGGCCACCAAACGCGGACTGCGATTCCAAGAATTGCATTTACTGGATACCCTGTGAGTGCGGATAATCCTATATTGGTGAAACTAAGAGGCCATTGAAAGTCTGGATTGTCGATCACGAAAGAAGCACACAGCGAGGATAAACTCAGTCCGAAGCTGACATCATCCACAGGGAGGAACACTGATTTAGGAGGAAGTTCAAAGAAGCTGCATGTATGTTGTCCAACGACGCATTCAGCCAAGCTAGCGTCGATATATGTAACATATGAAAATCTATAATCAAGCCAAAAACGGTCAACTCCTGCCATACGGTCATCTCCCGCTAAACCGGTGAAGCGGAGACAGGAAAGAGGGGATAGGTGGAAGCACTCGAATGACCTTTTAAAAGTAATCTCTTGGAGGAGTAGTCCAGTCATCACCCCAAGACGATTTCAGTTTTAATTGTCCAATGTTTTCTCAATCTTCATTTCATTCCATTTCAGGGTTCTTTGCGTAATATAATTGTCTTTATCAGCTATTCTTTTTAATTTTCAATTTTTTTCAATAACCCCCTCCCTGGTATCAAACTAGAGTTTATTTTGCCACAGAAATTTCGAAATAAATCGAGTTTCTATGTTTTATATTGACATTTTATATTTAATTATGAATGTTAGAATTATGTTGTATATTTTTCCATTGAGTGTAGCTGAAAGGACTGTTATATTGATTGGAAACGAAACACTGTTTCCTATTTTATTTGTTCTTTCTGGGTTTTCAAACCATATTATATCATATCAGATAATGAAAGTCTGAACTAGGGTAATTCACTATGAAACATTGTCAACCACCTTCAAATATAGGTTAGGTTTGGTTAGATATTCCTTCAGCAAGTTCAAAGACCATAAGTGGAAACGAAGGCTTTTATGCTTATCTAGTTCTTTGTTCCACCTGAAAGCCAGATGTGTTCTGACCAAATAGCTGTGATAGATTTCTTCTCACACACTTTATTCCAGCTTTCAAACCACGTTCGATTTTAACCCGTGCGTATTCTGTCCGTACTAGACGTATTTCAAAAGTGTACTTCGGTGTCACGTGACTTATGAATATGTTTGATTTTGTTTTCCTACATTTTCTCTGTGTAACTTCTAGTTACTTTAATATCAATGAAATGGTTAGTGAAAATGGCAAATCTTAGTTTCTACTATTTTTCTATATATTTTATTTTCATAATGAAAACGTATATGACCGAACAAAACAAATTGAACAAAAAACAAAAAGTGTTTAAGTTCTTTTGAAGTCTTATAGAGGAAATGTGAATTCAAGACTCTTAGCACTAGTGCTAGACTTCCGATAGCGCCAGCTATCGGCTCGACAGATAACTTAATTCTGTAGTATCGTATTCTGTTGTTGTATCGGAACCCTTCAGGTCGCAAAACCAGGCTACTGATGCCAAGTTACCATTATTTGACATTTTCGACTTCAGTGCATAAACATTTGTCGATTATTAAAAAAAATACCGAATAATGGATCTAGGAGGCATCTGAAAAATTTCATTTGATTAAGTCTACTGCTACACTATAAAATTGGTCCAGCTTTGATGTAAAATTATTAGTCCTCCAATCAGAAATTCAGATTTATTTCATTAACCTGATTGTTTTGTGTCATTATGTATGATCTTACAGTCTTCTCATGCAATTCAGCAATTATATTTACCAGCGTAACTCAGGGTTATTGCTGAAAAAAAACTACTTCAACTTTGAAAAAGATATTATCTGCGAACTTGATAAATTTACGACGATCCGGCATCGCCGCAGTGATCCTCCTGCTCTGCGGATAAGTGTGTACAGAACGCTGCCGAAAAACATGGATTCTGGTCTGGAAAGTTAGGAATCTGTACACGATAAGCCAGAGAACGGGAGTTCTGCACCCTCTGGAATAGTAATTGATTTCAGTGGTTTCCTTCATGCTACCGCTTTAAAGTCAACGTCGGCTGTAAACAACTGACTCGCAATTAACTGGAAATTAAGATTGTTGAACCGTGAAGGTTGGGAACATTTAATATTTTTCTATAATGTTCACAATGCAAATCGCGTTAACTTCAACGATCTCATTTGCATTATCGATCCACGTTCGGTATAGGGTGGTTCAGGGTTGTTACGCTAGGGGGGTTTGGAATAAGACCGATTTTAAACAAAGGAGTATCTGATACAAAGAGAAAGGAGTTGACAAACAAGATTGGTATCCCTGACGAAGACATATGTTCTTGGAAAGTTGTAAAATTGATAGTGAAAGATGTCAACTAGACTTACACATATAATTGATTATGATATTCATATTATTAAGGCATATGAGTGTGCGTAGTATTTTATAAACATTGCAAGTTTTCATAAGTTATCGACCAATGTTTTCGTAATGAATCATTTTCAGATAACTGTGACATAGGCGTGAAGCAAAAGCTTTTGTTTATGACAATATCAACAGTCAAATCATTATTTTTTGTTGTCCATTCGTTATAACTTTCTCGACTGATATTTTCAATGCCTGTATGAAAAAAAAGTTATATTCCTATCGCCTGGAAAGGGACATCTGTATTACCATTGCTGACAGTTCCCAATGTAAGTGATCTCAGCCATTTTTCACATATAGTCAGTGGGCACACTTGAAGACTGACTATAAATCAAATAATCTGAAGGAACGTTTCGTTTAGGGTAGTCTCAACTCCCTACACTGTTTGTTAATGGACTGACACTCATCAGAAAACAACTACTTTCCTGGCTAACACCACGAAGTGCGTTGTATTAAATACGACAGGTTGTGATACCTAGTAATGTCAGTATTTTAAAACATAGAATCATTTACATGAAATCCACAAATTTCACCGGCGACGTTCGAAAAAAAAATTATCGCTTTAAGAAAAAAAAAACAAAAAAAAACGATTTCAGTCATGAAGGAAATAACAGTTTAAAATTTATCGCCTAACTAGCGAGAAGGAGAAAATGTTTATGTAAGAACACTTGTGGGTCATATATTATCATTTCAAATACGGGACCGCTGGACGGAAGACAAACTAGGTCTAGGTCATAAAGACTAGCCTAGGTCATAAAGACTTTCAGAGTGGCGACAGTAATCTGAACAAAAGGCTTTCGAAGTTTTGCTGAGTAAAAAATTTCGTGGGAAGTCGGAATTCTGAGACTTGAAACCGAGCTTAGCGTCCATTAAAAAAAAGGCGGGGTTATGGGTTAATTAATCATGATCTCGACTAATTGAAGTTGACCCCGAGAGAAAGAGAGCCTCCCGGAATTGGTCGAGGGAGGTGACGAAGATTTTGGAACAGGGAAACGGATCTTGGAAAAGTGGCCGGCGAGAGACGCAGTGGGAAAAGAAAAGTCGTGGACGGAGGTCTTTAAGCATAGGGGAGCGAGTTAAAAGATTTTGGAAAAAAAAGAAGTCGCGATGCCGCGACGAGATCGAAACTTTTGGATTAGCCGAGGAAAAATTTGGAAAATAGTCGTTGGTGAGATTTATGTACTTGTCTGAATAACGTTTGCATGAATTTTGGGAAGGAGTTAGCCAAAAAGTAGTATACAGAGTGGCGCAAATGTTTTTGGTGTGTTTTGATTCTTTTAAAGTTTCAAGCCAGTATTAAAATGTCATAGGCTGGTCGAGCTGAGTATTACAATCACTCTCCGTATACGATAGCATAGTCGGCGAAGGCACGCAAAAATAGATGTGGACGTTAGGGCGTAAAAACTAGTAGTACCTTCAGTACACGGTTTACTTTTTTTTAATGTCTTGCATACCAGAAATTTAGTTTGTTTTCCTTCGGTTTGTTTATCATCCACCGATTCTTATTATTACATTTTTCTGTTGTTTTGTTGTTCCTCAGTTTTTATTTTTTTATTATTCAATATAGTTTATTCACAAAGTCGAGTTTTCTTTCAAAACTCCAACTTCGTAACCTCCTATCTGATAATTTTTGTAAAGTTACTATATGCCAAACAAAACATTTGAAGACATTACTTACGGAAAATCCCCTATATGGTATCAATGACTTTTTCCATTCATTCCCTGGACCATAGAGCAAAAATGCTCTGCACGATTGTATGTATGTACTGTATTATTATTTTTATTGCACAGTATCTTCTGAAGATTTTACATTTTACTTTTTGAGCATATATTAATTTTATGGCATTTTGTGACATGTTCTGAAGCTGTAGCTTTGTTATGAACCAAATAAAAATTTGAATTTGATCGAAGGTACTAACAGTGATGTTTGATACCACCATTCGTCTTTATACGTCATCCTAAAATGTTGACATTTCACAAACCCTCTGTAGTAAGAATCCTGGGGTTGCTTTCCTCATATTCTGTTGCTCGAAATGAGGTAAACAAACACACTGATGTGGTTTCGGGTGAAAGTTACCCAATTTGAGTTGCGACAACACAGAAGGAGAGGGCGTGGCGGATTTGCATGAGATATGAAATTCAAATGAGCTCTTAAAAAATTTCAACCGCTCGAAGTAGACTAAGTGGAACAGTATCGTGAGAGACTTAACGGTGGAATTTAAAATAGATTCGTTCGCAGACGAGGGATCAAGATTATTGCCCGGGTTTGGTTCTAAAACATGAAATTGTATGTGATATTCGCGTTTTATTCGCCCAAAACATTGTTTGTTCGCAATTCTTGTAGTAAGCTGTAAAAAAATTGATTTTAATTGAATTTGGTTTGCTGAAAAGCATGGCACTCACATGTCTCTTCATTTTCGAAACGCGTGTCCATGTTTTTGAAAATGAAACATTTTTATTCGCAATTCGGATATTCATGGTTATGGAACAAGAAAAATGCAACATATTTTATGACGTCATAGCTGTGGCGAAACAAAAATGTTTTTAGCAAGAAGATGGGCTGACGTCAACGCGCCACGACGTGACTGGGTGATCTGTCCCGTTGAGGGATATGTCTGATCCTGGTTGTCTGGTTGGTCTGTCTGCCTGAATTATTTATGTCCACAGAAAATTCGAACCTCCCGCTTCGGTTGGCTGGCGAGCTGGATAACAGTTTGAGGATACTAGATGACAATTTGGTACATTCTGATTGGGTGTCTCACCGCCTAGCTAGTTGGGTGACAGTTTGAGGACACCACGTAACATTTTGGTGTACTCTGGTTGACTGACTGGTCTGTCTATCTTGTCTGGCGAACTGAAACACAACTTGACTGGTGTGATGACGTCACTGTCTGCCTGAATTGGGGGTGTCACTGTCTGCCTGAATTGGGAGTATTCCTACTTCTAATTTTCCACATCTTGAAATGTTTATTTAAACATTTCAAAAATTTATGGTTTATTCAAAACATTTCAAAGAATAATCTCCCGTTGAAAGACAATGATTATTCTCATTTTTCACAAAGTTATGCTGTTAATTAATGAATTATTATTGAATATCTGCTCTAATGAATAGTTGCATAATAGTTCAAATAATGGATTTAATAAAATGTCGCCTCGTGGAGGTGAGGAATTGTTTTTTAATGTTATGATTTTGATTTTTTTTATTAATAGAATATTTCTATTAATAGAATTAATAGAAAAAAAACATTGTTTTCAATAATTTGTAATATAACACGACAGCAGCTATGTGATTCGTTATGTAACGAAAGGGTGTAATTTTTGAACAATCATAAATACATGATGGACATCCAGGTCTTTTTGTACGGGATACGATGATCTTTCAAATTTGCTTTGTGACTATTCTTAATTATAATTGATCATTCAAAATATGCACTCGTTCATAAAAAATTCATACTTTTTCTTGATGTTCATAAAAATTTTCACTCAAAAAAGTAATATCAAACATAATTAAAAACATTTATGTTCGAGTATGTATATAAAAAAAATCAACGAAGCGAAATTTCTTCAGGTTCATATTTGAACCGTTAGTCAACTATTAATCAGAAATTAGCAGAGATCCAATGATAATTCATTTATTAACAAAAGCACAACTTCGTAATAAATGAAATTAGATGAACTATTCCTGAACCCACATATCAAATGAAAATTTCCTATGAACATCGCAAAATGGAGTAAGCAGATTGATCACTTTCCAATTGTCTCAGAAGATACAGAGGAAAATAAACAAGTTCTGGAATTATCTTTCTCTCCCTGTTTCACGAACAGTGTAATCCAATGTTTATCCAATACGAGATGGCTACTGGAATATTTGAAAAAAGATGTGTACATGAAAGATATCAATATTAATATTTCCAGTTCGGAGGGTGCTTTAATCAAAGCTTTTGCAGAAGTTATTAAGGAATTGTGGTCAGAAAATTCATCTGATAGAGCAGTGAACACAGTCTCCTTTAAAAGTCAGATTCAGAGTTTTGCCCCTCGATTCATGGGTCATGCGCATCAAGACGCCCAGGAGTTCCTTTGTTATCTTTTAGAAGGTTTACATGATGACGTTAATAGAGTTATTGAGAAACCTAAACGACCTTAACGGAGATTAACGAAAAATTGAGCGACAGCGAAAAAGCACAAAAGTCATGGCTGATTTATTTGACTACATAAGATTGTAGATAATTTCGTTGGTCAATTAAAATCCACGATGAAGTGCACAATCCCTTTCTGGGATTTGTCAGTCCCCATACCAGAAAAAACTAACTAATTGAATTTATCACAGTGTTTGGATTTCTTCACAAGAGAGGAAACTTTGGAAGGACATGAAAAACCGACGTGTTCAAGTTGCATAGAAAAAAGAAAATGCACAAAGTCTCTATCGATCCATAAGTTTTCCCATATTTCAGTTATTCATTTCAAAAGATTTCCTCCAATAGGAGGAAATCTAGAGGCAAGTTAAATGTTGCCATCGAATTTCTACTAGATAGATTAGATATGAACAATTATGCAGCAGATAATGTGACTCCTTGTCGCTATAATCTATATGCACTTTCGAATCAGAGTGGGTCTACCTACAGCGGACATTATACATCATTTTGCAGGCATCTTTATAATGGCACGTGACACGAATACAATGATTCACAAGTGTCACTAATTTCAACCAAAATCGCTTGTGAGTGGAGATGCATACATACTCTTTTATGAAAAGGAGGAAACGAGTTCGCACCGTTGAGCGTAAAGTTATTTTTGAACTATTCATTTTAATATTATGTATTATCTATTTTAATAATAAATACGAGTATTGACTCAAAAAAAATATTTGAATGAACGTTCAATGTTGTAAAATAATAATTCTTTTCGGTAAAACGCCATTTTCAGCGGCAACGATTTTCAGCGTTGAATTAAAATTAAAAATACTTTTCCGACAGTCAAGACTTTTTTATGGGAAGTTTCTTCCTCTTTGAGAATCTTTTAGTTCCATTTCTCCAATATTCATAGTTTTGATGTAAGTGATTGTTTAAAACAATCGTAATTTTTCACCCACTATGAAATACCTCGAATACATTTTTTTGGTGCTTATTCCGGATCGGATGAGCCCTTGCTCACATTTTTCAGGAGCTCTATATCTATCTTCCATGCTTTTCAACTTGTTTCTCAGCCTGACTCTGACTCAGAAACGAAAATTCATAGGACACTTTTGTTAGCACCTGTCCAAACACTCTAGATTTTTTCATGCACTTCTCAACAGTTCATTTTTCATGGCAAAGCACCAAATCTGATTTCCTCTATTTAGATGCGACTAGCCATTGCCGAGACATTGTAATAAATTATTTTTGACGTGCGCCATTAGCAATGGAATAAGGTCGAACAATGAGCGAATTTTTTTATTTTCGAATTGTCTGAGCCGATTTTGGCGGACTGACAGTGTTTCACAAGGTAATGCAAGATAATTTTAAAAACGAATAAAACTAGAATGTAGTCGTTACAGGAAAATAACGACACATTTCTCTGGAGTTATGCGTGTTTAATGTATACGAGGAAAGTTGAGAAAGCTGCTGAAAAATATTAATAATAAATTCAATGTGACACATTTCTGATGACTCTCATCATTGAAATACCAAACTGATATACGAGGGTGATATGAGAAGTTTCCGGCCTAACAAAGATACAAGATTTTTTTCAATAAATCATCTTTCGAAGCACAATACTTCCTTAATAAATTCAATATAACATGAAGGGTTATGTAAATTCACATATCTGCGAAAGTATTTGAAATCTATTCATCATGAACTCTACACGTAAATACATGTCAGTAACATTTATAAGGTTGAATTACATATGAATCCATGACTACGAATTGCCATTGATAGTTTGTGCAAATTTACAGAAAAAATTCCCGTGATTTCTTTGTATTGAAATAACTTTCTAATCTGAGGGATATGAGGTTATGTACCTAGTTTATGTACTTGGTTTATTACATTCTGTTTGATGGCAAATTATGTCAAAACTTTGAATTATATGTTGAATCACAAATATTTCTCATTGAATAATATATAACATAATTATTTATGTAAATTCAAATAACTGCGAAAGTATTTGCAATCTATTTTTTCATCCATTCTACATATAAATACTATGAATTGACTATGAATTGCCCTTGATATTTTGTGTAAATTTACAGTAAAATCCCATGATGTACTTGTATAAGGATAATTTCATGATCTGAGGGATGAGAGGTTATGTTCTCACTGAGGTTATGTTCTGTCTGAAGAAAAATCACATGAAAACTATACATTATTATTCAAAGCACAACACTTTCTTATTAAATTCAATATAACATAATGAGTTATGTACATTCACATGACTGCGAAAGTATCTGCAATCCATTTACAACGGACTTTTCATCTGCTCTGCATGTAAATAAATTTCAGTAACATGTATACTGTAAAAATACATGTATATCCATGACTATGAATTGCCATTGATATGTTGTGTGAATTTACAGGAAAAAATCCCATAATGTACTTAAATAGGGATGACTTTAGGATACGAGGGATAAGAGGTTATGTTCCCACTGTATTTACTTGGTTTATTATATTCTGTCTGATGACAAATCATATGGAAACTATAAATCATTTTCCGAAGGACAAAACTTTGTTATTGAATTTTATATAAAATAATGGGTTATGTAAATTCACATGACTACGAAAATATCTGAAATCTATTTACCACAGATTTTCGATCCGCTCAGCATGTAAATAAATTTCAGTAATATTTATAATGTAAAATTACATGTATATCCATGACTATGGATAGCCATTGATATTTAGTGTAAATTTACAGGAAAAATCCCATAATGTACTTGTATTAGCTTAATTTTATGATTCAAGGGATAAGAGGTTATGTTTCCATTGTATTGACTTGTTTTATTATATTCTGTCTGATGAAAAATCATATGAAAACTATGAATTATTTTTCGAATCACAAAACTTTCTTATTAAATTCAATATAACATAATCAGTTATGTTAATTCACATAACTGCGAAAGTATCTGAAATCTAATTACCATAGTAAACATGTATACAGTAACATGTATAATGTAAAATAACATGTATATCTATGACTATGAATTGCCATTGATAGTTATTGTAAAATTAGAGGAAAAATTATCATAGTGTACTTGTATAACTTTCTGATCTGAGGTAACTTGTATGCCTAAATAAAAAAAATTTCGATTGTTTTGTTTAAACGGGTCGTGTATTGTTATTTGTTTAAAAATGCCTTACACTACTGCTGAAAGGGTTTCAGTTATTGCTTATTTGGTCTGGATTTGGTCACAAAATTCAGGGAGACAGGTTCGGTTTTAAATAAGAAAAGAAATGTTCAGAGAAGGGTAGTGAATGACGATAATGAGATTGGAGTGATTGGTCAAGTCATCGCCAATCCCAGGTTAAGTACCAGAGGTTAATCAGCAATGGCCGGAATAAGCCATATGAGCGCATGGAGAATCCTTGAAAACCAATTCCATCCTTACAAAATTAAACTTGTTCATGAACTCAATGAGGATGATTTTGACCGAAGACAGGAGTTTTATGAGGGCATGAGTGAGAGATTAATGCAAAATCCCGAGCTGCTTTATAACATCTGTTTTTCGCACGAAAGCTCATTTTATTTAAATGGTTGCGTGAACCGTCACAATTGCCGTTATTGGTCGGATGAAAACCCAAGACAATATGCGGAAATACATACCCAACATCCCCAAAAGTTGAATGTCTGGGCCGGAATATTAGGCAATCATATTATAGGTCTATTTTTCATTGATGGAAATTTAACCGGTGATTCTTATTTACAACTTCTTGAAGAGGCAATACAACCTCGTATAGTTGAAATAATTGAACAGCATCCAAGATGTCAAGATGAATTTATCCATTTTCAACAAGACGGTGCACCACCCCATTATGCCCAGCAGGTTCGACATTTTGTGAATAATCATTTTGAAGGACAATGGATTGGCAGAAGAGGTCCAATTGAATGGCCAGCACGATCACCAGATTTAACACCACTGGACTACTTTTTGTGGGAATATTTAAAGTATAAAGTTTATGTTACACAGCCAGCCAATTTGGATGAATTACGTGGTAGAATTATTGATGAATACCGAGCTATAACTCCTGAGATGTTGAATAATGTAAGAGCAAAATTCGAACAGAATCTTTATTGTTTCATGGAACAAAAAGGCACACATTTTGAACATTTACTCTAAATTTCCTATGTAAGTTACCCTTATTTGGTGTTACTTTTTTTGTGTGTGCTTTAAAAACAATTATTGGGATTCATTAACGCTAAAACAGTTTTTTAAACTTTTCTGTGTCATCAGCATTCAAGGAAATCAGCAGGTTGTATTCGTTGTGTAGGTAAGTTTTTAGTATGTGAATCATACTAAAAACTTACCTTCTTTTATGCTTCTGATGCTTTCATCAGAAGCATAAAATATCCACCTCAAAAGGCAACCTTCATAAGGAGGTGCCACTCAATTTACCTAAAATGTAAGGGTGGTAATCAACCCCATCCCCCGAAAAAATCTCGTAATAAACAAATAATTCTTACTTTTTTACGAAATCAAATGGACACGTATTAGCAGGTTGTCATAAAAAGCAAAAATTTATTTTTTTATGAAAGTTCTGAACGTAAATTGTACCTTGAAAACAATTTGATTTATTTTAAAAAGATTTGAACTCAATAAAAATACCTTTAAATCTTCAAATTATCTCGAAAACTAATCGTTACAAAATTTTTCTTCTAACAGAGATGTGAAGGTACCTATTCGAAAGACCTTTAAAACAAGGTGCCACTCGACCCTCGACTTTCCCTATCTAAATAAGGGTCGTCGGACGCACCCCTCCGAGGGGGTGCGTACTACAAAAAATCTGATTAGTCTGAAAGGTGTCCCCCTTCAATTAAAAATCGACGTGTCCGAGCTTTTGTTAAAAATCTTTTTTTTTATATTAAAAAACGGCTCTGTTAAGTTTTCGATGTTACACACTGTATATAAAATCGGTTATCACTTATTTGACGCTTGTGAAATACATTTTTGGGCACAACAATGAAATCGTGATTGACGACAAACGATCACACAAAAATCGATTAAACAGCCATACCTGACAAATCGGCCTTCATCTCCTAAGCCATAAAGACCAGCAACAGCGGCAGCCATTGATGCTAAGACGAGCAACGTTCTCCCGTCCCTCCATTAATAATTCGAATAAAACACATCTGCAGAATGGGCCTCCTCCACTTCCTCAAAGGTGACATCATTTATAGACCAGTCGATGAGAAATTCGCCGTAGAAACCCGACAGTAGTAGGGAGTTATTTTTTCACTAAATCCGGCAATTTCAATTGATATTGATTAGAGGCATTTCAAAATTGAGTTAAGTTGAAAAGGTTATAGTTTATTTTATAATTAAATTCTTGAAGATTCATGTATTTCCTTTGAAGAAGAGGTGAGAGAACAATGTACGTGCTATGCTACCTGGGCTGAAAATTCTAGGGCCTAACACATTCACCTCTTTTTCAGTTAGTACTAACCTTCAAAAGAAATCTGTTGGCCCTTCTTTTGTTATTTTTAAAACGATAGATCAAAAACAAACAAGTGCCTAAGTTTAACTTCATTGAAACTTTTCGAAAGAAAAGTTTCACATAAGGTGCGCACTTTAGTGGTGACACTGTATATGCAGTTATGTAGTTCCACAAAAATACGCCCGACGTCAGCGCCTAATAAAAATTATCAACTATCAATTTAATTCATTTATCACTGAAATTCATCAAACAAAATATGTAATACAAAATATGTAATCAAAGGAATATTAATAAAAAGTAAAACGGCGTGGCACGCCGTTTTACTTTCTACTGGTATTTTGTAAAAATGAATTGTTTTGATTGTTGCTTTTAAGTGATACATGAATTAAATTGATTGTTGATAACTTTTATTCGGCACTACAGTCGGACGGAATATTGTGTTACCACAGAACACTAGGGTGTTCTGTGGTGTTACTATCATTAGATTATCATGTTGCCAGATTTAAAAATTCAGCTTCTGCAAGAATCCGCCCGACGCTAGCGCAGAATTAAAATCATCAACAATCGTTTTAATTCATGTAACTATAATTATCAACAAACAATTTTATTCATGTTTCACAGAAATTGTAGTAAATTATTCGATAGTTAAAAAAAGTATATATGACAGACATTTACTTCCAAAAATTTCAAACAATGAATCTATATTATAACTGTTGGCAATTTTTCATCAAACAAAGTAATTCATTTTAAATCAAGTGTCATTTAAAATAGAACAAATTTTGCAAACAATCGTTTTTAATGTGTCGAACAAATGCATGAATCAATTAAATTCAAACAAATAAATTGTTAGGTTAATAAATTGAGGAATGAATATTTATGACAATAAATTATACTTTTTTCAATCAGTTCCACTGGAATGTTACCAATAAGACAGAGTACATCAAAATTGATTGAAAAAGGGATAGTGGAAAGATGGCGAAGTTGCTATTACCCAAAATATGAATTGTAAATATTCCTGAAACAAATTATTCAAGAAAAGCTCCAAGGAAAAGTGTCCATCCGTTACGAATTCCCCATCGACTGGTCTATTACCCTAGATTTACGGCAGTGCAACCCCTTCATGTTGATCGTTGGACCCTCAGGGAGTCTCCGGGGAAATGTGACACCCCGTATATCAGCAGCGGCATTCGGCTGATTTACGATGACGTTATTGGTGCATAGTAGCATGCAGCCTTGGCCAAATATTCACGAATGCGGATAGTCACACCACCACACTTTTTTTGGTATTCACTTCTCCCGGTTTAATGCTTCAGGAATGTTTAAGATTGATGGGTTGCTAGAAAACACGAAAGGGTTTCATGGTATTCGATTTTCATTTTGTATAACGCGGTTTTGAGAGATTCAGTGCTACCGACATTATTTGTAGCATCGGTAATGATGTCAATAATACCAGGGTGGTCCCATAAGTACCCGGCCTGACCTAGAGATGGAGTTAGTTGTTTGAATCAGGGCCGTCGCCATGATAGAGGGGCGGGAGGAGCCTCCCCCCCTTCTTTTTCGACTTGGGAAAAAGTTGGGAAATTTTGGGCCGTGAAGATAGAAAAAATGATAATAATAAAAAAAATTTAAAAAATGAGAGAAAAGAAAGGGAGAGGTGATAAAAAAAGGAAAGAACCAGGAGAAGGTTGGGATTTCCCAACATGCATAACTTGGAGATGTCATACTTTGAAATTCTGAGTTTTTTGAAAACTTCAAAAAAGTTCAATTTCTCCCAGTCCTGAACAGTCCACAAATTTTGAAGTGATAATTTTACAAAATTCCCAACTTTTCGCTGTTTTTTCGAAAACAGTAAGCACAATATTATTTAAGTGTTGTTTCCTTTCATTTGTATTGAATATTCCTATACATGGTGGAAGAACAAGGACCTTGGTCCAAAGTAGAATAATTCCTATTATTATTTTTATAATTACCAAAATTTATTTTTGTTTGTGCATACCCTAACGCATTTAGCCAATCTTTGGATAGATAAGTAAGAAAATTAATATATTATAGTAGTAACTAATCCCTTGGCTTTCATTTTTTCGAAAGTTGGGAAATTTTGCTGGTGGGGTTGGAAAAATTTGGATTTCCTCCTTCCCCTGGTATTTCTTTTCGCTACGGCCCTGGTTTGAATCATATCACTGTCTCAGAAAGTATACAATCTACAAAGGATATGTTTCGAGTTTGAAGACGCTGTAGCCATTAACAGGCAACGTTCACGGTGAATTAATGAAGATGGAAAAAAATGATCATCTTTATGTAATAATATACAAATAATACTAATTATTTATTTGCTCATAATATTCAGAGGTACAACAGAGTGAGTAACAATTATAGCAAATAAAATAGAAAACCCATAAAAGGTGAAACCTTGTGCATGGATATGCTATTAAAACATTAGTCTGATCTATAGAATGTATCAATAAAATAAAAATAATAATAATAAATATTATAAAAGTGCAGATATATTTATAAAAGTGTGCTGTGTACACTATACGTTTAGATCTGTTTTTGCTAATTTGCATTTTTCAGTAAAGTCGGAACCCAACAAATAGGTGTCAATTTTTTGTTGACATGCAATTTTTTCAACAGCATCATTAAAATATTTGTAGAGTTGATACTTTCTGTGTAGTGAAATATTATGAAACATGTCTGTCAGTAATTTTCCGGAGTCCACTAAGGCTTGGGTGATCGAAGGCTCAGTATTGCTATGTTCTAGGATTTTTGTGAGAGCTTTTCCTTCGGCTGTGATACCTTTCCCTATTATTTCTTGAAGGTTCTCTATGAACTTGTCTTTTTTCAGGTCTATTGGAGCTAATAGCGCCTGGACCTCTGGGTTTAGACTTGGAGCCCGTAAACCTTCACAGTTTCGGGGCACAATCCACTGTTCTAGTAACTTTTTTCGAACCTTTTTGTCTAAACCACATAAAAGGAACGATTCTCACCGTACGGCCAACTCAGGAGCTATTTCTGCCCCTTCCTCTGTTTCGTTTTGTGGCCTTGACCCAAGGAGGGCTTCAATGGAGAATTCCGGATGTTCTTGCTGGTTGGGATGATCTGACGGCTGGCAAACTTGCTGAACACTCTGACTTTGTGCAGATAGAACTGATTCTTGTGAATCTGATGTATTCTGTGTGCTTTCAGAAGAGTCTGACTCACCTGTTAGAACTAAAATGTTATTGTAAGACTGGGTGTCGTTAGTTTTCACTTTTTGTTTTCATTTTAATGACGCTGATCAGATGTGACTCATGCTCAGCTCAATAATTTTTCCATTTTATTGCCACTGACAGATGTTACTCATGTTCAGCTGGCTCATTTTTTGGAAAAAACCTCCGCTATGGCCGAGAACAGATATTACTCATGTTCAAATGCCGATCCCTTGAATTTCTCAAAACATATTTGACTCATGATTTGAGAAATGTGGTCGTCTGCTTGATTTTATTGTAGGTCCGTGATATTGATGTTATTCAATAGTCGGCTACCGTTTTGGAAATTTCTATACAATTTTAAACTGTTCCATTTATTTTGTACATCTCTGATGAGAGGACTATTACAATTGAGAAATGGTTAAAAATGCTGTTTCTATTTCTTACTTTATAGTTAAAAGCGATATCTACGACATTATTACTAGTAGTGAGTGCCGTAAAGTGTTGCTGAAGAAACACAACGGCAGAAAGGGTTGAACTGTACTATGGAAATAGACGTTGTGTTGCGAGAGCCAGTGAACTGTTCAATCAACAACATGGGAAGAATGTGTCGCGACAGTATGTTTTCGATTTACTTGCAAAATTTCGCGCAACTGGATCGGTAACAAATAAAAAATCGGCAAATCGAACCACCAGTAACAAATGAGGCGCCACAAGTGGCAATTCTGGGCCATGTTGAGAAAATTCATTGAATTAATACCCAGATGACACGATGAGCATTTTAGACCCAATGAAGGACCGATTTCTGATCAGATATACTGTGTTTCGGTGGATACATCATCGCTGAAAGCAACATTAAAGTATCCGGAACTCTTCGAAATGCATGATGAAGGGAATATTTTTAAACAGATGAAAATGCAACACAAATAACTTGACTATATGACGAACACTTCTGAATAAATTCAAATTTTGAATTCATGGGTATCAACAAATCAAAGAAATGAAGAATGATAACCAAGAACTCGAGTTCATTTTGAAATGTTGCATTTTTAGAGCAAAATGTGACTATACTGAAACCAATGATGATTGAGAGTAGAAGTAAGCCCAGTTGACAGCAAATCGGGGGCGTGCTTATTAATTTTTGAGAGGGTTGAGAATGAAAGAAAAATTCTTAGTACAATTAGTTAAAATATTCATACACATTTTTTATTTATTTCATTAAAACTTTGCAATATCGTAATTTACCTAATTGTTGTGGTCATTAGGTGGGCCTTATGAAAACAGAGTAATAATCGTGGTAATTATAGTAGGTACCAAATAAATTAACAATATTAATAAAAAACACAATATATATATTGTTATATATATATATATATATATATATATATATATATATATATATATATATATATATATATATATAACTTTTTTTCACTATTGGGTTGCAGCAATTGATAGGTGAACTCTTTATAACTATTCTCAAGCTTTCATCAGGGGTACTAGAAAATACAAATTACAAATTTTTGATAATAGAATATAATATATATATTCTGTTGCTACCGCTATCATCAAAGTGAATTATGATTGGTTCAATATTGTGTTCAATACGGTTGTCTACGTCCCACATTTTTTGCTCCCCTTTTAAAACATGCTGCATGCATTTCTTCCAGTCTTCTGCAGAAATAGTTCGAATAGCTTCTTGTTGGTGATGTTGCACGTCCACTAATTTAAATGTTCTGTTTTCTCGTGCCACATTTCCTTTTACTTGCGCCCAGATTAATTCTATTGGGTTTAATTCGCAGTGGTATGGTGGAAACCTTAAAACAGTAATTCTACGACTTAACGCCATTTCATCCACTGCGAATTTTTTATATTTGTCTGTGTGTAATTTTGTTAGCTAAAGTAGTTCTGCCTTTAAACTTTCTTTGTTATATTGGATGTTCTTATTAATTAACCATTCTTGAATTGCTGCTTTTTTCCATGATTGTTTCGGTAATGGTTCTAAATGTCGACTATGGTATGGGGCATTGTCCATGACGATGACAGACCCAGGATCCACAAGTTGAATGGTGCCTTCAAATAATTTTTCAAACACCTCCGCATTCATCTCTTCATGATAGTCGCCTGTTTTCTTAGATTCAAATATTAATTCACCATTTGGTAAAAATCCACTGTCGCTTCCTATATGCGTAACTATACGACGACTACCTTTTCCAGATGGCTGTTTTAACCCAACTGACAAACCTTAAATAAAGGCTTGTTGTGCACTTGTTATATTACCATCCTGCCATACTTTTTTGACCGTATGTCCTTGGTTAACCCATGTATCGTCCATGAAGTACAATTTTTTTTGAGCTTCCGAAATTCGTCATTTTTTCTTAGATAGTTTCTTCTCCATGCTATTATTTCTTGACGTTCAATGGGAATGCTTTTCCTGTCAACTTTTCCGTACGTAAATTCATTTCGTGTACAAGTTTCCTAAAAGTTTCTTTACCCATTTTTGGGACCAATTCATGATCGCTAAGTGCCTCCAGAACTGTTCTTAGTGTGGGCAGCTCATTTCTGAAAAAGAAACTGTGAATAGTTCTGCGTATACTGGTTTTGGCTTCTTCATCAACTGTGATTTTTTTTCGTCCGCTACTAGTTTTTGGCGTTTGTACGTCCCCATGAATTTCTGCTTCTCTTAGTATTTTGTAAATCGATGATTTTGGTACACCGGTATAATCAGAGCACATATCAACTAATTTATCTTTTGTAATTGTGGAACTTAATAATGTAGAAATGCCCGGTTGGTTATTCGGAGGTACACATGTAGAATTACAGCACATATGCACAAAGTCATCTTTTGGTGGCTGATGATCTCTTTCAAGACAGTGAAATACTCGCAGTACAATTAGTTTTTCTCTTACTGACCGAGACTCCGACCGTTTTACCTTTTTCGACGTGGAAAGCCCGACCATGTCTCCCATTTTTTGAGTAGTTTAAGAACGGTGTAGAAATATAATTATGTAACGCTTAAACACTTATCAGCACTATTATTTTCACCAATTGTTATCACAACACGTCGATTGCTGACTAACTTTACTGTAAAACGTACAATTCACGCTATATAATTCACAAACCAATGATACGCTCATGGCTGCAAGTACATTAGTGAGGACTGCAACAATGAGATGGAAGTTACGGTAAAGTGACAAAGACAGAAATATCGTTGCGTACAGCGTTGCCACTAGTTGTAATAAATATCTAACACTATACAGAAAATAATGAATTTTAACTGATCAGTAATCAGGAAATGTATAAGTATTACTCATTACAATCTCATTACTGATTTTTGTCATAAATAATACCTTTTAATCGTACTAGTATTGTGTATTATCTATAATTTGCCACAACCTACAACTCTATTGCTTACTATATTTTGATTCTGCTATAAACTGGTAACGTAAAATTTAGATATGACAACGCGCTTTACTCTCAATCATTATTGGTTTTACTATAGATACATTTTTTCAGAGGAATGCAGACGAAGTTCAGTTTCCCAAATACCAAGAATAAACGCAGATTTATTCAAAACCAAACAAAACTCTTCGTGGATCATTTGAATATATTCGAAATAGACCTCATACGGAGAAACCAATCTGTGTTAGAATAAAGTAGAGTTCAGTTTTGGTACATTTATTTTGAAACGTATTAGGTGTTGCTGTGGGTGCGTCCATCTGTGAGAGAATAGAAAAAACATTCAAAGATGAACAGGAATCTCTCTAACACTCGAAATGATATTTTAGAAAATGGAACCTAGGTGGTGGTAATGATCAGAAAAGCGAATTGTGTTTTTAAATTTTTTCAACTGAGGACATGGAATTGACTCCCGAAAATTGTCTAACATGTATTTATTTGTTCACAGATTTCCTTTTCTGTCGAAACATGGCGCGTTCAGCTCATCTCCCCAGATTGTTGAAAAAATGATGATCAATAGATGACACATCCGTTGACTGAACTGGATTTGAATAATATAAAAATGATGTCGCTAAGGTGAGAAGGCCCTGCTAGTGACATATGTTTTTCAGAGTCAAACACTGTTTTACTGTCATACTACAAAGAAATAAAAGTTTTGATAAATAAAAAGATCAACACGAGTCATCGAGTCAAAATTATATAAATGATTAATATGAATGAATGATATGTATGAATGAATATATAGAAATTGACAAAATTATACTTATTAATATAATCAAAAAATAAGGTGAATCTTCAAGTTTCTTGGGATACGTACATTCGAATAACGAACCATATAATTTTTTTTTGGTTGGTAAACTCGTCTTGAAGATATGTTCACAATTTCATCTGTTTAGCATGTTTGGTTTATTGGTGAGGGACAAGTATTTTGCGTTTTAGGCGATGTTTTGCTATGGATGAAAAAGGATCAAGGAATTTGCATAAATTTTTTTGAATAATGGATTCTGTTCGGTTTCAAAATCTCACTTGCGAAATTATTATGTTTTCCAAGTGAATCTTATTTTTTCAGTAATTAGCCTAGATTTTCCAGTTCTAAAATTTGGCATGGCATTATTTTTATTTTATGTATCGTTAACTTATCTTGGTCAAGTTATTTGATTTTTCATTATTCATAATCGGGGTTTTCCAGTTGGTCTCAAATTTACGGATCTTTCTAATCCACTTATGCTCATAAAATTCAATATTCTCAAATATCTTTTCTCAAGCAACCCGTACATTTTGAATTACTTAATTATTCCTTGTATCCCAAACCTTCGTTTATCCCTTCAAAGACCAATCTGAAACCCCTTCTCTAAAATACCTACCGATGTGAAACATTGCATTTTGTGTAAAATTTATTTCATTACATTTCAAACCTTGTAACAGTACAGTTGGAATTGAATCTTGTCTTGTTTACAGTACATCTAGCTAGTTACTTTTCTCATCCTATATTATCACAAGAGTTATTGTAATTCTTGTGTGCATTGAGCATTCATACTCACGATAAAAAAATCGTGGGTCAAAACAGATTCAAGTGTTCAAAAACACTTGTTTACTTATCTCTACACTGTAATAGGCATCTAGTTGCCTGTTGTTGTTAACTTGTCTAACTAATCTTAAAGAACTGAAGTGTATGGAATGGTTTTGTTGCAAAATATGATAGGCGACTGCTGATTTTTCAGGTCTTCCATATTTCAAGTGTGCTATGTGTTCCTTTTATCTCACTTCAATAGATCTTTTTGTCTGTCCATAATATTTTGCATCGCAGTCCTTACAGTTCGTAAATTCCAGACTTTTCCGAATTCTCAACTTTGTCTTTTGGACTTCCCAAAAGGCTCTGCAGTGTATGACTTGTTTTAAAAACCACCTCCATACCTAGTTCCTTGAAAATCTTTCGAAAGTTCTTCGTATATTGGTGGTATGGAACTAAGATGTATTTATCTTTGTTTTTGTCCTTTCTGAAAGTTGAGATTTCATTCATTCGTAACCTAAACTTCTTTTTCCTAATTATGTCATCTACAATACCCCTCGGGAAACCGTTAGTGGCTGCTTTTTACTGTATTGTGCGTTTTTCTTTCGTGAACCTATCATGTGTTAGAGGGAAAGTCAAAAGACGATGCACCAAAAAATTCAACCCAGCACGTTTGTGCTGTCCACAGTGATGTGAACTGTCAGGAATATACCTGTACGTGCTTGTTTCTTTTCTAAATATATCGTATTCTAACCCTCCATCTTTGCTCCTTATTACCAAAACGTCAAGAAATGGTAGTTGTCCCTTATTTTCTAATTCATACGTGAATTTTATTGATGGACATCTATTATTTAAAAAGGAAACAAAGTCCTCGATATTCGATTTTTTGGTATCAAATACCGTGAAAATATCATCCACATACCTTAGCCAAATCCTAAGAAAGTACTTTGACTTTTCTTTAGTTTCCATTTCGAATCTGCTCATGAACAGGTCTGCCAGGTAGGGGGACAAGGGATTTCCCATGGCCGTTCCTTCCTGTTGTTCATAAAAGCAACCTTCTACATGGAAACGATTTTGTTTCATACACAAATTGGTAAGAGAAACGAATTCATCGATTTCGTTGTTATTGTTAGCAATTTCCTGAGGTATTGCAAGGTCTGTGGAATTGGGACGCTAGGAAATAAGGAACTAACATCAAAAGAAACCAAAATCTCACCTTCTTGCAGAACCATGTTTTCTGTATGTTGTATGAACTCTAAAGAGTTTTTTATACTAAAACTTGGTTCCGCAATAGACAGGGTTTCAAATTCCCTAGTGAGCTACTTCGCTATTTGGTAGGTAGGAGCTCCAATAGCTGACACGATGGGGCGCATTGATTTTCCCGGTTTATGGATTTTTGGGAGGCAATATAGTTTCGACACCGTTGGATTGGAAACTTGTAACTTCCGTTTAGTTGAGGGGTAAGTATGTTGTCGCATTTCTTTAGGACGTCTTTCACTTCTGCAATCATCTTTGGTAACGGGTTCCTGGACATACGGTCCGTTGGTAATGAGAGTATTGACCCTTTCGTAGTAGTCCGATTTATCCAGTATTACTAATTTGTTATCTTTGTCGGCTTTCAAGTAAAAAACGTTCTTGTCTTTCAATCGTTTCATAAGTTTCTTTTGGTTTTTCTCGTTTTTTATTGAATGCACTAGCAGCGATATCCTCAAGAACTTTCTCGGAAGGCGGGATGCCAAATTTCAAACCGTTGTTCAAAAGGTTGATCTCTTCCTTATCAAACGATTGTGATGAATGATTTTCAACAATATTTATGACTTTCGGAGTGGTTTCTTTTGGTTTACTCTTAGATATGAGGGTTTTGAGTTTATTATTCACTGAACACATTTTTTTGATATATTTTGATTCAATCATCCGAAACATTGCTCTCTGAAAGTCATTCCATTGTACGTAATCATTTTCGTCTAGTCTGTATGTTAGTTTTTTATGATAACAAATAAACGAAAGCATTTAATTTTTTAATTTTATTTAATTTAATTTAGGGTGGTACACTTGTATGGGTGGTATTATTGATCACCTACCTGTATGATGTACCTGAATAGCTCAAATAGCTTTAGTTTTGAGACGTTTCTAGTTTTGTCTTCCTCTTGAAGATGATCACTTGGTGATCGAAACACGTGTCGAGGTGTAAAAATAACGATTTGGTGTTGGAAAAAACTCCAGTAATATTCATTACTACACCAAAGGTTCCAAACAGTACATCATAAGTTTGGGGAAGTTCTTTTGAAAAGATAAAATTGAAATTGATGACTAAATAATAACTTTCTGAGAATAATGGAAAATCCTTTCATTTTTGACGTTCAGCGTATTATTGTTGGTCTGATCATAATTATCATCTGTGAATCTGTGAAGAAACGTTCAAAAAAGGGTAGTTTGAGGGAAGTAGTAAATATATGTTAGAAACAATAGCGGCCCAAGAATAATTTCTTGTGGAAGACCGTACAGTAGGTGGGATGAAAGGAGTTTAAAAGTTTCACGTTCAGTTCTATAGAACCGGCTTTACTTAGCAGAATATCCTTAGAGATACCATCAGAACCTTTGCTAAGGTTTAGAAATATGGTAATAGTTGATTCTCTATTTTCAAACCCTTTCCATAATATTGAACATTAGATGAATCAGAGCCTCTCAAGTGCTTCTGATTTTTCTGCTCACAAACTACTCACGAAAGGTAAATGTTTTCAACGGTGCCACAGGGGATGCTCAAACTCACCCTGTACAGTCAAAACTGTTTTGTTACGGAAATCCTAGTGCAAGTCTTTTCGGAAAACCACCCTTCATTGTGACTCGAACAAAATATTTAAATATGTGCCATAATGGACTCACGTTCAACGTTTTTCCAGTACGAGCGAGATGCGTCACGCGATTTTCTTGTAATTGACCCATTGGGTATTGATAAGGGGTTATTCCTTGCAACTCGAAAGCATGTATGTCTGGCGGATATTATTCCAGCGACACCTCTTTTCAATACAACGTAATTCAACTTTCACCCCGTCAACAGTGATCGATACGTTCACCTCGTATGGTCTTTGTTCGCATACCGTGGCTGCGTTGATTGTTTACAAATAACCGGATGCTAATAACAAATCTGATACGTTTCAAGCGAGGCTGAGACAACAAAGTGAATAACTCGGTAATTATTGGAGGGTAGAGTGAAATGGAAGTAAAGGGGTGAGTAGCTAGCCAGGTGCAAAGTTGGTGAGTTTATTAGATTCTCCACGCATTGTGACTCACACTTCTTTAAGTTTTACCAAAAAGGTCTAGCTGTGTCATCTCCCAAACAGAGACAACACTCATTGTCATTCATAGTACAAATCTCTCTCTACGTGATTCAGTAAGCTGTGAGTAGGTCTGTTGGACAACGTAGCTCATCTTTGCTGTAAATCAACAATCGTTTGGTATCATCCTTATGAAGCCTGGCAAAATCTGCCAGAAGTCTTTTTTGCAGTAAAGATATTCAGTGTTTGGCGAAGGCTGAACCGATATCAATGACAGGATCTTGTCCGATGAAACCGCTTGAAGACTCCAGCTTGCAAGGGGGTCGACAACTCCATCATCTTCCAGGCCAGTATGGTCAGGAATCCAGATACTGGGTAGAGTCTGTTTGCCAGTTTATCACCAACGTTGATGTTCCTCACTGACATACGTTGTTCACTACCAATTCACAGGTTGCTCGTTTCCTTCCAGACCAATGTGGCCAAGAATCCAAACCAAAAACAATATGTTGAATATTTCTATTGGGGAGAGTTTCCTTTGCCAGTTCGCCACCAATTTGGACGTTGCTCACCAACGTGAATATTGTTTATACCAACTTGGGCTTTGCTTACTACCAATATAGATGTGATCCAGGCCAGTGTGATCAGGAATGCAGATCAGATGCACTTTGCTGAATTTTCTTACTGGGGAGAGTCTGTTTTACCAGTTCACAACCAACTTCAACGTTCCTCACTAAACATTTACGTTATTCCCTACCAATTTGGAGGTTGCTCGTTGCGTTCCAGGCCAGTGTGGCCAAGAATCCAAACCAGAAACAATATGTTGAATATTTCTTTCGAGAAGAGTCTTGTTTGTCAGTTCACCACCAACTTTGACGTTGCTCACCAGCGTGTACGTTGTTTACACCAACTTGGGATTTGCTTACTACCAATATAGACGTTACTGTGATCAGGAATGCAGATCAGATGTACTTTGCTGAATTTTCTTACTGGAGAGGGGCTGTTTTACCAGTTCACAACCAACTTTAACGTTCCTCACTAAACATTTACGTTGTTAACTACCAATTTGGAGGTTGCTCGTTGCCTTCCAGGCCAGTGTGGCCAAGAATCCAAACCAGAAACAATATGTTGAATATTTCTTTTGGGAAGAGTCTTGTTTGTCAGTTCACCACCAACTTTGACGTTGCTCACCAGCTTGTACGTTGTTTACAGCAACTTGGGATTTGCTCACTACCAATATAGATGTTACTCATTATCTTCCAGGCCAGTGTGATCAGGAATGCAGATCACATACACTCTGTTGAAATTTCTTACTGGGGAGAGTCTACTTTACCAGTTCACAACCAATTCTGACGTTTTTTACTAACATTTACGTTGTTCAATACCAATTAAGAGGTTGCTCGTTACCTTCTAGGCAAGGGTGGTCAGGAATCCAAAAGAGACAATGTGTTGATGACGATGCTCACCAGCGTGTACGTTATTAACACCAACTTAGGCATTGCTCACCATCAACCTAGACGTTGCTCATCACCTTACAGGTCAGTATGGTCGAGAATACAGGTCAAGGACAATTTGTTGAATTTTCCTATTGAGGATAGTCTGTATTGCCAGTTCACCACCAACTTCTATATTCCTTACTAACATTTACGTTGTTCACCACTAATTTTGAGGTTGCTCATAACCTTCCAGGCCAGACTGGCAATAATCCAGATCAGAGACAATATGAATATTACTGGAGTTTTTCAACACCACGACACGTGTTTTGATCACCAAGTGATCGGTTTGGTGTTGGGAAAAAAACTCCAGAAATTGTTATTACTACACCAAAGGTTCCAAACAGTGCATCACAGAAACAATAAGTTGGATATGTCTTTTGGGAAGAGTCTTCTTCGCCGGTTCACCACCAACTTCGACTTTGTTCACCAGCATGTACATTGTTAATACCAACTTGGGTCTTGCTCACTGCCAATATAGACGTTGCTTATTAGCTTCCAGGACAGTTTGATTAGGAATGCAGATCCGATACAAATTGTTAAATTTTCCTATTGGGGAGAGTCTGTTTTACCAGTTCATCACCAACTTCGACGTTCCTCATTAATATTTACTTTGTTCACCACCAATTTGGAGGTTGCTTGTTGCCTTCCAGGCCAGTGTGGCCAAGAATCCAAACCAGAAACGATATGTTGAAAATTTCTGTTGGGAAGAGTTTCCTTTGCTAGTTTGCCACCAATTTGGACGTTGCTCACCAACATGAACATTGTTTACACCAACTTGGGCTTTGCGTACTACCAATATAGACGTTACTGTGATCAGGAATGCAGATCAGATGCCCTTTGCTGAATTTTTTTACTGGAGAGAGTCTGTTTTACCAGTTCACAACCAACTTCAACGTTCCTCACTAAACATTTACGTTGTTCACTACCAATTTGGAGGTTGCTCGTTGCGTTTCAGGCCAGTGTGGCCAAGAATTCAAACCAGAAACAATATGTTGAATATTTCTTTTGGAAAGAGTCTTGTTTGTCAGTTCACCACCAACTTTGACGTTGCTCACCAGCGTGTACGTTGTTTACACCAACTTGGAATTTGCCTCAGACCAATATAGATGTTACTCATTATCTTCCAGGCCAGTGTGATCAGGAATGCAGAATAGATACACTTCGTTGAAATTTCTTACTGGGGAGAGTCTACTTTACCAGTTCACAACCAATTCTGACGTTTTTTACTAACATTTACGTTGTTCCATAGCAATTCGGAGGTTGCCCGTTACCTTCTAGGCAAGGGTGGTCAGAAATCCAAAAGAAACAATCTGTTAACATTCACGTTGTTCACTACCAATTTCGAGGTTGCTCGTTGCCTTCCAGGCCAGTGTGGCCAATAATCCAAACCAGAAACAATATGTTGGATATATCTTTTGGGAAGAGTCTTGTTTGTCAGTTCACCACCAACTTCGACGTTGCTCACCAACGTGAACATTGTTTACAACAACTTGGGCTTTGCTTACTACCAATATAGACGTTACTGTGATCAGGAATGCAGATCAGATGCACTTTGCTGAATTTTCTTACTGGAGAGAGTCTGTTTTACCAGTTCACAACCAAATTCAACGTTCCTCACTAAACATTTACGTTGTTCCCTACCAATTTGTAGGTTGCTCGTTGCGTTCCAGGCCAGTGTGGCCAAGAATCCAAACCAGAAACAATATGTTGAATATTTCTTTTGGGAAGGGTCTTGTTTGTCAGTTCACCACCAACTTTGACGTTGCTCACCAGCGTGTACGTTGTTTACACCAACTTGAGATTTGCTTACTACCAATATAGATGTTACTCATTATCTTCCAGGACAGTGTGATCAGGAATGCAGATCACATACACTCCGTTGAAATTTCTCACTGGGGAGAGTCTACTTTACCAGTTCACAACCAATTCTGACGTTTTTTACTAACATTTACGTTGTTCAATACCAATTTAGAGTTTGCTCGTTACCTCCTAGGCAAGGGTGGTCAGGAATCCAAAAGAGACAATGTGTTGTTGACGATGCTCACCAGCGTGTACGTTATTGACACCAACTTAGGCATTGCTCACCATCAACCTAGACGTTGCTCATCACCTTACAGGTCAGTATGGTCGAGAATACAGGTCAAGGACAATTTGTTGAATTTTCCTATTGAGGATAGTCTGTATTGCCAGTTCACCACCAACTTCTATATTCCTTACTAACATTTACGTTGTTCACCACTAATTTTGAGGTTGCTTATAACCTTCCAGGCCAGACTGGCAAGAATCCAGATCAGAGACAATATGAATATTACTGGAGTTTTTTAACACCCCGACACGTGTTTTGATCACCAAATGATCGGTTTGGTGTTGGGAAAAAAACTCCAGAAATTTTCATTACTACACCAAAGGTTTCGAACAGTGCATCACAGAAACAGTATGTTTAATATGTCTTTTGGGAAGGGTCTTTTTTGCCGTTCACCACCAACTTCGACTTTGTTCACCAGCATATACATTGTTAATACCAACTTAGGCCTTGCTCACTGCCAATATAGACGTTGCTCATTAGCTTCCAGGCCAGTTTGATTAGGAATGCAGATCCGATACAAATTGTTAAATTTTCCTATTGGGGAGAGTCTGTTTTACCAGTTCATCATCAACTTCGACGTTCCTCACTAATATTTACTTTGTTCACTACCAATTTGGAGGTTGCTCGTTGCGTTTCACGCCGGTGTGGCCAAAAATCCACACCAGAAACAATATGTTGAATCGTTATATTGGAAAAAGCGTTCTTCACAAGTTCGCCACCAATTTGGACGTTGTTCACACTAACTGGGGCATTCTATACCACCAGCCTAGACGTTACTCAATACCTTTCAGGCCAATGTGGTCAGGAATTCAGATCAGAGACAATCTGTTTGATTGTTCTATCGATAAGAGTCTTGTTTGCTATTTTATCACCAATGTGGACCATGCTTGGTAAGAGCTGAGTGGTTCCAGAAGCTATTTGGATATCAAATGACATTTTATCGATTTGTGTGTGAGGTTGGTTTCAACCAATCTCGCATAGATCTCTAGGCAGGTTGATATCTTCGACAGTATACACCTCTTCGACAGTATACACCTGCACCAGAAGGGATGAATGATAACGGGGATATTGATTAAGAGTTACTTCTTGCAGCTGGAAAACATGTATGTCTGGTGAATATTGTAACGTTTCAGCCGTAGGTTCAACAATAAATGACCGCACAGTATAAATGAACTCAACTTTCTGTCACTACTACACTATAAATACCATAACTAAACTTTAGACTATTGCTACTGATGAAGTTACGGTGTTAGCGAGAGGCGTCTAAAATAAAAAAAATTGTTTAGTTATTATTAGAATAATGTAATTAATTTTCATCAAGTACCTAACGGGTCGGTCTTTTCATGAATTGAAGAAGAATTCAAACACAGTAACATTTTATATCGTAACGGAAAATACAACCACTCATTTCCTATTGTTATGTGGAAGTCAAACAAATAACTTGTTTGGGTTTTTTTGAATGGTTCATCACACCGAGGAACTGCAAACCACTTATGAATCTTAGAATTCATAATTATCCCACGAAATGTTTGGATTGAAGTGATAGTTACTAATGGTCCATAAAGTGGTTGTCTGACCGAAACAAAAAGGAAACAAGAGTCTCAGCAGAACGGAGGACCTTAATGAAGTCTTTGAAATAGGAAGACCAATTATAAACACGGGTCATACTATTTATAATCACGAACAGTGGTGGCGTTTACAGTGAAGTCAGGATTCATGTGAAATACTCAAGAAAATAAATTATTCAAAAACAGTTGCCTTAAAAAGAGTGAAGGAAAAGCATTTTCACTTTCTACGGAGAATTGACGGAATATTCAAGTACTGTATCGCTTTTATAAAACGATAATAATGCAAACATGTTTTCCAGGTTTGTTGGCCGTGGTCTACAGGTTTTATTCATACGGTTTCGCCAACAACTGAGGTATGAATTATCAGTGGCGATAAGACAACAGCATTTTTCTGTTGTGCTTGTGTTTTATCTTTAAAAAGGGTAAAGTGCTGTAGTTGTACTTACAGCAGATACATTTTTCAATGCAGAAACTTTTATTATCAAGAGATATGTTTTCAATTCAACTGTATCACCCCTTTCACGAGGAGATAAATCTCTTGACCTGAAATTGAAAGTTGAGTCGAATGATACCTCATTTGGAAGGTCTTTCAATGGACATTCGGTAGTACTCATAAAATTGCTGAATTTTGGCCAAAAAACCGTCTCATGAGCATCGCTCAGAAATTGATGAATGACGTCAGTCAACAAAGATCCAGATTTGCTTGAAAGGGTTATAACTGGTGATGAATCATGGGTATATGGTTGTGACATCGAAACCAAAGTCCAATCGTCCCAATGGAAGAGCCAGAGTGAGAAATCATACTTTTTTATCTAGTAAATTTTATAACTTTTTGCCAACGGAAAACAAAGAAGTCTCAAACATATATTCCTTCAACAAAAACCTTATATTCTTTCTTTAGAACGTAAGGCTGTCCATTCATTGTTTGAATATTAAAATATTCAATATATTTTATTCTTGTTGATTATTTGTGTTCGTTACCTATGTTATGATATTTATGTTTCAATAATTGTATGTGAGGCTCATTAGCCTAATTTTATTTACTATTTTTTATTATGTTACAACATTTCAGTGAATTATATATAATTTTATACATATTACCCTGGCTAATACCACGAAGGGCGTTGGAGTATATCCGGCAGGTGTCAATGCAGGATTCTTCACTGAAGTTATTTCTACATATGCTGTTGGCAATACAACAGCGGGAATCGATTTTAAATTATTGGAACACACTCGCAAACCTGTTTCGGGCTGTTTGGCCACTCGTCAGTGTATTGTAGTGTCTATCATCAACATGAAGTCGATGATTTTCGATAATTGAAAACCAAATTCCTTTCAGAGTATCATTTCTCGAACTAGGCTGAAGCGGACAACAAACAACATGTTTGACATCGCCCCATCTGCCCGTGAACGATGTAACCAACTAACCTGAACGAATTGTTCTATTAGATAATTTGATTTACAGCCATGCCCACTTATTTTGTGAAGAAAGTTTCAATTTTCATTTTTTATGATGATATCCTACCACGTAGTAGCGGCTACATTCATCAATTTATTAATCTACATCTTCACAAATAACAATCGTGACATTAAAATGTGGCCCACCCGGTATGTATCGAAAAAAATCGAGAACTACTCCGACACTGGATTTATATAAACAAACGTATATGATTTTAGTACTTGAATCCAGAGATCGTATATTATATGAAAAATGAAAGTAAAAATAACAATTTGTAAGACATAAATAGACACACAAGACACTCTCAGTATCTGGATGTTATAACAAATTATAGAATCTCCGTCCAGTCATTTTATGAACCCAAAGTTGCGAATTATGTGAAATCGCGACTTTAAGACGTCACTAGTGTGTCTGATCAAAAATATAAAATCAAATTAAGCTTGTAAGAAGCACCAATAAATCGTTGACTTCGAGAATGTTTTCATTTGATTTGGCACCTTCTACTATTTTTTCACATTTTTACCGAGTAGACGGAGTTGACCTTTCCAAAAACGAAGGAGCAATGGATGCGGTTGGTTCTAAATGAGTATTCATGGATACGAGGTGAGGAAAAAAAACTATTTCCTTCTAGGTGATTACATTAGAACCCAATCATTTGGTAATCGAAAGAGAATTGAAAACTTTCAAAACAACTGGAACATATTGAACGTGAGTCATTTTTTTGAGGGTTTTTCAACGACCTTTTTAAGTACTTTTACCTTTCACAATTTGAAAAAATATATGAATTGAAGGGTTTATATTTTTAGGAGAGATTCATTTTTGGGAAAGGAAGTTTTTGGCTTTCTATTACTAAATCTTGATACATAAAAAAAGGATGTAGGAATCTTCCAAAGAAAGGAAGGAAGTAATCAATTTGAAAAAAAGTAACATGTAGATCATCCAAAGACGTACCTTCCAGACACAAACTGAAAGAAAGTCCTTCTGAAACAGCTACTTCCATAGAAACATTGAATTATGCGAAAGAAAAAAATTCTTTCGAAACAAATACTTCTATATGAACACTGAATTATACAGAAGATACTTTTCTCTACTCAGTTTGTATTTCAAACATTCGTTGTGGAATAAAAATCGGTTATCATTCACATGAGTTCTACTTTAAACGAATGGTAACAAATTGCACTTACATAGAACACTGTCATCCTCACTGGTATACACCGATGTTTGCATGATCTACACATCCATGTATAGAGTTACTTATTTTCAAATTGATTACTTTTTTCCTTTCTTTGGAAGATTCCTTCATCCTTTTTATTATATCAAGATGGAGTAGTAGAAAGCCAAAAACTTTCTGTCCCAAAGATTAATGACTCCTAAAAATATAAACCCTTCAATTCAAATAAGATTACTCTTGGCTGGGCCTAAATCAAATAGATGAATGAATGTCATTACGATGTCATCGATGACATAAACAGATCAAGCTTATTCCGTCACATTAAAAATCGTAATTCATGAAAGAAGTGTGTGTATTTTCTATAATTTTATCCAATTTGGTACTGAAGAGCCTTGGGTCAAGTGTCTTACAACTTTGCTGCCCTCCCCTTTCTTTACGTCACTCTCAAATTGTCAGATTACTGGAATATACACTTTTTAGCAGGTAATTAACTCATCCTACCTTAATCTGACGCGCTCGAGAATTTCTGATGATCAACTTTTCTTTACTAATCTGATCCTTTATCCCTCACAGGCGGCCTTATATATGGGGCTTATATTTGGTGGAGGTACTTAACCGGGTACAAGGTATCCCCCTGTATATTAATCTGCCGCGCTTCAGTAAATCCCCAAATCCCCGCTTGGGCTCCCCTATTATTTCATGTTCAGTATACCGTTTCGAGAAATTTCGACCACATCATCCCACATAAACACTATTACACTCCGAACACTTAAGTTTTTAAATAACAGATTTCTCCATCTTATCCACCTACCTTCGGCATTAAAAAGAAAATTGCTGCTAACAATCTGGATAGGAAAATTAAAATAGTTTCAACGCAGACACAATCCAGAAGTTGGTCAGAAAACAAAGCCTCAAATTTACGTACAGATCAATATACCTTCAGATCAAACAATCAGAAATCAAGAAATTTATAACGTTAACATATTTTGGTGAGAAATATAGACAATTGCGGGATTTTCCAAAAGAAAACAATGTGGAAGTGACAAGATGAAGAAATTTGAAGTTCATAAGCTTGAATGTTCGGAGTTTAATAGTGTTTATTTTGGACAATGTGGCCAAAATTTCTCAAAATGATATGCCACGGGAACCACAAGTTCCCGAATCTATAAAAACAGAAATTTTGCACTTCGCAGGCATGGGTTGAAAACAATTATTTGAAATCCTTGGAAATTCATTAATAAAGTCATTAAGGACTGCTGTGGTTGTGAAGGTATATGAGTGTGTGAATTGTTGAGTATTTCAGTTCATTAATTCGTTTGAAAATGTACTTATAGGATGAAACTGCAGTAATTTCAGTTAGTTACAAATAAAAGTGGTAAAAACATAGAAAGTTCTGATTCCCATTCTTCATCATTGTTAGTATGAAAGTATTGTTTTGGGTGGAATAATTCTTCTATCTGAAATAAAATTATATGCGGAGTATGCAAGATCTACACTTTTGATGAATAATAAATGAAGTTCCCTATTTTTGTGTAACAATGGATGAGTAAGAAGCCAAATGGATCATTCTAGATTTCAGGACCGTTTTTTTTAAACAAAAGGCAATTGCCGCCGCTTTTCATAGCTTAAAAAATACCCAGAAATATACACACAGCTACCTCGACCCGGAACAAATACGTCGATACGGAGAATACTATCCAACAATGAATCTAAATGCTCACAACTAAATGAAAATCGAATTCCGGTGAACCCATTGCGATCAATTCCTCGCATTAAATATGTTTAAATTACGCCAAGAATCAATAACCTGGGAGGAACATCGCGAAAGGCAACCAAAAGGACACTGACACACGCTCATCGCGAACACCTCACGCAAAAAAAAGTTATCACCGAACTTTCTAAACTGACAATACTAACGATGACACTGAGCCATCATGACGAAATGCGGCTCTCGGGGGTTGCGAGACTTATCGACTGTATCCGACTTTCCAACTCCACATGGCCACACTCGTTTTAAATCTACCCGATTCCTGAATTGTAAATTTCAACAAAAATACTTCATTTAGCCCGTTTCTGGACCGATGCCAAGCTGCCCCGGTAATACTTTGGCGCATTTTGGGATGCCGCACAATCGGCTTTGTCTTTGGAGGTGTTCAGAAGAGGAGGTTCGGTGCTTGTAGCACGTCATTTTCCTTCTCGGGAGTTGCATACGCTTCGTATGGAAAATCTCATTAGTAAATTGTTTTGGAGAATTGAGATTTATCTAAGGTTTCGGTTTGGGTTGTTTCAATCGATCCACAAGAGTAGCTTTTTTAAGGACAACAGAGCCGGACTGGAGTGGAAGCCCTGGGACAACGAAGGACTGGTGGTCTTTCAAATATTTTTTTTTAGGCAAATACAATTATTTCAACAAAGAATGTAGTACTTTGTTGAATGTCAAATACCGTTTATCCTATATCACCCATATTTGGAATAACGCAAGTTATAAACCTAGAGAGTCAAGAGCTGTTGCGCTTGATATTCAAAATGCCTTTGACCGTTTGTGACATGAGGGTTTGCTGCCCAAACTTTGATGCTATGTCTCGTCAGATCATTTTTATTTATGGCTTCCCAGCTTTCTAAAAGAACTTTTCCTACAAGTGGCCGTCGATGGGTATCTCTGGGGAACACCATCCCCACATAGCAATAGATATTCCAGGTATATTTCATGAATATACATTTAAGGATATTGTATTATGCTATGAATATGCCATGGATATATATATCTTCTGGAGAATATTCCCTGGAAGTGCTCCTGGCGAACCTTTGATATATTTTAAGAATATTCCTTGGGAATATTCTTGGAATATCTTATAATATTCTTAGAATATCTAAGGTATATTCTATTAAGAATATTCCAGGAATAGAACCCGAGGAATATTTATAAAATATTCAGGATATTCTTAGTTTATTGTAGGAATATACAATAGAGAAATACCATAGAATATTCTTTAAATATATTTTATGAATATTCTAGGAATATTTGGAATATTCCAAGAATGTGACGAGTAACCGCTATTAGGCATGTATATATTGCATTTTGAGGCAAGATTCACACAAGTAATAAAACACATAATATTCATAAACAAATATATTTTAAAAACAATATACACTGAAATATTTGACGTTTCAACCAATATTAAAAATAAAAAATCTAATTCAAAATATTTATTCACTGAATAAAATATTCCTGAATACCGTCATATTACAAATATTAGAAATGTATTCAAATTAGGATGTTCCTACTCTCAAACAAATGTATACTAAAAAATATACTAAAATAACAACTCTGTGAATTCATCAGCACTAATTAAAAAATAATAAATATATCATTTCATTGAAAAAGAAAAAGTGAATTACATCAAGAAATAGGTTAGGTTAGGTTTCTCACTTAAAAATAAACCCACAATAGAAGTATTTAAAATGAGTGGTATGATGGATTCTTCAATGAATTTCACTTACTTGAAGTTATCCAAACTTTGCTCACCAGAATAGTTTTCCTTATATTTGTCCAACAATGCATCAGCCAGTGTTTCAATAGTAATACCTGGAACAAAATTTACATTAACGTTCATTATCACTATTTGAAAGTGGCACAATAAAACTGGAATAAAAATCAAATAGATATTTTTCGCATAGGTTACTCATGAACATTTACAACATTTTATGACTTGGAGAGCAACTTGCATTGTTTTGTTGAAAAGTACTCATTACGTTTTCAGTTCCTTGGCGCACCTGCATGTACCAGGTACCACTCTGTTTCCTTTTGGGCAAATTGATACTATCTTGAAAACGAGTGGTAAAAATTATGAAAACAAATGATACAAAAGAATGTGTCATTCACTTACTTTTCTCTATTGAAGATACACAACTGAAATCACTCTAGTTCAAACATGTACTTAGTCAAACCAACAAATCCCACACACCAACTCTCCTCGAACCTAAAATGAGGTATAGTAGTTTAATCACCATGACTTTACTATCGATACTATTGCATTTTACTTACTTTTCTTGAAGACTGAATATATGCAACTCTCCTGTTTGAAGATCCAAAATCGAACTATTCGCTGTACTGCAAATTGGACAACCCCAAATTATAAATGGTACACTGAACGTGACAGAATTATACTTTGATAATAACACCAACACACCATGCATTACACACGCGAACCTGCCACGTCAACCGCCATGTTGAATCAAATGTCGAATTTAACGCAAATGTACCATGCATTAAGGGACAGCCGCTTTCACAGAGCTTATTCGACTGTCGCTCGCTACACTTCAATTGACCAATGAGAAACGTTTACTCCAATTCTTCACTTCCCCATTTCTCTGTTTCCAGGATTTTTCGCTTTGTAATTAAATAATTTCAAATACAAAAAGACAAATAGGATGAGAATTAACCAATTTATTGATGCAATTGGTTCATTTATTGGCCCATTCAAATTTTTTTGTCGTTTCCAACAGTTGCTGTTGGAGCAATTCATCCAGAATCTTCGCGTTGAGTTCAAAAACTGGTTAACACTATCAGGGTTATATACATTAGGTTATGCATTCGATTAAGATCTTCAAATATTTTTGTTTTTAATAATATTGAATTATTTGAATACGTTATTATAAGATAATTCAAAATTCCATTGTATAGAATATTCCAAAATATACCGTGGGGATATATTCTAAGAATTATACCATATGGTATATTCGATCGACAATATTCTTAGAATATTCAAGGGAGAATAATCCATTTATTGACATTCTATGCACATTCTTTCGGGAATAATCCTGCCATATTCATTCAAGCATATTCTATGAATACTCTAAAGGCATGTATATATTCCAAGAATATTCTATGAATATTTGGAATACATACGTTCGTTTTATGATATACAGGGAATATTCCATGAATATCTAGTGCTGTGTGGGTCAACGCTGGTGTTCCCCAGGGATCCATGTTGTCTCCAACCCTCCCTCATCGGTTTTCTCCAAAAATATAAATGTCGTCGAACCGCAGTTTCAATATGGATTTTCATCATGTATCGGCCAATTCTATTCAATTAAAAAAGTTGCATCAACCCCGTGGGTTATTAGCAACAAACATTCAGCTCTGTTGCGCCAGCAACGCAAAGTACGGAAATCGCATTTAGAAAATGCCAAAATTAGGTACTTTTCAGGTGCTTTTTATGTACCGAAGTCAAAAATTAGGTGCTTTGTAACTTACACCGCAATTCAATACTCAAAGTTGCGTTGCTATCAGTATGTGACGCTAGCAACCCAATGAAAATAATAATAAAATAATGGGAACACTATTAGGTGCTAATTAAGTGATAAAAGGTGAGGATCGTAAAATTTTCTAATTAATAAACAAAAGCTTCCAATTTCGTTAAACAACAGATCTAAGAATCAGGTCTCTCGAAAACGAGGACGAATGCTCTATCAGGTATAAACTAAGCGTGGTAATAAAGTGCTAATTAGGTGCTTGCAAGAAATGAAGATGAATACGACCGCGAATAAGTGAAAAAAATTCGAGATACCTGATTTGAGAAAAAAAATTAACAATATGCAATAAAGTCTTGAGATACTCGTGAACTTATACATAGACAATCAAAATAGAGTGCTAATTAAGTGCTCACAAGATAAATAATAGTAAACCGACCAACCGGTCGGTTGGTAGCCGGGCGGTTCGACGTGGATGCTTTGTTCACTCAGTCAATCGGCCGATGTGTGAGTCGATGGTTCAAGCCCCAGGTTGAATGCTCAATTTTCACTTGCTATCGTCCAACCCGTGCTAGGAATCACACGTTAAAAGGTGAGACTTCGTTAGTTCTTCAATGGGGGTTATCGGGTCCTTGGTGGTTATCGGGTCCATAAGCTCCATATGAATTATGGAATCTAGATTTACTATAAGTATCTAATGAGCACCTAATTAGCACTTTATTCTCATACCCCTACTTATCGAGGAACGTACTGTAATAACTCAGTCCATCAGTCATTGTGATTTTATCTAGTGAGTATTTGATTACCACTTTATTTTGATTGTCTGTGTATCAGTTTACGGGTTTCTCAAGACTTTATTGCATATTGTTAATTTTTTTTCTCAAATCAGGTATCTCGACTTTTTTTTTCACTTATTCGCGGTCATTTTCATCTTAATTGCTTGCAAGCACCTAATTAGCACTTCATTACCACGCTTAGTTTATACCTGATAGAGCATTCGTCCTCGTTTTCGAGAGACCTGATTCTTAGATCTGTTGTTTAGCGAAATTGGAAGCTTTTGTTTATTAATTAGAAAATTTTACGATCCTCACCGTAGCAGTCACATACTGCTAGCAACGCAACTTTGAGTATTGAATTGCGAGGTAAATTACAGAGCACCTAATTTTTGACTTCGTTACTTAAAAAGCACCTAAAAAGTACCAAATTTTGGCATTTTCAAAATGCTATTTCCGTACTTTGCGTTGCTGGCGTAACAGAGCTCAAACATTCACATTTCATTAAGTTAATACTATTTACAACATTAAGGCTAGAAACTGTGTGACATTAAAAAATATCATATCCTATGTAGAATGTCTATTTCCGCTAATAATCCGATGACATTTTCAAAGTTGAATTGCTCTCCAAGAACTGCCTTCAATTCTGAACTGATGCTGAACTTTTGTCGTTGTGTCACAAAACTGGGATATTCCACTATGATGTGTTTGACTGACATTGGTACCAAACACGTGGGGCATATCTTTTCTTCCTCCCCCTTCAGCAAATGTCCATGTGTATCTGTAGAGTGGGGAGGGTGAGTGTAGGCTCACAGCACAGGAGTTGTCCTCCTAGGTCATCGTCCATCCTGACCTTTCCGGGAAGGTGGACAGGTCACTAGGAGACATCTTCTTTATATCGGCAGGTGTAGGCCAAGACTCGCCGAACAGACACTCTCTTGTTGACAATAACTCCGGGCACTCGCATAGGACATGCCTAACAGTTTCATCTTCCTGTTCCAACGTCCTGCATAGAGGTGTGTCCACTAGCCACTTAATACGGAGGTGTTTCCTTAGTTGACAGCGGCCAGTCAGAAATCCTACTTGTTAAGCGTAGGTTTTCCAGGTCATCGCCAGATATTTCTTCGGCGCCAACTTCTTAGGGTCGCCCAGGGTGATCCTAGCAAGACTGCATCCTTTGATTCCATCCCATCTCTGTAGGGATTGAGCATGGGTGTGACGTTTGACTGGTTCCGCAATTGTCGAAGTCATCAGGCCGTAGGTATCACTGGGTTCTAAAATTCTTAGTCCAGCCGCTTTCCTGGCTAAGGAGCTGGTAATGCGATTACCTTCACTCCTGTCGAACCCTTCAACACACCTCAGGATAATGTTATTATCTAAGGATGCTTTGGCTGAATCTTGGTGGCACTCTAGTACTAGCCCTCAGGTAAAACGTTGTCCCCCACTCAATCCTTAGGCTTAGTGATCTGAAGTACACTCCACATCTTGAGCCTTCTTTGATTTTTGAGTCGTCTGTATATATGCGTATTGCATTTGTACCATCTGACTCTGTGTTCTGTTTTATTTATATTTTGTAGGGTTTATTAAACACGAAACTGGGTTCAATTGCATCACTGGCTGCCTGCAGAGATTGCGCAGTGTTTCTCTCCATAGGCTCAGCCACTATTGGCTACTACACTACTTCGACGTTTACACCAGGCGTGCAACCATTAACGCAACCTTCTTAACATACAGGTCCAGATATGTCAGACCAGTAAGAATCCTATGACATTTTCACAGTTGAATTGCTCTCTAGGAACTGTCTTCAATTCTAAACTGATGCTGAACTTTTGTCATTGTATCGCATAACTGGGACACTCCACTATGTTGTGTTTGACTGACATTGGTATCAAACACATAGGGCATATCTTGTCTTCTTTCCCCTTCAGCAAATGTACATGTGTATATCAAGTATTTCCTTTACGTAAACGTGTTATATAACTATATAGTGTCTCTTTTGTTCAGAGGTCCCCTTGCATGTTGTAGTAAAGGCTTTGATTTCCCTTGACTTCATTCTTGAGCTCTTCCATTTGAAAGACCAAGAGTTGATAATGGTGAGTTTCATTTGAGATCAGTGTGGAACAAACTTGCTCTTGCAGTGTTTCATCATACATGGCCCCATAGGCGATTCTGTCAACCCTCTCATTGCCGATGATGCCAATGTGCGGGGGAACCCACATGAATTAGAATACATTGAAGGCCTCATGTATTGAAAATACATTGCTTCTGATGGTCTTTATTAACAAAGTGTTTGAGTATATTCGTTGGATAACCTGCAGTGACCTCAGTGAATCAGTTGAGATGAGTGTTTTGCTGATCCCTTCCTCTTCAGCAAATTTTATCGCTTGATTCATTGCGAAGAGGTCGTCACTGTCAACAGTGCTTATCGGAGATAATTTGAATGCCTTGGATGTGTTTGTAGTTGGAAAGGCTGCCGTAGTTCCTTGCTTTGACTTTGAAGCGTCCGTGTAGATGTGAGTGAAGCCATCATATTCACTTGAAAATGAGTAAAAGTAACTCAGCAGCAAACTGGGAATCGTTTCGGCTTTGTTGAACTTGAAGAGATATGTATTGCAACGGGGTGAAATCAGGAGCCACCGTGGAGGGTCGAAGTAATTGATGGGAAAAGTTTCATGGGAGGCTACATTCAATTCCGGAATGTATTGATTGGTTCCTCGATAAAAAGGCAATGCTTTACTTTTTCCCTTATCAAAAAGCCTGCTAAAACGGTTGAAAAACGTATAATTGTACCTTGAGTGACAATTGTTGGATGAAACTGAAGACTCAGATATTTTCTTCTCATGTGCAATGATGGTTCACCCGATCCACAGTATAAGCTGTCACTAGGTCTAGTTCTGTATGCTCCAAGAGCTAGTCTTATTGGGGTGTTGTGAACAGAATCTATTATTTCAGGACTGCTTTGCTTGCTGACGCATATACTATGGATCCGTGGTCGATGTTGGTCCTCAGCAAAGCTCGATACAGGAGTAAGGGTTTGGACATTGGAACCCCAAATTTCATTGACTTTATTGAATTCAGGTTTCTCCTCTTGAGTACACCACCAGATCATCTGCATGAAGGCAAGCTTCCACGGGATGATTGATGTTCAATTTTTGCAATAAGAAACAATGTGGTGCTCATAACTGAACCCTAGGGAGTTCCAGTTTCTTGGAGTTTCTCTTGCGGTAATATTCCATTGACCCTAACTTTGATGTACCGCTTCTGTAAGAAGTTTTGGAGGTCTCCAAGGAAGCTGCCACTGATGCCTCAGATTTTAAGCTTTTTCAGTATATAATATCTCCAATTCCCGTCAAAAGCTTTGTTCATATCGAAAAAACTGCTACAGTAGTTTGTTTGTTGGCAAATTCTTCATTGATAGACGATTCCAATTCGACTAGGCTGTCCAGCGTTGACCCAATCTTTGTAAATCCACTTTGTTTTGGCGAAAACAGCTTATTCTTCTCAAGAAACCGATTGAGGCGAGTATTTATAACTTTTCCCAACCATTTACACATAGAACACGTTAAAACACGGGTCTGTATGATTGTGGATCCGTTCTCCGCTTACCATGTTTAATTAGTGGTACTATAATTGCTTTTGTCCACTTCTCACGCTTCCTCTGTCCAGATTTTGTTGGAAATATTAGGATTAAGGAGTTGTTCGTTGAAAGGAAGATGAATGGAATATCGTCTGGTCCCGGACTAGAGTTGTTGGATGTCAGGGCTTCCTGCAATTCCCAATAGGAGATCGGTACATTGATTGGTTTCATTCCATTTCCAGCAATGATGATTTTCTCGGTCTCTTCCTCATATTTTGTTAGTACGAATTCAGAGGTAAAGTTTATAATGGGTATTTTTTATGCCCAGAGGTGTTGAACTGTTTATAGGTGATACGTATTAAGCCCATGATTCTTTTCTCGTATTCTTCATCTACTATATTGTGCATGTTATGTGCATATAAACTTTCTTATTGAATCGCTCTATCTATGGAAAAAACCCGCATCAAAATCCGTTGCGTAGTTTTAAAGATCTGAGCATACATACGGACAGACAGCGTGAAGCGACTTTGTTTTATAGTTTGTAGTGAAGAAGTATCGGGCCCAAACGTGATGTGCTACATCCAAAACGCATCACATACGTTTTCTGGAATAATATCGATTGTTGTTATTCATTTATTTAGTGTCATTGTGTTGTATCATGCGTACCAGACCTGAAATGAATTCCGTGTCGTTATTAAAATAACCGCGGCGCTTTTTAAATAGAACGGCCAGTCGATTCTTTTGTGAGTAAAGGGTGAAGGGATGGTGGGACAGCTACAGTTGGCTGGAGGGACATGATTTAATCACTCGGCGGGGTTGAAGAGCTGATTTCGCACTGTTTTCTTTTCATTATTATTTCAGTGGTTAAAGGAAAATATACATGATTTTTCGCTTGGGATTTTTCAAGTCAATTGAGTTTTGGAAAATTATACCAGGGATCAGTAAACTCTAACTAAATATAGTTTGAAAAACTGAAAAACACGCTTTTGAAGAACATCGAACTGGAAAGTTAAGAACATTTTTTTTAAATAAGCTCAAAACAATAACGAACGAAAAATACTAGTATTATTGTGAAAAAAGCGACAGACGCTTGATATACAAAAAATATGGCACAAAGCAAGCACGCTTTTTTACAATAATATTAGTATTCTTCGTTCGTAATTGTTTTAAGCTTGTTTAAAAAATATATTTAACTTTTTAGTTCGATGTTCTTTAAAAGCGTGTTTTTAATCTTTTTAAACTATATTTATTTTATCTAAACTTCGGGATCAATCAGCCGTATATTGTTTAGGAAAATGACCACTGATAGTTTCCGATTCCGGAGAGGAAGCCTGAAAATCAGCTACCAAGCCCGAGGCAGCAGGCGCGCAAAGAAGGGTTACAAAAAGGGCGTGCCATGCGCGCGTATTAATAAAAAAAACTTTCTTTCAAATGGAGAAATGCATGTAAAATGAGTTCGAATCAATGAGATTACGTATAGCGCCATCTGCCCGCGAATAGATCAAGCAATAATATCGATAATTCTGTCAAATACAGATCCCGAGCTTGAGAATTACAAACAAACAAACAAACAAGATGAGGGACTGCCAATGGGATCGAAACTTTCACCAGTCATAGCCAACATATATACGGAGTGGTTTGAAACTCGGGCCATTGAAGAAGCCCACAAGAAACCTCGTGTCTGGTTGAGATACGTTGATGACACCTTCATAATATGGAACAATGGGAATACTGAACTAGACGCCTTCCTGAAACACATCAACAGCGCAAGACTTTCCACCACTTTTACAATGGAGAAGGAAGCCCACAACGAATTGCCATTCTTAAACATATTGGTGAAGGGGACCGACACTAAGTGGCGAACATCTGTTTACCGAAAACCCACCCGCACAGGACAGTATCTGAACCACGAATCCAACCACCATCAATCGACTGAAAGAGGAATCATCAAGACTCTATTAGACCGTGCTTTTGGGCTTTGTAATACGAAGGAAGGTCTCGAGAAGAAACTAGACATCATCAAAAATGATCTTCAACGGAATGGCTACTCCAAAGCGATGGTAGAAAAGACTTTGGCTAGAAGACAGCAGGAGCCTCGCAAGGAAGAGAAGCCGTCACAACCAGTGCTTGCACTTCCCTACATCAGAGGATTATCGGAGAGGATAAGAAGAATTGGTTTCAAGTACAATATCAGAACCTGCTTCAGATTCGGTAACACTATCCGTAGCAGCCTCACGATAACCAGGCCACCAAACGCGGACTGCGATTCCAAGAATTGCATTTACCGGATACGCTGTGACTGCGGAAAATCCTATATTGGTGAAACTAAGAGGACATTAAATGTTCCCATTGCCGAGCAGAAGAAACACACACAGCGAAGGGAAACCAGCAGATCAGGAATAGCAGACCATGTTTGGACCCATCAACACAACATTAAGTGGTCCCAAGCTGAGATCTTGCACAGAGAGGAACATTGGTTTAGGAGAAAATTCAAGGAAGCCTCGTACATGTTGCACAACAACGTATTCAGCCAAGCCAGCGTAGAAATACGCAACATATGGAAACTCATCATCAAGCGAAAAATGGCCAACTCCCGCCAAACGGTCATCTCATACGGAACCAGTGAAGCGAAAAAAGGAAAGCAGAGGTAAGTGAAAGTTCTCAAATGACCTATAAATAGTCAGCTCACGGAGGAATCAGTCCAGTTATCACCCGAAGACGATTGTGGATACTAACAATCGAAACGTCGTTAATCAACTTGGCTTGGAATCTCTTAACTCTTTAGTTTCATTTCATTTATTTTTTGTTCAATTTGTTCCATTTTCACTTGTATTTTATTTCACTATTGTTTCATTTCAGGTTTTTTGCCTAATAAAACTGTTTTTTCAGCTATTCATTTTTGTTCTTCTTCTTTAATTTTTTTGTTCTTCTATTTTAGTTATTTGAGGGATTTCAAATCATTTTATATAATATCAGACAATAGAAGTCCGAACTAATGAAGTTCATCATGAAACATTGTCAATCACCTTCAAACAAACATACATACATGCAAACATACAGGTGAAGCTAATGAAAGCGTGTTAATTAATAATGAAAAAGAACTATTTCATTTGTCAGGGATAATTGCATTGATAACTCTTTTCAAACCAATATAATGATGAAAAAACTGAACGCTAGATCAAAAAAAACAAGAGGTTTACAGCGATGAAACTAACATCAGTCATGGTATCATAACTAACATCGCAAGGTTTCAGTATCAGCAGTTGTTCTAGTTGTACTTTTCACATCAATGTTCATAAAATAATGATAATAATGTTATTAATGTATACAGTGTGTTTCACTTCTAATGGAAACACCCCCGTATCTTCCGTAATATTCGAGATAGAACGATAAAACTCTCAGGACTGATGGAAATGCTCAAAATGCACCTACCATCTAAATGGGGTTGGCCAAAGTGATATACACTGTCCGCCACTCGCGATGGAACACCACATTTTTACGGTAAAACATATTAGGGGGCAAAATAGGCTGAAAAGTCCTTCAGATTTGTGATCAGGACTACCAACTTACTACGATTACACTTTTTTCCTGGAAAAATTTCAGTACTGAAAAATCCGAATTTGTTTCACTTCTTATGGAAACACCCCCGTATCTTCCGTAATATTCGAGATAGAACGATAAAACTCTCAGGACTGATGGAAATGCTCAAAATGCACCTACCATCTAAATGGGGTTGGCCAAAGTGATATACACTGTCCGCCACTCGCGATGGAACACCACATTTTTACGGTAAAACATATTAGGGGGCAAAATAGGCTGAAAAGTCCTTCAGATTTGTGATCAGGACTACCAACTTACTACGATTACACTTTTTTCCTGAAAAAATTTTAGTACTGAAAAATCCGAATTTGTTTCACTTCTTATGGAAACACCCCCGTATCTTCCCTAATATTCGAGGTGGAACGATGAAACTCTTAGGACTGATGGAAATGCTCAAAATGCATCTACAACCTGAATGAAGTCGGCCAAAGTGATATACACTGTCCGCCACTCGCGATGGAACACCCTATTTTTAGGTAAAACATATTACGGCGCAAAATAGTTCGCTTCCAATACCTGTATCCCTTCATTCTATCTGGAGAGTACTCTTAGGTATGAAAGATAGAGAAGCTGTGAGATGCTATCATCCAATTTGAGCCTATCTGAGGAAAATGTCACAGCACCACATTCTCAGATTATCGAGATAGTGTGAAGCAGTGTATGAAAAATTGTCGATGTCGGCATCTATTATAACTAAAAAAGATTATTCGTAAAACTAATTCTGATTGCTGAACATCCAAATTTTATCCCAACCAGATGTGAGAGCTCTCGATTGATGAGCAAAAACTGCAAAAAATGGAAAAAATCTAAATTCAAAGGTTCACATCTCGAAAACTGTACAATTCTGAGCTTTGGCTGTGGACACTTTCAATCAACACATCAAGAACTACAACATATCAAAATTTCGGCTAAATTCAAGGCAAGCCATTTCTCATAAGAAATGTGCGGGGTCCTTTATCAAAATATTGAGGAAACATTTTACCATCCGAAACAAAATTAATCTTCATACTCATTGCAAAACTGAAACAACTGTTAATTTTCAAAGAAAAAATCGCAATTGGTGAACAGGTAGAATTTAGAATATTTTACCTACTTGCTGAATTCTTGTCTGAAATCATTTGAAGGGATTGAATTACATCAGTTTCATTGAATCATGCGGTGCCCTGAAATCACCATGGAAAACAGAGAGTTTCATCGTTCTACCTCGAATATTACGGAAGATACGGGGGTGTTTCCATGAGAAGTGAAACAAATTCGGATTTTTCAGGACTGAAATTTTTTCAGGAAAAAAACGTAATCGTAGTAAGTTGGTAGTCCTGATCACGAATCTGAAGAAATTTTGAGCCTATTTTGTCGCCTAATATGTTTTACCGTGAAAATAGGGTGTTCCATCGCGAGTGGCGGACAGTGTATATCACTTTGGCCAACCCCATTCAGGTGCTGGGTGCATTTTGAGCATTCCCATCAGTCCTGCGAGTTTCATCGTTCTACCTCGAATATTACGGAAGATACCGGGGTGTTTCCATAAGAAGTGAGACAAATTCGGATTTTTCAGGACAGAAATTTTTTCAGGAAAAAAGTGTAATCGTAGTAAGTTTGTAGTCTTGATCACGAATCTGAAAGAATTTTGAGCCTATTTTGCCCCCTAATATGTTTTAGCGTAAAAATTGGGTGTTCCATCGTGAGTGGCGGACAGTGTATATCACTTTGGTCAACCCCATTCAGGTGGTAGGTGCATTTTGAGCATTTCCATCAGTCCAGAAAGTTTCACCGTTCTACCTTGAATATTACGGAAGATACGGGGGTGTTTCCATGAGAAGTGAGACATAATACATTTGTAACAGTATTTAATTGTATCTTTATCTATTGTTCATAGTTAAACTTTCTTGAAAATTGAATAATTATGTTTTGTTTATTGCTATTTTGTCGAAAAAAAACGTGTTAAAAATACTTTTGACATCAGTGTTAAAAATGTTTTTAAAACGGTACTTTGTAAACATCATCTTTTAATACTCTTGACAACCATTAAAAATGTCACTTTTAATGACAGTTGTACAAAAAACACCTTTTCCACGCCACCTCTAAACGCGCGTTCTGCTAACCAAGTTAGCATCATGAGGAGATGACTGAAACATGATTTTTGTTTTGGTGTTGGAAAAGCGTTTTCAATAGATCCATTATACGTGCCTGGGATTTCGTTACTGAAAGAAATATAATGAAGTGGAAATTTCTTCCCCTCAACAAGTAGATACTTGTTATCCTTGAGGATGACTAATGTATCCCAACAATCCTTTGCTTGTGCCATCGCCCCGAACAAAGACCGATTACCGGATCAACCGAGTTTCGGAGGGGAGCACCCCACAAACAAAGATATGCCGCCGATCTGATGGTGTGATTGGAAGGGTGTATTAGGATCCATCAGGGCGAACGTAATTGAATGCCGAATCTATTGCTGCAATGCAGAGCCAAACATTTAGAGTGCATCAAGACGAGCTTATCAGTGTTGGCATAGTAACCCCTTCATTCAGCGTGCAATCGACGGGTAGAGGTGAAAATAATAATTATACTTGTCAAGCGGCCCGTCCAGGTCCGTATTGAGGTTCGAATTGTGTCAGTTATAATAAAGAATTGATCGGATACAAGGTCTCAAACGAGAATACTTTTGAATGTAGAGGTGTTTTTGGTTTAAAAAGGTCAGGAATGAATGAATGATTAAGGGTGGAATAAAGGATCACATATCGTCATCCGAATTAAGGACCCCATCAAATAGGATAGGGGATGGTGGAGGACTATCCTCGATGAGAATTGAGGATGGTGGAGGACTATCCTCGATGAGAATTGGGGATGGTGGAGGACTATCCTCGACTTCCTCGGACTCATCGTCATCGTCTCCATAGGGCAGTAGGTCATCATAATCGGGATCCCACCAACCGTTAGGATCCGGATAGTCCCCATCAGAAAGGTCCGCTTCGTCGCTGCCGGTTACATGCTGCACCTGCATTCTATAGTCAGGAATCTCATATCCATACCCAAGACTGTGAGGTTCTGTGGTGGAGTGAACAAAACCTTCTTGGAGAGACATGTAGTAAGCTACCTGAGGCTCCGGGAGTCTGTATGGCTCGGTAGTTGAATCAGGTTCCATGTTGAAGGTGGGTGATCAACTGAATATTCCATCAGATAATTCCTACTTTTATACTTTTGAAAGGGAGTGGGGGAGGAGTGGGGATGAATTGCAAAATGACATAAGCTATATTCAATGAAATAGATAATTGAATGGATAAAATACAATATGATGTGAATGAAATTATACTTGTTGATTTAATTATTGAACATGTCTTTTTTTTATTTTTCTTAGCAAGAGATTATTTACAAGTGATTAGAGAACATAAAAATTGTTGTGAGATATTTGTCTAGAAGAGCTTGGAATTGAAAAACAAAATAATAATAAGACGAAGATATTTGTCTAGAAGAGCTTGGAATTGGAATAAAAAAATAATAACGAAGACAAAGTGAAGAATAATGCCCCAACCATCGCGTTGTTCAATGTGTATATTAGTGAGTCATTAATTGATTATGTGATATCCAATATCAATGAAAATAATATAGTAGCTGAAGTACATGACTGTCCAAAAATAACGGATCATTCGGTTATTTCAGTTAATTTCTGCAATGAAATCAAGGTCAGAGAATATAAAAAGTGAGTCAACAAGATTCCCTCGGTTCATTGCTATCAGGGAAAACAAATTTTCGAATTGCTCATTTTTTTTGGCACACCAACTTTAGTTGAAACACCCAGTATATGAATAAGTCATTCTGTTCCATATTTTTTTGGCTCTCTGAGGAATTCTTGTCATCGAATTTTCATTGCGGCATTGCCAAGTTATTCCAGAAAAACCTATTTTGCAGACAATATTATTTTAATTTATCACCCGCATGTCTACAGGAATCAAGTGTTTTTTTTTTAGGAATAGTTAGTCAACATCACTATGATCATTTCGGGAATCTCAGCTTTTGGAAACGATTTATAAGGTGCTCGGTAAAACCGGTCATGTTTCGTGGATACTAAAGATAATATACTCGAAATATCGATTATATTCCAGTGATGGCATTTATCAACTAGCAAAAGTTTTAAATACTAAACAATTATATTTGAACTTCTTGATAGTGAATCAGAAAAAAGAAAGATCTAAAAATTACTATGTGCACATATATAATACTCGGAAAGGAGATAACCACCTCACAGTGCCTTTTGTTTGAAAGTAATTGACAATGTTTCATGGTGAATTTCACTAGTTCGGACTTCCATTATCTAATATATAAAATGATTTGAAATACCTGAAACAACTGAAAAAGAAGTATTAAAAATGAAAAGCTGAAAATAACAATTATATTAAACAAAAAAAACCTGAAATGAAGTAATAGTGAAATACAATACAGGTAAAATAGAACAATTGAACAAAAAATAAAAATGAAGAAATACAACTGAAAATGAAAAGATAAGAGATTCCGAGCCAAGTTAGTTCTCGTAGTTTCGATAGTTAGTATCTACAATCGTCTTCGGGTGATGACTGAACTGATTCCTCCGAGAGATGACTATTTATGGGTCGTTCGAGTACTTTCACTTATCCCCGCTTTCCATTTTTTCCGCTTCACTGGTTCAATGGGAGATGACCGTTTGGCGGGAGTTGGCCATTTTTCGCTTGATGATGGGTTTCCATATATGTTGCGTATTTCTACGCTGGCTTGGCTGAATACGTTGTTGGACAACATGTATGCCGCTTCTTCGAATTTTCTCCTAAACCAATGTTCCTCTCTGTGCAAGATCTCAGCTTAGGACCACTCGATGTTGTGTTGATGGGTCCAAACATGGTCTGCTATTCCTGATTTGCTGGTTTGCCCTCACTGTGTGTGTTTCTTGTGCTCGGCAATGCGAACCTTCAATGACCTCTTAGTTTCACCAATATAGGATTTTCCGCACTCACAGGGTATCCGGTGAATGCAATTCTTGAACCGATGTTGCCAAATGGTGAAATAGAAACGAATCATCCCTTCAAATGTTGAATGCATTATTTCATCCTTCTTTTTTAAGTATTCAAATGATTTTTTAAAGAAAAAGGTTGAAATGATACGTTCAAAATGCGTTGTTTTAGAGCCCTTTTATGAAAACTACTTGATTTTCGTCAGGAGGAACATTCCCCTTTATATCAATTTCCCTAGATAGATTGTTAGCAGACAGAGGCAGTGAGAATGCTCTGTGTAACATTGAATTGTAGGCTGCTAATTTATGACTGTCTGGATGGAAAGAATCGCTTGGAATGGTGATGTCTGTTTAGCTAGGTTTTCTGAAAACATTGAACTCAAATTTATTCTGATTGTGTGTAATGGCCAGGTCTAAGAGATTTATCTGTTTTTCTATTTCTGTTTCGAGTGTGAACTGAATGTTGCTATTGAGATTATTCATGAATGTCATGAATTGGTTCAGCTGTCGTGTAGTACCTCTGAACGTGTGGTTACAACAATTACTAAAACTTGGTATAATTTGTAAAATATCATTTTTTCGTATAGTATTCCTCTGATAAAAAATTTGTGAAATGTTGAAACACCGGTGGAACTCATTTTAAGGCCGAGACTGCCCTGATCACTGAAAGGGGTGAACTTCGCAGTCTCACCATGTCTCGCGTAATCCCAAACCTAACTACCTCTTCACTCATCGATCCTAACCTCTCCACTCTCGATAAATCAACTGAAGTAAAAGAGGACTGAAATATTACGGTCCCATGTAGACGCGTGTAGATTTTTAAGGCTTGACGAATGGATGTGAGGTTTATCTTACAAACATCATAAGAATCTAGTCTGGGAAACAGTTAGGAAGGAGCATTTGTCAACTGCTGCTTACGTGGAACGTATCATATATTTCAGTGGAAAGAATGGGAAACTTCCTGGTCACGAGATGGCTGGGAAAATGCATGTGAATTGATTTTCAGAACTTCAGAAAATGAGTACCGGGTGACTTTCATTTGTTCTGGTCAAGTAGACCAGAGTCGATAATTTTTGAAACAAAAAAAAATTTAACAGTAGGATAAAATCCATTAGAAAAGGAGGGGAATATGAAAAAAATGGAAGGAAAAATAAATTACGGGCGATCTGAGTTCTGGGAGAGGGAGAGGGTGAGTTTTTAAGAGTAAAAAATGGTTTGAATTCAAGTGGCCGATACTTGATGAAAATCCATATTAAAACTAATTAACAGAGTTTATTGTGTGATTTTCACTATAAACAGTTTTACAAAAACCACCACACGTGTTTCGCTATACAATAGCTTTCTCAAGCATAAACTAAAAGTTTCTTCTGAATTCCAACTATTTCATACTCTATGGTATGAATTCATTTACTACAGTGTGACCCATTTTTAATGGAAACACCCCCCTAAAATTTGAAGTTGTAAACCGATTTCAATTTTTTTTTTTGAAATGTCAAGTACTAAAAGGTCTACTTGGGACAAAATTTGAAATGTTTATTGAAGTTTCGAGGCATACTACGATATTTTTTCTTAGTCGAAAATCGGGATTTTTATTAGCGATTTTTTTATTGAAAAAATCACTACGCCACTGAATCCAGAGTGCCTCTAAACAGGTGTGACCTAAATTTCGTGAAAAAATATTCATTATTAACAAAGTTATGACAACTCAAAAATTCGAAAACTCACACAGCTAACAGTCACAAAAAACAACCTATTTCAACAGATATAGCCATGAGAATATTTTTTTTATGATTTCAACAATAAAGTGCCACCAGATGAAAAAAAAAAAACAAATAGCGTAAATATTTTTAATGAAAATAACGGAATTACATTCAAGTTTTCACGCAAATTAACTTTAAGAGCTAATATTTCAATTTAAATCTTAGTTGCCATGGAAATGATATTACAGTTTGACACTTGTGGAAGATTTAAGTGTACTATTGTCAACAATATTCACCTTACAGTTCTTCGAATTATTTTGTGTCATGGCTGCAAGATTGAGCGTTAAGAGAGAAAATTAAATTGTACGCCTTTCGGGAGATGACGTTAGAAGTGCTAGAGAGGTTTGTGGAGTATTTAATGAGAGACATCCAGATCGTCCTCGTATTAGCTGCGGTACGGTAAATAAAATAAATAAAATATTCAATGAAACTGGTGGAGTATCAAAAATGATGTGGAAAAGTAATCCTGTACAGAGACGAAACAGGAATGACAGGAATGATCAAATCATTTTAGATTATTTCGGAAATAATCCTAATGCCAGTATAAGGAATGCCACTTAAGATTTGAATATTCCACGAGAAACTATTCGGAGATGTCTCAAGGCGAAGAATATTAAACCTTTCAAGCCAAAATTTTCACACACACTTCAAGAAGGCGACGAAGCAAGACGCCTGGAATATTGTTTATGGGCCCAAGAGGAATATTTGAACAATAGAAATTTCCTAAAAAATATTTTTTATACCGACGAAGCCACTTTCACTACAAATGGAGTAGTGTCATCACAGAATTGTCGCTATTAGGCAGCGGATAATCCTAACTGGGTAATAAACTGTAAAAGCCAGTATTCCCAAAAAATCAACGTCTGGTGTGGGATATTTAACGAACGAATTCTTGATCCTTTCTTTTTTGAGGAAAACATTAATGCGCAGAGTTTTCTAGAATTTTTAAACACAGAGTTTTAGGATGCTATTCACGAGCTGCCAATCAATAAACGATCAAATTTAATTGTCCAATTAGATGGGTGTTCAGTTCATTATGCCAGAGCTGTGAGGCAATGGCTTAACAAACATTTTCCAAACCGATGGATAGGCCGTGGTAGTCCGTTTATAGAATGGCCACCCAGATCTCCAGACCTCACAGTTTTGGACTTTTTTCTCTGGGGACTTCTCACACAAAAGGTTTACAAAAACCGCTCAAGAGATAGAAATGAACTTTGTGCAAGAATTCGACAGGTATGTGCAGATATTTGCCCTCAAGAACTAAGGAACGTAATCAGAAACATTCGTAAGCGCTACGACATATGTATCGAAATACGTGGTGGATTAGTAGAGGCTACTAGAATATGGGTTAGAATTAATTGTTGCACTGAATCGAAACATTTCAATAATTAGTTATTAGTTACGTTCATTAAAATTTTTTGCTTCATTGTTAGTTGAATTGTGTGAATGTAATTCCGTTATTTTCATTAAAAATATTTACGCTATTTGTTTTTTTTTTCTCATCTGGCGGCACTTTATTGTTGAAATCATTAAAAAAATGATATATTGTGACTGTTAGCTGTGTGAGTCTTCGAATTTTTGAGTTGTCATAACTTTGTTAATAATGAATTTTTTTCATGAATTTTTGGTCACACCTATTTAGAGGCACTCTGAATCCATTGGCGTAGTGATTTTTTCAATAAAAAAATCGCTAATAAAAAATCCAGATTTTCGATTAAGAAAAAATATCGTAGTATGCCCTGAAATTTTAATAAACATTTCGAATTTTGTCCCAAGGTAGACCTTTTAGTACTTGACATTTAAAAAAAAATTATTAAAATCGATTTACAACTTCAAATTTTAGGGGGTCTTTGGAGTATTCTTTTATCAAATCAAAGTATATTTGTAAAATTGACTTGGATTTGTATTTTTTTAGGTAACCGTCAACTTCGTGTTTGTTGCAACGATATTTAACAGAACTCTAGAATAAAACAAATACCTTTTTTAACGAGGCAAATACTTCACTAAGTATAATGTTCATATGAATAAACTGTCAAATTTTATCGCGGATAGCCATGAACAAAAAAGAACCAATAAGCGATAGTACAGAAAAATACAGTAGGTAACTTAACAAGTCAACAGGTGCTAACAGTAAAAATTATCGAAGCGTCTCTGTATGTCCACCTCCTCTTTCGATGCATCTAATTGTTCGCTCATAAAATTCGTTTGATGTAGATCGCAACACATTAGCGGGAATATTTCTGCAATGAACTCGTATTGAAGTTTCAAGCTCATCAACATTATTGAAGGGGCGATCTCTGTAGACTTTTTGTTTTAAGTATCCCCATAAGAAATAATCTAAAGGTGTAAGGTCTGGAGAACGAGGAGGCCATCGAGGATCGGGTTTTTGTCCTAAACATTTTTCACGAAATGTTCTATTCAGCCACTGAGAAACATTTCTAGTAGGATTGGCAGGACATCCGTCATATTGGAACCATAACTTTTACCGTCCTTCTGATACCATATCATCCAAAAACTCTCCATTTTCAGTTTCCAAAAAGTTCAAGTACCTGTCACCATTCAAATTCTCGCGAAAAAAAACGGACCTAGTAATTTATCATTTAATATACCACACCAAACGTTTGTTTTCTGATAGTATTGATTTTTGTTGCCAATAATAAAATTTGGGTTGACATCTGACCACTGTCTGCAATTTTGTGCAATTTTGTGTGCAATTTTGTTCTAAAAGTAGATAACTGAATTTGAGATTGCAAGGAGAAAATCAGCTTCTCCCTGATTTATACATCAATATCAAATCTTTCAGGCAGAAAATAATACTATATCAATTGAAATTACGTGAAAAAAATTTCACACATTTTGAAACATGTGAAATATTAAGCCACACTACAGAGACTGAATTTCCCGTCTATTTTGCAATCGAAACTTTGAGTGCTTTGAAGATAAATTTTGATACTCGTTTTTCAGATTTTGATGTCATTGCGAATGAAATTAAGCTTTTTCAAAATCCTTTTGATTCCGACATTGAAACCCTGGCTCCGGAAGTCCAAATGGAAAATATTGATTTACGGTGCAGTGATATGCTTAAGAACAAATATCAAAATTCATCTTTGTTGGAATTTTATAAGAGTCTTTCACTAGAACAATTTGATAATTTGCATAAATTTGCTCGTGGGTTGTTTTCTGTTTTTGATACTACTTACTTGTGTGAGAGAACGTTTTTCAAGATGAAGTACACAAAGAATGTTTACAGATCTCAATTAACCGATAAGCATCTTAAATCTCTTTTGATAATTGGTACAAGTAAAATTGATCCACAACTACAAAGTATTGTCCGTGGAAAATCACTATTACATAAATCTCATTAGTGTTTTTGTTTTACTGTGATTCATTTCAATTATTTGTTAGTTAATAATATGCTTAAACTCAGATACTTAAGTTAAGTTTTCTTTGTCATCATTTCTGTCGTTAAGTTTTACTTTGCAAGTAAATGAAACCGAGTAATTATCATTCTGTGTTTTCTTCTTCAACTTATCACAGCAATAGTAACAACAATTAGGTAATCATTGGCTGTCGCGGGCCAGATTGATGACAGTAAATCATTGGCTCTCGCGGGCCGGATTGATAACACTGGCGAACCGGATTTGGCCCGTGGGCCGTAGTTTGGAGACCCCTGATCTATACCAATACTTGGACTTGAACCGTCCAGTGGAAATCTCACATAAAGTGTTACTTGAACTGATTTGACTCAATCAGAGATCGCTCGTTCAAGGGCAACAACAGGTCCTTTTGAACGCAATAACAAATGATGTTTCCAGCTGCCCAAAGCTTATAACCAAAGAATGAATCAGCAATGAAGCAGTGCCCGCAAAATTCTCAAGGTTGACAAAGAACCGCAGAAAAGGAGGATCGAAACATTGCAACAAGGACGCGACCTTGGCCCCCGAAACAAAATTACCGGTCTCGCAGATCCGCCCCATTTGCTTCCCTGTCCGCATCATATAAATTTAATGAAAACCGTGCGAATGTTTCTGATACGCTTCCAAGAGAAAACGAAGAAGAGTTTCCCGCTGTGCGACTTCTGACCTAGATGTTTCGGCAAAGCGCGTTGCTTTCAAGTGAACTTGTTTTGTTCCTTTAATTGATTTTCTTAGTTTCGTTACACAACTTGACGGCGTTTACTTTTATTTTTGGCGACGGTGTGGGACGGTCCTGATGTATGTCGGGGGGCGAGAGAAGTTTTAGCTGAATTATGTGTCAGTTTGATAGATGTAGTTTATTGGTGGTTTTGGGCAAGTGTACAGAGAATACGGTGAACATTATAGCACAGTTATTATTGGTTTCGTCGATCTTCATCCGTCCTCAGTTATATGGCAACTAGCGACCCGTTTCCAGCTCCGTACTGGTATAGTCGAAGTAACCGATATAGTAATCTTAAAGCTATCAGCGAACTCAAAGGCCAAAAAACCAATACAAAGAAATAATGCCGCTACTAATTAGTCCACGTGTACTGAATAATTGGCGGTTCGTATTGGATAATGTTTACTAACTGAGTTTTATGATTGGCTCAAGAGTCATAAAATTAAATTTGAATTCATATCACGGTGACCAATAGAATGTGAGGATGGTAGAAGAGTCGTGTTGTCAATGTTCAGTTCAGGAACTGATCGCGATTTGAGTGTTGAAATTTGATATTGGTGAAGTTATAATTACTTGAAATTTTTGTTATTTGTTTAAAATGTGGCGTCCTTGGACAAGTACGAATAGTAATAGCGAGTGTGATAACAACGCAGAGTTTTTCCTGTGTAGTGATTCCAATAGCGCTGGTGTCTCAATGTATATAAGAATCTACATCTCAAGTTTGGTTTCGAGGGAAAAAAACTATTACAAGCAACATCAGATTTGACCGAAACTTTTTTCTCAACTGTACGTAAAATAGTCAAAAACAAACCTTATCAACGGAAGACGCGATTTGATGCGGGATTACTAAAACCTTTAGAGATTTATCTAATGAAATCATTAACAAAACAATATACGACTGTTACAAAAGCAATGAGATTTCTACAATTGAAATCATAAGGAAGAAATTGAATACTTTCGGCCATAACGTGAGCTGCTGTGACAAAACTCTTCAAAATTGGATAAAAAAACTAGGATTTAGATTCAAAATAATGAATAAACGTCAAGCAGTTATGGAAAGCAGAAGAATAATGGAATTACGTAACAAATATTTAGACCAAATAACTAAATATAGACAAGAACAACGGCAAATTTTCTATTTGGACGAAACTTGATATGACACTCACAACACAGTTACGAAAGAGTGGACTGATGGCTCAAGAATATGTACACTTATCATAAGAACATGGAAGCTAATATTTTTGAGGAATGGTTTGAGAACATATTGATCCCAAATTTGGATGCGAATAGTTTGACAGCTCGAATAAAAATTCGAGGAAAGATGAAATACAAAGTTTTTTAATGGATAACAATTTGTATTCAATTATTGAAGAAAGCCAGTATCGGCTTTTTGGCCTTGTGGTATTTTGAGTTACTTCTAAAGTGTTCCATTGGTTTTTCAACCAATGTTTGAAAGAAGAAGTGTTCCCGAGATTCGTCCGATTGAACACCAATAACATAAGCTACGCTGCATGTGAAGGAAGTAAACATGAAAAAATCAAATGGATAAAAATGGAAATAAAGATACAGTACAGCAAAAGAGAAGTTGCCATACATACACAACTGTTGTGTAAACTCTACTACATTGAATTTCGAATCCTAGACTCGGATATTCGTGATAAAGTTGATGGTATTATACATAAGAAGTTTTCAACACAGAGAAAGAAATTAGATGTTTTAATTCGGAGCAAGCCACCGAAGAGAAAGAAAAAGTCCAAAGACAGTGAACATAAGTTCTTTGACAAATTAGAAAAAGGTTTCAATTACAATATCAAACCCAACATAAATTCTACAAATTTAGAAGATTTGGGAATTGATACAGATATCGCGTTGATGGGGACATGCTACGCCAATAAACATATTGCTGCAGAAATTTTTAAATCTCAAAAGATGCATAAAGGTAGGTTCAATCCGGAATTGAAACTAGTAAAATCTATAAAAGAGAAATCGGCAGAAGATAACATTGTTTTTACGCGAGCTGATAAAGGCAAAACGGTCATAGCTATGAACAAAGAAGAATACGTGGAGAATACTTTAGACATTCTAAATGCTGGCATGTACGATAGTCTCAGAAACGACCCCACCCGTTCATATCAGAAAGAAGTCAAGGAAACTTTGAAAAATATTCATTGTGTCATGGATGAAATGAAAAAATTCCGATCGTTAGACATGAACCCACAACTACCTAAATTGTATTAGTTGATTAAATTACACAAAGATAACTACCCGATAAGACCGGTAGTTTCTTTTTTCACACCTCCTTCAGTTAAAATATCCGAAAAACTCATTGCAATTATTCAAAACCACACAAATTTCAATTCAAAATTCAGTTTGACGAATTCATACCATTTGATCAATGAAATTCAAGATATCACACTCCCGGATAATGCCAAATTTATTTCATTCGATGTGAAGAATCTGTTTCCCAGTATTTCTCCGAATGAAACGATTACTTGACAGGACTTGACAATAACAAAAGTTAACAACAAACACGATTTTTCAATTCATCGTAAACCGGCACATAAAGATATTATCATTCATAATTCGTCCATTCACCCATATCAGCATAAGGTAGCAGCTTTCAGCAGTATGATCCACAGACTGACAAAGGTACCCTTGCCAGAAGCGAATTTCAATAAAGAACTGAATATAATAAAGCAAATAGCCGTCAACAATGATTATGATAGCGGTCTGATACATTCTTTATTATCAAAAAAGTTATACAGTCGAGCTTTGAAAGAAGTTTACCGAATTCGAAAAGAAGAGGATAAAAGTTATAGAACCTCAACCTACTTAGGCCAACCCACTACAAATATTTCAGATTTTCTGCACATCAAAGGTGTAAATACTGCTTTCAAAACCAACAACAACTTAGGCATGCACATTAAAAATAACAAAGATTAAAGTTCAGTTTCAGAAAAATCAGGAGTGTATAAATTATCGTGTGGGTCATGTCCGATGTTTTATATAGGTCAAACTGGAATAACGTTCAAAGCCCGAATGAAGGAACACAATTATAGTTTTCAGAATGGAAAAATGAATTCCACATATGCCAGTCATTCAATCTCAGAGGGACATGAGTTCAACCATGAATACAAACCCCTCCATTTCCAGAAGAAAGGTTTGAAACTTAACCTGTTGAACGATCAAACTTAATTGAATAATTCGCCATTATTGAATCTGTTCATTAGCAGGTAAAAATAGTTAGGTATATTTCCAGGTATACTTTCGAAAAATGTATTTGTTCATACCTGACCTTTTCACGTAGATTTATCATTCAGGTAGACGAATAAGTACAAGGTTATAGTATAAGATAGTGTAATTTAGAAGTATCTCTCCCTACAAACAAAAACCCAGACAATGATTGGCCCTTCGAGCAATGGTGCAACAAGTGGCGAATCGAAATAAATCCCGTCAAAACCCAAACAATCCTATTTAGACACCCAAACACCACTACCCTTCCTAAACTTGATACTAACGACTTGAACCTCAGACTGTTAGGAGAGAACCTCCACCTCCAAAACTCGGTGTCCTACTTGGGGGTTACCTTCACAAGTACCCTCAACTGGGAGACCAACCTCAGAGAAAGTCTGGACAAAGTCCGGAAAAGAGCAGACGTCCTAAAAGCTCTGAGAGGCAAGCTCGGTAGATGCAGCAGTAAGACTCTCTTACACACATACAAATCCTTCATAAGACCGGTCGTGGATCACAAAGCCACGATCTACAGCACCCTCTCCCAAAGACAAGTCCACCGAATTGTAAGAACCGAGAGTAAGAATCCTAAGAAACATACATAACTTCCCCTTCAGATATCCCTCAAACAATTTATACAACCTAATAGATATCACCCCGATCAGTTTGAGATTTCAGGAACTCCAAGGCAGAGAATTATGAGAAGCCAAAACACCGCGGCAATCAACACCCTACCACCCCATAGAGGCCCCGCGGAGGCGCCAAAAGGATACCACGGAAAAAGTTACTGTTCCCCTCAGCCAGACTCCTGAGGTTAATTAATTAGCCATCAGCTAGCGTCCAATGCCTCCAGTTCCTGGGTCAGTTTAATTTTATCGGGTGCAGGTCCAAGTAACGACGCAAAATCCGACAAGTTGTGGCCTACGAAAGGTCGGGTTCTTGTGAACGACGCAAAATCGACTGCCTTGGATTTTCTTGGACACTCTCACACACAGCGACAATGTCTCCCAGTAGGACGATCATGGCGACCATAAAATGGGGGAAGCGCGGGATACGTTGCTTGAACAGAACACACATTTTGATCCGTCAGTGGTTACTTGACAAAACAGACTGATTGAATGACAACTTATTCGATAGATATAGCTTCAACGAGATGGTCGTTATCAACTGTTAAAGTTAAAAAGTCCCTGTTAGAAAATCCATACATTGGAAATAACGGCGGGCTCAGAACAGTACCATGAGGAACACTATGTTTCATCATCAACTCAATATCTACCTGGTCTACATATATACCAACTCAGTTCTGTCACAATAGATGAGAAGAAACAAATGAATGTTACAGTGAATCTCCGTGAATCATCCGGAACCCCCTAAAGAAACTCCCTCTCGAAACTCTTTATCGTCCATTCAAAATAGTGACAGCCATGACGTCGCAGAAAAAACGTTGTCCAAAAATAATTTATGGCTCTTCTTTTCTATTCTCGGGATGCGGTGACATTTTACAGTCGGCTTTATAGGTCTCTACTCGGTATACGTGCTCCATTGTGTCACATAATATCGGCCCGCCAGAAATTATAAAAGGCAAACAATACGATCGATACGGAAACTAACGGGTTGAAAGGTTTTTTGGCGGAAATGTTACGTCGGGGTGATTAGGGATTTTATTTTAGGTGGCGTATTTTTTTTTGGTTGCCGACGGATTTGTCACCGAAGTCAATAAGGAATGGTGTTTGGAATTGGGAAACGAAAAATTCGAAAATGCAAATCATCTACAGAGCAATTGGTTGTTGGAAAGGTGACCAAGTTCAATCTATTCTCAAAAACGATACGGAAAGTTTTTGAAATGGGTAGAGACTAGTTGCTTGGCTATCAGTGATAAGAAGACCACGTGAAAAGCTGTTAGTCGACAAATTATTATATGTTGAAGAACTAAATTCAAGCTATCAATCCCCAGTCGAAACCAACTTGTACTACAGAACCTTTCGTTTATTGTTGCGGCAGATATCTTCGGTGGTGTTACTGACTGAGGAGTTCTATATTCACTCGTATTTATACTAGTAAGTGTGGTGGGGGTGAGGTGTCCATGAGAATACTCACTCCTGATTGGTTCGTACTTGAGCTAGTGTAACGATTCGTTTCATTCTATACATGATATTGTCGCCAGGACGGTACCTGGGGATGTCGGTTAAAGATGACACCCGGCTGGGCGTGGAGTCTCGAGACACCATCGAATCCCAGGTCGCCTGCCGCACCAAGGCCAGAGCTGGCGGGTGCTAGACCACCAGGTGATCTGTCCATCGAATTTCCTTCCAAAAGGCCACCACGATGGCGCTAGGCCGGACCAGAGGGTTCCCTACGATCCCTATCCCTAATTCGCACTCCTCGCGACTCGACCTACCTATCGTTCCTCTCCCTGAAGACGAGAACAGCCTCCGGAGGCACACGGACGGTTTAAAACCCCCAGACGACAGTGCAATGGAGTAATTCACGTGAATTGCTCCGTAGTAGTACTGGGTCGGCGTACCTCCAGATGTATTCGGGCCTGGGTAGGTCGAATACGTCGAAGGAGGCCGGCTAGTTGTTCCCTCGATGAATACGTGTGTTGATATCGAATTCGTTTTAGTGAAGTCCTGAAAAGGGCAGTTTTGAACTGATAAGTTCAGTTTTTGTTATAACTGCAGGTTCCTCGTAGAACTATAAAGTTCGGTTTTTATGTCGTAGCAATCTCCTCGTCGAAATGGAATATATGTGTCCAGTCTCCCTGAAATGTTCTGCTTCGGAATTTCTATTAATACTGTTAAAGGCAAATCCAGTAGTTGTTTATAACGAATCCACTTAGGGAAGCAATTTGGGGTATTTGTTTTTACTTCCCTAGTCTTAGTATAAAGAATCTCGCAGCCGTAGACTCCTTTTACAATTTCAAAGATTTTTATGAAATCAACTGGCAATTTTTCTACTGTCATTTACTTTGTCAATAACGTTTTCTCGAAGCGCGCTCTACTACGGTCAGAGCCAGACTCTCGCTGCTGCCGATAGTCATCTTCATCAGGTTGGAAACTTTTCCCTTACCCTTTCAACCGTCTGTCATCAGGAGGACGAGTGGTTCATGACGTAGAGTGTTTTGGTGACGGCATAGAGGTCAATGACATCTATGCCGTTCTGGCCTTGTGTACCCCTTCCTGACTGGGGTATTTGATGAACAAACTATTCATTTTAACAGACGTCGTGGGGCCTTCACTCAACCGAGCGACGGGGCCTTCTGAATCGAGTGGGGTCGTCTATAGTATATTCTACAACTTCCCTAACTAATGGGTTATCGTGAGTTTCCGCTGACTCGAAAACTCTCTGATTCCTCGACTAAATGGACTGCTGTATAGTTAACAGCTTCAAATCTCTGCGGCTGGCTTCATTCCTCACGAACCATGAAGCATTCACCAGCATCTTGAGAAGTTTGTTTTGCAATATCTCCAGAATGGAGAGGTTTGTCGGAGCGGTTTGTCCCCAAGCGCCTGAAGCATACATAATGACAGGCTTGAACATCGTGTTATATAGTAAAATCTTATTCCTAAGACTGAGCTTGGACTTTCGGTTGATCAGAGGATAGAGTTTGGCTATCCTCATTTGTACTCTGTTCTTGATGTAGTCAATGTGATTTACCCAGGTGAGTCGGCGGTCTACCCAAAGACCTAGGTATTTGACTCGCGTTTGCCATTCGATCTCCCTGCCTGAAATCGTGACTCTTGTATCTGGAGAAAAGTTGCGCCCCCCAAATCTATCGCCTGAGTTTTTCCTGGGTTCACCCGAATGTTCCATTCCAGGTACCAGCGTTCGAGGGCGTCCAATGCGTGTTCATGTAGACGACCGCTAACCCCCGTCCCATGGAAGAAGCGAGGAGAGCCGTGTCACCGGCGTATAGGGAAACCTTCACGTGATCGAACCTCGGAAGGTCGCTCACGTAAAGGCTGTACAGTAGCGGACGAGACAGCACAGCTCCTTGAGGCACTCCAGCTTGGATTTTCTTGACGGGAGACAGGGTTCCTCCAACTTGGACCTAAAATGATCTGCCCTTCAGAAAGGACCGAATCCACCGGATCAGGCCCCGAGGCAGGTCGAAATCGAGCATTTTGTGTGATAAGCCTTCGTGCCATACTCGGCCGAAGACTTTTGAAATGTCCAAGAGGACAAGATGGACTGTCTTCCTATTATTTAGCTCTGAGATGGAGTTTTCGACCAGTCTCAAGGTCTGCAGCTCGGTGGAGTGTGCCCTCCTGAAACCGAATTGTTCATCAGGCAGAACATTTCGGTCTTCAACTTCTGCAGTTAGCCTTTGTAGCACAACACGTTCAGCCAGCTTAGCCGTTGAGCAAAGCAGACTAATTGGACGATGATTCTGGGGAAACAGCGGGTTCTGGCCCTGTTTCGGAATCATGACAACTACGGCATGCTTCCATCTTCGGGGAAGTATCTGAGGGCGATTGAGCTATTTATAATGTCCAATAGATATCTGATAAAGTTCTCCGGGAGCTGTTTCAGCAACCTATTGTTGACTGAATCAATTCCCGGAGCCTTCTTGGGTTTGGAGGCTCTAATGTACCCCCTCAGTTCTTCCTCCGAAGCTGGACGGATCACATCGTCATCATTCTCCCTGAGGATACGTTGAACTCGTTGTTCCAGCCGGATATCACGGTCAATATCATCATCCGGATCAACGTTAAGTTGGAACTGATTCTCCATTGTATCTGCAAAGAGGCCAACGCCTTCTCGGCGGGGGAGTAGCAGATGCCGCGCTGTCCATGAAGAGGAGAGGGAGCGGTTTTCCTCTTCTCAAGCCTGCGGGTGACTCGCCATAGCTCATCATCCCCAGGTTCGAGAGATTTCAAACACTCACTCCACCTCTCGTTTCTATAGTCAATAATGGCCTGTTTAACTTGGTTGGCCATCCTGCAAGCAGCAGCCTTGTCCCCAGGGTAGAGAGTCCGCTGATGAACTCGTCTGAGTCGATTCCTCTCCCGGATAAGATTCGTTATCCTGAGAGGAAACTCATTATAGCTTCGCAGAGGACACTCTGTCCTGGTTGTGGCTGCGCGGAAAGCGTTGTTCACAGACTATTCGAAATCTGCCACTGCCGCGTCGAGACCGTTGCGAGTTTGAAGTGCCTCGCGGTCTGTAGGTGTCTCCACTAGATGAGCCTTGATGGTTTCCCAATCCATGGATGATCTCATGCGATAGTCCTGGGGAGGGGGATCATCACCCAGCATCAGGATGACTGGATTATGGTCTGAGCCTAATTTCGACAAAGTGTACACTTCGCAGGAAGAAGTGTACACTTCCAAGGAAGAAAAACTTTCTTCCTTATCCAGAGGAATCGGGCAAATTACGGATATGCAGTTGGTTAGTACCTCGTCCACTAGATGGAGTGACATTTTGTGATGTTCGCTCCAACTTCGGAAGAGGAATGAAATACTCTGAAAGAATTCCGATTTTCAATTGTGGAATATCATTGACTTTAGGTCGATGATGGTCACTATCTTGCACTGATGAGTGGCTAATAAGCCCGAAACCGGTCTGCAGGTGTGCCCGTTCCATAATTGAAGGTCGACTCTTTCAGTTGTATTGCCAATTGCATATGCAGGAAATTTTCTGTGAAGATTCCTGCACTGACGCCTGTCGGATATAATCCAATGCCCTTCGTGGTATAAGCCAGGGGAGTAGTTGTTTTCTGATAGGCGTCAGTCTATTAAACCTACTGTGTAGGTATATAGAGACTGGCTTGAACGTTTGAAGTTCAGTTGCTTTAGATTAATGCATTCAATTCAAAATTTACGTTTGTGCAAAACAGTATCAAGCAAGTATCATTTTATTTCATCAATCTTTTTCAGACGCTAATTTCTGACAAAGAATTGAATTTTTTGATGATTTTAAAATTTTGTTGCGTTTGAAAGATACATTTAAAACGATTGTTGATAATTTTAATTCGGCGCTGGTATCGAGTGGATTTATTAAGAACTCCAAGTTTTACATATGGCAACATGCTAGTTCATTTATAGTACGACAAAACGCCGTTCAACCGTGGCGCCGAATAAAAATTATCAACAAACAATTTGATTCATGTATCACTGAAATTCAACAAATAAAATAATTCAATTCTTTTCAAAGAATATTAATAGAAAGTAAAACGGCGTGGCACGCCGTTTTACTTTCTATTAGTATTTTGTGGAAATGAATTGTTTTGATTGTTGCTTTTAGGTGATACATTAATTAATATTGTGTTACAATCATGTTGCCAGATTTATAAATTCAGATTCTGGAAGAATCCGCTCGACGCTAGCGCAGAATTAAAATTATCAACAATCGTTTTAATTCATGTAACTATAATTATAAACAAACAATGTTATTCATGTTTCACAGAAATTGTAGTAAATTATTCGATAGTTACTCAAACAACTGTTCATTCAGCTGCAGTTTCGTAAGAAGGTATCATCTTTCCCTCCAACCGATTTCCTGGAGTCTTTGAAGTCCACTAGATACTCGTTAAGACAACAAGAGGATTGTTCCGAATTCTTGGGGTTCTTGTTGAATACTCTTCGTGAGCAAAACAATACCAAACTCAATACTCCCAGCCGCTCTGGACTGAATGATTCCGTACAACCCATCTCGTCTTGTATTTGTAAATCTTTTGCTGGAAAAATCCTCACTTGTTTACTTTGTGGTAAATGTTCAAGAAGTACTGAAAACTTATGTGAATTTCTGGAACTTCATCTAGCTTTTCCTAATACGACTAATTACCAGTCCGTGCAAAGCTTATTGTTAAATCATCTGAAAATGGAATTTTTAACAGGTGATGATCAACTGTATTGTCAAACATGCGCCAAACTAACTGACTGTTATAAGGAAACAAGTATAGCTGAGGCACCAGTCAATATAATAATAACACTGATGATATTCAAACAAGACTCAACCTCTAACGGAAGCAAGAAACTCTTTGGAAGGTTCGAAATAGATGAACATTTCAACTTAGCAGACCACTGTTATAATATTCATGCAGTCATTGTTCACTGTGGTTCTGGCGTTGAATGTGGTCATTATTACGCCTTGGTCAAAGAAGAAACGGACTGGTTTAAGTTTGACGATAGTCGTGTCACGAAGTGTTCTGGCGATGCAATGAATTTATTGGAGCCTCTGGAGACACCCTACATTTTGTTTCATGAGAGAGAGGACATTGTTAGATCAAGATCTTCAGATGATGTGGTGCTGCAGGTTTTTCCGGGTATTCCTGCAGCTGAAAAAGCAAATGCGCCACTGGAATCAATGAAGTCGCCCCGGAGCGCCAATTAATTTTTATTGTTGTATTTATTTGATCACAATTAAACAAAAAAGTATATATGACAAACATTTACTTCCAAAAATTTCAAACAATGAATCTATATTATAACTGTTCGCAACTTCATCAAAAAATTAATTCATGCAACATTCAAAATGAAGTGTCATTTAAAATAGAACAAATTTTGCGAACAATCGTTTTTATGTGTCGAGCAAATGCATGAATCAATTAAATTCAAACAAATAAATAGTTGAATAAATTGAGGAATGAATATTTGTGGCAATAAAAAGTAAAACGGCGTTCCACATGTTGATAAATTATTGGCGATTCTTGCAATCTTGTTTTTCAATATATTTATGGATATTTTACTAGATATTTACTAGGATATTTTACTAGATAGTTTAATTTTGTCCTCACTGTGTTGTTGGGCTGTCTGAAATTTAATAATGGTTGTTTTGTCTGGATTGAATAATTTATTTTACCAAAACCACTTCATCGAAGACTCTAATATAGATTCGCATTCATTTTGTTGTTAGATTTGTTAGAAATAATCAATGATATATTATCAGCATATAATATAAATAGACAGAGTGGTTCAAGAAGAAAATTCAGGAGGCGACAGTGCTACCCGTGCTAAGCCGGGACTGATGTCTAGAAACTGGATAAATGAATGTTGATAGATTCAAAGACGAAAGTTAAATCAGACACAATTGACTCCGTCATGCAATAAAAACACCGCCCCCACAACAAGTAAAACAACACCCTCAAGTCTTCCCATCAGAAGCACATTTCGTGCCTCTTCAATTTTTGTAGGGCCAGCTCAAAAGATTTACTGCCATCCATTCGCCACTCTCTCCCCTAATTCCTCTTGAGGTCCTTTCATTCTCAAGAAGGCTCAATGCAGTGATTCTTTGTCGGAGTGATATTTCGGCTCTCGGCATGATATATATTCTGTATTTATTTTCTCTCCGGAAAATGTTGTTATCCTTCGGCTCCATTGTAGTTAAAAGTTTGCGTATGTGAAAGCGGATGTGCTGCTGGTAGTTGGAAGTTTTTGAGTAATGAATTTTCGTTTAATAACCACCAGCCGGCATTCATTAAGCTTTGTTATGTTTGCATGACTAAACGAGTTGGGTTTTGGCAAAAGTTCGATTGCAACGACTCTTTTATGATAGTGTGTGTAGAATTCAAAAGATACCGATATCGTTTCTGGTGGTTGGATCTATCAAAAACACATCTCTACAGCAGAACATTATTTTTCTCTCGACGCGTGTTTTGCAAACCGAGGATAGGCGGCATCCTCCTACTTTCAAAAAAAATTGTGTCTGTTTAAGCTTTTTGACATGCTTGCAGATTGAAAATACAAAAAACTCATATCTCTTCATTAATTCCAGAGTTAAAGCCCTCCAAAGTTTCAAAAATTGCAACTTTTCACTCATCCTTATGCACTACAATTTTGAGCATTTTAAATAGTTGTACCAATCTGAAAAAGAGATTTAGAAAAAATTAGCAAAGTTGCACCATGGCTAACAAACTCTTTACTGAAAATGATTAACGAAAAAAATTGTTTATTCAAAACTAGTCTCAAATACCCTGACAGCATTCTATTAAAAAACCGTTACAAAAGTTTGAGAAACAAAGTCACCAATTTGATAAAAACCACCAAGCAAAATTATTATAAGAACAAAATAGAATACAAAAAACAAGATACCAAACAACTATGGAATATTGTGAAAGAAATCACCAGCACTAAACCTGAATCAACCACAATTGGACCAATCAAAAATGATCAGGGAGTACTCCTAACAAAAAACAGGGACATAGCCTATGAATTCAACGATAATTTCGTAGATATTGGAAAGAAATTGGCAAATAAAATAGTCAAAAATAATAACCTCGTTTTTCATCCAAACATTTTACCAAACTCTTTTGTCTTAAGCCTAACTGATAAAAATGAAGTAAACGCTTTAATCTGCGACCTTAAAAACAAAAAGGCGGTAGGAAAAGACGAAATTGAAGCAGAATTGCTAAAATCAATATCACATTATATACTAGATCCTTCAGTTTTTATTATTAATAAATGTATGAAAAAAGAGATACAACTGAAATCACAAATTATAGACCAATCTCGCTTATCACCCATCTGTCAAAAATTTTCGAAAAATTGCTAAAGAAAAGAATAAACTCATTTATAATCAAATACGAATTTTTTTCAGATAGACAATTTGGCTTCAAAGAAAAAACCTCAACCGAAGACGCGATTTTTGAACTGACAGAATTGATACATAAATCCTTGGAGAAAGAAAAACCTTCATCAACTACTCCTACAAACTTTAGAAAATAATGGTATCAGAGGGAACTGCCAAACGCTTTTTGAAAGCTATCTTCGAAATAGAATGCAAGTTGTGCGAATTGCAGATACAATTAGCAATCAAAAACAAATAGAATGTGGAGTTCCACAAGGTACGGTACTGGGTCCTCTGCTTTTCAATTTATATCTTAATGAATTATTCAATTTGGACAGCGTTGGGAATATAATTGGATACGCAGACGATACTGCGATATTCTTTGAGGCAGACACTTGGCTTGATTTGAAAAAGAACGTAGAAACAGACTTCCACTTGCTCAAAAAATGGTTTGACCAAAGGCTCCTGACAGTGAATCTGGAAAAAACTAATTTTCTTCCTTTTAGCTGCAATCTATCCAACAAGGAAAGACAATAAAAATAGATTCTCTGAGAGAAATATAATACTTGGTCGTCTACATAGATAGAAACTCAAGGTCTCATATAAAATATACAATAAAAAAACTGCAAACAATGCTTCACAACTTCCGTTCCTTGAAAAATTACTTGCCTCACAAAGAACTTAATCAATTATATAGTTCCCTAGTAGAGAGCCATTTGAGATATGGTATAACAGCATGGGGATCAGCTCTGCGTGTACACCTCAATCCGTTAGAGGTATTACAAAGGAGATTCATGAAGTTGATCATGTCTAGAAATTCACGTTTCTCGTCAGATCTCTAATAAAATAAATCAATTATGCATTCATGCCACTTACCAAAAAATTAGAAATTCAACGTTACTGGTATATTAGCCATATTGTCATCCAGTCAGCCAGCATCCTCTGTAGTGTATGCGACAATGTGCTCTTTCTAATGTCAATGATTTCCACAAACTTCGTATTTTTGTTAAAATAATTTCAAAATGAATGTTGAGCCTAGTTTTGTTAAAGCCGACTTCCGACAAGAGTCGATTTTGAAATTATCGATGAATTTCACTTGAAAAATTTGCAATACTTTAGTACCGAAATGAAGAATGAAAAATGAAACGGTAGGTGATATATTTAGTAGGTCCCTTTTATTTATATGACATTCATTTCAGACTTTGTCTTTTATCGAAGGAGCAGTATGGTGACTGAAAAGAGAAGCAAAAATATGTACAGTGGAATGTAGAATCACTCCAGAACATATCAATCCAAAAATAACCGGAAAAAATATTTTTCGGAATGTAAGCTAATGCCAACAATAACAACAAAAGTGGCGTCTGTCAAATTGGATCATCAGATCTGTGATTGGATATTAAAAACCAATACACTTGGCAACTCCGCTCTAGACACGATCAATTTTATTGGTCAACAGACACGCGGCCAATTTAAATTCTTGCTTTTCGAATCATTCTTTTTTCTGCAAATATATAAAATTATGGGACCGATTAGGCTTGATAAATATAATATACTTCTAACTCGATCAGTCTATAAGCAAACCAGTATCATTTTCCATAGCATGAAACTAGCCCATTGACCTATTCCTACTTCGAGGTTTACACCAGCCGTACGCAATCGTAACATGGCCATTAACTCAACCTCCTTAAAGTACAGGTCCAGAGGGGTCAGACCCGACTTTTGAGGGTTGTCGTTCCTAGGGGGCAACATGTATTTTATGGAAAAACAGATTTTGTCAGATTTTTTTAGCAGATAAACATTAAACATTGTTCATTTTTCAGATCGTGAAAGGTTTTACACCGAAAAACAGTGAGAAAAATCAACATCTTCACGGAAGAATGTAGGTATTTGAAAAAATATCTGTAACATACACTTGGATCTTCCTCATCGAAGACAAATGTGGTTAAATGTATATGGAATCACTACTGATTCAATTGAAACTCACGCACAATCTGCTAGTGAAATCTCAGTCAAAAAGACAGTTTTCCGGTTGTCACTCTTTCCTTTCTTCGACTCACCGATAATCATTAACTTGTTGATGCAAAAGAGAAAATAAGTCAAGTCACGCACGGAACTGTAGCGTGACAAATACGGTTTGTTCACTTTTTCAGGGCTGAAAGTTTGAAATAAATTGATATTCTAGTTAAGGAAACGAACATGTTCCACAAGGGGAATGGAAAATCCGTCCAAATACGTGACAGGGGCTTTAGCAGCCGTTCATGAGGGTGACCGAAAGGAACAGAAAAAAAATTCAGCTCTAAAAAACGAGTATTAACTTTGACAAACGTTGATTCATACCATCACAAAGGTTCGTAGGTTGACATAAAAAAAAAAGTTATAACATTTTATTCATTTATTTACGGCAATGCCTATTTTATACAAAATAATTAACAAATTCACACATATGTATTCAACAGTAATCCAAGCTAGGTTTAAGGAAAAAATATGTAAAATAAAATAAATCGTAAAAATAAGTTAATGAATTACAATCTTTCCATAGTTTTTTAAATGTTTCCAAAGAAGAATTAAAAAATTCTAAGTCTACATTGTATTAATTTGCAAGTCTCAAAATTCTACCTACAGATTCATTCCGGCCATAGTTGGTGCGAAAAAAGGGTACTTTGAAGATTTCCGAATTTCTTGTTCTCTTTGGATTCACATATAAAGTAAGTTCAAATACTAATAAGTCCGACAAGTAAGATCTGATTCTAATCTATGGGCCATGAGTATTCAAGTTGAGAATGTCCAATATAATTTTATAGTCGAATTCACTAATATGATGTCCCAGTTTATAATTCAGAGTACCTTAAAATCTTGAATTGAAGGGGTTATATTTTTTAGGAGTGATTAATTTTTGGGAAAGAAAGTTTTTGGCTTACTACTACTCCATCTTAATACGAAAAAAAAGGATTAGGGAGTCTTCCAAAGAAAGGAAGGAAGTAACTCTATACATGGATGTATGGATCCTGAAACAGCTACTTTCATATAAACATTGAATTACACGAAAGAAAATAATTCTTTCGAAACAAATACTTCTATATGAACACTGAATAATACAGAAGATACTTTTCCCTACTCAGTTTGTATTTCAAACATTCGTTGTGGAATAAAAATCAGATATCATTCACATGAGTTCTACTTTAAATGAATGGTAAGAAATTGAATGGTAACAAACGTTCAGCAAAAATTGTTGCTGAAAATGACATTTTTTTAACAACCTGGGGATTTTCGTCGGCTCAAAAATTGCCATTGTGAAAGTTCATAAGAGCATCACGTGAAGAATTTGCTTCGTCCGTAAATGAAATATTTGGTGAAAAATATTTATTGTATGCCATCGTATGAATCAGCCACCTGCAAAACAATAATCATGGGTGAAAATCCTGAGGCAGTAAAGCTTGGACCCGCTGTATGTGATATTGGTATAGGAGGTTCCTTTTTAGAACTGCCCGTACGGTTTTTGGGTTGACTTCCAGCTGCAGTGCAATCTTCTTGGTACTATTTGAAGGATCTTCTATCGCATCAAGTATAGCTTCTTTTAGGTCAAGCTTTGTTACAGTTTCTGGTCTTCCACCACCTGCATTTTTATTTAAACTCCTAGCTCCACATAATCTTGCATATAGCGTTTTGAATGTTATAGTACATGGAATTACTCTGTTAAGACATCTATCCTGGTAAATTCTTCAGTAAAATTATTCATGATGGAATCACTGCTAATTGACATCTCTTACTTTCACTGATATGACAACACTATCACTGTCAGCTGGTCTCCAAAGCAGGTGTTTATGATATGCAAAGTGGCTTCAATTTTTTTTCTGAAACGAAGCTAGATATCAACAAAACATAAGCGAGGAAAAATTTGTATTTTCAGTTGATTATTCTAAAAAAAATTAAAACCTATAACAACAAGCCAATATTGTTGACTGTAGAGCCCACTGAGACGCCATAGGACCTGATAATTTCAATATAGTTAGGACTAAATGAGCACCTTATTACTTCGAATAACTAACAAATTTCAACCAAATCAGCCTCTGAAGTTTTGTACCCTAGTTAGAAAACACCCTGTATCGATAGAGAATTGTGTACTCTAAACATTGATGCTGATCATTTTATGAGTTTGAAAAAAATAATCGCTGGTAATTTCAGTTTTTGATCGCCCTGCTTTCAATTATTTCATCGTTTTTATAGGTTTGATAGAAATAATCAGTAAAATCAATACTGAAGCTACTTGATAAGGCACTAAGTGCTCTGGTTAATAGCAATAGTTAACATCATGAGACCTTCCATCACTTCCACAATGGAGAAGGAAATCCACAACGAATTGCCATTTTTAGACGTTTTGGTGAAGAAGACCAACACTGAGTGGGAAACATCTGTATACCGAAAACCCACTCACACGGGACGGTATCTGAACCATGAATTCAACCACCATCAATCGACTAAAAGAGGAATCATCAAAACTCTATTAGACCGTGCTTTCGGGCTCTTTAATACGAAGGAATGTCCCGAGAAGGAACTAGACATTATCAAAAATGGTCTTCAACGGAATGGCTACTCCAAAGCGATGGTAGAAAAAACTTTGGCCAAAAGACAGCAGGAGCCTCGCAAGGAAGAGAAGCCGTCACAACCAGTGCTTGCACTTCCCTACATCAGAGGACTATCGGAGAGGATAAGAAAAATTGGTTCCAAGTACAACATCATAACCTGCTTCAGATCTGGGAACACTATCCGTAGCAGCCTCACGACAACCAGGCCACCAAACGCGGACTGCGATTCCAAGAATTGCATTAACCGGATACCCTGTGAGTGCGGAAAATCCTATATCGATGAATTACTGTTACTGAAAACGCGTCTAACAAACTATTAGGTCTACGCAAGACGCCATAGTACACGTCACTTCCAGAATATCCAAATATGTTGACAAAGCCAAACCAACATTGGCCAGCAAAGAGCCAGTAGTCACTGGGGGCTAAATCTGGTGAGTATGGGGGGTGGGGAAGCAGATCAAAGCCCAATTCGTTTAATTTTGCCATTGTTTTCATCGACCTGTGGCAAGGTGCATTGTCTTGGTGAAAAAGGATTTTTTTTCTCTGCATGTGCGGTCGTTTTTATGCGATTTCCTCCTTCAAACGTACCAGTAAGTCAATATAATAATCACTGTTGATCGATTTACCTTTTTCGAGGTAGTCAATGAAAATCACGCCATGCGCATCCCAAAAAACTGACGCCATCACTTTGCCAGCTGACTGCTGCGTTTTCGGACGTTTCGGACGGCTTTCGCCAGCTGTGCGCCACTCAGATGACTGCCGCTTTGACTCTGGAGTGTAGTGATGTATCCATGTTTCGTCCATGGTCACGTAACGACGCAAGAAATCTTTTTTGTTGCGAGTAAATAGCGATAAACAGCTTTCTGAATCATCGACTCGTTGCTGTTTTTGTTCCATCGAAAGCAATCGCGGCACCCACTTAGAAAAAACCTTTTTCATGCTCAATTTTTCATGAAGGATAGTAAATACACTTCCATATGATATCTGTGTCATCTCAGCAATCTCAGGGAGCTTCACTTTACGATCTTTCATTACAATTTTTGTCACTTCACTCACATTTTCCGGTGTAACAGCTTCCACAGGTCTACCCGAGCGTTCTGCGTCATTTGTGTCGGTACGACCACGTTTAAACTCGGCAAACCACCGACAAATCGTTGCTTTTGATGGACAAGAGTCAGGGTAACATTTTTCAATCCATTCTTTCGCTTGCACGGTGTTTTTACCCATTAAAAAACAATGTTTTATCAGAACACGAAACTCGGTTTTTTCCATTTTTTAAACAAACTACAAAACGACTTTACTCTAACCTCGATAACTCAGCTGTTTCTGGTCCGATCGACTTAAAATTTCGACACGTTTCAAGCAAAGGTTAGTACTCTAGAAAGACGTGGTTACTGGTTTACTAAGAGCGCCATCTCTGGGTTAGTCTCGGGACTTATTGATCCATGTAGTATATTGGTGAAACTAAAAGGCCATTGAATGTTAGCATTGCCGAGCACAAGAAACACACACAGCGAAAGAAAACCAACAAAACAGGAATAGTAGACTATCTTTGGACCCATCAACACAACATCGAGTGCACAGAGAGGAACATTGGTTTAAGAGAAAATTCAAGGAAGCCGCATACATGTTGTCCAACAACTTATTCAGCCAAGCCAGCGTAGAAATACGCAGCATATGGAAACCCATCATCAAGAGAAAAATGGCCAACTCCCGCCAAACGGTCATCTCCCACGGAACCAGTGAAGCGGAAAATGGAAAGCGGGGAAAAGTGAAAGGAATCAGTCCAGTCATCACCCGAAGACGATTGTAGATACTAACAATCGAAACGTCGTGAACTAACGTGACTTGGAATCTCTCCACTTTTTATTTTCATTTTCTTTTTTCAAGACACGTTGAAAAGACACGCCAGATGAAGCCATTGTATGGCGAAACACGTGTTGCGTTTTTGTAAAACAATTTAGTGAAAATCTCACAATAAAGTGTTTTTGGAATACGTTAGTTATGGATTTTCATCAAGTATCGGCCGATTCCATCATATATTTTCTTTTTTCATTTCTTTATTTTAATTTATTCAATTGTTCTAATTTTATTTGTATTTTATTTCAGTATTATTTCATTTCAGGTTTATTTTGCTTAATATAATTGTTATTTTCAGCTATTCATTTTTAATTCTTCTTTTTCAGTTGTTTCAGGGATTCCAAATAATTTTATATAGTTGACAATGGAAGTCCGAACTAGTGAAATTCATCATGAAACATTGTCAATCACCTTCAAACAATTCTGTATATGCAACCATCACGTCATCTCTTGACTAGCAAATCGTAATGCGGAATAACAAAGTGAAGATAAGATGAACACTCGCATCAAATTACTTGATTGATGATGCATTAATTCAACGCTCGAGCAGCACTCAACTGGGCACATCTGGAAAATATAGCCAAGAAATTCCATCTCCGATCACTCGTTCCTTCAACATATCAATTTCGCTAGGCTTATTATTTTCAGATTCATTGTACGGAAGCGTGGAAAGATCGACGACTGAAAAATTGAGTTTTGGAAGCAAGTCAACGTTGTTAAGTTTCATAAAGATATGTGCAGAAATCCTCTGAGGAATTATATCCAGTATACGGAATGGTTTTGAATGGATGCGTTGTTCGCGAAGCGGTTCCACGCGCGGAGAAAGAAGAAGAAATCTTCTAACCTTCAAATAACTTTGCAGTATCTATTACCTGTCCAGAGAGGCAGCTGAAATAAGACCTTGTCCACCCGTGCTGAAGAATAAATGTCATCTGGGGCTTATCAGATATCGTCAACGAAGCTTTCGCACAAGGTAACCTCTTAGAAACATCAATCTTTAAGCCAGGCCGACGTTCAAAAGACGTGGATAAATCTTCCGTCCCAGACTCACAACAACTGAATGAAGGGAAGGGAAAGAACTCTTGAAGCATCTTTTTTGATCCGCAGATATTGGTACAAACAAATCTCCAGCAAAGTATGGAAGCTTTTGCAACGTACCTTACGAAGTTTATTATTGTTGTCATACAAGAGCCCTTGATCTACAGAGGAAAGATTCTTGAGAAATGGGAGTGCTCAGCTTCAAAGACAAGTCTTCAAACATCTTTTCTGACTACCAGATAACAGTACAAACAAACCTGCAACACAACAGGGGTCCACACAAAGGTTATGGAAAAGTTCATTATTGCTGTCATTGAAGGTCTACAGAGGAAAGATCATGATGATGGAAAATATTCTTGGGACTTGAGGGAGGTCGAATCAAAGATTGTCGACGTAAGGGATGATCGGAAGGTATCATTAAATCAATGATGGTTCAGAACCGCCACCAATCCGGAATGAAGAAAAGCTAGAGAGGCATTGGCAAGCAAACACATCAAAGCTCATTATTTGCTGTGATGTCAGTGCACACACCAACTGACTTTGGGTAAGCACTAACATCAATGGGAGCGGTAGCATTTGCTACAGTTGATTGGGGCAAACAACTTTGATATCTCAAACACAGGCAGTGATCCTACTATCGTTAATACGATATGTTGGGAAGTAATACAGGGTAATTATTATGTATGTACCATAAATTCAACAGACGATTCTTTGGGTAATTTCAAGACGAAATGTTCATATAAACATGGGTCCGCAAATCCTTCGTTCTCAAGATACAGGGTGTTAAAATAAAAATTAATAAAAATATTCGTAAATATCTCAAATATCCTTCACTTAATTTTGTTGTAATTTGGCAATGGTATTTATAACATTGAGTAGCTGATTTAGCCCGAACGTGATTCAATTTATTAAGTCCAGTGGCGTCTCGAGCGGGATTTGAACGAATATTTTTGACTTAAGAATGTACGCCACTGACTTTTGTGCAATTTTTATCATCTCTTTGGATTGAGCAATCAGAAATACAACTTTTTTGTCTCTTGATTTTTTTTCGTATCTTGCTTAGTTTTAAAGAAAAAACAGTCGACCTAATTGCATATCCCTGAACCTCACAAGGATAAATATGGGGAAACTATTATTTTTACAATTCTTCATCACTAATTATGTAACAATAACAACAAATATTAAATGACATTAACATCTAGACTAACGAATTGCACTAAATTAAGTGTTGGAAATGGCCTCCTTCAGCTTCAATACAACCGTCTAGCCGCTGCATCATTGAATATCGCACTCTTCTGAAAATACCATAAACAATAATCAACGGTTGCCTTGGAAAACTATTGCAGCATTCAATAAACAATTTGACAGTTGTTGTCAACTTTATAAGCTTTCAATTTATAATTGTTATAAAAAACGTGTTAAGTGGTTATTTTTCAAACCATTTTTGTAAAACATGGTTCAATTTACTAACAGTGAAATGGCAGATATGCATTTATTTTATGAAATGGCTCACGGAAACTCGAATGCTGCAAAACGCATTTACCATGAAAGATTTCCTCAGCGTGTAGTGCCCAATAGAAGAACTTTTGTACGTCTCCATGTACGACTTTCTGAAACAGGCAGCTTTAAAAGATCGACGGTTGTCATTGGGAGGCCTGCAACGGTATGAACAGATCAAATTGAAGAAGCTGTTTTAAATGAGATTGAAGTAAATCCTCATACCAGTAGGGGAGACTGGGGCAAGATGAGATAGCTAAGACAAAACTCGTTATACAAGGAAAATTAAACTCTTTAATAACATTCTTTAACAAAATAGGTAACCATTATACATTTCTCTCTTATAATTGAACGTTGTAGCATGCAAAATCACAGAACTTTTTTTGGCAAATAATGAAAAAGTAAACTCGGCAAATTTTCCGTTTTTCCCCATATCTGGGGTTGGATGGGAAACGCTGTGGGGCAAAAGAGTACGCTTTTTAATCGGGTAGACAGCGTTCATAAATGTGTGCCTCTTCATCTTCCTCATCTGCTCCGGCACATGAATTATGCGCCCAACCGTGGCACACGCCGCAGATGACCCAACCTTCGGTTGAATCTGAGTATAAGTACCCACAATAGATGCAAGCACAGTCGTCATCATCTTCTTGAGATGAAATATCTTCCGATTCAGTTTCTTTTTTGCACCTTTTGGTTTGACGCGTAAAAACACTTGCAATATCACTTTTTTCTCTCTGCAACGCAAAAACGAGTTCTAACCTGTTCGCTCTGCTTGGACACAGTAGCGGAGAGTGAATTTCGTGCAAATAGCGCTGTCGCCGCTCCGAACACGATTACTATTCACGCACACAAACTTACTTCCCGTGCTGCCCCGAACTTCATCTTGCCCCGGTCTCCCCTACTCGGAAAATAGCTGAAGAACTGAATATTACCCATGTCACAGTATGGCAGATTTTAAGAGCCCAGCAGCTATATCCCTATCTCATGCAACGTGTGCAAGCTTTATTGCCCAGAAATTTGCCTGTAAGACTAGCTTTTTTCTTAGTCGAATCCCACACAGCACTAGATATTCATGGAATATTCCCTGTATATCATAAAACGAACGTATATATTCCAAATATTCATAGAATATTCTTGGAATATATACATGCCTTTAGAATATTCATAGAATATGCTTGAATGAATATGGCAGGATTATTCCCGAAAGAATGTGCATAGAATGTCTATAAATAGATTATTCTCCCTTGAATATTCTAAGAATATTGTCGATCGAATATACCATATGGTATATTCTTAGAATATATCCCCACGGTATATTTTGGAATATTCTATACAATGGAATTTTGAATTATCTTATAATAACGTATTCAAATAATTCAATATTATCAAAAACAAAAATATTTGAAGATCTTAATCGAATGCATAACCTAATGTATATAACCCTGATAGTGTTAACCAGTTTTTGAACTCAACGCAAAGATTCTGGATGAATTGCTCCAACAGCAACTGTTGGAAACGACAAAAAAATTTGAATGGACCAATAACTGAACCAATTGCATCAATAAATTGGTTAATTCTCATCCTATTTGTCTTTTTGTATTTGAAATTATTTAATTACAAAGTGAAAAATCCTGGAAACAGAGAAATGGGGAAGTGAATAATTGGAGTAAACGTTTCTCATTGGTCAATTGAAGTGTAGCGCGCGACAGTCGAATAAGCTCTGTGAAAGCGGCTGTCCCTTAATGCATGGTACATTTGCGTTTGCGTTAAATTCGACATTTGATTCAACATGGCGGTTGACGTGGCAGGTTCGCGTGTGTAGTGCATGGTGTGTTGGTGTTATTATCAAAGTATAATTCTGTCACGTTCAGTGTACCATTTATAATTTGGGGTTGTCCAATTTGCAGTACAGCGAATAGTTTGATTTTGGATCTTCAAACAGGAGAGTTGCATCTATTCAGTCTTCAAGAAAAGTAAGTAAAATGCAATAGTATCGATAGTAAAGTCATGGTGATTAACCTACTATACCTCATTTTAGGTTCGAGGAGAGTTGGTGTGGGATTTGTTGGTTTGACTAAGTACATGTTTGAACTAGAGTGATTTCAGTTGTGTATCTTCCATAGAGAAAAGTAAGTGAATGACACACTCTTTTGAATCATTTGTTTTCATAATTTTTATCACTCGTTTTCAAGATAGTATCAATTTGCCCAAAAGGAAACAGAGTGGTACCTGGTACAGGCAGGTGCGCCAAGGAACTGAAAACGTTATGATTACTTTTTTACAATACAATGCATGTTGTTCTCCAAGTCATAAAATGTTGTAAATGTTCATGAGTAACCTATGCGAAAAATATCTATTTGATTTTTATTTCAGTTTTATTGTGCGACTTTCAAATAGTGATAATGCACGTTAATGTACATTATGTTCCAGGTATTACTATTGAAACACTGGCTGATGCATTGTTGGACAAATATAAGAAAAACTATTCTGGTGAGCAAAATTTGAATAAACTTTAAGTAAGTGAAATTCATTGAAGAACCCATCATACCACTCATTTTAAATACTTCATTTGTGGGTTTATTTTTCTAAGTGAGAAACCTAACCTAACCTATTTCTTGATGTAATACACTTTTTCTTTTTCAATGAAATGATATATTTATTATTTTTTAATTAGTGCTGATGAATTGACACAGTTATTATTTTAGCATATTTTTTAGTATACATTTGTTTGAGAGTAGGAACATCCTAATTTGAATACATTTCTAATATTTGTAATATGACAGTATTCAGGAATATTTTATTCAGTGAATAAATATTTTGAATTAGATTTTTTATTCTTAATATTGGTTGAAACGTCAAATATTTCAGTGTATATTGTTTTTAAAATATATTTGTTTATGAATATTATGTGTTCTATTACTTGTGTGAATCTTGTATCAAAATGCAATATATACATGCCTAATAGCGGTTACTCGTCACATTCTTGGAATATTCCAAATATTCCTAGAATATTCATAAAATATATTTAAAGAATATTCTATGGTGTTTCTCTATTGTATATTCCTACAATAAACTAAGAATATCCTGAATATTTTATGAATATTCCTCGGGTTCTATTCCTGGAATATTCTTAAAATATATCAAAGGTTCGCCAGGAGCACTTCCAGGGAATATTCTCCAGAAGATATATATATATCCATGGCATATTCATAGCATAATACAATATCCTTAAACGAATATTCATGAAATATACCTGGAATATCTATTGCTATGTGGGATACTCGAACGAACGAATGAATGACAACTAATTTGACAGATGTAGCTTTAACAAGATGGCTGTTATGAATTGTCAAAATTCGGAAATCTCTGTCGAATGACCCTCTATAAAGCTTCGGAAATCATCGGAGATATGCCTTCCAAATATAGATTGAAAGGAAGCGTTTATCGCCAACAACTACTCTTTCAACAAATATTCAACAGAAAATCAATAATTCTGCATCATCACAAAAACGAGATCTTCACCTTTCCGTCTAGACGCTGCAGCTCCGATATCCATAATAGCGTTCCGATGAAAACGACCCCCATATTAATCACCCTTATTTACAATTGCCGCGACTACCGCCTCAAATATGCATCTTGCGGATTCCGCAAATAAGGTCGATTTTATTCTGAGCACGGCTCTCTGCAGGAACTTTATGAATTTTACAAGCCGAGATTTATTGTACTGGAACAATAGAACTCGAAATTGGGGTTCGTTTCCTTCTCGAGTTTTCTCTGTATATAATACGGGTGTTTAGATAACAATTAGCAAGGGTCGGCATGTTCTTTGTTTTCCCAAGTGTCCTAGAAGTGATTGAACCGAATGTCAAGCGTGCAGCTATGTTTTAGCTCGAACATGTCGAATTTTTGCTGAATGTGATCTTGGTAAACAGCCATCAATAGCCTGTTAAAGCTCCAGTGGAGTTCACCACAAGATGGCGCTTCGAAACTCAAGGAAAATGAGGAATATTCTTGAGCATCATTTTGCACTTGAACTGATTATACCGAATGTCAGGAGTAATTCAGTCTTGCGAAGTATGCAACTTTATTTCAGCTCGAATGTGTTGAACTTCTGCTCGATATTACTCCGATGAGCAGGCGTCAAAGACTATCAAAGTGGCTAAACATGCTATGAATAGCTTGAGTTGCCGTCGTGATTGTCACTCCACAAGTTTTCTTTTTGAACTGATTAACAATTTAATTATTGACCCATATATTCTGGAAAAACTGAACTTCAATGTACCTAGAGCAACCTCTAGAGTGGTTAATCCTTTATATCTGTCAACACAACGTACAAATATTCTGAAACGTTCACATTTGCATAACATGTGTGTCAAATGCAATTCTGCAAGTTGTCAGCTGGACATATTTTACTGTTCCATCTCTGAGATTGGGGCTTTTTACTTCAGCTGAGTCTATATGTATTGTTTTTATCTTATTACTTATTGTAATTCAATAGTTCCTGAGCAATGCTCATATTACGGGTTTTTTGTCAAAATTCAGCAATTTGAAAACGAACTTCGTTGCCACACGACTCATGCCAAAATTTTTCTGAAATCAATCTAAATCGCGGAAAAAAGTGAGAAAATCGCATAACTCCCTTAATGACAGTTTTAGAATGAAATTCATCAACCTTTATAAGTTTAATAAAGAGTTGGCGATTGATTAAAGCAAAAATTAGCACTGTATATCAAAATAGTTTCAACAACTCATACCGTTAGGGATACCTCTAATTATAATAATAATAAATAGGAAGGATATCTATGAACACCCGCAGCCACTCAACTTAGACACTCCAGCCCTAGCGCAGTTCGAAACTTTCAACAGAGAGCTTCGACAGCCTGAGCTCAATGAACTGCGCAACCCGATAACCCCGGTTAACATTCAAATGGCCCTTGTTGATTTCAAGAACTTTGCTGCTCCAGGCCCAGATGGGCTGAACACTTATTGGTGGAAAAAACTACCAAGTACCCACCGCCATCTGGCCATCTGGCTGGACGGAGAGCAGCCGATTCGACATTGGTTTGTCGAGGGGCAGACCGTTCTCATCCCCAAAAGCGGAGATTTGTCGATTCCCAAGAATTACAAACCGATAACATGCTTGAATTCGTGTTATAAGTTGTTTACAAGCATCTTATTCACACGAATACTCACCGCAGTTGACCGAGTGTTCGAGCGGATATATGAGCAGAGAGGGTCGAGGAGAGGAGTCGCTGGATGTAAAGAGAACCTGCTCATCGAGAGATGTGTAACGCAGGACTCGATACAATATAAGCGTAACCTCTCTATGGCCTGGATCGATTACTGTAAGGCATTTGATACAATTTCGCATGAGCTCATCTTGCATTTGCTCAGATGCCTTGCGGTAACCAACAAAATAGTGAGATGCATTGAACAACTGATACCACTTTGGAGAACTCGCTTTACCATAACATCTGGTCAAGCAAGAGTCCAAACAGGGTGGGTCACTTTCAGAAGGGGTGTATTTCAGGGTGATTCCCTCAGTCCCCTTCTCTTCTGCATCTCACTATTGCCATTATCCGTTGCGCTCAGAAACACTCGATGGTATAACTGTGGCACCCCAGGAAACCGAAGGCACAAGGTCACCCATTTGTTTTATATGGATGATCTTAAACTTTATGCCTCTGGAGAGAAGGATCTCCATCAATCCTTGAGGGTGGTGGAAGAGTACACGCATGCTATCGGTATGAAATTCGGAATAGACAAATGTGCAATGGTCCATCTCAAAAGAGGACGATGCGGGGACTACGGAGAGGATGTGCAGCTCGTAGATGGAAGCATCTTACACCATCTGGATGCCGGAGAGACGTATACTAAGCTCGGGGTGGAACAACGCCACTCACAAGAGGTAACAGCAGTGAAAAACTCTCTCTGCGGCAAGTATCAACACAAACTTCGACAGATCTGGCCATCGGAACTGTCGGGGACCAACAAAGTTGCTGCAACAAATATGCTTGCCGTTTCAATCTTACTCTACTCGTTTGGAGTAGTGAAGTGCACTCGGGAGAAGCTGTATCAACTCGACGTAAAGACCCGAAAAATGATGCATTTCTATAGAAGTTTGCATCCCAAATCGACCGTTCCACGGTTGCTGGATACAGTCTGTAAAGTAGTCAGGAGTTCGGATCCCCTTCTCTGCATGGTCCGTGATCATGAGAGAGCAGGAATTGGAGCATTTCTTTTTAGGGCAGCTGCCCGAGCAGCTGATGAACTCGGTATAGTTTTCGACACTGAACGAGGTGACCACAACTCTGTCACCGAGTTGGAATCTGTTCAGCAAAAAGCTCAGATAAAAGCCGCAGAGATCACCTTACTTCTGCGGAAACACAAGGATAAGCCAATGCATGGGGTTTTCTTCAATGACATTGGAGACCTTGGCTTATCAAAGCGCCTGACCTTCGCTTTTCTCATAGTTCATCATGGCTTGCCAGGATGGTGTCTTCAACACCTTAGTCTATCGCAGTCGCGTGATGGGTATAGAGGTTCCTGACACAAGGTGCAGGGCCTGCCGCGAGGCGCCCGAGACCATAATGCACTTGCTATCAGCATGTCCAGCATATGTGGTCTCGGCCTATATCCATCGACATAACGCGGCCCTAAGAGTGCTATATTACCATTTAAGACACTCTTACGGTATTGACGGGACACCAGTGTTGCCCTACGCTTCCGAGGATATTGAATCTGTTGTGGGGAACGAGAAGTGCCGAATTCATTGGAACTATTCGTTCCCCACCCTCAGGCTCATGCAAGCTAATAAGCCTGATGTGGTCCTTCCCGACCACCAGAGCAAAACGATATTTGTCGTGGAGTTTTCAGCTCCTGGCGAGACGGATATCGTCAGAAAAGAGGAGGAAAAACGGATAAAATATCTAGATTTTCTCTTCGAACTCCGCAGACTCTATCCAGATCACTCTGTCAAGATGGTTGTTCTGATTATTGGAGTCCTTGGTGGAATGATGTCCTCTCTACTCTCGAATCTTGAAATCATACCGGCTTACCGCACCAAGGTAGAAACCTTAGCCGCACAGATGCAGAAGGCTGCCATTCTTGGCTCACTGCGCTTGCTAAGGGCACATGAGTCTCGGACCCAATGATCACTTGCCCCACGGGGTGGGGAGTGGTGATTGGTTGATAATACTGGCGCGCCCTCCCGAATGTATGGGTGCTTCGGGGGATAGGGCCTGACCAGCGAACACTACGGTGAAAAAAATAATAAAAATAATTGCTTTTATTGATAGGAAACAAAAAACAAAGAAAAAATATATATATAAACAAAAATATAACCTCTTAGGAAATAGCAGGATTCAATTTGTGACCATGCTACGAAGAAATCGCAACATGAGCAGACTTTGCTCTTCCATCCAACCAAAAAACGTGTGAACTTATGTAAACATAAACACAAGTTCACACAAGCAAACATTTCACCAAACAAACACGATTAAAAATATCCACTTGAAAAGAAAAAAAAGAAAAGAAGTCAACGCAAGAAAAAGAAAAAAAAACGAAAATAGATACTAGCACTTGAAATTCAGCATGCTAGAAATTTCATTCATGAGCAAAATGTTTAATTTTCTTCTTGAATGTAATCCAATTTGAATTCTTTAGTTCGTTATGTAATTTATTGAAGAGCTAGGTTATGTAATAAGAAAACGATTCACGATAATGGGAAGTTTTGTGTTCTTTTTCTCTTGAATCTCAAATTAAGATTATGAACGTCGATCCGAAACCTGAGTTTGTTATAGAGATAAGCAGTATTCATGTGATTTATCATTTAGTGAAATAAAGTACATGTATGTAAGATACGACGATTTTCCATATTCAACCAACCCAGTTTTGGTAAGTGATGTGTCACATGATCCCGTCTTCGCGAACCAGTGATCAATCTGACGCATGAGTTCTGTAATACTCACAGTCTTCTCTTATCGGTTTGTAACAGATAAGGACCGTACATCTCATCAGCATAGTTCGCATGGGATACAACAAGTGCATCGCAAAGAATTTGTATAGATTGGCGATTCAGTAGTTCACAGTTACGGTAGATTGTTTTGAGGTTACAATACCCTCTTTTCAAAATCAGTGAGACATGCGATGAGAGTCTTAGCGACGGATTTATCGGCAAACCAAGGTCGCCTTTTATTGGTAACGACACGTTATCGATAGTGATGCTTATATTTTCCTAGTTGCTGACTTCCCAAAAAGCATGACAAACGATTGGTTGACATTCACAGAAAGACAATATTTTTTCGAAAGTTCAGTCAGACTTTTCGAATCTATATTAATTTTTCGGCAACATCAGCGTAACTATGTATGTTTGTGTAACGAAGGCAATGAGGGAATTGGGAGGTATAAATTACAAACAAAAGTGGCCCTAAGATGGACTCCTGCGAGACACCATTCCGAGTAGCAAGAAAATCTGATTTGATTTTGTTCAATGTAACACACAGAGAGCGATCACTAAGATAGTTTTTCATGAGTTCAACTGAGTGGGGTGAAAATCTGAGATATTTTAACAAAACCAATAAAAGCTGATGGCTAATCGTGTCGAAAGCTTTCGAATAATCTAACAATACAAGTAAACACAAATTATTACTATTAATCGAAGCATGTCCATAACTTTCAAAAGTGCAGTTGTACAGCTATGTTCAGCTCGAAAACCTGACTGAGTAGGAGGCAGTATATTAAATGTATCAAGATAATCGCGCATTTGAAAGTTCATGATTTTTTCCAGCGTTTTTGAGATTGCACACAGGATGCTAATTGGGCGAAGGTCATTGATACTCTGAAGATTTGCGGTTTTTGGTAACGGGATGATTTGAGATTGTTTCCATAATGAGGGATATACTGATTGTTGGATGCATATATTGAATATACAGGCTGATTCACGGTGGATGGCACATTAGACGTTTCTGGTGAACCAGACAACGGATCACTTTGAAAATTTAATGGAGGGCATATTCGGACATTCTCTAGCCAACTAAAATATTTTCGACAATGCGGTGTTGCCGCTTCTATTAGAAAGCAGTAGCAACTTTGATTTTTCAAATAGAACACTCTGTATATAATATTATTTTTGGAATCTCCAACAATTGCCCGACAACTTTTCTTGATATTTCCCTATACCTATCTGTTACCGTTTTCGAAATAAAAATTAATTTCAATTTTTTTCTTCGAAAATCATGACTTCTAAAAATGCCGATATCTTTTAGTTAAGAAGTACTATGATATCGAAATTTGGTTTGGAGTTAGGTGATACTTGGACACTTCCCACACGTCAGCCTAATCCCCGTTACTTCAATACAGGGTGGTAAAAAAATACAGTTTTTTCGTTTGCTTGAAAAAGCAAACACCCTGTATATTATTGAAAATTCGGAAAGCTGCTGAAATTTGCTTTCTTTCTATGTATATCATACCTATACCTAACTAGTCAAGTTTCGGACTCATGAACATTTATTTGTGAAAATGTCCCTTCAGAATGGTATTTCCATTCGGTATTTGGTAAGCAGGCCATGATTACTATTTGACAGTAGCGTTGTGACATTCTCCTAATAATATCGACATTTTCGTCACTTCAGAAGTTGCAAATACCTTCAAAACGATGGAACAAAACTATTCAAACGAAGTTCTTATGAATTTGTTTATTATTTTTGGACAGTGTGACAAAATTATCAGCAGAACATGTAGAAAGTTCAATGAAATGTATCCGAATCTACCGCCAATGAACCTCAAGAAATTTATACGAATTCAGAACAATTTCAATATGTTTGGATAAACTTTAAAAAAGCACCAAGAAACTTGAAATTGGAAATATTGATATGAATAATTATAAAAAAGTAAAACAATCATGTGGAATATTTCAAAATATGTTCGAATCGCTGGCCGTTCACTTCCAAGCACTTTAAAATGCGGGTGTTGACTGCTTTCGTGGTGGCAGATCTGATTTCATTGGGATCCAAATCTTCAAATGGTATTTTGTAAACTTTTTCTTTAAACATTCCCCACAAATAAAAATCTAATGGATTGAGATCGGGTGATCTCGCTGGCCAATTCCATGGTCCCAAGCGCCTCATCCACCGATCGTCAAATAGTCTATCCAGTTCTGCGCTCACTTCTCTTGTGCAATGTGCAGGAGCTCCGTCTAGTTGGTACCAACAGTTTCGATAATCTTCGAGTGGCAGATTATCCACGAAACTGTCTACAGTATTCTCCAAAATATTCAGGTAGCTTCTGGATGTTAATGACTCCTCGTATATCACGTACCTCAATTTGTTGTCCATCAACATGCAGAAGACATTAAAACTAAATTTTTCTTGAAATCCGGCTTCTTTTGTGAAGTGAGGATTTTCACTGGACCAATAATGACGATTTTCTCTATTGAAAATCCCTTCTCTCGAAAATTTCGATTCATCAGTCCAAATAATTTTATTTAAAAAAAGTGGATCTTCTTGAATGCGTGTCAACAACATTTCACAAAATTCTACTCTCTGTTGAGGATCTTGAGGCTTCATTGCTTGAATTTTGGTGAATTTATAATCATGCATTTTATGTCTTCGCAAGATTCTTTGAACCGATGAATATTTTATACCCAAATCTTCTTCAGCACTTCTTATATCGATGACTCGGAAAATGCGTGAAAATATGCTAAGACATTAATCTGGTTGTCTTCGAAAGTTACGGGTCGAGGCAAGTTTCTTGGTGCTTTTAAAGTTGATCCAAATGCATTGAAATTGTTCTGAATTCGTATAAATTTCTTGAGGTTCATTGGCGGTAGATTCGGATACATTTCATTGAACTTTCTACATGTTCTGCTGATAATTTTGTCACACTGTCCAAAAATAATAAACAAATTCATAAGAACTTCGTTTGAATAGTTTTGTTCCATCGTTTTGAAGGTATTTGCAACTTCTGAAGTGACGAAAATGTCGATATTATTAGGAGAATGTCACAATGCTACTGTCAAATAGTAATCATGGCCTGCTTACCAAATACCGAATGGAAATACCATTCTGAAGGGACATTTTCACAAATAAATGTTCATAAGTCCGAAACTTGACTAGTTAGGTATAGGTATGATATACATAGAAAGAAAGCAAATTTCAGCAGCTTTCCGAATTTCCAATAATATACAGGGTGTTCCATTTAAAATAATCAAATTTCAGCAACTTTTTCAAGCAAACGAAAAAACTGTATTTTTTTACCACCCTGTATTGAAGTAACGGAGATTAGGCTGACGTGTGGGAAGTGTCCAAGTATCACCTAACTTCAAACCAAATTTCGATATCATAGTACTTCTTAACTAAAAGATATCGGCATTTTTAGAAGTCATGATTTTCGAAGAAAAAAATTGAAATTAATTTTTATTTCGAAAACGGTAACAGATAGGTATAGGGAAATATCAAGAAAAGTTGTCGGGCAATTGTTGGAGATTCCAAAAATAATATTACATACAGAGTGTTCCATTTGAAAAATCAAAGTTGCTACTGCTTTCTAATAGAAGCGGCAACACCGCATTGTCGAAAATATTTTAGTTGGCTAGAGAATGTCCGAATATGCCTTCCATTGAATTTTCAAAGTGATCCGTTGTCTGGTTCACCAGAAACGTCTAATGTGCCATCCACCGTGAATCAGCCTGTATAACATTTTGATGCTCATATTATTGGCACCAACCGCATTGGATTTTATTGAGAGAAGTGTTTTATACACCTCATTATCCGTTATGTCATGGAAAGCAAAACTGTGATCATCAAACGAATAGTTGTTGGAAAGAAATGATATGATATCATTTCCTGGATTCGAGATGAGTGAACAGCTATTACAAAAGGAAGTATTGAGATCATTGGCATCAGTAAGCTCTTCAGGGATGGTTCTATTGGATTTTCCATGTATGCCCAAGGAAGCTAAATCCTTCCAAAATTCATTTCTATTACCTTTGAGATGGTACTCCAAGTAGGCCTTCTTTTCCAACCTAATCGTCCGGTTTGTGAGATTTCTCCCAGTGAGAGAAGGTCTTGCTTCTTTTGAATCTGGTAAAAGCTCTATCACGCAGTTTCATCATAAATTTCAAGTTTGCTGTCAACCATCATGGTGGCCTTTCTTTCGACATTCGAACAGTTATGAGAGGAGCATGGGTTGGGAAGTTTTTAGGATATTCGAATTGAGTGTAGAAGTTTTTCCATCTATATTATTTCTCATTTGATAAATTGAGTCTGAATTGGCATACAAGCGAAGAAGTTTCATTTGTCTTTCTCATTCACGTTGAAACTCAAAAGTAAGATTGCAATAGAAATAATATTTACCACGAAAATTCGGAATGAAACAGCAGACTCCAGAACAAAACTAAACAACGCGAATAACCCGCATTATCAAAGCAGGCGACAGACGAATTTTCCTGCGATAATTGTTTCCTCCACCGCACCCCAGAGACTAAAGATAATATCATCACCCTGCTGCGGTGTGAATAGACAGCAGGAAGAAGAAAAACAATCTGGAAATCTGAATACCGCGAGCACTTGTTTAGATTGATGTTCGCACCCCCCCCCCTTCCACCCCCACAATACAGAACCAGACGCTTACCATTTAAAAATGGACTTGGTGTTGATCGATACATACAGGAAGTGGCCAATCTGCAGGCCAGTAGAAATTTACGGGTCACTCGATTCTGGCGCGAGTTTTAGCAGTGTCCGCGGCAGGTTTCGTCCAGGATCGAGTATTGAAAAGTTATCTGAATCCAGTTCTAGTCATGGGCAGCCGTGTGGAGGGGATTGCTCGCGTAGTAATTATTTTAGATACTGGATCAGGATCGCCTGATTAACATCTTTCCTCAAAAGTAGTCGGCAATTTTCTCCATGACCTTTGCGAGAATGAAAAATTCTATAATACAGGGTGTAACTGAATGAGTGTGAGACATTCAGGGAGGTGATTACTCATCGAAAAAAAGATAGGATCTTTCATATGAAGAAACTTCATTGGAGCATCCCTTGTTAAGTTACAACCCCTTAAAAGGGGTACACAAGCACTGAAAAAGTTACAATATTGAAATTAACCTGACATTTTGTACTACCAAAAAGACACTTAGCTAGTAATTTATTTGGTTTGCCCGATGGTTGTAAGAGGAGGAAAACGCAAACCCTAAAATTGATTTCCAATGTAACTTTTTGTCTTATTATTTGTTTACCATTTGAAAATTTATTTCCGATAGCCTGTTTCATTCTGAACAAAAAATGTCTCCTGGGTTTTTTGCCCGAAATAAACCAGTTCGCAGCAAAAAATTATTTTACGAACAACTACAGAGATACATCGTCATCAATGCGAACTGGATTTATTGTTATTGTTATTTTGTAATTAGTACCTGCATTAAACGATTAAAGGGTAATAAACAAAACTAATTTATCAATAACAAAACACATAACATGTAGAAATCATAATGAATGTACAATATGTCTACCTTCAGACATTACGCATGCGTCTAGACATCGGAGCATTGAGCCACGTATTCCCTCAAATATTCCTGGAGTCTCTCTGATTACCCTGCACGCATCGATGATGCGGTTTCTTGAGTCCTCTACATCGCAAACAGGAGTACGATAAATCAAATGCTGTAAATGGCCCCAAATAGAGGAATCGAGAGGATTGAGATCCGGGGATCGAGCGGGCCATTTCCGTGGTCCTCCTCGACCTATCCACTGATTTGCATATGTTTCAGTTAAATGCTGACGTGCTACTTGACTAAAATGGGCGGGAGCCCCATCATGCATAAAAAACATATCCCTTCTGACGCCCAAAGGAACTTCCTCCAGCAGTACTGGATGCACTTCTCTTAGAAATTGAATGTTTCGAGGAGGTAGAAAATGAGGCTCAATTAAATCATACCCAATAACTCCGAGCCACACGTTAAGAAAAAACTGTTCTTGATGGTTAGTTTCGACGATAGCGTGAGGGTTTTCATCAGCCATATGTGGTAATAATGAAAATTATTATGAGGCCATTTGCTCATTAAAAAACTCAAGTACTGTATAGTTTGGAAAGCCCCGTTGAAACTAGATGAACTTTGCATCAAGTTTGACAACTTTTATTTTTCAAAATTTGTTTTTAACATCAAAGAGGCTCTTAAAATATTATTATATTACAAAAAAAATTCGGTGACGAGTTTAGTTAAAACAAATGATTTAGTACAGGTGTGCTTAAATTTTGATAAGTAGAAAAAGCAGGAATGCGGAAAAATAGTGAAAATATAAAATACTTATTATGGGTTTGAAACTTGGTGTGTGGGTATAAAATTACAAAAGAAAATGTTTTTATCCTTTGATATTTTTGGATATTTTAAAGAATAATGTCATTTTTCGATGTTTCTTTTTTTAAATGTCAATTTTGACAGGTTAAGGAAATCACGTGACCTATTTTGTAGACGCCATTTGACATCATTTCTTAAGCAAAATCTACTGCCAAAATCAAATCTCACATAAAACGATAAATAAAAAAGTTTCCCATTTGATGCGGACTTTATCGGTGACACTGTATATGATAGAGATGTCTCAAGGCGAAGAATATTAAACCTCTCAAGCCAAAATTTTTACACACATTTCAAGAAGGCGACGAAGCAAGACGCCTGGAATATTGTTTATGGGCCCAATGGAAATATTTAAACAATAGAAATTTCCTAAAAAATATTTTCTATATCGAAGAAGCCACTTTCACGTCTGAAAAAAAAAATCAACGTCTGGTGTGGGATATTGAACGAACGAATTATTGGTCCTTTCTTTTTTGAGGAAAACATTAATACGCAGAGGTTTCTAGATTTTTTAAACACAGAGTTTTGGGGTGCTATTCACGAGCTGCCAATCAATGAACGATCAAATTTAATTGTCCAGTTAGATGGGTGTTCAGTTGATTATGCCAGAGCTGCGAGGCAATGGCTTAACGAACATTTTCCAAACCGATGGATAGGCCGTGGTAGTCCGTTTATAGAGTGGCCACCCAGATGTCCAGACCTCACAGTTTTGGACTTTTTTCTCTGGGAACTTCTCAAACAAAAGGTTTACAAAAACCGCTCAAGAGATATAAACGAAATTTGTGCAAGTCTTCGACAGCTATGTGCAGATATTAGCCCTCAAGAACTAAGGAACGTAATCAGAAACATTCGTAAGCGCTACGACACAAGTATCGAAATACGTGGTAGACTAGTAGAGGCTACTAGAATATGAGTTAGTTATTAGTTACGTTTATTAAAAATTTTTGCTTTATTGTTAGTTGAATTGTGTGAATGTCATTCCGTTATTTTCATTAAAAATATTTACGCTATTTATTTATTTTTTTTTTCATCTGGCAGCACTCAATTGTTGAAATCATTAAACAAAATTGTATATTGTAACTGTTAGCTGTGTGATTTTTCGAATATTTGAGTTGTCATAACTTTGTTAATAATGAAAAATCGCTAATAAAATATCCCGATTTTCGACTAAGAAAAAATATCGTAGTATGCCCTGAAACTTCAATAAACATTTCAAATTTTGTCCCAAGGTAGACCTTTTAGTACTTGACATTTCAAAAAAAAATTATTTAAATCGATTAACAACTTCAAAATTTCAGGGAGGTGTTTCCAATAAAAATGGGTCACACTGTATATATATATATATATATATATATATATATATATATATATATATATATATATATATATATATATATATATATATATATATATATGAAAAATTCAAACATAAAAGTTTTTATGTTCGCTAAACGAAATATTTCAAAAAGCTTCCTCTTCTATTTCCACCGACAATTTAGATTAAACAAACAGATAATGTATGCACCTTTGACTCATAGATTATGAAGAATCTGGTAAATATTTCATCAGTCAGGGCCTTTTTATTTACGAAAATCTTATTTTGGCTAGAAGCCATACCTTCGTATCGAGAAGCATGATATTAGCGAATATCTGTCGCGAAATAATATTTTCATTCGTGCTGGAAATATTGCTTGACGTAGTTTGTCAAACGTAAGCAAAAGATCGCAGCAAACCACTCGAATTTTATATCGAGCAGATATGCTAATCTAAGCGAAACCAGAATGGGGTTCACGTTTTCTCCAGGGTCGCATGTGGGGATGGATGTTGGGAACAAGAGTATCTGAGGCTTTGAAAAATCGCTCTCAACGTAACTGAATGAAACTCAAGAATTACTGGAAAGGCAAATCTTTATAGAAATGTGTGCAAACTCTTCTGGAAAGCTGTTCTCGACGCTGTTTTGTAATTAGAGAGTAATGAATACTCATTATAATGCCTATATAAAGGCAAAACAAAAAGTTTGTGATTTTGTTGTGATTTGCTACTGCTGGTATAGGCCGGTTTATAATACTTTACCAGACCCACCTTATTTTTGTACGGCAAATAGGTCGTAAACGAAAAATTTCATGAGCGTCCAGATCGTTTTATCACGTGCAGTTTGGGAATTGGTATTTTGGGTACTTGATCGGAAATACTCGTTAATATTTACTGTGTTGATACATTCATATACAATTCATATGATTATAATAATTCAATTTGGTTCTAAAATATGATGGAATCGGCCGATACTTGATGAAAATCCATAACTAACGTATTCCAAAAACACTTTATTGTGAGATTTTCACTAAATTGTTTTACAAAAACGCAACACGTGTATCGCCATACAATGGCTTCATCTGGCGTGTCTTTCAACTAATTCTACACATTCAATACTAAATATATATATAGTTTATGGAGTACCTGAAATCAAAGTACCTGTAAACGAAGTACCTGAATTTTGAGTAGCTGATATTTTACCTGAGTTTCTAACGAATTAAATTACCTACACTTATGTTCCATTTTCACATTTGAAAAAATATATTCAGTAACGGAGAGTTATTGAGTTCTAATTGATCATTCAGTAAATTACCCGAATTCCTGAATCTATTGATTTCTAAACATTCTAGAAGATTAAGTTTCAAACTCTTCTCTTCTAAATGTAACACCTCGTACTCATGATTGAACTCATGTCCTTCTGCTAAAAGATGGTTTGCAAATGTGGAATTGGTCTTTCTATTTACAAAACTACTCCTATGTTCTTTAATTCGTTGGAAAAATGTTCTTCCTGTTTGGCCAATATACAGTTTTGGACAAGAGCCACAAGTCAGCTTATATACTCCTGATCTATCCGACACCAAAGTTTTGTCCTTATTGTTTTTAATAAATTTACTTAAGTTATTATTCGTTCTATAAGCTACGTTTACGCCTTCTTTCTTCAAGAAACGGGCAATATTCCTGTTTGGTTCCCCCACATATGTCAATGTCTTATAACTAACGTTATCGCATCTTGAATATGGGTAGACCAGATCCATGGCTTGCCATGGATCTGGTCTACCCATATCTGGTCTGGTCTGGTCTGGTCTTGCATTGTATGGCGAAACACGTGTTGCGTTTTTGTAAAACAATTTAGTGAAAATCTCACAATAAAGTGTTTTTGGAATACGTCAATTTGGTTCTGGTTACCTTTCAGTGGAAGAGCTCCATGAAGTAAGAGCCGAATCGATCCCTCTACGAAACGCTTCATCACTTGGAAGGATCGATCGCAGCTTGAGAAAGGGTTCTTATGGAGATTCTGTGAAACATGTTCTTCCTTACGAATCAGTGGACAGTTGTTCTGAAAATTTTGGGAAGAAAATGGGATTGGATAATTTAGGAAACACTTGTTACATAAATAGCATAACGATGAAGTTTCCTACTCATTCACCAAACTCAAACAATTGTTCATGCAGTTGCAGTTTCGTAAGAATGTTTTATCTTTCACACCAACCGATTTCCTGGAGTCTTTGAAGTCCAGTAGATATTCGTTAGGACAACAAGAGGATTGCTCCGAATCCTTGGGGTCCTTGTTGAATACTCTTGGTGAGCAAAAAAAATAGCAGAATCAATACTCCTGACCGCTCTGAATTGAATGATTCCATACAGTCTATCTGCTGGAAAAATCCTCACTTGTTTATTTTGTAGTAAATGTTCAAGAAATAGCAAAAACGTATGTGATTATCTGAAACTTCAACTAGCGTTTCCTAATATGACTGATGACTAGTCCGTGCAAAGCTTGCTGTTAAATCATCTGAAACAGCGCTGTCTTGTTAACTCGTTTGGGTCAACCCAGTATGGAAATTTCGAATTTCTCACAAAATAAACGTATACACATGGCTTATAGAACCAACAATAATTAAGCATGCATATTGAAAAACGGAGGAGTCTGGTGTCAGATTGTCACAGCATCTCATATAGATAAAACTGTACAAACGTTCAGAGTTCTACTCGTTTCGTCAGAGAGATACATGAATTCAGAATCTCCCATTTCGAGAGGAAAGGTTTGAAACTAAACCCTCCGAGAAGCATGGAAATAAATCTTTGAAAAAGTTCTCAGCATCTTACGAATATTCGAATTGATATGAATAACTCTATTTCGCAGAATTTGTTCTCAGTAGGGAATCATATGTAGTACTCTTCTAGTAGAATCATCAACTTACAGACCTGCTTCCACGAGGACTCAATGAATTGAGGTTCATATACCTGTTTTCACGATGACCCAATAAGTAGATCATCCTTTCTTTCAAGTAGTTTTCTCACCTACAGTTAGTTACTCCAAAGTTTCACTATTTTTGAACTCGGTCTATCTATTTCCTCCTACAATATTAGTTACTTGGATAGTAAAAATATTAGTTACTTGGATAGTAACTGGAAGGGTTCCAATCGGGACCCGACTGAGAAAGTTTTTTCTCAGAACCCCTGAGGTCGGGCCCCAACATCCGTTCAAGTTTTGGAGAGAACACTAAGGAGGTTATACAAAAATCCAAAGCCTTTCCGCCTCGTCTATATGGCTTACCAAGCAGGCGCGTATACAGCTTTCGTTTACAGGGGGGGTAATTGCGGAGAAAAACATTTTCACCATACCACCATTTCAACAAGAAAAAAATGCATACTGGCCTTTTCACCAACTCACCTTTCACAATGATTTGAATTATTAGGAAACTGTGAAATAAAAACGTCAGATTTGTTAAATCTTCAATTTTAACATAAATAAAATAAGAAAGTATAAATAACTGAAAATTTCAATAAAAATAAACTTTAGATTTCAGAGAAAAACGACATTTTTTGTCTTTGGCAAGGTGAGTAAAAATAAACAATGATATTCGTTGTACTTATCATACTAGATACCAATATAGGTAGGTTCATTGAAAAGTACATCTCACTAATTGTACGGAAGATAATGCAGCAGATAAATTAAATAATAAATTCTAGTTTTCGGTTTTTCTTATTGACATATCAATCTATTACTGCATTAGCTTCTATGGGTAAGTCCCAGGCATGTACATGTACCTAATAGTGCTAGACCAGTTGAACGATCCTGACTGATTGTGGATCTGAGCCAAGTTTTGAGGGGTCTTAAGGCTGAAAAACTTAAATGAAAAATGTCAGAATCGCACTTTTTAAAAGCGTCATCTATGGAAGTGGGAACGTCACTAACGTTCTGCCAGAACTGTCTGTATAGATCAATTTCCCCAGAAATACCTGAAACTATATAGTCTTCTGATATACTCTATAATTTTGATAAATATTTGGAGATATTGCCAATTGCTGATTGAATTTCTTCAAATACTTTTTGAATTTCCCACTCCTGGTACCAAAATATTAAAATCGAAAATAAACATTTTATTATCATTGAATCTTGTACAAAGATCATCGATTATATTGTCCAAGAGTGGAATGAATACTGATATTCGATAATAATCTTCTGGGTCATTGCACTCTGGATTGGACCGATGAACCTGTGATTTTGTTATTCTGGGCAGTATTATTGATACACCTAATTCAGAAGCTATATTCCTCACCCGTTCAAAAATAACGTGGAAATGTCTTGTTGCATTTTGACGATCTCTTAATGTTTCAATAATGGATTTTATTAAATTAGCTGCATATTGTCGAGAAATGGCCTTGGTTTGTAAAATTTTGCTTGCATTCACAGTAATGCTCAAAACTTCGCTCAAGCAATAAACTAGAAAATTTGTGGTCAATATAGAAACATTCAGCTCTTGAAGAAGATTCAGATTCACGCCATTCCGCTATATGTTCCAAACATTCTATAATGTTTTTAAAGGAACTTTTGAAAAGTATTACTGCATCATGCCTATCTATCCATCGAGTATCACACAGAGATTTTAATTTCCCTTGATTTATTTGCTTCAATACAAAAGACCGCTTAGAGGAAGCATTAAAAAACGCAATGATTTCAGAAATTATTCCAACAGAATTCCTAATCAATTGAACGGATGAACATTTCGAAATTGATAAGTTCAAAGAATGATTTTTGCATGGGCATCTGATTGCATTCACCAAATATTTCTGAAGTTCTTTAACAGCTCCTTTGTGCTCTCCTAACATTAAATTACAAGTATCCGTGCCAATACCAACACAATTATCTAAATTCAAGTTGAGCTTTTTCAGGAAATTCATAACAGTCTTAGCTAGTACTTTGCCAGTTAAACAGGGCTCATGAGTCGCATTACCGTAGTTATTTGAATGGCAATTGATGAAGCCTACAAAAGATTCCTGTGGATCTTCATTACTGTCTACATATCGAAGTACTAAAGACATTTGTGAGGTATGACTACAATCTGTGGTCTCATCAAAAATAATACTGTAATATTTATTAGTTGCCATCTGATTCAATAGTTTACTAATAATTTCTTCCCCGCAACATTCAAATATTTCATTTTGGGTTACGCTACTGATATACGTGGCTTTTGAGGAAGCATTTTCTAAATGATGTTTCAAAAGAGTGTCACCACATTTAATTCTGAAACGTAACAGTTCTCTGAAATTTCCCTCATTAACTATAGATCCACTTGGTGATAATGGTCCGCTGTCACTATGTCCCCTTAAAGAAATATTTTGTTTTCCTAAAAAAATTATTGATTTCACTATTGGTAGCAAACGAGCACGATTTTCTAAAACTTGGATATTTCTTTTTGAATCTAAGATATTTCTAATATCTTTTCTAGGATCACAGTAGGTCTCTATGGAATTTTTGGCAAATATTGTTGCGGTTTTATGATATACATGTTCGTTATGAGTAGTTAAATCTCCATCTTTACCTAAAAGTTTTGAATACTTCTGAATCGGAACTGTCACAAGTTTTCTTAAAACTGTTGCATTATCTTTACCGCCAAATCACAAATATATACAAAAAATACCACTTTTACTTTTAGAATACGTGAGCCAATTGAATTTCTCCAAATGTTTATGAGATAAATAACAATTAACAATTTTGTTAGATTTTGTGAATATACTATGAGGGTATAAAAATTCGGTGGTGGGTCTGAAGGCATTTTTCAAAAGTTGGTACTTATCTCTATCTGATAAGTTTTTCCCTGTGCTAAAAAGAGTCCCAAATCAAGCTCCGATCCTAGAGTGGCCAGACTTGATGTACCCGTTGTAGACGAAATTGCTTCCAAAAACCTCTGATCTGTATTTTGATTCTTAAGGGGATCTAGAGCGGCATATCAAAAAGAGTCGGTACTTCCCTCTAATTACTGGATTCTTAGATATTACAGGGTTTCAGGGACTAACAGTAAAATAAAATTGTAATTGATTTCTCACTAATTTATACTATTTTTTGATATCTACAGATATTTTATTCATATATATATATATATATATATATATATATATGCACCGCGCTGATGAGGCCAATAGCCAGAAACACGTGTCCGCGGTTTGCCCCTATTTTTTGAGTGTTCTGTCCACGAATTTCCTCCTTTTGATTTATATCATACACACTCGTTAATATTTATATCTTTGTATATATATATATATATATATATATATATATATATATATATATATATATATATATATGAATGAATATATATGATATGACTGATCATGGGGGGCGTAATTACCCCCTTTACCCCTCGCTGTATACGCGCCTGTTACCAAGAATCCATAGAGAGATTGTGGCACTTAGACCTATCGTAAATGCGATAGGTTCACCAACTTATAAGCTGGTCAAATACTTGACAACCCTACTGCAGTCGTTTATAGGAAATACAGCCATTCATTGAAGACTTGGGACACTTCACCAAAAAGAGTAGAAATGAGAAGTTAGGTCCTGGAGACATATTAGTGAACTTCAACGTGATCCCTTTGTACAGAATGGTTCCGATCTAGGACACAATAGCAGATCATTCCTAGCAGAAAATTCTGCCCAGCACGTTTGTGCTGTCCACAGTGATGTGAACTCTCAGAAATATACCTGTACGGGCTTGTTTATTTTCCAAATACATCGTATTCTAGCCCTCTATATTGGCTCCTCATTACCAAAACGTCAAGAAATGGAAGTTGTCCCTTATTTTCCAAGTCATACGTGGAAAATATTGATGGAAATCTCATGCACTACAAAACCTTTTAGGAAGTCCAATAGACAAAGTAAGAATTCGGGAAAGTCTGGAATTTACGAAATTAAATGTAAGGGACAGACAAAAAAATTTAATAAAATAAGATATAAGAAACACTTAGCATACTTAAAATACGGAAGACCTAAAAAGTCAGCAGTCAGCAGCAGTTAGACAATTCAACAACAGCAGGCATCTAGATGCCTATGAGAGTGTAGAAATAAGTAAACATAATAATATTATGACGGTGGACCAATAGGTACCTACCTAATGGTATACCATATGGCTTATCAAAATAATATTTTAATTATTAGATTTACCTGACTATTAAGAGCACATTGTGAAATTAATCTGAGACTAGTAGATAAGGCAATATTCTAAAATTAAAACGAAGGTACCTGGAAGATGTATCTATGGTATAAATAAGGAAAACTTTGTAAGTATTATTAGTTTGATCTTCCACTTGAAGATGATCACTTGGTGATCGAAACACGTGTCGAGGTGTTAAAATAACTGTTTGCTGTTGGGAAAAAACACTCCAGTAATATTCATTACTACACCAAAGGTTCCAAAAAGTGCATTACAAGTACTACTAGATTTTCATCCAATATCGCCCAGTTTCATTCAGAAGGACTTCACTTTCAGAATTTCTCGAATGGAGAAATTATGTCCTGAAAGACTTCAGCTCGCGGCGCTTCTGCCCAACCCTTCTACAAATGTATATCTCGCCACGTATGTGATCCGCATTGAAGTCGTTACCTGCACATTCCCACCTAATTGTGCATCTCCCCAGCGAGATGGCGAACTAAAATGGAAAATGGGACACAATAGAGCTTTAGAGATAGCTTTGTGAATGTTATATTCGCTGGTGCTCCGCCCACTCGAGAAACGAGAAACTTGTCGAAAAGCCACTTTATATAACGACGCCATGTGGCATCTGGCGACACCACCATTATTTAAACTCTGCTGGATGTCACGTAGAACTTTCCTAATCGTGGGTTTTCCAGAGGATCTGAACTCTATGTCCGTTATTTATCTCAGTTGGCTTGCTGACATTCGACACCTCACCCAGTAGTAGTTCTGGGGAAAATTTTTTGGAGATTCCACAGGGTTTAGTTTTGAAGCCAATTCTTCGCATAATGCATACCAGTTTATTCATATATTCTTCATCAGAGCGAGAGTACTTACTAATAGGACTATTAAACACACTTTTTTATAAGAAACGTTCCTGCTATTTTTCCGTGGAAACTACTTTCCTTTCTGGAGGAAAGTACACCCTCTGTTCAGAGAAATGGGGTGAATTTTCAATGTTTTCAAAGAATAATAATTTATTCATCAATTTCCATTTTGTCCTCTTCAAAGTAGTCCCCCTCAGTGATTCTGTTTTCAACTCCCATAAGTGATCATTGGTCTGACAATCATCAGATAAATCTAAAGGATTTGTTTGGGACCTACACCCCAGGTTTTACTACAAATCCTTCGACATGTCCATAGGACAGTTTGGCTTTGTGTAAAACTTTTTCCAAGTGAGCGTTCCAGGTGAGTTTCTTATCAAGGACAATGCCAAGATATTTCACCTCCATTCCAAATGGAATGACCTCACCATTGAAGATAAGTTGCGTTAGATCAGTGGTCGCCAAACTCTTTAATGTGTTGAGCTACTTTGTTAATTTTGGAATAAACAGCGGAAGCCACGTAACGCAACGTAAATTAAATAATCCACAGTTGATTTATCATTATATGTATTTATTTTACTATTTAACTGGTAATACATAATACATAGGTACAAGTAATAAACTAAAAACAAAATAACTAATATTACTAGTACGTACTTGTTCATAGCTACATTCCTACCTATCAAACGAAGGTGTTTGAAAAATAAACACAAACTTTTATTCAGCCACAACGGCATGTCACGTATGATTTAAAAATAGTTGATAATAACAACAAAAAAGTAACGCACTATCATGAACATAAACATTGAAAAAAAAAGCACGTTCAATGAGAAGGCTGACACTCAGATTCATCGATAATTTTTTTAATGTTTGCAGTATAATTTGATGCAGCCATTCGAATACAATTATCCAAATGCTCATCTGTAAGTCGATTGCGATATTTGTTCTTAATAAACTTCATATTGGAAAAAGAAGATTCACACAAATAGGTTGAACTGAATAATGCTTTCACTTTTAAGGCAACACGGCATAGAACTGAATATTTGTCTTTACTTACAATAGGCCAGATACATTCAGTACTTGAGACTAACGATTTTAAGGCTAAATCATTTTGAAACGCAATGACTTCCATTTCTGTTGCAGCGATGTCTTCGCCAAAGTTCTGCATAACACAAGTTGCAAACTGTTGAATATCAATTTCCATAAAGGGTGAAACAACATACTGCGCTACTAAAGCCATTTCATTGAAATCCTTAAAACGATTTTTGAAGTTATTCTTCAGGGTAGAAATTATTTCTACATGATATTTGTTGTCATAGGGTTCTAATGGATTTTGAGATATTTTTTCTGACGAATAGGAAAATGCTTCGCATCGCTGTTAATTAGGTTTTATTCCCAAAACTCCAGCTTTTTGATGAATGCTTTTATATCAGAAATCATTTCCGCTAGTTCTTTGTCTCTCCCCTGAAGCTGCAAATTAAGTTCGTTTAATTTCTCTGTAATGTCCACGAGAAAACCAAAAGCTCTAAGCCAGATTGAATTTTCTAGTTCCGGAGTCGGTTCATCGCGTTGTTTGAAAAATTGAACTATGCCAGATAGGACATCATTAAAACGTTTCAGCACCCGTCCTCTACTTAACCATCGGACTTCAGAGTGAAGGAGTAGGTCCCCGTATTGACAGTCAACTTCATCGGCCAAGGTTCTGAATAATCTTCTTTGTAACGCTTGAGGTCTAATCTTGTTCACAATTTTCACCACCAGTTTCATAACATTGTTTAGTTTCAGGAAATTTCCACATAATGCTTGCTGATGGATAATGCAGTGGTAACAGAGGAATTGCGGAAAAGTTTCATCTTTACGACATAACGCCACCAGACCCTTATCACAACCCACCATAGCTGGAGCGCCATCGGTTGTCAAGCCTACCATTTTCGATATTGGAATTTTCTCGGAAGAAATAATATTTTTTAAATGAGAAAACAACTAATGTCCAGTAGTGTGTCCTTTCAGTGGAATGAACTTCAAAAGATCTTCTTTAATCGTAAAATCACTAAAAACCATCCTGACGAGCACGGCCATCTGGGCAGTGTCAACGACATCTGCTGATTCATCCAGTTGAAGTGAAAAATAAACACAGTTATCTAAGTCAGTTCTTAACTGTGAAAAAATATCATTGCTCATTACTTCTACACGTCTCATCACTGTATTAGCAGAAAGTTGCATAGATTTTATAGCTGAAACTATCTCATCTTCATTTCTAAAGTTGGCAAACAACGAATCAGCAGCTTCTAAAAATGCCTGTTTTATCATTTCCCCGTCTTCATAAGGTTTTTTTTTGTGCAATTATCTGGGACACACGGTACGATGCTTCAGCCTTATTTTGTTGTTCTCTACTAACCCAACCGCTGGACGTTGGTTACGCGTTCAGTTTTAAACTGAGCGCAATGTCGCTGCGCCGTGCGTATTTATCCCGTTCAAAGAAATCCAGATCGTTCTCGAACACTAACGCGCTGGTCCGGCTGGTCGGTTCTAGCCGATTCTAAATTGATGGCGTCAGCGGCAGTGAGGCTAGTGAGCAAATAAATAGATGGGCTGGCTACTCACTTGCCTGTCGAGACGCCGTACAGTGAACATCGACGTATAAAAGCTCGAAGTGTACCTTGAAGTGCAGTGATAGAATAATATTCAGAGCAATTTAACGAAAGTGACTAGTGGAGTGTTCTACACAACACTGAGACAATAGTTCTTTCTAGAACTAAATGTGCCAAAGCACATGTTGAAGAGAGTTCGATAAATTTTATTCTCCAGATCTTATATTTTTAGGTACCAACCACATTGAAAAATGGAGGGAATGCTTGAAAAGATAGAGGAGGAGAATAAAAAACTAAAAGAAGAAAACGAGGACATGAAGAAGGACTGCGCTCTCCTAAGCGACAAATACATCACGGAATTCAACAGATGTAGGAAAGTAGTTAAAAGACTAAGAGCTAGGCTTGATAAAGCCGAAAATGACAGCAAGGCCAAGGTTATCCAAATAGCGGAATTAACAGCTAAGATATCAGCCTTGGAAAATAAAAATAAGGACGAGAAAAAAGGAAAGGAAGTAAAGGTAAACGAAGACAAAAAGGAAAAGCAGAAGAAAAGCGACAAGGATCAAATAAAAAACATCCCTGGGGGCGCCGCGGGAGGGGTGATGCTACTAGTAAAAACAGACCTAACGAAGATAGAAAACCAGAAGTTCAACTCGGAAAAGCAGTAACGGTCAGAGTCAAACTGAGACGCTACAAGCAGCTAAGAATATCGTCGTTATACCTGCCTCCGCAAGGTATAAAACTAGAAAGAACCGACATGGCAGAAATGTTCCCAGACCACCACCCAACAGTTGCCATCGGCGACTTCAACGCAGTCGCGAGACTGGAACTATAGGTATGGAAATAGGCGAGGCAGAGAAATAGGCAGAATTCTAGAAGAATTTGAGGACATCGTGGTAGTAGCACCGAACACCCCAACATACTACTCACAAGAAGATCAAGCCCCTGACATTCTTGACATTGCACTAGTGCAAAACATCGATACTACGGAGATGGAAGTACTAGACGAAGGTTCGTCAGACCACAATCCCATTCTATTTACAATAGGAAGAGGTGAAGAAACAGACAACCCAACGAAGCGAGTCATCAACTGGATGAGATTTCAGCGCGCCATACACGATGTGATGGGTGAGACACCACGCATCGAAACAATAACGGATCTGGAAAACGCCACACGCCACACGTTTGCAGCAGGCGATTATCCAAACGATGGAAAGAAGCGCACGGGAAGTCCCAGCCCCCCAGGAACGATGGAACTGATCAGGATAAGAAGACGCCTGAAAAGACGATACCAAAGGACTCACGCGTCGGACCAAAGGTGTATGTAAAGAGCCAACAGGATACTGGAAGAAGAACTGAAAACTATCCGAGACAGACAATGGACTACGTCTAGAAGAACTAAACACTAAAGACCAGTCTGCATGGAGAATGCAGAAAGTAGAGAGAACGACGTCCCGTTCACGGACGAGGTAGACGAAATACAGAGACAGGTGGAAAGAACGGTACGAAGGCTAAGACAACGAACGGACAACGCGCCAGCCCTAACCCCGACATCTCCCAAGGAAGTGAAAGACATCCTAAGACGACTATCCACTCGGAAATCACCAGGCCTGGACCACATAACAAACCGGGCACTGAAAGTACTACCGCGCAAGGGTATAGCAGCCATAACTGACATCATAAATGCTATATTCAGATTGCAGCACTTTCCGTACCCGTTCAAAGAGGCAACAGTTATCCACATCCCGAAGCCCAAGAAGAAGCACCTGTTCCCAGATATTCATAGGCCAATAAGCTTACTGCCTTCCATAAGCAAAGTGGCGGAGCGTGTTATCTTTAAGAGACAGAAGATCAAACCAGAGAGTTAGGAATCCTCCCTGACGAGCAACTCGGTTTTAGATCAGAGCACTCAACAGAGCTAGAAGTCCTGAGGGTAGTAGACTTCGCGACCGAAGGCTTCAACCTCGGCAAAGGATACAACACCGGAGCTATATTCTTAGACGTCTCCAAGGCGTTCGACAGAGTTTGGCTTGACGGACTACTGGCCAAGATGAGCGATTTTGGATATTCAAAACCAATGGTAAGATTAATTCAGTCTTTTCTAGCTGATAGGCGATTCCGTTGCAGAGTAAGAGACAATTCGACTACTGGAAGCAGGAGTCCCGCAAGGAGCCTAAGCGAGAGAACAACTTTAACAAGTTGGTGCTCTACGCGGACGACACGGCCCTGCTGGCGAGATACACGAGCCAAGCGCATGTCACGAGGTACTTACAGCAACAGTCAGACATATTAGAGGAGTGGGCCAACCTGTGGAAGATCAGTATAAACCCTGACAAGAGTCAGGCGATACTGTTCACTCGCAGGTTTGTACAACCGGAAGGCAACGTCACCTTCAACGGACAAGAGATTTCGTGGACCAACAAAGCGACATACCTGGGGGTCATCTTAGACAGAAAATTAACATGTCAGTCCCACGCACGGCAGATAATCTGAATGGCTAGACACGCCAGACAACGCCTGACACCTATCATAGGACACAAAAGCAACATGGGGTTGAAAGTAAAGTTGCTGATGATCAAAACCGTAATCATGCCCATAATACTGTATGCCTGCACTGCCTGGGGCCAGTGCGCACAGACATGCAGAAAGAGAATACAATCGTTTATGAATGCGAGCGTAAGGGCCGCCGTAAATGCACCGTACTATATTTCCAACAGATTTATATACAGAGACCTAGACCTGGGCTCGCAATATGTGGACATGTATATGAGAGAACACGCAGAAAGCGTGTTCGATAAAATCAGTCGCCGTCAGGCGACTCAGTTAGCATAGCACTAACCAGGCAAACTCTCTTTCAGGTAGGTTCAACGCAGAACAACTCGACCGCGATTCACTTCTCCTCAGAATCACTGAGGAATGCTCGACGCTAATAACAATAGCTGCCGGTTATTTTTTGGGGGCCCCCATGCAACAATTCAGTTAGGAATATTCACGACAAAACATTTAACCGATCGCGAAAGAATAACACCTAAAGGCTGACTTTCGACCAAAAGAGGTCAGATGTCAATCTTGCTGAAGTGCCCATCAGTAAGTTGAGGACCGCTTGGAGAGCGGGGGTGGATATATTGGAGTATTAGGTTCTCCTTGCAAACTAACTGTGGGGGGAAGCTTCTACTTCAGGGCACTCAAACCGGGCGGGGGCATGAAGGGGCACTTGCCTGTCTTCGCTATTGGTACAACTACTTGCCTGGTAGGTTGACATTGGGATAATTGTCACCTTACAATCAACTGGTACAAGCAACTAACCCATTTACTAAACTAATGTAAATTCGACTTAACCTAACCTAACCTAACCTCGAACTGCCCTACCTAACATACTCCCCAGACCTCTAGCTAACCGACTATCTTCTTTTCAAGTACAACGATAACTTTCTCGCCGGTAGAACCTTCGCCAATCAGGAGCAGGCAAAAACACGTGTATAAACACGCCTGAAAAAGCTATTGTATAACGAAACACGTGAAAATATCACAATAAAGTGTTTTTCGAACGAGCTGAAGATCTGGCAAATAAACCAAAAGTCTATGCTAGTGGACTTCGAATAATAATTTTCTTTGTGGAACTGTTTATTCAACTTGTTATTTCGGTTGAAATAGTATTATGATAAGTTCCGGAATTCACCAGAACCAACCCCGAACATCAACATTTTCGATTACACAGTCGCCGCCGCTGCCTTTCATAACCGAAAGAAAATAATTTCTCGGGAACGTGAAGAAATATCGCCAAATAACAAAAGAGATATGAACGTTTGCCGAATAAAGCGGGAAAGTAGCTCGCATTACCGTAATTTCCGAAAGAAACGTCGGATTTCTTGATAGCCTCCGTTCACATTTCCACGGAGAAACTCGCAGAAATGATCATTTCAATGAAGCGGCTAAAGAGTGGAGGAGCTTGACTTTGATGCGAATTAAAAATTCAATCAGAATGTTCTCGGGAATATGATTGTTATCTTGAGCGGTGACATGATTTCTAGAGGGGGATCCACTGAGATTAACTTGAATTTTTATACCGAAATTTCACTTTTTGGTGAGCATTGGAACAGTATCATTTGAAAGAATGGGCAAATAGGACCTTAGGATCTTACAAACCTATAATATTTATTTATTTATTCAATATATCCAGCAAAAAAGTCGTTGGAGGCCAGACCTAGAGAATACAGTGGATGTGGAAACAATTCGAAATCCAAGTCATGCAATTTGCCATTGTTTTAATTGATTTGTGACATGGTGCGTTGTCTCGATGGAAATACATTTTTTCTTCACCATGTGCGGTCGTTTCTTTGCAATTTCGGCCTTCAAACGCTCCAATAACTCTGAATATAACGCGAAATACCAAAGTAATATATGCATCTGTAGAGTAGGGAGGGTGAGTGTAGATTCACACCACTTAGGCCACATCTGACCCATTGTACATCCTCCCGAGGAGTTGTCCTTCTAGGTCATTGTCCATCCTGTCCTTTCCACGATGGTGGACACAATACCGTCTTCACCATAAGGGTTTTCGGGGCCCGTGCTCGGGGCCCCCATCCTCAGAGGGCTACGAAGGACCGACAATTTCTCTCACACTTAATATCAAAATATTAAGGACCGTTACACTTTTCTCGTTGCACGAACGTCGATCATTTTCAGATTTTTGCATTTATATGAATAATTTGAGTGATTCAATCACCATTATAACTCATCATTTGAGTTTATAATCTTAACGTCTATTTTCAATTTACTTTTTTGATTTTTTATTCGATAATTTGAAAGTTTACAAAATATAATAACTAATATTTCTGAACGCATCCTTTCTAATTTACTAAGCACACCATCTAGCGATCATCCATGCAAACCATTCCGATGCCAAAGTCATGCCGCCATAATTAAATGTTGACTTTGTCTATGGTTGGGGGAATCACCGAATGATGTACTTTCAGTTGGGGAGAAGTAACGTGATTTGATTTCATTTAATATAATTTGGGTAAGATTAATAGATGTTTTGATTTGTACTTTCAAATATTATTTCATAGTGTCGAAACGAACATATTTAAGTGTATCACAAAAGAAAGAAAAAGTTATAGCTCAAAAAGGAATCACGGAAAAACTTCCTAAGCTTACTTCGTTTTTTACGGTGGAAGAAACAAATACGTTGGGGAATTCTTCATCATCATCACCTCAAGATAATACTTCTGAATATCACTAGAAAAAGGAAGTTATTACGTGTGACGAAAATGACAAACGCACATCAAATGCTGAACCCTCGACTTTGAGCAACTGTGAGTTAATAAAAGCAAACTTGGATAGTGTATCTGTATCTCATGACCCTAGTACTTACTGTGAGGATATTTTTAGAGATGGGCTTATCGATACGATATATCGATAAGGTATCGATAAACATTTTGAACATCGAATATCGATACAAAAAGTAATATCGATAAGAATATCGATACAAACAATAATATCCATAAGAATATTGAAATAATTTGTGTAATTGATGACTTGTTTATTTTGTGGAAATTCATGATCTACTTAATGAAAAGAATGAAACATTTTTGTTCTTATAAAACGTTACTTCGTCCACGTAACTATTAAGTAAGACGATTGGCTAGTTGGCAACATAGTTTCATTGTACAGCTCAGAAGAAGAAGTGAAGGTAGGAAAGAAGAGTGTCTGTCTTCGAGACTTGCAATTTGCAATTTGTCATTTGTCATATGACATTACTGTTAGGTCAACGTAAATTAAAAAATAGTTTTGTCACTTCATCCTATCTACTTTTTGTTTTGACTTTGTTGGTTTGTTTCTATTTCCTAACAATAACAATCTTTCATCATCTTAATATACCAAGGAATATGACATCCCTAGAAAAAGTAAAAAAGGAAAAGTTTAAGAAACCCAGACAAAAACGCAGTGCATGCTGGATATATTTTGAAAATATTGATGAAAATGATTCATGGAGACAAGCCAGGTGTACAGTAATTCAATCTTTTATAACTAAATACCAAATGGGACTGATTGTTATATACGTCTGTTCCATCGGAAAGAGTTTTTTCTAAAAGTGGACAACTCCTACGAGACCGCGTAGAACTCGCCTCAGTCCCAAGAGAGTTGAAAAAATTATATTTTTAGCTTCAAATTTGGATTAAGTTTCTAGGTATATATTTAGTTTATCCAGAATAATTGTTTTGTTTTATGTAAATATTTTTATTTCACAAATTTAATTTATTTAGGTTATGTTGTTACTTTTCGTTTCCCTATTGTTAGAATTTATTTAATTCATTTAGGTTACTTTTTGTTTTCGAGTTGTGTGAATTTAATTTATTCAGTAATATATTTTACATAATGTATGTTTTTTTATCTATTATATATCGATAAAAAATATCGATATATCGATAAGGAATATCGATACGAATTCAAAATATAGGTATCGATAAGATATCATATCGATAACCTCTAATATCGATAAGCCCATCTCTAGATATTTTAACGGGAGAAGTCCGTAATATTTGGATACGAAAAGGGCCAGAGTTTTTCCAAAATAAACATTGCGACTTCTCCGAAACTGCTACAAGTTTTCCAAATTCATGTGGTAAAACAAAAACTAGATACTTGACAAACAGGGCCGTAGCGAAAAAAAAAACAGGTGGAAAGGGAATCCAAATTTTCCCAACTCCACTGACAAAATTTCCCAACTTTCGAAGAAATGAAAGCCGATGGATTACTATAATACATCAATGTTATTACTTGCTTATGCCCGTTAGGGTATGCACAAACAAAAATAAATTTTGGTTATAATAAAAGCAATAATGGGAATTATTTTACTTTGGACCAAGGTCCTTGGTCTTCCACCATGTATAGGAATATTCAATACAAATGAAAGGAAATAACACTTAAAAATTATTGAGGTTATTGTTTTCTACTGTTATTTTTTCTATCTTCACGGCCCGAAATTTCCCAACTTTTCCAAGTCGAAAAAACAACGAAAAGTTGGGAATTTTGTAAAATTGTCACTTCATAATTTGTGGACTGTTCAGGACTGTCTTCTTACTTGAGAGAAATTATGCATGTTATGCATGTCGGGAAATCCCAACCTTCTCCTGGTTATTTCCTTTTTTTTATTACCTCTCCCTTCCTTTTCTCTCATTTTTAGTTTTATATTTTTATTAATTTTTTAATATTATTACCTCTCCCTTCCTTTTCTCTCATTTTTAGTTTTATATTTTTATTAATTTTTTAATATTATTTTTCCATTTTCTTCACGGCCCAAAATTTCCCAACTTTCTTCCAAGTCGAAAAAGCAGCCCCCCTCATCCCCCTCATGGTGACGGCTCTATTGACAAAAAATAGTTTTACCCGTAAATTAACGAATTATTCGCTCAAAATTATATATGGACACCGAAATTTCCTACCCATGAAGGTGAAGGCGAATTTGTGCGAATCATTAGTTTTATCTATATTCAATTATGCTGATGTTTTGTATGGTCCATGTTTAACCAACCAATTCAAGAAAAATATACAAGAAGTTCAGAATTCCTGCCTACGGTTAATTTTTGGTACAAGAAGAAGAGAAAGAATATCACATAAACTGAGGATACCGGCTGGTTAAATATGAACGACAGGAGAGGCCATTGAATATTCGCATTGCCGAGCACAAGAAACACACACAGCGAGGAGAAACCAGCAAATCAGGAATAGCAGACCATGTTTGGACCCATCAACACAACATCGAGTGGTCCCAAGCTGAGATCTTGCACAGAGAGGAACATTGGTTCAGGAGAAAATTTAAGGAAGCCGCATACATGTTGTCCAACAACGTATTCAGCCAGGCCAGCGTAGATATACGAAACATATGGAAACCCATCATCAAACGAGAAATGACCAACTCCCGCCAAATCGGTCATCTCTCACGGAATCAGTGAAGCGGAAAATGGAAAGTAGAGAAAGTGAAAGTATTTCAACGACCTATAAAATAGTCATCTCTCGGAGGAATCAGTCCAGTCATCACCCGAAGACGATTGTAGATACCAACAATCGAAACGTCGTGAACTAACGTGACTTGGAATCTCTACACTTTTTATTTTTATTATTTTCTTTTTGCATTCCTTTAATTTTTATTTATTCAATTATTATATTTTTACTTGTAGGTTATTTTACTATCATTTCATTTCAGGTTTATTGTTGCTTAATATAATTGTTATTTTCAACTATTCTCTTTTAATTATTCTTTTTTACTTGTTTCAGGGATTTCAAATCATTTTATATAATAGACAATGGAAGTCCGAACTAGTGAAATTCAGCTACCCTCTATTCCTATAGGTCATGTAGTTCACATGAAGGAAACGTATATAAATATGAAAACACTTCTCCAATCAATCAAATATGAACAACACAAGTGGCACATCTGTGGTGATCTGAAAGTCATTGCTATACTCCTAGGAATGCAATTAGGGTTCACCAAGTACTGTTGTTTTTTGTGTCTGTGGGACAGTCGGGATAGAAAATCTCACTATAAAAAAATGAACTGGCCTACACGAGACCTAAACCCTAATGAGAAAAATGTAGTTTACGAGCCTCTTGTAGATCCTAAGGATGTTCTCCTTCCCCCATTACATATTAAGTTGGGACTAATGAAAAACTTTGTGAAGGCCATGGACCAGGAAGGACAAGCTTTTAAGTACTTGAGAGCAAAGTTTCCCAGGTTGAGTGATGCTGAAGTCAAGGAAGGCATCTTTATTGGGCCTCAAATCCGTGAAATCGTAAATGATCCTGCTTTTGACATGATTTTAACAGGAAATGAAAAAAGAGCCTGGGAAGCCTTTAAGGGGGTTGTACATGGGTTTTTAGGTAACAAAAGAGATGATAACTTCACAGCATTGGTTAAAGAGCTTCTTCAAGCTTACCACCAACTTGGATGCAACATGTCCTTAAAAATTCATTTTCTTCACTCTCATCTCAATTTCTTCCCACAAAACTGTGGAGCTGTGAGTGACGAACATGGAGAAAGATTCCATCAAGACATTGCCTTAATGAACAGAGATATCAGGGCCGTTGGAATGAAGCAATGCTTGCAGACTACTGCTGGTCTGTGTGTAGGGATGCTCCAGAAGTGTTTTATAAAAGACAAGCTATACGACAGCGATCTTACAATGAATCGGATGGACTTAATTGAAATTTGGTGGTACAAACTTCTTTTATTTGTCAAAACACTAAGAATAATGTTTTTTTCATTAATTTTGTACTTAAAATATTCTAAAAGAAACATAACAATATTGTTTTATGTACTTTCACATTTCACGTATAGTATAACTACTCTTTAAGATTAAGTACTGTGTATCTCAAAAACCAGAGCTAATAAAAATTTTTCATTGTTATTTTCGTTTTTATCACCCCAAAATTAGTAGAAATTGACTTATTTAGTGTAGGAAACATTCAAAAAATATTTTTTTGTTGTGTTGTGTGTTTGGTATAAGAAGAAGAGAAAGAATATCACATAAACTGAAGGATACCGGCTGGTTAAATATGAACGACAGGAGAGTGTTACATGCTGCAACTTTGTTTCACAAAATAATTAATACTAAAGTGCCGTCTTACTTACACCAGAAAATCACTTTTAGAACTGATGTGCATAATATTAATGTAAGGTATAAAGTCCGACTAACTCCGCCAACCTTCCGAACAGAGTTCTTCAGAAGGAGTTTCAGCTACTAGATCTGTGCAATTTATAATGACATTCCCGAGCCCATGAAACGAGATGACTTCAATCATTTCATTATCAATTTCAAACGATTCTTATTATCTTCAAACTATTAATGACCCAATAGCTACCTACCTATTACAAATCTATGAATAGTCATAATATTTTAAGATATTTAAAAATTCTTTTTGTTTATTCCTTTGCGTACTAGGCGACATTTTTGAGGTTAAGTGGAAGAGCAATTGAATGATGACTTGTCATCATGTAAATTGAACTTCGCATTTTGTCTTCTTATAATAAATGAACTGTACATGATTATTTGATTTGAATGTATTAGAAGATAATAAAGACGGTATTATTATTATTATTAATGGTGAGACAGAAAATGGCTCCTTTATTCCACGGCAAAGAAATCTGTGTACAATGAATTGATGGATGTAGCCGTTACTACGTGGTAGGAGATCATAATGAAAAGAGAAATGAAAATTTCAATGTTTTTTACCACTTTTATTTGTAACTAACGTTACTGAAGTTTCGTCCTATATGGACATTCTCAAACTTATATAGTTTAGAAAAGTATGTGGCTTGTCTAGCTGTACTTGTATCTGTGTACTGTTACTGTTGCCGTCTATTTGATACCACCAGGGCCGTCGCCATGAGGGGTGATGAGGGGGATGGGGGGAGCCTCCCCCCCTGCTTTTTTGACTTTGGAAAAAGTTGAGAAATTTTGGACCATGAAGATAGAAAAAAATAATAGTAAAAAAATGAATAAGAATTCATTTTAAAAATAAAAATGGGAGAAAATAAAAGGAGAAGTAATAAGAAAAGTTGTTTGAAATCTTCAAAAAAGTTTAATTTCTCCCAAGTAAGGAAACAGTCCTGAATACTCCACAGATTTTGAAGTGACAATTTTACAAAATTCACAACTTTTCGTTAATATTATTCAAGTGTTGTTTCCTTTCATTTGTATTGAATATTCCTATACATGGTGGATGAGGTGTAAGACCAAGGACCTTGGTCCAAAGTAGAATAATTCCCATTATTATTTTTATAATCACCAAAATTTATTTTTGTTTGTGCAAACCCTAACAGGCATAAGCATTCAGCCAATATTTGGATAGCTAAGTAAGAAAATTGATATATTATAGTAGTAACTAATCCCTCGGCTTTCATTTCTTCGAAAGTTGGAAAATTTTGCTGGTGGAGTTGGGAAAATTTGGATTCCCTCCTCCCCTGGTTTTTCTTTTCGCTACACAGGCAATCTATGATGAATTATGTTACAAGAATGAAAACTACTGGACGAATTGATAGTGAATTGTTGTACCAATATAATACAGAAGTTAGCTATTGGAAAAATGTGTTTATAGTAAAGTTTCTAGTTTATATATGCATTGTTTTCATGTACTTATGTAATTTTATATTTATCTGAATGTAGTTATTTACATGTTTCCCTTTTACCAGGGTTCGTCAATGAGGTCGTGGATCTTGGATAATAAACACATACTCTCTCTCTCTCTGTTTTCTCTCTCTCTCTTTTTCTGTCTCTCTGTCTTCAAGTTACGATCGAATCATTCAGAAAAAAAGTTTTTCATCTGCTGATAAAAACTGCTTGGTGCGAATTGAAATAAAAATGGTTGAATTCAATGAATACGGCATATGAATGTGTCATGGCAAAGATACATCGCTGGAGTAATTTCCAAATGCATTAACGAAATCCTGACTATGAACGTACCGCAGAGGTATACAACAACTTCGCTATAATCACCGCAGAGTCTCAGTTCATCGCAAAGTGGAAATTGAAAGAAAATGCATGCGTTTCACTGAATAGGACAAATTCAAATCGTATTTCCACCTGTTCTACTGAATAGAACGATTTGAAATTCAATGTTCGGAAATAAATTCGATTTCTGTTAGTCCGCATCGTTCGTTGTCTGAAACGAGAAAGATTGGAATTCTCAAACGTCACTTTTGAACCGAAGGTATTTGCATTCGTAGGTGTCACTCACCAGATGAATGTTTACAAGACAAAGAAGGTTGTTGAAAGACGTCTGCACGTTCCTCGATGACGGCGATTGAAGGAATTTGACTGGCTTTTTGCGTGAGATTATCTCTCACCATATGGAAACATCATGAAGATGATTTTTTTATCATATTCTTCATTAACTCAATCAGAATCAAAAACTAATCAATACAGTTCATGGTATGATTTTCACTATAAGGGGTTTTACAAAAACTGCGACACGTGCTTCGCTATAACTAATTATACCTAATTTAAAAACAAATGCTTCTCCTGGTGACATTCTTCTATTTTTACTAGTTACTAGTTGGTAACTAGTAAAAACTGAAGTTACTAGTGACATCTCGGAAAAAAGCGATTGGTATTTGCCGCCGCCTACTATTTCAAATTCGTAATACACTACCAAAAACCAATTTACGATCTGAAGAATGAAGGAGAAAAACATTTGAATTACTTCAGCAATATGGACTGCATCAGTTGTACCAACCATGCCATTAACCTTAAAAAAGTAAAATACAGAGATATGTAACCAAAAAGCAGCTCCGTACATTTTTTAACATTTTTATTGGAAAAATGTTGATTATTGAAGTGAAAAGTATCAAAGAAAGAGGAATAAGGTGACCTTGTGAATAAATGCTTGTGTTTTTAAATAGTTTATTTTGTGAAAAAGAAGGCTGAAAAGTTGCCCTTTTCTGAACTTTGAAGGGCCGTAACTTTGTAAATAAGGTAGAGCGCCGCTTTTTCCTTTCGAATTCCTAATCTACGCATCAAAATACGTAAGTACACTCAAAAATTTTTTCAAAATCACCGGGTGCCTTCAAAACGAAAATTTACCAAATCATACTATATACTGTACTAGTACTATGTTTCTATATCGCTGCTGTTCCAATATTTTGACAGAATCAGAATCAACGAACTCAGGCGTGCGCAGCGTTATAGAACAGTGCTTTCAAAAAATTGTTCTACAGCGCCATCTAGTGGCGAGTTACAGAAAAATTGATAGCCTAAGAACCTTCTCTATGAAAAAATTACTTATACGTGTCAAGTTTCATCACGATCGGCTGAGCGATGTAGAAGTTTATCACTTACCAACCAACCAACCAACAAACATCCATTTTTATTTTGATTAATTAATACAGTCGTGGTTTTGTAAAACCCTTTATAGTTAAAATCATACAATAAACTGCAATAATTAATACAGTGTATTGTATGATTTTCACTATAAGAAGTTTTACAAAAACCGCGACACGTGCTTCGCTATACAGTAGCTTCCTCGAGCGTAAAAAGTCTTCGCTTGAGGAAGCTATTGTGTCGCGGTTTATGTGAAACCCCTTATAGTTTAAATCATACAATAAACTGTATCAATTAATACAGTCGCGGTTTTGTAAAACCCTTTCTAGTTAAAATCATAAAATGAATTGTTATAATTATTACAGATTATTGCATGATTTTTCACCCGCAACAGGTGCTTTGCTATACAATATCTTCCTTAAGCGTAAACAGTCTACGCTTGAGAAAGCTATTGTGTCGCGGTTTTTGTAAAACCCTTCATAGTTAAAATCATATATTTAACTGTATTATTCAATACAGTCGTGGTTTTGTGAAACCCTTTATAGTTAAAATCATACAATGAATTGTATTAATTCTTACAGACTATTATATGATTCTTTACCCGCGACACGTGATTAGCTATACAATAGCTTCCTTAAGCGTAAACAGTCTACGCATGAGAAAGCTATTGTGTCGCGGTTTTTTTAAAACCTTTTATAGTTAAAATCATATATTCAATTGTATCAATTGATACAGTCGTGATTTTGTAAAACCCTCCATAGTTAAAATCATACAATAAATTGTATTAATTTTTACAGATATGATTTTTTACCCGCGACACGTGATTCGCTATACAATAGCTTCCTTGACCGTACACAGTCTACGCTTGAGAAAGCTATTGTGTCGCGGTTTTTGTAAAACCCTTTATAGTTAAAATCATATATTCAACTGTATTAATTAATACAGTCGTAGTTTTGTAAAACCCCTTATAGTTAAAATCATACAATTAACTATATTAATTAATACAGTCGTGGTTTTGTTAATCCCCCTGAAGTTAAACTCATACAATAAATTGTATTAATTAATACAGCTTATTGTATGTATTGTGTGTACAATAAATTGTATTGATTATTACAGTTTATTGTATGTATTATTTTCTAACCGCAATACGTGCTTCGGTATACGATTGCTTTGTCGAGCGTAAACAGTCTACGCTTGAGGAAGCTATTGTGTTGCGGTTTTTGTAAAATCCTTCATAGTTAAAATTATACAATTATCTGTATTAATTAATACAGTCGCAGTTTTGTAAATCCCCCTATAGTTAAACTCATACAATGAATTGTAGTAATTAATACAATTTATTGTACACACAATACATACAGTTTATTGTATGATTTTTTAACCGTGATATGTGCTTCGGTATACGATAGCTTCCTCGAGCGTAAACAGTCTACGCTTGATGAAGCTATTGTGTCAAGGTTTTTGTAAAACCCTTTATAGTTGAAATCATACAATCAACTGTATTAATTAATACAGTCGCGGTTATTTGAATCCCTCTATAGTTAAAATCATACAAATCCCAGGCCTATTTTTCATTCTATCAGATCCTACAAATAGTCTTTCTCTCAATTAATCTTCAGAATCAATGGAACTTATGTACACTAGCGTCTTGAGATGTCACCACAAATATAAATCTAAGATATTGAGGTCTGGAGACCTTGGTGGCTATTCTTTAGCCCCTCCGGCCAATCAAACGATTCGAGTAAACAGTTGAAGTAAGTTGAAAAAGGTGTGTTACCTTTGGAAGTCTCTGGAAAGTAACGCCTGATTTTTTGCAAGGTTTCAAAAATGTTACTAAGAAACGGCATGTCACAAAAAAATAAGTTCGAGAACAAGTACAAGTTATTAACGTAACGATAGAAAATATCAAAGTTGATAGCGAAGGCATGTCACTGTGGAATTGGAGAGTTCTTTTTGTATCAAAAAACGAAGGAAGTATGATCGAATTTATTAAAACAATATATTTCAATAATTTCCCGAGCAATACCAGGGTTTTTATTTTCTATTCAGGAACGTATTGCAGGAAAAATTTTAAGAAGGCTTTCTTTATCCCGAATTGAACAAAAAGGGCAAAAATGAACTTTGTTTGAAAAAATCCATAGGCGTATCATTTTTTTCTCAAAAATATCGAAGTCAATTTCCGTACGCCACTGTTGAAGAATATAAATTTTCACCAAACATCATTGAAATATCCGGAATGGTTTCGGGAATATTGAATAATTTTCATTTTTCTTTTGAAACTTCAACACTTCGTATTTTCGTTACAGAACATTTTTGAACCATAGCAATCTTTCATTTTTTTAATGTACATACACACATTTCAGTATTCGCATATCATTGAGAAACACCTTGTATACTTCAGAAACATGAGATTGAACATCCAGATGATGAAGTCGTGGAATTCGCAGCAATAGCTTTCAATTGCCCATTCATGTTCCTACAGTCTAGCCTTGAAGATAGCTGCTTGTTTGGCCCACATTATATTTTTTCAAATCATAGCTTTCATTTTCTGATTTACATTTGATAGCGAATTGGAATACTAAGGTACAGGATGAACAATTCCCTTTGAGGAAAAATTCAAATTCTAATTCAAATTTATTAACAAATGTACAATATCAAATGAATGTCTATAAATATTAAACAAATTGTTAGTACATGCATAATATATTAACATAGTCTGTCAAGTGTGTTCGACTGGATTTGATTAAGAATGGATTAGATTAAGTTCCATCAGACTGGGTTAGAATAAGTCAACTGTTGATAGAATATTGTTCATAAAAACATAAATGGAAATAAAGAAATGTATCAACAATAGTATTTTATTATAAATAAAAGTGAAATGAATTATGTCTCAAACTGAATATTTTAATATGAGCACATTTTCAGTTTTTTCCAGCGATTTCTATCAGCCAATTGTGTAATGTTTAAATGTTGTTGATCTCAACTTTTTAATTTCTTGTGGAATTATATCATAAATTTTACAAGCAATACATATTGAGTATTGTTGCATTGAATGTGGAGTACACTTAGCAATTTGAAAGCATTCATTGGTCTTCGATCTTGTGAGATACTGATGTTCATTTATGTCAGAACTTGCAGAATAGTTTTTATACAGTGTGTAACAACGAAAACTTAACAGAGCCGTTTTAGAATATAAAAAGTGGGATTTTTAAAAAAGCTCGAACACGTCGATTTCTAATTAAAGGGGGACACCTTTCAGACTAATCAGATTTTTTGTAGTACGCACCCCCTCGGAGGGGTGCGTCTCCGACGAGACTTATTTAGATAGGGAAAGTAGGTCGAGTGGCACCTTGTTTCGAAGGTCTTTACAACTGGGTTAAAAGAAAATTTTTGTAAACGATTAGTTTTCAAGATAACTTGAAGTTAAAATTGTCATGTTGATAATACATTAGACAGACCACTCGGTAACTTGTATGCCTAAATAAAAAAATTTTCGAGCAGTTCTTTTTATCAGTTTTTTGTTAAATTAAATCCCTTTTTTAAAATCAACACCCACTCTTCTCCTTCCAGTTTTCATTACTACATCGTTCGATTGTTTTGTTTAAACGAGTCGTGTATTGTTATTTGTTTAAAAATGCCTTACACTACTGCTGAGAGGGTTTCAGTTATTGCTTTATTTTTTGGCAACGACCAAAATGCTGATAGAACATTAATTTTATTTAACGAGCAAAACCCTAGTAAACACCTAAACAGAAATCACGTTCTGGATTTGGTCACAAAATTCAGGGAGACAGGTTCGGTTTTTAATAAGGAAAGAAATGTTCAGAGAAGGGTAGTGAATGACGATAATGCGATTGAAGTGATTGGTCAAGTCATAGTCAATCCTAGGTTAAGTACCAGAGGTTTATCAGCAATGACCGGAATAAGCCATATGAGCGCATGGAGAATCCTTAAAAACCACAAATTCCATCCTTACAAAATTAAACTTGTTCATGAACTCAATGAGGATGATTTTGACCGAAGACAGGAGTTTTGTGGGGGCATAAGTGAGAGATTAATGCAAAATCCCGAGCTGCTTTATAACATCTGTTTTTCGGACGAAAGCTCATTTTATTCAAATGGTTGCGTGAACCGTCACAATTGCCGTTATTGGTCGGATGAAAACCCAAGACAATACGCAGAAATACATACCAAGCATCCCCAAAAGTTGAATAACTGGGCCGGAATATTAGGCAATCATATTATAGGTCCATTTTTCATTGATGAAAATTTAACTGGTTATTCTTATTTACAACTTCTTGAAGAGGCAATCCTCGTATAGTTGAAATAATCGAACAGGATCCAAGATGTCAAGATGAATTTATCCATTTCCAACAAAACGTTGCAACACCCCATTATGCCCAGCAGGTTCGAAATTTTTTGAATATTCATTTTGAAGGACAATGGATTGGCAGAAGAGGTCCAATTGAATGGCCAGCACGATCACCAGATTTAACACAACTGGACTACTTTTTGTGGGGATATTTGAAGTCTAAAATTTATGCTACACAGCCAGCCAATTTGGATGAATTAGGTCGTAGAATCATCGATGAATGGCGAGCTATACCTCCTGAGATGTTGAATAATGTAAGAGCAAAATTCGAACAAAATCTTTATTGTTGCATGGAGCAAAATGGCGCACATTTTGAACATTTACTCTAAATTTCCCATGTGAGTTACCCTTATTAGGTGTAACTTTTTTTGTTATTGGGATTGATTAACCGTAAAACAGTTTTTTGAACTTTTCTGTCATCAGCATTCAAGGAAATCAGCAGGTTGTATTCGTTGTGTAGGTAAGTTTTTAGTATGATTCACTTTTATATCAGAAGCATAAAATATCCACGTCAAAAGGCAACCTTCATAAGGAGGTGCCACTCAGTTTACCTAAAATGTAAGGGTGGTAACCAACCCCATTTCCCGAAAAAATCTCCTCGTAATAAACAAATTAATTCTTACTTTTTTACGAAATCAAATGGGCACGTATCAGCAGGTTGTCATAAAAAGCAAACATTTTTTTTATGAAAGTTCTGAACGTAAATTGTACCTCAAAAACAATTTGATTTATTTTTTAAAGAGTTGAACTCAATAAAAATACTTTTAAATCTTCAAATTATCTCGAAAACTAATCGTTACAAAAATTTTCTTTTAACAGAGAGGTAAAGGTATTCGAAAGACCTTTAGAACAAGGTGCCTCTCGACCTACTTTCCCTATCTAAATAAGGATCGCACACCTCCGAGGAGGTGCGTACTACAAAAAATCTGATTAGTCTGAAAGGTGTCCCCCTTTAATTAAAAATCGACGTGTCCGAGCTTTTTTTAAATATTACTTTTTATATTCAAAAACGGCTCTGTTAAGTTTTCATTGTTACACACTGTATAAATGTTACTGATTTAGTAGAATTTTCGTTTGAGAGTTGAAATAAAATATTTTCCTGAATACAACTTTTGATGAAAATCTGAAAGGTTTTTGAAAATTATTTTTATTGCATACTTATGAACAGACTTCACAAATTTTAATGAATTTTCATATGCACCATCCCAAGCTATGATTACATAGTTCATAATGTTAGAATATAATGCATGAAAAAACACAAATGAAGTTTTCACTCGAGAGGTATTTCTCAGAAGTCTGAACATATAAAGACGTTTTCTTACTTTTTTTGTTAATTCAAATGAATGTTTTTCCACTTCAAGCAACAATCTTGGTTCTATTCAATTTAAGGAAGCAATTGCATTTTTGAAAATATTTCTGTAATCATGTCGAATTATGAATTTTCATTTTCATCAAATTTTGGCTGATATTTCTCATTTTATGAAAATGTCATCAATTTCGTTTTTGTGATATCAAATCATAACTCAAGTTATGTTTCAAAATTGACATGCCAACTTCAGCCTCGGATATGGTCTCATCCCAGTCCACTACATATACAGTGTGATCTGCATATCAATAAAGATTACCATCAAGATTTGTATTTAGTAAATCATTGATATGAATCAAAAAAAGGATAGGTCCTTTAACCGTGCCCTGAGGAACACCACACTTCTATATTTGAAGGTTACTCCTGCATTTGAGGAACGTTATTACTATTCACAGAAAAATTGGTTTTTGAAAATATAAGCAACAATTTTTGCTAAATATTCTTGAAACAAAAACTGTGACTTACTGGCTGAGGGTCCTGTCAGCGGACCCGGGTCCTGAGTCATGGTGGCGCCGTTCCTTGTGGACGATGCCCATGAGCTTCATCCACGCATTGTTCTTCCCCCCATGCCCCCCCATCCCACTTTGCCACATCGTCATGTCTGCAGCTCATCACCAACGACCCCCCTCGAAAAAAAACCGATCCGCACCAAGAGAGCACAGGCGAACCATCGACTGCAAAAAACTCGAAACGTCGCCCATCTTCAGGCCGGCTACCGGTTAAAAGGAAGAATCTGAAGCGCGAAAACCACGTTGAGCAAAGAGTGAGGAGTTTTTGGTGGGAATCGCTCTCATGAACGCGTCGGGGTCACGGATCTACTGAGCGCGAGTCTGGATTTTTTTCTGGCCGTCGATTGACCGAGCGTCATTTTTCCAAAAATCTTCGCGATGTTCCAACAGGTGCAATCGGGATGTGGTGGTGTGGCGACGCCGACTAGTCACGTCGCGACGCGATCAGTGCACTGCACTGAAGTCCGGGAGAAAGACACGGTGTACGCAAGATGGAGCGCGTGCGCGTGCCAATGCGGACCACCTGGGCTACTGACTCCGATGTTATATTGTACTGCAGCAGCAACGCATCTTTCTCGACGGCGGTGTTCATTCATCCTGCGGAAATCGCAGGACTCCCTCGGTGCCCTCAACATCTGCACTAGCCTGTTTGGCTGCTCATTTGCGAATCAGACTGTCTATTTTTAGGCGGGAATCCGTTTGATTATATGGCATTGCAGGAGACTGAAGACGATGAGCGGGTGGCGGGTTATCCTGCTGACGGTCGGAGTGACTTTTGAGGGCTTGGAATAATAAGAATAATTATAAAGGTCTTTTATTATTTTCAGTTATATTCATACATGTGAACTTGCCTAGAAAGTGAGAACCTCAGTTCAGTTTATGAAAACTCTAATTGTATTCTTGAATATTTTAACATATTGGACTGATTTAACATGCCCTGCTGTGGAAAAGGCCGTTAATGTTGAAAAATTTCAAGAGGGGCTCGAAAAAATTGCGAAATTTATAAACAATTTATCAAAAAGGGGAGTTTGGTTTTTTGCAGATATCTCGCCTCAACCAGATATTTTTCTCAAGAGAATTTATCTGGAATGATTCTGCAACCGTGTTAGGAATCACCTGACAGTTTCATCTTCCTGATCACACATCCTGCATAGAGGTGTGTCCACTAGTTTCATGGTGTCTTCTTAGTTGACAGTAGCCAGTCAGGCGTAGGTTTTTCCTGGTCACCGCCAGATATTTCTTCGCCTCCAGCTTCCCAGAGTCGCCCAGGGTGATCCTAGCGAGACTTCATCCTTTGATTATTTCCATTTCTTTAGAGATTGAGCCTGCGTGTGACGTTTGACTAGTTTCGCAATTGTAGAAGTCATCAGGCTGTAGGTATCACTGGGTCCTAAATAAAATTTTTAGTTCAGCCGTTTCCTTAGATAATGTTATTATCTGCCGAGGCTTTGGCTAAATCTTGGTGGCACTCTAGTACTAGCCCTGAGGTAACACGTTGTCTTTTCAAGGCTAATAGGGCTTTTCTACTATCAGTGCACATTGTTATGTTTTTGTCAGAAATGCCTTTTCTGGTTATTTCTTTTCTGGGTATTGAGATACCAGCCAGTTCTATTTAAACCACGCTGGTATTTTTCCCATTTCCCACTTAAACCTTAGACTCAATGATCTGGAGTAAACTTCACATTCTAAGCCAGTGGTCGCCAACCTGTCGATCGCGAGCTACCGATAGCTCGCGGAGGCAATTCTGGTAGTTCTCACAACGATTTTAATTTAAAAAATACAAACTGCAAAAATCAGAGAGGCTTCCGAAAATTCCACAAAAAATATAATTGTCATAATATTGAACATAAACAGCGGCAACGTTGCGGTGAGCGATCTGCCGCTGACGCCATCAAGCTAGAATCGGCTAGAACCGACCAGCCGGACCAGCGCGTTAGTGTTCGAGAACGATCTGGATTGCTTTGAACGGGATAAATACGCATGGCGCGGCGACATTGCGCTTAGTTTTAAACTGAATGCTTAACCAACGTCCAGCGGTTGGGTTAGTAGAGAACAACAAAAATAATATTATGGCAAGCAGTTGTAAGAAGGTAAAGACATACCACTTTCATTCAGAATGGGAACAACAATACTTTTTCACAGAAGTTAAAGATAAAAATGTGTGTTTGTTATGTAATACTTCGGTTTCCGTTGCTAAAAAAGGAAATATTGAGAGACATCATAAAACTGTACATTCCAATTTTGAAAAATCATTCCCACTACATTCTGCCACCAGAAAGGAGAAACTGAAACAGTTAAAAAAACAGTTAATTGGACAACAATCAATATTTTTAAGAACAGTCGACAAAAATAAGGCTGCAACTGAAGCATCGTACCGTGTGCCCCAGATAATTGCACAAAAAAAGAAACCTTATGAAGACAGGGAAATGATAAAACAGGCGTTTTTAGAAGCTGCTGATTCGTTATTTGCCAACTTCAGAAATGAAGACGAAATAGTTTCAGCTATAAAATCTATGCAACTTTCTGCTAATACAGTGATGAGACGTGTAGAAGTAATGAGCAATGATATTTTTTTACTGTTAAGAACTGACTTAGATAACTGTGTTTATTTTCCACTTCAACTGGATGAATCAACAGATATCGTTGACACTGCCCAGATGGCCGTGTTCGTCAGAATGGTTTTTAGTGATTTTATGATTAAAGAAGATCTTTTGAAGTTCATTCCACTGAAAGGACACACTACTGGACATGAGTTGTTTTCTCATTTAAAAAATATTATTTCTTCCGAGAAAATTCCAATATCGAAAATGGTAGGCTTGATAACCGATGGCGCTCCAGCTATGGTGGGTTGTGATACGGGTCTGGTGGCGTTATGTCGTAAAGATGAAACTTTTCCGCAATTTCTCTGTTACCACTGCATTATCCATCAGCAAGCATTATGTGGAAATTTCCTGAAACTGAACAACGTTATGAAACTGGTGGTAAAAATTGTGAACAAGATTAGAGCTCAAGCGTTACAAAGAAGATTATTCAGAACCTTGGCCGATGAAGTTGACTGTCAATACGGGGACCTACTCCTTCACTCTGAAGTCCGATGGTTAAGTAGAGGACGGGTGCTGAAACGTTTTAATGATGTCCTATCTGGCATAATTCAATTTTTCAAACAACGCGATGAACCGACTCCGGAACTAGAAAATTCAATCTGGCTTAGAGATTTTGGTTTTCTCGTGGACATTACAGAGAAATTAAAGAACTTAATTTGCAGCTTCAGGGGAGAGACAAAGAACTAGCGGAAATGATTTCTGATATAAAAGCATTTATCAAAAAGTTGAAGTTTTGGGAACAAAACCTAATTAACAGCGATGCCAAGCATTTTCCTATTCTTTCAGAAAAAATATCTCAAAATCCATTAGAACCCTATGACAACAAATATCATGTAGAAATAAGTTCTACCCTGAAGAATAACTTCAAAAATCGTTTTAAGGATTTCAATGAAATGGCTTTAGTAGCGCAGTTTGTTGTTTCACCCTTTATGGAAATTGATATCCAACAGTTTGCAGCTTGTGTTATGCAGAACTTTGGCGAATACATCGCTGCAACAGAAATGGAAGTCATTGAGTTTCAAAATGATTTAGCCTTTGAATCGTTAGTCTCAAGTACTGAATGTATCTGGCCTATTGTAAGTAAAGACAAGTATTCAGTTCTATGCCGTGTTGCCTTGAAAGTGAAAGCATTATTCAGTTCAACCTATTTGTGTGAATCTTCTTTTTCATGATAGTGCGTTACTTTTTTGTTGTTAATATTAACTATTTTTAAATCATACGTGACATGCTGTTGTGGCTGGATAAAAGTTTGTGTTTATTTTTCAAACACCTTCGTTTGATAGGTAAGAATGTAGCTATGAACAAGTACGTACTAGTAATATTAGTTATTTTGTTATTAGTTTATTATTAGTACCTATGTATTATGTATTACCAGTTAAATAGTAAAATAAATACATATAATGATAAATTAACTGTGGATTATTTCATTTACGTTGCGTTACGTGGCATCCGTGTGGGTAGCTCGCTGTTTATTCCAAAATTAACAAAGTAGCTCAACACATTGAAGAGGCTGGCGACCACTGTTCTAAGCCTTTTTTGGTTTTTGAGCCGTCTGTGTATAGACGTACTGCATTTGTAGCATCTGACTCTGTATTCTGCTTCATTTGTATTTTGTAGGGTTTGTTAAACACAAACCTGGGTTCAATTGCATCACTGGCTGCTTGCAGCAGAGGTTGCGCAGTAAGCCCTTCTCGTTATAGACTTAGCCTCGATTGATCCATTCCTACTTCGAGGTTTACACCAGCCGGGCGCAATCGTAACATGGCCATTAAATTACCTCCTTAACGTACAGGTCCAGACCAGTATTAATTCCATTGCCGCGGTTGGTGTTGCTCTCATGGCTCCTGTGATATTCGAACAAGCCAATTACTGAATTTGATATAATTTTTCAATGGTTGTTGCTTATAGAACTTTCGGTCCCCAGGCAATGGCTCCCAACGTTAACATAGGTCCTATTATCACAGTGGGGTGAGAGACCCCATGTGCGTCTCACTGTCCTTCGAAATTGCTCATAAGCCACATATCCTCATTTTGCACTTCTCTGTAGAGCAACTATCTTATGTGGACTACAATATCCATATAAGATAGTTTGTGATGGTTGACATTGCTCAGATTATTTAAGCTTCCCCAACAGAAACCAGTCGTGACCAAAAATGTTTAAACGAATAATCTAGTAGCTATTAACATACTATTAACGTATCAGCACTACATTTCGAAACTAGAAGAATATAAAATTTAAAAATATACACACTAGAACTACTGTAAGCTAGAAATATATGTACTTCATCCCATTAAGTCTTTACGACTATAAAATAGCCATGTTAATTCATAGAGCCATTAATATAAGCTTTAACTATCAATCAATGAAGTTATTGCTTATCGAAAATCATTAAATCGACTGGGAAATTAATAGAAATTTTATAATGATTACAAACGCAGGAAACTTTGATCTGGTAAAAATAGGCCAAGTGTTTAATGACTTTACTTTGTGAAGGTATGTATGAAAAATTTCAATTTCGTAAAAAATGGTCATCTATCGGGAATCGGAAACACTTCCTGGCGAAAACCATGTATCAACAGTAGGCGGAAAATCATTTTATAATCTTTGGGCAGTCTTCTAAAATATCATAGAATAGAATAGAGTAGAATAGAATAGAATAGAATAGTATAGGATAGGATAGGATGGGATGGGATGGGATGGGATGGGATGGGATGGGATGGGATGGGATGGGATGGGATGGGATGGGATGGGATGGGATGGGATGGGATGGGATGGGATGGGATGGGATGGGATGGGATGGGATGGGATGGGATGGGATGGGATGGGATGGGATGGGATGGGATGGGATGGGATGGGATGGGATGGGATGGGATGGGATGGGATGGGATGGGATGGGATGGGATGGGATGGGATGGGATGGGATGGGATGGGATGGGATGGGATGGGATGGGATGGGATGGGATGGGATGGGATGGGATGGGATGGGATGGGATGGGATGGGATGGGATGGGATGGGATGGGATGGGATGGGATGGGATGGGATGGGATGGGATAGGATGGGATGGGATGGGATGGGATGGGATGGGATGGGATGGGATGGGATGGGATGGGATGGGATGGGATGGGATGGGATGGGATGGGATGGGATGGGATGGGATGGGATGGGATGGGATGGGATGGGATGGGATGGGATGGGATGGGATGGGATGGGATGGGATGGGATGGGATGGGATGGGATGGGATGGGATGGGATGGGATGGGATGGGATGGGATGGGATGGGATAGGATAGAATAGGATAGGATAGGATAGAATAGAATAGAATAGAATAGAATAGAAAGTAAAATCACAATGGAATAAAATTCAAGCAACAACCACAAAAATCAAAAAAAACTATTGACACGAGATGAAAATGGAGAATGTTCCTCAATTTGGGTTATTACAGCAAATACAAGTTTGAATGAAACTTTGCACCAGTCATTTTAAAATTTTTATAGCAAATTTTTAATTTGTCTCTAAAAATATCCGTATAAGTAAAAATTTATCAGAAAAGTTAAACTCCATGATGAGATTATTATGTATACATGAATTGATGACAATTAACCGAACTTGTTTTTTTAAATAAAGGGGATATCTGTCAAAAATAAGCAAAACGTTAACTTTATCCTAGTTGCATAAAATTCGGCATATGGACATAAAATTTCCGTAGACACAACTTTTTCAAGTAACTTTTTGTTAAATTCGATCTAGAAATGCACATTTTCAATTTTTTTCAAAAAAAAGTTGAATTTGACAAAAACTGAACGTCAGTGGGTCGCAGTTGGCTGCATCATTTTGAGTAAAATTTAAAGCACAAACAAGTGCCGAAGTTAAACTTCATTGAAACTTTTCGAAAAAAAAGTTTCCCATATGGTGCGCACTTTAATGGTGACACTGTAGATATGTCATCAATCCATCAAAGACCAACCATCAAAGACTTTTTCCATTACGGCTATCGATAACAATACATATTCAACCCCTTTTTCAGTTCCACCCCACGAATCGGCAACTGAAGTTTCAGATATTCGGGGTCTCCCGTAGCTATAAAGCCACTTCTCATATCCTATTCAGGATGAATATTTCAGAAATCGTGAATTATTCTTCAGGCACTGTACTTTCTAATACCTAAAAGTGTTCTCCGGGAAGAAGGGGATGGGTCGGTATTCTTTCCACTCATTTCTTGAAATCAACAACACAGATGCTCCAAAAGTTATATCCCGTGAAACTTCTCGCCAGGAGCTGAAAACTCCACGACAAATATCGTTTTGCTGTGATGGTCGAAAAGGACTACATCAGGCTTATTAACTTATGTGAGCCAGATCGGTGTCTCGTCAATACCGTAAAAGTGCCGTAGATGGTAATATAGCACTCTTAGGGCCGCGTTATGTCGATGGATATAGGTCGAGACCTCATATGCTGGACATGCTGATAGTAAGTGCATTAGGGTCTCGGGCACCTCGCAACCGGCCCTGCACCTTGTGTCAGGAACCTCTATACCCATCACGCGACTGCGGTAAACTAAGGTGTTGAAGACACCATCCTGGCAAGTCATGATGAACCCCTCAGTTTCCGACTTCCGCCCACTCGACCTGAGGAAAGCGAAATTCAAGCACTTTGATAAGCCAAGGTCTGCAATGTTCTTGAAGAAGACCCCATGCATTGGCTTATCCTTGTGTTTCCGCAGAAGTAAGGTGATCTCTGCGGCTTTTATCTGAGCTTTTTGCTGAACAGGTTTCAACTCGGTGACAGAGTTGTGGTCACCTTGTTCAGTGTCGAAAACTATACCAAGTTCATCAGCTGCTCGGGCAGCTGCCTTGAAGAGAAATGCTCCAATTCCTGCTCTCTCATGGTCACGGACCATGCAGAGAAGGGGATCCGAACTCCTGACGACTTTACAGGCTGTATCCAACACCATTATGTCATGCAGACAGTCGAAACTCAAAAGTCCACGGCCTCCCTGTTGTCGGGGGAAGTACAACCGTGCTACGGACAATTTGGGATGCAAACTCCTATAGAGATGCATCATTTTTCGGGTCTTCACGTCGAGTTGATACAGCTCCTCCCGAGCTCCACTTCACTACTCCAAACGAGTAGAGTAAGATTGGAACGGCAAGCATATTTGTTGCCGCAACTTTGTTCTTTTCCGACAGTTCCGATGACCAGTTCTGTCGAAGTTTGTGCTGATACTTGCCGCGGAGAGAGTTTTTCACTGCTGTTACCTCTTGTGAGTGGCGTTGTTCCACCCTGAGATAAGTATACGTCTCTCCGGCATCCAGATGGTGTAGGATGCTTCTATCTACGAGCTGCACATCCTCTCCGTAGTCTCCGCATCGTCCTCTTTCGAGATGGATCATTGCACATTTGTCTATCCCGAATTTCATACCGATAGCATGCGTGTACTCTTCCACCACTCTCAAGGACTGATGGAGATCCTTCTCTCCAGAGGCATAAAGTTTAAGATCATCCATATAAAACAAATGGGTGACCTTGTGCCTCCGGTTTCCGAGGGTGCCACAGTTATACCCTCGAGTATTCCTGAGCGCAACGGATAATGGCAATAGTGAGATGCAGAACATAAGGGGACTGAGGGAATTACCCTAAAATATATCCCTTCTGAAAGTGACCCACTCTGTTCGAACTCTTGCTTGACCTGATGTTATGTTGAAGCGAGTTCGCCAAAGTGGTATCAGTTGTTCAATGCATCTCACTATTTTGTCGGTTACCGCAAGGCATCTGAGCAAATGCAAGATGAGCTCATGCGAAATTGTATCAAATGCCTTACGGTAATCGATCCAGTCCATAGAGAGGTTACGCTTATATTGCATCGAGTCCTGCGTTACACATCTATCGATGAGCAGGTTCTCTTTACATCCAGCTACTCCTCTCTTCGACCCTCTCTGCTCATATATCCGTTCGAACACTCGGTCAACTGCGGTGAGTATTCGTGTGTATAAGATTCTTGTAAACAACTTATAACACGAATTCAAGCATGTTATCGATCTGTAATTTTTAGGAATCGACAAATCTCCGCTTTTAGGGATAAGAACGGTCCCCTCCTCGGCAAACCAATCCGGAATCAGCTGCTCTCCGTACAGCAATGAGTTGAAAACTCTGGCCAGATGGCGATGGGTAATTGGTAGTTTTTTCTACCAATAAGTGTTCAGCCCATCTGAGCCTGAAGCAGGAAAGTTCTTGGAATCTACAAGAGCTCTTCGAACGTCATCCGGGGTTACCGGGTTGCGCAGGTCATTGAGCTCAGGTTGTCGAAGCTCTCTCTTGAAAGCTTAGAACTGCGCTAGGGCTGGAGTGTCTAAGTTGAGTGGCTGCGGGTGTTCATAGATATCCTTCCAGAAGGATTCCACCTGATCAGCGGTCGGTGGATTATCCACAACAGGTGGAGGCTCTTAGAATAAGCGAGAAGGTTTCTCGCGGATCCTGAGGCTTTCTGCGATACTTCTCGCTTGCCTCACTAGTGACTTCTTAGCAGCCACTAGCATTCGTATCAAGGCAGTGCTGTTTGGTGGTCAGCAGCACGCCTTGACTTAAAGTGTGATGGATACGTCGTAGATTGGCGAATATTCGCCGCACTGCGGGCGTCAAAGGCCTATTGGCCGCCCTGTAATCCATCACACATAGGATACGAGACGCGTGTTGTCTTGCAGACGTGATCTTAGCCCCCATCTTGTGTACACGCCGTTCAATCTTCCGAACCGCAAGGCTGGGATGTCGTCCTTCCGTTTCGGAAAGCGATTGGATGACGCCATACACGGCGGTGTTGATTCGCCAGGTGTCAGTCTCTTCTGTTGGAACACTATGAGCCTCCGCATGCAAACAAACCAGTTCTTGTGGCTTCAGGGGCCTAATTCTGTGGAGCGCCCTGCGTGTTCTGATTGACTCCATTGGTAGCATGATGCGAGTCTCCTCCCCAGCCGTGCCAACGGGTGGTAGAACTGTCACTTCTATCATTTCTTTAGCAGGCTGGGGAGGAGCTATATAGTCCTGCCGCCGAAGATAGGATACGTAATCCCTAAGATTTTCGATGGAAAAGGCGGCATGCTCCGGATGTGTTTCACACCACAGAGCATGCAATCTCGCCATGTACTCTTTTCGTGCGTTCTCACTAATCTCGTGGCAATGCATAAGGCTATCTCTTAGCTGATGCGTCCACTCAAAGCGTCCGTTATCATTGCCAGGGTTGACAAATCTTCGTTACGGGCCCCACCACCTTGCCTCTGACCCCTCCGAGCGGGCCGATTGTGGGGGCCCCTTCCTCGATTGCTAGGAACCAAATTTTTCAAATAATTAAGCAATTAATTTAATTTATAAATACCGCTAGCTTTTACTGGGGAGGACACTGTTTTTTTTTCAAGGACAAAATACAAGCGGTACTGAAAAATCCTGAAGGCGATCTGAGAGCGGTGCCTGTGCGAAAGTGAAGATTCACTTTGGATTTGAATCGCTGGAAATTAAATTCATTTAGAAAAACGTTCTCAGGAAGTTTATTCCACATCAATGTAGTTCTCCAAACGAAAGAGTTCTCAAACAGTGAAGTTCAAGGTGTAATGAGTTGAACCTCAAAACGATGAGCAGCCACAGTCCGTCGAGTATTTCTGATATGTACGGCATTTGGTGGAATCAAATATGCCAAGTCCCGTGAAAGTACCTCTAGAAGAGAGACAAATCCCCAACCTTTCTTCGATTTTCCAGGCTATCAAGGTTGAATGTGATGTTCGCGTCTCCAATCAGGCGGATGGCTCTTTTCTGGATGGAATCCAGCAACTTCAGGGTATGCTTAGGGGCGGAGCTTCATACATGAGAACAATACCCCAGAGAAGGTCTAATCTGAGCTTTATAAAGCATCAACAGTTGCTGAGGTGTGTACAGTTTTCTGGTTCGGAACAGAGTTCCAATCTTTTGAGGAGCAGCTTTTGCAAATCCAGCGACATGATTGGGACAAAACATATTTATGTCCATTTTGTCAATTGCACTCGAAATAGGACATATTTTATCTGTTTCTGTAAATTTCACTTTGAGTTTGTTCATTTTTGCCAGATGGTTGTCATCTATCGAATGTTTTTGTTTTGTCCAGAAGAAGCACGGTATCTATTAACACGTGCCAAGGATTTCCTAATAGGTTTTCATTGATTACATTTCGAAAATCTGACCATCCGCTCGCTGTACGTATCACTAATCAAAATACTTCCCAAGCACGCTCATGCTGAGACTATAGAGAACAGATTGAAGCTCTGTCTTAATAAGCGTTAGGGATTTCACAGACTTAGCCGAGTACGAAATGTTATCCCTTATAAATGAAAAACAAAGAAACCAAGCCGAGAGATCTACGCACAACTGTCAGTTGACGAAGGGATTCCAAAGAAAGCCTGGATGTGCTAATGTGTATCATGGTGAGTTGTACGGTTTGAGGAATACTCCAGAGAAATTAGGTTTATGGGAGGAATAGAAACGTAAGGAGGAAAACTGCCAATCGATGATGATCTTAAATAATTGCACGGGATGAACCTGTGAAGATTTGTGGATCGTCACTGAACTGACCAACTTTAGTTGAATACTGTAATTGTAACAAAATGGTTTTGAAAGGGTATATTGAGAATGGAGGGTTTGAAAGAGGACAGTATTCTTCTTATCCACCCGTTGTTTCGAACAGAACTGCGTCACACTCAGTGCTGCCGCAACGTCAATTCAAAAAGTATCGAAATTTACAAGAAAATAGTACCCAAAATGTACTGTGCAAGCCTAGGCATGGCACATGCGCATAAGTCATTTCAGACCAAATGCCAGTATTGCCAAACGTGTAATATAATGTTATCCCTTTGAATTCGGAAAATATATGGAGTAAAAAATTTGCTGGAAACTAGGAAATGTGTTTCAAGAGAAATATCACAATCAGAACATTTGATGAAAATGTTTCTTTTTTCTTCTTTAAGTGGCTCTTTCACGATTGCAAGTGTGTTTTGTTTTAATTAGATGTCTGTCACAATAGAATGAACAAATATAGAAACGTATTCAAGTAGCTAGATTCGAGAATTCCTATAAATATTATGATTTTAAATCGTAACAAGTATATTCGATAATTTTCCTCTTCTGAATATTTGAAATTTCTGACACGGTTCTACAAAGTTCTGTGTGATATTGAATACGAAAGGCAAAAAAATATTCTGGAACTGAAAATATTTTATTTGTACCTACATCACAAATACAAATAAAAAACAATCATAAAATCTTTCAAATGAACAATAGCAAACGTTTTTGCATGAATAATATCTAACGTTTTATTGAATAATTCGTGGTTAGGTATCCATGTGAAACAATGTTCATTTCTTAGCAAACCTTTACAAAACATAAGAATTCACTTTCCCTATTTGTCAACCACTCTGAGAACTCCTTAAAAGTAGTAATATATTAATCAACAAAATACACATTTTTTATTTTAACGCACATCATCCCATTTAAAATTATACTTATAAGTTCTTTTATACTTCATTTTATGGAATGCGTCATCACCTCAATCCCCAGAATTATTTTCCAGATCTGGGTCTGAACTTTGATTTTCAAACTCTAGAATTGGAATATTTCCATTTTCTTCCTTTGAGTTTGGAGTGTTACGACCCAATGCTAAGAATAAACAAAGGAATACACATTTCAAGTTCATTTTTAGTAAATTTCATTTTTACCTGACCATAATCCTATTTATTTTGACAAAACAACAAAACCAATTTCTCAAAGGTGAGGTTCAAAGTTAAAACTGCTGCTCTACTGTACTGCTGACTGACTGACAGATGACAGAACCACAGACACGACATAGAACACAAGATTAGACAATGCAGAGTTGTGATGACAGCACGCAATTTTGACACAAGTACGGTATTTGGTGAACTGGAACTTGAAACACGGAATTGCATTGTTGCCACACATATTGTTGTTATTTTGTATAGTATCAAATAGTCTACATATTGATCCGGGTAGAACCTTCGTATCAAAATCATGGAATAGTATAGAATACGGTACAATAGTACCTTAACGGCAGCACTTGTCATACTGTCACACCTGTCCTGTCACAGGCAATAAATATGGCATAAGCTTCTGAAGCCGTTGGCCACTTACCTAGACCTGTGTGGTTGAAATGTTTGTTACGTATACGTGGGTGGCCTGTTGCTCATTCAGAAGTCAATAGGCCAGCATTACTTGCGGTAACAGAACCTAAAGGGAAAAGCACCACCCACTATTCTCACACAATGCCGAAAATTACTTTTCGACAAATTCTACTCAGTCGAATTTTGAAACAACCTCATTGCCTTCCATATCAGTGTGGCCAGGAATCCAAACCAGAGACTGTCCGCTTGACTGTCCGAGAAAATTTTTGTTGACTTGTGTGTGAGGTTGAATTCTATCAATCTCTCCGCACACAATTCAATAGCACAGATTTCCTCTTGAAATACAGTCGCATAGGAATCTAGGCAGGTTGATATTTTTGTTCTGGGTCTGGAATTGAAAACACCTGCACCAGAGCCTGAAGGTGTTTCCGATTCATCTGTGGACCAACAACTATCTGCTCTTAATAATTCCTTCTCCCAGAGGATCCAGTTCTCTCTACTTGGGAACAGTACTTTAAAAAGAAGTTCGTAGTTAACAGTTGGAGGCATAATGTCAGAGGTAATTCCCAGGATGCTGCGACTTCCAGTGTCTACCAGCAGTCTAGTGTAATCGGCAGCAGATTGATTTGTGCAATTGCCAATGTGCACAAGTCTATATGCAGTCCATTTAGCCTCTCTCTCTCCAGAAAAATATTGTGGAGAGGAGGTAGATCTAGAGATAACTCAGGATGTATAAACCTCTGAAGAAGCTGCTACTCGCACCAGCGAAAAGTCAGGAAGAAATTCCAAAGTTCGACAGCCTCCAAACCCGAAAACTTGTGTTAGTGAAAACTTTGGCCGCGAAAGTCTTAACAATTTTGTTAATTATAGATATGTTGGGGATAATTGCGGTTGTTTCAAAAAAAGACGACGACTCTAAGTTAGATCTTTCGCGACAAATGGACATTGAAGTACAGATATGCTGCAAACATAAAGTAGGCACAGGATTTATGAAATAAAGTGGCGAAAGCTGCCACAAAAGTATGTTGTTCAAATTCAAAAGGCAATTCAAACTCGTTTCAAAGACGACATGAAACACATTCAAATCTGTAGTCTTTTTCTGTTCAACATTACCTAAGAAACGTTAAAAGGATATTGAATCATTGTGTTTAGAACCTTTATGTGACACCAGAAGTCTGCATACTTCAGATAATCATGAAAAAAAAAATGATAAATCGAAAAGGGACTATTTTTAGCAGAAATCCTTTTTTGGTAAAGAAAGATTTTGGCTTTCTACTTCTCCATTTACTAACATCATACCAGCAAGACAGATTCAATCTTCAAATTCACTTGAGTTTGTTCCAAAAATATCTATCCTTTGCTAAGGAGTGGCGCGAAAAAGTCAGTTCTGTTAAAAAAATCCTTAGTCTTGGTTCTCACGCTATCTGAACTCTTTGACAAAATTCTATGATTTGATTTTTCTCAAGTTTTTTTACATTTTGGACTAGCGTGATGTAAATTTTTGAGAACAATCTGACAACCCAGCTTGAACGCTACACTTTCCTTCCTTAGCGCACGTTGATATCGATTTACTTCATGAAAGTTGCCAAATTAGAACTTTTATCTTGGCCACAGAGAGGCACTGCAAGATAATTGAGATGCTTCTCCATTTTCAGCGACGAATGAGTTGTTGGAAACTTCAATATAAAGAAGTGACCTAGCAACAATTATTTAAATTTGTTCAATTTGATTTTTTTATGGTACTTTAGTTTCGGATGAGTTCGAACGTGTCCAGTGAATTCGAACAATTTTCCCCCTCTGGAGTGAAATATTCAAGTATTACCCACCAGTTTTTTGTAAACCAAGAGGAAACAGTCGAATGGATACTTTCGTGAAGTTCAAATGTTTATTTAATGGTTGATATGTGAATTCCGACGCCTCATTTATACATTTCTTGATACGCCGCAAATAAACTGTTGTAATTTTGATTTGTGATCTTGTACCAACTTCAAAATTTATATATTTGATCATTCATATGTTGTCGAGAACATATGAATGATCATATCTCGAAAGTGAATTTTTCAGAAATTATTAAACATAATGTTTCTCTTACAGTGGGGTACATTCGAACATGGTACGAAAATACAAAAAACGCTTTGGCAGCGTGCAGTATGGAAACTATTCTTCGGTTTCTTTGGAAAGGGCAACGTCTGCCGTAAAAGACGAAACAATGACATATAGAATGGCTGCAGAAGTGTATAATATACCTATACTGTGCAATAAAATCAAGGGAATCCACCCAGCAGCTCCCGGAAGACAATCAGCTCTGACTGAGGAAGAACTGAGCCTGTTACGGGGAATACAGAAGGCGGCAGAAAGGGGGTTTCCTCTCACCAGAGCAGATATCCAAGTTTTAGTCGAACAATTCCTGGAAAGTAAGGAGAGAAGACTGAAAACTTTCAAGGATAATGTGCCTGGTCTCGATTGGTTTTACAATTTTTTTAAGAGACATCGTTATTTGACTGAACGTCTGTCAAAATATAAAGCGTTGCCGGGCCGAACTGAGCGCAGTCCTCATCAATGACTATTTTGACAACCTATCACGAAGCATCGAAAATGTCCCTCCATCAAACATTGTGAATTATGAGATCAATCTTAGTGACGATCCATGTAGAGCAAAAGTGGTTTGTAAGAAAGGAACTCAAGTAAATCAAGTACCGTAAAACGGGGTTATCTACTTTGAAGCACGTGGCTACTTTGAACAAAATATAATATATTTTTTTTCTATTGATTCATAGTGAAATAACCATTAGGTTTAGCGGAATCTAGTTTTCACCACTCAATTCGTCACACATTTAGGAATGGTATAGCAACCCTGGTATTTAAATACTTCTTGTGAAGTTGGCAATCCTGTCATGTCATTTCTTGCCTATAAAACTGACGTACGATGAGATCTGCAAACTTTTGTTGCTGCAGTCTTAAGTATTTACACTACATGTTCACTAAATATATTTGCTACGACAATACATTATCATAACAAAGCTATATTGAAGAAATTTGAGGTATTTCAACACACATTTTTTCATTAATTTTTTATCAGAACAATATGTGTTCGGGGTTACTTTGAACGCGTTCAATATAGATGAAGTACCCTCAGAATTTGTTGGAGATATAAAACTAGATGAATGGATTTGGCGAGCAGAATAATATTGAGTTCATCTTTTTACCACCCAATGCAACACATTTACTCCAACCTTTAGATGTTGTCTTTTTAGCTCCGTTCAAAAAATTTTGACGGAGTGGAAACAAAAAATAAAGGGGTGCTGCCCAAATCAGAGTTTCCAAAGTTGCTGAAGTGACTTCTTGATGAGGCTGGAGTTAATGCTACAAATAATGAAATACAGTATTGATGTTGCATCAGACAAAGGTATAACGGCACGTGACATGAATCGTCCAGTTGAAAAAAATAAATCCGAAAATTTTTCTTCTGAAGATGAGATAGATCAGCCGCAAGATTCCGACTTATGCGGGTTGTCGTCCGTGAAGAGGCGTCAGCTGGTTAACGAAAAACAGATTTTTCAAATGTCCCACACAAATACCCATCACAATTTATTCTTTGAATGAAAAGTTATGAATCTGCGGAAACAACTAAAAACGTAAATCTGTAATTCACGAATTATTTAAAACACATTTTTTTGGAATACAGAAATTTAAATGAATGTCATGTACGAAAATAATCTGTTTATTAAATTTTACAGCCATCTCTCGGTCAGTAGCTAAAATAGCCTATACATTTTTCAAATTCCTATTCAGAAATACCACGAAACGAGCTGCATGAGTCGTGAAAAGTGTAACTAATGTTATATGGAACACTACTTATATTCAAATTTCCCTTATTACTTTTATCTATTGTAATGTGTAGCTCTTCATAATGTTAATAATATTGTTCAGTGATCCACTGTCATAACTATGTTATCATAAAATTTGTTCATGCTCAGCTCTTCATAAGATCCTAAAGCACCAGTAATGAAAAAGTAGGTGTACTTACTTAAAATCAATAAATCATTAATCAAATGTGTGTGTCAGTTCCGAAGACTTCAACAATGATGGGACAGTTCAAACATTGAATGCAAAATCACATTTTAAACGAAAAATCGAAGGAATTTTTTGGCAATTTTTCAATAAATGGAATACCTACTATTTCTAACTCTAAAATATCAAGTGACTGAAGAAAAACACACAATAACGACTGGTGACAGTCAAAAATTCAATGATGATAAGACAAAAAATTGATACACGGAAACTTCCAAATTATTCAATTCATGAGAGTGAAAATGATTCAATCGCCCACGAACATGATTCAATAAAAAATAGGCCTTTATTGAAAGAGTTTTTTTTAATGTTGTATTGGTTAACTGTGTTAAAACTTTTTTTGCCGTTTCTCTTTCGGTAGTTGGAACACTACGTAACCATCAGGATATGAAACTATGTATAAGATTGGATGATCACAGATAAATGGCAGAGGTTAAACCTAAAGCGAAATTGATTAAATTTCAATAACAAATATTAATGCAATTTCTGTGACTGTGAGAATTTCCAAATGGATAAATTGAAACAAGCCCCGAAAATTCCTGAGTTGTATTCTGTATTCAAATTATTTAGTCGAGCTAAAGAGACAAAAATAAAATCATGCTTCAAGCACCATTCAGTAAGAAGACGCCAACTTGGTTGGTGAAACACGCGTCGAGAAGAGTCGCACAGTTCTGTAACTGTTTTGGATTGACTCGTATTCCACGCCAGAGATTTCAGTTTTACCGTTTTTTTTTTCACAAGTCACGCCACTTTTAATGAATGAAGGTCGTTGCACCATTTACAAACAGTTTCATGACGTGTAGATCAACTCAAAGCAAGGACTATTTTACGCCAGATGTTAAAGTTTCACATTTTTGGTGTAAATCAAACTTGGTTTCACTTACACTGAAGTGATCAGGCATTCTTTTCATGTTTAAGAAAATTATCAACAGTAGCGTAATATAATTATGATAATATGGTAGTATAATAAAGGTAATATATATATATATATATATATATATATATATATATATATATATATATATGTCAAAAATAATAATTGATACTGTATACATACGATTCGCTTGCTGTCTACAGATGCTAGTGCCGATTTGTAAATACCGAACGCACTGTCTGTCAACGTCGACGCCATCATTTTGACTTTTGACACGACACATGCGCTATGGTTGTCCTATGAAAAGAAAAGTGCACTATAAGTGGGATTTGTCACTAGATTGCAAGTACAAAATCATATAAAAAATTTATACCGATTCGTGTTTTAGTTAGTTTTCCAGTGTTAAGTTGAACAATGTCCAAACAGGAGCAAATACTGCAAATAGAGCCCCAAAATGAACTCAGATTCAAAGGTGAGGGTCAGTTAGTAGTATCGACGTATTTGTACTTACCAATAATAAATAGAACATCTTCAATTTCAAGCAGAAGAGTGTTAGAAGAGTAATCGGGCTAATGGGTATTTTTATTGAAATATTTTTTCGAGGGTACGAAGGGTATGTTAATTTTTCTTTACTCTCATGTCCAAGGCGATTTACCTCCATGAAATGGTAGGTCACAAAAACTAATAAATTTTATTTCATGACTCATGCTGCTTGTATGTAACAGAGCCAATGAATAGTGATAATATTAGCAATTTTGCAAGTAATAAAATGTATAGCTTTGTTGAACTACCTTGAATATATTTTACCTTCCTACCTGTCAAAGATCAAATTCCACTGGGTACAGGTTAACAAGTTTTCCTTGTTTTGATTGCTGGTAGAGTTGATTGGATGGTGTAATTATCAGTGAGATATTAGCTTACTCTTTGGTTTTCCAAGTTTCAGGATACTGTTATTTTCTTTTCCAGTGATCTCTGGAAGGACTGTTTGAACATAGAAATTAATAGAATTTCATGCTGATACCACCTGGTAGGGTCTCATGCTTCACTGGGCTTGAGGAACAATTTTTGTACCAGTCTCATTGGTAATATTGAATCTACTGGTATTCATTGTTAATTGATTAACATGAAGAAAATTAACAGAAATTTTATTATTCCAAGTTTCACAAATAGCACTGGGAATTAATTTCACAATCATTTCTTCCCCTATTAAAGGATTGTGGAGTTCTAGAGAACAATTCATATAGATGCAATTTTATACCAATACTCTTTCAGAAAGCAAAACAATCTGGAGACTGTACATACATAAAAGAAAATCATTTTGAAATGTCTGTTGGATATAATTCAATGTCCAGTGTGGTATTAGCTGGGGAAGTAGTTGTTTTCCGGCAGACTTACCAGAACCTGCATTGTTGGTACATTTGGGGAGACAAATGTTTCGAAATTCTATTTCAATATATTCATTTTCTAATACAACAATCTTTCATTTGATAAACTTTGTAGAGAATTCCAATTATATATGTTGCGTCCTTCAATTATTCAATTTCTTTACTACTGACTATCATGGCACTTGATACTTACGCTAAATGATACCATTTACTGTAAGATTTTCACAATAATGGTTCCCAAAAGAGTCATCGTTTTAACTTGAAGCTATTGTATAGCAAAACAGTTGTTGCAGTTTTCGTAAAACCCATTTTTTGAAAGTCTCACAGCAAATTGTATCATTTATTGTTAATATGTATTTTCATCAGGGATCAGTCGTTTTATCTAACATTCATTATTTACACTGCACATCTTTTTTAAAAACATTCGACCAAGTCAATTGCAAACTGCATGTCAACAAACTCAATCATATTTTTTTGCTTTTATTGTTAAATGGAATTGATAATGCTAGTGAACATTTTCCAATGAATCAAGTCCACTTAAAAACTGAAAGCATTGCCATTAAAGCACCACAAAACAAATTTCGCTATTTGATTCCACTTTCCATTTGATTTCCATCGAAACACCATTTCCATGGTGTAAAATTTGATAAATGGTTGTCATTCTCATCCCATATTAATAAAATAACCTTGAAATTACTTGAACTTCTTAGATATGTAGGTAGGACCGCTAAACACTAATCGGCAAGCACAATGAATATTCTGTATTGTTCATTAATTAGATCACATTTATTGCTTGGTGTTCCTCTCATTTAGTGTACAAAACGTCACCGGAAAAGATTCAAAATTAATTTTTGCATAGTGCTACACTACATCTAACCACATTGAAAAACAGGCGGATTCGAGCTGACCTAATATTTCTATTCAAATTATTGTCAGGCCAAATTAATTGCCGAGAACTTCTTTCTTTGGTTGGCCTGAGAGTCAAGCAAAGAGTAACAAGGGATGATAGAGCATTCCAATTGATTCCAATTATGGATTTAATAGTCCAATGTTTAGAATGTTAAGGGAAACTAATGTATCAGAACTTGATTTTTTTACATACTCGTAGGAAGTCTCCAGTCAATTATGTATTTAGTCTATAGATTTATGCCTTGTATATTTGTTAGTTTTCAGTGCTGGTATTGGTTTTGATTGTTTTATTCACCATTCAGTTTTCAAGTTGTTTTTCAGTTTATATATTTCAATATTCATACCAATTTTTTATACATGTATATTTTTAGAACATTGTAATTTAGGGTTTTCCCAATCATACCGAATAAAAATCTACACTACATAAATTTGGTGTTCTAGATGAGTTACTTTGGATAATTTTTGAATGAACTGAGGATAATTGATGAACATTCATATCAAAACTAAAAATATTGTTTTCCGCTCTGTCTCATTTTATTTAGTAGTTGTTTCTTGGGAGATTCTGTTTATTTAATGGAATCGGATTCTGTTCTCTTAGACCTTTTCCTCATTTACAAAAATATCTTCCTATTTGAGGCTTCGTACCATTCTTATAGCACCCGTTCCTCCGCGTTAAAATTGCCAATTCCTTTAACAAATTTGGTTAAGAATTCTATTTATTACAATGGGTCAAGTTATTTAATCACTTGCCCTCAGATATAAGACAGGTAAATTTGACCAACAAAATATTCAGAATAAGAGTAAAAACACTTTTGGCTGATAGACCCTATTATAATTTGCAAGAGTTCTACTCGTATAATGATAAGTTTACGTGACAAAATGTGCATATTTGAATTTAGGTTATATAAAATTCTTGTTTGGATATAAATGTTTGATTGTCTGGTGCAATGGGTGTGTTTATTTGTGTAATATTATATATAAGTGTATATGTTTATTATATAAGTGTATATGTTTATTATATAAGTGTATATGTTTATTATATAAGTGTTGATAATATTTTTAAACAAGTCTGTACACAACCATGCTGATACAAAATTTCGGCGTTGAACAGATCACTGCCGCAACAGTGTTCTGTGACTTATCCAAGGGATTTGACTGTGTAAGTCACGAAATTCTGCTGTGCAAACTCGAATACTATGGTTTTAGAGGAATCAGCCAGCAGTGGTTCCAATCATACCTAGAAAATCGCTTACAAATGGTGAAAACTAATCATCTCTCTTGAACGGAGGCAACTCAATGCGGTGTGCCACAGGGTTCAGTGCTTGGTCCCACACTGTTCCTAGTGTATATAAATGTTCTCACAAAACTTAATATATCTGGGAAGTATATGTTGTTTGCCGAAGATACCACCATATTTTGGCATGATAATGATGAGCATTTATAACGTCACAAGATATAAGAAGACTTTGAAAAAGTTAAAACCTGGTGTGACGATAACTTGCTTACTAATGCTACTAAGTCTAATCTATCAACATGCCGCTGTGAGCTTTTTGCCCTGAACTTAGGCACAAAAAACATTGAAGATGTTTCCTCCACCAGATTTCTTGGATTTCACATTGATGATAAATTAAAATTTAACGATAATGTCACGAAACTGTAAAAAATTGTCATCTGAATGCCACGTCATTCACATGAATTGGGTTTTACAGCTGCTAAAACAGTTTATTTTGCTCTCATTGAAGCCCACCTAGTCTATGGCATAACCTTCTGGGGGGTGTGCAACAAACAACTCTTACATAATAATAATAATGATGTTTATTCACATAGGAAAGAAGAATACAGAAAAATGTAATGAGAAGATAAAGGTGAATAAATGAGTACTTGATAAGTGATTTTCACTCTTGTTTAGGGAAAATACAATGCAATAAAACTTACTGTGTAACATATGGTGCAAGTTGTACAAAAAAAGAGCTATGAGGGCTCTCTGTAAAGTAAAAATGCGTGATTCTTGCAGGGACCTTTTCAAAAATAATATAATTCCCACAGTTACTTCAATGTTTATTTTAGAAACCACTTGCTTAATACACAAGAATCGTAACTAATATATTACAGTCTCCTCATTCCATAATACGTGATCATCACAAAAAGTCAGATTACCTCTACCTCTACGAAAAAACAATCTTGTTATGGAATTTCCCATTTATAATTGCTTACCACTAAGCTAAAGGGAAATTGAATCATTAGGGTTGTTTAAAAAACATGTTAAAGAACTGATATTCACTCATCCATTCTACAATATGGAGGAATTTTTTATTAGTGATCCTTTTTGTTGCCATTTAAATAAGCATGTCTCCTTATTATGATTGATTTTAATATGTTTGTGTGGCTGTATCTACTTACATATTTTACTAGCTAGCACTTGACTTGTACATTTTACTTATACACATTTTATTATTATTTTGTCTGTATTTTTATTGTTTTCAACATTTCAACTTGTTTCACCTATACAATGACTTTGTCGATTAGAACTGTTTCCTCTGATATTAAAGCATATTTGATCAATTGATTGATTGTGTCAAAGTATGAGGTGTTCTATTGTTTTAAGGGACAACTCACAAATTACTTCAGAAATGCCCTTCATAAATACTTGGAAGAAAATGTATTTTACTCTTCAGATGATTTTTTATCTAAATATACATTCATCATTATATCATCATTAATATACTGCTTTGTTATTTTTGATTGTTTTTTTTTTATTTACAAACAGATGGATAGTTCTTTCCGATACATACTTATTTCCTGTTTGTAAATAATAATAATATTCATTGGTGAATACTGAAGGGCCATCGACCAAAGTCCTTCAGTCAGTGTACAGTTTTTAATCATTAGCAGTCATTTTTACAAGTGCTTATATAATAGACTTGAGGTGCATTATATTTCTGAAAAAAAGGTATTATAAATTATAATTTATAACACATAATGCCTGTAGGGTCTCCAAGTTGCTTTCATTTTTGGCAAAGCGGTTTCATAGGTCTGGCAGTCTCTCCTTTATAGGTTTCACTTTTGTAGTTCTATAAAGCAGTGTGTTTGAGGGATTGTGTAGTATGTTCTGAGGGTCACGCCTTTTTGGTAATACTCCTTAGTGTAGATGTTTCAGCTGTTTGGAGATTATTTAATACAGAATTACGACAACTTGAATAAATTACATGTGTATATTAGAGAAGTGGACGACAGATCATTTTAAATATTTTAGTTGCAGTTTTAGTTTTGATTTCTCTTTTTTTAAATGTCAGACTCCAAAAGTGTTTTCCTCTAGTAATGCATGCAACAAATTTTTGTATGGCTGTTCAAGTTGATTTTGTGGTCAATGTTAACAATACAATACAATATTGAAGGGGTTATATTTTTAGGAGTGATTAATTTTTTTGGGAAAGAAAGTTTTTGGCTTTCTACTACTCCATCTGATACAAAAAAAAGGGATGATTCTCTCATCCCCTTCCTTAAAATGATCACTTCACAATGATATAGGAGTCGTCAGTGGTAAAAAACATGAAGTTTATATAAACATTAGTACAACAGTATTACAAAATTCATAAATTTAACACACGAAAGTTCTTGTTCAAAATGTGGTTATTCAAAATATTAATTAATTTTGTGAAAACAACCATCTACGAGATATTCTCCGATTCTCCGTTCGAATACTAAAATTGATGCTACACTTTTTAGGTTGGAAGGTAGACAATTGAAAAATTTGGAACCTGCCAGAGATGGTGTCTTTTCGAATAATTTTGTACGATGTTGTAGTTTGATTGAATTCCCGTTCCTTGTTGCGTAATTATGACTTTGGGTGTTAGTTTCTAATTCGAGTTCGCGTTTTTTCACAAAGAGCAGACAGTTATAAATATAGAGAGAAGGTACTGTTAATATCTTCCTTTGCTTGAAAAAATGTCTACATGAATCAGTATGCCGTAGATGGTGAAGCATACGAATTATTCGTTTCTGAGCAACAAAGACCCTGTTGATATTTGTTGCGTCTCCCTATAAGATAACATTATAAGATAGAACAGAATTCACAAGAGCATAGTAAACATCTAACGGTTGTTCTTCACTCAGTATTTTTTTTAAGTTACATTAAGGCATAGGAACTGCTATTAAGTCTTTTTACTCACGTAGTCGACTTGAAATTGCCAATTCAATGAGTGGTCGATGTGAACTCCTGAAAACTTTGTGAATTCTGAAGGGTATATATTTGTGTTATTTATAATAATAAACGTGTTTGGGATGTTCCTCAGATTTTCTTGGAGAAAACTGTAACAGTACTGTTTTTTCTGCATTGACCATAAGTCTATTTCTTTGACACCACTTTGAGAAATTGTGACTTATTACATTCAGTTTTTCTTGAAGTTCCAAAGGACTGTCAGCTTCTGCGGAAATTGAAGTATCATCGGCAAAAAGAACTATCGAAGTAGTTCCGATATGTTGTCGTAAATCATTTATGTATAGTAATAACACTAATGGTCCCAAGACTGAGCCTTGTGGAACTCCAACTTCCAAGTCATAAGTATTCGAGTTTACATTATCCCATTCTACGTACATCCTTCGAAATTTCGTGTAAGACATAATCCAAGATAGAAATTTACCTCGAATTCCAATTGCACTAAGTTTTTTGGCCAGTATATTGAAGTTTATAGAATCAAAAGCCTTTGATAAATCGAAGAAGAGTGCGGCCATAAACTTTCCTTTGTCAATTCCTCTATAGATATTTTCCAAGAAAGCTGTAGTCGCACTTTCCGTTGATCTACTGGGACAAAATCCATTTTCACATTTGTTAATTACATTGTTTCGTTAAGAAAGGAAGTAGTTGTTCATAGATACATAAACTCTCAAGTATTTTACTGATTGCCTACTTCTTACTATTTCATTATTGATGTTTATTTATTGAACGAGATCGTTGTCCTGTCGACGAGATTTTCTGTTTGTATTTTCGTAGCTTTTAATAAACTTTGATATACAATTATTCCATTTATGACCTGATGATAGTTTTTTTAATATACATATATTTATTTCATTTGTAATGCTGTAGCTTGTAGGTTCTGTTGTTACTAGTTCAGTAAGTTTATATGATGCGTGTCTTCTATACATTTGTAATGACTTCGGTGGAAAATAAAGTTGATTTGGTTCAATTTCAAATTCCATTTCGTAGCTTTGAAATATTATTTGAAATATTTTTCAATTTCATTTAATGTCACGATTTCATGAAACAAGAATTTGGTTGAAATGTGACAATATTGAACTATGAAAAAAATGTTTTCACAGTTTTAGTGTGTAAAAAAAGAATTTTTGTCAGATTCATTTTATGCCAGATAATCTATCTCTGTATCATGAAAATTTTGGGACCCTGAATACTTTGTTTCTTGGAAATTCCTTTTTTTTAAATGTGTATAATTATTATACACTCCCTTTTTTGTTCTCAGGTCCTTTCAACGTTCCTGTCACTTCCTACATGAAACTGACCAACCCCTCCGATAAGAAGGTATTGTTCAAGATAAAAAACTACAGCTCCGAAAAAGTATTGCGTTCGTCCCAACTCGGGAGTTCTAGACGCCAATAGTAATACTGAGATAGCAAGTGAGTATTGACCTACAAATTTATTTTTTGATGTAAACTTGTAGAATGATATCCGGGTTTGTAAAATACTTTGCTGTAAAAATAATTAATGACAAGTAAAATAAAACGTATTCATTTCAGTCTGTAAAATAAATATTCACCTCTCATGCTGAATTGTTAGTATCTTCTACTGATTCATGATTATTCAAATGAAATTCTCTATAGTCTATAATAACGAATTTTCATCTTATGATTTATTTTAATTCTCACATCTTTATATCAACAATATATTGTCTTGAAGCTTTATGATTTTTCATATCACTGATAACAATGCAATTTTGAGATCTGTGCTGAGCTCGAATGATGAGGAAAGAATCCTTTTTGAAGGTTTAGTTGAGTTCTGTGTTGTTCTTGATGGAAAGTTACACCAGGAACAACACTGGTTGAAGTGCCTGAAAGTAAAGGTGACACTTCATTGGCTCTTCTTCTCTTTCTTTTTTTTGATGGCCTCAGCAACTAGAACTATCCGGCCAGTTGAGTTCATCTGATCACTTCAGATATTTCATGATGTGTTTCTTCCAGTATGTCTTCAACCATTCCTGTTCGACCCGGCCGAGAAGAACAAACACAAATTCATGGTGCAGACGGTGTTTGCACCCGAAGGCGAAATCAACCTTGAACAGCTGTGGAAGGAGATAACGCCGGAGCAGCTGATGGACTCGAAGCTGAAGTGCGTGTTTGAGATGCCTCCGGAGCATACTGAAATTTCTGGTTCCGATGACACTGCAAAATTCAGCCCCAAAACGGCAGCCCCAGTCTTACCGACTAACTCTGCAGACTCGGAATTACAGAAGGCTGCCCAAGAGGTGAGATGATGATATTACATTTCAGTTTTGTTTAACCATTTGGTTTATTTTCCGGATTTACTACTCTCATTGAATTTTATTTAATCATCCTCAGGGTTATAAAAACTCTGTTACGTATATTACTTCAACAACATAAATGAAAGATACTTGAATTCCATAGTAAGTCTGACCACATTTCTGAAGCGATAGGCGTAACAGTTTTATTTATTTATTTATTAATTTATTCACGGGTAACTCCTATTTAATATAAGTTATACAAATATCAGATTGTTAGCACAAATCTTTTCTAATTTAATTATAAATAATAACAATTTAAACAGTTATAGTAGAGAATTGAAATAAAGCGAGAATAAAAGTAAATGACAGATACTAGCAATTTAAGAATAAGTATATCTTAACTTATTTCTAAGAATATCCTCGGAAATATGAAAGAGATCGAATTTTGTATTATTCGCGTTTGTGACTATTCTTGATAAAGGAGAATGCATTCCATAGTTACACCTATGGTAATCTATTGCAAAGATTAGATTATTTCCGATTTCCGTATCCGTTCCATTGCGAGTTCTAATGAACATTGGACATCAGAAATTTTATATGTCACGTTTTCACGAGCTACATAACCCTTAATTTGATCCCACATTAATTCTCGAATTTTGTATTATTCGCGTTTGTGACTATTCTTGATAAAGGAGAATGCATTCCATAGTTACACCTATGGTAATCTATTGCAAAGATTAGATTATTTCGTGTTTTTCTAGAGGAAACATGAAGATTTACTTGGGCAAGAAGAGTTGAGCAATTAATTCTAAAATTAAGCAATTTATGAAGGAATATAATATCTATATGATCTCTGCGTAAACTAAGTTTCGGTAAATCAGTTACAGACCAAATTTCTGAAAAAGAGTGATCACTGAGAGGTAAAGACAACTTAAAGGCAATATATTTTATAAATTTGTTTTGTACTTTTTCTATAGTGTACTTATGCATTTCATAAGTTGGTGACCAAACACAGCTGCAATATTCTGTAATCGATCTAACCAAAGCAAAATACAATAACTTGATAGAATTAATGTTGTGAAGTCTTTTGTAGTCCTGCATACAAAGCCTAACATTTTCATTGCTTTGCTAGGGATCTGTTCATACTGCAAGTATGAACAGATCTCTAGCTCTAGATTTATAAATCGGAGAACCTATATTCAATCCATTTAAATTCAAGTATACATATCCTTGAAACTAGTTATTCAGAATAATGTAGTAGGTGGCGCTACTTGGTGGCAATGGTAAAACTGATTACATTTTCTTATTATGCCTAATACAGTACTTCACAGAAACAGAAAAATGTTTACAAAATAATCATTATGTTCCTTTTATATAGAAAGATAACTACAAAGCAAAGAAATAATTACCAATGTTATGTTTATGAAGATTCAGAATCCATTGACTCGTACGAAGAGGAATCTCCACTCACACTTAAATCTATTATTATTTGGTCGAAAACAGTGTCTACCATCCCGTCCAATCTCCACATTTTCTCTTCTTCCTTGATAACATGGGCTACAACATTAGCCCAATCTTCTTTCCGTATCCGTTCCATTGCGAGTTCTAATGAACATTGGACATCAGAAATTTTATATGTCACGTTTTCACGAGCTACATAACCCTTAATTTGATCCCACATTAATTCTATAGGGTTCAACTCGCAATGGTAAGGAGGAAGTCTCAAAATGGTGATGCCTTCAGCACGAGCTATTGTATCCACCACATGCTGGCTATATCTGTCACGATGCTGTTTAATGACACTCATAAGCTCGGCCTTAACCATGTCCTCGGAAAATAGAATTCCTTTTTGTCCTAACCAACTCTGCATGTCTGCTTTTCTGGTGGTCATAGTTGACAGCTGTTCTACTAATCGGCTGTAATAAGAAGTGTTATCCATTACTATTACCGAATTTGGCTCGACTCGTGAAAGAAGGGATTCAAACCATCCTTCAAAGCGTTGGGCGTCCATGTCTTCGTGATAATTCCCCGTTTTTTTTATGAAAAAATTAGTGCACTATCGTCTAAAAAGCCACTCTCGTTACCTATATGGGCGACAATTAGTCGTTGCCTGTTGGTCGGCGTAACCCTGTTGATAAACCGTCCACAAATGCTTGACGATAACTAGTTACAGTAGTATCTTGCCAGATCTTAGATACTGTATGACCAGCATTCACCCACGTTCCGTTCAGATAATAAATCTTTTCGTGAGCAGAACGCATTTCTCTAATAGAGCGAAGACATCTCCGTCGCCATGAGACTATATATTCTCTTTCTATTAAGACAGATTTACGGGATCGTTTGGCATATATAAATTTTAAATCTTCTTTTTTATTTTCCTTAACTTCTCTTTGCTCATTTTTGGAATGAGATCATTATCCATTATCTTCGTCCTAATGGATTCGAGGGTTGGCGTTTTATTCTCAAAAATGAAAGAATGAATGGTATAGCGTACAAAAGTTTTCTGCTACTCGTCCAATTCAATTTTTTTTCTACCACGACAATGTACTTTTAGAACTTGCACAATCCCAGTCACCTTTTTTTCACGTACAATGCGTTCAATTGTCGACACAGGTATTCCCGTTAAAAATGAACACTGGGATACAGCTTCCACTGTACGGAGTGTATTTTTTAAATTTTCGTACACTCTACAGACAATCTGTTTTTCTTCTAACGACATAAACTTCCGCTTTCTTTGTACATTACTTGGATCTGCTACGGCATCCATCTTAATACTATAAAAATAATAAAATTCAATCACATTATTCAGCTATTTGTCAGTTGTTTACTTACCTCAAAAACTATTTTAAAGTTGATGAATTTTGAAAAACACTTCATTGTGAGATTATCACTAGAACAGATTAACAAATCCGCAACACGTGTTTCGCTGCACAGTAGCTTTTTCAAGTGTGTTCACTAACAAACAGAATTCTACATACATTGTGATTTATATATACTTTTTGAAATATTACTATCTATCTACCTAATGACTAGGTCAACTAATTATTTATTTATTTATTTATTTATTTATTTATTTATTTATTTATTTTCAAACAGGTAAAACCTCATTACATGAAAATAATTATTCTTATAAAAATGTCAATACAGTCTAAATCATCTAATATTTCTAATATTTATACGTGAATACAGTTACATTGTATCTACGAGTAGTTACTACATAAAGCCGAATGGAAGGAAGAAACATAGTTATTCTAAACTTGAAAAGTATTTTTTTACACCACTATAAACTTGTTTGGGAGGGAGAACAAAGTTGATATCTGACATTAACAGGAAGTTGTTTGTTATTTTGATCATTGTAATGATAGGTGAACAGTTATTTGTTGATACATATGGTACATCAAAGAATTGAATGAGTCTTGTTGTTCTTTGGGAATTCTCTCTTTCAGTAAAGATTTGAGATTGGGACAGTTATAATTTTTTTATATATTTTATAACACATTAACACTATAGTTTCCTGTCTTCTATTTTCTAGACTGGGTATTTTAAATTCATTTCGTAGTGCTACTGTTCTAATTGTATTATAATCCGGGTATACTTTATATTTCTTGTAATATAAAAATCTCAGAAATCTGTTTTGAATTTTTTCCAATCTATTTTTATGAACAATATAGGAAGGATGCCATACTACAGCCCCATATTCAAGTTTAGGTCTGACCAAACTATTATAAAGTGTAGTAATCACTTTAATATCATTGAAATGTGCACTTTGTCTCATTACAAATCCCATAATTCTTAGAGCCTGAGATGCTATGTAATCCAAATGAGGTTTGAACGAGAGTGTGGAGTTATAGTATATACCTAAATCTTTGACAGTCTCTACCCTGGATAATTCAATACCATTCATTAAGTAATTGTATAGTGTTTTATTCAGTTTTCGGGTACAAGACAGGACAGAACATTTGGATATATTGAACGGAAGATCATTTTTCACACTCCATCGATAAACACTATTGATGTCCTCTTGTAGTTTGACACAATCTTGTAAGTTTTCGATCTGTCTATAAAATTTAAGATCATCTGCGAATAAGAGACACTCAGAGTACTTTATATTTTGAGTTAGATCATTAATGAATACAAGAAAAAGTAATGGACCCAAGTTTGATCCTTGAGGAACTCCAGAGTTTGCGCGAAATTTCCCTGTACAATTACCTTCATATTTGACTCTGAAGTGTCGATTATTCAAATACGATGCCAGCAATTTGAGTACTTGGGTATCAGCGCCATTTTTATGTAACTTTTCCAGTATCACATCATGATTAACTTTATCGAATGCTTTTTGAAAATCTGTATAAATAACATCAACCTGTTTATTGTTATCTAGATGGTTGAGGACATGATGAGTAAATGTTAGTAGATTTTTTGATGTGGATAGGTGTCACTAATGCTTCCTTCCATAAGTCTGGAAACGTATTCGATTTTATTGATGAATTATAGATATAAAGAAGAGGTTGCTTTAGCCATACTCCACATCCTTTAATAATATATGGTGGTATTTTATCACTTCCTGCAGATTTTTTTGGCTTAAGTTTCTTTAAAGCTTCAAAGTAATCGCTGTCGGTTACTTCATCGATTGTGAGACGGGTTTCAACATCACCTGCAAAGTTGATGCTGTAAGTCGCCTGGTCATTACTGTAGACAGATTGAAAATATTTGCCAAAAGAATCTGCAGAGTCACTTTCTTTCACTCGGGAGCCCTGTAGCTTGAGTATGAGGGAAGAATTATTAGTTTTTTTGTTGCTTTTCGTATATGACCAGAAGTGTTTTGAATCGTTATTAATGGCATTTTCTATATTTTTCATGTATTCTTTATAGCACGTATCAATTAGTTTTTTCAATGTTCGTCTCTCCTCAACATATAGCTGCATATAATAGTTCGATAGATTTTTCAACTTTCTTAGTTCATTTTTCCGTTTCAAACATTTTTTTACTTCATAGGTAAACCAAACAGGAAACTTTCTTTTTTTATTTTTTACTCGAGGTACTAATTCATTGAGAACGTCATATATTTTACTATAGAAAAAATTTACCGCGTCATTAACATTTTCTATTTCAAACAATGCGGTCCAGTCAATATCTCTGATTTTATACGAAAGCTGTAAGAAATCACACCTTTGAAAATTATATACAGTTTCTGTTCCAAAGAAGGTATTCTCCCTATTACTCTTACTATTTTCTAGTTCAATATCAATTAATAATGCAGGGTGGTTTGTATCCTCTTCAATCAATGGAAAGTCAGATCTAGATACTTTTAGAAACTCGCAATTTTCCATACTCACAATAAAGTGCGAATGTGATGAAAATCTGTGATAATGTATTTTGAAAAACAAGTATCGACCAACTCTGTCTCATATTTTAAAGTTAATAAATATAACTGTCTATTTAATAAATATAATAAAATATATTTAATAAATACAAAACAAAGTCACCTTCACAAGAAACAGAACACACTACGCCTATGCAGATAAGGACGCTTAATAATAAAGAAACCGAATGACTAGTTATGACATTTTAAGGACGCAAATATAATAGACCTGCAAAGTGTTGATCAGTTTACCGATGTTTCAAAGTATATAACAAACTGGTTCACCTATTCGCTCGTACATCCTATCGATATGCAGAAGCTATCTTGTTATGGGGGGCAAATTTTATGGAATCATCTTACTTTTCAATTATTTACAATAATAATAATAATAATAATAATAATAATAATAATGGCAATACATAGAAAATAAAAATGACCCCGGTAAGAATTTAGTTCTAACATTTAACATTGTTGCCGTTAGCTCTCAGTTCAATTTGTATATGAGTTACCTTCAATTGAAAATTGTTATACTATAGTGACATTTCGGAAAAAAGCAGCTCTGTCAATTGCTGAAGCTTTTTATGGGAAAAAAGTTGATTATTTAGCTTTAGACTGTGAATGAATATTTCTGATTGTATAGTTTTTATTGTGCAAAAAGAAGGCTGATAAGTTTGCAATTTTCAGAATTACATGTTAAAATACATGAGTACACAATTTTTTTTTTCAAAATCGGAGGAAGCTATCTACCAAAAAGTTTACCCAATTTTCAATAATTTTTCTGGATTTTAACAATAAGTAATATGGAACTGGAACCTTTGGCTTGAAATAAATCTATTGAAAACACTTTCTCAACACCAGAATAAAAATTGCTGTCTCGACGCGCGTTTCGCTAACAAATTAAATGACTAGTCATCTCCTGAGGACGCTTTGTTAGTGAAATGCGCGTCGAGAGACCGTAATTTTTGTTCTGGTGTTAGGAAAGTGTTTCCAATAGAATCATGAATATCTTGTGACCTATCACCAATTTTTCTATTCAGGTTCAACAACTGAGGGAAGAAGAGAGCCAGCTAAGGCAAGAGAACCTGCTGCTCAAAGAAGAGATCCTCCAGCTGAAACAGCAAGTGGGCGTAGCTCGGGCGGCCCCGACCAACAGATACGCCCCCCCTGTTCAGGATCAGAACGTTCCGATGGTGTACTTAGCCATGGCGGTCATCTTGGGCTTGATAGGAATAATATTGGGCAAGTTTGCACTCTGAAACAATGGTCTTCATAGAAAAGACTCGGTACGCGGAGCTTCAGCAATAGCGTGCCCTGAACACCATTATAATGTATATTTATTATAAAGTTATCCATTGTCTACTGTATATTGAAACTGTTTACACTTTTTTCTTTCCGGGGAAGGGGTTGGGGTGGATTGTTGTGCAAACGATAGGCCTGGTTGCTGGTAGAAAACTGGGGGAGCGGAAAAACTGGGATTTTTCGCAGCGCACGAATCGAAACTTCCCAGGTGTCCATTTGTGTAATGCAGCCTACCAGGTGGCTTTTTTCTTGATTGAGAAGCACGAACTCGGCATTTTATTTCCTTTTTTTATTCTCATAGTCGATAGAATATGTGTAACGTCACTATGTGTTAGGTTGACTTTTTCTACAGTGTGTTTCACATAATACTATTTCGCTTTCTATATTCCTATTTTCTTTATATATCTAATGTTTGTAGTGGTCCTGTGACGGAAGTATTCTTTTTCGTTGTTTGTAAATAAAAATCTCGATGCATGTCTAGAAATATTGTTATTCGAAACACCCTGTATATACTTTCCTTTGAGAGTGCTGTGACTTCGTTTTTCTGAAGAATTTCCGGTTGCCTGTCCCTCTGATGGTGTTACCGCTCTTTCGAGTTTTTCTTCAACCGACTCTATCCCACTTGATGCCTACTAATAAATATAACTATTGAGTTGTCGGCTCAAACTCGATGTCGAAAAGCATAGAGTGAGCCGAATTGATAATCGCAAGTGGATTTCTAACCTCCAAAATGCATCACCCTTTGCCAAGTAGCTGGGACATTTGACAGTCCGAACGGTATGCGGTTGATATCAATTTCTTCTTTTTTTATGATCGTAAATGGATGTGTAATCACACTTGATCAATATTAGGCTCTAAACACACTAGAACGACATTTGAAGCAGAAATCTACGAACTTGAACAGTCTTCAACGAAACCGCAGAAGGATCACATTTTCATTTTTATGCCTCAATATTTAGGACACAAATCCTGAAAGATCAGCTTTGTAAGTCAAAATTCTGCAATTAAAACGTTGAAATTTTGAGTTCGATGTCGTTAAATAAGTGAATTTTGCTATTGAAATGTCAATATTGAAATTTTAATTTTTACCTTCTAAATTTTGACTTTTAGCTTGAAATTATCCCTTTTTCGTTTCTGTAGTCTATATTAAGTTGTTGGAGAATTTGCTAGTTCTAATAGTGTGTGACTCAACTGAAACATGCCCTAAATGTTCCTGTTTTCCTTGAAATTCATACTTGCAGTTTTGTCTCGGACTCCTACTACTGGCTATTTCTAAAGCCCGGTAAATTAAATTTCACTCAGCCCTATATACTTCTGTTTTGAACTGAATCAGTTTTGTTTTGAACTGAATCAGTAGGGTTTTCATTTAAAAATCCACTTCTACATGTTTCTCATTTTATGGAAACGATCGCTCGTATGTAGAACAGGTCTAGAAGTCTCAGCAAATCATTTCAGACATTTTCTTCATACTTTTTAACGTGTTAATTTTACTACGAGATCCATTCTAGTCGTAGATTGCTTCTGCAACGTTGACTATGTTTGGTCTGTGGTCCCGAGGGAATTTTGTAGTGCATTTATGTGTTTCTTCAAAGCAAAACCCACATTTTTTGTAGGTCTGATCTATTTGCAATTCTTTTGTTTTTATGTAATGAAAAAAGGACACTGAATGTTCGTCGGAAAGTTTTCTGGCGGCTGATTTTAATTTATTAAATGTGGTAAGGAACGTTATTTTAATCATCAATTTCGTTTGTAAGGGTAAAATCACTTGCCAAGGCTTATCCGTTATTTAGATATTCACTTTTAGGTTAGGTATTGTTGTTTCGGAATCATAACGAGTCATTTTGGGTTTAAAGTGCATCAGGAAAAACACGTAGCAATAAACTCTCAATTGTTTTACCGAGACATCTACTCAGAACTTGTTCTTCGGTCTGGATAACGTTGCTTGATTGCAGTTCATATGTTCTGTTGATTTTTGTTAAACCAACTTGGATCGTTCCAGAATCGTCTGTGTGTTTTTCTTCATCACTTACAGTTCATCTGATCATCCATTTTTTGAGGTGTTTTAGAGTGTAGAAGAGAGAATTTGGCTTGATGCAAATTGTTTATATGTACGATACTTTTAACACTTTGTAATTTGTTGACGCTGTTAGCCTGGTGAGTGTAATATCTCTGAATAAAGTAATATACTACAACACAGCTGTTTTATGTCATGTAATAAGAATAATGACATCTGTTTCAATTGAGAACAGGTATAATAAAAGTGAGTAGATTTATTCATTACTGAGGATTTCACACGTGCAATATACAAGATCTGTTCAATAAATAAGATGAATTTTCATTATTTTCCAAAAATATTTTGTTTTGTCCCCTTCAAAGTAGTCTCACTGAGATATAATGCACTTGTGTTATGCACTTTTTATCTCCTCAGTCGTCTCTAAACGCCGTCTTTCGTCGCAAAGCGCCGTCATTTCTGGGTCTTTTCAATCTTGGGAACAGGAAAAGTCGCAGGGGGCCAAATCGGGTGAATACGGTGGCTGAGGTATGATCACGGTGTTGTTTCTAGCCAAAAAATTACGAATGAGCAGGTGCATTATTGTGATACAAAAGCCAGAAATTGGTTTTCCTCAATGCCGGATGTTTTCTTCGTATTGATTCTCGCATGCGGTGAATAACTTCAAGATAAAATTCCTTATTGACCGTACGACCATGTGGCAAGAACTCCTGATGCACTACGCCACAGAAATAAAAGAAAACAGTGAGCAAAACCTGGCGTGCTTTTTTTCTTCGGTAAATTAAAGATTCAAACAAATATGAGCGACAGATTTCGATTCTTGCACCAAGTGTACAAAGTTAGGTGCTTAATCTGTTTGATCATGTAGATTACACACGCTTTATATTAATTTCACCTGTTTGTATGTATGTTTGTTTACAAATTCAAGGTCGGGATCTGTATTAACAGAATTATCGGCATTATTGCTTGATCTATTCGCGGGCAGATGGCGTTGTACGTAACATCCTTGATATTTCTTGATCTATTCGCGGGCAGATGGTGCTGTACGCAACTCTCGATATTATTACTTGATCTATTCACGGGCAGATGGCGCTGTACCAAACCTCCTTGATAGGTTGCTCAAAAGAAAATCAAAATAATTAAATATAGTTTAAAAAAAACTAAAAAACACGCTTTTAAAGAATATTATTGGAGTTTTTTCCCAACACCAAATCGTTATTTCTAACCTTGACACGTGTTTCGATCACCAAGTTATCATCTTCAAAGAGGAAGAATAAAACTAGAAACTAATGCGAAGCTAACCCTATTTATGCTATATAGGTATCCCATAGAGGTAAACCATCCAGGCGTACCACCCAAACAGGTATACCAACCTAAATTAATTTTACAATTTTGCCTTATCTATTATTTCACAATATATGTTTATATAAAACAATTTTCAGCTATATAAAAATTAATTTCACAAAATTGCCTATCCAAATTTATTTTTGCAATGTGTCCTTATGTAGTTATCAGTAAACCCAACAATATTATTTTATTTTAACAAGCTATATAGCATGCTCCTTGGTATAGGTCCGTCATCGTTATTCATAATATTATTGTTTACTTATTTCTACACTCAGGCATCTAGTTGCCTGTTGTTGTTAACTTGTCTAACTAATCTTAATGAACTGAAGTCTATGGAATGGTTTTGTTGCAAAATATGATGGGCGACTGCTGAATTTTCAGGTTTTCCATATTTAAAGTGTGCTATGTGTTCCTTATATCTTACTCTAATAGATCTTTTTGTCTGTCCATAATATTTTGCATCGCAGTCCTCACATTCAATTTCGTAAATTCCAGACTTTTCCGAATTCTCGACTTTGTCTTTTGGACTTCCCAAAAGGCTCTGTAGTGTATAACTTGTTTTAAAAACCACCTTCATACCTAGTTCCTTGAAAATCTTTCCAAAGTTCCTCGTATGTTGGTGGTATGGAACTGAGATGTATTTATCTTGGTTTTTGTCCTTTCTGAAAGTCGAGATTTCGTTCATTCTTAACCTAAACTTCTTCTTCCTTATTATGTCATCTACAATAATACATCTGTATGGGTGGTACGCCTGGATGGTTTACCTTTATGGGATACCTTTATAACAGTGGTCGCCAACCTATCGATAGCGAGCTACCGGTAGCTCGCGGAGGCAATTCTGGTAGCTCTCACAACGATTTTAATTTAGAAAATATAAACTGCAAATATCAGAGAAGCTTCCGAAAATTCCACAAAAAAATCTAATTGTCATATAATATTAAACATAAACAGCGGCAACGTTGCGGTGAGCCATCTGCCGCTGACGCCATCAAGCTAGAATCGGCTAGAACCGACCAGCCGGACCAGCGCGTTAGTGTTCGAGAACGAACTGGATTGCTTTGAACGGGATAAATACGCACGGCGCGGCGACATTGCGCTTAGTTTAAAACTGAACGCGTAAATAACGTCCAGCGGTTGGGTTAGTAGAGAACAACAAAAATAATATTATGGCAAGCAGTTGTAAGAAGGTGAAGACATACCACTTTCATTCGGAATGGGAAGAACAATACTTTTTTACAGAAGTTAAAGATAAAAATGTGTGTTTGTTATGTAATACTTCGGTCTCCGTTGCTAAAAAAGGAAATATTGAGAGACATCATAAAACTGTACATTCTAATTTTGAAAAATCATTCCCACTACATTCTGTCGCCAGAAAGAAGAAACTGAAACAGTTAAAAAAGCAGTTAATTGGACAACAATCAATATTTTTAAGAACAGTCGACAAAAATAAGGCTGCAACTGAAGCATCGTACTGTGTGTCCCAGATAATTGCACAAAAAAAGAAACCTTATGAAGACGGGGAAATGATGAAACAGGTGTTTTTAGAAGCTGCTGATTCGTTATTTGCCAACTTTAGAAATAAAGACGAGATAGTTTCAGCTATAAAATCTATGCAACTTTCTGCTAATACAGTGAAGAGACGTGTAGAAGTAATGAGCAATGATATTTTTTTACAGTTAAGAAGTGACTTAGATAACTGTGTTTAGTTTTCACTTCAACTGGATGAATCAACAGATGTCGTTGACACTGCCCAGATGGCCGTGTTCGTCAGGATGGTTTTTAATTTTTACGATTAAAGAAGATTTTTTGAAGTTCATTCCACTGAAAGGACACACTACTGGACATGAGTTGTTTTCTCATTTAAAAAATATTATTTCTTCCGAGAAAATTCCAATATCGAAAATGGTAGGCTTGACAACCGATGGCGTTCCAGCTATGGTGGGTTGTGATAAGGGTCTGGTGGCGTTATGTCGTAAAGATGAAACTTTTCCGCAATTTCTCTGTTACCACTGCATTATCCATCAGCAAGCACTATGTGGAAATTTCCTGAAACTAAACAACGTTATGAAACTGGTGGTAAAAATTGTGAACAAGATTAGCGTTCAAGCGTTACAAAGAAGATTATTCAGAACCTTGGCCGATGAAGTTGACTGTCAATACGGGGACCTACTCCTTCACTCTGAAGTACGATGGTTAAGTAGAGGACGGGTGCTGAAACGTTTTAATGATGTCCTATCTGGCATAGTTCAATTTTTCAAACAACGCGATGAACCGACTCCGGAACTAGAAAATTCAATCTGGTTTAGAGATTTTGGTTTTCTCGTGGACATTACAGAGAAATTAAACGAACTTAATTTGTAGCTTCAGGGGAGAGACAAAGAACTAGCGGAAATGATTTCTGATATAAAAGCATTTATTTATGAAAAAGCTGGAGTTTGGGAACAAAACCTAATTAACAGCGATGCCAAGCATTTTCCTATTCTTTCAGAAAAAATATCTCAAAATCCATTAGAACCCCATGACAACAAATATCATGTAGAAATAATTTCTACCCTGAAGAATAACTTCAAAAATCGTTTTAAGGATTTCAATGAAATGGCTTTAGTAGCGCAGTTTGTTGTTTCACTCTTTATGGAAATTGATATCCAACAGTTTGCAACTTGTGTTATGCAGAACTTTGGCGAAGACATCGCTGCAACAGAAATGGAAGTCATTGAGTTTCAAAATGATTTAGCCTTAAAATCGTTAGCCTCAAGTACTGAATGTATGTGGCCTATTGTAAGTAAAGACAAGTATTCAGTTCTATGCCGTGTTGCCTTGAAAGTGAAAGCATTATTCACTTCAACCTATTTGTGTGAATCTTCTTTTTCCAATATGAAGTTTATTAAGAACAAATATCGCAATCGACTTGCAGATGAACATTTGGATAATTGTATTCGAATGGCTGCATCAAATTATACTGCAAACATTAAAAAAAATATCGATGAGTCTGAGTGTCAGCCTTCTCATTGAACATGCTTTTTTATTTTTCAATGTTGATGTTCATGATAGTGCGTTACTTTTTTGTTGTTATTATTAACTATTTTTAAATCATACGTGACATGTCGTTGTGGCTGGATAAAAGTTTGTGTTTATTTTTCAAACACCTTCGTTTGATAGGTAGGAATGTAGCTATGAACAAGTACGTAATAGTAATATTAGTTATTTTTTTATTAGTTTATTATTAGTACCTATGTATTATGTATTACCAGTTAAATAGTAAAATAAATATATATAATGATAAATTAACTGTGGATTATTTCATTTACGTTGCGTTACGTGGCTTCCGTGTGGGTAACTCGCTGTTTATTCCAAAATTAACGAAGTAGCTCAACATATTGAAGAGGTTGGCGACCACTGCTTTATAGCATAAATAGGATTAGCTCGCAGTAGTTCTTGTTTTAATATTCCTCTTTAAAGATGATCACTTGGTGATCGAAACACGTGTCGAGGTGTTGAAAATAACGATTTGGTGTTGGGAAAAAACTCCAGTAATATTCATTACTACACCAAAGGTTCCAAACAGTGCATCATAAGTACGCTTTTGAAGAACATCGAACTGAAAATTTGAAAATAAATATAGTGTAGAAAACCTAAAAAACACGCTGTTAAAGAACATCAAACTAAAAAGTTGAAAATATATTTTTTTAAATAAGCTTAAAACAATAACGATTGAGAAATACTAGTACCTATTATTGTGAAAAAAGCGCTTTATGCCATATTTTTTGTATATCTAGCCCCCACGCTTTTTTCACAATAATACTAGTATTTTTCGTTCGTTATTGTTTTAAGCTTATTTAAAAAAATATTTTTAACTTTTCAGTTCAATGTTTTTTAGAAGCGTTTTTTTTTAGTTGTTTAAAACTATATTTTTAATAAAACATAAGCGAATCTGAAAAAACATCCGGGCTTGATCCCAGTCAATAAGTAAACAAAATAATGAAGCCTGTACAAGACCTTTTGTCAAATTATTGGTAGGATTCTTGAGAAATTTGTACTGGAAACAAAAAAACCAAGTGCTTCCTCAACGTTTATTTTTTGAATTTCACAAAGTCTTTTCATCATAACAATTGAATAACAACACTTGAGTATACATATAATTAGAAGCTCCAATTCTGTTTGAAGCAACGTAAAACATGAGAATGTGCAACTGTTCACGAATTCATAAACCTGTTAAAACAACTTCAATATTTCCAATAAATTTTATCACAACAGTTTCCCAACTTCATCTCAATATCCATGGGACTGCCAAGTTTTACTCGATCCACGATTAAATATACAATAACACTCAATAATTAGATAACGGTGCAAATACATATCATATCTGTGCCTGATAGCAAAAAACAAATTCAAACAACAATAACAATAACCCAAGTAGAAAAACACCATGAAACCCCTTAAAAATCTGAGTAAGCTCCTCTAGGTTGGTTGAAAGTGATCGGTTTGTAGAACTTTTTTGTTTCCCCCCACCCTCTGGGAGCTGTGTTGTAGTTTTGGAGGGCGTTGAGATCCAGTTTCCTAGTTGGTGCTGGCTGCTGGACTGATATCTGTAGCGTAGGCTCATACTCGTAGCTCTGTTGGATATTTGCTGGTGGGTAGCTGCTTCTCAGCGGGATGTTGCTCTCCTTGGGGACGAAAACTGGTGGGTTCACGTTGGATTTGAAATTTGGACTCAGTGGGGCCTTGGGTTTGCATCTCGGTAGGGTATTGGAACCTGTAGAAGGTGGATAGTTTTTTATTACCAATGATTTTCTATCCCAATAGCAGCTTCAAAGGAGTGGAAGTGATAGGCTATGCTATGTGATAAATTAATTTATCTCTGTAAAGAACTAAGAGATATCCAGTGTTTTGGATTGTGGATTTGCTTCATTACATTATAATGTATTCACAAAACATTAAACGTAAAAGTGTTGTCTGTTCATTGGAATATACAAATAAACCTGACGTAAAGCACAGTTTCCTCCTATAGATACTTTAGGATGATCTAGCAACACTGATGAGACCTATGGCGAGTCGAAACAACTCTGACTGTTATTGGATCATAAATGCGTTGTGTTTGGACCTCGTTTATCTTTGATATTCAAGACTGAGTTCTCTATCGATCCCATAGATGGCGTGTTCATTAAGCGAGATGTCATCACCTCTACTTAGGCTTGTCCGTTAAAGACAGTTGACTCCCGCAATACGTCATTACAGACCAATAAGTCTGCTACGCTCCATTGCCAAGGCAACGGAGAGAGTAATCATGCAATGATTGGACGATGAGATGAAAGACAGACAACTGCTACCGGACGAACAGTTCGGTTTCAAGATGGCACATTCTACTAAACTGCAAGCCCTAAAATTGGGTGAAAACGCAATCCAAGAGATGAATCAAAAGAGACAAGTACAAATCCTTTTGTTAGACATCTCGAAGGCCTTCGATCGGATATGGAACGAAGGCCTTCTCTACAAAATGATACGATTCAACCTCGCACTGTGCCTATTCAAATGGATTGGGTCCTACGTGAAGAACAGAACGTTCACAGACAGTATCCACCCTTCGGTAAGATAGATTGAGGCTGGAGTGCCGCAGGGAGCACTTCCCCACTCTAGGTAACTTTTACGTCAACGATCTTCGAGACCTGACCACGTTATGGACTTTCTCTATGCAAATGACAACCCCCTAATGTCTTCGTCTATGGCTAGAGAATCCGGCGTGGCATACCTGAAGACTGCAATAGCAGATCTGAAAACTTGGTTCCTGGACCAGAAAATCCAGGTGAACCCTGGAAAAACTCAAGCAATTGCTCCGTAATTAAGAGTTGATATGGTAGGAAAATACATTGCCTAGAGCTCCCAGGTAGTGTATCTGGGTCTTACTATAGACCACAGACTCACCTGGGCCCAACACATACAAACCGTGAAGACTAAAGTGAATGCGTGGATGTCGCAGCTATATCCTCTCATTAACCGCAAAAGCAAGCTTAGTCTTGAGTTTTACTTTATAGAACAATGTTCAAACCAGTGATTATGTATGCCTCAGGATTATCGGGTCAAATTTTTTTGAGGACAAAAGACAAGCACTACAGAATAATCCTTAAGGCGTTGCAAGAGCGGTGTCTGCGGTTCTCAGGTAGTTCATTCCACATAAACGCAACAATATCCCAAGCTGAAAGTTCTCTACATGAGTGCTTGATTGAAGTAAATCCTAGTTTCTAAAACGCTGGACATGAGGAAGACCCAAACTCACTTTTTCGTAAGAATCGAATTCAAAATATATAATAAAGTTAATGAACTTACACAACATCGACATAAAAATAATCCTAATGCCCAAAAAAGTGGATTTAAGAACACGAGGAGTAATGATTTAATCAACACTGTAGGATACATTGTGAGGGGTCATGCTCCAGGTCCTCCCCATTATGTCAAATTGTGGGGTAGTAGAATATGATAATGTGAATTTCCATTAAATATAAAAACGCAAAAATTTTTGTAAAATGAAGAAAATGTTGGTATAAAAAACTTGTGAAATGTGAAGAAATGAAATCAAGCATAGTTGATGAGGATAAAGAAAAGTAATAAAATTGAAAGAAATGACTGGGATTTCTGAGGCATATGAACGTTTTTTTATCATTATTTTTCATTCCTAGGAATAGGAATAGAAAAACTGGATTTGGAATCAATTTTGATAATTCGCAGAAGACAGATGAAATCTGTTCATGTGATAGAACTTCCTTAGTATTAGGTATAGTCGAAGTAATCTTTATTGTGAACACTTAAAGCTATCGGCGCCCTCAAAGGCCAAAAAAACCAGTACAAAGAGATAAAGTCGCTGCCGGCTGGTCCACGTGGACTGAAGTATTGGCGGTTTGTATTGGATGAGTTTTACTAATCGAGTTTTATAATTGGCTGGAGAGTCATACAATTAAATTTTGAAGTCATGTTACGGTGACGAATAGAATGAGAGCCGAATTTCACTAGTTCGGACTTCCATTGTCTATTATATAAAATGATTTGAAATCCCTGAAAGAAATAAAAAGAAGAATTGAAAATGAATGGCTGAAAAAAACAATTATATTAACCAAAATAAACCTGAAATGAAATAATAGTGAAATAAAATACAAGTAAAACTAGAACAATTGAATAAATTAAAATGAAGAAATGAAAAAAGAAAATAAAAAAAAGTGGAGCGATTCCAAGTCACGTTAGTTCACGACGTTTCGATTGTTAGTATCTACAATCGTCTTCGGGTGATGACTGGACTGATTCCTCCGAGAGATGACTATTTATAGGTCGTTCGAGTACTTAGTACTTTCACTTATCCCCGCTTTCCATTTTCCGCTTCACTGGTTCCGTGGGAGATGACCGTTTTGGCGGGAGTGTGAAGAATTCAAGGCATTTTGTCGAACTACTAGGGTCAATTGAGGTCACACAGGAAGATCAACTAATTAGTTTCGACGTGGAAAGCCTTTACACCAACGTTCCGGTCGAAGAAGCACTCCAAATCATACAGAGAAAGCTATCCGAAGACGGGAACCTGAAAGAGAGAACGAATCTTCCTATAGAAGTAATCATGGAATTACTAGGATGCTGTGTACGAAACTGTTATTTCCAACTGAAGGACGAATTCTTTACACAAGATGAGGGACTGCCAATGGGATCGCCACTTTCACCAGTCATAGCCAACATATATATGGAGTGGTTTGAAACTCTGGCCATTGAAGAAGCCCACAAGAAACCTCGAGTCTGGTTGAGATATGTTTGACGACACCTTCATAATATGGAACCATGGGAATACTGAACTAGACGCCTTCCTGAAACACATCAACAGCGTGAGACCTTCCATCAATTTCACAATGGAGAAGGAAATCCACAACGAATTGCCATTCTTAGACGTTCTGGTGTAGAGGACCGACACTAAGTGGGAAACATCTATATACCGAAAACCCACTCATACGGGACAGTATCTGAACCACGAATCCAACCACCATCAATCGACTAAAAGAGGAATCATCAAGACTCTATTAGACCGTGCTTTTGGGCTCTGTAATACGAAGGAAGGTCTCGAGAAGGAACTAGACATCATCAAAAATGATCTTCAACGGAATGGCTACTCCAAAGCGATGGTAGACTTTGGCTAGAAGACAGCAGGAGCCTCGCAAGGAAGAGAAACCGTCACAACCAGTGCTTGCACTTCCCTACATCAGAGGATTATCGGAGAGGATAAGAAGAATTGGTTCCAAGTACAACATCAGAACCCGCTTCAGATCCGGTAACACTATCCGTAGCAGCCTCACGAAAACCAGGCCACCAAACGCGGACTGCGATTCCAAGAATTGCATTTACCGGATACCCTGTGAGTGTGGAGAATCCTATATTGGTGAAACTAAAAGGCCATTGAATGTTCGCATTGCCGAGCACAAGAAACACACACAGCGAGGGGAAACCAGCAAATCAGGAATAGCAGACCATGTTTGGACCCATCAACACAACATCGAGTGGTCCCAAGCTGAGATCTTGCACAGAGAGGAACATTGGTTTAGGAGAAAATTCAAGGAAGCCGCATACGTGTTGTCCAACAACGTATTCAGCCAAGCCAGCGTAGAAATACGCAACATATGGAAACCCATCATCAAGCGAAAAATAGCCAACTCCCGCCAAAACGGTCATCTCCCACGGAACCAGTGAAGCGGAAAATGGAAAGCGGGGATAAGTGAAAGTACTCGAACGACCTATAAATAGTCATCTCTCGGAGGAATCAGTCCAGTCATCACCCGAAGACGATTGTAGATACTAACAATCAAAACGTCGTGAACTAACGTGACTTGGAATCGCTCCACTTTTTATTTTTATTTTCTTTTTTCACTTCTTTATTTTAATTTATTCAATTGTTCTATTTTTACTTGTATTTTATTTCACTATTATTTAATTTCAGGTTTATTTTGGTTAATATAATTGTTATTTTCAGCCATTCATTTTCAATTCTTCTTTTTATTTGTTTCAGGGATTTCAAATCATTTTATATAATAGACAATGGAAGTCCGAACTAGTGAAATTCATCATGAAACATTGTCGATCACCTTCAAACAAAAGAATGAGAGCCGTCGTATAATATTCAGTTCAGGAACTGATCGCAATTTGAGTGTTGAAATTCGATATTGGTAGTTATAATTTCTTAAATTTTTGTTATCTGTTTAAAATGTGGCTTCGTTGGACAAGTACTAATAAACAAGTATGATAACAACGCAGAGTTTTTCCAGTGTAGTGATTCCAATAGCGATGGTGAATAATGCAAGAAGAGATACCATTGAATAAGATTTCGATGTATTTGAATATGGAAACACAGAGAGTATGTTTCAATGTATATAAGAATCTACATCTCAAGTTTGGTTCTTTGAAATTATGTGCAAAAAAACTTGAGGACTGCATAAGAACATGGAAGCTAATATTTTTGTTGAAAAAGACTATATGGAGATTTATTATTGAATAACAAAATTAGTTATCTCCCTAACTATATTATTAAAGGGGAACTGTTGGAAGGTAGGTTGCACTATATCGTTTACTTGAACTATACCTACCTCTCGTTTCATAGTTACGCAAGCTTTTCACAAATTCACGAAAACAAATTTTTAATGGGTTTTTGCAGTCAGAAACTTTTTATTTTCAAAAGTATTCATTTCAGATTTTCTGCATATGTTAACTCATACCTCATGCATGCTATACACTACAAAACAAGTCAAGCAAAAGCCGAAACACTAGTAAAGCTTGCCTTCTACTTGTTGGTTATTGAAGCTGCAACTTTCTACTTCCTGAAAAGACTGAGGAGGTGGATCAGAAGGGGATTGTCCAGGAGTTGGGGAAACGTATTTACAAAACGAGCTATTCTCCGATTGCTGAAATTCAACTCGACTCTGATCCAGGGGGAAGTACTGAGACTTGACTTCAATGTTCGACACTCTATACGTACTGGCGGACATTTCTTTGGTCTCGTTCACAACCTGCTCTTCGACCGGTTTTGTTACTCGGGAAAACTTTGTCGAAGGGCTAAGCTTTTCTACCACATCTGGCAAAGGGTCCCTTATCTGCTTGTACTTCAAGCAAGGCATCGCAGACTGCTCGAAGGTTTGTATCAAGGACTTAACTGGTATTTTTTGATACTCCTCCTGTTCCGAAAATGTGTCAGTGTATTCTTGCATCATCATTTCCTGGACTTGCTGATTTCTCTCCTGACCCAGGAGAAACTCCTGGTACGTGTTTGTCGAGTTTGGTTCCGAAATAATGATTTCATCCCCTACTTTTTGGTAGTCGACGTGGTATTCCCTTTCCTGCTGGTAGTTAATTTTGTGAATCTCCTCGTTTTCGCTCGGGTGAAGCATTTGAACTTCCGCGACCTCTGTTTTCAGGAACTGAGTAGCTAATTTGGAGTTTTCCTTGATGTCTTCCATTGTTTCGGATTCCATTTTCTCCACTTTCACTCTGGGCTCAGTTCCGTTGGTCTTACTGACGTTTTGGCTGACATCTCTGGACCGTTTCGCTCTGATAGAGTTCTGCCTGTCTGTAATGGCTTTTTTGAACTCGGAGTTGATGTCCAGTTGACCAAAGAGGGGACGAGCACCTATAATGGTCTCAGGGGCTTTTTTGGAGTATCTTGGTTCGATTACTGGATCAAATTCGCTAGTCGAAGGTTTCTTGCGTTCATTGACAATAGTTGTTTTCTGTGGTGATCTTCTCTTCTGCTCCGTCTCATAATCTGCTGTGGGTTTAGCAGGTGAAGTTTTATCTTCCTCCTTGGCAGGTCCGAAGTTAGTTTCTGAAGGTGACATTACCCTCGTTTTATTTTCGGTCTCAGAATCCTTTGAAGGACCGAGTTCCTCTGAAATATTGTTGGCTTCAACTCCACCCGACATTTCAAAGCTGGATGCTATTGAATTTCCTTCTTCAGCAACTGTCTCCTTCACACTGATTGAACTTTGGTTTTCATCCACAGTTGCACCTTCATCCTCCCTGAAATTAGGAGGAGGGGTAATTGCTAAGGTTTCTGCCTCCAAGCTATGCAATTCTTCCTGTCCCTCATCTTGGGTTTGTGTTTCAGCTTCTTTCAACTCTTCTTGCATATTTGATTCATCCCGATTTTGAATCACCACTGCCCCTGGGTATCTTATGAGCTTTTCCTCATTCCTGGATACTTTCTTCTCGTGGAATTCATTGAAGCAACCCTTCTGAAGCATAATTGTTTCTCCTTTATCTCTTTCTGTGGACAGGGCAATTTTTTTAATGTGTTCCTCGTATTCAGGGTTCCTTGGCCTTGTAGTTTCGACTATAATAGTTGTGGGTTTTTCTACCCTCGGGCTTATCTGCTCTTTTGGTTTCGGAAGCTCCGGTTCATATCTTGGAATATATACTGGTGCAGGGGAACAGGACCTACTGGCATTAAAATGGCCCTGGCTCTCGAATATTTCTGATTGCAAGGACCTGATTCCAGATGAAGAAGTTGGTGAAAATACGTTTTCTACCACTTTAGTGTGGGGATCTTGTAGAGCCAGCCTAAATTCTGGTTTGACAATTGGTTCACGTTGTTTGATAGATACGATCGGAGATAACCTTGAAGGCTCCGAATTGGGTTTATCCAAATACTTGAATATATCAGGTATGCGGTGAAACGGTAAATCTTTTGTTGGGTCACTTGCATTTTGCCCTAAAGTCTCTGTGTCGATATCTTCGGCTGATTCTTTGTGGTTCTCTATATAATCTGATGTTTCATCCAAACTGTCTTCTGACATGGGTTGTATTTCCGATTGCATGTCTAACAATACTGAGTCGATGGAAATATCTGGTATTTGCGGGAAAGGGGATGGAGATCTCTCAGTTTTTTTCGGAATCTCTTCTGTCAGTAGTTCAGGATTGGCAGAGATGTCTGGGATAGTTGGAAAAGGAGAGGGGGATCTGATTTCTCGCGGATTTTTTGGTTCAATGAGTTCGGGGTTGGCTGATACGTCTGGAATATGAGGAAAGGGGGAAGGTGACCTGCGATCATCCTCGGACGAAGGTTGCGGCATGTTAAGCGTGACATGGGCGTAGCTTCCTGCAGTGGACAAAATATTAGTTACATAGAATCCAGCAATAACGGAAATTAGCATTGATGTGGCGTTTTGCAAGTTGAAATTGTACTATCGGAAATAAAGTGAGAAGTCCTGCAGTGTGGGTGCGTATACATCTAATTGGTGTCAGGAGTGGGGTCGAAAAAGAACAAGAAATATGTGGAGTTACTGTAATGTTTCATATACAATTGGTAAATATGCACAGAATGGACCTGATTTTTTTCAATAAATTCATGTAATTCTGACCGAATATTTGCAAAAGTCAACGTGGAAGTAATTTAAAAATGTTCTTAAGGGCAGAAGGTATGTTTGGAACTGATAAGTCAGCAAATCATTGATACTGAGAGTAAATATTAGCAGAAATGAAATATCATCAAAAACTTACAGAAAAATAACTAGGAAAGTATTAGATTTCATGTTGTTCCAATCTTTCCCAGTAACAAATACTTACCGAACGGTTTTCCCGAAGCCCAGGCTTGGGGCATATTCGGCTTGTAGACGTCAACATTGCTCACTCCTTTCTGCAAGTTGTCTACGATTTTATTGATGCTGCTACTGTTGTAAGCTGGGTTATGAGCGAACATCTTGTCGCTCTTACCCTGTGGGAGGGTCCACTTATCAAGAGAATCGCTTTTTAGGGCTGCTTCGTAAGAGTCGACGACTGGGGCGACGTAGTTTCCCTTGGTGGGCCACACTGGTTCTTCTACGAAAGCAGTGTCGACGGAACCGGTTTCCAAAGCAGCGTCCCAGGGGGATTTTACAAGCTTTACCCGGGGACGGTTGAATTTTTCCTGGAAAATGAAAGAAGGTCGAAGTTGGGCCATATTTTCACCGAGGTCCGCTTACTTTTGAAGAACAAGGCCATTAAGTTACTCCAAAAGTTAATAGCTCGTTTCTTGGTGCTTTTCGAGTCTCTAATCTTTCACATTCTGAGAAATAAATCAACAGAGAATCCGTTCGAGTGTTGACGTTGTCGACAGTTGACGTTTTAAAAAAAAAGTACTTTTCCGTTCGAGATTTATTGAATAAAATACACAGAATAGTCATAATTTTTAAATATGACAAGTTATTGACTAATTGGACTCCTCGAAGGTTATATTACGCAGTTACTTTTTGGGGTGAACTTTTTATTTTTTCCACTTGTACACTCAAGCAGATTGATTCTCTATTGATTTATATTCATTCATTTTAAAGAGTGTGGAAGGTTACAGCCCCGAAAACATCAAGGAACATCAGCTCCTCCATAAATATGTTTTTCAGAGAATAGTATTGCTACGGTAATTCATTTTATGGTCACTGCTCCGATTGAAAAAAACTATTGACAAAACACAGGTATGTTGATTGCTACATAGTGAAAACTAGAATGTTGAAATAGATCAAACTTCAAAACTGAATCTGCTGCCATCTATTCAAGGTCAGCACAACGAATTGAGTGGTTGTATTACCGAAGTAAGTGAACTGAGTGGGGAAATTTGAGATATTCATGTGGGTGTCATAGGTACAAAGTACTTGATTGGATTCGATACAGAATAGATTAGCAATGGTGTGTGAATGAGTTGTCAGAAAATTTCACTTTTCATGCCACTGATAGGAAAATTTTTTCACCAACCTGGATTCCGTCTAACTTCTGTTTATGCTGCAGCCGCTCTGCGGTTTCTGGTAAGTAGCTTGGCGGCGGGAAGTTACTCAGTGGCGGGAGTGGCGACAGTAACGGAACGGGAGTCGGGAGTATCTCAGCGACAGCTGGAGTTTCTCTTGTTCCGTTGGTTTCACCAACGACCCACTTCTCCGAACGTTTGCGTCTTTTCGCGAATAATTCGGCTCCTGTAAATGAAACAAAAGTTCGTGACAAGAAAAAGAAGAAGGAGATTCCTTTGTTAAACACAGAACACTACTGGAGTAATTACATATTGATATAATTGACCTTATTAAGTGATGCGACCTCATGGTTGGCAACTGCGGTAAAATAATGACATTTGACAATTTGACATTTGTTAATGAATAAGTAACCTTTTAAAAATGAAAATGCAGAGTTCCTTCTGCATTTTCATTTTAGGGACATAATTGGGACAGACCATCTTTTATTCCTTCATAGCTTATTCTTCATTCTGGAGCCTCAACTTCATATAGGACGACTGAAAATTAGAAAGATATGTTATTTATTCATTAGCAAATGTCGAATTGTCAAATGTCATTATTTTACCGCAGTTGGCAACCATGGGGTCGCATCATTTAATAAGGTCAATTTTTGAGAGTATCGTGCAAGGATTGGAAATCAAATCAGTCTATGCTGAGGAGAGATTGTCATACTTTCACACTAATAACTTCACTAGGAATGCGTTTCCTCAATCTTTAGTCGAATTGGTACACCTCACTTTTAACCTCTTGTAAAATGTGATATTTTCAATTATTCACAAAAAAACACAATATTGATAGACATGCCAAAGTTATTCTTAAAATTCACTTAGAACAAAACTATAAAAAGCTCCTAGCAGGAGATTATGAGTATTAGGTTAATCCAAAAGTTTTGTCTGTTTTTATTTTATTCAATTCAATCGATATAAGCAGTATCTCAACAGTGCAATTTAGCCAACGTAACGCAAGTCAATTAATTCCGTCAGCATAAAAATCGTGTGCTCGGGATTCGACGAAGTCGACGAAGGCCGTTTTCGTCTGTTACTGATTCTTGAAGATTCTACCAGTGAGAAAGTTATCGGAGTGCTTGAAAAGATGATAGTCGGTTGGCGAGAGGTCTGTGAAATGTGGAACAAGATAGCAAGTACGATACTTTTGAAAATATCAAGGAATCGTAAATTGTCAATTTCAAATATTTTTGCATAAGAGTCTTGTTGATTTGTGAATCTCAGTTTTTGCATTCCCTGACAATAGGGCAGTAGTCCACCCCCTAGATTATTATCGGGTCCTCTTAATGCAAGTTCCCGTTTTTGAACCGAAAAAAATTACATTATATTAGGAAGCGTTCAACTTAAGATTTTGTGAGGAAGAGATTTCAAACAACTTTTTTAAATCATCATTAGATCATCAATAAATCATCAATTTTCTGCAATATGAATTCAGATATAGAACTTACATGCAACTGGGTATCATCTGCATATTGATGTATGCAAAAGTTATCAACAGAATTCCCAAAACCAGATAGGTACATTGAAAAGAGGAATGGACCAAGTAGCGAGCCTTGGGGTACTCCGAGGCGTCTCCACTTGCCAAGAAATTCATTGAAATCAAGAAAATAGAATAGTTTTTCATGTTTACCTTTTCCTTTGGGCGAATTGAGTCCCTTCACAATTTCAAGACACACGTCCGGCGATAGAAGTGCTGGTTCAACGTTGTATCCTTGTTTCTTCAATGAGTATAAGTCCTGGACTTGTCCATGAGGGTTCATAACAAGTTTGAGAGGGTCTTTCGGCCTATCGCCGCCATTTGAAACCAATTCAGTTCCGTTCACTCCACCTTTACCTGAAAAAAAGTTCCAGATTATCTCATAATGCAACCCTCATAATACAGTCCGTCGCGTATTTCTGATATGTACCGCTCTTAGTGGAATCAAATATGCCAAGTCACTTGGACACCTTGCGTGAAAGTATCTATAGAAGCAAGACAAATCTCCAACCTTTCTTCGATGTTCCAGGCTATCAAGGTTGCCCGTGATGTTCGCGTCTCCAATCAGGCGGATGGCTCTTTTCTAAATGGAATCCAGCAACTTCTGGATATGTTTGGGGGCAGAGCTCCATACATGAGAACAATACTCCAAAGAAGGGCTGACCTGAGCTTTGTAAAGTATTAAAAGTTGCTGAGGTGTGTACAGTTTTCTGGTTCGGAACAGTGTTCCAAGCTTTTGAGAAGCAGCCTTTGCAATTCCAGCGTCATATTGGTGTCCATTTTAACCCCCAACAAACTTATCAGTGTAACGTCATTTTACTTTCCAATGAACCCTTTCATTTAATACCCGTATCATTGTGGTGCATACAAAAACCAGTCCGCTATATGGTCACGCCACGTCATTTCACGTATTCTGTCCAGAAAACGGTTCCATTTGATACTCATGTCGAAGAGGCGCTCAAAAAATTAGTTGGCCATTTTGGCCGGTCCACTATGTCGCTTATAGAATGGCTAATCATATATTATCATCCGAATTAAACGTTTATGCAACATTTCAGCTCAATCGGTTGAGGGTAAGTGCTTCAAAATTCAATTGGAAGATTTGATCTGAACTAAAATACCTGCTAACATACGAGGTCACTTCAAAAAATAATGTGAATGTTCAAATTTCGCAGGCTACATACATTTCATGAGCGGTTTTTCCATTTTTTATGTTGGTATACTCGTCTCGAACATATGTTCACAGTTTCAGCTGTTTATCATGTATAGTTTGTTGGTGAGAGGCATAAAAGTTAGAAGTATATGATGGAATTGGCCGATACTTGATGAAAATCCATAACTAACGTATTCAAAAACACTTCATTGTGAGATTTTCACTAAACGAGTTTACAGATCAGGAGTATATAAGGTGACTTGTGGCTCTTGCCCAAAGCTGTATATAGGCCAAACAGAAAGAACATTTTCCCAAAGGATTAAAGAACATAGACGTAGAATATGAGCACAATAATGAATATGATGTATTACATCATATTCATGATTGTGCTTTCAGAGAAAAGTTTGAAAGTCAATCTTCTAGAATGTTCAGAAATCAATAAATTCAGGAATTCGGGTAATTTAATGAATGCTCAATTAGAATTGAAAAACTCCCCTACAGTTCATTTCTTTAATGTCCCCCTCTTTTACTTTTTGAACAGGTCAACTCAAAAAATTGAAATTAAGGATAATGGAATTAATGCATGAATACTTTATTTTGAAGTAAAATTGACAGATGAAACTTTCAAAATGGCAACTGGGAAAAAAATGAAATGGAAAGGAGGGTCTTGTGACATATCATTTTGAAGCTCCTGACGAATACTTCACAACCCTAGAATATGAAGTCAATATCTTCACCTACTACAAAATGGTGGAACACTTAAAAATTCCCTGAAGACAAACACATTAACATCGATATTTCTAGAAATATTCCTTTATGGCAATTCCAACAACTGGATTGGGTTTGTTAAGTTATTTTTTGTTTATAAAAACGACAAAAAATGTCAGTATGACAATGAACATCATTGTTCAGTTAGAATATTCTCATTCAGTTTTCGGTTTAACTAGTAGAAAAGTACCACGGCAACAATCTCTGAAATGGTCAATTCTCGTCCATTGAAAGGAAAAATTGAAGCGATTTTTATTTACGGTGCGACGCGTAACTTTCACGAGACCGAAAGGTTTTCAATGATCGTTTTCCGAATCGTTCTATCTGTAGAAAATATTTGAGGGAACTTGTATTCAGATTCACAACTACCGGTAGTGTATATAACAAAAAGCCCCCCAGATCATCCGTTCATTCCGAAAGAACAGCAAGTGCAAATAATTGGTGAGATGTTAGTAAATCCTGAACAGTTTACTTATTCCCAGTCGCCATCTTGAAAGTTTCATTTGTCAATTTCACTTCAAAATAAAGTATTCATGCAATAATTTCATTATCCCAAATTTAGATTTTTTGAGTTGACCCGTTCAAAAAATTAAAGAGGGGGAAACATTAAAGGAAAGCACTATATACAGTGTGACCCACTTTTAATGTAAACACTCCCCTGAAATTTGAAGTTGTAAATCGATTTTAATAATTTTTTTTAAAATGTCAAGGACTAAAAGGTCTACCTTGGGACAAAATTTGAAATGTTTATTAAAGTTTCAGGGCATACTACGATATTTTTTCTTAGTCGAAAATTGGGATTTTTTATTAGCGATTTTTTAATTGAAAAAATCACTACGCCACTGGATTCAGAGTGCCTCTAAATAGGTGTGACCAAAATTTCATGAAAAATATTCATTATTAACAAAGTTATAACAACTCAAAAATTCGAAAACTCACACAGCTAACAGTCACAATATATCATTTTTTTTATGATTTCAACAATAAAGTGCCGCCGGATAAAAAAACAAATAGCGTAAATATTTTTAATGAAAATAACGGAATTACATTCACACAATTCAACTTACAATGAAGCAAAAATTTTAATAAACGTAACTAATAACTGATTATTGAAATGTTTCGATTCAGTGCAACAATTAATTTCAACTCATATTCTAGTAGCCTCTACTAACCCACCACGTCTTTCGATACATGTGTCGTAGCGCTTACGAATGTTTCTGATTACGTTCCTTAGTTCTTGAGGGCTAATATCTGCACATACCTGTCGAAGTCTTGCACAAAATTCATTTCTATCTCTTGAGCGGTTTTTGTAAACCTTTTGTGTGAGAAGTCCCCAGAGACAAAAGTCCAAAACTGTGAGGTCTGGAGATCTGGGTGGCCACTCTAGAAACGGACTATCACGGCCTATCCATCGGTTTGGAAAATGTTCGTTAAGCCATTGCCTCACAGCTCTGGCATAATGAACTGAACACCCATCTAACTGGACAATTAAATTTGATCGTTCATTGATTGGCAGCTCGTGAAAAGCATCTCAAAACTCTGTGTTTAAAAATTCTAGAAACCTCTGCGCATTCATGTTTTCCTCAAAAAAGAAAGGACCAATAATTCGTTCTTTCAATATCCCACACCAGACGTTGATTTTTTGGGAATACTGGCTTTTACAGTTTATTACCCAGTTAGGATTATCCGCTGCCCAATAGCGACAATTCTGTGATGACACTACTCCATTTGTAGTGAAAGTGGCTTCGTCGATATATAAAATATTTTTTAGGAAATTTCTATTGTTTAAATATTCCCCTTGGGCCCATAAACAATATTCCAGGCGTCTGGCTTCGTCGCCTTCTTGAAGTGTTTGTAAAAATTTTGGCTTGAAAGGTTTAATATTCTTCTAATATCATTTCCATGGCAACTAAAATTTAAATTGGAATATTAGGTCTTAGTTAGGTCTTAGTTTTAGTTAATTTGCGTGAAAACTTGAATGTAATTCCGTTATTTTCATTAAAAATATTTACGCTATTTGTTTTTTTTTCATCTAGCGGCACCTTATTTGTTGAAATCATAAAAAATATTCTCATGGCTATATCTGTTGATATAGGGTGTTTTTTGTGACTGTTAGCTGTGTGAGTTTTCGAATTTTTGAGTTGTCATAACTTTGTTAATAATGAATATTTTTTCATGAAATTTTGGTCACACCTGTTTAGAGGCACTCTGAATCCAGTGGCGTAGTGAATTTTTCAATAAAAAAATCGCTAATGAAAAATCCCGATTTTCGACTAAGAAAAAATATCGTAGTATGCCCTGAAACTTTAATAAACATTTCAAATTTTGTTCCAAGGTAAGCCTTTTAGTACTTGACATTTCAAAAAAAAATTATTAAAATCAGTTTACAACTTTAAATTTTAGGGGGGTGTTTCCATTAAAAATGGGTCACACTGTATATGGTTATGACATCGAACCCAATGTCCAATCGTCCCAATGGAAGAGCCCAGGAGAGCCAAGACCAAAAAAGCACGCCATTTTGGATCAAATTTCAAGGTTTTGCTCACTATTTCCTTCGATTACCACCGCGTGATCATGCCTTAACCACTGTATTCATCAGATTTGCCCCCCTGCGACTTTTTTTTGTTGCCAAGATCGAACAGACCATGAAAGGATGACGTTTTGCGACAATTGAGGAGATGAAAATTGAATCACTGAGAGAGCTCAAGAATATACCAAAAAGTGCATATAGCACTGTTTCGAGGTTTGCAAAAATCGCTGGAACAAGTTATTCATTATATCTGAGAGGGACTACCTTGAAGGGCACAAAATATAAATTGATGGATGAATGAATAGTTTCTGAGAAAAATGAAAATTGTTATTATTTTTTCAACAGTCCTCGTACATACAAAGACTGCAAGCTGAATGATAGCTTGTGAATAAAATGCAACTATCTAAAAGGCAAAATGTAATATGAAATTCCGTAACAATTTCCCAACAGACTGATAAATATCCAACAAATCGTTAATCACAAGACTAACTATTAATTCGCTGTCTTTGTTAATCGCTGGGTTTTCTACAAGATCTGTGCTTGATGATTTTTCTCAATTGTAGCTACATCTTATTCTAAAACAGAGTTGCTGACCAAGATTTTTAACAGTGAGAACTTGATACCAATCGAAAATAGAACACTTCTGACGCAGCAGCCTACAATACGAAAAGGTCAATTGTCGATGACCTTTGTCATTACTTTTTCCTGTTTTCAGTGAACCAAACACAATTTTTCCGTAGATTATCCCATCAATAAGTGATTTAAATTATTTTTATGTTTCTGCCGCAAAAAATAATCCCATCTCAATGTCACATCTGAAAGACAAGGACTGACAACAATAAACAAAACACACAGTCTAACTAACCTTTAAAGATTGTCAAGCAGGACCAAGAAAAAGAGCCTGGGTAATTTAAGAGGTTTTATAATTGAATTTGAAACGTACAGCTGTCAGTACAACACCTAGACATTATCTGAAGATAATTATAGTGCTATTAATTCTATGTTGCACAATCTCAAATGGATGGGCGTGAAGCCAGAATCCATTTCTTTTTTTACTTCCGCCTGCCTGAATTATTGGGACTGCACTTGAAATGCACACTTGCGTGAGTTGGCTTTGATTAGGAAAAGGCATTGGACTCCATTTTGTATATATTTATACAAGGTGGTGCTGAAAGTGTTGAGATGAATCATAAAAAGTTGATGGAATTATCATACTCTCTTTACGCAACGTAGATCAAGAATGAAGCATTCGTGATCCAATATTGCTGCTTCGACTCGCTAAGGTCTTATCAGTGATGTCAGGCTGAACCATGAATGCATTGCTACTTTCAAAAAAATAGACAGATTTTTCCATGAGCTAATTGATAGTCCAAACTGATTCATCCTCGAGCTGAACCAACTTATAACATTCATGAACAATCTCAATAGCAACATTCAGTTCACACTCGAAACAGAGATTGAGGAACAGATAAATTTTGTAGACCTGGCCATTACACACAATCAGAATATATTTGAGTTCAATGTTTTCAGAAAACCTAGCTGAAAGGTCCTTTCCCATGTCTATTAGTACCTACAGGGGTGGTATACAGGGTAACTAAATAAGTAACTGAATAAGTGTAAAACATTCAAGGAGGTGATTCCTTATCGAAAAAAAATAGGATCTTTCATATAAAGAAACTTCATTGGAGCATTCCTTGTTAAGATACAGCCCCTTAAAGGGGGTACATGAAATTTGTATAACAATTTTTTTACAAGCACTAAAAAAGTTACAATATTGAAATTGACCTGACGTTTTGTACTACCAAAAAGACACTTAGCCATTAATTTATTTGGTTTACCCCATGGTTGTAAGGGGTGGAAAACGCAACCCCTAAAATTTATTTCCAATGTAACTTTTTGTCTTATTGTTTGTTTACCATTTAAACATGTATTTCCGATAGCCTGTTTCAATCTAAACAAAAAATGTCTCTTGGATTTTTTGCCCAAAATGAACCAGTTCGGCAGCAAAAAATTATTTTAGGAACAACTACAGAGATACATCGTCATAAATGCGAACTGGATTTATTGTTATTTTGTAGTTAGTACCTGCATTAAACGATTAAAGGGTAATGAACAAAACTGAATTATTAATAACAAAACGCACAACATGTAGAAATCATAGTAAATGTTCAATATGTCCACCTTCAGACATTACGCATGCGTCTAGACGTCGGCGCATTGAGCCACGTATGCGCTCAAATATTCCTGGATAAACCAAATGCTGTAAATGGCCCCAAATAGAGAAATCGATAGGATTGAGATCGGGAGATCAAACGGGCCAGTTCTGTGGTCCTCCTCGACCTATCTACTGATTTGCATATGTTTCAGTTAAATGCTAAAGTGCTACTTGACTAAAATGGGCGGGAGCTCCATCATGCATAAAAAACATATCCCCTCTGACGCCCAAAGGAACTTCCTCTAGCAGTACTGGATGCACTTCTCTTAAAAATTGAACGTATGCCTCACCATTTAATCGAGGAGGTAGAAAATGAGGCCCAATTAAATCATTCCCAATAACTCCGAGCCACACGTTAAAAGAAAACTGTTCTTGATGGTTAGTTTCGACAATAGCGTGAGGGTTTTCAGCAGCCCATATGTGGTAATTATGAAAATGAATAATCTTGTCCGGAGAAAAACTACATTCGTCTGTGAATTCTATCGTCTTCAGAAAGTCACAATTCCTTCTAATCATTTCCAGCATCCAATTGCAAAATTCAAGACTGTTTGGAAAGTCTCGCGTTAACAGGTCCTGTACTCGTTGCAGATGGTAAGGGTATAAGAGTTGTTGTTAGCTGGAAAGCAATCTTTTTATTACTGGTAGTAGGTTGTTCTTCAACCAAATTAAGTACTGCTTCCTCAAGTTGTGGTGTTCGTACTTCTCGATGGCGACCACAATCCTGCGTTCTTTTGTCGAATGAACCATATTCTCGTAATCGTTGATGAAGTCGAGCAAATATTCTATGTGAAGGATGCTGCCGTTGAGGATACAGCATATCTTCTAGAAGCTTCTAACCCATTCCCCTGCGACAGACCGTAAACGTAATGCATATCAGCCATTTCCTCATTTGTGTATGCAATTTTAATAACAAGTGAATTATTAAAGTAACGAATTGAGAACAGAACAACAACACACAATTAGTATTAATTCAATTTCGAAAATTCACAAACTGACAGCGTCATACCAGTTCAATTGTCACTATCGCTAATAGCGACCTACTAGATAGATTAGTTTCTTATTTTCGCATTTATGACGATGTATCTCTGTAGTTATTCGTAAAATAATGTTTTGCTGCGAACTGGTTTATTTTGGGCAAAAAACCCAAGAGACATTTTTAGAATGAAAAAGACTATCGGAAATAAATTTTTAAATGGTAAACAAATAATAAAACAAAAAGTTACACTGGAAATAAATTTTATGGGTTGCGTTTTCCACCCCTTACAACCATGGGGTAAACCAAATAAATTACTGGCTGTCTTTTTAGTAGTACAAAACATCACGTTAATTTCAATATTGTAACTTTTTCAGTGCTTGTGAAAAAAATTGTTGTACAAATTTTATGTACCCCCTTTAAGGGGCTGTATCTTAACAAGGGATGCTCCAATGAAATTTCTTTATATGAAAGATCATATCTTTTTTTCGATGAGGAATCACCTCCTTAAATGTTTTACACTCATTCAGTTACACCCTGTATAGTGGCGAATGTAATGAATCATTGCTAGTTTATTGTATAAGTTTGAAAATGTCCGTATAGGATGAAACTGCAGTAGCGTTAGTTACAAATAAAAGTGGTAAAAAACATAGAAAGTCTCATTTCTCTCTTCTTCATTAGTAATTTCCGGCATTGTTGATTCTACTGTGGTAATAGTGGGTGATGCCTTTTCCAGAAAATCAACTTGGAGTGACACATCCTGGTTCTATTCAAAAATTTTAGTTATCATGAAACTTCTGAGTATTTATTGAGTACGTGTTGAGTTTTAAGGATAGCTTTTTCCTTCCTGGCTTTGGAAAATTGTTTTTCAAGGAGTTATTGCAAAGAATTACTTACGATAATTCATGTAGAACTATTTTACCATCTTATAAAATTGTACCTGTGGCAAGAATATTCCAATAATCATACATTGAATACAAGGCAAAAAAATGGCCTTCATGTTATATAGGATGCGAAACTAAATATTACATTAAATTATGATAATTGTATTGGATCAAGGATATATAACCAACTTCTCGAAAGTGTTGGAGCAAGAAAGGCATTATTCTACTTTAAAAAAACTTAATTTGTTCTTAATAAATGTATTTTCATGTACTTCTATTGTCACGACTTGTTTTTGTGGTATTTTTGTTTTGTTTTGTATGTGCTTTATTTTATTTCTGATTAATTATTCTTATACATTTCATGTCAATAGGAAAATAAATATTATCATCAACCTTTTATTATTATCATTAAGATTTTGTCCGTTTTTATTTTCGTGATGATACTGTGGTTTCTATAAGATTTGTTTGTTACTTTTGCAACCAACTTCTGATAAAATTCTCGTACAGAAATAACAACTTTTTGATGATTTTAGCAAAAAAGTACTGACTAACCTTCGCCTTCATGCACCCATTTGACAGACCTCTTCTTCCTCTTCACGTACATAGACTGTCCTTTACTGCTCTTATTGCTGATGTCACTCAGAGAACTAGAAATTCTGTGAGCCAGCTCTACTTGGTCCTCGACAGTCGGGTGGAAGCCTTTGTCATAAAATGCAGAAGATGCGAACATCTTTCCTGAAATAATTATTACAAAGTATAGTGATTTATTCACACAAGTTTTGCAACAATGTTATTAAAAGTGATGTGTTGCAAATAAATTGGGGTAACTCATAAAAAGTGAAGATGCTTAACTACAAGCGACAATAGACATTATCTGTAGAGTAGGGAGGGTGAGTGTAGGCCCACAGCAGTTAGGTCACATGTGATCCATTGAACATCCTCCCAAGGAGTCCCCTCCTAGATCATTGTCCATCCTGTCCTTTCCAGGAAGGTGGACAGATCACTAGGAGACATTTTCTCTATATAGGCAGGTGTAGGCCAAGACTCGCCGAACACACACTCTCTTATTGACGATTATTCCGGACACTCGCATAGGACATGCCTAACAGACTCATCTTCCTGTTCACACATCCTTCATAAAGGTATGTCCACTAATCCCATATTATGGAGGTGTTTCCTCAGTTGAAAGTGGCCAGTCAGAAATCCTACTGTTAAGCGTAGGTTTTCCTGGTCATCGCCAGATATTTCTTCGGCGCCATCTTCTCAGGGTCGCCCAGGGTGATCCTGGCAAACTGCATCCTTCGATTTCATCCCATCTCTTTAAGAATTGAGCATGGGTGTGACTAGTTTCGCAATTGTCGAAGTCATCAGGCCGTAGGTACTACTACACAGGTACTAAATTCATGGTCCAGCCGCTTCCTTGGCTGAAAAGTCGGCAATGCGATTACCTTTACGTCTGTCGTGCTTTTTAACCCATCTAAAGGGGGCTTTGGCTAAATCTTGGTGGCTAGTACTAGCCTTGAGGTAACACATTGTTTGTTCAAGGCTAATAGGGCTTGTCTACCATCTGTGCAGATTGTTACTTTTTTACAGGAAGTTCCTTTCCTACGTATTTTTTGTGGCAATTGAGATACCAGCCAGTTCTGTTCGAACCATGCTGGTATTCTTTCCCATTTCCCATTTAGTCCTTAGGCTTAGTGATCTTAGCATGGGAGCCCACGATGCAAAATGGGGATTTACTCGAGCGTCATTGAGACATAGTAGGTTGCAAAGCTTAGATGATAAGAAGAAAAAAATGTTATATAATATATACCTTTTCATCGGTGGCGGAAACGGCTATAGATTTTTAAATATGTAAAAAAATACTGTTGCATGGACATACTCGAGCGCGTCAGATATTGAGAGCATCAATGTCCTACGTATTTTCAATAATGTTGGTATGTTAATCTGATCGTTCGCATGACGATTTCGATCTGACGCAAACTCGCGGCCATTATTATAATGTGCAAAAAAATTCGCCATTTTGAAATACTCAAGTGCGTCAGATTGAGATATATATGGTTCATCTTTATGTTTTAGACGTGCTGTCTCATAATCTGACGATTATCTAGAGGGATTCACTTAATCTGACAAAAACAATATTTTTTAAATTTTTTTTAATTCATTGAACTTAATTAATCGAAAAGCTCAGGAAAACGCATGCAAATAAATCAGTGTATGTTTTTTAAGAAGAATACTTGTATTTATTAGAAAATAATTTGTAAAAAATGCTCAAAAATATTCAATTTTTTATAATCAATCGATTATAACAGATCTTGTGTTTGTCCACAAAGTATTAAACGGCTATATTGATTCTCCAGAAATAGTTGAGCTTTGTACTACTCTCTCTGTGAATGATAGAAGAACCAGAAATAGTGATATTTTTAAAATTCCTTTTTGTAGAATCAATTATGGTCAGAATGAAACAATATGTAGGATATTGAAATCAGCAAATCATTACCATCTTAACCTGGAATTGTTTAAATCATCATTATTATCCTTCAAAAAATCGATTAAAAACATCTGATGTATCTTTAGTTTGTAAGCACATGTACAATTTATAAAAAGATATTTGTAAAAATTGGCTTGTCCTTTGAAATAAATAAAAAAAAAATATTGAAGAAAAGAGAAATGAAACTTTCTATGGTTTTTACGACTTTTATTTGTAACTAACATTACTGCAGTTTCATCCTATGAGGACATTTTCAAATATTATATAATATTTGATATTATATATTGTATAAGTTGAAAATGTCCTTATAGGACGAAACTGCAGTCACGTTAGTTAAAAATAAAAGTGGTAGAAAATATAGAAAGTTTAATTTCTCTTTTCTTCATTATGATTTCCTACCACGTAGTAACGGCTACCTCCATCAATTAATTCATTAATTAATCATCATCCTCATCACGAACGAGTCTCTGTGATCAGCTCTGATGGCGTCATTGCAACAGAATTCAGAGTGGGGACGGAGTGAGAGAGTAATAGATAGAGAAAAAGTGAATAGAGAATAGAGTAATAGAAACTCGGAAAGGGAAATATAGGTATCTCACAGCTGCACGCATTAAACTTTATCGACGAATTTTTGTTATTTCGGCTTGCGGAAACCGCCAGATTATATATTTTTCGTTATCCTTGAATTATTTCCTTCAAAATAAAAAAAATAGCTACGTTCGAGAATGTCGAAATGACGTTATTTTTTTACAACTTTGCTGACCTCCTTTTTCTTTACGTCACCCTTAAATTGTCAGATTACTGGAATATACACTTTTTAGCAGGTACATAACTCACCCTACCTTAATCTGACGCACTAGAGAATTTCTGATGATCAATTTTTTTACTAATCTGATCCCTTATCCCTCACAGGCGGCCTTATATATGTGGCTCATATTTGGTGGAGGTACTTAACCGGGTACAAGGTTAAGTATATTAATCTGCCGCGCTTCAGTAAATACCGAAATCCCCGCTTGGGCTCCCCTATTTTCTGGGGTAAACTACACATCTGAGCCTTCTTTGGTTTTTGAGCCGTCTGTATAAATCCGTATTGCATTTGTAGCATTCGACTCTGTGTTCTGTTTCATTTGTATTTTGTAGGATTTATTGAACACAAACCTGGGTTCGATTGCATCACTGACTGCCTGCAGCAGAGGTTGCGCAGTAACCGCTTCACGCTATAGGCTCAGCCTCAATCGACCCATTCCTACTTCGAGGTTTTCCCCAGCCGTTCGCAATCGTACCATGGCCATTAACTCAACCTCCTTAACGTACAGATCCAGAGGGGTCATATCAGTGATTAATTCCGTTGCCGCGGTTGGTGTTGTTCTCATGGCTCCTGTGATGTTAAAACAAGACAATTGCTGTATTTGATATAATTTTTGGATGGCCGTTGCTTGTAGAACTTTCGGTCCCCATGCAATGGCTCCATACTTTAACAAAGGTCTTATTATTGCAGTGTAGATCCAGGTGGCAACACGGTCACCACGTATGGCCACGTATGCTCTTTTTGCTCTACTCTATAGATGAGAGTTCCATGTTAGCTTCCTGTCGTGGATAGTACCAAGGTATTTGACCTCTTCAGAGAAGTTCAGTTCACTTTTGAAGATTTCGGGAGATTTTAAGCCCGATAAACGTCTTTTCTTGGTGAGAAGAACCATGTCAGTCTTCTTGGGATTGATTGACAGTGAGTGTTCCTTACACCATGTTTCTGTTAATTTGAGCCCATCCTGCGCTCTATCGTGCATTTCCAGTGGTTTAAAAATTTATTTTTTCAAATAAGATATCATTAGTTATTGATGGAAAACTATTGTTTTTAATGAGACACTTTGTATATTCCTGCATAATCCCATATAGCTCAATATTACCTTTCCAAAAATGTAGCACACTTGATGTTTTGCTAGAGTCATCTTTGAAATACAGAGCTTTAAGGTTTTTTCATGTAGACTTTGACACGTACACTTTGATCAATTAGGCTTTGGACGATGTGGCGATAAAATAGAATCCAAATCTTTAATGGCAGCTGTCAAATTTTGAGTCAAGCAGTAAAGACGTTCTTCAACTAGTAATTTTTGTTCAATTTTCAAACACATTCGCAATGAAGTACGAGAATTATGAAAAATGAGATATGATAATCTGTTTCACATTGAAGAAGCCCACAAGAAACCTCGAGTCTGGTTGAGATATGTTGACGACACCTTCATAATATGGAACCATGGGAATACTGAACTAGACGCCTTTCTGAAACACATCAACAGCGTGAGACCTTCCATCACTTTCACAATGGAGAAGGAAATCCACAATGAATTGCCATTCTTAGACGTTTTGGTGAAGAGGACCGACACTGAGTGGGAAACATCTGTATAACGAAAACCCACTCATACGGGACAGTATCTGAACCACGAATCCAACCACCATCAATCGACAAAAAGAGGAATCATCAAGACTCTATTAGACCGTGCTTTTGGGCTCTGTAATACAAAGGAAGGTCTCGAGAAGGAACTAGATGGTAGAAAATACTTTGGCTGAAAAGACAGCAAGAGCCTCGCAAGGAAAAGAAGCCGTCACAACCAGTACTTGCACTTCCCTACATCAGAGGATTATCGGAGAGGATAAGAAGAATTGGTTCCAAGTACAACATTAGAACCTGTTTCAGATCCGGTAACACTATCCGTAGCAGCCTCACGAAAACCAGGCCCCCAAACGCGGACTGCGATTCCAAGAATTGCATTTACCGGATACCCTGTGAGTGCGGAAAATCCTATATTGGTGAAACTAAGAGGCCATTGAATGTTCGCATTGTCGAGCACAAGAAGCACACACAGCGAGGAGAAACCAGCAAATCAGGAATAGCAGACCATGTTTGGACCCATCAACACAACATCGAGTGGTCCCAAGCTGAGATCTTGCACAGAGAGGAACATTGGTTCAAGAGAAAATTTAAGGAAGCCGCATACATGTTGTCCAACAACGTATTCAGCCAGGCCAGCGTAGATATACGAAACATATGGAAACCCATCATCAAACGAAAAATGTCTAACTCCCGCCAAAACGGTCATCTCTCACGGAATCAGTGAAGCGGAAAATGGAAAGTAGAGAAAGTGAAAGTATTTCAACGACCTATAAAATAGTCATCTCTCGGAGGAATCAGTCCAGTCATCACCCGAAGACGATTGTAGATACCAACAATCGAAACGTCGTGAACTAACGTGACTTGGAATCTCTACACTTTTTTATTTTTTTATTATTTTCTTTTTTCATTCCTTTAATTTTTATTTATTCAATTATTATATTTTTACTTGTAGGTTATTTCACTATCATTTCATTTCAGGTTTATTGTTGCTTAATATAATTGTTATTTTCAACTATTCTTTTTTAATTATTCTTTTTTACTTGTTTCAGGGATTTCAAATCATTTTATATAGTAGACAATGGAAGTCCGAATTAGTGAAAATCTAATTCATGGTGGTCAATTTTAAAAGAAAAGGCCAAAAATATATGAATCAAGTAGTGATAAGGAGTTGGAAAAAATAGTCTTTTCAGTTGGTAAAATAATTCGAAAACGTTAACGCGTAATTTGAAAGTATTAACAGGCCTACCAAGAAGTAACGTTAAGCGGATTTTGAAAAAATACAAATTCAAGCCATGCAGGACCAGAAGAATTCATCAACTCAGATCAGGAGATTTTGAAAGATGCATGGCTTGCCAGTGGTTCCTGGAAAGTTCTGACCTTTGCGTAATTTTTCATTAAATTGTATTATGTGAGCAGTACCGGGATTTTCAACCGCTACAATTCTTATACTTCGGCACAACAAAATCCTCATTTCACTGTGGAGCAGAGAAGTCAAGGAAGATTTGGATTAAGTGTGTGGGCAGGTGTTTTCAGGGGTACAATTATCATCCCGTTCATTTATAATGGCACTCTCACATCTTTTTGTCTCACAGCAGTGCAATTGTCACCAACTTTTTGGATGCAAATTTTGGTAATAATTGGATAACCAATCAAGGACCCAACCGTTGGCCGGCCAGGTCAACGGTCCTAACACCTATGGACTTGTACCTCTGAGGAAGTTCGAAAGATCTTATTTTTAAATTGCCGACCGTTTCTAGATACGAATTGGTAGCGGCAGTAATACAAAGTTTTGCTTCTCTCACTCCTATTGAACTAATTAGTTAGGTAAAACACGTTCCGAAAAGATGTCGCCTGTAGGTAGGAGAAACTGGTGGAAATTTCGAACATCTTCTCTGAAAAAATATATTAAATATATTATTATTATTGTTGAAGTTTCATTTATCAGTAGTGAATATAGTACAAATTTTTGTCAATTTTATTGACACTATGCGTTTTAATTAATGCTGTGACAAGCGTTCTCAACATTTGGTAGCTACTACTGAACAATTTTTTTCTGCTTTATCGCCGCGTCGTCCAAAGCCTACTATATCAAAGTATACATTTCAAATCCTACATGAAAAAACCTAAAAGCTCTGTATTTTAAAGATAACTCTAGCAAAATATCAAGTGTGTTACATTTCTGGAAAAGTAATTTAGAGCTCTACTGGAATATGCAGGAATATACAGGGTGTTTCATTAAAAACCTAGTTTCCATCAATAACTATTGATATCTCATTTGAAGAATAGGTTTTTCACAACATTAAATTCTACGTAAAAAAGTGGTTCGGAAATGTTTTCATAGAAAGAAATATTGACAGGAAAAAAGTTACAGCAACTTTTCGAAAATGCACATTTTCGAAAAACATACTGTTAATCAGAAACGATGATAGATATCGATATGAGGTTTCCACCATAAAGTTTGTCATAAAACTTGACCCTCAGACACAGTCATCAGTTTTCATCTATATCCAGTTTGAAAACAGGAGTTTTCTTTTAAAAGTGTTCAATTTGGACATCTCTATACATCGATATATTCAAATTATGGTTTTTTCTACCTACTCAATAACTAATAATTTCATCTATTAATAACCAATTTCCATATCAGAGTCTACATTCAATGAAGCAAGCTTTTTTTTTCAATTTCATTACATGCTATGTTCTATATTACTATACAATTATGTATCGATCATCAAATGAATGTTTAAAATTTTATCTCTATTGCTTTTGATGAATTTGCTTGAATTATTATTTATTTTCTAAGCTACGACGAAGTCATTCTTTGTTTTAACGAGCAATGATATTGGTACTTTGTACAAAAGTATGTCCTATGTCCTGTTACGCTTATTATCATTTCTTGAAATTGGAGTAAACTGGTGGTAGGTTTTTGGTAGAATTTCGATAATATTCACGTTGTAACCGTTGTTGGAAGCAAATTGTTTGATGAAACTTGGTGCTCTCTGAATTTTTTTTGGAATATTCCGTTCAACTACGAAAAATTGCCCAAATACGTTGCCAACTTAGTCATGGAAAGTCAATGTTGAAAAACGGGTTGAAGTTGGAAGTAATTTATCTAATTTACTTTAATTAAAGTCGCATCAACCTCCAGGGTTATTAGCGACTAACAATGGATCAGTTGCAGTGGTATTCTAAAGTTGAACAAGTTGGCATTTTCTGAAAACTTTACAATATTTTCAATATTACCCTTAGGTCCTAATGCGTTGTTAATTGAAGGCGGGATGCCATGAGTTAGTCTTTCATTGGAATATAGCACACACTTTGTTAAGATATGGTCTACAGTTACGGGAGAGTCGCATGCTTCACACATAGGGCTGGTGTCGCCGGCCATGAGGTATCCCATTGGTGAGGCATGTGTGGTCTATTCAAAGGCGAGATATCATGACCTGGGTTTTCCTACTTTTCGGGAGATGTATCCATGGAAGTACCCTTCTTTTTACTTTGAAAACTTCACTGCAAGACCCATTTCACTGATCTTGCCATAATTTAGTGAGGATTTTCTTATAGTACGATTTCATATCTGTATGGACAACATAGTTTTCTGATAGTGGCTTTTTTAGCTAATCTGTCAGCTGTTTCGTTTCCTTTTACACCTACGTGAGAAGGGACCCATATAAATTCCATGACTGCCCTTTTCCATAGGGTATATTGATAAGTTCTTTTATATAACGAATTATGGTATGGTTGGAGTGTAATTGGTTGATTGCTTCCAGGGCACTTGAAGAGGCTGACATAATCAAAAATTTCATCGAGTTGTTCTTCTCTATGTTCTGCAGTGCTTTCCATATGGTGTAAAGTTCCCCAGTGAACACAGCTTTGCTAGCGGGAGTTTGAATGATGAACTTGATTTTGGAGACTGGTAAAAGCGGCTCTTACGCCGTCCGTGTAGATTGTGTCAAACTTCTTGTATTTCGTATGAATCATTTCATATAAATTACATTTGATGACTTCGTAGTTAATGTCTCTCTTTTTAAACTGGTTAAGGTTTGTATCAATGAGAATTTTTGGGGTAGTCCATGGAGTGGGTTTAAGGATATTCGGGTCGGAAAAGGTTTATGTTTGATGGAGGTTAAAATTATGTAGATACTTATTTTGTCCCTAGTAAAAAGGAAGGTCAGCTCTTTTCTTCTTAGCATATGTTGACGAAAATCTATGGGCAATCACATTATGGTATACTGGGTTTTTAGGGTTTGCTGTAATGGAAGCAGCATAAGTAAGGGTTAAAAACTGCCTTCGGGTTGTTAAAGATGGACTTTCGGTTGGACTTGTGCAGAATGCCCCAAGAGCAAGTAATTTATCCGAATACACTCAAGTAACTACAAAAAATAGGACGAAACTATTCAGTGGTGATTCAATATAAAAACTTACTGCCTTTATTCGGTTTGATCTGATCTCCATCTGCTGGTGTGAATATTTTTTCCAAATTGATCGGTTTTGGAGGTGCATTTTCATCCTGTAAGAAAATAATAGATCTATATAAGAAAGAATTCGCCAAAACTTGATGAAAATCCATGATCATTGTTTCTCCATGACCTCAAATTATTTCCGGTGAGTGAATTCATATTTAGTATCAGCATTGCACCCGTACGGAGCCGAGTCGGGTCGCTAGCATTCTATATACCAAACTAATTATAGTAATATAGTAAAACATTAGGAAAATCACAAATGAGAAAACGAAGGAGAACAGAGGGGAGTTGATAGAAAAGAGAAAAGGAACAGTCCAAAAAAGAATAAGAAAGCTGATGAAAGAGAAAGCAGAATATGAAAGAAATGTGTTGACACATGAGAGAAATATGTAGTACTTCAATATATTTTTATGTAGATTGTCAATCATGTATCATTTTTAAAAGCATATGCTGATATTAATTTCACCTGATATCTGTACTCTTGCGCATAATTTTTCACTGCAAATTCTTCGTCATCAGGTTTCAAAATTGCAAGTACTTTCAACCAATGAAAGTAGGAATTTCGAAATTATTAAACAGAAACTAGGATAATAGTCATGCTTTCAACTAGGAGAGTTACTCTAACAGTTTATGAAACTAACCAAGGCAGTGAATTCGTTTCTCTGCTGTCCGAAACATATCATTTTGTTCTCCTATTGTTTGTACAGTGTGTTCAAAAAATCGTATGTTATAATTCTTCATTTCAAATCGTTAATCATAACCATCAGACTGGTTATCAATTTTTTTTTAATACACTAATGGTAAGGCATACAAACAACGTCTTGGTATCCATAAACTTGGAAAAGGCCAGAAAAAATCACGACATTTTTAAAATTACCAAACCCACACGAATTAGGTGGGTATTGTTTTCCCAGAAGTTCTGCTATAGTGTTAGTGGACTCTCGAGCAGATAATAATAATAATAATAAATCTTTATTTTTCAGTTAAAAAGCATAAACGTATGAATACATTTCAGCAGTAACTGACAGAAACTTCATAATTAATATAGAAATGAATTTAAAAGATATGAACACAGTCATAAGTTATTAATATAAAATGAGTAAAATATATAATTATATAGAAATATAAAAAATTCATAGAACCCATCGACTTAGTTGAAAAAGACACAGCAAGAACATAATTAGAAAAAGGTTAAAAGTGTCATAGTATGAATGACAACTGTCAGTTGAAAAACAACAGCACGAATATAACATTTGAATTGTCAACAAGAAAACATCTTCATAAAATATAGTATTATGTCATAAATTCACTAATACTGTAACATTTCTTCTCAATAACAAATGTTTTAAGTCTGGATTTAAAAATATTGATATTTGGAGATGTTTCGATAGAGACATCGAGGTGATTAAAAACTTTGCATCCCAAATATAAGTGACTTTTTTGGTATAGGTTAGTTCTATGCACAGCAGGCATAAGAAGAGTTCTGGATCTAGTGTCATATTGATGTTCTGTTGATTGAAGAAATTATCTTTATATTTATTTACATATATACACATTTCATTCAGATACAAGCCTGTCAAAGTTAACATATAACCAAGTTGAAAAGCCTAGGGGGTTGGAAATCATCAACAATAGCTGAAGGTTCTTCACAGTTCTTCACAAACAATTGAAAATAATTATGATACGATTACGAAAGGCAAAATGGGTTATCGAACCACTAAAGTACTATTGGAAATCTGTTCGTACATTACTATGAATATCCATAATGATCAGTGATACTATAGAATTTCATCATATTTGTTTTACATTCTGTGTTACATTCGATATGTTCTGCGTTTTGATTGATTTACAAATGTTAGAGTTGAAATTGATAATAATAATAAATTAATTGACCATCAAAATAACAAGATAACAACAACAAAAAATACAAGAGAGAGAAAAAACACGTTGTATTTGATGTGCAGATAGCTTTTGGTTCAGATCGCGAATTTGTATCTTTTCCACCAATGCCGAAAATGTATAAAAATAAAATATTTTATTAGCGCTTGAAGAGAAGAAAAAAAAAAGAAAGAAAAATAAAAAGAAGAGAAGGTAATATATAGATATAGAAATATATGAATAGTTTAAAACTTAAGGCCGGCCGCAAGTTGAGACGCAGGTCCGTGAGGTGACGTAGGGTGAGTCACGTTAAATTTCTGCGAACCATACAAATGATGGACCCCGCAAGTTCCGACGCAGGGTGACGTGACGCAGTTTTCATGGTCCGTGACCCTGCGTTACGCAGTCCTCCTTCCGCAGATTTCTTCAGTGAGTCACGGCGTGTCAAGTGAAATGGAGGAAAAATTAATAGAGGCAGTTAGAAATCGTCGCGTTTTGTACGACACTAGTCATGAGGACTATTTGCGAACAAAATTAAAAAAGTTCAATATGGGAGGAAGTGGCAAAGGAAAGCGATATGAAGCTAGCAAAAATAATCGATTCAACCTCATCATTTTCTGACTCAGATTCGGAGCTGACATCAATTGAAAGTTCATAAACCAAATCCATTTGAAAATCGAAAGGCAAGAGACACGTCACCTAAGAACTGTAGGCTCAAACTGCGTTTCAACTTGCGGGGGTCCACCCACCCGCATTTTTTCTCACCGTGACTCACCACGCGTCACCTCACGACCTGCGTCTCAACTTGCGGCGGGCTTAAACGTCTACGATTGAACATATTCAACCACTTCAAATCTGCTAATTTGTGTGAAATTATGGACCTTCTTCTGATACCAAATATTAACGCCAGAGTTTCGAATTTTTTGTATACGACACCTGTCGTTCTTGTCTAAACATGAATGTCGTTCAGTTTTACCTTCCACAAAAATATATTTTTTTGGCGGGTGCTTATACAAAGCAAGATTTGAAAAAAATCCAATCGGAGAATAAGATTATCATTATGACATGTCAACAAGAGTACTTACTAGTCCAACTTTGAAAACACGCTGCGTCAAAGAATCCAAAAACTCCCTCTTCTGCGGATCTTTCCTGTCTGAGGGCTTGAAACCCCTCGAACACTCTACCACGTCGGTGATACTCCGTGTTTTTCTAAGACCGAACTCCTCGGTGGGCCAGTAAGTTGAGGGGTAGAGGGGACGGACGTCGGAAGAAATTTTGAACTGACGCTTTTATTGAGGGAGTAGGTTTGCTTGCTGACGGAATAGGAAGATGATTTTTCCGATTTAGAATCAACGATTTTGTTGATGATTCTCATCTTGAGAGTTTTGTTAGCTTTTGGTTTGTCTGATTAGAGTCTAAACATGCATTTATTTCTATTTCAATAATACCAGGTTTTCATCCTAAATATGTGAAAGGAGCAATATAAATGCATAGCTCAGAATATTTCATTCAAGTTTTATGAAATTATTAGGTAGGTTCATCAGATACAGAAAGCACTGATTTTGGTTTGCTTAAGCCTTCAAGTTACAGTTTTCTCCATTCTGGGGATGAGAGTGTGTTTGAACAAAATACTTTTTCTTCAACTAAGAGAAAAAAACATCAAATATGTGACCTTTTCCAAAATGACCCATAACCCACACTTTTGAACCAATCATAGTTGATCGGATTCAAAACTCACTACCTTGGGGCTAAGCACATATATGAGCAAGTTCATAAATTTACAGTTTGTTGTGTCTATGTTGTGAACGAAAAAAATAAACTTTACAAATTATCTCTAAAATATCCGCAAAATGAAGAATTGAAAGAAAGGTATGAAAATTACAAAACCAAGATCGAAAAATTAACTAAACAAGCAAAAAAAGATTATTATTCCATCTGAAAATGGAATTTTTTAACAGGTGATGATCGACTGTATGTCAAACATGCGCCAAACTAACTGACTGTTATAAGGAAACAAGTATAGCTGAAGCACCAGTCAATCTAATAATAACACTGATGATCTTCAAACAAGACTCAACCTCTAACGGAAGCAAGAAACTCTTTGGAAGGTTCGAAATAGATGAACATTTCAACCTAGCAGACCACTGTTATAATATTCATGCAGTCATTGTTCACTGTGGTTCTGGCGTTGAATTTGGTCATTATTACGCCTTGGTCAAAGAAGAAACGGACTGGTTTAAGTTTGACGATAGTCGTGTCACGAAGTGTTCTGGCGATGCATTGAATTTATGGGAGCCTCTGGAGACACCCTACATTTTGTTTTATGAGAGAGAGGACATTGTTATATCAAGATCTTCAGATGATGTGGTGCTGCAGGTTTTTCCGGGTTTTCCTGCAGCTGAAAAAGCAAATGCGCCACTGGAATCAATGTAGTCGCCCCGGAGCGCCAATTAATTTTTATTGTTGTATTTATTTTATTTTTATCATTGTTTTACTGATTTGAATATTTAAAATCTGTTTTTTTTCGAACAAATTGAAAAAAATCAAAACTCATCTAAAGCTTTATGGAAAACTGTAAATTATCTATGTGAAAAAGATAAAACTAAAACAAACATAGAGGCTATTGAAAATGCAGATGGCACTGAAATAACGAATAAAAAAGATATTGCGGACAGATTCAATGACTATTATAGTAAAATAGGACAAAAACTTGCTGAAAAAATCTCAGATGTTCCCAGCAATGATACCGACGGAATCGAGTTTTTTGATCAAACCCTGTATTTACATCCAACAAATGAGAAAGAAATCGGTTCAATAATGAAAACTTTGAAACAAAAAAAAACTCCTGGACCGTATAAACTAAGAGCAGACACCTTAAAAGAGACAGCATCAGAAATCGCAAAGCCCCTAGTATTCTTAGTGAATAAATGTTTTGATATGGGGCGTTTTCCTAGAATTCTTAAGAGCGGAATAATAAAACCCCTACATAAAGGTGGAAATAAATCATCTGTCGCAAATTACAGGTCCATTACACTAATCTCTAACTTATCGAAAATAATCGAAAAAATCATCAAGAAAAGATTATACTCTTACTTAAAACAATTCAATATTTTATCAGATCGTCAATATGGCTTTAGAGAGGGCAGATCTACAGAGGACGCTATTCTAAGAATGACGAAGATGATTTATGAATTGTTAGATAAAAAATTCCTACCGTCAGTATTTTTCTAGACCTGTCTAAAGCATTTGACACTGTCTCTCACAAAATACTCCTTAATAAAATTAAACGATATGGAATAAGAGGAAATATTTATAACCTTCTTGAAAACTATTTATTGGGTATAGAACAAAAAGTTGGAGTTGATGGAATTCTCAGTGAAACACAAACAGTATCATATGGAGTCCCCCGGGGAACTGTACTCGGACCTCTTCTGTTCAGTATCTACATAAACAGTATGTTATTTCTAAACACTAGTGGTGAAATCATTAGCTTTGCTGGTGATACTGCTGTGGTGTACAACTATGAGAAGACAACTTATCTACCTTTCACGTCGTATGCTTGTGGTTTACCAGATCTTGGGCCTTTGAATGTAGGACTAGAATCTCAAATAAAGGTGACAAAATAAAGTATTTAGGAATCATTGTCGATCGACATGTGAAGTGGAATATGCAAACAAAACAAATATCAGGAAAAATAAGAGGTTTTTTGTCTAAATTAAAATATTTGAAGGATTTCTTGAACATTAACTAGTTGAAAACTGTTTATTCTTCCTTGATAGAGTCCTTACTATCCTATGGGATTTGGGGCTGGGGCGGGGTCAATGATTGCTTCTTGAACCAAGTACAGAAATTGCAGAGATGGGTTCTGAAAATTATGTATGGCAAAAAGCTGACATTTTCTTCTGACGCACTCTATAATGAATCTCAATGTAGAGATGTGAGACAAATATTTGTTAATAAAATTTTTCTTTATCTCAAAGCTAATGAAATACAACTGACCCCTCATGAACATTCTTACGATACCAGAAGAACTGATGCAAAATAAAAAAAGTGGATTGTCAGTAATAGACCCATAATCAATATAATTTTCAAGCAAAAACTATTGAGAGAAAGAAAAAGAAAAAAAACTGAATTACACCTATTACAATTGATTACAAGTATCTGTGTCTATATATCGTGTTATTCAGTATTAAACGACGTTACCCCGAAAATGTAAAATTAACCGGATTGTAACTTGAATATAACTGATTTGAGAAAAAAACCTTAGAATTTGAATGTGATTAATAGTATCGTAGTTGTTTTGATAGAAAGATAAACTTATTTTGTTACTGCCTTCATATACACATATACAAGTAGCTTTTGCAGCTACTTCTGTGTTTTTTCCGTGTTTATTCACCACTTTCCCCAATTTAAAGAGTTACTGTATTTTTTAAATGAACTTTTTCATGTAATTATATGTTGTTTACTGTGAATAAACCTTACATTATTATTATTGTTGATTATTTTCATTCGCAAAGTGAACCTTGAGAATTTAATTAATTCAAAATTGTTACTGGAGTGTTTTCCCAACACCAAATGAACGAAATCTCGACTTTTAAAAACGATGAAAACCAAAATAAATATACCTCAGTTCCATAACACCAATACTCGCAGATTTTCAAGGAACTAGGTATGAAGGTGGTTTTTCAAACAAGTCATACACTACAGAGCCTCTTAGGAAATCCAAAAGACAATGTCGAGAATACGAAAAAGTCTGGAATTCACGAAATTACACTGCGACTAATGATGAAATATTGAAAGAGAATATATTTGTACTTGGAGAAACTTACTTTTTATAACGCTATTTTATATGTCAGTTTCAGAAAACTAGTCTTTTGACATACCTAGATACTAGTAGTTCATTGAGCTGTAACCCTTATTCTATGTAGAAAGTTATTTTATTAGTTAAATTGACTTTATTATCATGTCAACTGTTATATAATCAAAACTCATGCTTTTTGATTTCTCTTTTAATTATTTTTATTCATTCTGTAGTAGTGTAGAACTTAAAATGATTGTCGAAATTATTGATACTGTCGTTGTTGGTATTTCTTTGGTTAGCTTTGGTTAGCTGGTTAACGAAAAAAACAGATTTTAAAATAGATTTTTTAAACATAATAACACATTTCACTTTCTTTATGACCTGACTCACACCCGACTTCCAAATCATGTTGCTATCAACATAGGTACCAAGGAATTTAGTACTGTCTGATGAAATTGAGTTTAACTTGGAGCTCCTCCGGGCTATCTTCATCCGTAGCAAGTGTTGTGTCGTTTGCATATAGAATTATTCGGTTTGTTTTGACATGTTCTGGCATATCATTGATGAAAAGCAGAAACATTAGAGGTCCCAAGATGGATCCCTGAGGGACTCCATAGTCGTAACTGTATGGTTGTGATTGACAGTTATCATATTTCACGCACATCTTTTTGAGATTCAAGTATGACTCCAGCCATGTAAGGTACATTTCCTTTAAATCCTTGCGAGTATAACTTACTCAGGATTATTTCATGATTGATAATATCGAATGCCTTGGATACGTCGAAAAAAAGAGCACCCACATACTTCTTCTCAAGGGCATCATAAACACATCAAAAAAACTCGTTTAAAGCACTTTCAGTCGACTTACCCAACTTCTTTATTATTTGAATTGAAGGGGTTATATTTTTAGGAGTAATTAATTTTTGGGATAGAAAGTTTTTGGCTTTCTACTACTCCATCTTGATACAAAAAAGGATGAGGGAATCTTCCAAAGAAAGGAAGGAAGTAATCAATTTGAAAATAAGTAACTCTATACATGGATGTGTAGATCATGCAAAGACACAAACTGAAAGAAAGTTCTCCTGAAACAGCTACTTTCATATAAGCATTGAATTATACGAAAAAAAAAATTCTTTCGAAACAAATACTTCTATATGAACACTGAATTATACAGAAGATACTTTTCTCTACTCAGTTTGTATTTCAAACATTCGCTGTGGAATAAAAATCAGATATCATACACATGAGTTCTACTTTAAATGAATGGTAACAAATTGCACTTACATGGAACACTGTCATCCTCACTGGTATACATCGATGTTTCGCCTTAAGACACTTGCCCCAAGGCTCTTCAGTTCCAAAATGGATAACATTATAGAAAATACACTCAATTCATTCATGAATTACGATTTTTAATGTCTCGGAATAAGCTTGATCTGCTTATGTCATCGATGACATCGTAATGAAATTCATTCACCTATTTGATTTAATCCCAGCCAAGAGCAATCTTATTTGAATTGAAGGGGTTATATTTTTAGGAGTAATTAATTTTTGGGAAAGAAAGCTTTTGGCTTTCTACTATTGATTACTTCCTTCCTTTCTTTGGAAGATTCCCTCATCCTTTTTTTGTATCAAGATGGAGTAGTAGAAATCCAAAAACTTTCTTCATTATGTTCAACTTCTCCAAAAAATTAGTCATCTTCTCAAAAACATTACATAATACCGTGGGTACTGCTATGGGTCTTTAGTTTTCCATTATGTTGGGGTCTCATTTCTCAAAATTGGTGAAAGAAGACCAATTTTCAGTTCATCAGGGAATTCGCCGAGTTCGATGGATACTTTTCAAGACTCTCGTGGAGATACAATCAACTCCTACTGAGTTAGTATTCTTCAAAGATAAATTGATTTCACTAATATCACATGAGTGTACTGCTACTGAAAGACGTTGGCCCAAAATTGTATGTATGGTTTATTAGCTATTGTTGTAAAATAGGTGTCGAAATTGTCAACAACAATATTTCTATTGCAGAAAAGTAAATAATCTATCATGTTTCTGACTCAGAGTACAATCACCATATGCCACTGTCAACATTTTGAGTGTTTCTGATAACTCATTTCCATTTTTCACACAAAATTTGATGCTGATTCTTCGATAAACGTAACACGTAACACCAACAAAGTCAACATGCTAAACAGCTGATATTATGTACATATGTTTGAGAAACATGAAAAAAAATCGCTAATCGAATGTATCTACATATCACACGAAATTTCGACATTCACCTTATTTTTGAACAAAGCCCGTAGACAATGTTTTTGAACAATTTTCAGAAAAGAAATCCAAGCCGTGGCATCAAAAAAATTTCGTTTAATGTCTGAATATTATTAAATCAAAAATCTTCTCAACACGCCATAGATGAAGAAGTTGAGCAAATCAAATCCAACAGAATTTTAGAATGTTGTAGATAGTATATAATTGAGAAAGATATATCCTAGCCAGGAATCTGAACTTTGAAATCCTTTTGCTCACCTTGATAGCAAAAGTTATGAAGGTAGTGATAAAAATAGCATTATGGCATGAATTATTTTGGCAGACACCTGTGACCTGACAAGCAACAGTTTTTGACAGAGTAGGTATGTTGTTTATTGAAGTTTTCGGTGAAAAAACAAAACTTTTTGATTCACCAAAAAGCTGTGGTGACTATCGAATTGAACTTTCAGCCACTACCGGATTTTGAATACTACCAGTGTGTATTTGAATCACTCAATTTGCTTGTATCGAATTTAACGCCCTGTACATTTTCTCGTCTTCCTGTCAGCACATTTTGTCTCCGAAAAACACTGAAAATCACCAAAACGCACGGACGCGCCCCTCAAAAGGTAGGTTTTTCCACAAAGTCCGATTATACTACTAATTTTAATGAGGCAAAAACGTTTTGTAAGAAATATATGTTTAACAAAACACAATCCGAAAATAAATCGGTTACGGGCAGGGATTCGGTTTGCATCTGGACTTCGTCCAAATACTTTGTTCGAATCTATCAGAGATTGACGTTACTGGAATCTTTTTGTGGGATGTCGGTTGGTGGTGTTGGGTTCGATTAAAATCGCACGTCAAAAAATTCTAGTTGGACTGAAATACCTCTATAGTCGCAAATTTAGTATATTTTTCAAAAACGAAATACAAGCACTACAGGAAAATCTTCGAGGCGCTCTAAGAGCGGTGCCTGTGCGAAAGTAGCGATTCAGATTTGAATAGCTGGAAAATAAATCGATTTGGAGAAAAGTTCTCAGGAAGTTTGTTCCATATAAACGCAGTTCTCCAAATGGATGAGTTCTTAGGGCCAGTTGTATAGGTCTCGTTTATAGTTTAGTTTAAATTTAGGATTGAACTTATATTTGAACTTAGGTTTAAAGCGATGAAATGCTAAAATATCTTTTGTATATCTTCCAGTTGAAGACTCGTAGACACGACAACATTGATAAGTGAATTGAAATTGACCTGCCGTCGAACATTGACGTAGATATCGTGAATGCCATATGCAATTTGTTAATAAGTTCATAATCTGACTCTGTAATAAAAGGGACTGCGGGAGCCACACTAATAGGAAGTCATCAAATTTTTCCAAGCAGGAAGTGGAGAAGCTATTTCTAGAATACTTGTATTTATAAGAAAAAAATTTTAAATGAATGCTAAAAAAATTATTTTTTTTAAATCAATTGATTAATTAATGAAGAAAAGAGAAATTAAACTGTCTATGTTTTTTACCACTTTTATTTGTAACTAACGTTACTGCAGTTTCGTCCTATAGGGACATTTTCAAACTTATACAATATATAAACTTATGCAATATATAATATATACAATATATACATACATACAATATATACAGGCTGATTCACGGTGGATGGCACATTAGACGTTTCTGGTGAACCAGACAACGGATCACTTTGAAAATTTAATGGAGGGCATATTCGGACATTCTCTAGCCAACTAAAATATTTTCGACAATGCGGTGTTGCCGCTTCTATTAGAAAGCAGTAGCAACTTTGATTTTTCAAATGGAATACTCTGTATATAATATTATTTTTGGAATCTCCAACAATTGCCCGACAACTTTTCTTGATATTTCCCTATACCTATCTGTTACCGTTTTCGAAATAAAAATTAATTTCAATTTTTTTCTTCGAAAATCATGACTTCTAAAAATGCCGATATCTTTTAGTTAAGAAGTACTATGATATCGAAATTTGGTTTGGGGTTAGGTGATACTTGGACACTTCCCACACGTCAGCCTAATCTCCGTTACTTCAATACAGGGTGGTAAAAAAATACAGTTTTTTCGTTTACTTGAAAAAGTTGCTGAAATTTGATTATTTTAAATGGAACACCCTGTATATTATTGAAAATTCGGAAAGCTGCTGAAATTTGCTTTCTTTCTATGTAATCATACCTATACCTAACTAGTCAAGTTTCGGACTTATGAACATTTCTTTGTGAAAATGTCCCTTCAGAATGGTATTTCCATTCGGTATTTGGAAAGCAGGCCATGATTACTATTTGACAGTAGCGTTGTGACATTCTCCTAATAATATCGACATTTTCGTCACTTCAGAAGTTGCAAATACCTTCAAAACGATGGAACAAAACTATTCAAACGAAGTTCTTATGAATTTGTTTATTATTTTTGGACAGTGTGACAAAATTATCAGCAGAACATGTAGAAAGTTCAATGAAATGTATCCGAATCTACCGCCAACGAACCTCAAGAAATTTATACGAATTCAGAACAATTTCAATGCATTTGGATCAACTTTAAAATCACCAAGAAACTTGCCTCGACCCGTAACTTTCGAAGACAACCAGATTAATGTCTTAGCATATTTTCACGCATTTCCCGAGTCATCGATAAGAAGTGCTGAAGAAGATTTGGGTATAAAATATTCATCGGTTCAAAGAATCTTGCGAAGACATAAAATGCATGATTATAAATTCACCAAAATTCAAGCAATGAAGCCTCAAGATCCTCAACAGAGAGTAGAATTTTGTGAAATGTTGTTGACACGCATTCAAGAAGATCCACTTTTTTTAAATAAAATTATTTGGAATGATGAATCAAAATTTTCGAGAGAAGGGATTTTCAATAGAAAAAATCGTCATTATTGGTCCAGTGAAAATCCTCACGTCACAAAAGAAGCCGGATTTCAAGAAAAATTTAGTTTTAATGTCTTCTGCATGTTGATGGACAACAAATTGAGGTACGTGATATACGAGAAGTCATTAACATCCAGAAGCTACCTGAATATTTTGGAGAATACTGTAGACAGTTTCGTGGATAATCTGCCACTCGAAGATTATCGAAACTGTTGGAACCAACTAGACGGAGCTCCTGCACATTGCACAAGAGAAGTGAGCGCAGAACTGGATAGACTATTTGACGATCGGTGGATGGAATTGGCCATGGAATTGGCCATGGAATTGGCCATGGAATTGGCCAGCGAGATCACCCGATCTTAATCCATTAGATTTTTATTTGTGGGAAATGTTTAAAGAAAAAGTTTACAAAATACCCGTGCGTTCGAGAGATGAATTGTTAGAAAGGATTGCCCAAACATTTGAAGATTTGGATCCCAATGAAATCAGATCTGCCACCACGAAAGCAGTCAACACCCGCATTTTAAAGTGCTTGGAAGTGAACGGCCAGCGATTCGAACATATTTTGAAATATTCCACATGATTGTTTTACTTTTTTATAATTATTCATATCAATATTTCCAATTTCAAGTTTCTTGGTGCTTTTTTAAAGTTTATCCAAACATATTGAAATTGTTCTGAATTCATATAAATTTCTTGAGGTTCATTGGCGGTAGATTCGGATACATTTCATTGAACTTTCTACATGTTCTGCTGATAATTTTGTCACACTGTCCAAAAATAATAAACAAATTCATAAGAACTTCGTTTGAATAGTTTTGTTCCATCGTTTTGAAGGTATTTGCAACTTCTGAAGTGACGAAAATGTCGATATTATTAGGAGAATGTCACAACGCTACTGTCAAATAGTAATCATAGCCTGCTTACCAAATACCGAATGGAAATACCATTCTGAAGGGACATTTTCACAAATAAATGTTCATAAGTCCGAAACTTGACTAGTTAGGTATAGGTATGATATACATAGAAAGAAAGCAAATTTCAGCAGCTTTCCGAATTTTCAATAATATACAGGGTGTTCCATTTAAAATAATCAAATTTCAGCAACTTTTTCAAGCAAACGAAAAAACTGTATTTTTTTACCACCCTGTATTGAAGTAACGGAGATTAGGCTGACGTGTGGGAAGTGTTCAAGTATCACCTAACTCCAAACCAAATTTTGATATCATAGTACTTCTTAACTAAAAGATATCGGCATTTTTAGAAGTCATGATTTTCGAAGAAAAAATTGAAATTAATTTTTATTTCGAAAACGGTAACAGATAGGTATAGGGAAATATCAAGAAAAGTTGTCGGGCAATTGTTGGAGATTCCAAAAATAATATTATATACAGAGTGTTCCATTTGAAAAATCAAAGTTGCTACTGCTTTCTAATAGAAGCGGCAACACCGCATTGTCGAAAATATTTTAGTTGGCTAGAGAATGTCTGAATATGCCCTCCATTAAATTTTCAAAGTGATCCGTTGTCTGGTTCACCAGAAACGTCTAATGTGCCATCCACCGTGAATCAGCCTGTATAATATATACAATATATACTTATACAATATATAAGTTTGAAAATGTCCTTATATTGTAACAAACGTTACTGCAGTTTCGTCCTATAAGGACATTGTCAAACTTATATATTGTATAAGTTTGAAAATTTCCCTATAGAACGAAACTGCAGTAACGTTAGTTACAAATAAAAGTGGTGAAAAACATAGAAAGTTTAATTTCTCTTTTCTTCATTGATTTCCTACCACTAACGGCTACATCCATCAATTAGTTGATTAATTTATCATCATCTTCATTTTCATCACGAACAAGTCTCTGTGATCAGAGATAATTTAATTAATGAATACTGCTAGCAAATCAAATTTTGAAAAGAGATACAACAGAAAAAGAAAGTATAAGTATAAATAAAATAAAATAAATAGAAATGGAATTTTTAATAATCAGTTCGAAACACTGTTCTATCTGAGATATGTGTTAATTGCGTCAACTAAATTTGTTTTCTTCACTAAGGATCAATTATCACATGAAAAAAGGTTCTATCCGTTTTGAGAATCCAGTCTTTAATGTTCTTCTTGAATATATGTTTGCTATAAATAATTCTTATACTTTCTGGCAATGTGTTGTATATTTTAGGTACTAGATAGGTAAAAGTTCAGCTTTCTGAGCACAGCTTTCTGTGTTCTTGGAATTTTGAAATAATCTGAAATCAATGCCCTTGTTTGGTGAGTATGATGTACTTTTTCAAAATATTTCTGGTTATTTAATGCAAAATTCAAAATATATTTCACATATAATTGTCGAATATCCATGATTACTAAATCCTTATATAATTGATCAGTTGGAAAGGTTTTTTTTAGATAACATTATTTTGAGTATTGCTTTTTGTACAACTTCCAATTGTTTTGGGTAAATTTTCGCTGCTCGTCGTGCTAATAATAAGGGAGCCCAAGCGGGGGTTTCGGGATTTACTAAAGCGTGGCAGATTGATATACAGGGGGATACCTTGTACCCGGTTAAGTACCTCCATCAAATATGAGCTCCATATATAAGGCCGCCTGTGAGGGATGAAGGATCAGATTAGTAAAAAAAATTCTCTAGCGCGTCAGATTAAGGTAGGGTGAGTTAATTACCTGCTCAAAAGTGTATATTTCAGTAATCTGACAATTTGAGAGTGACGTAAAGAAAGGGGAGGGCAGCAAAGTTGTAAAAAAATAGCGTCATTTCGACATTTTCGAGCGTAGCTAATTTTTTATTCATTTTGAAGAAAATAATTCAAAAATAACGAAAAATATATAATCTGACGATTTCCGCAAGCCGAAATAACAAAAATTCGTCGATAAAGTTTAATGCGTGCAGCTGTGTGATACCTATACTTCCCTCTCTGAGTTTCTATTCCTCTATTCTCTATTCACTTTTTCTCTATCTTTTACTCTCTCACTCCGTCCCCACTCTGAATTCTGGTGCCATGACGCCATCACAGCTGATCACAGAGACTCCTTCGTGATGAAGATGATGATTGATTGATCAATTAATTGATTCATGTAGCCGTTACTACGTGGTAGGAAATCATAATGAAGAAAAGAGAAATTAAACTTTCTATGTTTTTACCACTTTTATTTGTAACTAACGTTACTGCAGTTTCATCCTATGAGGACATTTTCAAACATATATCTTGTATAAGTTTGAAAATGTCCTTATAGGACGAAACTGCAATTATTATTTCCTTATAAATACAAGTATTCTACTTAAAAAACTCACACTTATTGATTTGCATGTTATTTCCTGAGCTTTTCCATTAATTAAGTTCAATGAATTAAAAAAAAAATTAAAAAATTGTTTTTGTCAGATTAAGCGAATCCCTCCAGATAATCGTCAGATTATGAGACAGCACGTCTAAAGATAAATCATATATATCTCAATAACACGCGCTTGAGTTTTCCAAAATGGCGAATTTTTTTTGCACATTATAATAATTGCCGCGACTTTGCATCAGATCGAAATCGTCAGATTATTGAATAAGAGTTTTTTTTGTTACACTTCACACTCCCTTAGAAAATCTGACGCGCTCGGTTAATTTTTTTTTTCTTTTCACATTTAACCCTTACGTACAACCACCCACATCATGCAAACGATCACATTAACATACCAACATTATTAAAGATACGTAGGACATTGATGCTATCAATATATGACGTACTCGAGTATGTCCATGCATTAGTATTTTTAACATATTTTGAAATCTATAGCCGCTTCCCCCACCGATGAAAAGGTATATATTATTTTTCTTCTTATCATTTAAGCTTTGCAACCTAATATGCCTCAATGACACTCGAGTAAATCCCCATTTTGCATCGTGGGCTTCCCTGCTATAAGAAACTGATGTACATTATTCAAAACTTGGAGCACCGCGATGTTGAATGGTTTGATGATAACGACATAGACATTCCAAAGCCGGATGAAGAAAGTGAGCAGACACACAAACAAGCAAACATTCAATGTCATTGAAAGCTCAGAATCATGGATTCGGATTCATGGACTGAAGACTGTTAATTGGAAGTAATATTGTATATATCGAAAAATTTAAGGACGTTTGTTTTGTTCGTAATATTACTTAAGATATTGTACCTTACTCTTTGTTGAATACCGTGCTAATAAGGTTTGTTTAATTGAATATTATGTGCATTAAATTCGTCTATCCTAAATATGTTTTCTCATTTCTAGAATTTTAACTGCTGCCCATGAATCGATTAAAAAGAGAATACATTAAAAAAATGCATATAACAATATTTACGTAAGCATGGGAGGGTGGGTAAAAGCTTTGCTTACTTTTGCTGAAAATGGGGATGGGGAGATAATCTATTCTTTCTAGACTACTGGCAGTTGTAGCCCTCCAGATTTTCATCCTAGTTACACCAATCCGTGAAAACTGTGAATCGTGACAAAATCCCCATTCTAGAGAGCCTACTATTCTCTGTTCTATGAATTCCTCTGCCAAAATTAGCAAAAATGTTCCCGCTATTTTGCATTCGAAAAAGCATGAATGAATTCACCATAGAGATTAGAAATTGGTATATTAATTTTCTGATGACAGGAACTGTTCCGTGGTTATTGAAACTAGCATCGAGAAAAGTGTTGCAATTCTGATTTGTGAGAGCATCAGTGTTTGTGTTGGAGTCAATTTGCAGGCCACCTTCCAAGATTACCCAATGTTCATAGAGAAATAAAACAGACATTGAATTTATGCTCGTACATACATTGTATTCGCGAAACGAGTTATTTACGTTTCATACGTTAAAAATAATCGTCTGTTTATGCGGCTCGAGAAGAAAAACAAATTCAATGAAGGATCTGGCCAGCCGTGAAAATTTACAGAAAATATCTTCTCCATATAACTTTTAGTGGACTTCAGTGTGGAAGTGACGAATAACAATTTGATGCGGTAGTTTGACACAGAAATACATAAACTCATCATTAAAAAATACATTTTGATGTAATGAAATTTTGATAATGTATTTTTTTTTCAGAAGTTAACTTTCATTGAAAGAATTGCCAAAATAATTGGCAATATTTTATAAGGTGATTGAAATCACTGGGAGATTCATCTAATGAAGCAACACCCTCATGTGTACAACATGTCATTTTCAAGATCAGAAAGTAATTAACAGTATTAATAACAAAAATGAAATGAATGAGCTCATCAATTCCTACAAAGGTCAGTTTGTTTCAACGTGAATAACAAATAAGCAAAGGTAAAACAACACCTGATAAATCATTTGCGATAAATGCAGGGTTGGGTTTTGAATCAAAACCTGAACTGGTATTGAAAACTTTGTCAAAAGTAGATATCCAACAAGCACAATGAAACCTGCAACTTCCCACACGCCACTAGCTAAGAATCAAACTGCTGCAAAAATAGTATGATCAAGATCTTTATCTATCGCTTTGTTTCCCAACTTGGGAAAAATGACAGGTTTTATGTCGACTCCAATAACAGAGAAAATTATACACCCAATAATTAAACATGAGAGCTTCAAAAGTAACCATCAGGGTAATTGTAGACATCAAAACCTTACTTTTTTTGCTAGAAGTGTTTTCTCCAAAAAGATAAATGTCTCCAAACTGGTTACAATAATACAGCACGGACAATTCCGACATCAATATGTCTTGGCACAATCATGTCGCTGGAATGGCAAAGGCTGCTTCTCAAAAGCTTGGGACAGTGTTCTGAACCAGAAAACTGTACATACCTCAGCAACTTTGATGTTTTATAAAGCTCAGATCAGACCGTAAGCTGCTGGATTCCTTCCAGAAAAAAGCGCCATCCGCCTGATTGGAGACGTGAATTGATAGTCTTGAATATCGAAGAAAGGTTCGGGATTTGTATATCTTCTATAGATACTTTCACGGGAAATGTTCAAGTGATTTGGTGCATTTGATTCCTCCAAGAGCGGTACATATCAGAAATACGCAATGGACTATGGCTGCTCATCGTTTTGAGGTTCAGCTCCGTACATCTTGAACTTCACTGTTGAATAACTTCATCATTTGGAAAACTATGTTTATGTGGAATAAACTTCATGAGAACGCTTTTCCGAATTGATTCAATCTCCAGCAAATCAATTCCAATGTGGATCGCTTTTTCACACAGGCACAGCTCTTAGAGCACCAAGCCTGCTGTAACAGAAATTTACGTAACAAGTCTTAACAGACTGTTTTTGTAGTCTAATCAACAAGTTCAAAAACATGAAAAATAGAAGTAAAGGTCCTAAAAATATGAGCGATAGCTCATTCGATTTGGAATCACCTCTAGAAAAATGTTTTTGAAGGATTTTGGTGCAGGTGAGAAATTGCAATTGTTATTAACAAAATAAAATTCAAAAAAATGGTATTTAGTTTTTCGTCAATAACTCGTTTTTAATCTTATTTTGTTAATAACAATTACAATTTTTTACTTGCACCAAAATCCTTCAAAAACATTTTTCTAGAGGTGATTCCGAATCGAATGAGCCATCGCTCATATTTTTAGGACCTTTATCTCTATTTTTCATGTTCTTGAACTTGTTGATTAGACTATTGCAAGAGTGAACAAAATTCTGCGGATCCAATAAAACTGTTTTCGGACGTGTTGCGTACACTATTTTTTCGGCAACGGTGTAGAATAAGAAATCAGTGCGACACATTACTCCATTACATTTTTTTGTAGAACGAACTTTCGAACATTTCAATTCTCATTTGTATTAAATTTTGGAACTCGAACAGAAGATAGGTACTAACAGAAATATTCTAATTCTTACTCACATAGAATTTCGAGCGATCGCTAATTTTGAAGGGATTCAATTTGTAGATTTGTAGATTGAATACAAAGTTCAATACCGCAAGAATTCGAATTTATTCTACCCTCGAATCAAAGGAAATAATGACCATCGTTTTGTGTGTCTGACATATTTCAGTTATTCTACAAAGAAAATATATAATTTTCTTCAGAAAAAACACATAAATTTATCATTCAAGACAAATAACAATTTGCATTCATATATAAATGATTCTAAGTCATCACGCGTCAAATTCAGAAAATCTGGGGTCTACAAGCTAAAGTGCGACGACTGCAATACCTTATATATATATATATATTGGCCAGACTGGCCGCAGTTTTAACCAGAGACTCAAGGAGCATTTGAGAAGTTACATACTAAATAAACAAGATTCCAGTTATGTCAATCATCTTGTTTTGAAAACCACCTTTATACCTAGTTCCTAAAAGGCTACAGAGTCTTTTAGGAAGTCCAAAAGACAAAGTCGAGAATTTGGAAAAGTCTGGAATTTACAAAATTAAATGTAAGGGTCTGCGATGCAAAATATTATGGACAGACTAAAAGATATATTAAAATAAAATATAAGGAACACTTAGCACACCTAAAATATGGAAGACCAGAAAAATCAGCAGTCGACCATCATATTTTGCAACAAAACCATTCAATAGACATTACTTCATTAAGATTAATTAGACAAATTAACAACAACAGGCATCTAGATGCCTATAGGAGTATAGAATTAAATAAACATAATAAAATTATGAATAGCGATGGTGGACCAATACCCAATAGTATGCTATATATGTGAAAGTATTCCAGAAATATCCATCGACGGTCATGCCACACACGGTCAAATGGTTTAAGAATATCAAACGCAATAGATCTTCGACTCTCCATGTATCTCGATTGCGTTATTCCAAATATGGGTGACATACGATAGGAGGTCGCCTGTTGATATTTGCTTCCGAAAGCTATATTGATGATCGTCTTTGAGCCTTCCAAATATTCAAGGATACGGTGGTTTACAGCTTTCTCTATGGTTTTTGATTTCACTGATAGCCTGATAGCAAATCGACTGGTCTATAGTTATTTAGAAGATTGCCGCGAGCAATCTTCCAAAGTGAAGGAGAATCCCCTTTCTTGTAAGACAGGTTGAAAATTTGTAAAATACTGGTGGTTCATTTGCTCTATTCCTATGACTAGACACGTGACTAGACGTTGTCGAAGAGTAATTTCCGGCACTGTGGATTCTAGTTAGGGAATAGTAGGTGGTGTTGCAATTGAACCATCCGCTTTTGTTAATACTGCACATATTGGTAGGTATTATTTCTAGAACGCGTTTTCTTGAAGAAATGTTCATGGAGGGAAATTCCGAGAGAAATGAAAGTTGTAAAGTTTCGTATCTAAGACGTATTTTATTTCGATAAGGATTGCAAACTGTATGTCAGATATTCCTTTATAACACGTATGGGGGGCAAATGTTTTGTCGGTGAGGTGAAATAAAAAATAATGTTTGTGTATCATTCATTCGAAATATTGATATTTCCAAAATTGTCCACAAACATTGTATCAACAAATGTCTTGGTAATCTTTGTGAAATATGACACAAACCGTTGGTACCTGCTACCACCAACTTATCCAACTAAATAGGTTTCAAAATATATTTTCAACTCCAACTAAACTCGAAGAGTTGTACCTGTCAGTTTTTCTGATCACCACGACTTCAACAAATGATCCGACAAGCTCTACATCGAAGCAAATCTCCCCTCCCACATACTTTGTTTGTGCCAAATTCCAATTGATTTGATAAAACTGGACGACTAGCTGCCACGTTCACATTGTTTGTAAAAATAGCCCACAAAAAAAGGCTGATATGTGTGATATATCGCCATGAAAATTCATTAAAAATAAAATTGGAATTTAAATTAACGTAGCACTGAATTGACGCCTCATGAAAAACATGTGATGTCAAGTTAGTAACGGTAGACCTCCATTTCCGTATATTTTTTAAATTTATCTGCCTATTTTTAGTTATTTTTTCGCTACTAGACGGAATAGATGATTGTTCCTCATTATGAAATCTGTTGGTGAAACAAATGATCTATATTCTGAAGGAAACAGTTTGTGAATGGAAACAACCACCAAATTTCCTTCATATAGTACGTGCATAAAATAACGTGAAAAATCACTTTGAACTGAGCAAAAAATACTGTTTTGAATTCTCAAAAAATGTTGATATTTTATTCAACAAATTTAATATTTTCAATTATTATTATTACGCCTTGGTCAAAGACGAAACGGACTGGTTTAAATTTGACGATAATCGCGTCACGAAGTGTTCTGGCGATGCATTGAATTTATTGGAGCCTCTGGAGACACCCTACATTTTGTTTTATAAGAGAGAGGACATTGTTAGATCAAGATCTTCAGATGATGTGGTGCTGCATACTGTAAAAAAATATTACAATATTTTCAATAACAATTTTCTAGGCAGGATGACCAGCTTTCCAGTAATGACGTTTCATAAAATCATAAATTGCTTTAAATAAATACAGGGGAGAGAACAATATCACAGTTACTATTTATTTACAAGATAATCCAAAATGAATCCTTTCAATAGTAATTTCACCTCAACTCTCTCTAAAAATGATATATCAGTAATCGAATCGTTACCATAGAAGAAAACAGCTTACAATATTTAAAGCTGACATGTGGAGTGCCACAGGGCTCTATTTTGGGACCCCTTTTGTTTGCTATCTACACATCTCAACTCGCAAAATGTTCAAAATTTTGTAATATACATTTGTATGCAGACGATACCCAGTTTTATTATAGCTTCTCACCTGAAATGATAGATAATGCGTGTACTCAAATCAATAGTGACTTAAAATTATTTGTGAAAAATGCTTCTGATCACTGCTTAAATATAAATTGTAGTGAACCCAATGTTATTGTTTTCGGACCAAAAAGCCCTAGAAATGATATTTGCAAATCTGTGAAAGTACTAGTAGGGTTGTCCCAGAAGCCAAAAGCCTGGGCATCATTTTGGATAAGGACTTGAAATTCAAAAGTCAGGTTAATCAGTTTATTAGGCGAGCATATTATTCGCTTAAAATTATATATGGACACCGAAATCGTTAGTTATATCTATATTCAATTATGCTGATGTTTTGTACGGTCCATGTTTAACTAACCAATTCAAGAAAAAGATACAAAAAGTTCAGAATTCCTGCTTACGGTTGATTTTTGGTATTAGAAGCAGAGAAAGAATATCACTTAAACCGAAGGATGCTGGCTGATTAAATAAGAACGATAGGAGAATGTTACATGCTGCAACTTTGTTTCACAAAATAATTAATAATAAAGTTTCGTCTTACTTACACCAGAAAATTATTTTTAGAACTGATGTGCATAATATTAATGTGAGGTATAAAGGCCGACTAACTCCGCCATTCTTTCGCACAGAGTTCTTCAGAAGGAGTTTCAGCTACCAAATCTGTGCAATTTATAATGACATTCCCGAGCCCATGAAACGAGATGACTTACTTCAATCATTTCAATACCAATTTCAAACGATTCTTATTATCTATAGGTTATATTATATTATATTATATTATATTATATTATATTATATTATATTATATTATATTATATTATATTATATTATATTATATTATATTATATTATATTATATTATATTATATTATATTATATTATATTATATTATATTATATTATATTATATTATATTATATTATATTATATTATATTATATTATATTATATTATATATAGGTTATAGGTTATATTATCTTATTATCTATAGGTTAAGTGGAAGAGCTATTGAATGATGACTTGTCATCAAGACGATATTATTATGATTACTAAAGTATGGAATAATTTTTCGAGAATATTTTCATTTGCAGCTGAAAACTGTCAAAAACATGTATTCATAACTCTTCAACGTAAGTACTTTTACGTGAAATCTATTACATTGAAAATATATTTTTAAATATCTTCATCTGAAAGGGATAGATTGAGATTTTGATGGAACCTAGGTCGTGAAATTATTTTTCAATCTATTGTTAGTAATATTGAGCGGAGATACAGAGATATATAACATGTGAGAGATGAAGGTAGATCTCAGACACATCTGGTCATAGCAACTGTCGGGGATGAACAATGTCGCTGCTATGTATATGCTTGCCATTCCAGAGTTACTCTTCTCGTTTGGAGTAGTGGAATTGATCCTAGAGGAGCTATATTAACTCGACGTGGAGGCCCGAAAAATGATGCACCTTCATAGAGTTTGCATCCCAAATCATTCGTTCCACGGTTTTACTCCCCCCAACAAGAGGGAGGCCATGGACTGGATGGAGCCTGTAAAGTAAAGTTTGCATACCAAACCGTCCGTTCCATGGTTTTACTTCCCCCGACAACAGGAAGGCAATGGACTGGATGGAGCCTGTAAAGTCTTCAGGAGTCTGTTCCCTCTTCTCTGTATGGACCGCGATCATGAAGCATTTCTCTGCAAGTCAGCTGCTCGAGCAGCTGGTGAACACAGTTTAGTTTTCGATACTGAACGAGGGGATCACAACTCTGTCATCGAGTTGAAACCCGTCCAGTAAAAGGCCCATATGAATGCCGCAGAGGTCACTTCTGCGGCAATACAAGGATAAACGAATGCATGAGGTATTCTTCAATAACATTGAAGATTCAGGCATATCCAAGCGCCTCGAGTATGCTGAAGTCGGAAACTGATGGGTTTGTCATGGCCTGCTAGGTTATGTCTTCAAGACCTTTGTCTTAGTAGCATGATGGATGTAGCGGTTTCTGACACGAGATGCAGGGCCTCTCGCGAGGCGCTCGAGACCCTAATACACTTGCTATCAGCATGTCCAGTATATGCGGTCTCGGTCTATATCCATCGACATAACGCGGCCCTAATTGTGCTTTATTACCACCTACGGCACTTTAATGGTATTCTGGTATACGTTACCCATTAGAGGAAGGGATGGCATATTGAAACGATGAATCCTTGTTACCGCATATTTTTTCTTTCCCAAACGACACCCTTTATACATTTTTCTGTTTATACTCATACACATCTGATCTTTTTGTTGCCGTCTCCTCCTCTTCCTGATGATGCTACCTTAGTTAACGAAGATACGGCTTAGTGCCCTTATGATATGTTGGATCGCGCGTTAAAACGTTAGACCCTCCTAGTCATCGTCGTCGTCGTCATTTTTTGTCGTATCGTCATTTTTTGTCCTGTCGTCATATTCCTAACTTTTCATGCTCAATTTCAAAAACCCGGCAACGCTTCATACGTCGCATTGCTCCATTTTACAACCGACACCGTACCTGTAATGCTTGTGCTGGCCGTCCACACCTCATCTTTGCAACGGATCAGCTCGATACCGTCTCCATCTCTCACACTCATACGTCAAATCGTTCTCTCACTTTAACACACCACAGAGGTAGAGGTGGATTGTAGTTCGGCCATTCCAATTCTAATGCACTTGGCGTCAGCATGTCCAGCATGTGGGTTGGGCTACCTATCGGGTGCGTCTTCACCCAAAAGCCTTTGTGAAACATGCCATCGTGGCCCAGCCTACCCAAGCTAATGTTTAAGGAATCGTGCCGACATCTGAATGGCTGCAGGGTGATATGCGGTTACGAAGAATCCCCTTGGGGAACCAGGCGAAACCTCTTTGTAACCAGTCTTCCTCTGGTAATGCGGGGTTCTGCCAGAGTGACCAACTCTTCCCCTGCTATTGGTGGAAACACACATGAATGAAACAAACACAAAAACAGACACAGAAACAACAAAAACCAATCCCAAGGTTAGACAGAAATGCCCACCTCAATCTATGGCGATGGCTTGGGATGAACAGAAATGGCCACCCCAATCTACCGCTCGGAATGAGGCTGGACATGGCAGATCACCCCGTGATATATTACAAAGGCCAAGGCGTAAGCGCATTTGCGGCGCCGAGGCGAAAAGGAGAAAGAAAGCAATAGAGACAGGAGTGGCTGCAACTATAAGTGTACCCTCCTACTGCCCCACTCCACCTCCAAGAGCAAGGGCACTTTTTGCGGTGGTCACTAAGAGCTACGTCTTGAATAAATGCAAAAAACCGGCTGCCCTTGCAGGAAAGCGCCCTTACTTGAACACCTCCACGGAGGGAACCCCAAGAAGTCGCGCAACGACAGTAATGTCGCTGCACCTTCCAAAACCTTCACGAAGGCCGCCGTGAGACACTTCAAGGTTGCCAAAGAGAGTGTGTGTTGGGCGAGTCTTGGCCTTCACCTGCCGATATAAAGGAGATGTCTCCTAGTGACATGTCCACCTTCCTGGAAGAGACAGGTTGGACGATAACCTTGGAGGACAACTCCTTGGGAGGATGTACAATGGGTCACATGTAGCCTAAGTGCTGTGGGCCTACGCTCACCCTCCCTACTCTACAGATACAGATGCCCTGTCAGCCTATATCGATCGACATAACGCGGGCCTAAGTGTACCACCTACGGCACTTCAGTGCCGTAGGGACACCGGTGCTGCCCTACGCTCCGGGGGATATTGAATCCGTTGTGTGGAACGAGCAGTGACGAATTTATTGGAACCATCTGTTCCTCACCCTGGCTAATGAGCCAGTTTTTTCCGACCATCAGAGTAAGATATTCGTCGTGGAGTTTCCAGCTCCTGGTGACATGAATATCTTCCAAAACAGAGAAGGAAAAACAGCAAAAACATCGAGATTTTCTCTTCGAATTCCACAGAATCCATCCATACCACTCTGTCAAGATGATTGTCGGACTTGCGATGCACTGTTTGGAACCTTCGGTGTAGTAATGAATAATACTGGAGTTCTATCCCAACACCAAACTGTTATTTTCAAACAAAAACACATAAATCTAACTGAAACAAATCAACTCACCTGCTCCTTTCCTAGATACATCCCATTTCGACTCATATGAGAAACATTCTCCTTATTTCCCTCCAGAGAACTCTTCAGCTCCTCATTTCTTTCAGCAAAACTGTCCAAATCCGAAATAATTTCTTTGAGGGAGTTCTTGATATTCTCTTCCTTGATTTCTGACACGCCATTTTGCTGATTTTGAAACGAGGAGTACAGAGAATTCATATCCAATGGAGCCAAAGCTTGAACTGGTTCGTAACCTAAATTTGCAAAAAAGGTTTGGGACGCTGACTTGCATACGGAGCTGGTAGGAGGTGGCTCTGTGACAGCGGTAGGAAATGGTTTGGTAATGCGGTCTTCCAAGGGAAGAATGCGAGGTTCAACCATTTTCTGATGAACAGGGGCCACGAACTTCTTCTCACAAGGCGGTTCCGAACGAACTGAAAACTCTTGAACAGCCCGGAAAGAACTTTCTGGAGCAGGTACTGGTTCTTCTTCTGGAGGAGGTGGTGGAGGTTGGATCTTAAGAACAGGTACACTTTTCATCGGATCAAAATCTGATCTCTCCTCAATGGTTTTGCTGTTCACCTCTTGGGAGTCGTTCTGCTCCTTGAGGGTATTTTGAGCCTGCTTGACCAATCCAACCGACTCGGGAAACTCGAATGGTAGTGATGGAGCGAATGGCTGGATGGGTTCAAATAATTTTACTGGTCCCAAGCGAGTGTATCCTAAATTAGAAAGGGTCGATGTGTCTTTTGAATCTTGGCTCGTTTCTGTATGGTCTGAAGATTCCTGTTGGAACAGAGGAATTGAAGGAGTTTAGAAAAAGTTGTTTAAAGTATTCTGAGCTTCAGTTACACACCTGGGATATGTTATAGGTGCGATTGAGACGAATATTCGAGTTTAGGAACAGGGAATTGAAATGGGAATATTTTGGGAGAGATCAAAAAGGAATTTCCCACATTTTTAATTTGATGATGAAGAAGGGCACCAAAACGCGTTTCACCATGATGTTATTTCAATCAGAATAATTCCTCATTGAAATGAGATAAATTGAGGATCTAATATGAAACATCGAAGGGATAAAAAAGACAATACAGTACATCAAAAACAGTACATTGAAATCTGCTCAATTTTTTTCAAGGACACAACAAAAGCACTACAGAAAAAACCTCAGAATGCTCTACGAGTGGTGCCTGTGCGAAAGTAGTAATTCAAGTTGGATTCGAATCGTTGGATATTAAATTCATTTGGAAAAACTTTCCCAGATAGTTTATTCCACATAAACGCAGTTCTCCAAATGGAAGAGTTTTCAAACAGTGGAGTTCAAGATGTCTGGGTTGAACTTCAAAACGATGAGCAGTCACAGTCCACTGCGTATTTCTGTACGGCGCTCTTGGTGGAATCAAATATGCCAAGTTACTTGAACATCTCCCGTCAAAGTATCTATAGAAGGGAGATAAATCTCCAACCTTTCTTGGATGTGCCAGACTATCAAGGTTGCAAGCGATATTCGTGTCTGCAAACAGACAAATGGTTCTTCCCTGGAATCAAGCAACTTCAGGATGTGCTTAGGAACGGAGCTCTTTACACGTGACCAATACCCCAAAAAGTCTGATCTGAGCTTTATAAAGCATCAAAAGTTGCTGAGGTGTGTACAGTTGTCTGGTTCGGAACAGTGTTTTAAGCTTTTGAGAAGCAGCCTCTGCAATTCCAGCGACGTGATTGTGCCAAGACATACTGGTATCCATTTTGACTCCCAACAAACTTATCAAAGCAGACAGCGAAATTGTCTGTCCTATTATTATATCCGGTTCGGAGACATTTATCTTTTTGGAAAAAACCAATGCCTGGCTTTTTGTGGCATTGAATTGTCCTGGTTACTTTTACTCCAATTCGAAATCACCTCCAGATTCTTAATAATATATGCAACCTCCTGCTGCCTGTGAAGAAATGCAGCCGATGTCCTGGAATCCAAATGAAATGACGAGATAAGTGTGCTGTCGTTAGCAAAGCGATATATAGGATTCTTGTTTTTTTTTCCAATAAGTCGTTGATATACAAGAGTATTTCGCTGATTGAGTTTTTGTGGATATCTGTGTGTAAATAATCTTATTTTTTTATATTTTAATTTTACATTTTTACATTTGAACATCTATACGTTTTTACATTTTTATTTATACATATATGTATACAGGCTGATTCACGGTGGATGGCACATTAGACGTTTCTGGTGAACCAGACAACGGATCACTTTGAAAATTCAATGGAGGGCATATTCGGACATTCTCTAGCCAACTAAAATATTTTCGACAATGCGGTGTTGCCGCTTCTATTAGAAAGCAGTAGCAACTTTGATTTTTCAAATGGAACACTCTGTATATAATATTATTTTTGGAATCTCCAACAATTGCTCGACAACATTTCTTGATATTTTCCTATACCTATCTGTTACCGTTTTCGAAATAAAAATTAATTTCAATTTTTTTCTTCGAAAATCATGACTTCTAAAAATGCCGATATCTTTTAGTTAAGAAGTACTATGATATCGAAATTTGGTTTGGAGTTAGGTGATACTTGGACACTTCCCACACGTCAGCCTAATCTCCGTTACTTCAATACAGGGTGGTAAAAAAATACAGTTTTTTCGTTTGCTTGAAAAAGTTGCTGAAATTTGATTATCTTAAATGGAACACCCTGTATATTATTGAAAATTCGAAAAGCTGCTGAAATTTGCTTCCTTTCTATGTATATCATACCTATACCTAACTAGTCAAGTTTCGGACTTATGAACATTTATTTGTGAAAATGTCCCTTCAGAATGGTATTTCCATTCGGTATTTGGTAAGCAGGCCATGATTACTATTTGACAGTAGCGTTGTGACATTCTCCTAATAATATCGACATTTTCGTCACTTCAGAAGTTGCAAATACCTTCAAAACGATGGAACAAAACTATTCAAACGAAGTTCTTATGAATTTGTTTATTATTTTTGGACAGTGTGACAAAATTATCAGCAGAACATGTAGAAAGTTCAATGAAATGTATCCGAATCTACCGCCAATGAACCTCAAGAAATTTATACGAATTCAGAACAATTTCAATGCATTTGGATCAACTTTAAAAGCACCAAGAAACTTGCCTCGACCCGTAACTTTCGAAGACAACCAGATTAATGTCTTAGCATATTTTCACGCATTTCCTGAGTCATCGATAAGAAGTGTTGAAGAAGATTTGGGTATAAAATATTCATCGGTTCAAAGAATCTTGCGAAGACATAAAATGCATGATTATAAATTCACCAAAATTCAAGCAATGAAGCCTCAAGATCCTCAACAGAGAGTAGAATTTTGTGAAATGTTGTTGACACGCATTCAAGAAGATCCACTTTTTTTAAATAAAATTATTTGGACTGATGAATCGAAATTTTCGAGAGAAGGGATTTTCAATAGAAAAAATCGTCATTATTGGTCCAGTGAAAATCCTCACGTCACAAAAGAAGCCGGATTTCAAGAAAAATTTAGTTTCAATGTCTTCTGCATGTTGATGGACAACAAATTGAGGTACGTGATATACGAGGAGTCATTAACATCCAGAAGCTACCTGAATATTTTGGAGAATACTGTAGACAGTTTCGTGGATAATCTGCCACTCGAAGATTATCGAAACTGTTGGTACCAATTAGACGGAGCTCCTGCACATTGCACAAGAGAAGTGAGCGCAGAACTGGATAGACTATTTGACGATCGGTGGATGAGGCGCTTGGGACCATGGAATTGGCCAGCGAAATCACCCGATCTTAATCCATTAAATTTTTATTTGTAGGGAATGTTTAAAGAAAAAGTTTACAAAATACCCGTGCGTTCGAGAGATGAATTGTTAGAAAGGATTGCCCAAACATTTGAAGATTTGGATCCCAATGAAATCAGATCTGCCACCACGAAAGCAGTCAACACCCGCATTTTAAAGTGCTTGGAAGTGAACGGCCAGCGATTCGAACATATTTTAAAATATTCCACATGACTGTTTTACTTTTTTATAATTATTCATATCAATATTTCCAATTTCAAGTTTCTTGGTGCTTTTTTAAAGTTTATCCAAACATATTGAAATTGTTCTGAATTCGTATAAATTTCTTGAGGTTCATTGGCGGTAGATTCGGATACATTTCATTGAACTTTCTACATGTTCTGCTGATAATTTTGTCACACTGTCCAAAAATAATAAACAAATTCATAAGAACTTCGTTTGAATAGTTTTGTTCCATCGTTTTGAAGGTATTTGCAACTTCTGAAGTGACGAAAATGTCGATATTATTAGCAGAATGTCACAACGCTACTGTCAAATAGTAATCATGGCCTGCTTACCAAATACCATTCTGAAGGGACATTTTCACAAATAAATGTTCATAAGTCCGAAACTTGACTAGTTAAGTATAGGTATGATATACATAGAAAAAAAGCAAATTTCAGCAGCTTTCCGAATTTTCAATAATATACAGGGTGTTCCATCTAAAATAATCAAATTTCAGCAACTTTTTCAAGCAAACGAAAAAACTGTATTTTTTTACCACCCTGTATTGAAGTAACGGAGATTAGGCTGACGTGTGGGAAGTGTCCAAGTATCACCTAACTCCAAACCAAATTTCGATATCATAGTACTTCTTAACTAAAAGATATCGGCATTTTTAGAAGTCATGATTTTCGAAGAAAAAAATTGAAATTAATTTTTATTTCGAAAACGGTAACAGATAGGTATAGAGAAATATCAATAAAAGTTGTCGGGCAATTGTTGGAGATTCCAAAAATAATATTATATACAGAGTGTTCCATTTGAAAAATCAAAGTTGCTACTGCTTTCTAATAGTAGCGGCAACACCGCATTGTCGAAAATATTTTAGTTGGCTAGAGAATGTCCGAATATGCCCTCTATTAAATTTTCAAAGTAATCCGTTGTCTGGTTCACCAGAAACGTCTAATGTGCCATCCACCGTGAATCAGCCTGTATATATCTGAATTTTACGGTCCTATGTTTATATATATTGAATGTATATTTACATGTTTGTTTGTTTACATATTTATAAGTATAAGTTGACATGTTCGATACCATGTAGTTGGTCCATGAATGAATAAATGTCTTTCTTTCTTTCTATTCGAGAGGTACCATCGACAGCCACTTGCAAGGAACGTTCCTTCAGGAGGCTAGACAGCCATTCACAAGCCATAGCATCGAAGTTCGGCCAGCAAACCCTCTTGCCACACATGGTCGAAGGCCTAAGAAATATTAATGGCAACAGCTCCTGATTCTTCATGGCTCTATATTGCGTTATTCCAAATATGGGTGACATACGATAGAAGGTCGCCTGTTGATCTTCGCTTCTGAAAGCTATATCGATGACCGATCAAGATATTGAAGCCTTTTAAATATTTAAGGATATGGTGGTTCACGGCTTTCTCCACGATTTTTGATATCGCTGATAGTGAAGTGACTGGTCTACAGTTATTTGCTCTACGAATTGTTCGACATTCAGTCAGCGATAATTGTTTTTTTGGAGAAGCACGTGAGCTGGGAGATACCTCATTTAATATTGTCCACACCAACGATGTTGAAATCATTGATTCTGCTCATCAATCGGTGTGTGAAAAGATTATACCTAGTCTCTTGATTGGAACCAAATTTATTGATATGAATTAATCAAACACAATTATCTATTTCATATATTTTTCATGCAGTTTTGGGTTTCCCATGATTTAAAATGTCTTTCGGGATATAATTATATTATTGTCATCTACCTAACAAAACCTAACCTCCAATATAGAAATTGGAAAATTCCATATGCATCATTAATAAAATATAAAGTTTGAATTTACTCAGATGTCTATCGACTCTTTAGCTTTAGCGTAAATATATACTTCCAAAATAAATTACTAACCTTCAACTAGTGTATCAAATAATTGATACTGGATTCTTCACTTGTTTTTCCATAGCAATGTCAATGCATGTAAGCAAGAAATATACCGAACGAATATTACCGAACGTTTTTCTTTTCAAGTCGAAATAAATCATCTTGCTTGACTATTTTGAAACTCTGATTTTGACCCAATTTCACTATTTTCCAATCAGTCAGTGAATTTTTCCTTGATCAACCTTTTCTAAGGTAGCATAGCAACTGACTCAACTGAAGATCTTAAAGGTATGGGATACATTTGCTATGTGTTACTAATTTTGTGTCTTTCTCAGTGTATCTTCGAAGCTTTGGATGGAAAGTTGTAGGTTGATGCTCTTTATACAGATATGGAAAAAAATTTACTGAATGGTTTGTTTTTTATTCTTCTTAGGATCAACAGACTTTGTTTTTTTTTAACTCAACAAATTAATGTTTCGATAGCAAATAACATACTGGATGTGAAATCTTCAAATCTTCCTTATATAGCTGATTAACGGAAAAACAGATTTTAAACAGATATCCAAAGCTCCGGGGTGTCGCAGGATTCAAATTAGAATTTTTTTTGCTGTTACTTCTAACTAACATGGTTCAAGATTGCTAGAAAAATGATAAAACATTATTCCAACTGCTTGAACTCAGAAAATAAACTTATTCATTTGAGTGATGTTCCCATTGAATTGATAGAATTTTTATTATTGATTGAGAAGATGTCCTGTTTTTCTCTGCAAAGGACAGTATCAAAAAAATTTTTTACGAAATTAATTTCAATGCGATTAGACTAGTAATAAAATGGAAGACTTTGGCAACAATTTTGATTAGAAATTAACTTTTTCCTCATACCTATACAGATTGAGCTATGTCATTTATAAATATAAGTGTAATGAATGAAGTGAATGAATGAAGAAAAATTATTCTGTAGCTGAACAAAAACATACTTGAAATTCTTATCCATTCGTCTTATAGACAGTACTGAATATTCTATTCTTTTAAACTAGTTTGAGGTATTATCATCAAATACATGTTAACTCTCCACTACTGTCATATTTTGCTACAATTCAATTATAAATTCCTCCTATGATATTTCAATTGATAATTGATTACCCACCTTTTCAGAACGTCAATCACATTATCCAGTTGTTTCTGAGGTAATTAATTTAAAATTCGTGACCAAGGTATATCTCTAATAAAAAACCAATTGATAACCTATTTTGATTCAACTGGAAAGGCACCCATGTCATGAATTTCAAATAGTACCCTGTATATTTTCAGTCCATTTTATGGAATTGAAAAAAAATCTCTTCAAACATTCAACAAAATTATTTTCAAAATGATGGCGTAGAACTCATGAAGTTCTCAGTTCTTGAATGAAAATTCAAGAATTGAAATTTTCAACCAATTCTGGTACTCTTTATTGATTTTTTAATGTAATATTTCACCTCATTTCTCCTAAAAATTTCAATAGAAAGTAGATTTTTTCAAATTTCAACAGAAACAGAAAAAATGTCAAATACTACAGTGTGTCTCACTTCTCTTGGAAACACCCCCGTATCTTCCGTAATATTCGAGGTGGAACGATGAAACTCTCAGGACTGATGAAAATGCTCAAAATGCACCTACCACCTGAATGGAGTTGGCCAAAGTGATATACACTGCCCGCCACTCGCGATGGAACATCCCATTTTTACGGTAAAACATATTAGGGGGCAAAATAGGCTCAAAATTCCTTCAGATTCGTGATCAGGACTACCAACTTTCTACGAATACACTTTTTTCCTGAAAAAAATTCAGTCCTGAAAAATCCGATTTGTCTCACTTGTTATGGAAACACCCCCGTATCTTCCGTAATATTCGAGGCGGAACGACGAAACTCTCAGGACTTGGCCAAAGTGATATACACTGTCCGCCACTCGCAATGGAACACCCCATTTTTACGGTAAAACATATTACGGCGCAAAATAGTTCGCTTCTAATACCTGAACCCCTTCATTCTATCTGGAGAGTACTCTCAGGTATGAAAGATACAGATACTGTGAGATGCTATCATCCATTTTGAGCCTATCTGAGGAAAATGTCACAGCACCACATTCTCAGATTATCGAAATAGTGTGAAGCAGTGTATGAAAAATTATCGACGGCGGCATCTATTATAACTGAAGAAGATTATTCGTAAAACTAACTCTGGTTGTTGAACATCCAAATTCTATCCCAACCAAAAGTGAGAGCTCTCGATTGATGAGCAAAAACTGCAAAAAATGGAAAAAAATCTACATTCAAAGATTCACATCTCGAAAACTGTACAATTCTGAGCTTTGGCTGTGGACACTTTCAATCAGCACATCAAGAACTACAACATATCAAAATTTCGGCAAAATTCAAGGCAAGCCATTTCTCATAAGAAATGTGCGGGGTCCTTTATCAAAATATTGGGGAAATATTTTACCATCCGAAACAAAATTAATCTTCATACTCATTGCAACACCGAAGCAACTGTTAATTTTTAAAGAAAACAACGCAATCGGTAAACAGGTAGAAGTTAGATTATTTTACCTACTTGCTGAATTGTTGTCTGAAATCATTTGAAGGGATTGAATTACATCAGTTTCATTGAATCATTCGGTGCCCTGAAATCACCATGGAAAACAGTTGCTCATTGATATTTACTGTCAACCTGACAATATTATTGAAAGATTAACCCCCAGACCAGTTTTCATTACATTTGTTGTTTCTAGTATTGTTTTCTTTGAATCACCGTTGCTCCTGTTGTTCCTGCCGTGTTCTTGTTCCCATTGTGTTTATTGTTCCTGTATTTGTGTTGGATATTGTTCCTGTGTTCCAGTTGTTTTCTGTTCGTGAGTTCCTGTTCATATTTTAATATTTCTGAAGTTCCCATTTTAACTGATATCAGCTCATTTTGATGGACAAAGTTCAACATGGCACGTCTGTCACTTCAAGCAAAAATTGAAATTGTTTCAATTGTTGGTGAAGGGGTGAGGTCTTATCGTGAAGCGGCCGCTGAATTTAATAGAAGACACCCGCTAGAGGTAGCTGTACAAAGGACAGAAAAATTGTGAAACATCATATTGATGATACTATATTGGCGGCTCATCAATCTGATCCTAGAATTAGTTTGAGAAACTTATCGCTTCAACTCAATATGATCAGCAGTAAAATATGGAGGTGTTCTGCGTTCAAACCTGCGTTCAAACCAAAATTTTTACATACTTTGCACGAAGGAGATGAAATCCGCCGTATGGAGTATTGTTTATGGATGCAGGGAAATTATCTCAATAACAGGAATTTTTTAAAGTATATCTTATACAGTGATGAGGCTACCTTAACCACGAATGGTGTTGTATCTTCCCAGAACATGAGGTTTTGGGCTGAACAAAATCCAAATTGGGTGGTGAATTGTAGAGACCAAATATCTCAGAAAGTTAATGTGTGGTGTGGTATCCTGAGCGATAATATTATCTGGCCATTTTTTTCGATCAAAATTTAAACGGATGACTATTCGTTGACTTTCTCGAAAATGCATTTTTCGATGTGTTGGAAGAACTACCTTTGGATGTGAGACACAGCATGATTTTTCAGTTAGATGGTTCACCAGTTCACAATAGTGGCATAACAAGGGTTTGGTTGAGTAGGAATCTACCTATGAAATGGATGGGATCCAATAGCCCTCTCGTAGTATGGCCACCACGATCCCCAGATTTAACTCCACTGGATTTTTATTTATGGGGAAACTTGAAAAATAAAGTTTATAAGGATAGGCCAACAAATAAGGAAGATCTCCGTGCAAGAATTATACAAGCGTGTAGAGAAATCACACCTAGAGAACTGAAAAGAGTTTGAGGAAATAATAGAAGGCGCATAGAAAAATGTGTTCGATTGGAGGGAAATTTCATAGAAGGCACGAAAATATAAAATTGTCAACAGTTAAATCATTTGAAATTGATTGTTTTGTTTTTAATTGAAAATGTGATTTTGAAAGTAGTACTTCGAAAGAATTTTGAACTACATAACATTTTTCGCCACAAAATATCCTTGTGTTTTTTTTAATAATGGGAAAAGGAGAATATAAACTAACAATAACCATCCTTAAACCTCACTGATTACATGTTTCCGTTCCTCTTTCAAAATTACCATTTTCTCTTATTGAGAAGGAATAACTTTCCTGACAACAAAATAAAAAATAAATTATTTATGTGAAAACAAAAGTCGAGTTTATCTTAAACAAATAATATAACGGCGGTCCCCATTGCAGTGGCTGAACTCTCAATGCATTGTTGGACTCTAATGGCCTTCGAAAATTAACTTGAGTAAATAAAAACATAGGTATCTCTTCTTACGGGTACCCCATGTATTGGACGATAGAAAATACAAAAAAATCATTTATTCAAGGTGAGTAAGGACTATTATGACAGTCTTTTGTAAAGCTAACCTTCGACATTGTCCGCCGAACTAGAAATATGATTTCGTCCTTCTCTGCAGCTTTCCTGAAACTACATGAAACTAGTCAAAAAACAAAACATTCTGATTCAACACCAGCCATTGCTGTTTCGATCTGCCGTGGTGCTAGGCGGGTGGAAACAAACCTATGGTGGGAACTGGACCAAGATTGCTCTGTTTTGGACACTGACTTCATCTGCTCTATTACGATTCGAAGGCAAAGACCAAAAACTCGAAAAAAGTAGTTGCTGATATTGATGAGCTTTGCCAAAAATATTTAAAGTACATTTTCTGTTATTTCCTCATTCAATTGGTATGATCGTGACACAAATATCAAAAATGTAGTTGCTGAAAAACTAACTAGTTGGTGATATCTAAAAATTTGGACTCCACTTCAAGTTATCTGTCCAAACCGTGATAGCGGTTTCAACTGATCCACCAAGGTTTTATATCAAGTAAGGTGAGGAAGTAAAGGTTGTGTAAGGTACAGGATGTAACTGAAGCTTCAAAACGTTAAGAGAACAGTGTAAGTGCATGTCCAGAAAGCTATATAGAACTGGGCGCTGCCTATTAACATTTTGAAGCACAGTTCTGAAATAAAGCAAGAAGATTTACAGATTTTAGTACATTTATTGAAGAAAGTGATCACAAATGAAAAGTAGAGACATGTTACACAGAAACAATCCATGGGTATTAGTCGGGAGAGCTTCAGTTCTATATAACTCCAGGTTACTATGCGAAAAATTGAGTTTCACTTGTCTTTTCCCGGTTCTATCACATCGTTATTCAATTGTCCTAATTTGGGTGTGAAGCAATGAAAGAAGGGGAAGTAAATCGTTCGCAGTGGTAACTAAGACAAAATTCAACTGGAATAATAAGTGAGTTCGATGGGTGGCTATTACATCGAACTGCTTTCCAGAGTTTCATTATAAGTGTCATCATTATCATCATCGTCGACATCGTCATTATTATCATATATGAATATTACTGAAGGTTTAACCATACACCAAACCGTTTATCTTCAACACCTCGACATGTGATTATACTAAACTTAATGATCCTCTTGAAGATGATCACTTGTTGATTGAAACGCGTGTCGAGGTGTTGAAAATAACGGTTTGGGGTTGGGGAAAAAACTCCATTAGTATTCATTACAACAGTCCCAAACAGTGCATCACGAGTACATTATCATACACGTCGATCAAAAAATAGATAACACATGCTGGTGTGATGAAGTTCAGATTTTCATTTTGACAATGTGTTTGAAAGATAAATCGGGTTTCCGCTTGACTTGAACTTTAAATGTTCCAGCCCGTCTCGAATATACCTATACAGTAGGTTGAATGGACTAACGCCTATCAGAAAACAACTACTCCACTGGCTAATACCACGAAAGGCGTTGAATTATATCCGATAGGCGTCAGTGCAGGAATCTCAACAGAAAATTTCCTGCATATGCAATTGGCAATACAACTGAAAGAGTCGACCTTCAATTTTGGAACGGGCACACTTGCAGACCGGTTTCGGGCTCCTTAGTCGCTCGTCAGTGCAAGATAGTGGCCATCATTGACCTAAAGACAATGATATTCCATAATTGAAAATCGAAATTCTTTCAGAGTATTTCATTCCTCTTTCTAAGTCGGAGCGAACAACAAAAATGTCACTCCACTAACCAAATGGTACTCCACTAACCGAGGTACTAACCAAATGCATATCCGAAATTTGCCCGATTCCTCAGAATAAGGAAGAGAAACTTTCTTATTAGGCAGTAAACTGCCTAATAAACAGGCAGAGAAATGTAAAAAATCTCAAATTATCAATGAAACACAGTGATACGACAGTGTAAGATGATTATTAAGCTACTTAATGAATTAATGAATTCAGATCGTACAGTTTTCATCGAAACTAAATCAAGTTGATATTGAGATAGTTCCATAATTTAGGATAAATTTGCAATCATACACTGGGACGAATTCAACATTTTTATACAGGAACAATGACATGGAAGGATCTGATATGAAAAGTACAGAAAAATCTTTTCATCCAAAAAGAAAATCCAGATTTTGGACTAATCAGCTCAATGTATTCGTCTTTATATTTCAAAACTTCGGTAAGATGAGATAGAAAGATTAGAGAAGGAACCATCTGATGTAAACAAAAAATGGTGCGATGAAGAAACAGCAACATGTGAAAATTTATATTTTATGTATATTACTGTAATGCTATTAAAGATATCTCTTGTGATTCTTGAAATGACGATTGTTCAGAAAGAAAGTACATTTCAGAGTTTTATGATGAAAAAAAACATGCCTATTTGCTATCAAAGCTTTTTGACGTAACGACCCTATTTTGTGTTCTGTGTCTAATAAAATCTAGAAAGTTTTATGTAGTTTTTTCATTATCATTAATCATTCAAAATTATCCCATAACTGTGTTATTTCACGGCCACCCAAAGACTTTAGTTACCACTGGAACGAAAACTCCATATGATTTCCTAATTAAAAAATATGTGACTATCCCTCTATTTCGTACTCCTCCGTTTCTTCAGATTCGTAGGTTTGGGAAGATTCGAAACTAGATGTCATTACCTTTCTATTGGCCGACACCTCGACGTTCTCCGATTGTTTGACAGACTTGGTGGATTCGATTTGTTGCGTTCTATGGTCTTCGACTATAGACTTCTTTATGCTGCTGTCGAACGTGGCTCCTTTCTCCGATATCTGCGTGTGGCCAAGGTCTCTGTGGCTCTGGAAATGCCAAATATTTGTAAATATAGTGACAGTAGTAGGCTATTGAAAATCAAATGAGAATGGCAGCATTCAATTTTACAATGAAAATTGTGGAAAACGGAAACAAAATATCTCACAGTAAAATATTTGAAAATTGTCTGAAAAAAAAGAATATTATGTTCACAAAGTTAGGTTGAATTTAGGCGGGTTAGCTGTCCTTGTTCATCTTTCACGGATACGGAAATGACAGAATCACTTGTGGTTCTGTTATTCCCTAACTGAATGGCATCCCAACGATTGCTTAATCCTAAGGTGTGTGTATCCGTGCCGAGAGGATGAATGACACTGAGCCTATCGGCTGTCTCTACGGAACCTTCGAGATACCGGGCGCCCTCTCGTCGTAGCATCGCCTTGTCACGGTAATGCGGGACACTGCCGTGATTGACCTTCTTTCCCCAGCTACTTGTGAGACTTTTATGAACAGAGTAAACTTAAAAATTCTTTCTGGCGCTTAGTCTACAGAGGAGATGGATGTCGAGCTTATGACTCCAACTGACCTCCCTGTGAATTTAGATCAAGAGCGAGAGTTTCTCAACTCTTCAACTTCTGATACAATAACTGAAACTAAAAAAAAAGGTTTGGTGGTGCAGCCAGAAAACGACTGAGTCGTCTCCTCAAGAGCGGGGTACCGTATGAAACCGCCTTGCACCAAATTCTTGAGCGGCGTACACAGATTCTGTTACAGGTGGAGGAACAAACCCATCATGAGCAGGTTGGCAAACATTTGCGCTCAAGTGATGATTCACCAAAACCAGAGACGAAAAAGCCTTGCACGGTTGAGTTTCAGACATCGTCAGGTGTAGCTGTCATGCAAAAACCCTCATATGGGAGGGTGTCGCGGGTATCAAGGTGGGAATCTTGCACCTTCACTATCCGACTACCTCATTAACGATGGAACAGCAGAGCATATACTTCGTGTCTGCCCCGCTTGCGACCGAAGCAGGTTTTTAGAGTTTGGCAGAGCCATACTCTTACCATCTAACCTGAAAAACCACTCACCATATAAACTAATCGGCTTCGTTAAGAAGGTGAGTTTATTTGGTCGAGTGTGAATAGGTGTGAGCCACAATACCCTTGTGGGTTGCGGTGGAGGGTCGAATAGACCCACTCACTTTGGACCTTACCCTAACCTAACCTAGATTGAACTTTTGCTCTGTAACAGTATTGTTTTTAGATTATGGAGAGACATATAATGATTTCTCACAATATTCAAAAACGATACTCAAACCTGAGGTACTACAATGGTACTTTGTGAATATGATCTTGTAATATAAAAATAAAAATCGTTGAACACAAGTAGGGAAACGTAAAAAGAGTGTGAGGCTTAAAATTGGCTTTGATTAATAACAATTGATCAGACTTGATTTCATTTGAAGTAGTACTAAATTGAAATAACTGGCCCCGAGGTTGTCTTCTTCGTATATAATACCAATTTTTTGTATCCTTTCTTTGATTTAGATTTCATAATTTTTAACGTTATCTTTTTTATCAAGAATTACTTCAATTTATCGAACGCAAGTAATTTTTTTGGAGGAAAATCAGTACACATCAAATTATCATGCGAGTGTCAAAAAAGGTATAATTAGTCTGGTTCATATGTACTCGATTTAGCTCTTTTTGGTGACATTTTTCAGCCCTGTTCAAATATTACGACCAAGGTGTCATTCGATTCGTAATTTTGCCTAGAAAGTTCAGGGTAAGGTCTGAAAACGCGCCGATAAAAATTACAAAAGTTATAAACAATTAAGTGAAAAAAATGGGGCTTTAATTTTTTCTTAATATCTCGGAAAATTTTTAATATTTTGGAATTTTGAAAAAAGATTTGAAAAGATCAATGAATTTGCGTAAAAAAAGTCTCGACTCCCGAAACTGTATCTCGATTATTTATAATTTTTAAAGAGCCCTGAAAATAGAGCCAAAAGCGGGTAGTCTGGCTTCCGCGCGCCTTTCGTCACATAAAAACAAAAAAAATCATTTAAACATATTAAATGTAAAAATTAAGGAATGAAAAAATTCATGTAATGTTGGGAGTCATCAATAAACAATAATCCGCAGTCAAAAAACGTTTATCCCAATCTTAACGTTAATTATAAATTTGTTAATTAATAACTTTTTCTGAATTGAAAGTTAATATAAAAATCCCTATAATGATTAAAATAATACCCTGGCATTTTTTTCCTTCGGTGAAGTTATCCTTAATAGGCAAAAAAATAGATTACCATTGTCAAAATAAAAAAAATTGTATATTCTATTTTTTTATTAACAATTGAAAATTATAATTTTATAAAAAATACATGACAATTTTTTTTTTTTTTTATTGTTTCGATGTCTCATGGCTAAAAACTAATTAATAATTTTTTTTTTAATTTTTCACAGCTATTGTTAATAAATTTATTATAAACAAATACATTGTTTGTAAGCAATTCGAAAATTTTTTTTGCATTATATTAATTGAAAAAAATCATGATTTTTAGAAAAAAAATGGTTTCTTAAAAAAACTTCTTTGTTGCTGAAAAATGCGTTTGTTGATTAACAATCGTTTTTTGTAACTAAATATTAAAATTAAGGAAACGTTTTTTTTTCAATCATAAATTCTATTGTTCTTTAAGGTTTTGAAAAAACTTTTTTCTTATTCTTTTTTCAATTGTTTATTTTAAAAAAAATTGTTATAAATTTTTTTTCAATACTTTATTCTATAATAAAAGTTACTATGTGTTTTTTTTTAAATTTATTCTATTTTTCATAAAACTTTTAATATTGTGATACCTTGATACTTGTCTTTTTCATTCGCTCCTTCGCTTTTATAATTATAATAACTTTTAAACTATTGCAGTTATGACAAATATGCTTCAAGTCTTTTTTGTTCATTACGAATTTAATAACAATTTAGCCCTTTTACTAAAGTTGTAGTCCTATTATTCATTTAATTATTGATCGTTATCCATTAAAAAAAGAAAAATTTCAAGTTTTCAGGGAATTTACTAAACCAAAAACAAACTGAAAGTTATTTTTAAAATTTATTAAATCATGTTTAGTACAGTTGAGAGTTTTTTTATAATTTTTATTATTTTTTTTTTTGCAATCTTTTAGATCGTTTTAGTGGCGGTGGCTCATCATCTGTGGTTTCCTCTGTATTTTCTTGTCGTGATGTTCCTTGAACCTCCTCCTCTTCGACTTCTTCAAGTATCGGTTCACAGTATTCTTGAACTCCTACTGGAAAATCTTGATAATCAAAAAGGTCGTCTTCATTTCCATCGGGATTACTATCGATAGCATTTAATCGACCGATCATGATATCGGTATCATCATTGTCATCATCAAGTGATGGCCTTGTACTGTTAGAACCTTTACAATTTTTGCATAAAGATCACATCGATTATTACACTCTTTTATGCAGGCACAATTAACCAGCTTAAGTAAGTCGTCAGGCGCCAGTTTTTCCGTTGTTTTTATCGGCAGGAACATTGTTTCAGATTTGATCCAACCCCAATCTTCCGGATTCAAATTATAATTACCAATCCAAAACTGAACTTGGTAATACATCCTAAATGAGTGTAAATGTGTTGCTATTGTTGGAGGTAAAGTTGCTAAGTTGATCGCAGTCTTTGATTTCGCAATCATACTTAAAAATCGAGAAACACGACACTGGCCTGATGTTGAATTAGTATCGAATTGACCGTACAAGGCCAGCATAATTCGCTGCGAATGAAAAAGACAAGTATCAAGGTATGACAATATTGAAAGTTTTATAAAAAATAGAATAAATTTAAAAAAAACACATAGTTACTTTTATTATAAAACAAAGTATTGAAAAAAAATTGTTCATAACAATTTTTTTAAATAAACAATTAAAAAAAGAATACAAAAAAGTTTTTTCAAAACATTAAAGAACAATAGAATTTATGATTTAAAAAAAACGGTTCCTTAATTTTAATATATAGTTGCAAAAAACGATTGCTAATTAACAAATGCATTTTTTAGCAACAAAGAAATTTTTTTAAAAAAACATTTTTTTTCAATTAACATAATGCAAAAAAAATTTTTCGAATTGCTTATAAACAATGTATTTGTTTATAATAAATTTATTAACAATAGCTGTAAAAATTTAAAAAAAATATTATTAATCAGTTTTAAGCCATGAAACATTGAAACAATAAAAAATTAGAAAAAAAAATTTGTAATGTATTTTTTAAAAAATTATAATTTTCAATTGTCAATAAAAAAATAGAAAATAACAATTTTTTATTTTGGTAACGGTAATAAATTTTTTTGCATATTAAGGATAACTTCACCAAAAGAAAAAAATGCCAGGGTTTTAGTTTAATAATTATAGGGATTTTTATATTAACTTTCAATTCACAAAAAGTTATTAATTAACAAATTTATAATTAACGTTAAAATTGGGATACAAATTTTTTGACTGCGGATTATTGTTCATTGATGTACTTATCCCAACATCACATGAATTTTTTCATTCCTTAATATTTACATTTGATATGTTTAAATAATTTTTTTTGTTTTTATGTGACGAAAGGCGCGCGGAAGCCAGACTACCCGCTTTTGGCTCTATTTTCAGGGCTCTGTAAAAATTATAAATAATCGAGATACAGTTTCGGGAGTCGTGACTTTTTTTACGCAAATTCATTGATCTTTTCAAATATTTTTTTCAAATTTCCAAAATTTTGAAAATTTTCCTAGATATTAAGAAAAAACTAAAGCCACATTTTTTTTTTTCACTTAATTGTTTATAACTTTTGTAATTTTTATCGGCGCGTTTTCGGACCTTGCCCTAAACTTTCTAGGCAAAAATACGAATCGAATGACACCTTGGTCGTAATTTTTGAACAGGGCTGAAAAATGTTACAAAAAAAAGTACATGTGAACTAGACTAATATAGGTAAATGAATTTCCAATCTGCTGGGTGTTTTTGGTGTTTTGTAACTTCATTTCGAAACCTGTATGGATCAAATGAAAATATACATTTCATTAATCATATTATTATTAATGAGTTTGTGGGTCCATAATGTAGTTATTTGAACATTACAATTTTATCCCACATCTTATAAGGTTGATCTAAAGTGATATGAACTCTAGTTCTGTAGGGAGTTTTAGTGGCTTATTTAATAAACCACGATGTTCTGAATGATAAGATGCTGAGATACGTTTACTACCCAAAGAGGTTCTACAAGAAAACCCTCCCCCTATTCTTTCCATACAAATAGAAGAAACCTCATGTGGTGGCCAGAGTTTCATAGTCATAGTCTTTTGAACCGCATTTTCTTTCAAATAGACGCTTATTCAATTGATTCCTTTGTTTCTGGACCCATATAGTCAAAACGGTGAAATTGATTCTTTGAATACACATTCACTGCACAATCTGATATAAGCTATCAAGATGACAGTTAGGAAATTATTACCCACCTCTGATAACGTCGTTTCTTCAACTTCTTCGGACTCCACTTCCCTATTCGGCACACATACTCCTTATTTTCAGTCACAGCTACTTGGGAATTCGACATTTTCAGTATCTTCAGTAGGGCAGATCAGATGAAGAACGAATTTTGTGAACCGTTTCTACTCCAGGATATCTGAAAAATTGTAAACATCAGAATTCATTTCAGAAATAGAGCTTTATTTCGAATATAAAATCACAAAACGTAATAATAGTCACGAATTTTACTTTTTTTTTCATGGAGTGTTTGTTTCATGAGGGAAAGGTTATTCCATTTCCGGAAAATACTGTTTTGACGAATAGACAAAGTTCTAGGACGAGCCGTGAGCGAGTCCTGAAGTCTGCGAGTCCAAAAACCTATTTTCAGATGTGTTGCATAAACTGTTTTTTCGGCAACCGTGTAGAATTACAAATCAATGAAACACAGTTCTTCATTATATTACATTCTAGAACAAAACATTTTGATTCTTACAGAAATTCGAACTTGAGATAGGTACTATAGTTCATTCGGCACTGCAATTCATCTACAAAGTCATTGAGATATTTCTACCCGCTATGCTCCTTGAGGACGCCGCTACGGAACTATTAAAATAGTGACTTGAGACAAAGAACTTCAAAAGAGGCGGCCGACGGTGTTTATCATATTGTGTTAAATAGGCGTTCGACGGGGAGTAATATACATTATCCAATGATATATTCTGTATGATGCGAAGATACTTGAAATATCGTAAATTCATTTAAATATTTTATTTTGAGAAGGACAATTTATGTGCGAGTTGATTACTCTTTCAACTCCGAGTAATATTTCCGAATCCATTTTGAAATTGGCTCCTGGCCTAAGAATTTTGGAAAAGTCTAAATGGAGTCTTCTGGGTGCTCCTCTCTCTAAAGATTCACTTTCAGAACATCTTCGAGAAAAACGGGAATCACTCAAATTGCTGACCACCAGATTGAATGAACTTCCAAAACACGTTGCATTTTTCCTTTCGAAAAATTGTTTGGCGATTCCAAAACTCATGTACGCCCTCAGATGTTCTCCCACTTGGTCGAGTCAGTTAGAGCTTGACGAATTTGATAATTTACTCCGCCACACGACGGAATATGTTACAAACAATCATTTCAATAATGATTCATGTCTCCAACCAACTCTTCCTGTAAACCTTGGCGGTTTAGGGCTACGTTCGGCTTCTTCCTTAGCTTTACCAGCTTTTCTGTCATCAGTCAATAGTGTTTCCGATCTTATCGATTCCATCCTTCCTTCCTGAAGGTGAATCACTTTGGCATGCCGCAACTAATATTGCTCCTCCTACAGATAACAGGAAAATACAAAGTGTATGGGACCGACCTCTTCTGAACATTATAACTGATAAACTTCTGAAATCTACAAGTGTATACGATGAGGCTCGTCTGAAAGCAGCAATGATCAAGAAATCGGGTGCTTGGCTGAATGCTTTACCTGTTGCATCTCTTGGAACACTATTAGACGATGAATCTTTCAGAATAGCAGTAGGACTTAGGATGGGTTCATCTATTTGTGTTTCTCATGCTTGTGTTTGCGGTAGTATAGTTGATGAGAAAGGTACACATGGTTTGAGTTGCAGGAGAAGTGCAGGGCGTACATCTCGACATCACCAAGTGAACGACATACTGAAACGAGCTATGTTGTCAGCGGATGTTCCTGCAATTCTGGAACCCTTAGGTACCAGTCGAGATGATGGTAAACGACCAGATGGTATGTATCTCATACCATGGAAATACGGTAAACCTGTGGTATGGGACTTTCCTTGCGTTGACACGGTCGCGGCTTCCCATCTAGCCGATAGTTCCAAGTCTGCTGAAACTGTAGCATTGTCTGGCGAGAAATTGAAAAAAAAAAATCTTGGAAACAACTATCTGTTTCATCCAGTAGCGGGTGAAACTTTTGGTGTTTATGGCGCGGAGTCTTTGTCATTCGTTCATGAATTTGGAAATAGATCATGAATGGAAATAGATCTATAAAATAATCGGAGTATTAAAATCAAAAATGAATGCAAATATGGAAAAGGCAAAAAATTACAGCATTTGAATCTTTTTGAAGAAGAAATACAATTTGTCAGTAACTTGAATTTATGAAATTTCGCATATAAAAACAAATATGTATCATCTGGTGAGGTTTTTAAAGACTATCCATTTTCTTTATCCAACCTATTTGAATCAAAACACTATAATTTGTAGTTATAATTCGTCTTTTGATGTGAATCAACTTGGTATTATTATTGATGACATTGTTAATATCAAATTGATCGTAGGTTTGATGATGAAGATGGATAAAGTCTTCAAAACATCACCAGATAAGTATACAAATAGAATAATTTTCCGCGGTTAGAAATTTGAATTTCGGGTTGAACCGAGCTCAGTTTTACATTGTTCGTTGTTTCGGCTTCGACTTTGAAGCCATTTTCAGGAAGTAGAAAAGTGTGGCTGTACTGAAAGACAGTCTTGCCAAATCTTCGAGACGGTATGACCCTCATTGAGCCATGTTTCATCCAAATAAAAAATTATTTTACCTGGTGTTCTGGCTTTGTTTATTTCTCTTGAATAGTTTCTTCTCCATTCTACCATCTCTGATTTTTTTATTGACATGATCTTTCTATTTTGTTTTCCTAAAGTGGAGTTCAGCTCTTGTGATATCTTTCATAATCTAGTCCTGCTTATATCAGGAAATGAACTATCTTCACGAATATCTGATAAAACTTCATTTAATGTAGGTATTTCGTTTTTTATGTAAAAATTATCGACTTCTTCGTCTATAACCAAACACCTTCCGTCAGTGGATACTTTCAGCTCAAAAAGCTATTGTTTTTCTTGAGTTTCTTAAGAATTCTAAAAATTGTCTATCTATTGACAACGGTCATAATCGCGCATTATTGCCCTACTTCTTCCTTACTTTTTACTTCGGGCAGATATTGTATTCTTGAAGAATAATAAACATTCATAACAACAGTTTTTTCATCCATATTTACAGTTTCGGGCGCTTCACGGTTCCTGAACAACTAGCTTCCATGTTTTATAGCTCTTTATTCAACGCTCTCTCGAAGTAAACTGAAGAATATCACTAAGACTGAGACTAAGACTAAGACTAACCCCTCTACCTTTAAACTCCCAACATGAAATAATGTAATATTTTATTCCTATGAAAAAAGCCAAGTCGGTCCTATTATCTGTCTGTTTCGGTCCTATTGTCTGTCTGTTGATGGTATATAATTCAAAGGAATATCTATTTATACATCAGTGACAGTAAGAGCCCATTTTTCTTATAGAAAAAAATGTTTAATAGTCACTGAAGGACGACGAATACAATGACCTGTGTAATTTTAAACAGCCGGAGTAAATTCCGATTACATCGGTGAATTATGGGTGAAAAAACGTGTTGTGATAGGCTCAACTAACATTCAGTATCTGAAATGACTTATTCTTTGAATAGTCCGCGTATTTTGTTAAAAGCACTGTTCATGATGACTGGTTTCTGAAAATAATGTTTACAACACGGAAGCACTCGAAATATTCATTTCAATAAACGAAAGTCTAAGAATGCGGCAGTATCCTATTTTATTTTTAGAACTAATTATCATATATTGGAATCTAGTTATATACAAAGTTCAGTCGAAGTCAACGACGTGGAAAATGACTTTTTAATGATCTAGTTCAACTTTAGTTACCAAAACATCATGAGTGGCATATTTGCCAGCTGTAGGTAGAAACGTCAAGGCAAAAATCAGTTATTTAGGAATTGAAAAAAATCAGTAAAATTTTTTCTGTGACTATTGTTTCATTCATGAACCATTTTTAATTACTACATGTGTATTTCAACATTTCATAAACATATTTCATTTATTTGTCCATTTTTTGTTAGAATTGTTTTCCTACTACCGCTATATTTTTGGCAAATTATCAAGTTTCGCTAATTTTTTTAGCTATGGTGAAGTTAATCTAATACATCGAAATCTACAAAATGTAAGTAGGATCAAGTTACGTCTTGTTTGAGAAGTAACTATTTCAAATATCTGTAAAGCATTCACTGGATCAAGCCAGATCGTTGAGACAGTATTTGAAAGATCAATAATATGTTGGCTTCCATCTCAAACAAGCACCAGAGAAATGAAAAAAAATCCTTTGGAATAATTGCGTATTTCCTTTTCATAGAAAAATGTTCAACGGGTTCATCTTGCCTTTTGTTTTTATGCTTATCAGCCCAAGTTTTGGTGTGCTTTGTCAATACTAGTTCTATTTTGAATACCCACAAAAGTGTGTGGTATGTGGTAGACTGGTAAATAATTAGACAGAAGTGTTTTTATCTATTTCATTAAAGTGATCATGAATTACCACAAAATAAACAAGAATTAAACATATTAATGTAAATAGGGATGGTATTGACTCGATGAGACATGATTTCACAAAACTTTATTCTTCTATCAGATTCATCCTCGTGAAGCTCTTGCAGAATCTGCATTTCATAAGGATGAAATGTATGCATTTTTAATGATTTTCCTACGTTCCCGTCTGTTCTGATACTGATAGTGAAGAGCTCGTGGACTCTACAGCAAATGTTCCCAAAACTTCAACTTGAGCTTCTTCATTCAGTACTTTGGGGTTATTTCTTTTTTTATTTGTCACTAAATCAGTTTCGTAAAACTTATTCACCTAATCAAGCACATACAGGTGACTTTCGTTAGAGAGACATGTCCCCCTTCGTGCGCACTTTCTAATTTCTCCATAAATTATAATCATTTCAATTCTGTCTTGAAGAATGTGAAACATTTTTACACTTCTATACTTTTAGTAACCACTAAGCAGCTCAACAGGTATAACTGTATTCAGCATTCACTTAACACAACTTTACTACAATCTACGTTTTACTGTTAGACAACTTTTTGATGTTCCAACCCCGTTCCAACCCCTAATAAAGGGTTGAAACGGTACCACCTAATATTCTTACTATTTCTGATCATCCAGTATAGGCCTACTAATAATTATGGCTGTTAGTTTAGAATGCTATTTTTCGAAAAATGCTCATAAAAAAATAATAAGTCGAGGTACCTTTGGAAGCAAAATTGAACGCCAATCAAAATGATGTGCCACTTGGCCCCCCTTTCCTTTTCAAATTCTAAGGGTAACATCTACCCCTCCTGGGGGTTGAACCACTAGGGCTACAAATATTCTTCGAAAGTGTCCTTCTTGACAAAAAAATTGAACTATTTTTACGATTAATCATATTGTTTACTAAAAGGAAGATATTAAAGGTGGAAAGGTCTCAAATTGACACCCTGTATTTGTCAAATCCAAAACGAGCACTTTTCTCAAACACCAGAACTGCAATACTCTTCTCAACGAGCGTTCTACCAATCAAATTGTCGTCTTCAGCAGATGAAGTACACTATTTCCTAACTCTAAAAAACTGATATCCTTCAGACTAGAAAAAAATGATTCGACATTTTCAAACCATTCCTTGGCATGAACCATAAGTTTCCGAATCTAAACGATACGGAAACTCTGCACTGTGCAAGAAAGGGTTGCAAACTCAATTATTTAGAATCCTTGGAAATTCACAAGCATAAACATTGCAGGTGCAACCTGTACTGTAAATTCAAGTACTCAATCAAGTCAAGTACCTCTAGTACTTACAGGGGTGGTATATAATGGCGAATGTAATGAATCATTGTTAGTTTATTGTATAAGTTTGAAAATGTCCGTATAGGACGAAACTGCAGTAACGTTAGTCACAATTAAAAGTGGTTAAAAAGAAAGAAATTTTCAATTCTACTTTCACATTCATTTGTCATCATTGATTTTTGGTGGAAATTATCGAAAATATTCTCATGGAAGTTCCAGCTAATTTTAACAGAATAATCCATGAAGAGGGTTGTTAGGATGAAGCTCTTGTCAGTGTTCGTAGTTCTCATGCCACACTTTGCTATTTCCAGGCTCAAGAAAGCATCCAAAAGTCTAGTATCATATACCGATCTCAACAAATTCAGACAGTTTTCATCCATTTTATGGCCAGTCTTCATAGTGGCAAACAAAAAACCCGTTTAATTAATTCATATCCTGCTTAGACATAACTTTACGAAATCTTTTTTCTTGCCAAGACAAAGCAACATCACAAACTATCCCGTGTTCAGAACTGTAGATATGTGGGAGTAATATTTCTAAAGAGACAAACTTTGTGAAATGCTCACTCTTCTATCTTTACTTTGACTCATTTATTTTTTGAAAGTAAAGGGACTCAAAATCCCAAGCTTTCTTCTATGGAGGTTCATTCTGGTCATTTTCGGACCTCCTAGCGGAACCTTGTGGAACAACCAACTCGAGGCAGGTATGAGGTCTGTAAGAGTGAGACGAACTGCAATATGTGTGTATATGAGGGAGAAGATGATGACGTCAGTATTAAGTGGAGAAAAACAAACTTGGCGGCATAACAAACGGACACTAAACCGTATCTTCGCTAGTAATAGTCGCATCGTCACGTGCAGCACATCAAATGAAAGAGGCAGGGATATTAAATGTATTAACAAGAAAAAAATTATCATTGCCGTTCGTCTCAGTCTCACACACGTCAGTAATGTCCTTTCGACAAACCGCCATTGCTCCCAAACCACCACTAGACTCAATAATTTTTATCGAATTCACACTAAATGAACTTCTTATAACTGAAGATGGCACTGAAAATTATCGTCATATTCAGATGAGGGATATTCACAAAATAAGACTTTTTTTGAAAAACTCAACACCCTGCATTTTGTGCATTTTGGAAAAATACATTTTTGGACCTATGTAGATATGATTATTTGTTTCATAATTTTGGATTATCAGACGAGGACCCGTGAAGCAGTCAGCTAGATCACCTGATTCCAAACCTTTGGGTTTTTTAATGGGGTCATGCCGAATCGAAAATTCATACTATTGGATCTACAAATCTAGAAGAGCAGCATTAGAAAATTGTTCTAAAATGCCAGTAAATGACTCCAGACACCTTGAATGATGTACGAAAAGTTTCCAAAAGTCTACTGTATCAAATAGAAACGTATTTCTTTTAATAATCTGTTGTGTTAGCTGAAGCAGTTAGTTGAAATTTCACCTATTACACACGATGTACTCGTAATATAATGAAATAAGGGATTTTCCTCATGTTAAATGGTTTTATTAAAAAAAAATTATGATGTAGATAATGTACTAAAAGCTGAAAATTAATTCGAAAGGTTGTAGGTAGCAATCATCACACCGCTCTTCTCAGAAATTCCGAATTATTTTTAAGCTTTTAGTACATTATTTACATCATCATTACCTTTTTTCCAATAAAATCGTGCAACATATTTTTTTTTTAATTTGAATTTCACTGGTTCGGACTTCCATTGTCTGATATATAAAATGATTTGAAATCCCTGAAACAACTAAAAAAAAATTAAAAAAGAAGAATTAAAGATAAATAGCTGTAAATAACAATTATGTTAAGCAAAAAAACCTGAAATGAAATAATAGTTAAATAAAATACAAGTTAAAATAAAACAATTGAAAATTCACTGCAAATGATTGCGGAAAATTCTATATTGGTGACACTAAGAGGCCATTGAATGTTCGCATTGCCGAGCACAAAAAACACACACAGCGAGGAGAAACCAACAAATCAGGAATAGCAGAGCATGTTTGGACTCATCAACATAACATCAAGTGGTCCCAAGCTGAGATATTACACAGAGAGGAACATTGGTTTAGGAGAAAATTCAAGGAAGTCGCATACATGTTGTCCAACAATGTATTCAGCCAAGCCAGCGTAGAAATACGCAACATATGGAAACCCATCATCAAGCGAAAAATGGCCAACTCCCGCCAAAACGTTCATCTCCCACGGAACCAGTGAAGCGGAAAATGGAAAGCGGGGATAAGTGAAAGTACTCGAACGACCTATAAAAAGTCATCTCTCGGAGGAATCAGTCCAGTCACCGAAGACGATTGTGGATACTAACAATCGAAACGTCGTGAACTAACTTGGCTTGAAATCTCTTAAATTTTTTATTTCCATCTTTATTTTCATTTTGTATTTTTTTATTTTTAATTTTTGTTCAATTGTTTTATTTTTACTTGTATTTCATTTCATTATTATTTCATTTCAGGTTTTTTTGCTTAATATAATTGCTGTTTATTTTTAATTCTTCTTTTTTAGTTCTTCAAACAAACAAACTTGTATCCCGATTCTGAGTCGACAAAGTTATTTGTAAAGATTATATTGGATTTGCATCTTTTTCACTACACTACAGTACTAGTCAAGCACTGTCATTTGATACCCATATAGAGGTAGTTGTTAAAAAATAAAAAAATTGCATCTCAATCATATATGATAATTTCTGGAGAAAGAATACAGTACTACTAAAATACTAGTGAAAAATTGATTTTTGTTCCCGTTTCGTTTCAGATATCTCCTTGAAAACTTCTGCGGGATGAGGTCTGGAAAGTGCGGAGTTTTTCATTTCATTGTTCAAAAAGTTCAAGCAGCTAACACTACTTTAGGTTTTTTTTGATAGTGGACATTTCCGTTCCCAATTGAAAAATTGTCCGTAGTACTACTAACTGTTATAACTTATCATATTACTCGGCTAAAATGATAGATCATACCGACTAGATACGAGTAGATCAAAAACATATAAACCATCTTTTGAAACTTGGCATCTCTTGCAAAAACACATAAAACAATAGTCGTTTCAAAAATGAAAACGAATTCGAATCATGATGCTTATAAATTGCATTTAACGCACTTTTCAAGAACGGATGCCAAGAATATGTTCAGACTTAAATTATCACCACGGATGCTTCCTGGGAATATAATAAAACGGACCAGCAAAATGGATATTCTAAAGTCACCTCATTTATTTCAGTTGGTGGTCGTAAATCACGGATTTGTTTTTTGAAACGGGTTAGAGTTTTCCAGAAGTCTATTGCTCCAGATGTTTTGATGTCGGGATTAAACATGTTAAGAGAAACTGTAATTGGGATTTTAGTAAATAAACAAAATAGATTGAAAGGAATGATGTTGAACAGAATTGTATTTAACACAATATAGTTTATATAATGATTTTATATCGTTTCTATGTTAATTCACATACACAGGAAGTTACAGTGAGAACTCGATATGTAATCAATTTTGTGTTGAAATCCCAATTTTGTAGTATTCTATGGAATCACATATATTCGAAGTAAACGATATTATGCACACTTGAAATTGGCGGCACTCTCAAAGGCCCAAAAACCAATAAATAGACATAAACCGGCTGCGAACTATTCCATGTGGACGGTTCGTACTGGATAATTTTTACTAACCGAGTTTTATGATTGGCTGAAGAGTCATAAATTTAAATTTGAAGTCATATTATGGTGACGAATGAAAATCGGGGAACGCAGGGATGGTTGTCGCCGTTGTATCATCAATTTTCAGGTCAGGAACTGATTTGAGTGTTGAAATTCAATATTGTTGCAGTTATAATTACTTAACATTTTTGTTATTTGTTCAAAATGTGACATCCTTGGACAAGTACTAGTAGTAATAATGAGTATGATAATAACGCAGACTTTTTCCAATGTAGTGATTCCAATAGCGATGGTGAAAAATGCAAAACAGAGATACCAGTGAATAAGATTGGGTTGCATTCAAATATTGAAGCACAGAGAATGTGCTTCAATGAATATAAGAATCTACATCTCAAGTATGGTTTCAAGGGAAACTGTTACAAGCAACATCAGATTTGACCGAAATTCCTTTCTCAACTGTACGTAAAATAGTCAAAAACAAACCTCATGAACGCAAGACACGATGTGATTCAGGATAATCAAAACATTTCATTTTTTATCTAACAAAATCATTAAAAAAAACAATATACCTACGACTGTTACGAAAGCAATGGGATTCCTACAATTGAAATCATAAGCACAGTATAGAAGTAAACACCAGTAAATTCACTCTCCGCCATATTTGGGTCGAAATTCCCCACCTCGAATTTTATGCGCGGCCGAACTACAGCGCAACCCACTGAATCTGAGGCGTTTACCAAGCGAGCCAAATTGAGGCATGGAATATTATTACAGAGTGAGTCGTTGTAAGTGGTGGTTTTGTATTTGTGAAAAATTTGTGTCTTGTTTCAAAATGAGCAAGTGTCGAGCTGTGGGTCGCTGTAATTTGCAGTGTGATGACGGCATTCGTTTTTTTCGATTTCCAATTGACGAGAAAAGGTATGTTTTTCTATTATTTATTACGTAAGATTGAAGTAATGAACATGCAGACTTTTTTTATGAATTTGATTTGATGAAATTAAACTTTACGAATAGTATATGCCTCCAGTTCCACTGGAAATCCATAAAGGAAAATAATTATTGAACCACATCAAGTTTTGATTTATATTTGTAGAAAAACAATTACTTCCACTGAAATCTTTGCAAAAACAAAGTACCTATCAAATGTATATTCAAATAACCTTATATAGAGCTTACTTTACATTTATATGTTCCAGATAATCTACTATAAATAGCAAATATGTATTTTCTTAGATTCTGTCATCAATAACAAAAAACATTAGAATTTCATTCGATTGACACACTTCATAATTAGCAAACTAGGTAACCCAAAACTGAGAAATCTGTATTTTATATTGAAGTTTTGATTTACAACAACCAAACCAATAATATAAAAAAAATATTTCAGAAAAACGATTCAAAACAAAATGAAATTCTGCAAATGCCTTAGTAGTCATGGCAAAGGGTATACATTCAAACTGGAAACAGCCTATTGCATACTTTTTCACCAATTCATCCACATCAATACTGGATATGAAAAGTATTGTGATTGAAGCTGTTAGGCGATTATCAAAAATCGGATTGAGAGTTAGGGGTATCATTTCAGATTTGGGTTCAAATTTTTATAAATTTGCCAGAAAAGATCTCGAAGTGACTGTAGAGAAGCCATATTTCTTTGTTGATGAGAAAAAAATATTTTTCATCTGCTAAATTGTAACAGAAACCATTTCTTCCATGACTTTTCAGAATTTGATGAATATACAATGAACAAAAGTCATCTTGATCAACTTTACAACTTGTATAAGGAAAAGCAATATAGACTAGCACACAAACTTACTGATTCTCATTTATTTTCAACGAAATTTCAAAGGATGAAGGTTAAATTACCCAGTCAAGTTTTCAGTCATTCGGTAGCTACAGCGATGAATACCTACCTATGTCAGAGTCAATCAGATATCATCAGCAGCAATAGGAACGGCTACATTCATTGAAAAAATGGATAAAGTGTTTGATATTTTGAATTAAAATATAATTGACGGTGTGAAAGATTTCAATAAATCTTTTTTAGAGAATCAAAACAAATTGATTTTCTGAGGTACCAATCAGAAACCCAACTCCTATTCAAATTACCAGAGCTTTCAAAAACACATTTACCCTTCAGTTTTTCACACAGGCAGAAGGAACTAACTGTCAAGAAGATACTACTGAGATTCTATCTAGTATTACAGATGCAGACATAAATAGAATGAAGATTCTTGTGGAAGTTCGGAAAAATCCCTATAAACCTTTGAGAGTAGAGATAAATGATTATAGAACTCTAGCCACTCCAGAAGAACAGCTAGGGCTATGTTTATGGATATCTTTTGAGAAAATGTTTAAGAAAACATGCATGAAAAGTATGTACAAATTTTGCCAAGGCGGCTAGTACGATACTGAATGAAACAAATTTAGGTAGGTATAGTCATTTCAAGGCATATAGTAATACAGTAGCCAACAGTTTGGAAGTTTATATATGCCTCCAGATTCATTTTTACAATGACAGAATTTCTTAATCATTTCAACAATTTATGTGCCACTGATTGTGATAATTTTCCTTTAAATTATTTATTTTCTCTTTTCACAAGGGTAAGAATTTATTATACTTTGAAATTTGCCAAAAGAAATTTGAAAACAAAAAAAATCAAAAACTCATCATTCTAAAAAACCTTCAAAATATATCAGCATAAGTTTTTTCCCTAAATTGTATAATCTTACTATATAGAATATACGTTTATTTCACCACCTTGTCTTATTTTTATCAATTCCTAAACAGTTCACAATCATAAGAGACATTTATTGGGAGCTCCTCGTAGCAATTATAAAGTCAGATCATGGTCACATATTTTTTGATCGAACCTCGTGCAGAGGTGCACAACAGCTCTTAGCCGACACCCTCCTGCCCCGCCACATGCCAGCAAAAAATAAAATCTCGACCCGAAACATCAAAGAGACCGACGAGAGTGAATTTACTTCTGTTCAGTTATGTACGGTGTCATAAGGAAGAAATTGAATACGGCCGGCCGTAACGTGACCTGCTGTGATAAAACTCTTCAGAATTGGATAAAGAAACTAGGATTCAGATTCAAAATACCAAACAAACGTCAAGCAGTTATGAAAAGCAGAAGAGTAGTGGAATTGCGTAGCAAACACTTAGAACAAATAACTAAATATAGACAAGAACAACGGCCAATTTTCTATTTGGACGAAACTTGGTGTGACACTCACGACACAGATTCGAAATGATGGACTGATGGTTCGAAAATATGTACGCCCAACATGCCTGCAACTAAAGGATCGCGACTAATCATAACGATCTGGTGTTGAAAAAAACCCATTGATATTCATTACTACACCAAAAGTGTCAAACAGTGCCTCACAAGTACCTACTCAGCTGTTGGAGGCATTGCAAGATGTGAGAGATCGTGGGAATCATGCTTGAAAGACCGCCGGCAATGCGTGAAAATAGAGTGTTATGTGCTCAAGGAATGGGTAGTACAGTGTGGAGTACCTCAAGGGGCGGTTTTGCGACCGATTCAATTCATTATTGACATCAATAACTTTCTGACTTCAGAAACCTCTGGCGAAATAATGAGTTTCGCAGCAAGTATGACAGGAAATGAAGTGTATACTATAAAAAAAAAGATTTTTTTATGTAACAGATCGGGGAGACAATTTGTCAGTTGACTGTAAGGCTATTTTGGCGTTTTCGGAGCTAACTGAGGGGTTTATTCCTAGAAAACTGCACAAAATCGTAGTTTCGGTTTATTTCTAAACATTCGGCATTCCTTATCGATAACGGAAGAAAATTCAATCGAAAATTCATAAATATAACAGAAAGTTGCTGTGAGATAAGTTTTGTTTTTCGGAAACCTTCAATTTTTGGAAAATAATACATTATTTTGAACTTTATGAAATCACTCTTAACGAGTGGGAGCCTTAGACTTAGAGGAGAGTGAATAAGCAACAACCTTGTTTTATTTTCTCAACCTACAGATACCGAATATTCAGGAAATTAGTCTGTTGAACGTAGTTTTATTATAACCTGACTCATTTGCTATTGTGGTGGGCCCACATTTTCGACAGCGAATCACTCAACGCCTGTAAATTGCCAGAAAGCCCACGCTGAAAATTTCCTCAGTTCCTCATAAAATGGGTCAGAATCAAAATACCCAGAACAATCGTCAAATACATATCGCACTGTCCACTTTCAATGATAAATTCCTGTTGTAGCTATATCATATAGGTTGAAAGTATTTATAGTGGAGTAATATAGGGATATCCTTTTCATACCCAACTCAAAAAATCTTACGTTACAATCTTACGTTATAAAAATACAAAACTTGAAATGTATTTTCAAAACAATGCTTTAAAAACAATTTCCTGTTTTAATTTTACACTGCTTCTTGATGGGATGTGCAATATTCATCGACTAATTTGAAAAGGGAAAAACCATCAACAGTGAATATTATACAGCCTTATTGACTTGTTTAATCTGGCAGTTGAATATATCTATGACACGATCAACAGAATTAGAGGTATGGCACATTGTATTAATTGGGGATTTTTTCATTATATCTGTTCGCGGAGTGTTGAGATAAAAGGTAACACTACTCCTAGATGACCAGCTAGGAACCCAAAAATTCAACATATGTAACAATCGACAGCAGGTAATGATATTGTTTATAACCTTGAATAAAAAAAGAAATGAATAATAGGATACGTGGCTTGAAGTTTACAAGACATATATTTTAGGAAGCGCCTCTGTATAGCTTCTAGTTGATTTATATAAACCTGGTAGTAGGGACTCCACACAACATATGCATATTTCAGCCTAGATCGAACATAAGTTAAATAAAGTAATTTCAATGTTGTCTTTTGTATTTATAAGAATCCATACATGCGATAAGCAGCTGTAGGTAGTAGTGCCAATATGTTTATTGAACGAGAGGGATGAATCAAAAGTAACACCTAGATTAGGGAGTGTGTCAGGAGGCTCCAGAACTTGATTGTTTTTGACGTAGTTTTCAGTGACATCATCATTGACAACAATCTCAACTCCGATATCATTGATGAGCATATTGAACAGTGGAGGTCCCAGGTTTGACCCTTGTGGTACACCAAATGTGGCTACATATACGATTTAAAGAGAGTATTTCAGTCATTGGATAACCCAAAAGTCGAAAGTTTGTTAAGCAGGATACTATGGTCAAGTCTGTCGAACGCTTTAGAAAAATCAGTGTAGATGGCATCAGTCTAAGACTGACAATCAATACCTTGCGCACTACATTGAGTAATTGGTGATGGTTGAACTCCTGTCGAAACACCGTGTTGATTGAGGCTAATAATGATGTTGACATCACAGAGTATTTTCTTCTCAATGTCTTCCAATGTCAAAACATTTTTTCGTGTTTTTTGGCCATGGTCTGTAGGTTTTGAGGCCTGCATAAAAACCTGCAGATAGCAGGTAACCGTAAAATAGCTTTGACCACAGCCGTAAAACTATACATTCTGTGAATAACCTCCAAAATTATATCTGAACCTTGTTGACAAATCAGTCAAGCCTATTGGAGAAAGTCAAAATGTAACAGACTATTAATGATATGCCTTATGATCCAACACTTTTTACGAAAACCTTGATCAAAAGGAAAACGTGTTTTGGAACATTCCTGAACTTGAGCAAAGCCTTCAACTTGGTGGATCATTCTATAGTTTTGGAGGAATTAGAAAGGCATGGCATAAGCGAAACACCTTTCCCGAGGTTCATTAGTTACTTGAGTATCACATATCTGTATGTTTATGTGAATAATTCTAAATCAAATATTTTAGACAGCTCATTTGGAGTACCTCAAGGGTCTATCCTAGGGCCCTTATTATATTTGATTTATGTTAATGATTTTTCGTGCCAAGAGGCAATTCTATTTGCCGATTATAAAACCCTCCTCATTTCTGATGAAAATATAGAAAGTGTGTTCATTGAAGCTGATAAAAAATTGAATGACAGCTCCTGATGGCTCACAGTGAACAAATTAGTTCTAAACGTAGAAAAAAATTGATTTTATCAAATTTTATAACTTGAGACACCACTAGTGGGTGATAATGCCATTGAACAGATCGCTTTGAATGAAATTCTTAGGTTTGCATTTGAAGAGTGTTCTTGGTATACATCGATAATATTTGTAGAAAAGCAGCTTTGACCTGTTATTGCATTGACCAACTTCGTCATGTGTTAAGCAAGACAGATGTCCTGAATTATTATCACGAACACTATCTGTCATTGATAAATTATAAAATAATTGTATAGGAATGCTCTCGAGAAGCCAATTGGGTTGTCAACTTACAGAAAAGATCTATCAGAACAAAAGTTTTGCAAAGCTTGTATGTAGTTGATGTTCTGAAATATATAAGTTCACGAGTAGATACCATAAATTACCAGCATTTCAATCACACTCACAACACTAGAGATGAAAATAAGTATAAACAGTATAAAAACTATCCCAAGTATATTGACGTTGAACTGTACTATGAAATACCAAGAAAGGAACGGCAAACATATTCGTTGTAGCAACTTTGTTCTCAAGCAAGTTCCGAGCATTTTGGAAAAGTTGCTGTACCTTTTTCACTGTCAACAATTTCTTGTTTCTATGAAAACGTTTCCGAAACATTTTTTTATGCATAATTCAATGATGTGAGAAACGTATTTTTCCAAATGAGATGTCAATAGTCATTGATGTAGACTTTGAAATGCACACTTGGATCAAGTTGGCTTTGGACGATGAGGCGATGAAACAGAATGCAAATCTTTACTGGTGGCTGTATTAAAAATGGAATATGATAGTCTGTTTCATACAAACCATGGAAAATGCTGAAGAAGCAAGCAATTCGTATCACAAGAAGTATCCAGAGAGACGACAACCTTTTAGAGACATTTTCGCAAGATTGCGACACAACCTAATTCAAGGTGGTCAATTTGAGAAGGAAAGGCCAACATTATATGAATCAAATAGGGATAAGGAGTTGGAAGAAATAGTCGTTTCAGGAGCTATTGTCAACGCGAAATTTGAAAATATCAACAGGCCTACAAGGAACTAATGTTAGGAGGATTTAGAAAAAGCACAAATTCAAGCCATACAGGACTAGAAGAATTCAGATCAGGGGATTTTGAAAGCCGCATGGCTTGCCAGTAGTTCCTGGAAAATTCTAGGTTAGGTTAGATTAGGTCTAATGTGAGTGAGTCTATTCCACCCTCCAGCGCAACCCACAAGGGTTTATTGTGGCTCACTTTATTCACACTCGGCCAAATAAACCCAGCTTCTCAACGAAGCCGATTAGGTGTATGGTGGGTGGTCTTTCAGGTCAGTTGGTAAGAGTACGGCTCTGCCGAATTCTAAGAATCTATTCGGTCCCCAGCGGGGCAGGCGCAAAGTATATGCTCTGCTGTTTCATCATTTTCCAAACAGAGGCGACATACACTGTCTTCCGACAGTCCAAGTCTCTGTATATGATGAGTCAAATGACAGTGACCTGTAAAAAGGTACGTTAGACGTCGTAGTTCATCCCTACTGTAGTCCAACATCTGTTTGATATCAAGCTTCGAAGGGTGAATAAACGCCTTGGAGTGAACCAATTCTGGAAGATTCTGCCTGAAGTCCATAAATCTTCTTGCCATCCAGGTGTTCAAAGTTTGTTTGGCAAAGCCTAAAGCGATGCCAATGACAGGTTCTGGTTCGATGAAGCTGCTTGCAGCACCCTCCTTTGCAAGGGAGTCAGCAGCTTCGTTGCCTACTAGGCCAGTATGGCCGTGAATCCAGACCAGAGACAATCTGTTGAGTCTTTCTATCGAGGAGAGTCAAGGAGCCAAGAGCTACCTACGCCGCTTGACTGTCCGAGAATATTTTTATTGACTTGTGTGTGAGGTTGGATTTATCCAATCTCTCCGCACACAATTGAATGGAGTAAATTTCCGTTTGAAATACAGTCGCATAAGTTCCTAGGAAGGTAGATATCTCAGTCCTGGGTCTGCGACTAAAAACACCTGCGCCAGAACCGGAAGGTGTTTCTGATCTGCTCTTACTATTTTCTTCTCCCGTAGGATCCAGTCCTCTCTATTCGGGAATAGTACTTCATACGGCAATTCGTAGTTGACAGTTGGAGGCATAAAGTCAGAGGTCATTTCCAAAATGCTGTGACTTCCAGTGTCAACCAACAGTCTGTTAATTCATTTGTGCAATTGGCAATGTGCACAAGTCTGTATGCAGTCCATCTAGCCTCTCTCTCCAGAAAAATGTGGAGAGGAGGTAGATCTAGAAGGATCTCTATGGCCGCTGACGTTGTGGTACTGATGGCACCACTGATAGCCAGACAAGCCTGTCTCTGTAAGCTAGAGAGCTCGCTTGAGCAGTTCTCTGTAAAGCTTTTGGCCACCAAGCAATTGCACCATAAGTGATCATTGGTCTAACAATCGTCACATAAATCCAGTGGATTTGTTTGGGACCTAAACCCCAAGTTTTACCACAAATCCTTCGACATATCAATAGAGACAGTCTGGCTTTGTGGTGTGGAAAGTTCTAACCGATTGCGTGATTTTTCGTTGAATTGTATTAGGTAAAACGAGGCTTATGTGAGCAATGCCAACATTTTCAACCGCCACAATTCTTATACTTGGGCACAACAAAATCCTCATTCCACTGTGGAGCAGAGCAGTCAAGGAAGATTTGGATTAGGTGTGTCAGCAGGTCAGGGTAAAATAATCAGCCCGTTCATTTATAATGGCACTCTCATATCTCAGAGGTATTCAGAAATTTTAAGGCAAAATATTGAACCCCTTGTTGATAAATTGCCACTAATAGAGCTCAGAAAAATATATTTTCAACAAGACCGGGCTTCGCCTCAAATTACTGCAGTTGTCACCAATTTTTGGGCTGCAAATTTTGATAATAATTGAGTAGCCAACCAAGGAACCTACCGTTGGCCGGCCAGGTCACCGGACCTAACGCCTATGGACTTTCATTTCTAGTCAAGGTTCAAAGATCTCATTTTCAAATGGCCGACCAATTCTAAATACGAATTGGAAGCGGCAGTGATGCAAAGTTTAGCTTCTACCTCTCCCATTGAACTAATTAATTCGGCAAAAAACGTTCAGAAGAGATGTCGCCCGTATGTAGAAGAAGCTGGTAGAAATTTCGAACACCTTCTTTAAAGAATATACTTTATTGTTTGTTTAAAATCTATTTAAAATCTGTTTTTCCGTTAATCAGCTGTCGCCCCCATACGAACAACAACTCTCAGAAGTGGAGAAACTTGTGCGAGCTGAGGACTAACGATGTCTTACCTTTTCACGTGTGATTCCTAACACGGTTCTTCATTATCATTATTATTATTGTTGAAATTTCATTTATTAGTAGTAATATAGTATATATTGTTAACAGTTGTAATATTGAAAGTATGCGTTATAATTACTGCTGTGAAAAGCTTTCTCAACATTTGATAGCTACTACTAAACAATTTTTTCTGTATTACTGCCGCGTCATCCAAAGCATGCTTGATCAAAGTACGCGTTTCAAAGTCTACATGAAAAAACCTGAAAGCTCTGTATTTCAAAGTTGACTCTAACAAAACATTAAAGTGTGCTACAAGCTCTACTGAAATATGCAAAAGTATACAGGGTGTCTCATTAAAAAATAGTTCTCCATCAATAACTATTGATATCTCATTTGAAAAATAAGTTTTTGACACCATTTTATTCTATGTAAAAAAGTGCTTTGGAAATGATTTCATTGAAACAAAAAATTGTTGACGATATGCGGTTTTCACCATTGAGTTTGTCATAAAATATGACTCTTAGACACAGCCATCAGTTTTGATTTATCTAGTTTAAAAACAGGAGTTTCTCTTTGAAAGTGTCCAATTTGGGCCACTCTGTACATATGCGTGAAAATGTATATAGTGTGTATATTGTGAAGTATTGTCTTCATTGCGTTATTAGTATGGATGAACTATTTCTATCTACACACATCGGAAAAGTCTAGGGATATTTTTAAAAATGGCAATAATTTTTTTTTAGATCGCTTTAGGGAAAAACAAGTTGACGGGTGATTATTAAACGAATGTAACTTACAACAAAATTTATTAAATGGTCAAAAATACTGAATGCGCATATAAGCAAAACTAAAAAAAATATGGCTCTTCTTTGGCACCCCGAAAAAAAATCATAATACAAAAAAAATTGGAATCAGTACAAAGTATGGCCTCCACGCTGGTTTATTACTGCCCTACATCTATCGTGCATCGACAAAATGAGATTGTCAATGTCTTGTTGAGGTACATTTGCCCATTCAGCGATTAAAAGCTCTCTGAATTGAAACGTTGTGTGAATGTTCCCCATATGCGGAGTAATTCTTCGTTGAAGCATGTCCCACACATGCTCGATGGGATTCAGGTCCGGTGATTGTGCTGGCCATGGCAATACATCAACTCCTTCGTTGGTGAGCCAGTCAGTCACTTGACGCGCGACATGTGGACGAGCATTATCGTGCATTAGGTGGAAGTTTTCACCAACAGCACCAGAAAACGAATGGACGATAGGTAGAAGAATGGTGTCGAGGTACTGTCGAGCTGTGAGGGAGCGATTTGGAAAAACGAGATCGGTTCTGCCGCCGATCATGATTCCGCCCCATAGCATTACTGTACCACCTCTGTATGTGTGGACTTCCTGGACGTGTCTCAAACGTTCATCATTTCCAGGTCGTCTCCACAGTCTTACTCGACGAGAATCTGGATGAAATCCAAATCTGGATTCGTCTGTAAGCAAAACTGTGGCCCAATCATTTGCATCCCAGTTTTGATTTTCTTGACACCACTCTAATCTTCTACCGCGATTGCCTCTCGACAAAGGTGGACATCTAAGTGGCCTTCTGTTGTGGAGATCTGCTTCATGCAGTCGATTTCTGACAGTATCACGACCAATGGTTACCTGGTGCGTCTGTTGCAACACGTTAACCAACTCAGGTGCTGTGGATGTGTTCGGCTGGACTTCCAGTTTCACGGAAACGCCGCCACAATCGACTGATAACACTTTGGGAGACCCCCAAACGAAGAGCTACCGCATTTTGTCGCATGCCACCTTGAAGAAGCCCTACAGCTCTATTCATCTCAGCCAATGGTAAGTGATGGCGTTCCATGTTAAAGCACAATATTTCCAGTTTAATTGCTGAGCAAGAACTGCATAGAATGTACAAACTCGACACTTTCAGATTATTCATTTTAGCCGAAAACCTACAGTTTGTGAAAAACTTGATGAAAGATTAGTTACCGTTTTTGCAGGCTTTGTTCAACCCATAGAAATCTACAGGGTGGTCGAGTGTACCAATTTAATCGAAATTAAACGACCTCATGCATTTAATTTTATGATATTTAGTATGTTATAAAAATATCCCTAGACTTTTCCGATGTGTGTATTTGTGTATTGACGAACCTTACATATTTTTTATGGCAAAAAAATGGTAACAAATGATCTGAATTGAATTGAATAAGTTGAGTTCGTTATATCTTTAGGCATTACTTCGATGACACTTATTATTATCATGATTACTATAATTAAATAAACTCTTTTGCCAAAAATACACGCTGGTATTTATGCAGGCGAGAAAGAGTATCGAATACGCTGGTCGTTTCAAATAAATATTTCAAATGTGCTCCCGATATAAATAGCCATACGAAATTCAACACTGTCTTTGTGTAAGACCTCGTATTCGCGAAGTATTTTTAGTCGCACCTCTCGAATTCTATTAATTTCTTTGAACAACTCATCATCACCAACAGATTCAGTCACATCCACATGTCAATCAAAACACAAACATGTTTTCGCAAAAAAAAGGAATTTTCCGCGAGTAATCTTTTGTTTTTCGCCAAAGGTGTTAATCTCGTTAGAATAATTTCAATGTAATGAATTGGTACAGCAAATATTACAAAAATTTCGACTCACATTCAATCGGGCCGATGAAGAAAACTTGGTCAAAATGTCGGTATTTCCATACAGACGGCTGGCGGATGACTAATTTTGTCTCAGCGTCGACGTTGACCGGCGCTGAGACAGGCGTCGCCGACGTCAATGTGCGCATCTCTGGATCTTGTACGGGGCGTTCCAAAAATATCTCTCTTTAACAGGTTGAACTGGAACCCTGACTTAAAGATTGTTAGTTGGTCTGACAATACGTAATTTTGATGAAGTGTTATCGAAGGACAATATATTTATTGAAACATCTACTACTTGAAGAGTCCTAAAAGTCCTGTGAAGATTTTGATGGTATCACTTGTCCAAATCTAGCGTATGCTATATTTCGCAATACAAATTTCAATGACGTTGTTGTAGCTTTTCCATTGATATGTTTTCACGGACAAAAAAAACTTTTCAACGTCAGTCATGTCATAACTCAAAGATCTCCTCTTCTATGGTTACTGCTGATGGATAGTCTGCGCTTGATGCCCTAGACAGAAGAGAAGTAGATCTGCAAGCTTATGCAGATGACCTTGTCATTTTGGCAAGGTCCACGTAGGAAAGAGTAGCTTGTAATATCTTCTAAAGCACGTTAGACGTTGTTCACAGTTGGTGCCTGAGGGAGCAGATATCTGTAAATCCCAGCAAAACTGTGATAATCCCCTTCACCAGGACGAGAAAATTGAAAGATTTGACGCTACTTTTCCCAATGGTGAGGTCATTCCATTTGGAACGGAGGTGAAATATCTTGGCATTGTCCTTGAAAAAAACTCACTTAAGACGCTCACTTGGAAGAAGTTATACACAGACTGTCCCTATGGACATGTCGACGGATTTGTGGTAAAACTCGGGGTTTAGGTCCCAAAAAAATCGATTGGATATATGTTATGATTGTCAGACCATGGATCCCTTATGGAGTAATTGCCTGGTGGTCGAAGGCTTTACAGAAAACGACCCAGGCGAAGCTGTCTGGCTTACAGAGACAGACTTGTCTGGCCATCAGTGGTGCCATCGTTATCACACCGTCAACGGCCATGGAGATCCTTCTAGATCTACCCTCTCTCGACATTTTTCTGGAGAGGGACGCTAGATGGACTGTATATAGACTTGTGCACATTGCCAATTGCACGAATGAATTGAATGCCGAGTGCCACAGACTGTTGGTTGACACTGGAAGTCACAGCATTCTGGAAATGACCTCTGACTTCATGCCTTCAACTGTCAACTACGAACTGCCTTATAAAGTACTGTTCCCGAGTAGAGGACTAGATCCTCTGGGAGAAGGAAATATTAAGAATAGATAGCTGTTGATTCACAGATGGATCAAAATGGATCGGTTCTGGTACTGGTTAGTCACAGACCCTGGATAGAGATATCAACCTGATTAGAAACCTATGCGACTATAGTTCAAGCGGAAATTTACGCTATTGAATTGATCCCACCTCATATCAACGACTTATTGGAGAAAACAAAGAATCCAATATATATTGGTTTACTGACGACGGCACACTTGTCTCGTTATTCCATTTGCATTCCAGGACATCAGCTACGGATGCACATCTTAACCGGCAGCAGGAGGTTGCATATCTCAATGGGGATTTCTAGCTGAGGTGAAACCAACCAACATGCGGTCAGTTAACTGTTTCTTCATATCTTGATACTGTTTCATTTGGTACGGAGTTTTGTCAAAGGTAATGAATATGTTTTTGAATTTATCTATGGATTTTATATTTTTGTTATTGTATATTATATCATTCGCCTTCTCAGCCGAATTAAATGCGATTTTTAGAGGCCTAGGTTCAGTTTAATTTCCATTTATTCTCTCAATAACAATAAATCCAGTTCGCATTAATGACGATGTATCTCTGTAGTTGTTCGTAAAATGTTTTTTTGCTGCGAACTGGTTTATTTTGGGCAAAAACCCAACAGACATTTTTTGTTTACAATGAAACAGGCTATCGGAAATAAATTTTTAAATGGTAAACAAATGATAAGACAAAAAGTTACATTGGAAATAAATTTTAGGGGTTGTGTTTTCCACCCCTTACAACCATGGGGTAAACCAAATAAATTACTGGCTAAGTGTCTTTTTGGTAGTACAAAACGTCAGGTCAATTTCAATATTGTAACTTCTTCAGTGCTTGTGAAAAAATTGTCATACAAATTTTATGTACTCAATTTAAGGGGCTGTATCTTAACAACGGATGCTCCAATGAAGTTTCTTTATATGAAAGATTCTATCTTTTCTTGGATGAGGATTACCTCCTTAAATGTTTTACGCTTATTCAGTTACACCCTGTATTAATGATACTGACTTCAATTTGTGTAAAATGTTTTTAATATTAATTTATCTTATACATATTTTTTCGAACTAATACTGTACTATACTGACATGTTCTATATTACGCTAGACATAATCTAAATAACTAACAAATTATTATTATTATTATTTTTATTATTATTAATAACGACAGGTTTATCAGAGATTCTCAGACAAGTTAATCTGCCCTTTCGATAGTAATAGACGAAGTCAAGAAGATAAGTAAACATTTTTACGTATCTGAGTATTTTGAACCGTTGATAAGATTACAATGATTATAGTGGGACATATAATGGGTATACCAAGGCCAGCGGGAAACGCTGATTCAGATGGAATCGAGTTAGTCAAATTAACACCATACTAAATGGCTGGTGGCGAACGGAGCTAGTGCTGATTTTTTAGTACGAACGCGTCTTTCAATGTGCCTCAATTGAACTGGATTAGGTATTGCTCGCAAGTGTGAGTTGGTTTATTTTTGACAGATTTGTGGTTCCCATGTTCGAGTGGTATGCGAAGGTAACGTTCTTTGGAATTTATAATCAAGAGATAAGAGATTATAATAATAATAATACATTCTTTTTCTCAAAAACGTCAATTAAGTATAGGAATAGTCAACTATAAATATTACCAACGAGCAAATAATTCATTATTATTGATTGAGTAAGACTTCAGAAACGTTTTTAAAATCCAAATCAACTCACTTATTTTGGAAGCTCATTAAAAATTCTCATTTGAATTGTATATCCGAGGTTTTGCATCTGATGCTTATGAAATCCAATAGTGTTGAAGTGAAGAATACCTATCAAAACTACAGCAGGATTAGGTTCAGGGTCACTAGAGGTTGCCCTCGATATTTTCCCTTCTGTGATCGCTCCTGATAGACAGCCTGCTTGATCACCTCAACAGAAGAAAAATAGATCTACAAGCTTGTGCAGATGAACTTGTCATATTGGCAAGGTCTGCGTGGGAAAAGGTAGCTTGTGATATCCTCCAGAGCACGATGGACGTTGTTCACAGTTGGTGCCTGAGGAAGCACATGTCAATCCCAACAAAACTGTGATAATCCCCTTCACCAGGAGGAGAAAATTGGACGATCCAACGCCACTTTCCCTCAATGGTGTGGTCATTCCATTTGGAACAGATGTGAAAAGGCTTGGCATTGTCGTTGGTAAAAAACTCACTAAAGATGCTCACTTGTAAGAAGTTATACACAAAGCCAGACTGTCCCTATGGACATATCGAAGGATTCGTGGTAAAACTTGGGGTTTAGGTCCCAAAGAAATCCATTGGATTATTGTGATGATTTTTAGACCAATGACCACTTATGGTGCAATCGCCTGGTGTCGAAGGCTTTACAGAAAATGGCCCAAGCGAAGCTCTTTGGCTTACAGAGACAGACACTCCTGGACATCAGTGATGTCATCAGTACCACACCATCAGCGGACATGGAGATCCTTCTAGATGGACTGCATATAGACTTGTGCACATTGCCATCTGCACAAATCAATTTAATGCAGAGTGCAACAGACTGTTGATTGACACTGCATTCTGCATCTATTGAAAACTCTTTCCATACCAAAATAATTGTCTTTTAACGTGCGTTCCGCTAACCAAGTTAGCATCATCAGAAAATTACTAAATTAACCCTATGACTATAGGGATATATATGAATCTGGCCAAACAATCCTATTTGATAATGAGGGTACCAAACGAAGTTGATCTGATGAATTTTTGATAATCACATCTATCAAACCGAACTCAGTACGTTAAAATAGAAAACAAAAATCGAATAGCATAGTGGTTCACCAAGGGGTTCCACAAGGTAGTGTATTGGGATCACTTTTATATACATTGTATACCTCCAATTTTCATAATTATCTAACATATTGCAATTACCACATGTTTGCTAATGACACGCAAATTTATTGTGCATTTGAAATGAAAAATATGAGGGAAGCTACTATAAAAATCAATCGTGATTTAGAAATCCTCCTTGATCTTTCTCATGATCATCTTTTATCTATAAATTCTAATAAATCGTCTGCTGTATTATTTGGTAGCAATACTCAGAAATATGAAGCTTTGAGTGAAATGCAGATAATCTTAGGGACTGATATGTTGACTTTCAGAGACAGCTGCAAGGTTTACTCACAGATTTTAAATTACGTTTCAAAGCACATGTTACGGAAAAACTTCGAAAGGCCTTCGAAAGGCCTTCAACGTCGTTGAAGTTGGTATATCAGCAGAGATTGTATTTGAGTTTGGAATTGAAGAAAATGTTGAGCGATACTATGATATTTTCCCATTACAATCACTGTGACATTGTGTAACGTTCATGTATAGATTGTAGTGACATACGTTGAATCCAAAAAGTTCAAAATTGTTGTCCTCGAATGATGTATTACATTAGGAGGAGAGACAGAATTTCCCATAAGCTGAAGGACGTGGGATAGTTGAGTATGTATAACAGACGCAAATTTCACGCTCTTACTTTTTACTATAAAATACTAAAATTAAAAAATCCTTGATATTTATATAGAAAAGTTATATACCGGGTGTCCCACATTTTATGTGACAGGCAATATCTGGTTTGTTGAAGGAGATACACAAAAATGTTTCATACAAAAGTTTTAGGAGTTCATGAGAGCTATATTTTGATATAATTTGTTATTAATTAAAGATTTGTTTGTTATTCAATTTTTTCACCTGTTCATTCATTAATAAAGTACCTAAATAACTGTTGACACTGAAAGTCACAGCATTCTGGAAATGACCTCTGAATTTATGCCTCCAACTTTCAACTACGAACTGCCTTATAAAGTGCTGTTCCCGAGTAGAGAAAACTGAATCCTCCGGGTAAAGGAAATATTAAGAGTAGATAATTGTTGCTTCACAGATGGATCAAAAACACCTTCCGGTTCTGGTGCAGGTGTTTTCTGTCGCAGACCCAGGACAGAGACATTAAACTGTCTAGGAACCTATGCGACTGTATTTCAAGCGGAAATTTACGCTATTGAATTATGTGCGGAGAGATTGAAATAATACAACCTCGTACACAAGTCAATAAAAATATTCTCGGACAGCCAAAGGCGTTGAATGCTCTTGGCTCCTACCGAGCAACGTCTAAATTGGTAGCAGATTGCCAAAAACAACTCTCCCCGATAGGAACACTCAACAGATGATCTTTGGTCTGGATTCCTGGTCATTCTGGCCTGGAAGGCGATGATTCTGCTGGTTCCCTTGCAGAGGTGGGTACTGCAAGCACCTTCATCGGATCATAACCTGTCATTGGCATCGCTTTAGGCTTTGCTAAACAAAGATTGAACACCTGGTTGGCAAAATCTTCCAGAATTGGCCAACTCCAAGGCGTTTATTCACACTTCGAAGCTTCATACTAAACAGTGGTTGGACTACAGTAGGGATGAACCACAATGTCTAACAGGCCTCCTTATAGGTCACTGTCGTCTGAATCATCATATGCAGAGACTCGGACTGTCGGAAGACAGTGTGTGTCGCCTCTATGTGGAAAATGATGAAACAGCAAAGCACATACTTTGTGCCTGCCCCGCTGGGGATTGAATCAGGTTTTAGAGTTCGGCAGAGCTGTACTCTTACCATCTGACCTGAAAGACCACTCACCATACAAACTCATCGGCTTCGTTAAGAAGCTGAGTTTATTTGCTCGAATGTGAATAGGTGTGCGCCACAATAAACCCTTGTGGGTTGCGGTGGAGGGTCGAATAGACCCACTCACTTTGGACCTAACTTAACCTAACAGTAGGACATCAACCTACAGGTGTACAACCTTGATTCAAATAATCCTCAAGTTTATTTGAACCTACTAATAATAATAATAATAATACGTCTTTATTCACCATAAAAATACAAATGGAATAGACAAAAATAAAATAAAACAGAATACAGGAACAATAACAAAAACAAAGAAAAAAAAACTTCCAGTATATGGTGAATAGGCGGAGTACCAGCCAAGGCTGTTTTTCAACTCAACCTGGGAGAAACTATAGATAAATAATATGAACCCAAGTCGAGTTAACAATATAAAAAAATTTTAGTTATTGCTTTACTTTAGAAAATTCATTTTAGAAATGCCAAGGTCGGGAACGGGCAAGAGGCTAATGAGATAAATAAGTCTTCAGTCTTTTTTTATTAAAGTTTACGATGGTGTATGATCGAAATTCGCAGGGTAGTTGATTATAATATTTGGGTGCATTATACGAGAAGCAGCGGGTGAAGATGGAAGATTTGTGTTTGGGGATGACTAGAACTGAACTGTTCCTTGTAGTAAAGCTATTAATCGTAGAGAATGTTTTAAGCTTCTTCAGTAAGTAATCAGGTTGTCGAGTTATCAAAACTTTATGTGTGTTGGTAAGAAGGTGTAGAGTTCTAAGTTTCCCAACATTTAACCATCCTGATTCTTGCATTGCTGGGGATATATGGTCATATTTCCGAATACCAAACGAGAAACGTAGACAGCTATTCTGAATACGCTGTAGTCGGAGAGCATCCGATTGTTTCAAAGCAGGTCCATAAATACTGTCGCAATAGAAAATTTTTGACATAATCAGAGACTCGCATAGTCTGAGTTTTAAGTTTGTGTTGAGCAAATCACGATTAGGAAAAAGTTGTCTGAGAACGTTATAAGAAGATTGGTTCAGATAGCTGACATGTTTAGTAAAGCGGAGATCCAGATCAAACCACAATCCTAAATTTTTTATCTCGTCCACGGAGGGAAGTACCTATATCGTTTTCGATGCGAACTTGAAAGGTAGAGTTGGTGAGCTCTCTGTTCTTCTTAGTTCCGAACATCATTATTGCGGATTTGTCTGAATTGAGCTTGAGCTTATGGGCAGTAGAAATGTCAAAGATGGCTTGGAGATCGTTATTAATATGCGACAGAGCAGATATAGACTCGCCTGGCGAAAAAGAGAAATATAACTGCGTGTCGTCTGCATAGTGATGTATATTGCATTTTTTCACGGACGGATAAAAAGCAAGGGCCCAAGGATAGATCCTTGTGGCACTCCCTTCAATGTTTCAACGAATCTGACAGTGAAGGAAATGCTATTAACAGAACCAAAATCGATCCTGGAACAGACCCAAGGAGGACGCCTTCATTTATGAATGCGAAAGTCACTCACCTAACAGGCATTCATCAATGTTTCTTCGTACTGATAAGTCCTTGGAAGGTGGTCCTTAGCTTTTAGATGAGCACTAGGAGGGGATTTGCAGATATTCCAACTGGGGAGCGTTCACATATTAAAATTATTTCAACTGGGGCACCAGTTGCGGAGAAAAAGGTGCGTTCAGAAATTATTTACCTTTTCATCACTGTACCGCTATATTTTCGAGGGCTGAAATTCCGTATGTAGGTGTGGTAAAAAATATGTTGGTCAAACCAAACGGACTATATTATCTCGCTACAAGAAACATGTTTCGCATGTTCGTTTTCATAGACCGAAGAAATCTAGTCTCGCTCAACATGCCATAGAGAACGACCATAGAATAAGTGAGAATTATTCGATATTGTTTGGTTCTGGTCCGATGAAGCTACTTGCAGCACCTTCCTTTGCAAGGGAAGCAACAGCATCATTGCCTCCCAGGCCAGTAAAGCCAGAAATCCAGACTAGAGACAATTTGTTAAGTCTTCCTATCGAGGAGAGTCGTTTTTAGCAATTTGCTATCAACTAACACGTTGCTCGGTAGGAGCCAAGACCTTCCAACGCCGCTTGAAATACAATCGCATAGTTCCCTAGGCAGGTTGATATATTTGTCCTGGGTCTGCAACTGAAAACACCTGCACCAGAGCCCGAAGTTTTGATCCATCATGAACCAACAACTACCTGCTCTTGATATTTCCTTCTCTCGGGGGCTCCAATCCTCTCTACTCGGAAAAAGTAATGTATAAGACAGTTCATAGTTGACAGTTGGAGGCATAATATCAGAGGTCATTTCCAAAATGCTGTGACTTCCAGTGTCAGCCAGAGTAATCTCTAGAGTAATCTGCATTAGATTGCTTTGCGAAATATTTTTATTCCAATTGGTTTATAGGTTCGCCACCTTTATTTATGTGACTGTAAATGATAAGAAACTTCATAATAAAAAATACACGGCCGACTATATTTACGTCGACAGATACGACTTCCTTGAAGTCGATTAGAACTGTTTCTATTATTTTTGTACTCTACCAAGTCACTTCTAAAACTGAGTATGATTGAAAAAAAAATAGCGTTTTGTGTGTACGAGCTATACAAAACACAATTTCTCCGAATGTTCCATATTTCATTCTCAAATTCGAAAAATGCGAATTTTTCAAAAAATCAGGATAAACTTTCCTTTTATTAGCCTTTCAGTATCGTCAGCTTGGAAAGTAAATTTGAAACCAAGATGATAACTGTTTGAGTTGGATGATAAAAGTGAACTTCTTTATAGGAATGTCAGTCACAATAGTAATTTACGTAGCAAGTCCGGAAAAAACTTATTTTTTTTGAGATTTGACAAAATTTTAGGACGAGCCATTGGCGGCGAGTCCAAAAAACTGTTTTCGGAAGTTCACACTATTTTTGCGGCAACCGTGTAGAACATCAAATCAATGAGATACATTTATTCATTATATTTCTCTGTAGAATAAAATTTCAAACATTTTATTTTTGTTTGTGATAAATATAGAAATTCAGACAGAAGATAGGTTCAGTATATACGAAGTCAATTCAAATGACATAAAAAGTAAATAGTTACCGAACGTTAGCAGTTTTTTTGTGTGGCATGTATGGGATTACGAGGTCTTATCATTATTTTTATGTGGGAAGTTTTATATAATGGGTACCGCGTTTTTACCTGCGTAGAATTTGATTTGTCACATTAAGTTTCATGACAGACCATTTTAAACAAATACCTACAATATTTTTTCATCAACTCAAAACTTCAGGTTTCCAACTTCAAAACTGAGGAAATTCAATACAATTTTTGAACCCCTAATTTCCCCCCTTGCGGGTGGAAATTCCTGATTTCCTTTCTCAATGCTCATTTATGCTGTACAAGGAACCTACCTGCATATTTTAAGATTCTACTTTCAGTAGCATCAGCTGTACGTCAATATAAGAACGGGCAACGGCTAGTTATTTATATTTTTACTTTCAAAATACAGTAACTGAAAAAATAATCCAACTGCACTGAGTGATGAATAGCTTCGAGAATCGAATTATGTTACCTATAAAGAAATTCGCAAAACAAACACAACTATCAACGACGTCTGCCCTCACGCATCTGTCCGCGTTCTCGGCGATGGCGCTTCATTGCTTAGACCGCCCCTCTACCCCCGCACATCACCCCTGTCGTCTTACAGTAGACGCGACGCGACTATGTTCCCTAAAATGGAACTTTTTGACATACATGCTCCACAAGAAAGATAATTTGACAGTTCTAGAACAAATCATAAACGTTGTTGTACCCGCACTTTTGATTTTTCCGGCAATAATTGTGCTATAGCAGCAGCTGCTGCATTGGAAATTTCGTGAGGCACATTTTGAAACTCACTATCGCTGCTGCTTTTCACATAGTTTATTGCGATAATTGCGAACCAAAACCATGCAAAGATGCAAAAATCAAAGTGTCAACAAATAGCTGTCAGTCATTATTTCGCTGCTATGGTAATCTGTTTAAAATAAATCTGTTTAAAATCTGTTATTCCATTAACCAGCTGTCGCACTCCTACGAAAGACAACCCTCAGAAGTCGAACAATGTGCGAGCTAAGGACTAACGAGGTATTACCTTTAAACGTGTGATTCCTAACACGGGTTGGACGATAGCGAATGAAATTTTTCCTTTATTTTCAGTATTTTACTATTAATGTAAGTTACAAAAAGGATTTGAAGCTCTATGACTCCATGACTCGATAATATGCGAGCGCTTTCGACAGCTGGTCATGCTGTCATTCTCTAGGCACTATTCTATCTGACTATCTGTCTATCTATCTGACAGATAGAATAGTGCCTAGAGGATGACAGCACGACCAGCTGTCGAAAGCCGTCACTTGATGATAATAAGTAATTCTATACACACTGTTAAGTTGAACTAAAGACGCGTGACGACTGAGGAAGGTACTGTGTAGCGAAACACGTCTTTCATGAAGGTAATACTTTGAAAAGTGTTATTATTATGGAACAAGTTCAATAGTCATCAAAATTCAATTGTGTATATGTATTCAGATGAAAAATAGGTATTAGGTGCACAATAAGTACAAAAATAGATTTTTTGAAAAATTGCAATGAAAAATTTCACTTAACAAAACGCGCTCTTTATCAGTAAGTTGTATTTTATAATTTTGCATGTGAAAAATTAACTTAGAATTCTACAGAACTGGAATATGGATTCATAGAGAAACTCTCATTTCCTTCAAGAAAAGAGACTTTTGTTCAATAATAGATTTTTGTGACCTCATCTACCCATTCAAAAATAGTTTTCGGGAGTGTTATGCCCGATAATAAAAACAAATATTCATTTTAATGCACACTTATTTCTATTGAACTTTGTAGTATCATCCGAACAACGATTTATACCGGAGGGACAATTATATAAAAAATATTCAAACCTAAATACGAGATCTGTTAAGAAAGTAAGGTGAATTTTGATTTTTCTCAAAAAATATTTATTCATTCATCAATTTCTATTTTGTCAGACACTTAGAACAATTGACAATGAATTTCAGGCATCCCATATAAAACAATTGCAATAAACAGGAAACAGTCGCAGGGGGTCAAATCTGGTGAATGAGGTGGGTGATGCATGATTACGGTAACTTTTTTGTCAAAAAAGGTAGAGCAAGCAATGAATGAACAGGTCATTATAGTGATGAAAATGCCACAATACCGGACGTTTTCTTCGTATTGCCACTCGCAATCGTCGTATAACTTCAATATAATACTCCTTATTGGAAGATCAGTGAGCAAAACTTTGATATTTAATCGAACTCGACGTGCTTTTTGGGTCTTAGCTCTCCTGGTATCTTCCTTTGGGACGATTGGACATTGGTATATACCCATGATTCGTCACCTTTCAAGCAAATCTCCATCGCCATTGATGTCAGTCAACAATTGTTGAGCTAAGTTCATGGGATGGTTTTTTTGGTCGAAATTCAGCAATTTTAAAACGAACTTCGCTGCTATCATTTCATGCCTGAAATTTTCGTCAACATCCATCGGATGTTGATGTGCTAGGGCGTTCAGGGCAAGCGTCGTCATTCATATCTTCTCGACCTTCTGTGAAAAGGATGTGCCACTTGTAAACATTCTTCTGGCCTAGAGTACAATCACCGTATGCCCCTGTCAACAGTTTCAAGTGTTTTTGAGCACTCAACTCCTTTTCAACACAAAAGTTTATGCAAATTCCTTGACTCATTTATTTCGATAGCAGAAAATCGCCAAACACGCAAAACACTTCTAAATTCCATGCCTCTCACCAACAAACTAAACATGATAAACAGCGGAAACTGTGAACATAAGTTTGAAACGAGTATACCAACATGAAAAATAAAAAAATCGCAAATCGAACTTACCTAGCCCGCGAAATTTAAACATTAACCTTATTTTTTGAACATACCTCGTACACACATGTTGTCTGCTGATTCTAAAAAAAGCAGGAAATAAATCTTGTAGTATCATATGAGGATATTCCGACTGTCATTCAAAAGTGGTAAAAAAGAAAAACAACAATTACTCGAAAACCCATACAAACCTTGAATTTATTCAATATTCATGCTGACTGATGATAAAGAAAATGAAATTATTATGCTGCGGTTAATTTGGTGATTTCCCACATTTCCACAAGGAAAAACTTATTCATGACGCATCTTCAACGGTAATTGATCGGTAATGTATGCAAGGCGTATCTGTCTGGAAAAAAAAACCGTGATATTTCAAAAAACCGGCAGGATTGTTTGTTAGTGCGACGAGTTTTGAACCACAAATCATTGTGAAACCTTCGATCCCCTAAATTGGAGTCCGCTCCTCCATTCCCATTTTGTTTCAAACGGAAATAGAGGTACCTTATACAGTGTCACCATTAAAGTGCGCACCATATGGGAGACTTTTTTTTCGAAAAGTTCCAATGAAGTTCAACTTCGGCAGTGTTTGTCAAATTCAACTTTTTTTTTAAATAAAATGAAAAAGTGCATTTCTAGATCGAATTTAACAAAAAGTTACTTTAAAAAGTTGTGTCTACGGAAATTTTATATCCATAAGCCAAATTTTATGCAACTAGGATAAAGTTAACGATATCCCTTTATTTTAGAAAACAAGTTCGGTTAATTGTCATCAATTCATGTATACATAACAAACTCATCATGGAGTTTAACTTTTTTGATAAATTTTTACTCATACGGACATTTTTAGAGAGAAATTAAAGATGTGCTATAAAAATTTTAACATGACTGGTGCAAAGTTTCATTCACTTGGCTATTTTCTTAAACAATCGTCAGTACCTTCAATTTTGAAAGAGCAGACACAACTCAAAAACTGCAATAAGTATTAATAAAATTACAAGAGTTGAAATTACATTAAATTTTTAAAATTCAGTATTTACAGATTAATTATAAACACTGACTAGGGCGGTAAGGATGCTCAATCACGTTGAATAAAATTTTTAAGTAGGTCTTGACATACAAAATGCATGCTATGATAGTGTCAAGTTGTTGATTTACTTGTCAAATTTTTAACAGTTATTGTTGCAATAATGTTGTCTCTTCAGGAAAGAATAGAAATAGTTTTAATAGGTGGTGAGAATACACCATACCGGCAAGTAGCTAACATTTTTAATGAACGGTATCCAGGATAATGTCGAAATTCAGAGAAACAGGATCCATAGCAAATCAATTTAAGAAAAAGCACACTCCAAGTAAATATGATGAGGAGGCCCAACTTAACATTTGTTTAAAAGTTATTGAACACGGGCAAACGAGCATAACCTATATTATAAAAAATATCGATTACAAGAAAGAAAGTGTTAGAAAAATTTTATTAAAGAATAAATTTTGGCCTTACAAGCCAAAATTTATTAGCACATTAAAAGAACGAGATTTTGATATCCGTTTGGGGTTTTCATTCTGGTTTCAAGAAGAGAGAAAAGAATGTAAGGTTTCCGTATAAAATTTTATGGACAGATGAGGCACATTCTCTTCAAATGGTTCTCAAAATTGCCGATGGTGAGCCCAAGAAAATCCCAATTTCACAGTTGAATGTGGTGATCAGTATTCCTTTAAAACTAATGTATGGTGTGGGATACTTAACGACCAAATAATTGGGCCATTTTTCTCTAGGGAAAATTTATCATTCGTCGGTTATCTCAACCTTTTCAATAATGAGATTAGTGACGTTTTAGATAATATGCCATTAAATATATTAAATACGACCTATGGTATCAGCTTGATGGCGCACCAATACATCACACGGTTGCTGTAAAACAGTCCCTCCAACAAATGTTCAGAGGCAAAGTTATTGGACATAACTGGGAACATTATTGGCCACCTAGATCACCCGACTTGACGCCTTTAGACTTTTTCTTGTGGGGTTACCTGAAACAAAAAGTGTACCGAAGTAGACCATTTACTGACATACAACATATGGAAAATACCATTCGCGAGTGCTATGCAAATATAAATCCCCGATTTATTAAAAATGCAGTTACAGATGTCAGTAGAAGGACCATAATTTGTATTGAACGTGGAGGACGACATACTGAAATGTAGGCTATAAATGTTTGACAACCTCATATACCTAGATCAATAAGTAATTTTTTGTACCCATTTGTATATTCTATAATATTATTGTTGTTTAAAATTTATAATAATAATAGTTCTATCGAAATTATTTTCCTTTTCCCAGAAACTTTCAATAACTTGACTTTCACTTAGCCTACGAACATTTTGTCGTGTTGCAGTAAGTCAGAATACGCTGTCAGAAAGAAACTCCTTGAAATGTCGATGCTGAAGAGCAGAATGAGATCTCATAAAATTAATCAACTTGACCAAGCTGTCCATCACTTCTTTCAGTGTAGCACTATGTTTTCCAGAAAGGGCTGCCTGCTAAATTATGCACTGATACGATATTAGACCTGAGTTTTTAGCCCTGATTCTCTTTACTATACCTTTTTCTTTGCCAATCTTTGCTGGGGCCCCACCAGTTGAAAGCGACACCAGTAATAAATTCATCAATGACCTTGAATACATTTTCTCCTCGTGTGTTACCTTTCACCGGCAATATTGCTAGCAACTCTTCCCTAAAAATCTGACACTAAATATCGGAATTGCAGTCCTCAAGTTTTTTTCCACATAATTTCAAAGAATTCGGAACACATCCTTCACTTCCTCAGCAATGCACAATGATTAGGTGCGATCCTTTGTTTGCAGGCATGTTAGGCGTATACATTTCGAACCGTCAGTCCAACCTTTCGTAACTGTGTCGTGAGTGGCATATCAAGTTTCGTCCAAATAGAAAATTTGCCGTTGTTCTTGTCCATATTTAGTTATTTGTTTTAAGTATTTTTTTTCGCAATTTCGTTATTCTTCTACTTTCCATAACTGCTTGACGTTTGTTTATCATTTTAAATCTAAATCCTAGTTTCTTTATCCAATTCTGAAGAGTTTTATCGCAGCAGCTCACGTTATGGCCAGAAGTATTCGATTTCTTCCTTATGATTTCAGTTGTAGGAATCTCATTGCTTTTGTAACAGTCATTTATTTTTTTTTTTCATGATTTTATTAGATGATCATCTGAAGGTTTTGGTAACCCCATATCACATTGCGTCACATATATATATATATATATATATATATATATATATATATATATATATATATATATATATATATATATATATATATATATATATATATATATATATGAAATCTGAAGTTTTCACGGATAGGAATATGCTGAACTGGTTTTTCCGGGTATTTTATCCGTGTATGTGATATTATCTCTAATTTCACCGACGTTTCGACAAAATCTCATTTGTCATTATCAAGGTGTGCTGTTACGTGTTCAGAAATTTGTTGACCTTGCTCAACTCACTTCTTACTATAATGGTAAAATGGTATTCGTTATGTGTTCAGAAATAGAATGGTCCATAAACCCTCTACTACCTACTATTTAAACGTTGTTGAGTTTTACCTGCGTTCTTCTTCTTCTTAGTTGACCTCATCTCCCCGTTAAGGTATTGAATATGAAATCTGAAGTTTTCACGGATAGGAATATGCTGAACTGGTTTTTCCGGGTATTTTATCCGTGTATGTGATATTATCTCTAATTTCACCGACGTTTCGACAAAATCTCATTTGTCATTATCAAGGTGTGCTGTTACGTGTTCAGAAATTTGTTGACCTGTATATATATATATATATATATATACAGGGTCCTGCAACAGTGGCGCGGTGTTCCATATCTCTATATAGGAAGCAGATAGGAATCTAATTTTCTATAATATTACCTTATTGCTCGAGCTCGACAAAATAAAAATATTGGCGGTCACACAGGGTGTTCGATTTTTTCTGGGCGGATCCCAACTGTGTCTTTTTAAATGGCAACCTATATTTTTTATCGCTTTTTCGGTTTCTTCATAGAAAATAAAATAAACTTTATGTATATCTGCACTTCGAAAATATTGACGGTTTTCGAGATATCTAGCATGACAGGTTTTTTTTTCCAATATTCGTCACTCAGAATATTTGAAATTATAAAGTGGTGCCAAGTCCAGTTGAAATTTTATTTTGGTCGAATATTCTACATTGGTAACTCTCTCAAACGATATATCTGAAATCGACCTGTGATATACAGGGTATGAAAAACCGCTTGCCAAATATTGTAAATGAAAATTTGCAAAATCTTCCTTAGATGAAATGGATCACCCTGTATATTATTGATCCATAAGAAGCGCCAACGAAACCTCTACAAATTTCATTAAGTATTCCCTATGGCTAAGTTCAATAGTTTTTCTTAAATGAGCATTTCTTTCGAAAAATGGTCATTTTTTCAAAGCGAAATCCATTTGACGACTGATAAAAATATACGAAAGATATCTTGTTTCAATTTTGTACATTAGAAGGTGTCCAAACAAATATTTTTTAACGAAATAAATGTATGTACCTATCACTTTTTGCTAAATGGAAAATTATTTTTTCATTGGATGCAGAATTTCACTCATAAATCGTGCAATATCAAACCAAACAAGTTAAAAGAAAGAAACATTATAGATAACTATTTTTTTCATGTTATTATATTCATTCAGAGCTTGAGTTCTAGATATTCAAATTTGTCAACTGGCAAATTACAAAACTACAAAAGGGAGAGTTTAATTAAGGTTGATAATGAAACTTTTATAAAATATGTTCAACATGTCTTCCATTTTCTTGAATGCAGAGCTGAAGTCTATGTTTGAAAGACTGTTCTACCCTGCGCAAGACAGCTGGTGTAATGCTGCGAAAAGCATTCGTTATTCTAAGTCGCATATTTTCGGGAGAAGTTGGTGGCTCAACGTAAACCATATTTTTTATGTATCCCCATAAGAAAAAATCTAGTTTCGTCAAATCTGGTGATCTAGCGGGCCACCGTACAGGCCCATTCCGTCCTATCCATTTATTGGGAAATACTTCATTTAGATGATCTCTCACTTCTGCCGAATAGTGAGCAGGTGCACCATCATGTTGTAACCACATTCTATTGCGGAGGTCAAGAGGAATATCGTCTAACAAACCTGGTAAATCATTTCGTAAGAAATTGAGATACATTGCACCATTCATATGTCCCTCAAAAAAGTATGGACCAATTACATATTCTCCAATGATGCCTCCCCAGACATTTATCGACCACCTATGTTGATAATCCACCTGTCTCAATAAGTGAGGATTTTCTGTCGCATAATAATGGTAATTATGTCGATTTACAAATCCATTTTTATGGAATGTCGATTCATCCGACCATAAAATATTATTGAAAAAATATTCGTTTCGACGAATTTTGTTCATGGCCCAATTGCAAAATCTCACTCTTTTCTCGAAATCAGCATACAGTAGTTCTTGATGTAACTGAGCGTGGTATGGATGCAAGCGATGTTTCTTCAATACTCGTTGCACTGATCTCTCACTTATATCCACTATTTCCCCAATTTGTCGTTGACTCCTACTAGGATCTTTTTCAACAGCAAGAAGAACTTGCAATTCATTATCTTCATTAGTAGCTGGCTTGATGCGCTCATGTTTGGAATAATTAATAGATCCAGTTTCAACGAATCGTCCCAAGACCTTTCGGAAAGATCTTTCATCTGGATGCCTTCTATCTGGATACCGTTGAGAATAAATTCTACTTGCCAATAAACAATTCCTGTCTGATTCACCTAATATGAAAATCATATCAATCAAATCACTTTTTGATAACAACATTCTGATGAAATTATACCGACAGTTCAACTTCACGATTGACTAAAAATTTCAATATTCATTTGCAGCCAAATATTTTGTTCTGTCATTTGCCAGACTACTTGATTTCCAATAAATATTTCATTCGCTGAAAGGTTGTTTTAGACCGAAAGAATATGGCACAAATTCCGAGATTTTTGAAATTATTGTAACTATTCAAGAACGTCCATTTTGTGGTGTAATTCGCAACTTGTTTATCTAGCAACAGGTAATTTTAGGAATGGGCGATATTTTAAGGAAAGGGTATTTTTTGTATATTCTTATCAGTCGTCAAATGGATTTCGCTTTGAAAAAATGACCATTTTTCGAAAGAAATGCTCATTTAAGAAAAACTATTGAACTTAGCCATAGGGAATACTTAATGAAATTTGTAGAGGTTTCGTTGGCGCTTCTTATGGATCAATAATATACATGGTGTTCCATTTAATATAAGGAAGATTTTGCAAATTTTCATTTACAATATTTGGCAAGCGGTTTTTCATACCCTGTATATCACAGGTCGATTTCAGATATATCGTTTGAGAGAGTTACCAATGTAGAATATTCGACCAAAAAAAAATTTCAACTGGACTTGGCACCACTTTATAATTTCAAATATTCTGAGTGACGAATATTGGAAAAAAAAACCTGTCATGCTAGATATCTCGAAAACCATCAATATTTTCGAAGTGCAGATATACATAAAGTTTATTTTATTTTCTATGAAGAAACCGAAAAAGCGATAAAAAATATAGGTTGCCATTTAAAAAGACACAGTTGGGATCCGCCCAGAAAAAATCGAACACCCTGTGTGACCGCCAATATTTTTATTTTGTCGAGCTCGAGCAATAAGGTAATATTATAGAAAATTAGATTCCTATCTGCTTCCTATATAGAGATATGGAACACCGCGCCACTGTTGCAGGACCCTGTATATATGCTGAAGTGGTTTTATCGGGTATTTGATCCGTGTATGTGATATTATCTTTAATTTCAATTTCAATTTAGTCCTATCCGTGAGAACTTCAGATTTAACATATATATATACACACATCGGAAAAGTCTAGGGATATTTTTATAACATACTGAATATCATAAAAATAAATGCATGAGGTCGTTTAATTTCGATTAAATTGGTACACTCGACCACCCTGTAGATTTCTATGGGTTGAACAAAGCCTGCAAAAACGGTAACTAATCTTTTATCAAGTTTTTTACAAACTGTAGGTTTTCGGCTAAAATGAATAATCTGAAAGTGTCGAGTTTGTACATTCTATGCAGTTCTTGCTCAGTAATTAAACTGGAAATATTGTGCTTTAACATGGAACGCCATCACTTACCATTGGCTGAGATGAATAGAGCTGTAGGGCTTCTTCAAGGTGGCATGCGACAAAATGATGTAGCTCTTCGTTTGGAGGTCTCCCAAAGTGTTATCAGTCGATTGTGGCGGCGTTTCCGTGAAACTGGCAGTCCAGCCGAACAACATCCAGGGCGAGGACGCGCTACAACTGCAGTTCAAGACCGATTTTTGGTCTTAACAGCAAGAAGACAACCGACAATCACAGCACCTGAGTTGGTTAACGTGTTGCAGCAGACGCACCAGGTAACCATTGGTCGTGATACTGTCAGATATCGACTGCATGAAGCAGATCTCCACAACAGAAGGCCACTTAGATGTCCACCTTTGTCGAGAGGCAATCGCGGTAGAAGATTAGAGTGGTGTCAAGAACATCAAAACTGGAATGCAAATGATTGGGCCACAGTTTTGTTTACAGACGAATCCAGATTTGGATTTCATCCAGATTCTCGTCGAGTAAGACTGTGGAGACGACCTGGAAATAATGAACGTTTGAGACACGTCCAGGAAGTCCACACATACAGAGGTGGTACAGTAATGCTATGGGGCGGAATCATGATCGGCGGCAGAACCGATCTCGTTTTTCCAAATCGCTCCCTCACAGCTCGACAGTACCTCGACACCATTCTTCTACCTATCGTCCGTCCGTTTGCTGGTGCTGTTGGTGGAAACTTCCACCTAATGCACGATAATGCTCGTCCACATATCGCGCATCTAGTGACTGACTGGCTCACCAACGAAGGAGTTGATATATTGCCATGGCCAGCACAATCACCGGACCTGAATCCCATCGAGCATGTATGAGACATACTTCAACGAAGAATTACTCCACATATGGGGAACATTCACACAACGTTTCAATTGAGAGAGCTTTTAATCGCTGAATGGCAAATGTACCTCAACAAGACATTGACAATCTCATTTTGTCGATGCACGATAGATGTAGGGCCGTAATAAACCAGCGTGGAGGCCATACTTTGTACTGATTCCAATTTTTTTTGTATTATGATTTTTTTTCGGGGTGCCAAAGAAGAGCCATATTATTTCTTAGTTTTGCTTATATGCGCACTCAGTATTTTTGACCATTTAATAAATTTTGTTGTAAGTTACATTCGTTTAATAATCACCCGTCAACTTTTTTTCCCTAAAGCGATCTAAAAAAAATTATTGCCATTTTTAAAAATATCCCTAGACTTTTCCGATGTATATATATATATATATATATATATATATATATATATATATATATATATATATATATATATTTGCAGCATTGTTCACTATCGCTATTGGAATCACTATACAGAAAAACGTCTGCATTGTTATCACACATTGTTATTACTATTAGTACTTGTCCAAAGGACGCCACATTTTAAACAGATAACAAAAATTTTAAGTAATCATAACTGAACCAATATCGAATTTCAACACTCAAATGGCGATCCGTTCCTGAACATTGACGACACAACGGCGATACTTATCGCCACATTCTAACCGTCACCGTAACATGACTTCAAATTAAATTTTATGACTCTTCAGCCAATCATCATAAAACTTGGTTAGTAAAAATTATCCAATATGAACCGTCAATTCTTCAGTCCATGTGGACTAGTTCGCAGCGGCATTATTTCTCTGTATTGTTTTTTTTTGCCTTTGAGATGCCGATAGCTTTAAGTATTCACTATAAAGGTTACTTCGACTATACTTTCGTGTAAAAACGTTACTATATCAGTAAGTCAATTTGAAGTAAGCAAGCCCCCTTTCAACCGGCACTGCTCACTCCAACTGAAATCCTACTCAAATATGTTTCGCAAGACCTAGCAATCGAATGCAGCATGTTGATTATACATCCTTATCATATTCAACAAAACCCAGTCTATTTTTAAGTAAACGTTTTATTTGAACAAGTCATTTTGATGTTAGTGATAGAGCATCGGGCTCTCAATTGACACACGCCACTGAAGGTCAATTCAATCAAATCAACAATTAGTTGTGCAAAGAGTTTGTGTGTTCAAACTGCAATAATTTTGAAATATGCATGATTTGCGAAGTGTGGCATAGAGATGGTTTGGAAGGGTTGTATATCTATTTAGTGGAGCAAACTTGACGAAGGTATTATAATTTTGTAACCCTGAATAATTGCAGGTTAGGTTAGGTTAGGTCCAAAGTGAGTGGGTCTATTCGACCCTCCACCGCAACCCGCAAGGGTTTATTGTGGCTCACACCTATTCATACTCGACCAAATAAACTCAGCTCCTTAACGAAGCCGATTAGTTTGTATGGTGAGTGGTCTTTCAGGTCAGATGAACGTAGTCAAATACTCCAAAATCAACCTATACGCTGATGATATACAATTACATCCTTCATTACACCCATCGGACATGAATACTGCAATGCTGATACTAAATGAAGACGTAGCCTCATTGATTTCTACCTCTGCGCAGCATTGTCTTCAATTCAATGCTAGTAAAAGTTCAGTTTTGGTCTTTGGGGCTAAGAGAAAACTGAATGGCTTTCAATTAACTGTAGACAAGGATGTGGTTGCACCGACTGAACATGCAAAAAATTTAGGTTTCATTCTTGATTCAAACTTGAAATTCAAACATCACATCAATAAATGCATCAGTATTGCCTATATGAACATCAAACAAATTTATACCAACAGACAATGTCTCAACAAAAAAGTAGAAACCATACTCTGTGAATCTCTTGTATTATCCAGATTTAAATTTGGAAGCACAGTCTATGGGCCATGCATTATGAAAATGAATTGTCTACGTCTAATACACAGCATCAAACGTGGCCAACATATATCACATAAACTCAAAGATACCAACTGGCTCAATATGGCAAAACGGCAATCATTACATGCTGCTTGTCTATATCATGAAATTATTATTGAAAAAGCTCCCAAATATTTATACAAGAAATTGTCATACCGTTCAGATGTTCACAATATCAACATTCGTTACAGGGGAAGACTAACACCCCCTATACACCGTACAGAATTATTTAAAAAATCTTTTTCATACCAGATCGCCCAAGTGTACAACTCAATCTCTGATGAATTTAAACTGATGTCTTTGAAAAAATTCAAAAGAGCATTGAAACGGAAATATTTTAACGAAATTTAATGTACACCCATTGTCAATAAGAATGGTGGTTCGTAACATCACTACCTTCTTTTTTCTTTTTTCTAACCGTTTATAATTATGTCTAATATACTATTGTGTCAATTATATATTTAGTACTTTCACTCAACAATTTGTAATTAGTTTTTGAATATTTATCTTTGTTATTTTTTCTTTTGATTTTTTTCCGTTTTTTTGCATTATATATATGGATGTGTATATATGTGTACATATATGTGTATATGTAATGTGTGTACATGTGTATATATGTATATATAGTTTGTTTTTTTTCTTTGGCCTAAGATGAAAAACAGAGGTTGCATCTTTTGATGCAACCAACTGATCTTCAGCCTTTCCCGTTTCAGTAAATTGTCACATTTATTTATTGTATCATTTTAGGAATAAAGACCTATTATTATGTAATCAGTACGGCTCTGCCGAACTCTAAAAACGTGATTCGGTCCCTAGCAAGGCAGGCGAATATTATGTGCTCTACTGTTTCATCATTTTCCAAACAGAGGTGACACACACTGTTTTTGATGCTGCTTGCAGCATCCTTCTTTGTGCAGGTACATATTTGGAGAAATTAATATTATCATTCTTACTTGAACTGCATCAACACTCTTCCCTCAATATTGAATGAGGACACAAACTGAAATTAGGATATAGAAAAAGTGTGACTTCTTGTCCAACCTGGTTCCTCTTTTTTAATAATATTGATAATAATAAATTCATTGCCCATCAAAAATAACAAGAAAACCAAAAAATGTACAACACAGAGAACAAAATACACTTTGTATTCGATGTGCAAATGGCTTTTGGCTCAGATCTCGAATTTGCATTCATTTGTAACATCCGTAGTCGTTGATTGAAACGGGTTACATTGGAACTGAATTATGGGCTGCCGGAACTCAGCGGAGAGGGATGATGGGTAAATATTAGTCCACTTGGAGGATAAGTGTATTGTTTCTTTAAAGACGCCAAGCTAATGGTGATTACAGATTTATGGCCCAGAAGTATACTTTTGGGTTCACATATATAGATGTAAGCAACTTATGATTAAACTTAAGGGGTGGTAAATGCTTGGTTTATTTTACAATTACCAATTTGTGCCGCAATGTTGATTCGAGGTCGTGCGGGAGGGTGTAATACATACAGAGGAAATACCTTACATGCGTGGGATATGGAAAGGTAGTCTCCAGCAGCACGGTTCAACCCCTCAGACAGTGATCTTTCCCATGCAGATAACTTGCTCCTCGGAAGACCGTAATTAGAGATATAAGGGGTGTAGTGGTCTAGCCTTGCGAGAGATACTCCAGGATATAGTTCAACATATCGACTTGAGGTGGTAATAAGAAGGCTGTAGTTATTGTGTGGCTTGATAAAAATCCCCAATGCTGTGGGTGAGTTATTCCGGTATTGAATATTTTGGTTTCTTCAAATCCAGAATGTTATGAGCTCAAAATACTTGCTCCAGAGAAGATAACCAAAATCATCTCTCCCAAGAGAAAATAACCCTTTTTCTCCTTTCCTTTTTTTTTCTCCCTATCAAGGTCGAATTATACTGATTGTCTTTAGGCACTAAAAAACTGAAACTGAATTGTTTTAAATATTATACAGGGTGGATGCTGTGCATAAATATATGAATTCAATACATTACTTTTCTTTTAATTTCTATGCCATTTTTTTTCTCTTTAAGAAAGTGATTAGTGCCAATTACTAATCATCAGTCAAATTTACTTTTATCTTATAAATACGCTCTTGCATTCTGACAACCGTAACACGTTTCTGCTCTTCCACCAATGCCCCAAATATATAAAAATTAAATATATTAGGGCTTGACGAGAAGGGAAGAAGAAAGAAAAAAAGGAAAGTTTGTTTATGTATATATATATATATATATATATATATATATATATGATGTGTTGTTTTTCCGGGTGTTCATCCGTTGTGTACTATTCGATAGTCGACGTTTCGCCATCATCTCAAATGGCATTATCAAGACGAGTTACTGCTTCGCTTCGAGAGGTGTAACTGATGTTAGGTTCTTCTTGTGGTGTTTTTATATGGTTTCGCTTGCGTAAGTTGTATGGATTTGTTACCTGTTTTTTCACCTGAGGGTTGTTGATGGCTTTTGGCGGTTCTCCTACCTGTTTTTCTACCTGAGGGTTGTTAATGGCTTCTGGCGGTTCTCCTACCTGCGATGGTTCATTATCAATTTGTGGTTGTCTTTGGTGGTTGTTTTTAATTATTGTTTTCCAAATCCTTGGGATGTTTAGTGAGTCATCTCTTTTGTTGATGAGGCCTTGCTTTTCGATAGCTTCCCTGATTTGTCGAATTCGACAAATCAGGGAAGGCTTCGTAAAGCGTATTTATGCCTTGTCAGGTAATCAGTTGTATTTGTATCTGCACTTGTACCTGTACTTGAACCTGGAACATCAACAATTTTGCCGCCTGTCGTCATTCTGTTCATTATTCTCGAATTCCTTAAAATGGGGTTCCATATTCGATTGAGGTTCACCGCTTCTTCTTTTCTGTTACAATTCTCCGTGTTTTTATGGATCTCTATTGCCTCCCGTACCAGTCGGCTGTGATATCCCTGGTTGGGGGCAATTAGTTCTGTGTTTTCAAACAAAATTCTGTTATCTCCCCACACAGTGCGTGTTCTGCCACAGCTGACTTGTCCGTTTGGCCTAGTCTGCAGTTCGTCTTATGTCCTTTCAGTCTTGTTTCCATGTACGTTTGGTGATTCCGATATATGCCTTCCCACAAGTGCACGCTATGCGGTAGTAGACCCTGCTGCTGATAATGGTTCTCCCTTGTCTTTAGTCGGCGTGAGGCTTTGTTGTATCTTCCTCGTGGGTTTGAAAACTGTTTCGATGTCGTGTTTATCCAATAGTTTTCCAATTCTGTCCGTGACCCTAGGGATAAACGGTAAATATGCACGTGCAACGATCTGATACTTTTTTGCTTTTTGAACCGTGGTGCTCTTCGGTTTCATGGCTTTTCTGATCTCGGAGACACTCTATCCATTCGATCTCAAGGTCCCTTCAAGGTATTTCAGTTCCCTCTCCAGATGTTCTGGTTCACATATTCTCCGAGCCCGTTCCGTTAGAGTTGAGATGACTCCTCTCTTTTGGCTAGGGTGGTGGTTCCAACAATGCAAAAAGAACTACCTATTGTCGTTTTTGTATTTGAAGTTTGAACAACCAATGATTTGTCCATTAATTTAATGTCTTCTATTAATAAATGACACAGCTCTTCACGCAGGCAGGCTCCATATATCATTTATCACCAAATATTTTTCATCTGGCGCCTCATTTATAAACCTCTGAACTTTTTCAAACGTAAGAGTTTTTGATTTTTTGGACCTATAACTTTCATTTTTCCGCTTTAAGGATACTATTATTAACGAGTGGACTTGACTTTATCATTGAAAACTTGCCCCACAAAGTTGACGAGTTCCATTTGTTTGATTTCTCTTCTAGATAGGCTAAGAAGAGGGTTTCGCTGAAATTTCCTTTGACGTTTGCAAGTCTACACCAACTAAGAAAATTAGAATACGCAATGTCGTACTACTGAGTCGATTTTTTTTTGCTAACAATTCAAATGAAGCTTTTTTGCAGCCTCTTCAATATCGTCAGGGACACACAATTCCTCAGCATTGTTCTTCATTATGCAAGACTGTAACACCAGCAAGAACTATAAATGTGACTTTAAATAAAACGCGTGAGCTGTAAACAATACTGTTTGTTGGTAACCAGGTGATTCGGCGTCACCTGACACGGCCATTTCACAGCAAATACGATAACATGAAAATAGTTAACTAACAAGAGATGTCAAAGTGTGTTTTTATAGAAATATTAAATTTATATATTATGAGAACAGGACAATTGTACAAAAAACTTTGTATGATATTTGTGTTAAAAGTAAGTTTCATTTTTTTACTTTCAACACTCATATCATAAATATCTATTTCATCAGATTCACTACGGTTAGTATACTCTTTTCTCAAGAACTTTTGATAGCAATGATTTGATGCCGTCATATCTTTCCTCATGCGGAAATCTAACAAAAGGTTCCTTCTATACGAATATCACAACACCATTTCAGCTATTATAGAAATTTCATTCCATTGAATTTTCATACTTCTGGGACGTACTGTATATATATATGGCATGAAGTATCATCTCAAATGTTCGAACATATCGCCTGAAATAATATCAATATCGAAAAAAACGTACTATCTTTTCAATTATGATTGTTTTTCAGGACATGCTGAAGTGACTGAACCAACTATCTATTTTTATCGAGAAAAACAATAATATTCAGCATGCTGATAAATACATCCACATATACACACACTCTGCTGAAAATAGGGATTATCGCCATAGCAATCAATTATAAAAGACGAACGTTATTGAGTTTGATGATATTTTATACCAACAAACAAAAAGTGGTTTTGGTTATGAAAAAGCGTTTTCTGTAAAATGAAACATCAGGAATACCAGCCTAAAAAACTGGTACAAAAATTATTGTGTTTCCAAATTGCAGACTTTTCAAACAGTCTTACAAGAAAGGAGTTTTTCCTTCCTTCTTCCAAATAACTAAGTACCAGTCACTTTGCTATCCGTGATTTAAAAAATTAACTTAGTTCAATTCAATGCCACAAAAATCCAGGCATCGATTTTCTCCAAAAAGATAAATGTTTCCGAACCGGATATAATGATGTCAGTTTTCTGCTTCGATGAGTTTGTTGTAAAATGGACACTGATATGTCTTGGCACAATCATGTCAGTGGAATTGCAAAGGCTGCTCACCAAAAGCTTGCCTGCTTACCTCAACAACTTTTGATGCTTAATAAAGCTCATATCAGACCTTTTTTGGAGTATTGTTCTCATGTATGGAGCTTCGCCCCGAATCATACGCTGAAACTGTTGGATTCCATCCAGAAAAGAGCCCTCCGCCTGATTGGAGACGCGAATATCAACCTTCATAGTCTGGAACATAGGAGAAAGGATGGAGATTTGTCTCTGTTCTATAGGTATTTTCACTGGAGATGTTCAAGTGACTTGGCACATTTGATTCCACCAAGCACTTTGAATTAGGAATTGATTGATTGATGATTGTAGAGATTGATATTCAATGAATTTTTTTTAATGAATAAAATTTTATTAAAACAACGATAAAAATAAAATAAAAACAAAAATTAATTGGTGCTCGGGGCGACTTCATTGATTCCATGAATTTTTAATAGACCTTGTGAGTTCGTATCGAGGCTGTATGAACATACCTGCATTTCTTGTAGCATGATGATGAATATCCTGATGTTGCGAATAGACTGATTTATTTTTATGGATTTCAAGTTATTGACTATACATATATGAACAGCGATGGTAGTGGTAGTATACTCATTTTTTAAAGCGGTTTGCATTGGCATTCATCAATATTCTGACTGCTTTTTTCTGAAGTCTGATGATATTAATGGAGTTAGAGGAATTACCCCACAAAACTATTCCATAAGTCATATGTGAGTGGAACAAAGCAAAATATGATTTTCTCAGGGCGTCAAGAGACAATACTCTAGCTGTCGAAAATCAAATATACTCTTGAACAGCTTCTTACTCAGTTCATCAATGTGTGTACAATTCCGATCAAGAGTGAGTCCTAGTAGTTTGGTAGTATCATCGCCATTTTCAGTGATTTAGTCTAGTTCACATGTACTTTTTTTGTAACATTTTTCAGCCCTATCCAAAACTTACGACCAAGATGTCATTCGATTCGTATTTTTGCCTAGGAAGTTTAAGGAAAGGTCCGAAAACGCGGCGATAGAAATTACAAAAGTTATAAAAAATTAAGTGAAAAAAATGGGGCTTTAGTTTCTTCTTAATATCTCGGAAAGTTTTCAAAATTTTGGAAATTTGAAGAAAGATTTGAAAAGATCAATGAATTTGCGTAAAAAAAGTCCCGACTCCCGAAACTGCATCTCAATCATTTATAATTTTTACAGAGCCCTGAAAATAGAGCCAAAAGCGGGTAGTCTGGCTTCCGCGCGCCTTTCGTCACTCTGACATAAAAACAAAAAAAAAGTATTTAAACATATTAAATGTAAATATTAAGGAATGAAAAAATTCATGTAATGTTGGGATACATCAATAAACAATAATCCGTAGTCAAAAAATGTTTATTCCAATTTTAACGTTAATTATAAATTTGTTAATTAATAACTTTTTCTGAATTGAAAGTTAATATAAAAATTCCTATAATTATTAAACTAAAACCCTGGCATTTTTTCCTTTCGTGAAGTTATCCTTAATAGGCAAAAAAATAGATTACCGTTGTCAAAATAAAAAAATTGTTATTTTCTATTTTTATTGACAATTGAAAATTATAATTTTATAAAAAATACATTACAAAATTTTTTTTCCTCATTTTTTATTGTTTCAATGTCTCATGGCTAAAAACTAATTGATAATATTTTTTTTTTATTTTTTACAGCTATTGTTAATGAATTTATTATAAACAAATACATTGTTTACAAGCAATTCGAAAATTTTTTTTTGCATTATGTTAATTGAAAAAATCATGATTTTTAGAATAAAAATGGTTTCTCAAAAAAATTTCTTTGTTGCTAAAAACAATGGTTTTTTTGCAACTGAATATTAAAATTATGGAACCGTTTTTTTTAATCATAAATTCTATGGTTCTTTAAGGTTTTGAAAAAACTTCTTTTTTATTTTTTTTTTCAATTGTTTATTAAAAAAAATTATAAACAATTTTTCTTTCAATACTTTGTTCTATAATAAAAGTAACTATGTGTTTTTTTATTTATTCTATTTTTTATGAAACTTTTAATATTGTGATGCCTTAATACTTGTGACATAAAATGACTGAATTCATTGAAATATATCAAGAATAGCAATGGTCCAGAACGGATCCCTGCGGTACACCATTCTTGATAGTTTTATTGTCAGACATGTTTCCATTCACACACACACAGATTGGGTTCTGTTACATAAGTACGACTGAAATGAACTGAGTGGTACCCCCCTCACTCCATAAAAGTCCAACTTTTTGAACAGAACATCGTGCGAAACGCAGTCGAATGCTTTAGAGAGATCACACATGGTTAATATAACGTGCTCACCTCTCTCAAGACCCTCGATAACCAGACTCACAGTTTTTCGAATTGCATCTGTTGTTGATCTACCCACTCTGAATCCGTATTGATCTTCACTAAATAATTTGTTATCGATAAAAAAGTTCATGAGCTGTTCTTCAAAATAATTTCAAAGATTTTTCCCAAAACGGGAATGATTGATATTGGTCTATAGTTATCAACCAGAGACCTGTCTCCTTTTTTTAAAAGAGGCGATACCTTTGTACATTTAAACATGTCTGGAAAACACCCTTTTTGTATACACGAGTTGAATAAAAATGTCAGAGGATCTATAATTGCTTCAATTATACCCTTGATCATTGCATTGTCCAAACATGGTCTGCTATTCTTGATTTGCTGGTTTCCCCTCGCTGTGTGTGTTTCTTGGGCTTGGCAATGCGAACAGTCAATGGCCTCTTAGTTTCACCAATATAGGATTTTCCGCACTCACAGGGTATCCGGTAAATACAATTCTTGGAATCGCAGTCCGCGTTTGGTGGCCTGGTTTTCGTGAGGCTGCTACGGATAGTGTTACCGGTTCTGAAACAGGTTCTGATGTTGTACTTGGAACCAATTCTTCTTATCCTCTCCGATAATCCTCTGATGTAGGGAAGTGTAAGCACTGGTTGGGACAGTTTCTCTTCCTGGCGAAGCTCCCGCTGTTTTTTAGCCAAGGTCTTTTGTACCATCGCTTTGGAGTAGCCATTCCGTTGAAGATCATTTTTGATGATGTCTAGTTCCTTCTCGAGACCTTCCTTCGTGTTACAGAGCCCGAAAGTACGGTCTAATAGAGTCTTGATGATTCCTCTTTTAGGACTAACGTGTCTTGGAATCTCTCAACTTTTTATTTTTATTTTCGTTTTTCATTTCTTTATTAATCATGAATTTTCAGTAATGAACTGTGGAGTAGAGTCTTCAATTTCGATAAAACTTGAAAAGTATTCACACAATTTTCAGAAACTGGGAATTGTCTGATTTTTTTCCAAATGTTGCTCATTTCCATAGAATCCATCATCGATCGACATAACTGGAAACATGTATTAGAAGTGGAATCACCCGCCAACTTCGTGACACGATCATTATCAATGCGCAAACAGATAACCTACAAGTCAGACTGGAACGAAAGAATTGTTCAAAATTCAATATTCACTCAAACGTACAATGGGACGTCTTACAAATTGATATCGGGCACATCTAATTGACCTTTCAAATTCGTACAAATATATTGTTCGCTTGTTTTGAGCCGAACTGGAGTAAACATATTTCTTTAGAATTATTTATGATATTCACGAGACAGAAATACACTTTTCTCTAAAGGAATTCAGGCCAGTCTCGACTGAGAAATATTTCAATTTGCAAATTTTCCTTATTGACACAGTAGTTCATCGTATAATCATGATCGAATCTGTTGATTATTGATCGGAAAAAATGGTGATAACATATCACATAATTTGACATATCAGTCCATTTCCTTAACCGGTGGAGTGATAAATCATTTTCAAGTGGCTCTTACATAGACGTACAAAATTGAGTCAGGTCAAAAGTAAAAAGTTTATTATTTATTTTAATCATTCAATGTTGTATATGATTTGAAATAACAAATCTGTTACGTCGCCAGTAATAACTTAGTATTGAAATTTCATTACATAAGCTTTTAATGGAACTTAGGTTGAAAATTCCACGGCTTGAGGGTCTGCAGTTTGATCGTCATTTCAATAAAATAATACAATCATCGATACAGATTTAAAAAGGCGACAGCTGCAGGCTCATACAATCCTAAAATTGTGCACCAAGTGCTAGTAGGTAAATATTTGGCACTCTTATCATTATTTTTTCAATACCTTGTTGTAATGTCAAGGGGTTTTTCCAAATGGCCATTTATAGCCTATAAGAGGTGCAGGTCCAGATTGACATATTATATGTCTGTGCGTGTGTAATTTGTGTATGTATATGAGTTTATATGAACGAACCACATGAATATGAATAAAGATATGGATCCTTGCCACATCAACCGCTCCGAAAAGTGAAATGTAAGAGTAGAGAAAAAAAAATGAACCATATCATGAATCATAAATTAGAGAAGGCGAAACAAGGAAGAGAAAATAAAGTGAAATTTCAAAAAAACAATCCCAAAGCAAGAAGAATTATTCATTTAGTGAATTTTATCATATCCTACAAGAATTCAAATAGATAGAATGTATATTTTCTTTGATATCTGTATTTGTTTAATATAATTACCATTAATTTTATTTACTTAATGAAAATCCTAAATTAGTCCAAGGGAATGCATAAAACAAGCGCCTCGAGTGCTAAGGAGAACCCTTGGGATAATAAAGGATAACTGTTATAATAATGTTTGTTCATGTAGTATCTTGTTATATCGAATTGAAAATAAAATTGAACTGAATTGAAAAAAATTAAATAAATGAAGAAAAATAAAAGAAAAAAGTTTTTTTTATCAGAATATCAAAGAGAAATAGAAATTATGATTTTAAAAAATCTCTCTTTATTATTCATATTCAATGGCAAAAAAATTGTTAATCAACAAATGCGTTTTTTGAGCAATACAAAAATTCTCTTAAAAAACGATTTTGTTTTTAAAAATCATAATATTCATCACTGATCAAATTTCCCCCAAAATAATTTCAAATATCTTCAAACATATAGAGGTAAAAGTTATGAAAAATCTTTTTATGTAACTCTAAATAATGAGAATACGAATAAATTTTAATATAAAAAAAATTTCATTGCTTCAATTGAACTTTTCACTTTTGAACGTCTTTGATTGTCAATAACAAAGTGGAAAATCAAAATATTTCAATTTTTCCAACGGGAATCTTTTTTGAGGGCTTTGAAAAAAAGCTACAAGAAATTAACATAATCTGAGGTTTTTAGTTTAAAAATTATCGGGGTGTTTATGTAAATTTAAAACTTATAACAAATTAGTTGCTTAATATAAGTATATCCAATAAAATAATCACGAAAAAAAATGTTTTCGATGATTTTGATATAACGCTCTTGACCATACTCAAAATTTCCATTAAATTTTGTATGTACTTCCATTTTATATAACGCTGAAAATTGGGAATTACCGACCCGAAAGAAACGTCATTATGATGCAGTTCATCATGATAAAGATGATGAAAAACAGATGCATTCTTTAAGTACACACAAAAAATTTTCATTTGTCATACAGTTTTTTCAATAGACCCGAAAGTAACCTTCCTATACAGGGTGTAACATAAGTAAGTTAAAATATTCAAGTGACGTATTCCTACGATAATTTCAAAAATAACTTTTGCAAAAAATAAGTCATTTCCATGAAATTTTGTACCTTTTTTTTGACGTAGAAAATCATAATTTTTTTATTAGTTTCCGTGTAATATCTTGAGGGCACTGCGTAATATGTCATTATTTATTTCAAATTGCCCTGACTTTTTTGACAGTAAACTTTTGATTCTTTTCCAAGTAAAAAAGGGACACTTCCTCAACAAAACTTGAAGAGATCGTTAACGAGATATTCACAATTTTCTATATCGATGCATATTACTTAGCTCCTAGGGCTAAAGTAATTATTCATCAAATAGGAAACAGAGAGTACGTGTAAACTATTATTTCTCATCATATATAAGAAATCACACAGGAGTACCACAAGGTAGTGCGCTTGGTCTGTATCTGAATGATATACAATTATTTACAAACTGTGAGTTCATCAACTTATTTGCAGATTATACCTTATTGACCTGTACTAGAGTAAATTTAAAAGAAACTGTTGGCAGAATGAATAAGGTTCTAGAGAAAGTAGAAAAATATCTGAAAAACAATGGAATGAAACAAAAAATGAAATATAATCAAATAAATGCAAAAAACATAAATATAAAAATTGAAGATGAAAGTATAGAGATAGTGACATCAGTGAAGGGTGTAGGAGTAAGGTTTTTTCATGAAAAATGCCGAAAGTTTACCTCTAGATGTTACATGAAAATTAATTCGAAATTATAATGTCAACATGTCAACAATAAACCCCCGGTACCAAATTTGGTGCAAATAACTAGTTTTTTGCAACACTTTTTTTGCAACTAGTTTTTTATATTTGAAATTATGTTCCACCGTGTATATTATCATTCTATTGAAAAACACCCTGTATACTTAAAATTATGTTCCACCGTGTATATTATCATTCTATTGAAAAACACCCTGTATATTTAAAATTCTCTTACAGATAGGTTAGCTCGAGAGCTTCCTCTCCTCCAATGGGCAGCTATCATACGAGCGTACCCCTCCAGCAGTCTCCATCCTCACGATGCTAGTGCACACGTCCAAGTCCCCCCAATCGCCGCCCCCCGCGGATAAATCCAGATCGCGCGGCGTGTTCAAAAAATCTCACACGTGTGGCAGTCTTTACGCAAAATGTGGCTGCAGTTACGACGTGAACGACAAACCAGCGCAGTTCCACCATTCTACCTCCGATGGGTCGAGGTTGACCAGAAAGCCTTCCCCTCCGGAGAGGTCTGGTTTTGGTCACTTGCCTACGAAGAGGTTCTCCAATCCAGACATCAATCATCACAGGAGTCCGCAGGTGTGTCTCTGCCCCAAAGTGCCCAAGGGGACGGATGTAGTGAAGACGAATGTGTATCTGAACCATCCGGAGGTCAACTTTCCGATTCCGGTATGTTGATTTTGGTTTTCTGTATTCAATTTTTCAACTTATTGGTTCATTTTATTAAGTTGATAGTTTTGCAACTTGGTACTCAACTCGCAATTTCATATTTTATAATAGTTGCGAAAATGTTTCGGAGAAAAAAATTAGAAAACTGTATTTCTCCCTGAAATGTTTATAGAACAGCTGTTGGTAGGAAATTGGCACCATTTTATAAAACATTATAGTCTTTATTAATATTTTGTAAAGCCTTTCACCAACATTACATAACAGTTTTATAAAAATTTCGGCAGTTACTATAAAATGTTTCTATTACTTTTAGAAATGAGTTTCGTAAAGATACTTATAAAATAAATGAAATACAATTTTATAAGGGTTTTTAAGTAGTTCCAAGTAAGCGTTATAAAATATAATGGAGTCAAAAACGATAACGAAGAAATAAAATAAAAAAGTGATCAACATGTTTTCTTGAAAGCGCAAAAAGTTATTTTTTATTGAACACTAGAGAAATATAATAGATATGTCAGCAACTAGAAACTAAGAAATAGAAAGGTTGAAGCCATTTTGAAAATTTCACTTTTGTGCTTATAAAAATGTTAAAGACGTTGTTTGTGCTGAAAAGGTTGGTATTTTTACGACGAATTAAATTTTATTTGACAAATATATAGCCTGTTTGAAGGTGGTTGACAATGTTTCGTGGTGTATTTTTTCATCAGTTCGGACTTCCATTGTCTAATATAATATAAATTGATTTCAAATCCCTGAAAAAAATAAAAGATTTATTTTGAAGAATAGAAAAATCAACTAGATAATACATAACATTAAAATGAACAGTTCAAAAATAACTTTACAAAACGCTCAAAGGCGCGAACTCGTTTCCTCCTTTTCATAAAAGAGGATGTATGCATCTCCACTCACAAGCGATTTTGGTGAAATTGGTGACTCTTGTGAATCATTATATTCGTGCCATGTGCCATTATAAGGATGTTTGCAGATTGCTGTATAATGTCCGCTGTAGGTAGACCCACTGTGATTCGAAAGTGCATATAGATTATAGCGACAAGGAGTCACATTATCTGCTGCTTAATTGTTTATATCTAATCCATCTAGAGGAAATTCGATGGCAACATTTAACTTGCCTCTAAATCTTTCTGTTGGAGAAAATCATTTAAAATGAATAACTAAAATATGGGAAAACTTATGGATCGATAGAGATTTATAAAAGATCAACCGAAAATAACAATTTTATTAAAACAAAAAACTGAAATTACAAAAAATAACATACAAGCTACAACCAGAAAATGAAAAATTTAAATATTATTAAAAGCTGAAAATCAAAAAATATTGTGATTTCAGTTTTTTGTTTAAATAAAATTGTTATTTTCGGTTAATCTTTTATTTTTTCAGGGATTTCAAATCAATCTATATTATATTAGACAATGGAATTCCGAACTGATGAAATAAATATATAGCCTATTGTTAGCAAAATTTAAGATCGCCACTCATTTATTAATAATAATGTCAGTATTTCGGATTGCTATCATTTCAAAATAGCGTCGTTCTATAAAATAATTTGATACCAATAGCAAGCATTTTAACGTATTTTACCTACTATGTTACCCCTATGAAACTATTAAGAAACACTTAGTTCTAGAAGTGGTGGTATTGCGGCAGATTCCGACTACTTTTAAAGATATAGATTCATTCAAAATTGCTTGTATGAAGATAGGATTTTTGAGCTAGTTTTTTGAGGGTATATATACATGGTGATTCACTTAAATCGACGGATTTTAATCATTATTAACCTTTTTCTGTTTTTAGCAAGCACTAGGTTTTTCGTGGGTCTTCATCTAAACGTACCACCTTTTTTCAGTTTTTTCAAATGACCAATATTACACGACATTGCATTTCATCAGTTTGGACTCCCATTGTCTAATATGATATAAATTGATTTAAAATACCGAAAAGAATCTGTAAAAAAATTAAAAGAGATAAGCTAAAAAATAATAAATATATTAAGCAAAAAAACTGAAATTTCAATTAAATAAAATACAAACAACGACCAAAAAATCAAACACAAGACAGTATCTGAATCAGGAATCCAACCACCATCAATCGACTAAAAGAGGAATCATCAAGACTCTACTAGACCGTGCTTTCGGGTTCTATAATACGAAGGAAGGTCTCCAAAAAGAACTAGGCATCAAAAATGACCTTTAACGAAAAGGTTACTTCAAACAAGTTTTAACTAGAAGACAGCAAGATGTCCACAAGGAAAAGGAGCCGTCACAATCAGTACTTGTCCTTTCCTACATCAAAGGATTGTAGGAAAGCATAAGAAGGATTGGGTCCAAGTACAACATCAGAACCTGCTTCAGATCTAAGAACACTATCCGTAGCAGCCTCACGAAAACAAGGCCACCAAAGGCCACCAAGAATTGCATTTACCGTATACCCTGCGAGTGCGGAGAATCATACATCTGTGAAATTAAGAGGCCATTGAAAGTTCGCATTGCCGAGCATGAGAAACACACACAGCGAGGAGAAACCAGCAAATCAGGAATAGGAGAGCACGTTTGGACTCATCAACATAACATCAAGTGGGCTCAAGCTGGAATCCTCCACAAGGAAGATCACTGGCTTAGCCCCAACTAGCGTAGAGATACGCAACTTATAGAAAACGCTAACCAAGCGGAGCACAACCAACTCCCGCCAAACGGTCAGCATCCGCTAAAACCGATGAAGAGGAGAGAGAGAAGAGGAGATGGGTGAAAGCACTCGAATGACCTATAGTCAGATCTCGGAGGAATAAGTCCAGTTATTACCCGAAGACGATTGTGGATACTAACAATCGAAACGTCGTGAAGTAACTTGGTTTGGAATCTTGTCCAATTCCTCGTATAAAGAAGAAAATTCAACATATCTGGTTGATTACCTCGTTCACAGGCAGATGGGGCGATGAAAAACATGTTTTTTGTGAATTGAAGGGGTTATATTTTTCAGGAGTGATTACTTTTTGGGAAAGAAAGTTTTTGGCTTTCTACTACTCCATGTTTTTTGTCGTTCGCCTCAGCCAAGTTCAAAGAATGATACTCTGAAAGAATTCGATTTTCAATTATCGGAAATCATCGACTTCATGTTTATATACACTACCTTGCACTGACGAGTGGTCAAACAGCCCGAAACCGGTCTGCAAGTGTGTTCCAATGATTGAAAATCTATTGCGGCAGTTGTATCGCCAACAGCATATGCAGGAATAACCTCAGTGAAGAATCCTGTACTGACACCTGTCGGATATAATCTAACGCCCTTCGTGATATTAGCCAGGGGAGTAGTTGTTTTCTGATAGGTGTCAGTCCATTAATCTACAGTGTAGGTAATTCGAGACTGGAATGAACAAATTCTTCTTTTATATAATTTGTGTTATCTTATTATTTTGGAATTGTAGTAAATATATCATACTATAAAATAGTTGAGAAATCTTTATTGAAGTGACAATATGGTAATAAAAACAATAAAATAATTTCATCAAAGCTACAGAAAGCAGTTAAGAAATATGCTTAAAATAGTTTTATAAGGAGCATAAAAAACGTCGCAGAAAAGTGCTTTAAAACTGCTACAAAACAATTTACTTTCATAGGAAAATATGTTTTATAACTTAGTTGTGAAAACGTGATGATTTCGTGACTAATATTTTCGATACTATGTTCATCAAATACATGCTTTAGCTTCAATTATTCGAGCATCAAAATTTTAAAACGAGACAATTGTGCTGATATCAGCAAAATATTGTATTTCTTCGTTTTTTTCCCAACAGATCGTTGATGTATACTAGAAAAAGAAATGGATCCAATACGGATTCTTGGAGAACACCAGCGTTAACCATAATGGCAAATTTTCGAGTACCATGAAAAGTACTTCATCAAGATCAGAAGTTCCATCCAACTATTTAGAGCCTAAACAAATCATCCTCGGTATCTTTGGAAATATCAAAAAAATTAAAATGTTCCTAGAAATCAACAAAAGGCAGAATATGTTGCAGAGGAAAAGTCCACGGGTATCAATCTGTGTATAACAAATTATCTTTGTAATCAGGATCCGTGAATAAACAAAGCAAAAATATTTCTCGGGAATGTTTATATGTCATTCGATATCATTGTTAGTTGTATGATCTTTATCATTTTCATGCAAGGCTTTGTATCTCTCAATTACTGAAAACTGTTATACAGTACAGCCCTGAAAAATAAGACTGGGCGTTCAAAACGTATTGGAAAGGTCTGCCCCAACCACTATGCTTCCCAGATATCTGGCCAACCGACCACCATCTTTTCAAGCGAACTTTCTTACTGTTAGAACCTTCGCCAAACAGAATCAGGCAAAAACGGCTTACCTCGACTCCATCGAATCCCGAGCAAGTGATTTTCAAGCTGTGTTAATCGATATGTGTTACGTTGGCACTGATTCGAACCGCGCTTATGTCGATTGAATTGAATGGGTATTCATTGAGATATTACAGTGTGAAGTAGACAATCCCAGTCATAAGATAGAAAAAGAACTTTGCTGTTGAAAGGTTCCCATGAAAACTCAACAAAATTCTTTGATCTATCTTTACGCTTTTGCTTGGATCAGATAGCAAAAGTAAAACGCAGTGATAGCATTCAGTAAAGTCGCATAACAAACACAATAAACTTGAGCTCAAGATAAATTTCCAGAGAAGTAAATATCACAGAAGAGTAAACTTCTACTGTCTTATCTCGTACATTCATTCAATGTTGTGCAGTTTTTGTAGACATGAATCCAGCAATTTTTCGGCAGTGTCTGGGACCATGCCTTCGGCAGGTAAATTAATTTTCTGTCTTTGGAAGTAATCACCTCTTGAAGGTGATTACTTGGTGATCGAAACACGTGTCGAGGTGCTAAAATAACGGTTTGGTGTTGGGAAAAATCTTCAGTAATATTCAATGAAGAAGGAGTTCTAAAATGAGTTCACATTCTCTAACGTGAAAGTGGGAGGGATCAATAATCAGTAGATTATTATTATAGTAGATCAATAATCAGGGCAACTATCAGTAGATAGTTGTCCTGAAAATCTAGAGAAGAAAATTGGATTGGATAATTTAGGAAACACTGGCTACATGAATGGCATTTTACAAGTGTTGTTCATGACGAAGAATTTCAAGAACGAAGTTTTAATGATGAATGAGAAAGGAAATGTTTCCTACTTATTCATCAAACTCAAACACCTGTTCATGCAACTGCAGTTTCGTAAGAAGGTATCATCTTTTCCTCCAACCGATTTCCTGGAGTCTTTGAAGTCCACTAGATACTCGTTAGGACAAAAAGAGGATTGTTCCGAATTCTTGGGGTTCTTGTTGAATACTCTTCGTGAGCAAAACAATAGCAAATTCCTGACCGCTCTGGACTGAATGATTCCGTACAGCCCATCTCATCTTGTGTTCGTAAATCTTTTTACTTTGTTTACTTTGTGGTAAATGTTCAAGAAGTACCGAAAACTTATGTGAATTTCTGGAACTTCATCTAGCTTTTCCTAATATGACTAATAACCAGTCCGTGCAAAGCTTATTGTTAAATCATCTGAAAATGGAATTTTTAACAGGTGATGATCGACTGTATTGTCAAACATGCGGCAAACTAACTGACTGTTATAAGGAAACAAGTATACCTGAGGCACCAGTCAATCTAATAATAACACTGATGATTTTCAAATAAGACTCAACCTCTAACGGAAGCAAGAAACTCTTCAGAAGGTTCGAAATAGATGAACATTTCACTCTAGCAGACCACTGTTATAATATTCATGCAGTCATTGTTCACTGTGGTTCTGGCGTTGAATTTGGTCATTAATACGCCTTGGTCAAAGAAGAAACGGACTGGTTTAAGTTTGGCAATAGTCGTGTCACGAAGTGTTCTGGCGAGCACTGAATTTATTGGAGCCTCTGGAGACACCCTACATTTTGTTTTATAAGAGAGAGGACATTGTTAGATCAAGATCTTCAGATGATGTGGTGCTGCAGGTTTTTCCGGGGTTTCCTGCAGCTGAAAAAGCAAATGCGCTACTGGAATCAATGAAGTCGCCCCGGAGCGCCAATTAATTTTTATTGTTGTTTTTATTTTATTGTGATGAAATAAAATATTTTTTTAGTGAGAAATATCTGTTTATATCAGAAATCCACTGACTTTCTTGATTTTTCATCCAGTCATCATCGACTATGAAGAGAAAGATCGTTGAAACCATGGATCATCCAACATTGCCATTCTGCAACAAGACAGAGTTTAAAGATCTATGTGAAAAGTTACTTCTTTTAAAATTGATTGCTTCCTTCCTTTCTTTGGAAGATTCATATGTTTTATGTATCAATTTGGGGTGGTAGAAAGGCAAAAACTTTATTTCTCTAAAATTAGTCACTCCTAAAAATATTACCCTTTCAATTCAAAAATCTGACCTACCTGAAGAGGGTAGAATGAATACTTCAGAAGACTATAGAGGACCAAAAATGATTAAAAGCCATGGCAACAAGGTCTTTCTCTCTCTCTTTCTCTGTATATAAATATCTAGGCACAATAACAGAGCTTCAACTACACTGTTATGAAACCTCGTGAAGAACAAGATTCATTATTTATTGGACCATAATAGAGATAAATACTGGGCTAGTCTGGAGCAAATAATTGTGAAACGACGCATGCAGGGAGCCTTGAATACTATTACAATATGTGCTGAGAAAGAAGGGCTCAAAATAGGAGCCTGAGTAGCATTTTTCAAGAGTACCAAGATAGGAGGACCTCTGAAACGTCTTTTGTTTTCAAGGACAAAACACAAGCACTACAGGAAAAGCCTTAAGGTGCTGTCAGAGCGATGCCTGTGCAAAAGTAGAGATTCGCCTTGGATTTGAATCGCTGGAGACTGAATACATTTGGGAAAACATTCTCAGGAAGTTCATCACACATAAACGCAGTTTTCCAGATGAAAGAGTTCTTAAACAATGAAGTTCAAGGTCTACTGAGTTAAACCTCAAAAGGAAGAGCAGCCACAGTCCGTCGCGTATTTCTGATAAGTACCCCTCTTGGTGGAATCAAATGTGCCAAGTCACTTGAACACCTCCCATGAAAGTATCTATAGAACAGAGACAAATCTCCAACGTTTCTTCGATGTTCCAGGCTACCAAGATTGCACTTGATGTTAGTGTCTCCAATCAGGTGGTTGGCTTTTTTCTGAATGGAACCCAGCAACTTCAGGGTATCTCTGGGGCAGAGCTCCATACATGAAGGTCTGATCCGAGTTTTATAGAGCATCAAAAGTTGCTGAGGTCTGTACAGTTTTCTGGTTCGGAACAGTGTTCCAAGCTTTTGAAAAGCAGCCTTTGCAATTCCAAAGACATGATTGTGCCAAGACAAATTGGGTCCATTTTAACCCCCAACAAACTTACCAAAGCAGAAAGGGGAATTGTCTGACCTGACATTAGCATATCCGGTTCGAAGACATGCTGAAGAGATACAATTATTTCGAAAGACGTTCAATATTAGGAAGTCACAGAAGAACCAACATTCAGCTTGAGTTAAGAAAAGGAACCATACCATGAAAATATAAGGGCTAAAACCAGACATGATGTATTGACTTCAGACAGTGGTGATCAAACCCATTATAATATATGCATTTTTGGCTTGTTGATGAAAGGTTACATAAACGACATATTCTCTTGTATATCATATCGTCTAGTATCCAGAAACAACATGCTATGGCGAATAGAGCCCCACAAAGTCAACAGTTTCATAATAGCAGTTCCTCCAAGAAGCAAGGTGTATCTGCGGAGTCCAGCTGGGCCACAAGAGAAGCTAACAACATTTCTATAACTAAATATGAAAAGAATTTCAGGTAAGGCGTTTGAGGACGTCACAGAAGAACATTCAGCTCGAATGAAAAAAGAGACCATCTCACGAAAAAAAAATAAGGGCTGAAACCAGACATGATGTATTGACTTCATACAATGGTTATCAAATAATGGTGATCATTATAACATATGCATCTTTGGCTTGTTGTAAACGACATGATCTTACAAAGTTTGCAGACTACCTTGTTCGAGAATAACGAGTGCAAGGCAAAGGCAAGGGAAAGGCAAGAGTTGGCCAACTGAGATTGGGAAATTCACCAAGCTTCAAGGAGTTGTGTACCCGGTGAATCGTCGTAAACCAAACATTGGACAGGAACTGTATTGTGTTCACTTTGTCGATTCACATATGTCTTTCAGGCTATCCCAGATCACGATATTTTATCGTTACTGACATCCAGTTGCTTCCGATTGAATACTTTCCATCAAATAGATTTTACTGAAGATCTAGTAACAAGTGGTTCCTTCAGGGATCTGTTACGGGTCCTTCCTCGTAGTCCTTTCCATGTTAGTTTTGGTAATCGAAAAGAGTAGTACTCTATTTATTCTCAAGAGATCTCAACATCATGAGCAGCTACGACTTGAAAAGGAATAAACCTGAAAAATATGATAAAACTGACCAATTCTTAAGAGAGATATATCTATTAACATTTTTGTGTGTTCTGAATTTGATATGTTTGAACTGCACTGCCACCGAACATTTTTTATATGATAAAACCTTTCATCAAAAAAAGGGTGTGCCATCAATATATTCGAAGTCTGAAAGGATATTGCAATTGTCCTCATCGTGCTCCAATCAATAATTTCCCATTTACCGCAGGTAGAACTTCCCGCAGATTGCGAAAAGTACGGTCCATCACCGAACAAATTATCTCTAACCCTGTACCCGGAACTGAAGAGTAAGCTGGAGTACCACAAGTACACCGCCCTCTCCTACGAGTCCCACCACCACCAGGTAAACGAAGAGGAGGCGCAAAAGTTCCTTCAAGACTTCGGCATCATTAACTCGATGGGTAACGGGCTGACGGCCCCGCGGAAAACTTCTAGAAGTTCCGTCGACGGGCCGACCATCCAGAGGATTCAGAGGAACTCCAAGAATTTAGGGGAGGCGAGGAGGAAGAGTTCCATAGAGCCTGAGGACTATGAATATCTGAAGCAGGTAAGGTTGAGTTTCAGTGAATGGATGAATGTTCTATACTAACAGAGTTAGTTTGCCATTGTTTTCCACTAGTTTTTCTGATTGAACCCAGTTTCAAGAATGAAACGAAATAATAGTGGTGTTCTCAGGTCCAATTCTTTAGATTCTCTCTGGTTGCTTTTTTTTAGATCGAATTGACTTCTCTTGTACAGAGTGGGGCAAATTGACCACTTTTGGAGGGAAACTCCTGTTTTCAAACCAGGCAGATGAAAACTGATGGCTGTGCCTGAGGAGTCTCTATCTGTAGGATAGGGAGGGTAAGTGTGAGCCCACAGCACTGAAGCCACATGTAACTCATTGTACATCCTCCCGAAGAGTTGTCCTCCAAGTTCATCGTACATCCTGTCCTTTCCAGGAAGGTGAACAGGTCACTGAGAGACATCTCCTTTATATCGTCAGGTGTAGAGAGTATCATCTTCCTGTTCACACATCCTACATAGAAGTGTGTCCACTAGCCCCATATTATGGCCCACTAGTCCCACTACTATTAAGCGTAGATATTTCGCCAGATATTTCTTCGGCGCCAGCTTCCCAGGGTCGCCCAAGTTGGTCCTGGCAAAATTACATCCTCTGATTCCATCCTTTTAGGGATTGAGCATTTGGCTAGTTCTGCAATTGTCGAAGTCATCAGACCGTAGGTGCCACTGGGACCTAAAATTCTTAGTCCAGCTACTTCATTGGCTAAAGAGTCGGCAATGCGATTACTTTCACTCATGTCGTGCCCTTTAACCCACCTGAGGATAATGTTATTATCCACCGAGGCTTTGGCTAAATCTTGGTGACACTCTAGTACTAGCCCTGAGGTTATACGTTGTCTGTTCAAAGCTAATAGTGCTTGTCTGCTGTCAGTGCATATTGTTATGTTTTTTGGCCTCGGCGCCGCAAATGCGCTTACGCCTTGGCATTTTTGTTGCGTCACGAGGTGATCTGCTATGTTCAGCCTCATTCTGAGCGGTAGATTGGGGTGGACATTTCTGTTCATCCCCAGCCACCGCCATAGATTGAGGTGAGCATTTCTGCCCAGCCTCGGAATTGGTTGTTTTTTTTTCAATTTATTGTATTCATGTGTGTTTCCACAAGTAGCAAGGGAACAGTTGGTCACCTCTGGCAGAGCCAATCATTACCAGAGGTTTCGCCTGGTTCCCCAAGGGGATCGTTCGTATCCGCCCTGCAGCCATTCAGCTGTCGACACGATTCATTGCTTGGGTAGGCTTGTCTACGGTGGCCATGTTTCGCAGTGGCTTTTGGGGAGTTTCAGTTCCCATCACCCTACTCATTTCTGCCACTGACCAGGAGTCCGGCGATCCCGTCCGTAAGGCCACATTGGCCCCCAATCCCCTGGCCGTTCCCCTACCCGCCACCTGGGGATGCGCCCGATAGATAGCCCAACCCATGGGGTGCTTGAGGATTAAATTGAATAACAAACTCAATGGTGAAAGCCGCACATTGGTTTCTATAATCGTTTCTGAGTTACAGCATATTTTTCGAAAATGTGCATTTTCGAAAAGTTGCTGTAAATTTTTTCCTGTCAAAAATTCCTTGTTTCTATGGAAACATTTTCAGAACACTTTTTTACGTAGAATTTAATGGTGTGAAAACTTATTTTTTCAAATGAGACATCACTAGTTATTGATGGAAAACTATGTTTTAATGAGACACCCTGTATATTCCTGCATATTTCACCAGAGCTTAAAATTACCTTTCCAAAAATTAGGCTCATTTGATGTTTTGCTAGAGTCATCCTATAAATACAGAGCTTTTGGTTCTTCATCTAGACTTTGAAACACACACTTTGATCAAGTAGGCTTTGGAGGACGCGGCGATAAAACAGAAAGAAATTGTTCAGTAGTAGCTACCGAATGCTGAGAAATCTTTCCACAGCAGTAATTAAAATGCAGAATTTCAATAAAACTGATAACAATTTATACTATAGTTACTACTAATAGATGAAACTTAAACAATAATAATAGTAGATCACCAAAGCCGGTTCTGTGACACCAGCCAATGAGCGCGTAGCAATTTGTCACATTACCAGTTTATTCGGTTGGTTACACAATCAGCGTAACCGCCACATACTTGACAAACTGCGCTTCGCGCAGTATGGCTTGGTTCGCCGTACTATGTATCAGTTTCGCTAAGCGTAGTTGGTCAAGTATGTGGCGGTCACGCCGAAAGCGTAACCAACCGAACAAACTGGTCATGTGACAAATTGCTAAGCTCTCATTGGCTGGTGTCACAGAACCGGCTTTGGTAATCTACTAAGAATAATGATAAAGAACGAACAATTGAATATATTTCTCCAGAGAAAGTGTTCGAATTGTCTACCAGCTTATCCTACAAACAGACGACATCTTTTCTGAACGGTTTTTGCCGAATTAATTAGTACAGTAGAAGAGAGAAAATCAAAACTTTGCATCACTGCCCCTTTTGTATTCCAGGCAGAAGTAGCGGCCATCTAACACTGTATAGGGGAAATAAACAGCCAGAAGGTCACAAATAAAGCCATTGCCATTTTCTCCGACAGCCAGGCAACATTCAACGCGCTCAGCTCATTTCAAGTCTTTTCCAGACTGGTGGGAATCTATCTGAGCGCTCTCAAGGAGGTCAGTACCCAAAATAGGGTCACTCTAGCTTTTGTACCCGGACATGAGGGTCACAAGGGCAATGAGGAGGCCGATGTTCTGGCCCGTAAAGGCGCATCCAAGGCTATGATTTTCCCAGAACCCTTCTGCGGGGTAGCGAAAGCATGTATAAATTCATGGATGCTAGCCGAATCGATATATTGGTGGAATAAGCTCCCAGGAATGAGGCAGGCGAAAGAGTTCATAAAGAAACCATCGCCCAGATTCACGGAAGACCTTCTAAACCACAACCGTGAGGCTGTAAGGGTATTGGTGGGTCTACTAACGGAGCATAGCCGAGTCAGGAAACATATGAGCAACATGGGTACGACAGAATCAGCCCAATGCAGGTTATGTCAAGAAGAGGAAGAAACCGCACTGCAAGTACTCTGTGAATGCGAAGCGATAGCAAGGCTGAGACACGCAAGTTGCGGGGAAGAGAAACCAGAGGCTGCCAGCTATATGAAGGTGTCTGTGTCAAGGCTATGGAGTCTCATCAAAGAGATCAAGCTAGACAATGAGCTCTAACAACAAGGAGCATCAGAATAGATCTGAAAAGATCGCAGTGAATCAGATCATGGGCTGCTGCTTCCAATTCGTATTTAGAATTAGTCGGCAATTTAAAAATGAGATCTTTCAACCTTCCCCAGAGATACAAGTCCACAGTTGTTAGGTCCGTTGACCTGGCGGGCTAACGGTTGGTTGGCTATCCAGTTATTACCAAAATTTGCAGCCAAAAATTAGTGACAACTGCAGTGTCATGAGGCAAAGCCTCGTCTTGTTGTAAATGTATTTTTCTGAACTCCATCAGTGGCAAATCATCACCATGAGGTTCAATATTTTGCCTTAAAATCTATTAATACTTCTGAGATGTCAGAGTGACTTTATAAATGAATGGGCCGATAATTCTACCCCTGAAAACATCTGCCCACACTCTAAATCCAAATCTCCCTTGTCGTCTCTGCTCCACATTAGAATGAGGATTTTGTTGTGGCCAAGTATAATAATTGAAGCGGTTGCTCACATAAGCTTTGTCTGTCCAAATATAATTTAACAACTTTCCAGGAACCACTGGCAACAAGCCATGCAGCGTTCAGAATCTCCTGGTCTGAGTTGATGAACTTTTCTGAATTGTTTTTTCAAATTCCTCCTAACGTTAGTTCTTGGTGGGCCTGATAATATTCTCAAATTTTGCGTTGACGTTTTGGGATTACTTATTTTCAACAGCTCCTAAAACGACTACTTCTTCCAACTCCTCATTCCTATTTGATTCATGCTGTAATACAAAAACAATTTGCGGTTTCCATCATCAAATTTGTCATAAAAGCCATCAGTTTCCGTCTATCTAGTTTGAAAACAGGAGTTTCCCTTCAAAAGTGTCCAATTTGGCACAGTCTCTTCTAGTCTCATGGCTTACTCTGTCTAATATTCATCCTTTCAGTACTTGGTGCGCCTTTTATCGAAAATCCTTCTTTATATAGACCAGTTTCGTGTTGAATTTACTTTCATCGATGTATCGATCGGAAAATGTATTAATTCCTCTCTTCCTAAATCAAAGGAGATCAACTAAAAGTACTGCTGTACTCATCTATTGATTTCATACAGGGTGTAACTAAATAAGTGTAGAACATTCAAGGAGGTGATTCCTCATCGAAAAAAAGATAAGATCTTTCATATAAATGAATTTCATTGGAGCATCCCTTGTTAAGATACAGCCCCTTAAAGAAGGTACATAAAATTTGTATGACAATTTTTTTCACAAGCACTAAAGAAGTTACAATATTGAAATTGACCTGACGTTTTGTACTACCAAAAAGACACTCAGCCAGAAATTTATTTGGTTTACACCATGGTTGTAAGGGGTGGAAAACGCAACCCCTAATAATAATTTCCAATGTAAAGTTTTGTCTTATTATTTGCTTACCATTTAAAAATTTATTTCCGATAGCCTGTTTCATTCTAAACAAAAAATGTCTCTTGGGTTTTTGCCCAAAATAAACTAGTTTGCAGCAAAAAATTATTTTAGGAACAACTTCAGAGATACATCGTCATAAATGCGAAAATACGAAAGTAATTTATCTAGTAGGTCGCTATTAGCGACAGTGACAATTAAATTGGTAAGACGCTGTCAGTTTGTGAATTTTCGAAGTTGAATTAATACTAATTGTATGTTGTTGTTCTGTTCTTAATTTGTTACTTTAATAATTCACTTGTTATTAAAACTGCATACAGAAATGAGGAAATGGCTGATATGCATTACGTTTACGGTCTGTCGCAGGGGAATGGGTTAAAAGCTTGTAGAAGATATGCTGAAATGTATCCTCAACGATAGCATCCATCACATAGAATATTTGTTCGACTTCATCAACGATTAGGAGAAGATGGTTCATTCGACAAAAGAACGCAGGATTGTGGTCGCCATCGAGAAGTACGAACACCACAGCTTGAGGAAGCAGTATTCAATTTGATTAAGGAACAACCTACTACTAGTACTAGAAAGATTGCTTTCCAGCTAAATAGTGATCATATGATGGTATTTCGAATTTTAAAGGAACAACTCTTATACCCTTACCATCTGCAACGAGTACAGGCACTGTCACCGCGAGACTTTCCGAACCGTCTTGAATTTTGCAATTGGATGCTGGAAATTATTTGTAGAAATTGTGACTTTTTAAAAACGATAGAATTAACAGACGGGACAAGATTATTAATTTTCATAATTACCACATATGGGCTGATGAAAACCCTCACGCTATTGTCGAAACTAAGCATCAAGAACAGTTTTCTCTTAACGTGTGGCTCGAAGTTATTGAGGATGATTTAATTGGGCCTCATTTTCTGCCTCCTCGATTAAAATGGTTACGCATACGTTCAATTTTTAAGAGAAGTGCATCCAGTACTACTGGAGAAAGTTCCTTTGGGCGTCAGAAGGGATATGTTTTCTATGCATGATGGGGCTCCCGCCTATTTTAGTCAAATAACACATCAGCATTCAACTGAAACATATGCAAATCAGTGGACAGGTCGAGGAGGACCACAGAACTGGCCCGCTCGATTCCCGGGTCTCAATCCTCTCGATTTCTCTATTTGGGGCCTTTTAAAGCATTTGGTTTATCGTACTCCTGTTCGCGATGTAGATGACTTAAGAACCGCATCATCGGTGCGTGCAGCGTAATCACAGATACTTCAGGAATATTTGAGGGAATACGTGGCTCAATGCGCCTACGTCTAGATGCATGTGTAATGTCTGAAGGTAGACATATTGAACATTTACTATAATTTTTACATGTTGTGTGTTTTGTTATTAATAAATTAGTTTTGTTTATTACCCTTTAATCGTTTAATGCAGGTACTAACTACAAAATAACAATAAATCCAGTTCGCATTTATGACGATGTATCTCTGTAGTTGTTCGTGAAATTATTTTTTGCTCCGAACTGGTTTATTTTGGGCAAAAAACTCAAGAGACACGAGACATTTTTTGTTTAGAATGAAACAGGCTATCGGAAATACATTTTTAAATGGTAAACAAATAAAAAGACAAACAGTTACATTGGAAATAATTTTATGGGTTGCGTTTTCCACCTCTCACAATCATGGGGTAAACCACATAAATGACTGGCTAAGTGTCTTTTTGGTAGTACAAAACGTCAGGTTAATTTCAATATTGTAACTTTTTCAGTGCTTGTGAAAAAAATTGTTAGACAAATTTTAGGTACCCCCTTAAGGGGCTGTATTTCAACAAGGGATGCTCCAATGAAGTTTCTTTATATGAAAGATCCTATCTTTTTTTCGATGAGGAATCACCTCCTCAAATGTTTTACACTTATTCAGATACACCCTGTATACTCAACTATCTCAGGTAATATAGGGATCATCAGTATCAAGAATTTGAAGGACATTGAAATAAGTTATTACTAAAAGTACTATGCTACTACTATAATTTAGAGAACTTGTGTGTTTTGCAGTATAGACACGCCTGAAGGAGCCATTGTATGGCAAAACACGTGTTGCGTTTCTGTAAAATCGTTCACAATGAAGTATTTTTTGAACACGTGTATGTTTTGTGTATAATAACTTTCCACAAATCACACTATAAACGCATTCGAGTTAATTTCACCTCATTTCTATTTTGAGAACTTTCCCTCAGACCTATTATTCAATGATATTATTGTTCCTTAGGTAGTCGTCAAGTTGAAAAATGAAATAGCGGAAAACGAGGGGAGATATGAAACCATTCAGAGAGAATTGTTTGACACCAAGAAACAATTGAGCAGCAAGGAGACGCAGGTCTTGAGATTACAAAGGGAAGTTCACAAGCTCAAGGTAACGTTGTGTATGCTGATCTGATTGATGTTAACCCACAAAGTTTCGAATTAATAATACGAGGGTTGTGAATATAGTATTTTGTAATATCGTTTAGAATGTGCGTGGGAATTATTTTTTGATGGAATAATGCTTTCCATCTTTTTGGACCTTTTTCATCCAGAGAAATTGAAAACTTCTCACGAAGAAAAATACACTAGCCAACAAATAAGGAAAAAAAATTGCGACTAATATTATAATGGCTATACATGAGAGTTTAAAGCATCCTGATAGCGACTAAAACATCAAAAATTTTCCATCACGTGAAGATTTTGAGTTATGGTTATTTTTATTTTGTACAAAAATTTTCAAAATTATAGGAAAATATAATATCAAAACAAGAGAAAAATTATTTTGAAGATAACAGACTTTGTTTACAATACACATGAAAAACCATTCAAATGAAGACTTTTGTGCATAACCTTTTTGCAAATGTTGACTTTCGTTTATATGTGTCATCATTTTCCCTCATAAGGAACCAACAAGAATCCCCCATCATTGCTGCATCCCATCTGTCTTGGTAACTAAGTTCCATTTTCAGTATGTCTTGGTGGAACCTTTCTCCTTGTTCGTCACTGACAGCACTCAAAAAAAATTCAAATGGTAGTGCAAGAGATGGATTTTGAGACACTGCGACATCCCACTCTGCACTAATTTTCAAGTAGTTCTTCTACATGTGTTTCGTAATTTTCTACTTTCTTGTTCCCTAAAAAATCAGAAACTATTCTTTTGAAAGAACTCAACGCAGCTGATTCAATATTAGTCAATTTTTGATCAAAGTGTTGATCACTTAATAGTTTTCTAATTTATGGTCCAACAAATATACCTTTCTTTGTCTAATGCTTTTCCAAAATTTTTCATTAACCCCAGTTTAATGTGTATTGGAGGTACCAAAACGTTTTTGGGATTAACAAGAGGTATATTCTTCAAATTAGCTTGACCAGGAATATATTTATCTCTCGGAAGCCATTCTTTTACTTGATAATGGCTCTGTTTTGCCCTACTGTTCCAAAGGCAAATAAATCAGCAAAACTTCGTAAATCCGCCCTAAAAACCTAATGATAATCCTATGACTTTTAGGTCACCACCTATTTGCCACTTATACGTATTATAACTTATTGTATTTAGAATAAGTGACATACTTTCGTGTGTTTCCTTCATGGCAACCGCATGTGCAAGAGGAATACAGGGTCTTTTGTTACCATTATGGAGCAGAACGGCTTGCCAGATTTTGAAAAATTTCCTCAATTTAGTGGAAAAGCAAATTTGGAATGTGGTGTTCATTGAATTTTTGTGAAAAATATCATAACTCAAAAATCTTACGTGTTAGGAAATTTTGACTACAATTTTCGCATTTAGGGATCAAAAATTAACAAAGAACTGCCTTGAGTTTGCCTATTGAAGAGGAGAATTTTTTGTTTTTGCAAGCACTTCATAGGTTTTTTCGAATGTTTGCTCATCAATGAAAGAATTTCCTCATTTTATTCAGTGTTTCAGGAGTTTGAAAACTTGTCTGAAATTCAAAAATGTCTTCATAGGTTTAAAAAGGGATTGTTAAGTATTATTACTAGGTAAATACAATTTTTCAACGTATAATAAATTACAGAGAATATAAGAGAAAAGCAGCCTATTTATTAGCAAGCATTTATTAACCTCATAAATCATAGTTATACGAGATACAAATAATACAATTCTTTTATTAGTCCCTATCTTATCGTAAATCACAAGTTAGCGAACATTCAAAACATTTTAATGGAAGTATGGAATAAAAATATATTGATCAACATAACTTTCAAAGGGTTCCTGATATTAAAGTATTCATTATTTTCTGATAACATACAGTTGGACTTCCATTGTCATTGATTTGAAATCCCTGAAAGAATCTGTAAAAAATTAAAAAAAGATAAACTGAAAAATAACAATTTTACTAGGCAAAAAATTGAAATTACAATGAAATAACATACAAGCAACAACCAAAAAAATTAAAAAAAAAAACTATTAACACGAGTTGAAAAATAAAAAACAAGATATATAAATTAAAATGTGAGAAATTCCAAACCAAATTACTTCTCGACGTTTCGATTGTTAGTATCCACAATCGTCTTCGGGTAACAATGTGTTTTTTCACATTAATGGTAATGATGATCCATGCCTGACATGCTCATCAGCAAGTAATAAAAACTAACTATACTACTACTAGGACTATACACATCCGTCTTTCAGGCGGAAGTGTATGCTATCTTGCAGTGTGCAAGGCTTATTTAATTGAGACCTCAAAGAAATGAGCGGATCAATAATAATAATAATAATAATAATTTATTTAGCCACTGAGGTACAATATGTACATATGGTATGTCAACAGGTAATATTTATACTAAACATATACATTTAAAATATAGCAAGTAAGTAAGATATAAAGTTTAAAATCTCAATGAGAGTTTGTTAGTATACTAAACAAAATAAAACTCAGCTGAAGTTGCCATCCAGATACTTATGTACATTATAAAAACATTTTTCAATAAAAAATTCCTTAGTACTTTTATAAAAAATATTGTCTGATTTGGAGTTTTTTAAAAAGTTGGGTAGTTTATTATAAAACGTAATAGCACTATACTGGGAAGAGTTTTTAAATTTAGATGTGGTGTGGGCTGGTATTCTCAATAAGCTACCATGCCGCGTGTTATGATTGTGGGATGATGAATTGGTTGCAAAAGTGGACAGATTTTTTCTAGCAAAATTAACACATTTGAACAGATAAATTGATGGTGCCGATAATAGTTGCATTCCATATTGAAAATCAATCTTACAATACGTTTTTGTGCTACAAATATCCTATTAAAATCTCTACCAGAACCCCAAGACATTATATTGAGTGAAATATGGGAATAAGCCATAGCGAAATAGATTGCCAATAGACCTTGTTGGTCAACACAGTTTTTCATTTGCTTGATCGCAAAATATACTTTATTTAGTTTTTTACAGACACTTTCGATGTGTTGATCCCAACTTAATGTTTCATCCAAAATTGTTCCTAAAAATTTAACTTCGTTTGCTGCATTGATATTGATATTATCGCACTGAGCTAATTCACTTATGGTACCCCTACTTCTATTATAAAATCTCATCGATATCGACTTTGAGGTATTCAGAACTAGACGATTACGATCACACCAGCTTGTGAACTGGTCTATAATCAGTCTAACTCTTGTCAGCAAATCATTTGTAGTAGGTCCAGCGACTGTAATGGTGGTGTCGTCAGCGAACATAGTTAAATAGCAATCACTCATATATTCCGACAGATCATTGACAAAAATTAAAAACAATAGGGGACCAAGAACAGAGCCTTGGGGAACCCCCAATCTAACCTCGCGTTCATTAGACATTGAATTTATTTGCTTTACAATTAGGCTACGACCACTCAAGTAAGACTTAAACCATAGTACTATGTTATTAGGCAAACCAAGCACACTTAATTTGGTCAACACAAAATTAGTTAATACCGTGTCAAATGCTTTTGACAGGTCAAAAAACACACTGATAATAAAATCATTTTTATCAAGTTTTTCATAAATATGATTGAGAAAACAATAGCTAGCTGTTTCAATAGAATTATTTTTCCTAAAACCGTGTTGGCAGTTTGATAGCAGGGTATTACGTTCCAGATAACTGATAATTCTGCTAGCCACTAATTTCTCATATAGTTTGGAAAGTTCACAAAGCAGAGAAATTTGTCTGTAGTTATCTATTTCGTCTCTACTACCTTTTTTAAACAACGGTAAAATTAGAGCTATTTTGAATTCATCAGGAAAATATCCTTGGATGAATGATTGATTGAAAAAATAAGTGAGTGGGTCGATTATAGCATCTATTACGCTCTTAATAGTACTCATAGATAGATCATCAACGCCTGATGACTTTTTATTTTTCATTAATTTTAGGGTATCATGTATCTCACGTTTAGTTATCGGACTGTCTTCGTATGGATAGAGAATATTAAGCTTAGTACTTGTAGTGCAAGGCAGTGATAAGTTTAGTCCAAAGTGATTATTTATGAGAGATTCGGCGGTTTTTGAAAAATGCTCAGCAAATGCTTCAGCTACTTCTAAGGGCTTCCCAATGGTTTTGGATTCAAGTTTCAGGTTGATGTTACTTTCAGCACAGGAAAACCCACGTTTGCCAAGCTGATTGTTTATTATATTCCACGTTTCCCTAGTTTTATTGGTAGCATTACTAATTTTTGCGGAAAAGTAGTCTAATTTACTATGCCTAATGTTTTTTTATGCTTTTTAAGTCTATTTTTATAATTAGACATGCTTAGCAAGTCAATTACTTGAAAACTAGTTAAGACATGAAACATTTCTCTCAAATATTTTGCCTCTTCGACAACATCATTGGTTATCCAACGATTATTTAACTTTTTCGCTTTGACAATTTTCTTTGGACAGGAGATTTTAAAACATCATTTAATAGATTCCAAAAAGTAGGAGAATCCTTTCTTAACTGTGAGATAGGAAAGAGTTGGGAACCATTGTATATTATTCAGTCTCCATCTCATTTCACTGATATTGTTGGGGTGCACTTGACAATATTTTTACAGACAGCAAGAGCACACTAGGGACTCTGACAGACCCGAAGGTGACATCAAAACTGGTCTGGGAATGCCATTAACTTGCAAACAGAAACAAATTAACTTTGTACTGGGTGCTAGGACATTCAGCGCTAGACGCGGATCATCAACTTCGTATATAGGTCCTGAACCAGCTCTGGGGGTACCAAAATCATTGGTACGAAACCAGATTAGGACATGGACCAATAAGAAGCACTCATAGTACTGGACAGAAGTACCTGGCAACAAATGCAGTAGAACCTTCATTAGGGAATCGTCCGAGAAAAGAACCGAAGAACTACTTCAATATAGTAGGGATCGGCTCAAAATAATTACAGGGTTACTAACCGGCCATTGTCCGCTTAGAGGACACCTGAATAAAATGGGGCTGTACAACGGAGATCTCAGCTGCAAATTATGCAACGAAGGGACATAAACAGCTCTACACATCTTATGCGAATGTGAGGCACTGAATCACAGGAGGCAGGCAATATATGGACGTACAAAATTACGCCGAGAAGAATATGACCAACATCCAACACGGAACCTCTACAAACTAGTACAGGGAACGAGACTGATGGAATGGGTGTCATGAGAAGATGGGGGAATAAACGAAATAAGCCCAAGAGGCTGCAGTGTTTTATGGAGACTTGGACTAAATGGACAAGTCAGATAGCTCCCAAAGTACAAAAAAAAACTATACTAATGAAAATTGAAGAACACTTGTATGGGCAGTCCTCTCTATTCTGCTGCAGAAAATGTATAAGAAATCATGGATATTCATAATGATTACACTGAGTACGTACAACTTCTGAAGATATGAGCTTTTGTAATAACAAAAGACTGTCTGCTGATGAGGAAGATGAGAGTAAGATGGGTGTTTTCAGTTACCCGAAATGAGAATCGTATTCGTTTCCTAAATGATTCTTATGTGGGTATGGTGCTGACCCAAATAATTTTGGATGTATTCTTTCGAGTAAAAAGAAACCAAGGAATGGAGAGAGTCCAAAGAAGCATTCCCACTGATGGTAGAAACTGCAATAAAATGTGGCTACTATTTTGTGGGTTTGTAGAACAGTACTATTGCTAATTTATCACTATAAATCACAATAAAGAGAAAAGAGGACGGAGTTGATGAGATTGAATACTCTATCTGCATAGCATTCAATTCCTCATTATTCTAAAGGAGTTTTCCAGAAAATCTTTGATCCTTCTATACCCAAACTTGACCTCTTCATCCAATCAACTGCATCAAATTGTTTTTCTAATGATTTTCAAACAATAAAATGATTCTTTCTCAGTTATGTCAATCCAGACACTCATGTCCTTTCCATGATGATGCTATAAGATGGTATTGCTTATTCTTGATTGAAGATTTTAGTGTTTTTCTTGTTTCACCGGTAGAATCTTCGCCAATCAGGACCAGGCAGAAATGGCCTTCGTCAACTTTATCGATTCACGAGCACCTAATTTTCATGCTGACGAAGTTAAACTTCTGAAACACCCTAATGTCTATTCGTGTCAAACTCACTTGCCAAAAATTCAAGTATAGTGACTAGTTAAAGTAAATCAGAACTCCTCAATAACATAGTCCTAAATTTGAATGTTAAACCAGGTAGTAGTTGGTAATTAATGAATTTTCCTCTCAGTAGTACTTAACCTATCTACCTCTCGAAACTCTATAATATTTTTTTATTTCCAGAGCGTTCTCCAGCAAACAAATGCCAGTAGAGATGTGGAACTATTATCTAGTATCCAGAAACAGCATGCTATGGCGAATAGGGCCCCTCAAAGTCAGCAGTCAAATAATAGCAGTTCCTCCAAGAAGCAAGGTGTATCTGCAGAGTCCAGCGAGGCCACGGGAGAAGCCAACAACATTTCTATAACGAAATATGAAAAGGATTTCAGGTAAGATATTTAAGAGAAAGCGTAGCTTTCTCTGAAGCTATTGATTTCTAACTACTACAACAACATATTTAACAGCGAACTCACCAACTAATGCAGAATTCGTACAAATTGGGCAATGTGAAAATCAAGAGCAGGTGTTTGTAAAAATCGGTCTGTAGATATCCGATTTCCGAAAGTTGTTCAAACATTATTTCGATAAAGTATGAGATAACTGTGAAATTAGGTGAACTACAGGATTTGGTTCTTGGGCCTCTGCTTTTTTTGTCCAAGGAAATGGAAATTCATACTTCTAGGTTATGTCCATTCTGCGATATTTAATGCTGAAGGTCTATGCGGCAACGGTCGAAGTGACACTTTGCTGCGATGCTCAAACTGACTGCTTTTGAACCTGATTGATCCGGCTCGTCATCAATTGTTGATGTTCAAGCTCTCTGTATAATAATTCAAATACAGAAACAGCATTGTTTGATTTCATAGATGAAATTCATTCTTTACTGAAACAAGACTCAATGGCTTGTGGTGTTTTTCTGGACTTGAGTAATGCCTTTGACTGTGTGGACCATTCTGTTTCATTACAAAAGTTGTGTCACCATGGTATCAGGAGTAATGCTTTAGATCTCATGATATCGTATTTTAGCACCAGAAAACAAAAAGTTTGCATTAAATATCAAACAGAAGTTTTTTACTCTGACATAGCTGATATTCATAAAGGTGTTCCACAAAGAATTGTGCTAGGTCCTTTGTTGTTTATCATTTATATAAACGATTTTTTGGAAATTTTTAAAAATACTAGCACCAAACTTGTCAGTTATGCTGATGCTTCCAATTTTATACTTCTTGACTGCCATATGAATTTGAAAAGTGATGTATTGAATGTTGTTTCTGCATCCTCAACATATTTCATTCAAAATAAACTTTTTTTGAATACAGCCAAAACTAATTGTATAGTTTTCAGAACAGTTAATACTTCCATCATTATTCCAAAGTATGTGAACATGGGCCCTGAAAGGTTGAATTTTTCATCATGTACAAACATTTTAGGGGTCTATCTAGATGACAAATTAAACTTTGACATACATATTGAGCATCTTGCAAACTGCAACTGCATTGCAACTGGCTAGCAAATGTTATGCAATTAGAATTTTGAGAAGTCACTTGAATACTGTTGCACTAAAAACAGCATACTATGAAACCGTACATCCTTTCGTCAAACACGGAGTTATGTTCTGGGGTGGAAGCACTAACAGAACGCATTTTCATTATGCAAAAATTTATAATAACGAATATGCTTAACATGAACTTCACAGACTCCTGTCGCGGAATTTTTAAAAGTAATAAATTACTTACTTTATATGGGATCTATATTTATGTTTGTGTTATTTTCGTTTATGACAACAAAGAAAAATTCATTATTCATAAAAACATTCACGAGTACTATACTAGGAACAATTTGAACCTCGTTCTTCCTAAACATAGACTAAGAAATATAGAAAGAGGTCCACCCTATATGGCCATCAAACTATACAATCATTTACCACTGACAATCAGAGAAGAAGACAGACGACATACTTTCAAAATTTTAGTTTTCGATTTGTTATGTAACATGGAATCCTATTCGATGCAAGATTTTTTTATGGCAACTTCATGACAATTCCAGAAAACAGAAAAAGGATAGATATTAGTATTAGCCATCAAAATTTTCATAATCCTAAACAAATATAGACATGATATATGCGAGAGTATATTTTCATTATATTTTGATATCTATATATTTTAGACAAATGCGTTTATATCTGTGACACTTATCTTTTTTTTTTCTCTTTTTTTTCAATATTTAGTTATACTAAAATGTACTCCCATGAATGTATAAACCTGTGATAATATTTTGTTATGTTTTGTTGTATTTTAGTTATATATTTATACCTTACTGACTTAAGTTTTCATATGTTCAATTCGAAAACTTCAATGAAATCTATCAATCAGTATGACCCTGCTATTCACCTGCTTAAACACAAGCCGTAAAGAGTGGATGAAGAACAGTTTTCCAGAGAACATGCTTGCTTGGCAGAATCTGCTCGAGAGAAAATAAAAACAATACTGAAAAAATACTTGTGAACACACAAAAGAAAACTTCTTTGAAAGGACAGTTCGATGAAAGATGTGAAAAACTGCTTCCATAAGCAGGAATCGGCTCAAAATAATCATAGGGATGCTCAATACTCAGAGAATTTCTCACTGGTGCTCTATTTTGAAGACATTTGGCAATGCAGCAAAGAGACAGATAATTCATCTCAATCATGTTTTTGAGAATAAGACAAGCATTCAACCGGTACAAACCATACTGTCACGTATTTATACTGCTCATTCAGAGAATACCTGAGCAAAATAGGACTGATGAAAAAACAAGATCGTTCGAATGGTTTGAAATCTGTAAGAGTATTGGTACATGGGATATTTATTTCCCGATTGGGGCTTTGTTAACGAGATGGAGCCGTTATTAGGTAATAATCTTTCTCTCAGACGAAAGTTTAAAACATTCAATTGAGCCGCTTTCAAATTAATCGAGTCCCAAGTACTTTGCGGTTGGGATTGGATGGGAGGTAATACTTCGAAAGCGGTCTGTAGGTGATCTACTCAAATAATTTTACCATAGTCCTGCTGCTGGATTAACGGGAGAAATCTGTGATACTAACGTCTGTGAAGTTTCTTCCGTAAATGTCTGTTGGATATAAGTTAATGTCCGGCGTGGTATTAGCCGGGAAAGTAGCATCAGATCTCCCACAAAAGTGAACCTCCTTTTCTAAGAACATAACATTTGTCTAACAGTTCTCAGTCTATTATCGTTTTCATTCCAATCTTGATTTATAGGTCCAAACAATTAATCAAAGGTGCCATAATGGACAATGACTTTCTCAAAAATTTGGATACGAGCCAGGTGCGAGAAATGGTGGATTCGATGTACCCCAAGGAATTCAACGCGGGGTCACTGGTCATCACAGAAGGGGAGGCGGGAGGAGCTCTATTCGTTTCTGCAGAAGGTGACTTCGAGGTCATCAAGGATGGAAAAGTGCTGGGACATATGGGACCCAAGAAGGCATTTGGCGAGCTGGCTATCTTGTACAATTGTACCAGAACTGCTTCCATAAGAGGTAATGTACTTGATGAAATTACAGCGAATATTTTCGCTAGAATTTTACTTTGGTTTCAAAAGTCTTATAAACATAAATCGCTGGAACTTACCGATCTGTATAGAATTTAACTTAACAAACCGAATCAATTAACAGAGTTTAGTCAATTGAAAGAGTGCTGCTTTGTGTCCTCCTGTTCATAAAAGAGGGCATATTCCTCCTCACTCACAAGCGATTTTGGTGATATTGGGGACACGTGTGAATCGTTGTATTCATGTCACGTGCCACTATAAGGGTGTCTGCAATATGATGTGTAACGCCCGTTGTAAGTAGTCCCACTGTGATTCGAAAGTGCATATAGATTGTTACGACAAGGAGCCACATTGTCTGCTGCATAATTCCTCATATCTAATCCTTCTGAAGAAAACTGAATGGCAAAATTCAATTTGCTTCCAAATCTTTCCGTTGAAGAAAATATTTTTAAATGAATCACTTAAATGCATTTCCTTCTTTCTTTGCACCAACAGATTGGTTTCTCATCTTCATCCACGGTTTCCTCTTTTGTAAAGAAATCCAAGCATTGTGACAAACTCAATTGGCCAGTTCTTTGTGGTTCAGGGAGAGACAAATCCAAGAAAGGACCGTGAAAATCCACAGTATGTGCACTTCATAGTAGATTTTAATTGATCAACGAAATTGTCTACAATCTTAGAGTTGTTCATGTTCAAATATCTCATCCAGGACTCTTGCGCTTTTCCGCTGTCGCTCAATTCTTCGTCAATCTCCGTTAAGATCGGTTTAGGTTTCTCAGTAATTCCATTGAGGTCCTCATGTAAACCTTCTAAAAGATATCGAAGGAATTCCTGGGCGTCTTGATGGTAAGATCCCATGCATCGAGGGGCAAATCTTTGAATCCGACTTTTAAAGTAGGCAGTGTTGATAACTCTATCAGATGAAACTTCTGACCACAATTCCTTGATAACTTCTGCGAACTCTTTGATTAAAGCACCTTTCATACTGATCTAATGTTGTAACTGTTGATACTACGTTCGCCACTGGTGTCTTCTTGTGAATAATCACGGAGTCGATGATTCACCCCTTCATTGGATCGGTAGGATAAGGAATTCGAAGCTAAACTGTCTAAAACTAAATCAGATATGGCAGGCGTTTTCAACTCTATATCTTCTGATGGGAAATTATGGGGAGTATCACAAGGAATATGGGAGAGGTTTTATGAGGAATAATCTCCCATCGTGACTAGTGTATAAATATGATTTGAAAACAAAGGGAGGAAGAAAAATTTCATCCAGTGAATGTGATTTTGGGATGGTGCCAAAAACAGAAGATGAATTACCACGCTGTATAGTTCAACTAATTTTTGGATCAGAAAGGTGGTATATCTTTTTTCTTTAGTTTCTTCAGTCATCCTTCTGGCGATTTCCTTAACAAAATTTACAGATAAGGGCCCAAATACACTGAAAGTTTCTAATGTGATAGATAAAACTTCAAAACTAGGTTCCCACTTTCCTAATATGAATTTTTTCGACACTCACACGTGAATTTTGATTTTAGCCGTTACTGACGTCAAAGTATGGATACTAGACAGAAAAGTGTTCCAGCAGATAATGATGCGAACTGGTTTACAAAGACTGCAAGACAATATTAACTTCCTGAAGTCCGTACCACTTTTACAGAATCTCAACAACGATGTATTGGCTAAGATTGCTGATGTCTTGGAAGTAGTAAGTTTTTATCATTCAATAATAAATGGCAACCCTCGAGAGAACATTCCACGATTAATAATGAGGATAAAAATGATTGTTTAAGTTAAGCAAACATTGTCATTTGATGACCATTCAACTTCCGCCATACATTTTTTATAAAACACCCAGTATACAGGTTCATCGTTCGATTCAATATACTTCAAGCTTTCTGAAGGATTTTATAAGTTGAATTTATGTGGCGTTGCCAAGTTATTCCAAACAACCTATTTTGTAGACTGGACTTCGAAAAATCGCTCCCTGTATAGAAACTTGGTGACATATATTTAGGACTGTTTAGTCAGGATCACTGTAATCATTGCTCCATTTTAAATTATGGAAACGATATATGCTCGATAAAATCATATGAGTTTCGTTCATTTTCGAATAGTTTATCAATAAATTTAATCAATTCAATCAACACTAGTACAGAAATACAAGTAAGATATAAAAGAAAATCATAATAACATCTGAACTGAGAAATCAGTGAACAAAGAAATGAAATTGGTTTTTCACAAACAGAATATGTGTTATTTATCCTAATTTCTTTCCTGAAGTATAAATTACTTTATTAATTTTTTTAAATTCACAGTTTTTTATGTGATCAGACAATTTATTGAGTGCAGAAAGAGAATCATGATCAAATCTTTTTTTGTACATTATAGAGCTTGCAGCATCGAGATGAAACAGATTATGTTGCCTTGTATCATGATCATGAATTTCTGAAGTTTTTATTAATATGATGTTGGATTTAATAAGTTTGTCAATATGTATATCCCATTTCAATTTAGTGTCAACATGAACGCCAAGGTACTTCATTTGCATAGGTTGTTTTATTTGTGTGTTCTTTATAGAAATTTTCATTGGAATATCTTGCTTATTTTTTTGATGAAACGTAATAAATTCAGTTTTATTTCAGTTAATGGAAAGAAAATTTGGGTTGGGCCATTTTTCAAAAAGTTTCAGATCATCATTAATTGTATTTTCTAAAATAGGGTTTTCATTTGCATATATTGCATATTTATATTGTATACTTACATGTTAATTCAATTTGACAAATATTTTGTTCGTATAATAGGTGCAGAGTTGGAGCTAAAACTGCTTTTTTCGGTCTTGGCTCTCCTGGTATCGATGGCATAACAATAAACATATTATTCGTCACCAGTTGTGATCCTTTTAAGCTAATCTGGACCACCGTTTACGTGATTCAACAATTTCTGAGTCAAAATTCAGCAGTTTTGGAACGAACTTCGCTGCCAAACGATATCCCGTCATCTTCAGCAGCTTCAATAATAGTGATTCGACGATTCTCCATAACAATTTTCTTCACTTTTTCAACATTTTCATCGGTTGTAGATGTGCTGGGCGTCGTCATTTACATCTTCTCGACCTTCTATGAAAATTGTACCACTTGTAAACATTTTTCTGCCTCAGAGTAAATCACCGTATGCCCCTGTCATAATTTCAAGTGTACTTGAGCAATCAATTCCATTCTTCAGACCAATAAATGAGACAATTTTTTTAACAAATCGGCAACGCCACAACAAAAAGTTGCGAATGGAAAATTTGAAAAAAATATGGAAATGAATGGTAGGTATACTTTTATATTGGGTGTTCCATTGAAAAAATATAAGTATGATTCGCTATGCTCACATGAATCACCTAATGGGTGAAAAAACAATTATAGAAGATAGTTCTATTTGGCAACCAGTGACGGCTCGTACATTGGAGAACAGGGGAGGCCAAAGTCATAAAGACTATATACACACAGAAAAACCCGCCGGAGACGCGAAAATTTTTTGGGGTACCGCACCTATTTGAACCAAAATACGTAATATTTGAAATTTAAAATACGTAATATTTGCATAAATGCAAACAAAAATTCTGTACTGCCGAAAATTTACGTATAAAACTGACGATTAAAAACAAAAACAAGGAAAAAGGTTGTCCTTGAGTTATTTAATATAAATGAACTCTTTTCAGTCAATAAATAATACTTTTCTCTTCTAATATAAACGATTTACCGAAATATTTTTCAGTCCCGGTCCGTCACGGCATCCCGTACGAATAAGTAAATAAAAAACAAACGCAGTCGTACACTAACGGAAACCAACTGGAGGCTAGCCTCCTCTAACGCTATAATTTCTGCAACTAAAATTACAAATCGAGACGTATATCTCTGATTGGATCGGTCTCGCGGAGCTTGTGTTTTTTTAAACGGTCGGAGACTTGGCTCCCTTGCAACGTATGGCATTTATCATTTCGGGTTGATGGTTTATTCGTTATTCGTTTATGGGCGGTGCGTTTGGGGTTTGTTGATGCAGGATACAGTGTGGTACGTACTACGTGGTGAGTGATAGTGTTTTTTCGGGCATATTATGTAATTATATTAAAAATTAATGGTGGAGTAATGATACCCAAGCATTTGTAGAAAAAAATAATCATAATTATTTGTCAATATCTTTAAATTTATTGCGATGAATAGCCTCAAATTGTATGGGGAGACTAAGCCTCCCTTGCCTCCTCTGACGAGCCGCCGCTGTTGGTAACTATGCAAAGATCGAATATTCGGAAAATTGTTTCTCTCAAGAGCACTAGATCGAGGGAATCTTGTTGATCCACCCTGTATAAAATTATTGATTGAATTTTAAACAAGTGTTTATATAATGCACAGGTGAAAGATAATTTTTCCAGCACATTTCTCGCTGAATATCTCTTTATCATCAACCACAATCTTGCATTTACTTTCTTTGATTTTTTCAGGAATTCTACCCCGCTGGTACCTACATCATCAGACAAGGGGCAAGTGGAGACACATTCTTCATAATGAGCAGCGGATCTGTCAAAGTGACTCAAAGACCTCCAGGTTAGTTTTCAATAAATTTCTCATTTATCTTCATTGGAATTTTGAAGGAGATTTTATACTTTTTTCAAAACTATACAATAATGTAAACGAAGGTGAGTATAGAAATTGATCATTCAACTGATGTTCTTGTTTTTTTTCCAAAAAGTCATTGATATGGGGATCTTCAGTACGCAGTAACTTTTATTAATGAACTTTTCAGTTTGCTCCTTTCCTCCCCCCTGTCTCACAACAGACTATCTAATGATTCAGCTTCGTTTATTTTTCAGATCGTGGAAATTCATACACTCAAAAAAAGTAATGAACATTGACTTGAATTTCACTAGTTCGGACTTCCATTGTCTATTATATAAAATGATTTGAAATCCCTGAAACAAGTAAAAAAGAATAATTAAAAAGAGAATAGTTGAAAATAACAATTATATTAAGCAACAATAAACCTGAAATGAAATGATAGTGAAATAACCTACAAGTAAAAATATAATAATTGAATAAATAAAAATTAAAGGAATGCAAAAAGAAAATAATAAAAAATAAAAAAGTGTAGAGATTCCAAGTCACGTTAGTTCACGACGTTTCGATTGTTGGTATCTACAATCGTCTTCTGGTGATGACTGGACTGATTCCTCCGAGAGATGACTATTTTATAGGTCGTTGAAATACTTTCACTTCCTCTACTTTCCATTTTCCGCTTCACTGATTCCGTGAGAGATGACCGATTTGGCGGGAGTTGGTCATTTTTCGTTTGATGATGGGTTTCCATATGTTTCGTATATCTACGCTGGCCTGGCTGAATACGTTGTTGGACAACATGTATGCGGCTTCCTTAAATTTTCTCCTGAACCAATGTTCCTCTCTGTGCAAGATCTCAGCTTGGGACCACTCGATGTTGTGTTGATGGGTCCAAACATGGTCTGCTATTCCTGATTTGCTGGTTTCTCCTCGCTGTGTGTGCTTCTTGTGCTCGGAAATGCGAACCTTCAATGGCCTCTTAGTTTCACCAATATAGGATTTTCCGCACTCACAGGGTATCCGGTAAATGCAATTCTTGGAATCGCAGTCCGCGTTTGGGGGCCTGGTTTTCGTGAGGCTGCTACGGATAGTGTTACCGGATCTGAAACAGGTTCTAATGTTGTACATGGAACCAATTCTTCTTATCCTCTCAGATAATCCTCTGATGTAGGGAAGTGCAAGCACTGGTTGTGACGGCTTCTCTTCCTTGCGAGGCTCCTGCTGTCTTTTAGCCAAAGTCTTTTCTACCATCGCTTTGGAGTATCCATTCCGCTGAAGATCATTTTTGATGATGTCTAGTTCCTTCTCGAGACCTTCCTTTGTATTACAGAGCCCAAAAGCACGGTCTAATAGAGTCTTGATGATTCCTCTTTTTGTCGATTGATGGTGGTTGGATTCGTGGTTCAGATACTGTCCCGTATGAGTGGGTTTTCGGTATACAGATGTTTCCCACTTAGTGTCGGTCCTCTTCACCAAAACGTCTAAGAATGGCAATTCATTGTGGATTTCCTTCTCCATTGTGAAAGTGATGGAAGGTCTCACGCTGTTGATGTGTTTCAGAAAGGCGTCTAGTTCAGTATTCCCATGGTTCCATATTATGAAGGTGTCGTCAACATATCTCAACCAGACTCGAGGTTTCATTTACCGGATACCCTGTGAGTGCGGAAAATCCTATATTGGTGAAACTAAGAGGCCATTGAAGGTTCGCATTGCCGAGCACAAGAAGCACACACAGCGAGGAGAAACCAGCAAATCAGGAATAGCAGACCATGTTTGGACCCATCAACACAACATCGAGTGGTCCCAAGCTGAGATCTTGCACAGAGAGGAACATTGGTTCAGGAGAAAATTTAAGGAAGCCGCATACATGTTGTCCAACAACGTATTCAGCGTAGATATAGCGTAGATATAGCGTAGATATACGAAACATATGGAAACCCATCATCAAACGAAAAATGACCAACTCCCGCCAAATCGGTCATCTCTCACGGAATCAGTGAAGCGGAAAATGGAAAGTAGAGGAAGTGAAAGTATTTCAACGACCTATAAAATAGTCATCTCTCGGAGGAATCAGTCCAGTCATCACCAGAAGACGATTGTAGATACCAACAATCGAAACGTCGTGAACTAACGTGACTTGGAATCTCTACACTTTTTTATTTTTTATTATTTTCTTTTTGCATTCCTTTAATTTTTATTTATTCAATTATTATATTTTTACTTGTAGGTTATTTCACTATCATTTCATTTCAGGTTTATTGTTGCTTAATATAATTGTTATTTTCAACTATTCTCTTTTTAATTATTCTTTTTTACTTGTTTCAGGGATTTCAAATCATTTTATATAATAGACAATGGAAGTCCGAACTAGTGAAATTCATCACGAAACATTGTCAATCACCTTCAAACGAACATTGACTTGTCCACGAATACAATAAAAGACAATTAATTATCAACTTGAATTGTGTTGATGTGAACATGTTGGGGCTTTTGATCTACATCTTATATTTTTGTTTCACACATGAGTAATTTTTGAACAAAATCATTTTTATAGAGACTCAGTAACATCTATAACAAATTTTTCATTTTCAGGGCGCATGGAAGAAGAGGAGATCAGAGTTCTCCAACGAGGAGACTATTTTGGTGAGCAAGCACTTTTGAAGGAAGACTGCAGGACTGCATCTGTGATTGCCATGCACCCCGGAGTGGAATGTCTGACCCTAGACAGGGAATCCTTCAAGCAGCTGATAGGAGATATTAGTGAGATACGAGAAAAAGACTACGGCGATGAGGAGAGATTGAACAGGGCTTCCGCGTCTCTGGAACAACAAGGTTGGTTCGTAAATACAGGGTGATTCAAAAGTACTTTGACAAACTTCAGGAGGTGATTCCTCACGATATTCTAATATGAATTGTCCAAATGAATAAATGTCCGGAAACGCTTCGTTTCCAAGATATAGGATGTTGGAGTTTTATTTTTATTTTCGTTTTTTTCAAATAACTTTTGAAATGCTGAACTTAATTAAACGAAACTTGGTAATAGGAGGTTTTTGAGGTGTCGAATTCGAACCTGATGTTCTTATTGCTCTTACTCTTAGAGGGCGCCACCTACACGTCTTTTTCTTTTTTAAGATTCATTACTTTTTTGGGCGTACTTCTAGCACATTTTTCAGTAAAAAAAATCGATTCCCCTATCATATCTACGTAAATAAGCTACCCTTGTTACTAGGCGCTGTAAGCAACCGTTTTTCTAAATATTTGGACTTGAAAACTTCAAATCGATTATTTGATAATCGATGCATGTTGAAGTTATTCCGAATATTTTGCTTTTTTCACAAGAATGCTTTGGAAATGAATTTGACGTTTTACTCGTTTGAAGAGGTCATTACTGTTGGGTACGTTCCTTTATGACATCCTTGAGCGAAATAGTTATTTTTGTATCAAGGGTGCATAATCAGTATTTGTTCAATAAAATTTGCAAGATATTTGCAATATGTTATTTAAGGAAATTTTGAATATGTAGAATAAACTAAAATAAACGAAACTAAATTGTATTCAAATAAATTGTTGGAAGTGTCCACCTTCAGCGAAGATACAGGCAGTCAGTCGTCTAGTCATTGAATCTCGTACCCACTCAAAAATTATTGGTGTGTTTCTTATTGTTTCACAGGCGTCTACTATTCGGTTTCTTAGATCTTCCTCGTTCACTACTGGAGTCTTATAAACTAGTGACTTCAAATGTCCTCAAAAATAAAAATCTATCGGGTTTAGATCTGGGGACCTTGGTGCCCACGCCTGGTTAGGTTCTTCTACGCCCCTACCGATCCATCGATTTGGATAGACTGTGTTAAGGAATTCCCTGGCTACAACGCTAAAATGGGCCGGAGCCCCATCATGCATAAACCACATGCGGATACGAATTTTAATGGTACATTCTGAAGTAGTGCCGGCAATTCATTTTCTAAAAAGTGTCTGTAAGTTGCGCCATTCAGTCGGAGCGGAAGAAAGAAACGACCTATCAAGTAATTATCATTTATTGTCGCCCATACATTTACAGAAAATTGATACTGATAATGCCTTTCACAAACTGCGTACGGATTTTCGAGAGCCCAAATATGGTTGTTATGAAAGTTTGTGATAGCATTTCGGAAAAAGTATGCCTCGTCCGTGAAGAGTACATATCTTAAATATTGAGGATTTCCAGCCAATTTTCTCAAAAACCATTGACACATAGTAATGCGTTGGGGAAAGTCTCGTGGCAAAAGAGCTTGTACCCTTTGAATATGGTATGGATAAAACTGTTGATCGTGGATAATTCTTCAAACTGTGGACTGAGTAGAATTGACAGCTTCAGCAATTACTTTTGGGCTTGTTTCTGGATTCTCTTCGAGAGCGTTCAAAACAGCTTCTTCCAATTCTGGGGTCTGGACTGCTCGTGGTCTTCCAATAATATCAGCTGCCCTCTTAAAGCTACCTGTTTCTGCCAAACGACGGTGGAGACTAGCAAATGTTGGAGCTGAAGGCAGTACTCGATTAGGAAATCGCTCCTGGTAAATACGTCTTGCTTCGCGCGAAATGCTTATCGGCTAAATGAGCATTATTGTTTAAATAATCAATTTTTTCAAAATAAGTGTTTTCTACTTCTACTTACGGAAACTTCAACAAAACGTCTAACTGTCACAAAATATGTAATTACCAAAACTACTCACCAACGTCAAATTTATTTCCAAAGCATTCTTGTGAAAAATTCAAAATATTCGTAATAACTTCAACATGCATCGATTATCAAATAATCGACTTGAAGTTTTCAAGTCCAAATATTTAGAAAACGGTTGCTTACAGCGACTAGTAACAAGGGTAGCTTATTTACGTAGATATGATAGAGGAATCGATTTTTTTACTGAAGAATGTGCTAGGAGTACGCCCAAAAAAGTTATGAATCTTTAAAAAAGAAAAAGACGTGTAGGTGGCGCCCCCTACGAGTAAGAGCAATAAGAACATCAGGTTCGAATTCGACACCTCAAAAACCTCCTATTACCAAGTTTCGTTTAATTAGGTTCAGTATTTCAAAAGTTATTTGAAAAAAACGAAAATAAAAATAAAACTTCAACATCCTGTATCTTGGAAACGAAGCGTTTCCGGACATTTATTTATTTGGACAATTCATATTAGAATATTGTGAGGAATCACCTCCTGAAGTTTGTCAAAGTACTTTTGAATCACCCTGTATACAAGTTATACAGATTTGAAGATCATGCTCTTTTATTGTTCAGAATATGACTTCATTGAACTGGATGATTTGGATGTCCTAGCTACTTTGGGACTAGGAGGATTTGGTAGAGTGGAGTTGGTCCAGTATAACAAAGATCCATCGTTGACTTTCGCTTTGAAATGTTTGAAAAAGCAACACATCGTCGATACCCAGCAACAGGATCATATTTACAGTGAACGAGATATCATGATGAATTGCAGAAGTCCGTTTATTTGCAGGTTTGTTATCATAAATCATTAAAGAAGGGGTGTTTAAGAGTTGAAGTAGAAGTAGGAAATGATTTTTCCATGAGTATTGATTTGATTGATAGATTTTGAGGAAGTTTGTTACAAGTTACAAAATATTGTTTCTAGTATTGTCGATTCAACTGTACTATGAGGTCATTTTCGATTCACAAGCTAATACTCTCCATACAGGTAATTAATCATATATGAAGACGTAGAGAATAGTGTGAGGATGTCGTTATTGACAATAAATCAAATGAAATGAACTCCTGAAAACGAATAAAGGATCACTTTTATATTGACTTGTAATTTTAACAGTAAAAAACTTATTATATATTAGGTAAGACAGTAACCTTATTGGCAATGTTTGGAATTGACATTACTGGAGTTTTTTCCAACACCAAACCGTTATTTTAACACCTCGACACGTGTTTCGATTACCAAATGATCATCTTCAAGAGGAAGATCAAACAAAAGTTTGCTCATTAACTTCAAGATCGAAATTGTGTATTACCTACTTACTTTTGGTTTTTATTTCATGTTGTCCATGGATAATTTGAAGAAGTACTTTTTTTTCTCAAAAACGAGTGTGATATGAAGAAAATACAAGCGACAAAAAAGTTGTATTTTTAGTTACCTAATCTGAAAAAATTAAAAAACTACAAAAAAGTCAGGGGCATTCATTTTTCTCAATAGTTTCAATCTATTTCGGGCTAAATAAGCGCCTTATCACTTCAAATGATTGTAGCAAATTTCATCCAAATCGGTGTAAGGATATTTATGATATTTTATGAATACCTTTTTTTTTAATCTTCAACGCCCTGTATATCAGAAACGAACAACTTCGGACATATGTTCATAAAAACTTTTTTTCTCCAAACGACCTAAAGAATCACCGTAGTCAGGAAACACCCAGTATATCTTTATTTCAAATAACTCTTAAAACGATAGGGTTTTGAAAAAAAATATAACGTTTTTCAATATTTGTTTATAACAAATTGTTAAACTAATAAACAATTGAATAATTAATGAAAAATATTTTTGCTAAACTATTTGAGAGTGTAAATTATGATTTTTAAAAGCAAAATTATTTTTCAACTGATTAATTAAACAATCGAAATATAAAAAAATCGGTTTTAAACAATAAAAAATGGAAATTAAAAAAAAAAATTTAATCATAATCATCTCTAGACAACAAAATAGCAAAAAAAATGTTTTCAAAAATATTGAATTTCTCTATTTGTTTAAAACAATTCAATAATGTTAATAACTGTCATTGTTTAATGTGAAAACAGACATAGCTGAATATCAATTGAAAAAAAAATTTATCAACAATTTTTAGATATTTCATTTTGCAATAGTTATAAAAAATCGTAATTAACAAATTAATAAATTTTTATGAACTTTCATGTCAGGATAGTATGAAGTATATATATCAAAAGGGCTCCACGAAGTAAAAAGAAAATTGAAATCAAAACTCATTATTCTTTTAATTAGTTTATCGGTTTTTTTTAATTTTGACATTCACAAATGTATCAAACGAGATTTTTTAATAAAAATATTATTTAAAATTTTATTTCTTTCCTATTCATTTTTATTTATTAAAGAATAATTACTATAGATTAGATTTAAATTATAATGTAATATATATTTTTCCCTCTACAAATTTATAACTACACGGGCAGGTAACGTTATTAAATAAATTGATACTTAATTGAAAATAAATAATTAATGAAAAATATTTGAATATAATGTGTTTGTTAAAAAAATGAAAATTATTCATAATTATTTATTAAGTAATAATTTATAAACCTCAAATGAGCTGATTTCGATCGGAACAACCAGTTGATTTCAAATAATATTTAATCTACGCTCGCACTGCCCTCTATCTCAAAAAAGATTCAACGTATGAAAAAATATTTGAAACAAAAGTTGTAGAGAATTTAATTCTCTATAATAAATACAATTAGCATAAAACCCACTAGAAACATGATATTGGCAAAAAACGTACAAAAAGTTGGTTTTTTTGACTTTTGACCCCCAATTTTTGAAGTTGCGGCCGTCGAATCATATGTGAATTTTGAGAATACTTTTATGATGACAAAATACAAAGTTGATACAAATTTACAGCTGGGTATGTCCACTTTCCTAGGCAAACCCCCTAAAATGACTGGACAATTATGTTTTGTACTTACTAGTCCAATAAAATTTTTATATCTGTATGTATCACATGTCTGAAATTTTTAATGATGAATTAGTTTCTATTCCATTCCATTCTATTCCATTCCATTCCATTCCATTCCATTCCATTCCATTCCATTCCATTCCATTCCATTCCATTCCATTCCATTCCATTCCATTCCATTCCATTCAATTCAATTCAATTCAATTCAATTCAATTCAATTCAATTCAATTCCATTCCATTCTATTCTATTCTATTCTATACACCTAAATATTTAAATTTTTAAACAATTAAATTTTCTTCAGTTTCAATAGAGACAGATCTAAAATTTTGTATTTGCCGGTGTTAAAGTAACAAATGTATGAATATTTTTCAGGTTATACAGAACATACCGTGACTCCAAATACGTGTACATGCTCCTCGAGGCCTGCCTCGGTGGAGAGGTTTGGACCATCCTCAGAGACAGGGGTTGCTTCGACGATCACACGACAAGGTTCATAACAGGGTGTGTAATCGAGGCCTTCGACTACTTGCATTCCAGGGGGATCATTTACAGAGATCTGAAGCCGGAGAACCTGTTGTTGGACGCTCAGGGATACGTGAAGCTCGTGGACTTCGGCTTCTCCAAGAGACTCGGCTACAGTAGCAAAACGTGGACGTTTTGCGGTACACCGGAATATGTCGCACCAGAAACGATTTTGAATAAAGGGCACGATAGGTCGGTAGACTTTTGGGCTCTTGGAATTTTGATGCATGAGCTCTTGACTGGACAGTGAGTATTAGTGAAATGAGTTGAAAGAAATAAGAAAGATAGTGTCCGACCGAAACTGGTTTTTACCACCGAAACCGAAACCGAATTCCGGCAACGGTCTCGGTTCCGGCCGAAACCGAAACTTCCTTACAAGGATTATGTTTTGAGGGAAACATAAAGAAAAAGTTATTACAATAAATCAGTCTTTATTTTTTTATCTTTGAATCACAACGTTATGCAGTCTTCGTCATTTTTACTCATTGATAATCAACAAATCAACATAACAACCTCTTATTTAAGAAAAAATATTAATTGCTTCTTAAAAATACTTAAAATAGGTGAGGTGTTCATTTGAGTAGGTGTAGATCCTTCTTTTGAATATTATTGATGGTTTTTCAAAAATATTAAACATAAAATTACTTTTTCAAGTTGTTACCTAATATCTCAATAGGTACTTAAGGGTAAGTCACGACTTGATTAGGCACGTTGACGGGGCAAAATGTCTTGGTCGCTTGTATGAAATTCAAGACGTTTTACATGCCGGTCACATAATTACATTTTTGCCCACTTTCCCTGGACTATGATGCCAACATTCCCTGGACTAAGATGCCAATTTTCCCTAGACTATCCACAGAGATAAAACCCGGAAAATGCTGACACCTCTTTTATTCCGAACATTATCTTTGTTTATTGATGACTATGCTTTTAAACCAAACTTTATCTGCATGAATGTGCTCAGATATAATTCATCATGTTATTCATCATTGCTTACTAATATTTTGTTCCAGAATGTTCTTTGATGACAACTATTACGCATAGTATTCTCATATATAAATACTATGACTTATGTATTGTAGTTAGTTCAGTTTTCACTTCAGTTACAACACGTTGTTACCTGCTGTCTATTAAATAGAACAACACATAGTAAGAATCGAACTGTTCTTTATTTGTGGGTGTTATTTCATATTCAAGGGTAATACAACCAAGCTGTCAGTAAACTGTTCTCACAACACGGAGGGGCTTCAACGAACCACAACTGCTTGAGGTCCAACGTAATTACATCGCGATAACTCCCGAATGCACTTTCGGTTTCGGTCGTAGTTTCAGCAGGTTTGCCACCGAAACCGAAACCCGTTTTTTTGCCGAAACTCTACCGATACCGAACTTTTGGTCGGACACTAGTCGAAAGTCGTTTTTGGCTTCCTGTTATATTCTTTCTAAGCTTTCGGGTATTCATCAGGTTGGTGTGGACCTGTATACTTACTTTTTTTTATAAATCTATTGAAAACCTTTGTCACTATTCATAGAACTTAACAAAATGACAAAGGTCATATTTTGAACATCCTCGAAAATTGAAATTTCTGCTGCACTGCTTGTTGTTATGTGTCTCTTATGTTTCAGTCCTCCATTCACTGCTCCAGATCCAATGAAAACGTACACTGTGATATTGAAGGGTATCGACATGATCGATTTTGCCAAGAATAACGTTGGAAGGACTGCCCAAAGCCTAATCAAGAAATTATGTAGAGATTGTCCTTCGGAGAGGCTGGGATGTCAGAGAGGAGGAACTCAAGACATAAAAAAGCACAAGTAAGTACACTCGAGTTATTGTTGTTGGAATAAAACAATTTTCTGTTGCTCAAAAATATTTCATCTGCATTATCTACATGTTGTTTCCTGGAAACAAAAATATTTGGAAGGCTTCAACATCTTGAGTGATCATGAATATGGCATATGGCTTTCAGAAACAAAGATCAACAAGCTACCCTCTATCTATGTCATCCATATTTGGAATAACGCAATCGAGGAACATGGAGAGTCAAGAGCCTTTGACCGTGTGTGGTATGAGGGTTTGTTGACCAAACTTCGATGCTAGGTATAGCTTGTTGGATCATTCTTGTATATGGCTCTCCAGCTTTCTGAAAGAACATTCCCTGCAAGTGGCTGTCGATGGATATCTGTCGAACACTTTCACTATCTTTGCTGGTGTTCCCCAAAGATCCATACTGTCTCCAACCCTCTTTCTATTGTATATTTATTTATTTCGAAACAAACAGGCGGAGCCTAGTTATATGTTTCTTATCATCTACAAGTACTGTTTTGAAACAACAAAAAGACTAAAAGACTATTTTAGATTTGAGTTTTGAATATGATACCTCGAAGATACCAAACCTAATGATATTTGCGTATTTATTATACACTGAGCAAATTCTGTCAACGGGGGATTTATATTAATTGACATGAAAAGTAGTTTGTCGCGGACGTATACCTGGCAGCGAAACATAAAATCAAATTTGACCGGTGAGAAAAATGCTATCTACATGGCCATTAAAAATTTTTCCTAAGAAAAGTATACTCTTTATAGCTCTTCTGTTTTCCAGTAATTTTATGTGAAATTGATCTCTGATCGGTCCATACGATATGAAACCTGGCGAATGTCCGTATTTTTTGAAATACAAATATTCCAAACATTTATTTTGAATTGTTTCTAGGATCTGCTTTGCTTTTTTTTTGGTTTGATTCCCATATAATACTTGCATATTCAAATTCATTTATTTACTTCAAATAATTGTATTAAACAAATAGTTTTTACTGTTTATGTTTTTCAATTCGTAAGTGGTACGTTTTAAAAAACCTAGTCTTTTATTAGCTTCATTAGTATTATTTTGAACATGCCGGTTGAATTTCAGGTCACTTTGGAAAAGGTCCTCGAGGTCACGTATTTCTTGAACTCTTTCTGAAACTGTATTCTGCATTATATATACAAAGTGATGTGGAATCTTATTTCGGCTGAACGTCATAACTTTGCATTTAGAAATGTTCACTGTCGATTTTTCGCTTCTTTTCCATACTAACAAATCACACATAAAAACAATGTTACTTCATAATAGACAATAGACACAATAGACAGTTCCGCTTCCTTCGCTTTTCCTACGCAGACTAACTCGCAGTTGCGCCGCTGGCATTTTTATATGCAATTATTACTGCCATCTCGAGGTAATCGGAATACACTAGCTAGAACCAGAACTTTCTCGAACCAACGCGGTAATTCAAAATATTTAATTACGCCTAATGCCACCTAACGGGTAGCTGAAAAAAATAGTACATAGTACCACTACTCGCCACTAGATGTGGTTAAGTGTCACAATACACAATAATAATTGGAATGCAAAAAAAGCATAAGTTTGCTTAGGTCACGCACTTTGCGACTATCCTAGTCTAAAAATTATAGTTAAGGGCAGAAATTGGCCCTTAACTATTTGGTTATTGGTATTGGTATTTTTTGGTATTTTTTAAAATACAAATATTCCAAACATTTATTTTGAATTGTTTCTAGAATCTGCTTTGCTTTTTTTTGGTTTGATTCCCATATAATACTTGCATATTCTAGTTTACTTCGAATAATTGTATTAAACAAATATTTTTTACTGTTTATGTTTTTGAATTCGTAAGTGGTACGTTTTAAAAAACCTAGTCTTTTATTAGCTTCATTAGTAATATTTTGAATATGCCGGTTGAATTTCAGGTCACTTTGGAAAAGGACCTCGAGGTCACGTATTTCTTGAACTCTTTCTAAAACTGTATTCTGCATTATATATACAAAGTGATGTGTAATCTCGGCTGGGAATTTCGGCTGAACGTCATAACTTTGCATTTTGGAGTTCTAAATAGTCATTTAGGCCTGTAAAGTTTCTAAACATTTTGAAATCGTCAGCATATAGCAAACAGTCCGATGACATTTTTTTCGGGAGGTCATTAATGAAAATTAAAAAGAGCAATGGGCCTAGGTTGGTTCCTTGCTGTACTCCCGACCCAGCCAAAAAACATTTCAGATTTTTCTTGCTTTGCTTTGCTGACGACAGCACACTTGTCTCGTCATCACATTTGGATTCCAGGACATCGGCTGCGGAAGCATATCTTCACAGGCAGCAGGAAGTTGAATATCTTGATGAGGATCTAGAAGTAATTTCGAATTGGGGTGAAATTAACCAGGTTCTATTCAATGCCACAAAAACCCAATCATCGGTTATCTCCAAAAAGATAAATGTTTTCGAACTAGATAATAATGTCAGGTCTGACAATTCCGCTTTTTGCTTCTATAAGTTTGTTGGGGCTTTAAATGGATAGCAATATGTCTTGGCACAATCATGTCGCTGGAATTGCAAAGGCTGCTTCTCAAAAGCTTCGACCACTGTTCCGAACCAGAAAACTGTAGACACCTCAGCAATTTTTCATGCTTATAAAGCTCAGATCAGATCTTCTTTGGAATATTGTTCTCTTGTATGGAGCTTCGCCCCTAAACATACCCTGAAGCTGCTAGATTCTATCCAGAAAAGAGCCATCCGCCTGATTGAAGACGCGAACATCACTTGTAACCTTAACAGTCTAGAATATCGACGAAAGGTTGGAGATTTGTCTCTCTCCTATAGATACTTCCACGTGAAGTGTTTAAGTGACTTGGCACATTTCATTCCACCGAAAGCGGTATATATCAGAAATACGCGACACACTGTGGTTGTTCATCGTTTTGAGGTTCAACTCAGTTTTGTCGTTCAAACAAAAACAAAATCCTCCTGCGAAACACGGTGAAACAGATTTTTGTTTTTGTTGACAAATAGATAAAATATTCATCTTCTTCTCATAATGTGTCTTTCCACTTTTGTCGCTGATGTTATTCGCAAGAAATCCCTCTTTATCTATATAATACCAACAGCTTGTTGTAATTATCGGTGGACCAATGAAATATGCTTATTTCCTTCCATCAAATTCATTTGCTGTTATATTTCAGGTGGTTCCAAGGCTTCGACTGGGATGGATTAATAGCTAGAACATTGCCAGCTCCAATACAGCAGGTGGTGAGGGGTCCCTGTGATACCTCCAACTTTGACACTTTCGCAAAAGACGACGATATTCCCCCAGATGAATTCTCTGATTGGGACATCAATTTTTGACTGCCGCAGTGTTGAGAGTATATGGACTCGTTTATCATCCGCTATCACTATAAAATAGGGTGTGTGATATAAGTTTAGAACACTTCAAAGATCATATGTAACATAATTTGTTAATAAATGCTCGAATAAGTTGAGAAGACCTTTGAATGATAATATGTCACTATCTTCACAATTTGTGTGAAGGAAACAATAAGGGCGTTATATTTTGTCTTACAATTTACGAGAGAGGTCCAAGAATTTTGACGATGTATGTAATAATGATAATTTATTCAGCAGCAAAAGCAAAAAGTATGAACATTGAGTAAAATTCAAAAGATGAATGTATTTCAGGTTGTTTCAGAAGTTCTGTTTGTTTTTATGAGCCTTCTTCAAACTGTGATAATATTATGGAATATTTTGGCTGATGAATAGAGGCTTGCAGTGATCTCTCGGCTACTTTGTAAGGTATCTCAAAGACCTCTTCTGTAGCACAAATATTGTATTCTGTAACTGTAACCATAGCGAATATTAGATTCGATCAATGCAAAGTAAGCCATACTAGCTGTAGTGTTCCCTAGTTCATTTGATATCACTCTAATAGCATAATAAGTTGACTTGTGTTACGGGGCTCATACAAAGAAGGTTTTAATAATAATAGTAATCTTTATTCAATAAATTGATGGATTTAAAGTAGTACATGGCTTGTCTAGCTGTACTTGCATCTTTCAATAAATTGATGGACGGAGCCGTTACTACGTGGTAGGAAATCATAATGAAGAAAAGAGAAATGAAACGTTCTATGTGTTTTACCACTTTTATTTGTAACTAACTTGACTGCAGTTTCATCCTATATACGGACATTTTCAAACTTATACAAACTATACGGACATTTATACAATGATCTAACTTATACAATGATCTAACAATGATTCATTACATTTGTAATTATATACCGCCCCACTAGGTACTAATAGAGGTACTTGGATTGATTGAGTACCTGAATTTACAGTTCACAATGCGGATCTGTCAATTTAAAAACCGGCGAGTAAACTAAATCGATTTGATCATTTAACAGGTTGCACCCGCAATGTTTATGCTTGTGAATTACCAAGGATTCTAAATACTTGAGTTTGCAACCTTTCCTTGCATAGTGCAGAATTTCCGTATCGTTTGGATTCGGAAACTTGTGGTCGAATGCCAAGAAATGGTTTGAAAACGTCGTCATTTTTTCCTAGTCTGATGGACCTTTCATGTTCAGCATACCGTTTTTGGAAATTTCGGCCACATTGTCCCACATAAAGACTATTACACTCCGGACACTTAAGCTCATAAACTCCAGACTTCTCCAAATTATCCACCTTATCTTTGGCATTGAAAAGGAAATGAGATAATCTGGCATGTGGTTAGAATACATCCACATAATTTTTTCTAAAGAAACCCGCAATTATCTCGGTTCTTTTTCCATAATATGTTAGCGTTAGCCATTTCTTGATTTCTGGTTGTTTGACCTGAGGATATATCAATCTGTAAGTGAATTTCCGGCTTCGTTTCCTGACTAACTTCTGGATATTATCTGCGTTGAAACCATAATATGGCCTATCTGTGTAATTATATCAATTTTCCTAGCTAGATTGTTAGCAGACAAAGGCAGTGAGAATGCTCTGTGCAACATTGAATTGTAGGCTGCTAATTTATGACTGTCTGGATGAAAAGAATCGCTTGGGATGGTGATGGTTGTATAGCTAGGTTTTCTGAAAACATTGAACTCAAATTTATTCTGATTATGTGTAATGGGCAGGTCTAAGAAAGCTATCTGTTTCTCTATCTCTGTTTCGAGTGTGACCGTTAGTTTCGTATATAAATAGTCCGGTAAGAGAACTAGGAATACGTCTTAACAAGTTGTTCAAAAATATTACCAATGCCGTCCCACCTTTCAGCATTAAAAATTCACTGACTTCAGTAGAAAACATAAGGAACCAAACCACGCCACATAATTTAATTTTAGTTTCATTCGATGTAAAGAGTATGTTTTCCAACATACCCTACAACGAGTGTAAGCCTCTCATTTTAGATATATTAGATCGAGCCAAAGTAGACCATATCACTTCCTTTGAAGTTTCAACAGCTTTCGATGTGTACCTCGATCAGAGCTACCTACAGTTCAACAACAAATGTTAAAAACAGGATTCAAGTTTACCAATGGGCTCACCCCTTAGTCCACTTTTAGCAGACATATTTATGAATAACTTGGAGACCACTATAGTAAATTCCGACCTGGGCAAAGAACATATTCATTTTTGGTAGAGATAAGACGATATTCTCGCCTGTTTCAGAGGTACTACACGACAGCTGAACCAATCTGTGACATTCATGAATAATCTCAATAGCAACATTCAGTTCACACTCGAAACAGAGATAGAGAAACAAATAAATTTTTTAGACCTGACCATTACACATAATCAGAATAAATTTGAGTTCAATATTTTCGGAAAACCTAGCTATACAGACATCACAATCCCAAGCGATTCTTTCCATCCAGACAGTCATAAATTAGCAGCCTGCATAGAGCATTCTCACTGACTTTGTCTGCTAACAATCTAGCTATTGAAATTGATCTGATTACACAGATAGGTCATGATAATGGTTTCAACGCAGATACTTTCCAGAAGTTAGTCAGGAAACAAAGCCGGAAATTCACTTACAGATTAATATACCCTCAGGTCAAACAACCAGAAATCAAGAAATGTGTAACGCTAACATATTTTGGAAAAAGAACAGAGATAATTTCGGGTTTCTTCAGAAAAAACAATGTGGAAATGGCATTCAGACCACAGCCAGGTTATCTCATTTCCTTTTCAATGCCATAGATTAGTAGGGGAGAGTGGGGTCAATTGTAACAATTTTGACAACGTACGATTTTGCTCGCAAATTGAATATTATATTTTGATCAAACGAAGCTTTACTGATAAAATAAGCATTCTTTATTAAGGTTAAAATATGTATTTAACTGAAATCAAACACTTTTTGAATTTAACACGTCTATTATGTATTTGTGTCAAATGTTACAATTGTACCCATAAGGGGGTCAGTTGTAACAGCTTCAGGGACAATTGTAACGCAATAGAAAATGTCAATAAGGAATACAAAAAAAAAACATATATTCAGGTAAAACAGTGGGTTAAATGTATGTAAAAAAGTAACTATGCATTTAATCCAAACTTCTCCGTTATTTTCATGACTGTATGGTTTCAGACAGTAGAGACAAAACGCGTCAGCTTCGTCCTAGGATGAAGTTTCCATTTGCTTTTTGTTTGCTTTGTCTTTGTTTCTTTTTCCGGATAAGTTTCTCTTTACTGTACTTGCCTTAGATTAATTTCTTTTAGCCAATTCTTCTTCTAGAGCTTGTTTTTCTGGCGTTTCTATTAAAATAGCTGATTTGCGTTTTTTTTTCTACCTTTAATGATTTTTTTGGTAAAATTAGCTTTAGGATATGGTCGAATTTCCAACAATATATCCTTGGATGTATTAAGCACCTGAATTTCTTTTGAAGTGGAAGCTAGGGGTTCATCATCGACTTCTGACATATCAAGAGCCAGACTATCCCTCGAAGTGGACGCTTCCACGTGCGGGTCAAGGTTCGGTTTATCAAGGATCTGATTATTACCTGCTTGGGAAATGGCCAATTCTATATTACACAGTTCAGATTTTGAAATGTTTGTTGTGAGAACCATATCAGCTGTTGAAGTTGAAGCTACTGCTTCCATTTCTTGGGTTGAAACGTTACTATTTAGAGGCCGATCAGTTACTGAACAAGGAGCAAATTCGGATTCGTCAAAAACATTTCTGTTGAATGGATACATACCACATCCTCTAAATCCGCTTTGAATATTGTTAGGTGTTGTGGCTAATGGCAGTGATTTTGCTACAATTCCTGGCAGATCGTATATGGTCATCGTTTGTCCAGAATGATTTTTCAACCAAGCATCCATAGCAGTATTTAGGTATCTCTTAAATGGCCCATAAACGCTCCGATCTAATGGCTGAAGTTTATGGGAAATATGCGGGAGGAAAGATAATAACACTATCCCGTTTTCCCTGCAATAGTCGATCGTCGGTAGGTAAATATGAGAGTCGTGGTTATTTAAAACTAGTAAAACTTTATTATCTTTAGAAGGTTTGGAAAACTTAGAAAAATGTTCAATGAAGTATGAAAATGTTTCATTATCCATCCAACCACTGGTGGGGCGCTATTTAACAAAAAAGATTTATACTTCTTTTTTGGGAAAATGAAAAGTGGTGGAATTGAATTTCCCAGTGCATTAACGGCTATACAAACAGTAATTAACGTTCCTCTCTCTCCTGATGTTATAGAACCAACCTGTTTGCAGCCTTTCATAGCAACTACCTTGTTTGGCCTTTGCACAGTTGTTACCCCAGTTTCATCAACATTATATATGTTTTGAGATTCGAACTGGTGTTTGTCCATAACATTTGACAAATTATCAAAAAATTTGTCCACATTTCCTTTGTTAAAGTTAATTGCCCTGGCATGGCTTGTTGCTTCAGGCGCTCTTATTGATAATGTGGGATTTTTTTTCATAAAATTGGTAAACCAGTCTTTGGAACCTATTTTGGTTTCATGCCATTTAGAAGGAATACTGCGGCAGTTTTTCTTTACAACAAATTGGTATAGAAGTGATCGAATATCTCTAGGAGTTAAACCAAAATATAAATCCGCACTTCTGCGTATATATTCACAAAATACAGCTCCATCTTCTTCATTTAACACCTTATTATGTGGATGATAACCCATCATTGGAGCAATACCTTCGTGTTTTATCTTTTTGGCATATCTATGCAGAGTAACATGGCAAATATTTAATGACCCAGCAGCTTCCCTGACACTTAAACCTTCATCACTTACTAAAACCATAGCTGCTTTCATTTGGTCATCTGTTGGACCCCTAGAGGTTTGTCTTTTTCTATATCGAGGTATATTTATTGTTTCTGAAATGAAAATTAAAGTTCGAGAACACGTTACAACTGCCCCCGTTTGCCTTGTTACACAATTATTGTAAAAATCTCGAAATAATATAATCTTCTTCAAACATAACCTCAATTTGTTTCAACTTTTACGAATACCGCCGATTAAATGTTTTGTCCACTCTTAAAGTTGAAGTCACAAATTTACTTTAAATATTCAATTTTTGTCGAAATAAAATTTCGACATTTATGAGTGGCTGATGCAACAACGATGTGAACTCGGTAGCAGGTAGAAGCATACTGACGGATCGGTCAGTGGCGTTGGCGGGATGTTTGAATCTATTTAAGCATTCATTTTGAGCTGTGTTACAATTGACCCGCGTTACAACTGACCCCACTCTCCCCTACCTACAGGGGTGGTATATAATGGCTAATGTAATGAATCATTGTTAGTTTATTGTAGAAGTTTGAAAATGTCCGTATAGGACTAAACTGCAGTAACGTTAGTTACAAACAAAAGTGGTAAAAAACATAGAAAGTTTCATTTCTTCTTTATTCAATAGTCTCAGATCATATACATACTACAGGATACATCATAATTAAAAACCGTAAGAAAAATATTGACACAGTAGACATATAATTTTTATTGTATATAAAAATATATCTTCATAAATTATTCTAATATTCATTGATTTATATACATACACACAAGCAGCCAGATTTCTCATAAGAAATTAATTGATCTTGTTCGATTGATGACCTTTTTATTTTGTGGAAATGCTTTAAATATAGGATAGAGAAACTAACTTTTTTCTATTCAAACTAAAATTTTAATTTGTTATGTTTATGACTGAAATCGGTCATAGCAACAAAAATAAAATAAAAAAAAAGTTATTTTCTCTCTATGTTCAAATTAATTGTAGTGTAATGGTAGTTCTCCTGCGAATATTCAGTGAGTTTTGGTTTGAACGAGTTACAATTTCGCAGTTCTCTCAGATTATTGAAATTATTGAAAAATTTCATCCTCTATTTGACCAGCTCTTTGTAAAATGATACTCTGTGTTCAGGAATTTTGTTGAGGTAGTTATGGCACTGTAAACCTGTCTGATACATGTCATCGTGTTGCTCGAATAACATTATACGTTTGAAAAAATATATACAGTGTTTAAATTTCATATTTTGGATAATAGCCAGGCGGTTCGACGTAAATGCTTTGTTCACTCACTTGAATTGACTGCCGTGTTGATCGGTGGTTCAAGTCCCAGTCTGAACGATCGATTTTCACTTGCTATCATCCAACCCGTGTTAGGAATCACACGTTGAAACGTATGACACGTGTTTCGCCGTACAATGACTTCTTCGGGCTTGTCTTTACTAACTATATTCTACATATTCAATGCTTAATATACCTAATTTTACAATTTTAAGTACCTAAATTTTAAGTACCTGAGTTTTACCTGAGCTTGTAATGAATTAAATTACCTAAGCTTATGTCCCAGATTTCACATATAAATACTACTGAATTTGAACTAGTATGGTGAGATAAATCGTTTATGAAAACCTAAAAATAAAAGGAACCAAAATCGATTCCTGGGGTACTCGCAGGTCCATCTCATGATTTTCAGGCTCTCCGATTTTGAATATTTTTCTGAGACGCTTAAAGATAATTGTATAAAAAAGTCAGGAATGATAATGAGTATTTCGTTAATTAAAATGGATGAATCATTCAGCGCAAAAACAAAACAATGATGAACAATAAGCAAAAAAAGTTTACAAAAACGAAACTTCAACAGTAGGAAAAGAGTCCTCTACAATGTGAATTCCTGAAATCTATCCTGAAAACAACTTATGACTATATTAATTAATTCATTTCTCTGAGATGATCTCGTAATTGGAAATAGTCAGCCATAAACTTATATAAATCTTCATTTTGACACCCTACAACTTGTCTCAAAACCTACTTATCTTGAGGTTACTACGACTACCGATGTCAGAGGTTGAAAAAAATCAATGTTTTCGCATAGTCTTTCAAATATCTCGTTTCCGATGGGTTTAATGCTATTTGTAGAGGATTGAATTCTCTACACCTTTTTCATATCTTAAATCAGATAATTTTTCCCAATTATTGCAAATACAAGTATCTCGTTTCCTATGGGGTTTATGCTATAAGTATTTATTATGAATACTGTAGAGGGTTGAATTATCTAAAACGTTTGTTTAATTTTTTTTTAATCTTGGACCATTTTTGAAATAGAGGTCAGAGAGAGAAGAAAAGAAATGAATTTTCGATTGATGTTTTCATTAAAAAAAGACCATTCCGTACATTCATGAACGTTGAAATTAAAAAAGAATTAAAGAAGAAGAATAATAAGAACTACAAGGTTTAATTTAATTTTCTTCTTCTTCTTTATCGTCTTCCACTCGCTGTGCAATTTCAAATTTCTTTTCGTTCTCGTCTTCAATGACATTGGTATGTCTCCAGTTCTTCCAGTTCGGATTGATGAATCATGTTCTGGTTTCGACTGCGAAATGATCCTAAACTGTCTTGATCCATCTCAAATCGTTCTTGCTTTCGAGGCTGAACTGTTGAGAACTATTCCCGTTGCTCATGGGCATTCATGTGAACATTTGTTTGGGCTATTTTCTGGGATGTTTTTTATTTATTCTATTTAAATATTTGATGATTGAGGATAGACAATGATATTCTACATAACAAAATGGACATGATCAACAGTACTTTCTCGTCTTCATCTCTTCATATATACGATAGGTGGCACAGTGGTCTCCTCAAAATGTGTTTTGGTTCAACAAAGTTCCCGAGAATATTTCGGACTGTTTGAGATTTTTTGCTTGTACGGATCATGTATTGCGCAGTTTCCAAACAGTTTCCGATGTTAGAACCAGAACAAACCTTTTGGTTCCACGAGTAGGTAAGCGTTATTAAATGAATAGATATTAAATTGTTAAAAAAAAATTGAATGTAACGTAATAGTTGATAAAAAATGCAAATTAAAATTATATATTTATCAATAATTTATAGACTTTATAAGACATGTTTTTAATCGTGATTACCGGTTCACCTCGGATGATACACTGCCCGATGTTTGCCCTCTATAATGAATACTAATAGCATAAACCCCATAGGATACGAAATATTTGTATTTGCAATAACTTGAAAAAGTCGATATTTTTTACGTTTGACCTGAGATATCGGTAGTATCGATCACCCTACAATAAGCATGTTTCATGGTGTCAAAATGAAGGTTTATACAACTGCATAGCTGACTTTATTCAATTTGGAGGTGAAACCCCTAATATGACTGGACTAAATAGCTAGCTACCAAAAATTAGTATTTGGCTTCATGATTTTTCATGATATCTCATATTTTCGTTTCGTTCATTTCATCAGTTCGGACTTCCACTGTCTAATATAATATAAATTTATTTGAAAACCCTGAAAAAAAATTAAAAATATTAACCGAAAATAACAATTTTATTAACGTATTCTAAAAACACTTTATTGTGTGATTTTCACTAGATAGTTTTACAAAAACGCAACACGTGTTTCGCCATACAATGGCGTGTCTTGAGACACGCCCGAGGAAGCCATTAATTTTTAATTTTATTTTTCATTTTTTATTAATAATATTTTTAAATTTTCAGCTTTTTTTAATATTTAAATTTTTGTTTTTTGGTTGTTGCTCGTATGTTATTTCTTTGTAATTTCTTACTTGATTACAAAAACGCAACACGTGTTTCACCATACAATGGCTTCCTCGGGCGTGTCTTGAGAAACCAGCAAATCCGGAATAGCAGAGCATGTTTGGACTCATCAACATTACCCCAACCAATCTCAGATCTCTGTTATTCTCTATTCAATAAGAATGAATTAATGTTACATGTTTCTTTTATTTTTACAGATATGACATATATATTATGAATTTACACACTAGCCCGTTTCTATTTCCTATATTTTTTAACACCTATTTGCAATGATTTTGTATATTTCATTATAGGGATTTTATATTTATAATAATTTTATTGTCAATTGTATCTTTTTATCTATATATGTGTTAGGTTTAGTGTAGTTTAGGTACTGTGTATATGTAATTGGACTCTGTCTGTATATATTCAGGATAAATGAATAAATGAATATCAAGTGGGGTCAAGCTAAAATCATCCACAAAAAGGAACACTGGTTTAGGAGAAAATTCAAAGAAGCCGCGTATATGTTGTCCAACAACGTATTTAGTCAAGCAGGCGTAGAGATACGTGACATATAGAAACCTCTAATCAAGCGAAAAACGACCAACTCCCGCCAAACGGTCATCTCCCGCTAAAACCAATGAAGCGGAAAGAGGGGATAGGTGAAAGCACTCGAATGACCTATAAATAGTTAGATCTCGGAGGAATAAGTCCAGTTATCACCCGAAGACGATTGTGGATACTAACAATCGAAACGTCGTGACGTAACTTGGTTTGGAATCTTTTATTTTTCATTTTTTATTAATATTTTTAAATTTTCAGCTTTTATTAATATTTCAACTTTTTTTGTTGTTGCTTGTATGTTATTTCTTTGTAATTTCAGTTTTTTGTTTAATAAAATTGTTTTTTTCGGTTAATCTTTTCAATTTTATTCAGGGATTTCAAATCAAATTATATTATATTAGACAATGGAAGTCCGAACTGATGAAATACACCACGAAACATTGTCAACCACCTTCAAACAAACGTTCGTTTCGTTTGTTATCATGAAGTCCAATATAAAAGGTCATTTGAGTTTTTTCATTCAGGAAATGGATCTAAAACTGCCATTTGAAATACTAGTATAACCTTCAACTGTTTTCATGTCACTTTGAAAATGAATCCTTGTTTCGACCATGTCCAAGTGGGATATTACACGGTACATTTCGTAGATGATTACAGGACTCAAAGTCACATAAATTTTCAGTGACTAGACGATCCACTTCGGAGTTGTTCGCATTCGATATTTTCAGATACTCTTCAACGGGATACATTTTCATGACATTCTCGAATTTTCTCATAACTAATCCAAATTCTTCTAGTATATAAGACGGATAAATCAAGAATTCTGAGCATCTATTATAATGTTTGTCACTGTGATAAGTGATCAAATCGTACTCGTCTCTGGGGTACTTTTTCTTTTTTATGGAATAGTCCCTGAAAGTTCTGAAATATGAAGCGTTTTTTACATTGTAGTTCCCTGCACATTCCTTCCAATATTTTCCAGTCACTGGACAAATTATAGTAAGCTGGCAAGTGTTCAAACATATGACTACGTGTTGTGATGTCTCAAAATTCTCGAGTGTATCAAGAATATTCACAATTGTGACATTTGGAGGCGTATCTGGAACATAGACTTCGTCGAATTTCCCTGAACGAACAGAGAGAATACTGTACAGCCCCAATACTTTTTCAACGGGTAAAGTATTCAAAAATGACTCATACCTCTTCTCACAAGGACCGGAAAAAAACACCAGCGAGCCATTGATTTCTTTATGATTCTGGTATTGAGCCAGGACTTCGCCCTTCAACTTCTTTCTGTCCGACTTCTGTTGCACCATATAATTCCAGACGAGCCAGGATTTATTTGCAGTATATATTTCTTCATTAACGGTATCGAATACTTCGGAATAAAAATCAAGGAAGCTCTGCGAACTTGCCCCCATTTCTCTCAATATATTCTTGGACGAGTTTGGGAATATTTTATGGGATACATTCACAACGTACCAGAGACAAACGTTTAGTTGATCTATTATATTAGGGTCTAGCAGAGGGCTCAGACTCAAGAAAGATTTTGTTTTTTCCGATATATATCTTATCTCTCTCTTGAAGATTTCCGATTCGTTCTTCCATTTGGGATGATGCTTCATAAGAATGTAAAGGAAGAGGACATTCCAAATATCTTTGTTTCCGGGGAGTTTGTTACCAGAGCCGAAAATAACAGAGATAGCTCTGTTATTGTTTTTCTTGATGAGCTCGAAGTTTAGATCGTCAGTAGTTCCACTGTTGAATATGTAGACGCCTTTGAGAGGATGCCTCGTGAATGGGGATATGAATTTATTTTCCAGCTGGGAGTAACTACTCAGATCAATCTGTTGGTATTCCACCAAATCAACTATTTTCTTGATAATATCCTCATGACTTAGAGTCAAAAATGGATGGATGGATATTTGCTTGCTGATTAAATCTGGAATTATATTCTCTTTGGGATTTCTAATCAAGAGACACAAATGGGTACATTTGGTGAACATGATGTCGCAAAACATCGCATTGTCACCCTCTTCAATATCCTCATCATTTTCGAAATCCTCCCCTTCAAGAGGAACTGACACGTCCACCTTGTGCAAAGTGCGAGTATTAGACAAGTGTGACAACGTGTATATATCGGTATTATTCTTGAACAAGTTCAATATGTCTGATATCTTTTGTTGTAGAACTTTTTTATCGCTTGGTGAACTGTTTTTAATAAACGTTATACACCCGTCCACGTCTTTATTGTCGAAAAATTCTTTTATGGACACATTTTTGTCGACCAGCTGGTTCAAAAGTCTTTTGGCCAGTTTACACACTTCAGAACGAAGCTCTAATCTTTTTTCGGGAAATCTGGATAAACGAGATATGATACTAGCTTTGAAATCATTCTTTTCTATTATATCTTCAACACAAACGTTATCGAAATCTATGTTGATGTCGACTGTACAACTAACTTTCTCATTGATGAAAATTTCCTTGTTGAACTTTGGAGAAGTGAATAAATTATCCAACTTCATATTCATTTGCACTTCTTCTCCAATATAGTATATCTTGAAGTGTTCAATGTTGTCCAGTATATTACTGCTCTGCAGTATGGATTCGCATATACCAATGTCGTGGTCACATACTTGCCCGTCTGTTGTTACTAGAAGCTGATATTTGAAATCATATGTCTTCAGTATTTCCAAAAATGCTTGGGGTAGAGTATAACCACATGCTTGATATTCATCCAAAACATTGTTGTTGACTTCTTCTGCACGGGAGTTCCATGTAATGATTTTGAAAGCATCTCTAATGAGAGAATTTACTTTGCTATAATATTTTACATCACCTCTGGTGGAAGTACTGGTGTCAACGCATGCTATCGTTTTGATTTTGTCCATGATGGAACCAAAAATGTGATGAACTGGCAGTCACAAAATTTATCGAGGCCTTTGATAGCCTAGCTGAAAAAAAAATCAAATGTCATCAATTAACATCAATCTTTGGTAAAACTTATTGATAAACTAGATGGCAAACTGTTAACCTAGATGGCTTTGTATTGTTTGGCTAATTATTTGCCAGGACGAAAATGGTGATTAGGATCGAAATATACAGGGCGTTCCAATGTGAACTTGATCGCCCCTCTAAGTCAAAAACGGACGTGTAATCGAAAATTTCAAAGAACACGTCAATTTGTATTTCTAGGGGAACTAATTGTGTTATGGAAATCATACCCAAAGCTTCAGCCCTCTGCGGTCAGCAACTACCCCCCTATTTTTTTCAATGGCATGGGGGGTTGAGTGATACATCATTCGAAAGATTTTTTGCCATTATATTACTTCTGTTATTTGCTTCCAATATGGTTCATTCGTTATTGAGATAATAAATGCTGAACGTTTTATTTAATAAAAAACAAAAAATTTGCTGTCGCTCATTTAATTGAGGAAATCAACAAAAGTAATATTGATGGTAACACAATCAGTTGATAAAATGTTCAAAATGACCTCCATCTAGTTCCATACAATAATACAGTCCACTTTATTGAAGATGTCCGGAGTCGGAAATCGGCATTCCCGAACAATTCTCTGTCGCAGGTCTTCTAGATTTGTAGAATTTATTTAATTAGTAGTAAACGTTTTGAAATGAACGACACTGTTTGTTTTTTCTGCACTGGAAGTTTTTCTTGAATCTAGTTGTCGCAGAATAAAAAGTAGATAGTTCTCTCTCTCTCTCTCTCTATTTTGGATGGTCGTGGCTTCCTATCGTCAGGAGCATTTGACCAATGTTCCTCCTGTTAGTTAACAGGAGCTTGGTCGGGGGCGCAGCGGTCTTGCACGAAGCAATGCTGCAACCCATTCTTTTCCAATTTCTTTTTTTCATTATAAAAACAATTCTTGATTAATAAAAACAATTTGGTTTTTATAGAGCCGCTTCCTGCTTGGGAGACCTTTTGGTTTTTTTTTCACATATACAGCCCCCTTTATGTGGTTATCCGAACCACCCCGGCCTGAATAAAGGGGGCCCTTTATTCATCATTTTTCTTATGACACTCACATTTCCTTAATTAACATAATGGAATAGCACAACACAAAAAACGGAGTCCCACGATAGCACATGGGATCCGCGTATAGTTCAAATAAAAGATATAGTACCCCCTACCTTCCATCAGTTCCCCTTTAATAAAATAGTTAAGGAGCTAACTAATTTTGTTATTCAATAATCATTTCTGATTATATAAGAATCACAATAACTATATGGTGAGTGGCGGGGGATCACTGTCTCTCTCTTATGGGTGTTTGACAGTCCCCCGGTGCAGACCACACGGCACTCACCCAGTAAAGTTATCTGTCAACCACCCAATCCCGCATCTGCGGGTAACAGGCATTGGCCGGTTTCAAGCTAGATGTGTGGGAGAGGTGTCTCGCAAGAGCCCTCGGCGGTTACTCATCCAACGCTAGAAAGGTAACTTTCCTAACATGAGTGCCCCTCGGGGTAACGTAAGGGTATGCGGTGCAGACCACACGGCGTACACTCAAAAGTTGTTGATGAACCGCCCTATCCCGCACCTATACGGGTAATGGGCGCGACATCTTCGACATATGATGTGTGGTAGAGGATGCTTAAAAGAGTCCTCGACGGTTACTCATCAAACGTTGGAAAGGGAACTTTCCTAACATGAGTTCTAGAAGGGAGGTGAGTGCCCGCTCGCGGCTGGAGGCTAGCGAGCCTCATCTCCAACTGGCGTTGGCCTCTTAGGGGCAGCGGCTCCACTAGCGGGTAAAGGGATACGGGGATGCGGTAATCCATTCATGGGTGCATTGCAGCCCCATACCGAGGCACTGGACGGCTTATGCTGTTTCGTGATCCTCGCCTGCTTCTGTACAGATCCGAGCGTTCGAGGTGTCTGGGCTCGCGGTCCTTCCGGGCTCTAGTATCCGAGTCTAGTCTTGGAGGGCACCTAGGCAGACGCTTGAGGTGTCAGACCCCGGTTGGACGGAGCTACTAGTATCCGAGCTTAGGACCCCGACCGGCCACTTCCGGGACCATATTCCCAACTGATTTGGCATGGTTGGCGGGGGCAGGTGTGCGACGCGAGCACTCTCTGGCGAAAGAAAAGCTTAGTTAACTTGTACAAACGTTCGGTCGAACGCTGCCGATGGTCCTGTCTCTTGGTTAGCCACACTAAGTAGATGTAAGGAGGCAACTCCAGGTTCGGTGAGCGGGAGGAAGCCCTGCGAAATCCTGTTGGTGTGGGGTGAGGGGCGGTACCTGCAAAGATTTCCCGGAAATCCACCCCTCCAGGGGTGCACTATAATAATTATAATTTCAAACCATAACGATTTTATTATGTAAATTTAAATAATCTTCCTTGTATCAGTGAGGAGTCAAATCTTTGTTTTAATCTGATAACTTGTTTTATTTTATCAACATGTTACAACTGTTTAAACGTAACATTCTTTTCGACACGGCCATCCTCACCAACAGTAAGTTTGAGCCTTTTTGTAACAAAATTTATATTATTGCATCACATTTTTTGTAGCTCGTCCTTGATAATGATAATAAACTTTATCGAAATATACTACTATATATATATATATATATATATATATATATATATATATATATATATATATATATATATATATATATATATATATATATATATATATACAATCGATCGCTTCAAAAAAACTTCACTAACTTTCTTGGAAAGCTTCAGATATTTTCTTTTCCATATTCTCCGTTTCACTATCACTGTCGTCATTTAAATCAATAATGAATTTATTTCCACCATTGATGTGGAAGTGTCCAATCTCCATATAGTCTTTTTCAACTAAAATTACTTTTTTAATCCTTGTCTGCCAGTCTTCTTCGGTAATATTAGATACTTCTTCTTTAACTAGCTCTATTACCTTCTTATCAAATTTTGGAAAATTATTTTTACGCCTGATGCTTTGTTTCAATTTTCCCCAAATCAACTCGATGAGATTGAAAACACAAAAATAGGGGGGAAGTCTCAATATGGTGTGTCCATACTTTTCAGCAATACTCTCAAGGGCATACACTTTTCAAATGTTTTTGTCTGTAAAACTTCAAGTAGTTGGTTTTTGGTATAGTTATCTTCAAAATACAAATTGTTATCCATTAAAAAATTTTGTATTTCATCTTTCCTCGAATTTTTATTATGTACTTTGATGAGCTGTTGCGAATAAGATAGGAAGCCTTGTCAAGAGCTATTACAGTATTCGCACTCAAATTTGGGATCAATGTGTTTTCAAAACATTCCTCAAAAATATTAGCTTCCATGTTCTTATGATAGTCAACTTTGCGGTCCTCAATTTTTTTCCACATAATTTCAAATAATTCGGAACCACCCTTAAGGTTACTATATCGGTTACTTCGACTATACCTTCTTTGTGGGCGGACGTTATCAGCACATCCATCCACTACCACAGCCACCACTGAAGTAAGTAGATAGTTGGCCACTGTCACTTCTTCATGAATAAGTATTCAGTCATCCTTGTTCACTGTGTTCCAACATGGTTTATTCTACTGAATAATAATGAATGTGCTAAAGCTGCTGCAAGAATTATAATACGAATCACCCAGACCACATCATGGGCCATCAATACATTAAACAGAAGACCTACGACAGAGAATTGTTCGAGAATGCCTAGAAATGAAAATTGATGTGTTCTTTGAAATGTTCGATTACACGTCCATTTCTGACTTAGATGGGGGTCAAGTTTTCGTTTCAACGCCCTGTATAAAGTTTGAAACAATGGTTGGCTAGATTTGAAGCAGAACCAAAAATGAACTCATCCAGAATCTTCAGATTCATCGGAAGCAAACAAATTTGAAATTTAGTATCTAAAATAAACATACGTTTCTGTCAGTGGTACCACAGTACTAGTTATCTGATTCAACCATAAGGTCCGCTCAAATGATTTAAATACCATCAAAATTTCACATCGTTAATTGGTCCTTCGAACCGGATTTGAATTATCATGTTCGATCAATATCTTTTCATTTTTTTGGCACAGACTTGTGTGACGTAACGATTTACTAATAGATTCCGTTTGATCATATCCGATCTAACATGGAAAATAGTTTCCGTAAGTATAATTTCAATGAGTTGATATAGGTGAGAAAATAATCCAATTTGTTCAGAATTTTTTAAAAATTATTGATTCATCGATAGTTCATCAACTATATATGGCGCGTTTTCGACCGGAGGCACCGGTTGACCTGAAGTGATGCTGTGACCGCGCGCTCTCCGCCCTCTATCTCGAAAACGGTTCACCGTATAAAAAATTTTTTTAAACAAAATTTGTAGAGAATTTTGTATTCTACAATATTGATAATAAATACAAATAGCAAAAACCCTAGGAAATGAGATATTTCCAAAAAAAGCGCAAAAAACCGATTTTTGTGCCTTTGACCTTGAAATTTAATAGTTGCTTACACCCTACCATATGTAGGTTTTGAGACAACTTTTAGGGTGTCAATATAAAAGTATTTACAGACTTACAGCTGGGTATCTCGAATTCCGAGATTCTTACCTAATTTAAGCTTAAATGACTGGATTATAGGTATAGTTTGATGGACAGTTTGAAGATTTGTACAGGCATATTGAATATCTTGTAGCAGCATTATTAGTTGAGCCTTTTTTTTGGTACCTTGGGAGTTGTCTGACTTGTCCATTTAGTCCAAGTCTCCAGAAAATACCGCAGCCTCTTGGGCTTATTGCTTTCATTCTCCCATCTTCCCATGACACCCATTCCATCAGTCTCGTTTCCTGTACTAGTTCCGTGTTGGATGTTCGTCATATTCTTCTGGACGTAATTTCGTACGTCCATATATTGCCTGCCTCCTGTGATTCAGTGCCTCACATTCGCATAAGATGTGTAGAGCTGTTTCTATCCCTTCGTTGCATAATCTGCAGCTGAGGTCTCCGTTGTACAGCCCCATTTTATTCAGGTGTCCTCTAAGCGGACAATGACCGGTTAGAAACCCTGTAATTATTCTGAGCCGACCCCTACTTATTGAAGTAGTTCTTCGGTCTTTTTCTCGGACGGTTCCCTAATGGAGGTTCTAGGTTCTACTGTGTTTGTTGCCAGGTACTTTTGTCCAGTACTATATGTGCTTCTTATTGGTCCATGTCCTAATCTGGTTTCGTACCAATGATTTTGCTACCCCCAGAGCTGGTTCAGGACCTATATATGAAGTTGATGATCCGCGTCACTCAGTACAAAGTTAATTTGTTCCTGTTCCTGATCCCCTAGTGCGCTCTTGCTGTCTGTTAAAATATTGATCCGCTCATTTCTTTGAGGTCTCAATTTAATAAACCTTGCATACTGCAAGATAGCATAATACACTTCCGCCTGAAAGACGGATATGTATAGTCCTAGCGGATAACTGGGTATACCTATTTCAGCTCCCGTTCCATGTTTGGTCGTCAATCCATCTGTGTACCAGGTGTTTTTTCCAAGCATGTTTTCGGGATGACTAATGGTCTTCCACTCTTCACGGCTTATGATTTTGGCCGTGAAGTTTGTGTTAAAGGTGTACTTCGGTGTCATATTCACATATGTGCTTCTCCACTAATTCCGAAATTTCTGTTCAGTCCGATCTTTTGTAGTTCGGTGAGTTTTCCAGTCTGAATTGGCCCATCCTGGCCTCCCCCGTTATCACAAAGTGTAAAGGAGGTAGATTCAGGAGTGTCTCCAATGCAGCTATTGTGGTAGTTCTCATTGCTTCCATCATTCCCAAACATGCAAGTCTTTGCACCTTGCCTAATTTGTTGATAGCGGTCGCCTGCTTCATCTTTGGCCACCAGACCAGAGATGCGTATGTTATCATGGGTTTAACCACCATCGTGTATAGCCAATATACCATGTCTGGTTTCAGCTCCCATGTTTTTCCATAGGTGCGTCTGGCGAGCATCAGTGCTACCTCCGCTTTCCTCTGTATCCTGTCCAAGTGTTGGTTTCAGGTCAGTTTGGAATCTAGAATTACTCCCAGATTTTTAACCTCCCCCGACACTTGTATTTCTTCACCTCGAAGTTGCAGAGGTCCGAGATCCTCCGTTTTAGTCCTCTTGGTCCTATGGTCGATTTAGATGGGCTTATGTTAAGCCCACCTCTTCGGTCCATCTTGTTATAATATTCAGGACCTTCTGCATGCATCCCTTCAGTTGAGCCTGTTACCTTCAATTCAAATATTGTACCTTTTCACGAAGAAAATTCTAGACTTCATATTTTTCCAAGAGTATACATTTAGTGCATTCCAAAACGGAATTGGAATTGCATAAAGATACTTGATGACGATAAAAAATTAGACAAACTACGAGGTTTGTTCAAAAAATAAGGTGAATTTTCAAATTACGAAGGCTACGTACATTCGATTAGCGATTTCTTTAATTTTATATGTTGGTGCTCGTCTCGAAAGTGGAAGTCCCAACTAATGAAATTCACCATTAAATATTGTCAACCACTTTCAAACAAGAGTGTCTGTGTGTGTGGCGGTTGCCTCAGCCATTTTGTTCACCAGATTTGACCCCCTGCGACTTTTTTCTATTCCCAAGATTGAGAAACCCATGAAAGGATGGCGTTTTGCGACGATTGAGGAGATATGAAACGAATCCTTGGGAGAGCTCAAGGATATGCCAAAGATGGCATATCAGGATTGCTTCGAGGATTAAAAAAAAGTTGGCATAAGTATATTATATCTGAGGGACACTAATTTGGAGGGGACAAAATAGAAACTGAACAAATATTGAATAATACGCAGCATGGATCAGAAGAACTACGAATTATCAAATGCGTGTTTGCCAGATTGTTGAAAAAATGTAACTATCTTCCGACGTCGTAGATTTGTCAGTAGCTCAAATGCAACATTTCAAAATTGAATTACGAGGGCAAGTTAATATTTAAATAATTCGAAATCACCTCAGAGATGTATTTGAGACGTGATGGTTTAATTGTGTATAATTCGAAATTACATTACACTCATAATTATCAAAAGTCGAATGTGAGGTGTATTACTTACTGAAGAATTCTTGAACGATTTTTTGCTTCATATCCAGATTAACAGAAAATGAACATTTGATGCTACTTTTCGTCGCATATAAAATACACCAATTTTTGCAATTTTTTTATATATTTTAGAAAATCGTAGCTTGTTTTGAGTTGCCAAAATTAACTCAGTTCTGGATACTACACAACTTCATCTCGAAGATAATAATCATGCTTTTCCAGTAATGAGCAAAGCTTATTGTTAAATCATCTCACTGACTGAGACACCAGTCAATCCAATAATAACACTGATGATCTTCAAACATGACTCAACCTCTGACGGAAGCACCAAACTCTTACGAAGGTTCCAAATCAATGAACACTTCAATCTAGCAGACCACTATTATAATCTTCATGCAGTCATTGTTCACTGTGGTTGTGACGTTGAATCTGGACATTATTACGCCTTTGTCAAAGACGAAACGGAGTGGTTTAGGTTTGATGATAGTCGTGTCACGAAGTGTTCTGGCGATGTATTGAATTTGTTGGAGCCTCTGGAGATACCCTACATTTTGTTTTAAGAGATGACTTTGGCAGATCAAGATCTCCAGATGATGTGGTGCTGCAGGTTTTTCCGGGTTTTCCTGCAGCTGAAAAAGCAAATGCGCCACTAAAATCAATGAAGTCGCCCCGGAGCGCCAATTAATTTTTGTTGTTGTTTTATAATCTCATGTTTATGTTTATAATCTCATGTTCATCACTTTATATATTTGTATAATAATAACTGATGATTGAATTAGCGAAATTGCAAATAATCAAACAAAAAGTATTCAATGAGCCATAACTAATTTCTTTAGAAAAAACATTTTCCACAATACTCAAAATCAACCAATATTGTTTACATATTGTAGAAAACCAAGTGACTTAAAAACAATATTGGGTGCGCCTCTGTCGTACGGACAAGCACAGATTTTTTTAGTATATGTGACTCCAAATTTACTGACGACCTCGATGCTTATCGAATAACAATATTTCACCTATGAGTTCACAACTAATACTTATAATTTTTCTGTTTCACTGATGACAAAATGAATGAAAGAGTTTTACCTGTCAAGTAAATTGATAATTGCGAAGTTTTTTTTAGGATTTTCTCATGAAGACAATTCACACTTAACAGTTTTCTACTGAAACTCATTCACCGAAGATCGCCAACTTATAACTTATCTGTATTCTGTTATTCTGTTTTCTGATGCAATAAAGCCGGCGATTAGTTTGTTAACTGTTTATGACCAAACCCGTGTTGCCAGATGATATTTACGGAAGACGCATGTATTTTTTTATTCTTTGAAATAATTGATGTGGAATTTTGATCATCGACAATAATACAATCGACTCTAGTCATGGTAGATTATTTGTCATGATAGAAAAAATGCTCCACAATTTTACTATGTCTGCGGTTTGCATGATGTGGTTGAATAAAGATTTCAACTAAATATTATATTTGAAGGCTGGTCTTTGCTGACTTCAAATTTTTTGTGAATTTTTCATAATGAGAACAGAAAATCATGATTTCCTCAAGTTATGATCAAATTCTTCAAAACTAGATAAATATATCTACATCTGGCAACGCTGAAGCAAACACTGGGCGAAGGCGAATCGCGACTTGCAAATTGTTTGCCAAGGTAGTTGCAGTGGCGTAACTTTGCAAAAATTGATAATAATTGTCGTCAAATTTCACAATGTGATACAATTGTAGAAAGTTACATGCAGAATCGATGCAGGTAACAAATTCTAGCACAATTTCTAAATATAGTTATTCCAGATCAAACTATTTTTTATACAATGAGAATAGGTACTGAATAACAAATTATGTGATTGAAAATTTTAGCAAAAAGTGGATTTTAAATTTTTTACGTATTGCATATACATTTTTTGCAAGATATTCCCTCCTGTTTCAGAGGTACTACTCGACAGCTGAACTAATTCATGGCATTTATGAATGATCTCAATAAACGGAATAATTTCGCAGGCCCGACCATTACACATAATCAGAATAAATTCAAGTTCAATGTACCTATATAGAAACCCGAGCTATACAGACATTACAATCTTAAGTGGTTATTTCCATCCTGACAGACATAAATTAGCATCCTACAATTCAATGTTGCACAGAGCATTATCGCTACCTACCTTTATCTGCTAACAATCTAGGTAGGAAAATTAAAATAATTAAACAGATATAACAGAATTATGGTTTCAATGCAGACACAATCCTGAAGTTAGTCAGAAAAAAAAGCCTCAAATTTACTTACAGATCAATATACCCTCAGATCAAACAACCAGAAATCGTAAAATTTGTAACTCTAACATATTTTGGCGAATGAACAGAGGCAATTGCCGGATTTTTCAGAAAAAACAATGTGGAAGCGGCATTCAGGTCACCTGCTAGGTTATCTATATAATTTCTTTTTTAATTCCAAAGGTAAAGTGGACAAGAGTGAGAAATCTGGAGTTTAAAAGCTCAAATGTCCGTTGTGTAATAGTATTTATATGGGACAGTGTGATCAAAATTTCTCTAAACGGTATGCTGAACATGAAAAGTCCTTCAGACTAGGTAAAAATAATTCGATGTTTTCAAACCATTCTTTGGAATGCAACTATAAGTTCTCGAATCTAAACGATACGGAAATTTTGCACTATGCAAGCAAGGGTTGGAAACTCAATCATTTGGAATCTTTAGAAATTCATTAGCATAAGCATTGCGGATGTAGGTAATCTGCTAAATGATCAAATCGATCCAGTTTACTCACCAGTTTTCAAATTAGTGTATCCACATTGTCACAAGTAAACAAATTTCAGGTACTCAATTAAGTTAAGGACCTCTATTATTACCTTCAGTAGATATATACGAGGTAACATTATGATTTATTTTCACTTCATTGTAATTGTTTGAAAATGTCGTTATAGGACGAAACTGCAATAACATTAGTTGCAAATAAAAGTGGTAAAACAACATAGAAATTAGTTACGGCTACGGGCTACGTAGGGGTATTTCTTTGCAGAGATTATTTTTGGGAAAAACACCGTTTTGGCTCTCACTTTATCTATCTTCATACAAAAAAATGTGGACCGCGTACATTCGATTAGCAATTTTTTTATGTTAGTACACTCGTCTCGAACATTTGTCCACAGTTTCAGCTGTTTGGAATGTTTAGTTAGTTGTGAGGGGTGAGAGGCACGAAAGTGTCTCTCACCAATCAACTTGACATCAAGTGATTTCTCAGAGGATTTCTGTAAACTGAACCAGTGAGGTCTCAAAAGATTAGCCCCACGAGTATTATGCCTGTGAAATTGGGAGTTGGTTGGAAATCTATCCATATTCTTGTGTATATCGATGCATATGCATTCGGCTGAGAATATTTCAGAAAATATTTTTACTGATTCTACTCGACTTGAAAATTTTCTCAAATGTCAATTTTTCAAACTCAAACTTTGTATACTGTATACTAACTGAACTAACCTTTCGTCATAATACAATGAGTAGATGTCTCTGAGGTAGATGTGCATTGGTTTGAGCCTACATTCACATCAAAACAAACAACTGACGACTGACACTTTAAAATTTGAATTTGGTTAAGTAACGGTTATTTTTCTACAGGGCTATGTGTTTTTCAAAGAATACAATCATGAAAAATGGTACCAAAAAAGACATGATTGACCTTTTCAGTAGTTCTCAACGCACTGCTGCAGTTCACCACAAAAATTCCATCCTCCTGAGGAATTTATATGAAGAAGTAAGAGATTAACATTTATTTGAACCAACATGAAAAGTAAACAAACATTTTTTCAGTCAAACCACGAAGAATTTTTCAGCGATATGAAAGAAATCCTGACAGTTATGTTAACTATAGAAAAGGGTGGCAAGTTTATTGAAAAACTGATAATTTTTTTCGGTAAATTTTGTTTTTTATTGAAGCCTAAACAGGTGAAATGCGAAGATGAAACAGAGGATTATGTTGAGCACCCTTTACTGACTGAAATCATTTCATTTTTATTGATAGTAAGTTAATTATAAACCAAATTATGTTGAATCATATTTATGAGGCTGCCTACATAGAATATATTTTAACAAAAACTTGTACACCAGAGGCATTCTCGATTGACTTTTGGTATCATCATTGGTTGACTTAAACTGAGTACAGTTGGTAGCTTATTTATAATTATTGAAGGAACATTCTTTTGAGTATTGCTAATTGTTGCTTGAACATGAATGCTTTACAATTTGCTGATACGTTCTACATCAACCTGTGATGACACCAAAGGTTATAGCTTTCATAAAAAAGTAATGGCAGAAGGCAGAGCCTCACCAAACATATTGAATCTTCACTGAATTTTTGTGGGTGATTTCATGTACCAAACTCCCTTAAACTATTCACCATTCAAGAAAGTTCTCACAATGTTAACAAATGGAAGCATTCATAACCCATACTTTTACTTTGACAAAAGTTCAACTCCTCGCATCATGTAAGTTAATTGTTAATATTACCAGTCATTTGAAAAACTTAAAAAGTGAATTTAATCATTATTTTCCTGACTGTCAGAACAAAGGTATTTATGACATGATTCACATTATTTTCATTTTCAATGTTTCTGAGGTGTCTAAGGATGCGGCTCACAGAACAAATGATAATTTAAGCAAATTTATCAAAAACAATAAAGACAAAACTTCAGTGCCGGATAGATCAGGAGTATATAAGTTGACTTGTTTCTCTTGCCCAAAACTTTATATTGGCCAAATAGAAAGAACTTCTTCCCAAAGAATTACAGAGCATAAAATGTTGGAAAATAAATTGTAATTTTGTAATACACCGTTTATTTTAATTGGATTACTGTTCTGACTTAGCATACTCTTTTGAAAGTTTATTCATTTCCCGCAAGTGAGTTTTTCCAAAAATGTTTCATCCATTTCATCATTTTTAGTGTTCTGGATCAAACAAAGATATCGTACGACTCAGAGCTTGCCAATTGATAAACAAAATTTTAGATAATCTCATCGGGGTAGAAGTTAGCCAAGAATTGTGCGATAATCTTGAGGAAAACTTGTTGATAAGATTACAGGTGAGAGGTTTGAAGTTTTAACTGCTTGAATGACTCGGCACAGTACTGAAAATTTTCAATTTAGGACCCAAAGAGCGCTATAAGACAACAAGCAGTGATATCCTTACATCGTATACAGGATCCTTCCAATCCAGATGATCAAATTATTACCCAGTTTACACACTTAATGAATTCCGATATTTTTGCAAAGGTATGTATTGCTTTTTGTGGAAATTACTAAGAAAATTGAATTGTGAATAGGTTGCACAGATTTGAAGTGTTCTCACCTTGGTTTATATTCTCATATGTCAATTGTAGAAAAAAAAGTATAATCATTATTATTATTATTGTTGTTATTGTTGTTATCATTATCTTTATTACTGCTATCAATAAAAATTAATGAAATATTCCTGATGTAAAAGACCAGTTCACTAATTTGACTAACAGCAGTAAATATGAGACAGTTTTTCCTATATTTTCAGTGAAATGAAAGTTAGATCACAAAGAAAAAATTTGCATTTTCTGTAATGAAATGAAAAAAGAAACTCACAATGAATTAATCAAGTAATGAAAGAAACTCACCTAAGTTGGATCACAAAGAAAGGATGAATGAAGTTATAAAAGACTCACCTAAGTTAGATTACAAAGAAAAAATTTGCGATTCCTGTAATTAAAATGGAAGCAAACAAGTTTTGCTTCGATCTAGGAATTTTGGTAATCTAACTTTGGTTTTTCTTTCATAACTCCATTCATTCATTGTTTGCTTTCATATTTTTTATTGAAAAAATTACATTTCTTCTGTAATCTATATTTGGTGAGTTTTTTATAATTTCATTACAAAAATGCCAAATATCTTCGTAATCTAACTTTCATAGGTTTCTCTTAAAATTTCATTCATCCATTGTTTACTTCCATTTTTTATTACAAAAATGCCATTTTTTCTTGGTAAACTTACTTGTTTGCATTCATTTTTTATTTAAAAAATGCCAATTTTTTCTTCCTAATCTAACTTTGGTGTTTCTTTTATAATTTCATTTATTGTTTGTTTCCATGTTTATGACAAAAAATGCCAATTTTTTCTTTGTAACCTAACTAGGTGAGATTTTTTTATAACTTCACTCATTCAATATTCGTTTCCTTTTTTGTTTCATTTCATTACAAAAAATTTCAATTTTTTTTCGAAATGAAACTTGATTGCCTTTTTTTTCTATGTAATCTATCTTTGGTGAGTTTTATTTATAATTTCCTTCATTCATTGTTTGTTTCCATTTTCATTTCATTACAGAAAATGACATTTTTACTTCGTAATCTTACTTGTTAGCTTGCATTTTTTATTACAAAAAATGGATTTTCTTTCCTTCTAATCTAACTTTGATGAATTTCTACCGTAATAAATGAATTGAATATATTTTTTCAGGTTCGTTTACTGTGTGTTGAAAAAATAGCAATTAGGTCAAACGTTATTCGTCACATTATCAACAGGACAAGAGATGTTGATCCAAATGTCAGGTTATCGGCATTCAAAAGACTTTCAGAACTCACAGGAGCCCTGAAGGTTAGTTATAACAATTGAATAGAACAAAAGTGCAAGAGTACTTGTCTGTTTCAGCATAATTTTTTTCGAATGTTTTAGATTTCGGAAAGGCGAATCATTCTACATTGCGGATTTTCTGATCAGTCGGAGAAAGTGAGGGAATTTGTCACTTCAATATTAGTGAAGGCTTGGTTACAGTATTATGACAATGATATACTCAAGTTCATGAAGTCTATGAGATTAGACACTACCGAAGAGGATATCGAAAATACAACTAGTCTTTTCGAGTGTGTTTTGGGAATAATTTTCAAGTAAGTTATTTTTCCAATGATTTGTGGATACTTTTGAGAAATTAAACAGTTTTATATGTTGAAATATTTTTTACAGCCTTTCTTATACATTGGTGTGACACCCAAGTCTTTATGTCAGTGTTGGTGGTTTGACCAATCAATCGACAACTGCGGTAGCAGAAATTTGTGATAGCTTCCACTTGGGGGTCTCACCAATAGGTGGTTCCACTTATGTCTCGCTTGCGTTTACGCAGTTATTTTCATTAAGTACTTTTCTTGGTTATTGACATTTTGTCTTCAATCTGGGAAGGCCTGTCCAGTACTGGTGATGCCCAACAGGCTGAAACAGCTGTCTACCAGTGGCTCTTAATTTGAAATCAATATGGGAGTGATCAGAATAATAATAATAATAATAATTTTTATTAGTCTCAAGAAACACACAGTTTTTAGATATGTCAATACAATTTCTAAAATAGAGGGTAAGATTTGTCAATATAGTTTTTAAAAAATGCTTGTAGATAAATTAGATTTACAAAAAAAAAAAATACAAGTTAACAAGATAAAATTCCAACCTTATAAGACTTGACTAAAATGTGAAGCCATGAGCTTTAGTACTTATTCAAGTATAATACTTATTCCTTATATATTTATAATATATATATATAAAATATATATATATATATATATATATATATATATATATATAAATAAATTGCTATATCGTTAGAACCACAGAACCACTAAAATTTCTCATACCACAGTTATAGACCAGTCATTTCACACCTGTTGATGAACTGGTTTGAAAAATGTTTTTGGGGACTATTAATTTTCGAGTTTTGTTATTTTTTTTTGAATTTCAGAGACAGGCCACTGAAGGAATTAACTGGAATGCTGGGACTGGATGATAAGAAGTTAATACCCTTAGATAATCTAGATTGGGAAACTGTCAGTTACTGGAGAATCTATGTGCAATATTTAAGCCAAAACGAAGAGTTTGACGTAGAATTAGATGAAGCTATACCAGAATTGATTTATTTCTGCAATTATATTAAACGGTGAGTGAAAAAAACTAAATTCTCTGTTTCTGTATGAGACTAATATGACTGACCAAAATTCCTTCGGCAATTACAACTTGTCAGCAAAATTATTGGTGTTCAAACCATTTCTGAAGACTCTATCGAAGAGAGATACAGTACGTATCAGAAAATTGATATTTCTAAATAAAATTTAGAAATATTCATCTCTCCCAACTACACACACCGTAGATTCTGGTATATGCCTGCCGGAAAACAACTACTTCTCTGGCTAATACCATACTGGTGTTTATCAGAAACTACGGTGTATGAAGTTGGTAAATATTTCAAGATTTTATTTGGAAATATTTATTTTCTCATAGCAAAATTATTGGAGCTGCCAGATACGGCACTGTGCTTTGATTTCGTTTGTAAACAATTGTGATACACAAGGTGTTGTTTCATAATGATATGCGAATATCTTTATTTAAGGTTGCTGTATAAACTATGCTTCAAAAATGTTCTGCTACAAAAATACTATGTGTTGAAGTTTAAAAAAAATTGAAGTTATTCATTACTATATATTGTATATAATTAGTGGTAAGTTTATATTTTTCAATAAAACATAATTTTCAACTTCACCAGTGGCGTGGGTAAGAAAATTGTGAATTCGATATTTTTAAAGGAGAAAATTTTATGTCTATGGAATTTTTCAAATAAAATTCATTTTTGAGCTCGTACAATTTGGGATGAAGGGACTGTACATTATTCACGTGAGTCTTGAAAGGGGAAGAGGGGGGTTTAGCAAAAACCACGAAATATCACAAAGGGGGTGTATCACGTTCGTTCTACATTAAAACAATGTCTAAACTAGGTGATCTGAATAAAGATCTATTTGCAGAGAATAAAAAAAAACTATTGTGGCTCAGAAAGAATTAGATAGATAGATATCTTTATTTACTTCACAGAGTATTTGTAGTCCTACATGAACACAGTGGCAGAAAACGTCTGTAAAAGTACGTCAACAAAATACAAAATCTTAAATCTACATACACTTCAGGAAATATGGACTGTCAAAAATCACACAAGGAACCTAAAAAAATAAATATATAGTAGTAAATGCTAATAAAAAACTAAAATTCATTACACTATTTTAGATGCATCATACACTGACTAAAATTTTTTGACTAAAGAAATTTGATTCCAATGGAACTCATGCATTTTTACACATTTTGAAAAAGTTCCTGAATACTGTAGGGCTCCTGATCAAGAAGGAATTCTTTCAAAGACCTCAGAAACCTGCCTACAACCTCAATGTTACATATATTTTGGGAGATTCTGTTATAGAATTTCATTATGTCTTGTTTCATAAAAATGATTTTGCGTATCCCATTCTCGAAAAGATTTGGGTGAGCAGTTAGAAATTTCATTGTTTCAAAGATATACAGGGTGTAACTGAATAAGTGTAAAACATTTAGAGAGGTGATTCCTCATCGAAAAAAAAATTGGATCTTTCATATAAAGAAACTTCATTGGAGCATTCCTTGTTAAGATACAGCCCCTTAAAGGGGGTACATAAAATTTTTATAACAGTTTTTTCATAAGCACTGAAAAAGTTACAATATTGAAATTAACCTGACGTTTTGTACTACCAAAAAGACACTTAGCCAGTCATTTTTTTGGTTTACCCTATGGTTGTAAGGGGTGGAAAACGCAACCCCTAAAATTTATTTCCAATGTAACTTTTTGTCTTATTATTTGTTCAACATTTAAAAATTTATTTCCAATAGCCTGTTTCATTCTAAACAAAAAATGTCTCTTGGGTTTTTTGCCCAAAATGAACCAGTTCGCAGCAAAAAATTATCTTACGATCAACTACAAAGACACATTGTCATAAATGCGAACTGGATTTATTGTTATTTTGTAGTTAGTACCTGCATTAAACGATTGAAGGGTAATAAACAAAACTAATTTATTAATAACAAAACACACAACATGTAGAAATCATAGTAAATGTTCAATATGTCTACCTTCAGACATTACACATGCGTCTAGACATCGGCGCATTGTGCCACGTATTCGCTCAAATATTCCTCGAGTCTCTGATTACCCTGCACGCATCGATGATGCGGTTTCTTAAGTCCTCTACATCGCGAACAGGAGTACGATAAACCAAATGCTGTAAATGGCTCTAAATAGAGAAATCGAGAGGATTGAGATCCGGGATCGAGCGGGCAGATGGTCCTCCTCGACCTATGCACTGATTGGCATATGTTTCACTTAAATGCTGACGTGCTACTCGACTCAAATGGGCGGGAGCTCCATCATGCATAAAAAACATATCCCTTCTACCGCCCAAAGGAACTTCCTCCAGCAGTACTGGATGCACTTCTCTTAGAAATTGAACGTATGCCTAACCATTTAATCGAGGAGGTAGAAAATGAGGCCCAATTAAATCATCTCTAATAACTCCGAGCCACACGTTAAGAGAAAACTGTTCTTGATGGTTAGTTTCGATAATAGCGTGAGGGTTTTCATCAGCCCATATGTGGTAATTATGAAAATTAATAATCTTGTCCCGAGAAAAACTACATTCGTCCGTGAATTCTATCTTCTTCAGAAAGTCACAATTTCTTCTAATCATTTCCAGCATCCAATTGCAAAATTCAAGACGGTTGGGAAAGTCTCGCGGTAACAGTGCCTGTACTAGTTGCAGATGGTAAGGGTATAAGAGTTGTTCCTTTTAAATTCGAAATATCGTCATATGATCAACATTTAGCTGGAAATCAATCTTTCTAGTAGTGGTAGTAGGTTGTTCTTCAGTCAAATTAAGTACTGCTTCCTCAAGCTGGGGTGTTCGTACTTCTCGATGGCAGCCACAATCCTGCGGTCTTTTGTCGAATGAACCATATTCTCGTAATCGATGATGAAGTCGAGCAAATATTCTATGTGAAGGATGTTGCCATTGAGGATAAATTACAGCATATCTTCTACAAGCTTCTAACCCATTCCCCTGCGACAGACCGTAAACGTAATGCATATCAGCCATTTCCTCATTTGTGTACGGCATTTTAATAACAATAATAATAATAATAGAAGTGAATTAATAAAGTAACAAATCAAGAACAGAACAACAACACACAATTAGTATTAATTCAATTTCGAAAATTCACAAACTGACAGCGTCATACCAATTAATAGTCACTATCGCTAATAGCGACCTACTAGATAGATTAGTTTCCTATTTTCGCATTTATGACGATGTATCTCTGTAGTTGTTCCTAAAATAATTTTTAGCTGATACATATTTTTTAAGTTCTCTTAACCCATATATTACTGAAGCCAATCTACTGTAGATATTATCTATCTGAATTGTCCAGTTCAAAGTATCATCAATGCTGATTCCCAGAAACTTTACTGAAGTATTGCAAATAAGTTTTTCACTATCAAGTGTTACGTGATGTGGCTTTTCTAAACTGTTGTTGGTTTTAAATATGAGGCAGTCAGTTTTTCCTTCATTTAGAATTAACTTGTTCTCAAGAAAATATTCTATGCATTGTTTGATTACGTCACGTCCATTCTTGATTATATCTGGTAATGTGTCACCAGTTAGCAGGAAATTGGTGTCATCAGCATAGTTGATAAGGCGAGCAGACTTTACATTTTTTGTAGCCTCGCTGATGTCATTGATAAAAATAATGAATAGTATTGGGCCCAGAATACTTCCCTGAGGGACACCTATCGATGTAGTCAAGGCTTTTGATCTCACTGTTTTGTTTTTCTGGTTGAGTTGTACTATCTGCTTTCTATTTTAAGATATGAGTTGAATCAGTTGTATTACCTCGTATACCGTATTTGAAAAGTTTGCAAAGCAAAATATTGTGATCTATACAATCGAAGGCCTTGGATAAATCTAGAAAAATCCCGCAGGCTAGATCTCTACTTTCCGTTGATTCTATGATTTCAATGTTAACATACACCAGAGCTGTTTCGATAGACTTATTTTTCAGATATCCATGTTGGTGATTGGAAAACATGTTGAACTAGTCGTTTTGGGCTAATGTGAAACAAAAATATACTACAAAAGAAGAAGTTGTTTGTGTTGAAGAAAGACTGGCTTATTTGTGGTTGGGATATGTTAATGTATTAGTAAAATATGTTTTTTTTCATGATTACACTGTTCCTTTAATATTATTTTTAGAGTAGAGTAGAGTTTATTCTCTTGTGTGACAATTAAAAAAATTGTATACAGTCGTCAAAAAAATAGTAAAAGGAAAATTTTGTACTTGCAGAAACAAATTTTAAGCTATTTAAAATGTAAAATAAAGTTATATATATATATATATATATATATATATATATATATATAATATATATATATATATATATATAAAATAACCTATGTAAAATAGTAGGAGAACGTAGTTATAATACATTACTGTTACTTAGTCATGTTCCATTAAAGAAATGTATGAACTCTTCACTTTTATAAAACACATTTTCTTTAAGAAAACTTTTTACCCTTTTAGCAAATTTAACTAGGACTAGTTCCTTCCACTCGTTTGGTATCATATTGTAATATTTAATAGACAGAAATCTGAAATAGTTGAGATTCTTGGATAAGCGAAAATACGGCACTATAACGGATTTATATCTGGTATTATATTTATTTTGAACAGTATAACTGGAAATGTTTTTCTTGGCAAAAAGTAAGCATTCATAAATGAATTGATTGTCACAGTCAATATACCTAGTTTTTTGAATAGTGGACGACAACTTTCATCAAGTTTTGAATTTGTTATTACTCTTATTGCCCTTTTTTGCATTATGAGAATTTTATCAACATGTGCCGATCCACCCCATAAGAGAATTCCGTAGGACATGGTACTGTGAAAGAGACCGTGGTAGGCTGTGAGAACAACACTTTCATTTACAATATCTTTGTTATTTCTTAAGAGATAGATGGAGGTAGCTAATTTATTTCTCAGATTGGTTATGTGAGCCTCCCATGTCAGCTTACAATCTAATGTTAGTCCCAGGAATTTTACCGGCAAATTGTCTTCCAGGGTTAAGTTGTAATTCAGAGTAAAGAGTAACGTTTTTGTTTTATCATTATTTAGACACAATCTTACATTCGTGAAATATTCCTGAGCACTTTTGAGGGTGTATGATTCAATATTCTGATCATAGTTTCTCATTGAAACTAGTAATGTGGTATCATCAGCATATTCAACATGTTTTGACGATAAGAAATGAGTTATGTCATTAACATAAATAATAAATAGTATGGGACCTAAGATTGAACCCTGGGGAACCCCCCATATAATTTCCCTTTTGGATGATACCTTTCCGTTTGAGGAGGTACACTGATATCTTCCTGTAAGGTAACTCTGAATGAATGAAAAAGCATTTCCTCTGACACCATAACTTTCCAATGTCATTAAAAGAATTTCATGTGACACACAATCAAAAGCTTTGGAAAGGTCCAAAAAAGATGCTAGTGTCACATTTCCTTTCTCAAATTCATCTGTGATGTGAATAATCATATCTACAAGTGCAGTTATAGTAGACTTTCCCTCACGAAATCCATGTTGTTTAGGGTTCAGTACATTTTTTCTCTCTAAATAGTTGATCAGTCTGATTTTATAAGACAATTCAAGCAATTTTGATAGAATAGGAACTAGGGAGATGGGTCGGTAATTACTGATATTATTTTTGTTACCCTTTTTAAAAATCGGTATAACTTTGGAGAGTTTAAGAATCTCTGGAAAAACACCTTCTGCAAAACAGGTATTGATGAAAAACGTTATGGGGCTGATTAAATTCGTCTTTTGCAAATTTCAGTGAGTCGCTATTTATGCCAGTCAAAAACATCCTGCAACCCATCGATCGAGACATTTTTGACATAGTCCTTAATAAAATAAGATTATACTTTATACCTGTATTTAAAGACAATATTCTAAAAATTTCAAGACTTTTTGTAGGTACTAAAAATACACGTGATTTTGGGTGGGGCGGGGGGGTTAGTCTTAATCCTCATCACATATTACAGATGGGAAGAGGGGGTTAAAAATACTAATAAAACATCACGTGTTCAATGAACGGCCCCAAAGAAGTCCTCTTGAGTTTTTTCTTGAAATATGTTGTTTTTGAGTAAAAAACAAATACTCTTGTTTTGTCTGAGAAATTATTGAACTGAAGTAAGATAGAATTCAATAAAAATATCGAAATTAATTTCCGTAGCCACGCCTCTGTTGAAGTTGAAAATTTTTTAAAATACCAACTTTTATTGCTTAATTTCCGTTTTTTTTTCATGAAGCGTCATATTTTCGTAACAGAACATTTTTCGATTATTATTTTTTCATATAAATTTACTCCTTTGAATATTTGCATATCATTAAGGAACACCCTGTATTTACACCCCTTTTTTCTATTTGAAAAAATAATTGAAGCGCCCTCTTGGCGACGGGTGGTGCAACACTATTGTCTCTCTTATCAACGAATACTTGAAATGATATCTTTTTATAAAAATTTTGTCCGACCTTGACACCTTGTACCTTTCAAAAGAGAAGGGGAGATTTTTTACTTCCACACTGTACGAGATCGGTTCAAAAACACTTTTAACTCTTATGCCTCTCACCAACAAAGTAAGCATGCTGAAAAGCCGAAAGTAAATATATGTTTGAAACAAAAATATCGTTAATTTAATGTACGTAGCCGCGAAATTTGAACATATCTCGTTTATATATTTTGTTAAATAACTATTTTCAGGTATTACACCAATAATCCCAAAGAGGTAACAGCTTATGAATTCTTAGAACACCAATTCATCTTGAAACAGCTGTTTCTTATAACAAAGACTTTTGATTTCGCTGAGGTTACGAATAGAAAATGCCTGAATACTCTGGTGACCAACATTTTAGAAAACGCAGTGTTAATGTCTGATACGATTGAAGTTATTGTTAGCACATTGGAATGTTCAATTCCAAACTTCGAGAAGAGGACACAGTTTGTTAGTGAGATCATATCAGAAATTTTGTACCCGATGGAATCAGAAAAATGCCAGGAAGCTGAACAGGAGAAGACCTACAAGGTTAGTTTCCTATTTTTTTTTCTTTCTTTTATAAGGGTCCCATAATTTGTTTTTTTTTTATTAAAGGTGCTTATTTATTTTAGAGAATAAGCCATTGGTTAATCAAATAATAATATAGTAATAATAAATTTATTCATGATTAAATATAAAAACCTATTTCCACAATGATATTAATTTGCAATAATTGAACGAAAATCTCATGAAATTGAACTTATTGTAAGGATAAATAATTCAATAAAATACATTATTTCAGACACAAAAAGACATTAATACATGTAATTTTTTTAAATGAATTATTGATTTATCAAATTGTGAAAAAAATGTAAATCAGTTGTTATTAACCATCCTTTCATTTATTTTGATAAGAATGAAAGGATTCATTCTCTTTGATGTAATTTGGTATTGCACCATGAGTTTTTGGTATAATTTATTTATTTTTTTATTTTTGATTTATTTTTTATTTATTTTTATTTATTGGTCAAGTACACTACAGAATTATTATAAAATCCCAAATGGTACATCAAGAAAGTTTCAATTGTTGAAACCAGTCAAGCATTAGAGTTCAATTATGAACCCAACAAGTAAAATCCTTAATATAACTATTATAATTGCTTAAAAATAAATAAACCTATTCATTTTTTTATCGGTCCTATACACCACGAACTATTAATAAAATACCAAATGGAACATAAAAAAAAGAAAAAATATTAAAAAGACAAAAATAAGCTTAAAGACATTCTACACTAATGAATAATTAAATTATAAAACAAAAACGTAACTATGTCAATTACATTACAGAATTGTAACAAAGTCCCAAATGTTACATCAACGTGCAAACAAACCCTAGAGTCAAGTTATTACTTCATATTAAATAAAGGTGTGCATTTTCATTTGTCAAGTAGTACATTAAGTTCATATTCAAAAAAACAGACATGTAACAACTATTCAGAAGTTTAATCAACAATCTCTTGATGAAGTCGTCTAATTGCCATTTTTTTGAATTTTGAATATGACAAATGAAAAAGATCAAGTGGCTGATATTTTTAACGCAAGACATCCTGGTAGACATGTACAGCAATCCACTGTAAGTAGGATTTTAAAAAAATTTAAACTGACTGGTTCAGTTGAAAATACTTTTAAAAAACGTCATAATCCATCACGCAATAATGATGAGGTTCAGTTGGCTGTCTGCCTGGATGTTATCGAACAGGGAAAATCAAGTATTACCAATATTGTAGATAGAACTGGCGTTAAAAGAGAAAGCGTAAGAGCAATTTTACATAAAAATAAATTCAAACCCTACAAACCCAAATTTATAAATACCTTAAAGGAAAGAGATTTCGATGTTCGACTAGATTTCTCTCTCTGATACCAAGGAGAAGTAGAATTAAACAGAAAATTTCCTTACAAAATCCTATGGACCGACGAAGCTACCTTCACATCGAACGGCGTAGTCAGTTCCCAGAATTGTAGGTGGTGGGCTCAGGAAAATCCTCATTTTGTGATAGAATGTCGGGACCAATATTCATTTAAAACAAATGTGTGGTGCGGTGTTTTAAATAATCAGGTAATGGGACCATTCTTTTTTAGACACAATTCAACTTCTCAGGATTATTTGCAATTTCTAAATACTGAGATCAGTGATATAGTGGACAATATGCTGGTTGAAATAAGACACAGTCTGTGGTATCAATGTGACGGGGCTCCTATTCATAGTTCAAGACAAGTCAAAGAGAAACTATTAGAAATGTTTAGGGGCAAAGTTATTGGGCGAAATATGGAGCAAATATGGCCGCCTAGGTCGCCAGATTTAACCCCACTAGATTTTTTCTTGTGGGGTTACTTAAAACAAATCGTTTATAAACAAAGACCTTTTCGTGACGTGAATCACCTAGAAACTGTTATTAGAAACTCTATTTTAAACATGAACCCTGTGAGTATCAGCAACTCAATAAAAGATGTATCAAGAAGGACAATTATCTGCATAGAACGCGATGGAAGACATACAGAAATGTAGTGTATTTAATGTCGTGAGTCTTTTTTCATGTTTTTTTGCTATTAGGTATAGGTACATGTTTATTTTCAGTTCCTTTTAATTAAGATTAAATTCCACTGTATTTTTTGTTAAAAAAACAATAAACACTCTAAGATATTGTTTCCTAATGTTCCGTTTTGTTCTAATTCATATTGTGAGGCCATTTGCTCATTAAAAAACTCAAGTACTGTATAGTTTGGAAAGCCCCGTTGAAACTAGATGAACTTTGCATCAAGTTTGACAACTTTTATTTTTCAAAATTTGTTTTTAACATCAAAGAGGCTCTTAAAATATTATTATATTACAAAAAAAAAATTCGGTGACGAGTTTAGTTAAAATAAATGATTTAGTACAGGTGTGCTTGAATTTTGATAAGTAGAAAAAGCAGAAATGCGGAAAAATAGTGAAAATATAAAATACTCATTATGGGTTTGAAACTTGGTGTGTGGGTATAAAATTACAAAAGAAAATGTTTTTATCCTTTGATATTTTTGGATATTTTGAAGAATAATGTCATTTTTCGATGTTTCTTTTTTTAAATGTCAATTTTGACAGGTTGAGGAAATCACGTGACCTATTTTGTAGACGCCATTTGACATCATTTCTTAAGCAAAATCTACTGCCAAAATCAAATTTCACATAAAACGATAAATAAAAAAGTTTCCCATTTGATGCGGACTTTATCGGTGACACTGTAGATGTTGAAATTTATTTTTTTCTTCGTTTGAAATCATGAAATAAGAATCTGTACATAAATACATGAACTATCTGAAATTTTTTAAGTTTTTTTTTAATTTTTCTCAGATTTCTCAACTCACTGTGAAATTGAATCTCTTGAAAGAAGATTTAGATAAAGCTATCAGAGAACAAAAATTTGTTGAGGCGGAACGTATAAAGAACGAGATGACCCAAATAACCGCTGAGTTAACAGACTTGAAGAATGTCGAAGTAGCCCAGCAACAACGTCAAGTGCAAAAGAGAACCGACTTGTTGACGACGATAAAGTGCTTGGACATTGCCTCTGCAATGCTGCTGTGTCCAAAAGTGATCCATCTCACTTCTTCAATGAAAGCTCTGAAGGAGGATTTCATCCAGGAGTTACTGATGAGTGACAACGACAGTGTCAGGGTGAAGGCTCTACGGTGTTACGCTTTGTGTTGTATCATCGACAAACCGACGTCTAGGAATGGAATTCATCTTTTCTCTACGCCGGTGAGATACAATTTTTATACCTTCAGTTGGGGTCTGTCCTCAAGGCAGACCCCAACGTTTTTATTCGAGGAGATGGCCTCCTGATAGTTTTGGAGATAATGATCAACAACAAAAAAAAGTTTAATTTTTGAAAAATTATGTTGTTTGTTTGTTTGTCCGTCCAGTTTGACCGTACTATCTACATATAAAAAACAAGCTCTTTAACTTTTGTATAGTGCTTGTTCATATTATTTACCTGTCTATGTTTCGCGGCAGAGATAATATCTCAGTGAAGCATCCTTCTTCCTTATTGAACAGGTTTTTTTTTTCATAGCCGTTCTGAATCTTTCATATTTCAATTTAGATATTCGCCTATCAAAATGGAGATGAATGCGATACCCAAACCCTGCTAGTATGTATAGGCGCTGTGGTAGATCTGTTGAGGATTTACGGATCGCAGTTGATGGCAGCTCCGGAAAACGAAGATTTATCCGAGAGTATGCAAGAACGACAGCAGGCTATTTTTGCTGGGGGGACTTCCTTATCGGATGTTTTGCAGGGCCTCGTGGATTTGATGGACGATGAGGTAAATATGGTAGACTAGAAGGTATTTAAGTATTGTCAGTACTCAATATGACAAATAGGTCCGTAGGAGTCTATTATTTCATTATTTTCATTTCCAATTTCAAGTGTTGCTGGAACTCTGAATTTGTTTACATCATTCTTCTATCACAAACATTTTTCCCTCACCCAAAACACAAATGTTGTCTTTTGGCGGGCGTTTTGAAAGTTAACATCATCAGGATATGACTGAAACTTCTTTATTAGTCATGATCGCCAGATGATGCTAATTAATTGTGTGCTAATTGAGTTGTGTGTGGCGTGTGTGAGTTGAGTTGTGTGTGAGAATTGAGTTGAGTTGTGTGTAGTGTGTGTGAGAATTAAGTTGTGTGTAATGTGCATGAGTTGTGCGTGGTGTGTATGAGTTGTGTGTGGCATGTGTGAGTTGAGTTGTATGTGTGTGTGAGTTGTGTTTTGTGTAGCGTGTGTGTGTGTGAGTTCAGTTGTGTGTAGCGTGTGTGTGTGAGTTGAGTTGTGTGTGGTGTGTATGAGTTGAGTTGTGTGTGGTGTGTATGAGTTGTGTGTGAGAATTGAGTTGAGTTGTGTGTAGTGTGTGTGAGAATTGAGTTGTGTGTGGTGTGCATGAGTTGTGCGTGGTGTGTATGAGTTGTGTGTGGCATGTGTGAGTTGAGTTGTATGTGCGTGTGAGTTGTGTGTTGACAGTAAGTTGTGTGTGGCGTGTGTGAGTTGAGTTGTGTGTAGCGTGTGTGTGTGTGAGTTGAGTTGTGTGTGACGTGTGTGAGTTGTGTGTTGAGAGTGATGTGTGTGTGAGTTGTGTGTTGAGAGTGATGTGTGTGTGACTTGTGAGTTGTGTGTGACGTGTGTGGGTTGAGTTGTGTCTGTTTGAGTTGTGTGTGCGAGTTGAGTTATATGTGTGAGTTGACTTGTGTGTGTGAGTTGACTTGTGTGTGTGAGTTGACTTTGGTATGTATGTGTGGGTTGTAGTTTTGTATGGTGTATATTATGTGGTAGGTTGTATGTGTGATGTGGTGTGTGGAATCACTGGCATATAATGTACTTATGATGCACTGTTTGGAACCTTTGGTGTAGTAATGCATATCAGTGGAGTTTTTTCCCAACACCAAATCGTTATTTTTAACACCTCAAACGTGTTTCGATCACCAAGTGATCATCTTCAAGAGGACGAATAAACTAGAAACTAATGCGAAGCTAAAGCTATTTATACTATATAGATATACCCTACAGGTAAACCATACAGATATACCACTCTAAAATAATTTTACAATTTTGCCTTATCTATTATTTTACAATATCTGTTCAAATGTTATAGCTGTATATAAAACAATTTTCAGCTATATAAAAAACTCATTTCAAAATATTGCTTATCTAAATTTATTTTTACAATGTGTCCTTATGTAGTAATCAGTAAACCCAACGCTATTATTTTAACAAGCTATATAGTATGCTATTTGGTATTGATCCGTTATCATTATTCATAATATTATTATGTTTACTTATTTCTACACTCTCATAGGCATCTAGTTGCCTGTTGTTGTTAACTTGTCTAACTAATCTTAATGAACTGAAGTCTATGGAATGGTTTTGTTGCAAAATATGATGGGCGACTGCTGATTTTTCAGGTCTTCCATATTTAAAGTGTGCTTTGTGTTCCTAATATCTCACTTCGTTAGATCTTTTTGTCTGTCCATAATATTCTGCATCGCAGTCCTTACATTCAATTTCGTAAATTCCAGACTTTCTCGAATTCTCGACTTTGTCTTTTGGACTTCCCAAAAGGCTCTGTAGTGTATGACTTGTTTTAAAAACCACCTTCATACCTAGTTCCTTGAAAATCTTTCCAAAGTTCTTCGTGTATTGGTGGTATGGAACTGAGATGTATTTATCTTGATTTTTGTCCTTTTTGAAAGTCGAGATTTCGTTCATTCTTAACCTAAATTTCTTCTTCCTTATTATGTCTTCTACAATACCCCTCGAGAAACTGTTAGTGGCTGCTTTTTCCTGTTAATCATCACTGTTGTGATGATTATTGCTTTCATTGCATTTCTTTCACCTTTGTTAACGTTTGATTGACTTTTATGTATATGTAGGTGTACATGTAGGTGTTTATTATTTTCTATATGTAGTTAAGTACCTGTTGTATGTGTCCGATCTATGTTTATACTGTGAACCATTATTATTGTTTATATATTTTTTCATTAATGACATGTGTGACATCATTCATTTGACTTATCCAAACTTTTTGTGTCTTCATATATTCTATTTTGTATTTTTTATATTTATGATCTGACGCCAATATCCATTTGGGTTCGACAATAATGAATTCATTAGTAATATTATTAATGTATTTTGCTACCTGTATGATGTAGGTGAATGCTTTTTCTTTCAAGCAATACGAGATTCAAGAAAAGGCTTGCCTGGGTTTGTGTCAGCTTATCCTGAGCGGAAGAATCCTATCACCTTCTCTGATCTGCAGACTTGTTCTGAAGTGGTGCAATCCTGCTACAGGTATGTAAATTTCTATCTATTCTAGCTGGTCTATCTATACCATCTATTCTAGCCCAACCGGCTACCTACTGGAATTATCTATTAATGTACTCTGAAAAATATCTCTAACTATATAAAGAGAATAAACTTTTATGTGTAGGGGGGGGACGGAGCCCATGATAATATTATTATTTCTTTTAGATGGCGAAGCAAACAGACTTAAGCAGATTATCGGCTGTGTTTTGGAAAAGGTGCCCCTCATGACAGAAATTACTGAACAACTAATAGAAGCAGTGTTGATGACGGTGAAATCTATATTCGCAGCTCCAAGAATATCGCCATTGGCTGACATAAACGTTGAAAATATCGCAAAGTTTATGATAGCGCTTTGCAAAACTTCACCAGATGTAAGTGTTTCTACAATCTTCTATAAATTGTAAGGAATTTTATAAGATTTCACCCCCTCCTTTTCACTGTTATAAATTGAAAAATATCAATACTACAAAAAAAATGATAGCGACCAAAATTGTAGGAATTATTTTCATACAACTTTGTTTATCACAATTTTTCTAGTAAAATTGAAAATGAACGTGATAATACAATGATAAGGTTTTACCCACTTCTTTTCACTGGTATAAATTGAAAACTATCAATACTACGAAAAAAAAATTATAAAGACCTAAATTATAGGAATTTTCTTCATACAACTCTGTTCACCATAATTTTTCTAGTAAAACTGAAACTAAACGTGATAATACAATGATAAGATTTTACCCCCTTCTTTTCTCGGGTATAAATTGAAAAAAATTGATCCTATGAAAAAATTGATAAGGACCAAAATTGTTATAAATTTGATTTTATATAACTTTGTTCATCACAATTTTTTGTGAAATTGAAATTAAACGTGATAATACAATGATAAGATTTCACCCCCTCTTTTTCTCACATATACATTGAAAAATATCGATACTACAAAAAAATTTATTGAGACCAAAATTGTAGGAAATTTTATTTTATACGACTCTGTTTACCATAATTTTTCTAATAAAATTGAAAATAAGCGTGATAATACAATGATTAGATTTCACCTCCTCCTTTTCTCACGTATAAATTGAAAAATATCGATCCTACGAAAAAATTTATATAGACCAAAATTGTGGAAAATTTTATTTTATACAATTTTGATCATCACAATTTTTCAAGTAAAATTGAAATGGAATGTGTTAATATAAGGATAAGATTTTACAACCTACTTTCTAGGGGTATAAATCAAAAAATTACGATCCTACAGAAAAATTAATGAGAAACAAAATTGTAGGAAATTCCATTTTAAACAACTTTTGTAATAACTGTTTTTCGTGTAAAATTGAGAATGAACAAGTAATTCGATAAACAAAAGTCAACTCTTAAATTGTAGATGGTGGATGAGCAACGGGTCTGGTACTCCGGGAACTCAAATTTAGACTTCCTGTAACTCCCCCCCCCCCAAAGAATTCTATAATAATAATGTATTTCCCAAGAGACAAAATATTGAATTGGAATAGTCAAGCCTAGTAAAAAGAAACATACAAAGTAGATTTAAGATATCACATTCAGAGCTTTGGAATACAAAGACTCACCATTAAAAATATATAAAAAGATAAAAAAAGTAAAATATAATTTTTATTGTTGTTTTCATTTCATTTTTATCGTTGTTTTAATAAAAAGTTCGGTTAACGAGCTTTTTGGAAAACGGAAAACATCTCGATGACCACCAATACTGATTTCGATCGCTGAGATCAACTTCACAAGCTGGTACTGAGATAGTTCACTCAATAGCAAAAAATCTAGACGTAGGAGAACATACACATGCAATCCTATGCGACTTGTCGAAAGCCTTCGACAGTGTCTCACATGGCATCCTAGTAGAAAAGCTCCATAAATACGGGATACGCGGACCAGCTCTTCGACTCATTGAAACATTCATTACGGACAGACAACAATACATATCCTACAATAATGTGACCTCCAGGACCATACAAATCAAACATGGTGTACCTCAGGGTTCAGTCCTGGGGCCACTGTTGTTTATAATCTAGATGAATGATCTGCCAACCTTCTTAGACATCGCAGATGTATTTATGTACGCAGGTGACTCAAGTTTTTCAATCAGAAGCAGGAATTTAGAAGAGATCGATAGAATGTCAAGTGAGACACTGTCACGAGGTGAAGCTTACTTCAACGCAAATATTTTATCTTTGAATAAAAACATATATAGAGTTACTTATTTTCAAATTGATTAATCCTTCCTTTCTTTGGAAGATTCTCTCATCCATTTTTTTGTATTAGATGGAGTAGTAAAAAGCCAAAAACTTTCTTTCCCAAAATAAAGAAATAACTTTCTCGAAAAATACAGCAAATGATTCATCAGTCAAAATACTAGGATTTCACATAGATTCCAACCTGAACTGGAAAGAACACATTCAGGAATTGCAAAAAAAGCTGTCCAGAAGTCAATTTTTATTTAGAAATCTCAGAGAAATAGTATCAATTGAAGTGCTGAAAACTGTATATTATGGTATGGTTCACTGCCACTTAGTGTATGGGATTTTATTATGGGGCACAAGCTCAGCGTGCCATCCGTTATTAATAAATCAAAAAAAAATTGTTAGAACTATGGCTAAGGCTGGACCAAGGGAACATGCCAAACCATTGTTCATCAAAATGCAAATTTTAACACTTCCATGTATATACAGTGTCACACATAAAGTCCGCATCAAATGGGATTTTTTTTGTTCATCTCTTCAAGCAACTTTTGATATCTCCATTAGGTTGTGCTTTAAAAATGATGCCAAATGACATGCATATGACCGATCAAGTAATTTTTCTTCCCTGTCCAATTTGACATTTTTTCCAAAAAATGTTCAGAAAAGCAGTTATTGCTCGAAATTTCGAAAATCGGTAAAGAGAAAAGATGATTGTTTTTTCATTTTTTACCAATATACCAATTTTTAGCTCTCTAGTACAAATTTAGTTTTTTTAAAGTTTTTCGTAAATTTGACATTTGCCGATTTCTCAAATTTAGCCAAACCTCAACAAAGTCAGTGCTTTATGCCTAACTTATCTTTCCAAAGCATTTTTATTACCAATTGGATAGATAGATAGATAGATAAATTTATTAATCTTTTAGATGTACAATAGTAATACAAATAAGATAAGTCAAATGCACAAAGTGGAATAAAAAATATAAAGTTATCAATATAAAAAATATAAAGTTATCAATATAAAACGCCTAGTTACATCACACAAGTAACAAATTTTTTAGAACATGTCAGCTTTAATTACTAGCCAATGGTTCGTGTTGCATTGGATAGGACAGCTACATACTCATCAGTAGAGTATACACAATTTGTTATCAAGAGATCTTTTATATATATTTTGAACATGTACTGATTTAGTTCTTTGACATGGGGAGGTAAAATATTGTAGAGGTTAACATCAATTGAATTCCTCTTCGATTTTTGTAGTCTGAATCTACTTGGCCTTAATAATTCACATCCTCTCGTGTTATAATCATGGAAATCACAATTTCTATTCTGTGTTAATTTATTTTTATGAATGTCTATCAAAAGTTGATATAAATAAATAGAAGGTACCGTCATTATTCGCAACGATAAAAAAAGAGGTTTACAGGAGTCTGAGTAACCAGCCCCAGATATGATCCTCACCGCTTTTTTTTGCAAGATAAATATCCTATTCGCGTTGCTGCTATTCCCCCACAGAATTGTCCCGTAAGATAAATGAGAATGAAAAAAAGCGTAGTACGCCGACAGTATCGCCTGTTGAGAAATCAAATTTTTTAATTTCCGAAGAAGAAAGGTGTATTTGGACAGTTTAGTGCTAAGTTGTTCAGTGTGCTCCAACCAGTTCAACGTATCATCGAGATGTATACCTAGAAGTTTAACACTGTGCCCTTCCAACAAAGCGGTGTTAGATGTAAAAATGATATGTTGAGTTTTGTTTTCGTTCAACATGAGATTATTTTTTCTGAACCATATGTCAGCTTTCATTTGAATTTGATTTATATCGCGCACCAAATTAGACTCAATTTTCCCAGATGTCGTGAGAGTGGTATCATCGGCGAAAGCAAAACAATTGTGAGGTGACATGTAGGAGAAGAGATCATTTACATATATTATGAACAAGAGAGGGCCCATAACCGAACCTTGAGGAACTCCACATGTAACTGGTTCTAAATCAGATACATTATTTGAGTCAAGTGATACATATTGATATCTGTTAGTCAGATATGATGAAAAAAGAGATAAAGGGGTTCCTCTTATGCCATAGTCTTCTAGTTTTTTTAATAAAATGGAATGGGAGACACAGTCAAATGCTTTTGTGAGATCACATAAGGCAGCAATAGTGTGTTCTCCTTTTTCAAAACAAGTTATTATATTTTCGACTACTTTTTTGACTGCGTTGATGGTGGAGGATGATTTCCTAAATCCGAATTGATTTGGGTTAAATAACTTGTACTTCAGAAAATATTCATAAAGCCTATTTTTAAGGATGATTTCAAACAATTTTCCAAAAATTGGAACGATAGATATTGGTCGGTGGTTTTCAATTTCATCATCACCGCCTTTCTTAAAAATTGGGACAACTCTTGTCACTTTGAATTCACTTGGAAATACACCCTTTTCAATACAAGCGTTGAAGAGTACTGTAAGTGGTTCAATTATATATGAGGCTGTTTCCTTGACAATTTTACTATTCAGTTCGTACGCATCCAACGACTTAGAGTTTTTCAGATTGGATATCGCACTAGCAACCTCTCTGCTTAGAATGGGTTCCATGAAAAAGGATCCTGATACAATTGCAATTCTAAATACAACTTATTTCGCAAAAATTTAAAACACCAAAAAAAATTATGCCACAAATGATGGAAAGTTGATACAGTTTTTAAAAACAGATAAATATTTCACTTTATTTCTATTTTTTGCGAAATAGCTTGATACATAAGCATAATTAAAAAACAATATCAATGAAAAGTCAATAATTTATTCTTTACTGCACATTATAAAGATAGAAATCACTGTTAGAATTCCATGAGTGTTGAAGAGTAATATCTACAAGAGTCTGTACGTTTTGATTTGCACATATATCTCTTGGCTCGTTTTTGCAAAACTAAAATATTTTGAAGTAGATAACCACTACATACTCCCCAAAATAAACAGTCTTAGCTGCTGTTAAACTGTGATGTAACACAGTTTTAACAATGAAAGCTGGCATTTCATCAAAACCAGAAGATTTTGAATTTTTCATACGAGATATCAGTAATTCGTACAATTCGACATTTGTGAATGTATAGAGATTCATTATTAGATTAATATCAACACAATTACCTGTATCAAAATCATATTTTTTTGTTTGTGGAATGTTGTTTATTACATCGTATGGCACTTGTTTAAAAAAATTGTTGAATAGATTTGCCACTGTTTCGCCATTCTTTATAGGCTCTCCACCGTCAACGGAAAGAAAAATATTATTCGGAAAATTACCTTTTTTTGTTAACTTTTTGACTATGGTCCAACATGTTTTATTCAAGTTGTCGGTGTCAGATATTCTATTTTGATAAAACAAGCTCTTCTTAGTTTCTACAAGAAAATTCTGAAAGAAAATTGCTAGTAGAAATTTTTGCGTTGCTAACCCCTTTCTGAGTCGATTCGACTGGGCTATGTTGGAAGAAGGAGAAAGAGAAACTCAAAAGGCTTTTTCCCCCAAAAAAAATAAAAAACAATATATTTCATTTCATTGATGTGATACACATTTTACGATAAACTTTCCTGAAGCATTTCCCTGTATCTTTTTAGGCTGTACATATTCACTCAAATCTTGCTACGTCCATCTGTAATGAGATAATAAATAAATCCAGGAGTAAAATGAATACAACTTTTTCCAAAATGCTCCTCATGTTGGACCTGCCAGAAAACAAAATCACAATCGACGAATTGCTAAGCCAGTGCGACGAAATCAGAGATGTAAGAGTTTTTGCAAACGAGTAGCATGACAGATGTAATAAAATTATTTTTCAGAATTGTCAGGAGCGTAGCGTCGTGAATAACGTGATTAAATTTGTAACAAAACTCAATAAAATGAATACGGAGATTTGTGATACTCTGGACAATGATCTTGAGGGCAAAGATTCAACAGAAGTGATGGATGAGCGTACGATGGAGACTACCAGAAGAAAAATACCAGATATGATAAAAGAAGAGGATGAAAGCAACTGATTAGGTGATAAGTGAAAACATGAATTTTTGTATAAGTCATAACTGCAAATTCTTTCTTGTTATTGAAAATAAAAATGTTACTATAGTTTTGAATCTCCTTCTACAGTCTATTTCGAGATGACAAAGATTATTAAGTTACTGTAAAGTGAACGTTTTAAATACCAGAGTTTAAGACTTTCTCTCAATGCCAAATAGATTGTAGGTTGAGAATTCATATTGAAAAAAATAAATTGAAGCAAAATTTTATGAGAGACAGCTTACACGAAATTTATATATAGTAGTATTTTAAAAATGTTATGAACCAGATTCTAAAGAATGTTTATATTGTAAATAGACATTTATAGTATATTAATTTCATCAAATAAGAGGTGAAGAATGTAAGGAATAAATAATTTTGTTTACCAAAAGAGTACATATGGAATAAATATATTTTTTCAGTTATGTATATTTCAACAGTCCACTATTTTCACATTTTTCACAGTACTAAAGCAAATTCAAATCCAAGAGAGAGTGGATGTAAACATTGACATACCCTACGCACGTGATATTGAAAATCCCAAGAATTGGCCAGGGCCGTATTCAGAACCAACATCTTGTTGATCGCAAATGCTATATCATACTTAGGAAAACTTTTTTATAATAACGAGTGAAATGCACAAGTTTTGCAGTTTAACGGGAAAAATACAGATAATATGTGTAATATAAAAAGATTTTCATTGGATTTTTCACTGCGCACTCAAGCATTATATGAAAAGATACGTAATTATTTCTTTATTGATAATTTTTATTTTATGTAAAATCAAAAGGAATATTAATCAAAATTATTCAACTGGATGAATTTGTCTCTTCATCAGTAATGTCATCTTCACCAATCTGAATTATCAGTGGCTCGATTTGTGCCTCTATTATGTTATCAAGCTTCCACATCTTTGTCTCGACTTCAGATATCACATGCCGAACACACTTCTCCCATTTCTCCGCTGTAACTCTTTTCAAAGCCTCATCAAAAAGTACTTTGAGGTCTGCAAATTTGAACGTGGTATTATGCTGAGCTACAAAATTCTTCACATCTGCCCATATAAACTCGATGGGATTGAGCTCGCAGTGGTATGAAGGCAGGCAAAGGACAATTTTGTTTTGGCCTGCTGCCATCTCATCGACTATATATTTTTGGTATTCAAGCTTGCGCTCCTTGACAATTTTTAGTAGCTGTACTCTTAGCATTGAGTCTTCAAAGCTAATATTCTTTGATCGCAGCCAATTTTGGATTTCAACATTCTTTGAAGACGTTGTCGGAATCTTCTCTAACCGTCGCGAATGATAAGGTGCATTTTCCATTACAATCACAGCATTATCCTCCAGATGGGGTAGAACTTTGGAAAACCACTGTTCGAAAGATTCACCGTTCATTTCTTCGTGATAATCTCCAGTTTTCTTCGACTCGAAACACCACAGCCCTTCAGCAACAAACCCATTCTCATTGCCGATGTGACAAATAATAAGCCGTTTTCCTTTACCTGAAATTATGAAGAGGTATGTAAGTAAATAAAACAAATACGAGGGTTACTTTTTATATATTGAGATTGAGGCAGGTCTTAATATAAATACAAGTTTACCTGATGGATTTGTTAATCCGGTGGATAGTCCATCTAGAAAGGCCCTTCTAGATGAGGTCACAGTTTCATCGACCCATACTTTAGGGGTAGTATGACCAGCATTAACCCAGATTTCATCCATATAATAAATTGTTCTCTGTTGTTCCCTATAATATTTAATTTTACTTGGCAATGAAACATCTTCATTTATTTCTGTGAGTAGGTACTTTGTCTATCGCGGGTATTTCATTTCTGAAAAAGTACTCATGCACTTTCCTTCTGATTGCATGTTTATCAGCATCATCTATTGATTGTATAATGGTTTGACGATTCTGATTTGTATTCGGTTTGGAAAATGTATGATTTTGTTTATATTCCCGTAAAACATTGTAAATTGAAGCGCAACACACTCCAATTTTATCGAAAACTTTCGATACGACTTCGTCGACAGTCGATGTCTCAATTTCTTCCATCTCTTTCTTGAACACATTTAAAATCACTTATTTAATCTCAACACTCAAATGTCTTTTTCTGGATCGTTTCCTGGCTGGACTCAGAGGATAGCTCACAGTGTCATCAGCAGTGTCTGTACTGGACATCTTGGAAAACAATTTTAAACAATATACTATAACGTACCGAACTCGTACCAAGAAGGCGAATTCACCAATGAACGCTGCCCTTTCCATCTGACACTGGGCGATCACGTGAACATCACGCTTCGGTTTTGTTTTGTTTTGTTTTACTCTATCTTGTATTTGGATAGACAGAACTGTATCCCTCAGGCATATGGTGCAATTTTTGCGTTATGGGAATCATTAATTCTGAAATAGTCAAATGAGTATTTGCTACATTAAAACTAAATCAAATGTTATCTGTGAAGCATCGAAGGCATATTTTTGCAGACCATTGAATATTCCACTGTCGTGAAGTGATTTTCAGGGGGATCTGATTTCATCAAACAAATTGCTGTCAAAAACAGTTACAAGTTAGATATTATCGACTCAATTCTTTTAAAATAACCTCGAAAACAAGCCATAGACCAGATCTACCCAACTTCAAGTGACGATAGTGTCCGTTACAGGTCACTGTCATATCTTGATGAAGCCACCAATAATATCGCTCAGTTTTTTAAAGGTAATGCTTGGACGTGCCCTTCAGAAAATTGAAAGTGAAGTTATGTAGACTCCGAGGCGAATATGCAAATTCAATACAAAGTGTCTTATTTGTAGTAACGATTAGTCTGTTTTTAAAACATCACTCATTGGGAAAGAAAGTTTTTGGCTTTCTACTACTCCGTCTTGATACAAAAAAAGAGGTGGGAGTCTTCCAAAGAAAGGAAGGAAGTAATAATTTGAAAATAAGTAACTCTATACATGGATGTCTTGATCATGCAAAGAAGTAACTTTCAGACACAAACTGGAAGAAAGTCCTCCTGAAACAGCTACTTTCTAATAAACATTGAATTACACGAACGAAAAAAAAATATTTCAAGACCAATACTTTTATTTGAACACTGAATTATACAGAAGATACTTTTCTCTACTCAGTTTGTAATCACTTGACGCGCGTTTCGCCAACAAAGTTAGCATCCTCAGGAGAAGAAAATTGATACCTAGTCTAGTCTGGTCTGGTTAATCCTTATATACTAAAATTTGTTACCTGTTACCAACAAAAAAATATTTTTTGAATGTTTCCTACACTAAATTAGTCAATTTCTACTAATTTTGGGGTGATAAAAACGAAAATAACAATGAAAAATTTTTATTAGCTCTGGTTTTTGAGATACACAGTTCTTAATCTTAAAGAGTAGTTATACTATACGTGAAAAGTGAAAGTACATAAAACAATATTGTTATGTTTCTTTTAGAATATTTTAAGTACAAAATTAATAAAAAAAAAACATTATTCTTAGTGTTTTGACAAATAAAAGAAGTTTGTACCACCAAATTTCAATTAAGTCCATCCGATTCATTGTAAGATCGCTGTCGTTTAGCTTGTCTTTTATAAAACACTTCTGGAGCATCCCTATACACAGACCAGCAGTAGTCTGCAAGCATTGCTTCATTCCAACGGCCCTGATATCTCTGTTCCATTAAGGCAATGTCTTGATGGAATCTTTCTCCACGTTCGTCACTCACAGCTCCACAGTTTTGTGGGAAGAAATTAAGATGAGAGTGAAGAAAATGAATTTTTAAGGACATGTTGCATCCAAGTTGGTCTGTCTGTACTGAGATATTTTCACATCATGTTTTAGAAGATTCCACTGTTGTAGTCTTGACCCTAACAGCTCAGCCTTTTCCTTAGACAAGCGAAGATCTCTTATAAGGTCACTCAACTCTGCTTGACTAATTCTGTGCGGATCACTAGACCTATCGCTTACCTCAAAATCAGGGTCATAGGATGTAGAAGGATGGGTTGCTCCTTCTAAACAGTCTTCATCACCTTCCTCTAAAATTTCATAGTTTTGGGGTGGAGAAGGGACTGGCAAATTGTCTGAGTGTGGTACAGGCCGAAGAGCAGATGGGAGATTAGGGTATTTAACCGTTCCTCTTTTCTTCATAGATAAACCTTGCTTAATGGGAGGAGTTAAGCAGAAATAACAGTCGTCTGTATGATTGGTAGGCTCACGCCAAACCATAGGTACTGCAAAAGCCATTGCCCGGTTTTTATTTTTCAGCCACTCTCGCAATATGACGGAACAAGAATTACAACATATATGAGGAGCCCATGATTTATCTTGGTCCCCAACTTTCACACCAAAATAATGTTCATAGGCTGTCTTAACGATAGGTGTCATTTTACGTTTCTGAGCCTTAAATGTTATTTCACCACATATATAGCAAAAGCTATCGACAGAATTCACACACTTTCGAGGCATTTCAGATCAGCACTTAAATTAATTTAAAAATCAACTTCACACGATAATTTCAATAGCAACCACGTGCGTACAATTGACAAACTCACATAGGTTATGTTTACTACTTAAGAACAGCTGATGAGAGGGGTGTTATGTAAACAAACATGTGTACCAACTGTTGGTGATGAAATATTTCATTTGTTGAAAACTCAATATACATATATATATATATATATATATATATATATATATATATATATATAATATAATGATACTATATCTTGAAAACAAGAGCTAATATATAATTTTTATGGTCACTTTCGGTTTTAACACGTGGAAATACATTAAAATCATCTAATTTCAACCCCGAAACAAAAACTTTGTTGTGTTGTGTAATTCTTCATCATTTGGTAATTTCAACTCTATTAAATGGTTTAGGTAATTTCTGTCTTGGCTTTTATACTGCTAACATCGACTATAGCTTCTTTATTTCTCCGGTAATTATCACCCTTCACCTTGATTAACGAAAAGCTCATTTCGTGGTAATATTGAAAAATATTCAGAAACGTTTCAATGCGCTCATTGGAATCTGTTATTTCATCTAAAGCAACCCAATTTTCTGCAGAAAGAAAATTTTTAAATAATGGCTTATTTTCATTGTTTTTGTAGAAAATGAATTTACTAGTGATATTCAACCGATTGTGCTTTGTGATCGGATAGGTGCAAATCTGTAACTTCTGCTTTAGTTACAAATAAAAGTGGCAAAAACATATAAAGTTTCTATTCTCTTTTCTTTCCATATTATTTCTGAGATGTATACAGGGAGACTAGTATCATAGTCATCTTCATTTTCATAAGGTTGGAAATTTTTTCCCTTACCCTTTCAACTGAGATTCGTCAGGAGGACGAATGGTTCATAACTTAAGGTGTTTTGGTGGCGACATAAAGGTAATGACCTCTATGCCGCTCTGGCCTTGTGTATCCCTTCTTGACTGGGGTATTTGATGAACCAACTGTTCATTTCAACAGAAGTCGTGGGGCCTTCACTCAAACGAGCGACGGAGCCTTCTGAATCGAGTGAGGTCGTCTATAGTGTAACCTACAGCTTCCCTAACTAATGGGTTATCATGAGTTTCCGCTGACTCGAAAACTCTCTGAACCTACCCCATACAGTGCATTTCTTTAAGGCCCCCCCTTTTATTTTTTGAAGGAGTCAACTCAAAAAATTGAAATTTGGGATAATGAAATTAATGCATGAATACTTTATTTTGAAGTGAAATTGATAGATGAAACTTTCAAGATGGCGACTGGGCGCCATCTGGAAAAAAAATTAATGGAAAGGGGGTCTTGTAACACATCTTTTTGAAGCTCCTGACAAATGCTTCACAACCCTAGAATATAATGTCAATATCTTCAACTACTACAAAATGGCGGAACTTTTGATAATTGCCTAAATACATTGACATTCAACTACATAATATGAGGTAATAAGCTTGAGGTCAGTTCAGAAGATGCTCGAAATGGTTGCCTTGAACTTCTTGACATATGAACAATCTATCCGATATTTCACGCCGAACATTTTCGAACACAGGAACGTCAATATCTCTACAAATATTTATTATTCTCTGCCGGATATTCAATACTGAAGCAGGTTCAGTGTCGTACACCTTTTGCTTCAACTAGCCCCATAAAAAAAAGCCCAAAGGTGTCAAATCTGGCTAGCGGACTGGCCATTCTGTAGGACCTCGACGGCCAATCCAACGTCCGGAAAAAGTAGTACCCAAATAGTTTCTTACATGTCTGGAGTAATGTGGTGGTGCTCCATCTTGTTGGAATACAATATCCATATAGAATTCATTAGAATTCGCTTCGACGATTTCAGTGATGAGAGGGTCAACAGTAGTTTCCAGCATATTCAAATACAGTTACCCTGTTGAATTTTGATCAATAAATAGAGGTCCTACAATATGGTTTACTAATATTCCTGCCCAAACGTTGATTTTTTCTGGATATTGGGTATGTGTTTCCCGGAAAACGTGAGGGTTGGTGTCACTCCAATAACGGCAATTTTGTCTGTGAACATTGCCGTTTAAAAAACTTACATTCGTCACTAAAACAAATATTGTGAAGGTAGGATGCCTTGCAATGGTTTCCGTCATGATTTCGCAGAATTCAGTTCTTCGATCAGGGTCATCTTCAGTTAATTGGTGTACCATTTTAATTTTGTAGGGATGATACCTATTCCTCTTCAAAAGTCTCCACACAATAGAAGGAGACACCTCACAAACATCCGCGACAGAATAAGTAGACTGTTCAGGATTTACTACCATCTCACCAATTATTTGCACTTGCTCTTCTTCCGGAATGGACGGATGATGAATTTGGATACAAGTTCCCTCAAATATTTTCTACAGATACGACGATTCGGAAAACGTTCATTGAAAATCATTTCGGTCTCGTGAAAGTTACGCGTGGCACCGTAAATAAAAATCGCTTCAACTTTTTCTTCCCATCGACGAGAATTGACCATTTTAGAGATTGATGACGTGGTACCTTTCTGCTAGTTAAACCGAAAACTAAATGAGAATATTCTAACTGAACAATGATGTTCATTGTCGTACTAACATTTTTTGTCGTTTTCAGGAAATTCAATTCAATTCAATTTCAATTCAATTTATTTGGAATATGTTAATATACAATTTATTAATATTATGGTTGGGCCCACTAGGAGTTTGAGGAAAGCAGCCTAAGCGCAGGTGGCTTGTAATGTGCTTCCGTTTGTGTCCCCATGGAAGTACTTTAAAAATATATCAGGCACAAAAGTAATAAAAGATTAAATAACAGTTGCAGTTGTATTAGTGAATAGACAGAGGAAGCTGGTATATTTTATGAGAATAAGTACCTATAATTATCTATACATCTAGGTTTATATAATATTGGCAATAGGTACACATACACTGAAAGACACATTGGAAGATTAGAAAATGTACTGAGTGATATTTCTGGGTTATTGGGTATGTTTGAATAAACTGTTTATACGGGTATTATTTACAATTATGAATTCTTTTGTATTTTTTTTATACTTTAAAAATGTGGTATTTATCTTTATTTCAAGGGGAAGCATGATGGAATCGGCCGATACTTGATGAAAATCCATAACTAACGTATTCCAAAAACACTTTATTGTGAGATTTTCACTAAATTGTTTTACAAAAACGCAACACGTGTTTCGCCATACAATGGCTTCATCTGGCGTGTCTTTCAACTAATTCTACACATTCAATACTAAATATATATATAGTTTATGGAGTACCTGAAATCAAAGTACCTGTAAACGAAGTACCTGAATTTTAAGTAGCTGATATTTTACCTGAGTTTCTAACGAATTAAATTACCTGCACTTATGTTCCATTTTCACATTTGAAAAAATATATTCAGTAACGGAGAGTTATTGAGTTCTAATTGATCATTCAGTAAATTACCCGAATTCCTGAATCTATTGATTTCTAAACATTCTACAAGATTAAGTTTCAAACTCTTCTCTTCTAAATGTAACACCTCGTACTCATGATTGAACTCATGTCCTTCTGCTAAAAGATGGTTTGCAAATGTGGAATTGGTCTTTTCTATTTACAAAACTACTCCTATGTTCTTTAATTCGTTGGAAAAATGTTCTTCCTGTTTGGCCAATATACAGTTTTGGACAAGAGCCACAAGTCAGTTTATATACTCCTGATCTATCCGACACCAAAGTTTGTTCTTTGTTTTTAATAAATTTACTTAGGTTATTATTCGTTCTATAAGCTACGTTTACGCCTTCTTTCTTCAAAAAACGGGCAATATTTCTGTTTGGTTCCCCCACATATGTCAATGTCTTATAACTAACGTTATCGCATCTTGAATATGGGTAGACCAGATCCATGGCTTGCTTTTGTCGTTTTTTGGAAAGAATGGAGCTTACAATATCTACCTTATAACCGTTATTAATCGCGATTTGTTTGATCTCACAATAAAGTGTTTTTGGAATACGTATGTTATACAGTTTTGGAGCGAAATAGTAGACTGAACGTTGGGTATGACTTTTTTGTAAAGGGGTATATCAATGGATAAACTATGTACATTTCTGGTGTACTTTGTATTTGCCTTAGAATAATTGATATTATTTGAGTATATCCATAAGACACTGGTGTGCATACAAACTTCTTATATCAAGCAGATTAGTTTCACAATAGAGTTTTTCTGTATCAAATGTTCTATCATTTTGTAGTTGGTGAATATATTGACTCCATATTCTAGGGTTGTGAAGTATTCGTCAGGAGCTTCAAAATGATGTGTCACAAGACCCTTCTTTCCATTTGAATTTTTCCCAGATGGCGCCCAGTCGCCATCTTGAAAATTTCATCTATCAATTTTACTTCAAACAAAGTATTCATGCATTAATTTCAATAACCTAAATTTCAATTTTTTGAGTCGACCCGTTCAAAAAATAAAAGTGGGGGAGGACGTTAAAGAAATGCAGTGTATATTGAATGAAGTATATTCAGTTATTCCGCTTCATGTCAATTCGGAAAAGTTTTTCATTTTGTAGATGATTTATCATAAATTTTGATTTCCTTGTGCACTAACTGAATAAAACAGGTGAGTAATCAAAGTTTTTTATTTTATCAAACATTTCATCTGTAGACCGATCGCCACAAGTGAGGCAACAGAAAATAAAATGAGAATACTCTTAATAATAATAAAAATAAATAAACTTTATCACCCAAAATCACTAATCGATGCAAATAACATCGTCATCAGAAGACTGTTTCCTTTGTGGTGGATCTGGTTTTTTGACCATTGCAGTAACGGCAGATTCATTATTGTTTTCTATTGGAAATTTTAAAGTTTTTATAACTTTGTTGGACATTGGTTTCAAACTATCAACTCGCGAACTTTTCGATGACGAACTGTGTTTAGTTTCTTCCGATTTCGAGGTGTCCACTCTTTTCAAATGCTGGTCAGTCTTCGTTCCTTCAACTCGTGTACTTCCTGTCTGATCCCTATGCCTACTTTCTTTATGAGACTTTTCAGGATGTTTTGTACTTTTAGCAGCAGGTGATTTTTCCAAGTGACGTTTTTCTTTGTGTTTTGTTTTCGCCATTACAGAAGATGAGTTTTCGGATTTATATTTCACTGGAGATATGTCTACAGATGGCGTTAGAGAAAATTTTATCGTACTTTCAGTACCGACACTTTTCGGTGAGATTGATTTTGCTTTCGATTTGGAAATGCTGTTGGCGGGAACCTGAAAAAAGGCCAATAAAAAAAGAATCATTTGAAATACTTGAAGTGAATCTAAAACGTGCATTTGCTACTCCAAATTCATTTTGAATACTAGATAGACTCCAAACAGGGAGAAATGTTAAAGAAAAGGAATTTTAATGGTGGAAAAATAATTGGATCTCACAACTAATTTTGAGGATGGTTCTTTACAACTACATTAGATTTACCTGCTCCAAAAATGATTTTATTGCATATTTTTTATACAACCAAATTTACTTCGGATAATGAAAACTGAAAGTCTGTAATAGAACACATGCGAAATTTTTAGGGGCTCATTGATGCCTCCAATAATGTATGATTTTCGTAGTCCTGAAGTAGAAAATGAATTCCAGCCTTATTTAGTCAGTCAGGTGGACAAAAAAAGCAATAACTCAAGTGGAGAGGGGAGTTAGTAATTTGCCAAAAGTTCTTGTAAGGCTTCCATAAACTTAGATACTAATCATGACTGGCATCTCTGCTAACCAAACATTGCACACCTCGCTTCTGCAAGTCACACCAGCGGTCCAGTGTTGCCAACTGGATGAACTATAAAGTCGCTACCCATGAACCAAAATTCCCCTACATTGCTTCATATTTCGCTATGCTCGTATAGCTGACGCAATCAGTTCGCGCATGCGCCCTATTCAAAATTAAATACCACAGAACTTACAGTTTGTTTACTAAAACCAATAATGATTGAGAGTAGAAGTAAGCCCAGTTGACAGCAAATCGGTGGCGTGCTTATTAATTTTTGAGAGGGTTAAGAATGAAAGAAAAATTCTTAGTACAATTAGTTAAAATATTCATACACATTTTTTATTTATTTCATTAAAACTTTGCAATATCGTAATTTACCTAATCGTTGTAGTCATTAGGTGGGCCTTATGAAAACGGAGTAATAATCGTGGTAATTATAGTAGGTACCAAATAAATTAACAATATTAATAAAAAACACAATATATATATATATATATATATATATATATATATATATATATATATATATATATATATATATATATATATATATATATATATATATATATAACTTTTTTTCACTATTGGGTTGCAGCAATTGATAAGTGAACTCTTTATAACTATTCTCAAGCTTTCGAGTAACTTAAACTCATCGTCAGGGGTACTAGAAAATACAAATTACAAATTTTAGATAATAGAATATAATATAAATGTAAATGTACAAATTTTCGTCTAATCTTCAACCTCAGATTCGTCACTGTTGCTACCTCTATCATCAAAGTGAATTATGATTGGTTCAATATTGTGTTCAATACGGTTGTCTACGTCCCACATTTTTTGCCCCTCTTTTAAAACATGTTGCATGCATTTCTTCCAGTCTTCTGCAGAAACAGTTCGAATAGCTTTTTGTAGGTGATGTTGCACGTCCACTAATTTAAATTTTCTGTTTTCTCGTGCCACATATCCTTTTACTTGCGCCCAAATTAATTCTATTGGGTTCAATTCGCAGTGGTATGGTGGTAACCTTAAAACTGTAATTCCACGACTTAACGCCATTTCATCCACTGCGAATTTTTTATATTTGTCTGTGAGTAATTTTGTTAGCTGAAATAGTTCTGCCTTTAAACTATCTTTGTTGTATTGGATGTTCTTATTAATTAACCATTCTTAAATTGCTGCTTTTTTCCATGATTGTTTCGGTAATGGTTCCAAATGTCGACTATGGTATGGGGCATTGTCCATGACGATGACAGACCCAGGTTCCACAAGTTGAATGATGCCTTCAAACCATTTTTCAAACACCTCCGCATTCATCTCTTCATGATAGTCGCCTGTTTTCTTAGATTTAAATATTAATTCACCATTTGGTAAAAATCCACTGTCGCTTCCTATATGCGTAACTATCAGACGACTACCTTTTCCAGGTGGCTGTTTTAACCCAACTGACAAACCTTCAATAAAGGCTTGTCGTGCACTTGTTATATTACCATCCTGCCATACTTTTTTGACCGTATGTCCTTGGTTAACCATGTCTCGTCCATGAAGTACAATTTTTTTTAAGCTTCCGAAATTCGTCAATTTTTCTTAGATAGTTTCTTCTCCATGCTATTATTTCTTGACGTTCAATGAGAATGCTTTTCCTGTCAACTTTTCCGTACGTAAATTTCATTTCGTGTACAAGTTTCCTAAAAGTTTCTTTACCCATTTTTGGGACCAATTCAGATAAGTGCCTCCAGAATAAGTGCCTCCAGAACTGTTTGTAGTGTGGGCAGCTCATTTCTGAAAAAGAAACTGTGAATAGCTCTGCGTATACTGGTTTTGGCTTCTTCATAAACTGTGATTTTTTTCGTGCGCTACTAGTTTTTGGCGTTTGTACGTCCCCATGAATTTCTGCTTGTCTTAGTATTTTGTAAATCGATGATTTTGGTACACCGGTATAATCAGAGCACATATCAACTAATTTATCTTTTGTAATTGTGGAACTTAATGATGTAGAAATGTCCAGTTGGTAATTGGGAGGTACACACGTAGAATTACAGCACATATGCACAAAGTCATCTTTTGGTGGCTGATGATCTCTTTCAAGACAGTGAAATACTCGCAGTATAATTTGTTTCTCTCTTACTGACCGAGACTCCGACCGTTTTACCTTTTTTGACGTGGAAGGCCCGACCATGTCTCCTATTTTTTGAGTAGTTTGAGAACGGTGTAGAAATATAATTATGTAACGCTTAAACACTTATTAGCACTATTATTTTCACCAATTGTTATCACAACACGTCGATTGCTGACTAACTTAACTGTAAAACGTACAATTCACGCTGTATAATTTACAAACCAATGATACGCTCATGGCTGCAAGTACATTAGTGAGGACTGCAACGATGAGATGGAAGTTACGGTAAAGTGACAAAGATAGAAATATCGTTGCGTACAGCGTTGCCACTAGTTGTAATAAATATCTAACACTATACAGAAAATAATGAATTTTAACTGATCAGTAATCAGGAAATGTATAAGTATTACTCATTACAAGCTCATTACTGATTTTTGTCATAAATAATACCTTTTAATCGTACTAGTAATGTGTATTATTTATAATTTGCCACAACCTACAACTCTACTGCTTACTATATTTTGATTCTGCTATAAACTGATAACGTAAAATTTGGATATGACAACGCGCTTTACTCTCAATCATTATTGGTTTTACTTTAGTTTGTGTACCGTTCAAAAACTGAACTGTAACTAATGTTAGGATCAGGATAATGCTAATTTCCAACTGCGCAACTCAGTAAATGATACCTAATTTTCTAAATTTACAGCAGTCAATTTTTGAAACCTGTTGTCTCGACCAAGTATTTCTTAGCTTGAAATAATGATTTCGAAAAGTAAAAATGAATATAAAATTACTCCAAGTTTCCGGCATTTCCTATAAATAAGTTGCATATACCTTCAGCCGTACGTGCACACACAAAAGAACTTTTGGCAAATTATTAAATATTTATTTTTGAGAAGTATCATGACTTACGAAAAATTTTGTAGGGGCTTGCGGTCAAACAAGATTGAAATTTCATCCAAAAGATCTAGTCCAAGTTATAAAATGGTTTTGCAAGTTTAAGAAAATATACTGCTATGTAAATTTTTCTGAAATGCAATTTTACATGACCATCACAGATATTGTGAAATGAAGTCAGTGTGTGTTGTGGAATGAAGTGCTCAAATATTTCTGAAGAGTTATTCAGAAGTTATTTAAAGAACTGAGAACACAAACTATATTCAGTATCATAAGAGTAGCAATCAATTTTGTTGGGAATATAGGAATATCATGGAGAATCAACTCCCTACAGCATTCTCTGTAAAAACAAGCGTCATGAAACTATTCTAACCAAACGCATTATAATTAGCAAATAATTTTCTATAATAATTACTCATGCAAAGTAGCTTTCAAAAAAATCTACTTTCGAATCATCTAAATGCATTGTCACTGTCTACTTCCTGAACTTACACGTATCACAAATAGTCTATTTTCTAAAACGATGGATTCCAAATGTGCGGTTTTCTTGGAGGTGGCGTTGGTTTCAGAGGCTATCAATTAAAAAAGTAATCATCATTTAGGGTCCACTTCATACTTACAATATATGAAATTAAGTACCCTACACGTGTTTTGTTGTTAATTGAGACACATACGTTTTTAGGATAAACATTCAAAACGCAACATCCATCATCTCACAAGATGGCTACTACAACTTAAGTTAACCCCTGAATTTCAAAAAATCATATGAATATTTCTGAAAGATTATTAAACAGTTGTACCAATTGATGGTGATTCAGTAAGTTACACCAATTAAATTGAATTCCTAGGACAGAACATCTTGAAATTATTTGGAAAAGTATCGCCCCTTATTGATATTTTACTTAAGATCAGGAACTAAGTGGATTGTTAAAAAAATAAGGTCAATGTGCAAATTTCGCGGGCTCTACAGATTCGATTAGGGATTTTTTTGTTAGTACACTCGTCTCGAACATATGTTCATAGTTTCAGCTCTTTAGTTTGTTGTTGAGAGGTATTAAACTTCTAAGTTTTCTTCGATTACAGTGGCGTAGTGCACCAGGAGTTCTTGCTAGATGGTCTTACGGTCAATAATGAGTATTATCTTGAAGTTATGTCACAGTAGAATACAACCAGTAGGCTTTCTTACCACGTGATCCGCACGAGTTACCGGGGACCTTCAATCGCGTTCAGTGCTGTAGTATCGAAGGATTCGACGGTACCGAGGCATCGGATTAGTTATAATTAACGGTCGGAAATTGATATTGTGTTTAGTTTATTCGCTACTGTTATTATTGTTTATAGTATTTGTAGTTGGTTATTGTTGTTTGTTTTATTATTAAGTGATTAGAAAATGGGAGATGTAAACAAGATATTATTGAAGAAGTCAGAACTCACGATAAAATAATCGTGGGTCAAAACAGTAACACCTTTTTTATTGTTATTTCACATGAGTACTCATTTGCAACACATTATGTATCAAAACTATAAAAAAAAATTATTCAAGACAAGCGATAAAGAAAATGAAACAAAAAGAACCTAACCACTAATATTCGCTTGTAATTATTGCATAAAAAAATAAACTATGGACTGTTTGATATGAGACCTTTGTTACTGTTCATAGATCTCATCCCACAAACTTCAATTTCTAAACTTTTGAAGGCATCTAAAAACCTTTTTTCACGTACCAATCTCAACAATTTTGAACACTCCTCACTCATTCTATGGTCGTTCTCTAAGGCATGTTGAGCGACACTAGACGTCTCTGGTCTACGAAACCGAATATGTGAAACATGTTCTTTAAAGCGAGCTATTATAGTCCGTTTAGTTTGACCAACATCCTTTTTATCACAATTCTCACATCTTATTTCACATTTTTTGTTATTCTTGTTGGCTCAAATATTGTTTATTGTATGCATATCATAGATTGTTGTGATATTCAAGAAAGTATTTTTTATCAAATCGATATGATAAATAATAATAATGATAAATGGTCTTCATTTCACGTGGCGGAGTTTCCACTCGACCACGTTTGAAAATAAGAAACGTTACAAAAAATAAATGGCAGTTTCAGTTTTAAGTTTACTTTTGAATAGCGATAGTGATGAATTTTTCAAAGATTCACTGAATGAATTACACATTGGTACAGCATGATACGTGAAGGGTCGTTCATAGATAGTGCTGTTATGATTCGGAATGTCAAAATTATTGTTAAATCTAAGGTTTCTTGAATGTATATGATGTCTGAGAAGGAGTTTATTTACCAAATAAGTGAGTTTTTATTTTTTTATCAGTTTGTGAATGAAACAGGCAAAATGCAATTCTCTTCTGTTCAACATTTTTAACCAATTTAATTGACTGATTGAAGGTGTCACATGATCTCAGTAATTCAAGCTGAATATTAGTCTAATGCAGGCGTTCTGTACTTCTGAATTCTTGCAGAAGTTATGGAATCGATACAAGAGCCATAGACGACATCGCAATAATTAAACATAGATAGAATCAGTACGTCTGAAAGGGTAATTTTGAGAGACCTACTAAGATACTATCTGTTTGAATACAGATGTTTCAGAGTAACGTAAGACCTTTGATTGAAAGTATTGACTTGAACAAATCTGAGGTAGTACTCTATATGAAGTGAATTCGCCAGAATGTCCATCAATATACAAATCGATATTATCTATGGCTCTTTCACGATCTTTGGCTTTTCCAAAAATTATTAAAGATGATTTACTAGGATTAAGGTTGGTTTTGCGTCTGACAACTTGGAGAGCCTTGTTTTTCTTTGATTTTCGAGGATCGAGTTCTCGGCCGATCTCATAGATGGCGTCTTTACTTACTCAAATCGTTCGTTAGTAAATTAAATTAGGGAGATTATATCATTCTTGTTTTCCAATGAAAAAACTTCCATTGTTAAAATGTACAAAATGTTGCACAACACTGGTTATTCCCTGTCGCAGTTTCTCAGGATAACCTACCTGGCTAATGGAAATTCCCGAATCCGCAGAAAACATGGGTGTAGGCATGGGCACTGTAGTTTTCGATACTTTTATAGATGGCGGTAGCGAGATATCCATCTTCATCTGGGAAGCGATAGACGACGACAAACCCAGATCCGAAGGGTATTTGGAAGAACCGTTGGACATTGTTCTTGGCACAGCAGTCGAATCTAAGACGACTGGGCTAGTTTTAGCAACCGACGTCGTGGGCACTGAAGACTGAGACAGACTCAGAGACGAAGGCAAACTGGGAATGTTGAAGTTTTTTATCGTAGCTTCGGAAGGGCGTTTTTCTTTTTCTACCGCGGACTTCATCTGCTTCAGCTGCTCCATTTTCTGGTCCAACTTTTCTTTGTTCAGCTGCTCCTTCTTTTTGTCCGCCAATTTTTCTTGGAGGGTTTTACCACCTGAAAAGCATCAAGTCAGGATTATTCCTTGTAGCTCGGTCAAATAGTGATTTCACTTCTTTAAAAATCTGAAGATTTTAAGGCATACATTTCTTCGTTTTCACGATATAAACAAGCCCCTCTTGTGAGAAGAACAACAAGAAAGTTAATGATATTGGAAAATCTTGAAATGTTTGATCAAACATGAAATAAGAGGGAATCTGCACGTTCAAAATAGGAATATGCAGCCAATCTGCAATTTTCATTGAATTTTCAAAGAGGTAAGACTTTTCTTGTATTATTTAACCGATCCATTATTCTGAACTTACCAGATGGGCTCGTAGTGGGAGAAGGTCTCATGAAAACGGGAGATATGCTCGGGGGAGGGTTCAAACCCACGGATACGGGAGTGATGGAAATACTAGGTCTATTTTTCATCAAATCCTTGGCAGCTTTTTCTTCAGCGGAATTCGAAGTCTTTGTAACAGTTGGCTCCTGCGAATAAAAAAAAACACAAAATCAAAACATTTCTATCACTCATCAGAGAAACCACACTGCGAACTTTTTGACAGAAGTCTAACTTATCTGGGACCAGTTATTGAAAATTCATTACCAGAAAATACACACATCAGAAAAGTCTAGGGATATTTTTATAACATACTAAATATCATAAAAATAAATGCATGAAGTCGTTCAATTTCGATTAAATTGGTACACTCGACCACCCTGTAGATTTCTATGGTTTGAACGAAGCCTGCAAAAACTGTAACTAATCTTTTATCAAGTTTTTTACAAACTGTAGGTTTTCGGCTAAAATGAATAATCTGAAAGTGTCGAGTTAGTACATTCTATGCAGTTCTTGCTCAGCAATTAAACTGGAAATATTGTGCTTTAACATGGAACGCCATCACTTACCATTGGCTGAGATGAATAGAGCTGTAGGGCTTCTTCAAGGTGGCATGCCACAAAATGATGTAGCTCTTCGTTTGGGGGTCTCCCAAAGTGTTATCAGTCGATTGTGGCGGCGTTTCCGTGCAACTGGCAGTCCAGCCGAACAACATCCAGGGCGAGGACGCGCTACAACTGCAGTTCAAGACCGATTTTTGGTCTTAACCGCAAGGAGACAACCGACAATCACAGCACCTGAGTTGGTTAACGTGTTGCAGTAGACGCACCAGGTAACCATTGGTCGTGATCCTGTCAGAAATCGACTACATGAAGCAGATGTCCACAACAGAAGGCCACTTAGATGTCCACCTTTGTCGAGAGGCAATCGTGGTAGAAGATTAGAGTGGTGTCAAGAACATCAAAACTGGGATGCAAATGATTGGGCCACAGTTTTGTTTACAGACGAATCCAGATTTGGATTTCATCCAGATTCTCGTCGAGTAAGACTGTGGAGACGACCTGGAAATAATGAACGTTTGAGATACGTCCAGGAAGTCCACACATACAGAGGTGGTACAATAATGCTATGGGGCGGAATCATGATCGGCGGCAGAACCGATCTCGTTTTTCCAAATCGCTCCCTCACAGCTCGACAGTACCTCGACACCATTCTTCTACCTATCGTCCGTCCGTTTGCTGGTGCTGTTGGTGAAAACTTCCACCTAATGCACGATAATGCTCGTCCACATGTCGCGCGTCTAGTGACTGACTGGTTCACCAACGAAGGAGTTGATGTATTGCCATGGCCAGCACAATCACCGGACCTGAATCCCATCGAGCATGTGTGGGACATGCTTCAACGAAGAATTACTCCGCATATGGGGAACATTCACACAACGTTTCAATTGAGAGAGCTTTTAATCGCTGAAGGGGAAAATGTACCTCAACAAGACATTGACAATCTCATTTTGTCGATGCACGATAGATGTAGGGCCGTAATAAACCAGCGTGGAGGCCATACTTTGTACTGATTCCAATTTTTTTTGTATTATTATTTTTTTTCGGGGTGCCAAAGAAGAGCCATATTTTTTTTAGTTTTGCTTATATGTGCACTCAGTATTTTTTACCATTTAATAAATTTTGTTGTAAGTTACATTCGTTTAATAATCACCCGTCAACTTTTTTTTTCCTGAAGCGATCTAAAAAAAAATTATTGCCATTTTAAAAAATATCCCTAGACTTTTCCGATGTGTGTATTTCAACTCTGGAATCTTTGAAAAAGTTTAAACTATCGTTAAAAATGTATGTATTGGCAAACGGAACTACTGTTAAAAATGTAATTAATACCAAAAAATAATTGAGCAATGCACCTTGTAATATATATTTTAAATAGTGTAGTAATATAATAGCAGTTATTTTTTATACATTTGACTCATCTTTTATGATTTTAACTTACTACTATACTTTTTATTTCAACTTTTTTAAATAAACTGTGTTTCTATTTTAACAGGAATCTTATTATAACTGTATTAATTAATTAATGTATATACAATGTAAGTAAATATCTTTTCTTGTTGATACTTCCATTTGTTATTATCATTTTTATGTTATACTATAATATGCTTGTTTTTTGATATTTTTGTTACTATATTCTTTCCACCCTATATTCTTTCTAATCCCGAAATATAAAAGGCAACCCTCATATATGTATTTGATATGTTCTCTCACAAACAGTGCTTAGAAACTACTATGGAGTTTCTAGCACTCGTGAGTATATTTGCCAACGTTTGGCTGACCTGTTATTTGTCAAATAAACGTTATTAATGATATTATTATTATTTACCGAAGTATGCGCTGGTCAGGCCCTTTCCCCTGATACATTCGGGAGGGCGCGCCAGCATTATCAACCAACGACCACTCCCCACACCTTTGGGTAAGTGATGATTGGATCCGAGAATCATGTGCCCTGAGCAAGCGCAGTGAGCCAAGAATGACAGCCTTCTGCATCTGTCCGGCTAATATTTCTGCCTTAGTTCGGCAAGCCGGTATGATTTTAAGATTCGAGAGTAGAGAAGACATCATTCCACCAAGGACTCCAATAATCAGAACGACCATCTTGACAGAGTGATCTGGATAGAGTCTGCGGAGTTCGAAGAGAAAATCTCGATATTTTATCCGTTTTTCCTCCTCTTTTCGGACGATATCCGTCTCACCTGGAGCTGAAAACTCCACGACAAATATTGTCTTGCTCTGGTGGTCGAGAAGGATTACATCAGGTTTATTAGCTTGTATGAGCCTGAGAGTGGGGAAGGAATAGTTCCAATAAATTCGGCACTTTTCCATTCCCACAACAGATTCAATATCTCCCGACGCGTAGGGCAACACCGGTGTCTCGTCAATATCGTAATTGTGCCGTAGATGGTAATATAGCACTCTTAGGACCACGTTATGTCGATGGATATACGCCGAGACCGCATATGCTGGACATGCTGATAGCAAGTGCATCAGAGTCTCGGACGCCTCGCGGCAGGCCCTGCACCTTATGTCAGGAACCTCTTTACCCATCACGCGACTGTGGTAGACTGAGGTGTTGAAGACAACATCCTGGCAAGCCATGACGAACCCCTCAGTTTCCAACTTCAGCCCTGAGGAAAGCGAAAGTCAGGCACTTTGATAAACCAAGGTCAAATAAACGTTATTATTATTATTTCAAAAAATTATACCTACCTTGAAGACCTGCATGCCAGGCACACTCTTTGCAGCAGTTGTAGCGATACTCTGTTTACCTTTTCCAGGATCCGTAACGACTGATTTAGTTGAGCTCGTTGAGCTCTGTTTCAGTTTCGATTTGCTTGAAATTATCCCAGAAGGTGAAGTCGTGGTATGCGGAGAAGTAATTTTATTGGACAATGCTGATTGCTTGGACGATGTTGGCATCAGACTGCTCAAGAGTTTCAGCTGATCTACAGGAACAAAAGAATAAAAATGATTCGAATATGAATACATGCTGTGAATATTTTAAAGGATGGTATAATGAAACAGATAGCAAAAATTGTACATGACTCATTTGTGGGGGATTGAAAGTATATTAGTAGGATGTTAATGTAGCTTCCGCACCACCAAAATCAGGTGCAAAGGTTGAGTATATTCTCAATACGAATGAAAACTCTGGAAATGTGTAGATTATCCAAAGCTATTCCTTCTATTTGTAAGATGACGTCTATTTGAAATAACTGTCTCACTAGTATCTAGTATCCTACTTTACAAAGAAGCACTATACTCTCAAAGAACGTAAACAAGAATTCTAAATGAGTAGAGTGATTAAGAGACTTCTGCGACCCCCCACCACAAAAACAATTCACGCTAGCATGTGCATTCATTCTACTCACCTGCCGTCAAACCGGCCAGACTTTGATCGACGCTCGTCTTCTTCTTAGCGCTCGGGTTCAGCTGACTCGGACTGTCCATGAGCTGTGTCGCTTGAGTTTGACCGACCGACCTGACCGAATTCATCTGCTTCACCAAATTGCTAGGGTTCAGCAGTCCCGATTGGGCGAGAAACTGGCTGGTAATCGCCTGCGCCGTAACGGGATTGGTCAGCTGACCTTGCGTCAATATCTGGCTGAGCTGCGTCAGCTGAGGAACGCTGAGATTCTGGCTGTACTGCTTGATGAGCTCTTCCTGGTAATGCTTGAGGTATTCGTAGGTATAGCTTTGATCGAAGAGGGACTTTTGCCAGGAGTACATTTTTGGCATCGTAGAAGAGAGATTCTTACCTCTGGGCTGGCGAGGCTGCCCGGGCGTCTTGGGAAGGGGAGGGCGACCGCGAGGCCTGCTCGCTCCGGGTCTCTTAAGCGGTAGGGCGGGAGGAGTCGTGATGTTCGATGGTGATGGTAGTGTTGGGGACTAGATGAAAAATTGTTTGATTAGATGGCTAGTTAGGAACAGTGTCACTTAACTGAGCTATGTATAATACATATCAATAATAATGATAATTGACAAGGTTTACACGGGAATATCACACTCGTTGTTATAACAATCGAAGTTTTAACATGTAGTCTCTGGAAAGTATTTACAAGAATCAAGTACCAATTCTGCCAACACATTTGACTCTTTCCTGTGAAATGGATTTTTTTAATTCCTTTTGTGGTGGCAAGAATAATTTCTCACAGGAACCATATTATTTTGACATTTGTATTAGTGGCACCCTATAGTCGCTTAAAAAATGGACAGTTACCCCAGTTATTCTTATTTTTCTTTTGGACATGAAGCGTGTGGAAGAGAAGGTCGTTCTTAAATTGCTGAATTTTGACCATAAAAACCGTCGCATGAGCATCGCTCAGGAATTGTTGAATGAGGTTAACGGCGATCCAGACTTGCTTAAGAGGGTCATAACTGGTAACGAATCATGGGTATGTGGGTATGACATGAACCAAAGTCCAATCGGCCCAGGAGAACCAAACATCATTGTTTTGCTCACTTTTTTCTTCGATTACCGTGGCATATTGCACCAGGAGTTTTTGCTACATAGACGTATGTGCTCGTCGTACCTTTGGATAAGTTTTTTCTTGGTTTGGCCGATATAAAATTTGTTGGAGTCCGAGCATAGTAAGCTGTTCACTCCGTTTAAGTTTTTGTCTTCTTCTTTTTCATAGCACAGAAAATGAACAGCAAATTTAAACAGACATTCAGATGAAAGGAGAGGACAAATACCTGCACTAAGGCGTTCTAATCATATAAAAGAACAAAAAAGAAGATAAAACGTTCAGTTTGAGTAATGCCATGAAGATAATAGCACAGTCTGCTATCGAAAGCGCTATCGAAGCTTCGAATTGTTTTATATGGGATGCCTAAAATTGTTTTTCAAGTGTCTGAGAGCACAACACTTACCACGAATTTTCTTATATAAAATGCTTCGAGCACTTCTTGATTACTTTGCTAGTTGTATGTTTAAATTCTTCCTGAATATTGTTGTACATCTTGGAAGTTGTTAGATAGAGAAAAACACTCCATGTTTTGTCATGAATGAAACAGTAAAGTGTCTGACATTCGTGTGAAAGGAGTTTGTAAGATTGTTTTATGCACGTGATAAATATATTCTCTCAGGTTGTGGATTTTTTATTCGAATAGTAAGTGACCTAGTTCTGTACCCTGAGGTACTCCATAACCAATTAGTTTCTCACCACTTATCATATCAACACTCAATGTTCGACATTGCTTTCACAAGTGAAATTTTGAGTGAATACCTCTTACACCGATGTTTTCTAGTGACTAAACTGATATCATAGTTTTTGGTGTTGAAAACTTTTGATAAGTCAACAAATATACACAAATATTGACTGTTCTCATTTGAGGAATTCTCAACTTTAGTTGTTAATGCTAATATTGCTTCCTGGTTCAACATATTTCCCACAAATGAATGAGATATTGTACATTTTGACAAAGAACTTTGATACATAACTTTTGGCATACAGGTGAAAATTGGTTTACCTGGTGTTGATACAACATTATCGAAAAACAACTAGAATTCAATACGTTGATACAAATGGAACCTCAAGTAAAGGGAGAGTGTTTGAAAGTGGAATGCCGCAAGGTTCTGTGTTATTCCCGCTTCAAGGTATTCTACAATTTTACAGGATCAGGTTTGACATTCTAAGTCATATTTAATCCTTGCCTTTTCCTGTATTTCCTTTGATTTCCCAAATGTAAAGCATTTGCGAAAACCTTTGAAGGAATTGTTACTTACATTCGTCATTCCAGATCCTCTTGGCATTAGAAGAGCTCCCTTTTGAGTCGGTTGAAGTTTCTGTTTCTCAGCCTGCCGATTTTGAAGGCAAAACTTTGTAGCCAAGTCTAACACGTTAACATTATCAGGAATCTGGTGAAAAAAAATACAAAAAATATTTCAAAGAGAATCATCTACGTTACGTACCTTTTCCTTGATGAATTTCTTATAAACTTCGACAATCATGCTGGCAAACTGACTTTCTTTGACAGGGATATGTTTCTGCAGCCTTTGGTATACCCGGAAAATCTCTTGAAGGATTTTGGCTATTTGCGGATTCGTCATTGTGCCGATGTTTTTCATTTGGCTTCTCAAACTTTGAGAACACATCATGATGGCTTGCTCTGAAAATGCCATTCGTTCCGAATCTTTGATGTAAATTCTGAAATGAAGATCAGATGATATCCTCTATTTACATTATATAGCTTGATCACTAATCACAACTGTTATTTTTGTTTTTCAATAAACATCCAAGAAACATACATGTTTATAATAATAATGACCTGGAAGGGAATCAACGAATTTTCTAAATAGAACACGTTGCACAGGTGCCCGATGGTTTTACTTCAGCTTTTTGCGCGGCATTAGCTGGGTTAGTTGTTGTTTTTTCGTCGGGTATCTGCCACACGTACCTACAAAATCGTAGGTACACATAAGAGACAAGGGTGAGGTGTTTTTACATGTACTTGAGCATATCATAATCACCTCTCTGGAATATGTTCATCATTCTGACTCCCATCCCAGAGTAAGTGTTTGTGGCGTTGCTTCCGGACTTTATGGACAGATGGCGCAGCGGTACATCCTACTGAATCAACTGCAGATAGAGCTAATAACTAGTTGTATTAAATTTTGTATGTTCGAGATTCAGTCAGGGAAGCTATAGATTACGCTGTAGACGACCCCTCCCGATATAGAAGGCCCCGACACTCTGTCGAATGAGGCCCCTATGTCCTCCGTTAACAGATGAATAATATCTTCATCCATCTCACCCCAGCCAGGGGTATACCGCGAAGGCGGTATGGATGTCTGAGGACTTTCATGCCACCATCAAACATCAGTCATGACCCGTTTGTCTTTCTGGCAAACATCAGTTCAAAGGGGAAGGGAGCCGGGCTTCAACCTGAATAAAATCAAGATGGATTACGTCGTATGTTCGAGATCGCGGCAGTTGAGCGAATCGAGCGGAGAGCGCGGAGTGTGCTACTCCCCCGCCGACAAAGTGTTAGCCTTTGCAAATATGATGGAACGTCAGTTTCAACTCAATGTTGACGACGACATCGACCGCGATATGCTGTTGGAAGATCGGGTTCACCGTATCCTCAGGGAAGATGACGATGATAACATCCGTCCAGCTTCTGTGGAAGAACTGAAGGGTTACATCAGGGCCGCAAAGGCCAAGAAGGCTCCGGTCGACTCAATAACCAACAAGTTATTGATGAGGCTCCCGGACAACTGAGTTGAGCATCTCTTGAACATTATGAACAGTTCGTTGGCCCTCAGACACTTCCCCAGAAGGTGGAAGCATGCGATCGTCATCATGATCCCAAAACAGGGTCAGAACCTGCTGTTGCCACAGAACTATCCCAATCAGTCTACTCTCGTCGGCGGCTAAGCTGGCTGAAAGAGTCGTTCTCCAAAGACTCAACGAAGAAGTTGAGGAGCGAAATGTTCTGCCTGATGAACAATTTGGCTTCAGGAGAGAACACTCCACTGAGTTACAGGCTGTAAGGCTGGTCGAAAACACCATCCACCAGTTGAATAATAATATAGGATGTTCACGTTAGGAAGAGAATGACGTCATTTTTGGTAATTTTGTATATCCAACATAACAACGTTAAAATCCCCACTGAAATGCGTTCAACAGCAATGAAACTGGTAACCAGTTAACTAGTTTAGTGATCCAATAATTTTTCTGAAAAAAAGGGGGTTGGTTGGGTAACAGGATCAATTTTTTCTTGAAAAAAACAATTGTATTCTTGCTGACGTTTCGAATTTAATTAAATTCTTATTCAGGGCTCGAAAAGTAGTTTTTTCGTGTTGATGATGGTTTCATGTCGTTCTGTGTTGGTGTTGTCTCGAAAATTTCTGTTTGCAATGTGTTTTTTATTTTTATTTTTCAAATACGTATCTAATATGTCTGATGATTTTCAAAATAGTATTTCAGAACTAATAATGATAGCAATAAAACATATCAACGGTACAAACAAATTTGAAAGTTCGAAATAGTGCACATGTTGGCAACGCCGTAACATGTCATCTTGTGACGTCATTCTCTTCTTAACGTGAACAACCTATAAAAAAGGACACATTGTACTGTTAGACATCTCGAAGGCCTTCGACCGTGTATTGCACGAAGGCCTTCTGCACAAATAAATCGCGTTCGACCTGCCTCGGGGCCTGATCCGGTGGATGGGTTCTTTCCTGAAAGACAGAACATTCCAGGTTAGAGTAGAGGGCTCTCTGTTGTCAGACAGAGAGCCCTCTACTCGCTGGAGTGCCACACGAGGTCGTGCTCTCCCCTGCGCTGTACTCACTTCACACCAGTGACCTTCCGAGGTCTTAGCGTGTGAAGATAACCCTATACGCTGATGACACGGCTCTCCTCTCGTCTTCCATGGGTCGGGAGCTCGGCGTCGTCTATATGCAACGTGCATTGAACGACCTCGAGCGCTGGTACCTCGATTGGAAGATCCGAGTGAACCCTAATAAGACTCAGGCGATAACCATGGGAAGATTGCTATCTTCTCCGGCCAGAAAAGTGAGAATCTCTGGAAGGGAGATTGACTGGCAAGCACGGGTAAAGTATCTCGGCCTTCTAAACCGTAGGCTTACTTGGAACCCGCACATTATGTTCGTTAAATCAAAGATCGAGTTTCGGATAGCTAATTTGTACCCTCTGATCAACAAAAAATAAAAATAAGTTTAAAGAACAAAATTACCATCTACAATACGATGTTCAAGCCTGTCATCATGTATACTTTTCAGGCGTCTGGGGACAAGCGGCGATGTATAATATCTCCATTCTGGAGATATTGCAAAATAAGTTAATGAGGATGATTGTGAATGCTCCTTGGTTCGTGCGGAATGAAGCCATTCGCAAAGATTTGCAGCTACCTTCCATTCGGCAGTCCATTCAGTCGAGGAATCGGCGAGTTTTTGATAGCGCGGAAACTCACGAAAATCCATTAGTTAGGGAAGCTATAGATTATGCTGTAGACGACTCCTCCCGATATAGAAGGCCCCGACACTGTCGAATGAGGCCCTCATGTTCCCCGTTAAAGGACGAATAGTTTTTTCATCCATCCCACCCCAGCCAGGTAGGGGTACCCCGTGAAGGGCGGTACTGATGTCTGAGGACTTCATACCGCCGATATCCCCTCAATCATGAACTCATTTATCCTTCTTCGACAAAAATCAGCCAAAAAAGTAAGGGAGCTGGGCTTCAACCTGTCTGAAATCAAGACGACGTGCAGGTATGTTCGAGATATTCTGAACGGTTCACTCCGTATGAAATGACTCTTCCGATACTAACAAGGAGCTAATAATCCGAAACCGGTCTATTGGTTTTTGGATGTTTTGGTTCTTACAAGTTGACCGTAGGCTACTCGTGGTTTACCTTGAATATACATATTATAATTTTGTTTCGAAGTTTTTGATTTGGTTTCAATAAGGAATTTGTTGCTCCCCATACTGATATTAGATATGGAATTTTGGAATATACTAATGAAAAATAAATCAATTTAAGGTATTTTAATAGTACAAAATCTCTTATATTGAATAAAAATCCAATTATGGAAGCTATTTTTCTTCTTTTTGTGTGGTCTCCATGATAAAATATCATCTAGAATGAGACTAAGAAATTTAACACTAGGAGAGTATTTATTATTTTCATTATGGAATTTAATTGAATCTTTGGAATCAATTGACATACACCTTTCCGATATGAACATACAGGCTGATTCACGGTGGATGGCACATTAGACGTTTCTGGTGAACCAGACAACGGATCACTTTGAAAATTTAATGGAGGGCATATTCGGACATTCTCTAGTCAACTAAAATATTTTCGACAATGCGGTGTTGCCGCTTGATATTTCCCTATACCTATCTGTTACCGTTTTCGAAATAAAAATTAATTTCAATTTTTTTCTTCGAAAATCATGACTTCTAAAAATGCCGATATCTTTTAGTTAAGAAGTACTATGATATCGAAATTTGGTTTGGAGTTAGGTGATACTTGGACACTTCCCACACGTCAGCCTAATCTCCGTTACTTCAATACAGGGTGGTAAAAAAATACAGTTTTTTCGTTTGCTTGAAAAAGTTGCTGAAATTTGATTATTTTAAATGGAACACCCTGTATATTATTGAAAATTCGGAAAGCTGCTGAAATTTGCTTTCTTTCTATGTATATCATACCTATACCTAACTAGTCAAGTTTCGGACTTATGAACATTTATTTGTGAAAATGTCCCTTCAGAATGGTATTTCCATTCGGTATTTGGTAAGCAGGTCATGATTACTATTTGACAGTAGCGTTGTGACATTCTCCTAATAATATCGACATTTTCGTCACTTCAGAAGTTGCAAATACCTTCAAAACGATGGAACAAAACTATTCAAACGAAGTTCTTATGAATTTGTTTATTATTTTTGGACAGTGTGACAAAATTATCAGCAGAACATGTAGAAAGTTCAATGAAATGTATCCGAATCTACCGCCAATGAACCTCAAGAAATTTATACGAATTCAGAACAATTTCAATGCATTTGGATCAACTTTAAAAGCACCAAGAAACTTGCCTCGACCCGTAACTTTCGAAGACAACCAGATTAATGTCTTAGCATATTTTCACGCATTTCCCGAGTCATCGATAAGAAGTGCTGAAGAAGATTTGAGTATAAAATATTCATCGGTTCAAAGAATCTTTCGAAGACATAAAATGCATGATTATAAATTCACCAAAATTCAAGCAATGAAGCCTCAAGATCCTCAACAGAGAGTAGAATTTTGTGAAATGTTGTTGACACGCATTCAAGAAGATCCACTTTTTTTAAATAAAATTATTTGGACTGATGAATCGAAATTTTCGAGAGAAGGGATTTTCAATAGAAAAAATCGTCATTATTGGTCCAGTGAAAATCCTCACGTCACAAAAGAAGCCGGATTTCAAGAAAAATTTAGTTTTAATGTCTTCTGCATGTTGATGGACAACAAATTGAGGTACGTGATATACGAGGAGTCATCCAGAAGCTACCTGAATATTTTGGAGAATACTGTAGACAGTTTCGTGGATAATCTGCCACTCGAAGATTATCGAAACTGTTGGTACCAACTAGACGGAGCTCCTGCACATTGCACAAGAGAAGTGAGCGCAGAACTGGATAGACTATTTGACGATCGGTGGATGAGGCGCTTGGGACCATGGAATTGGCCAGCAAGATCACCCGATCTTAATCCATTAGATTTTTATTTGTGGGTAATGTTTAAAGAAAAAGTTTACAAAATACCCGTGCGTTCGAGAGATGAATTGTTAGAAAGGATTGCCCAAACATTTGAAGATTTGGATCCCAATGAAATCAGATCTGCCACCACGAAAGCAGTCAACACCCGCATTTTAAAGTGCTTGGAAGTGAACGACCAGCGATTCGAACATATTTTGAAATATTCCACATGATTGTTTTACTTTTTTATAATTATTCATATCAATATTTCCAATTTCAAGTTTCTTGGTGCTTTTTTAAAGTTTATCCAAACATATTGAAATTGTTCTGAATTCGTATAAATTTCTTGAGGTTCATTGGCGGTAGATTCGGATACATTTCATTGAACTTTCTACATGTTCTGCTGATAATTTTGACACACTGTCCAAAAATAATGAACAAATTCATAAGAACTTCGTTTGAATAGTTTTGTTCCATCGTTTTGAAGGTATTTGCAACTTCTGAAGTGACGAAAATGTCGATATTATTAGGAGAATGTCACAACGCTACTGTCAAATAGTAATCATGGCCTGCTTACCAAATACCGAATGGAAATACCATTCTGAAGGGACATTTTCACAAATAAATGTTCATAAGTCCGAAACTTGACTAGTTAGGTATAGGTATGATATACATAGAAAGAAATCAAATTTCAGCAGCTTTCCGAATTTTCAATAAAATACAGGGTGTTCCATTTAAAATAATCAAATTTCAGCAACTTTTTCAAGCAAACGAAAAAACTGTATTTTTTTACCACCCTGTATTGAAGTAACGGAGATTAGGCTGACGTGTGGGAAGTGTCTAAGTATCACCCATAGGTATAGGGAAATATCAAGAAAAGTTGTCGGGCAATTGTTGGAGATTCCAAAAATAATATTATATACAGAGTGTTCCATTTGAAAAATCAAAGTTGCTACTGCTTTCTAATAGAAGCGGCAACACCGCATTGTCGAAAATATTTTAGTTGGCTAGAGAATGTCCGAATATGCCCTCCATTAAATTTTCAAAGTGATCCGTTGTCTGGTTCACCAGAAACGTCTAATGTGCCATCCACCGTGAATCAGCCTGTATACGAAGATTTCTGAAAATTCAGTGACATTTCATGGCATTGAAGCCATGAAGATATACGATCAAGGTCTTTTGAAATATTCATTTCAATTTCTTGTTCACTATTTCCATTGTAAATTGAAGTGTTGTCATCAGCAAACATTTGTAATGTAGCAAATAAATTTCCCGTAGCCGAAGAACTGAAATATATAGGAAACAAAACAGGCCCAAGTATTGATCCTTGCGGTACCCCACATATTTTTTTTAAACTAATCATGTACCCCTTAATTTACGTTTCCTGAATAACTTATCTACTATATTAGTTAGCATTACTACTTTACTTACTTATCCGGTTCAGGAGTTTTCCTGAGTTGTATACTCAAATCTATCAACGTCTTATTGTCGGTGGTGGTTCTAAGGATTTGCATGAGCAGAGATATACATCGACTCATGTGAGCTGACAAGGAACCTGGTCTGTCGATTTCGGTAGACGGGATCCTCAGAATACCCTAAGGTTAGAGATGAAAGCATGAAGGAAACAAACTTTGCACATGATCTGACTGATGAGACTCACATTGAAAAAGTTGGTGGGTTTTCTATCGCTGAACAGCCCAGCCACGATCGTACCGTCCTTACATTTGTACTCTCCAAGTAATAGCTGTCTGCACTTGATCATATCTTTTTTGGATTTGTAATTGAAATAGAGGTGTGCCAATCTGTAGAGGGCTTTGTAATTTTGGGATAACCTGCTTACACATATTTCCAAACCTACAATTTTTATGACAATAAATATAAAGACCATAAACCATATTAGTTGCGTCAAGTGTTTATCACGATGGGACTATGTTATTCAAAAATTTTACTAGAAGGAGAATGTGAGAATAGACTCACAAAAAATAAATTCACACTTAATGAGTGATATTTCTTTTTTGTTGTGAGTTGATCAGGTGATGTATTGTACAAGTCTTAGGTTATGTGCAAGGACCGTTATATAACATAGGATAGCCAGATCACTATACCAGCAACGTTGTCGTGTGTGAACCGAGTCCCCACTACTTCATGACATCACCGCGGACCCGTAGCCGTTGGAATATCGCGGTGTGTGACTGTGAACGCGATGCGACACGTTGTTAAGTGACGGTTTTTGTGTTTATACTTCTTCGTGCATCTAGTAAATGAAAGAATTTTTTTACAATAAACATGCCAGGACGTCGTAGCGCTATTTTGGTTGTAACAACTGCCGTGTGTCCACAAAACTTACCGGAAAAGACATTGTTTACCACAACTTTCCTAAAGCAAATGATTTCGTATCGGGTACTGTACGAAAAGAATGGATAAGACGCTGCAAAAGAGCGGATAAATGGAATCCTGATACCAGTCAAATTTGTTCCGTTCATTTTACTAGCAATGATTACGAAAGAGACCTGAGAAACGAAAAAAGTAAACGACAAAACGTAAGACTAGCAGCCGAATTATTGTCCCGCAATACAGCACAGGCTCTGTTACGATACAAACCTGGCCCCGACAAAAAACTTGCTGAAGACCTTGGCATGTTTATAAACGATGTTAATTCTTGGTTTGATATTTTCAACAGTCATGTAAAAACACCACCTGATCCCAATCGTTTGAAAGCTCCTTATGGAATTTATTTAAATGAACAAGAACACCATTTAGATAAAGTTAAAACTATGCTACTTGACATGAGAGCCGAAGGAAAACAATGTTTACAAACATTTCGGAAAGGGATGATAATGTCCATTGAATCTTTAAAGTTACTGTACCGGGAGATCACAGCCGAATGTAAAGATGTACATTACATCTGTACTCACAAACTCAATCAGGATTGCCTTGAAATTTTTTTTCCCAACTACGGTGCCGAGGCCCAAATGAACACCCGTCACCATTAGAAGCCATGAAAAGAATAAGGATGATTATCTTAGGAAAAAATCCTGGTATTTTAGAGGCTCGGGTAATAAAAAACATTTTATTTTTTATTGCTTCAATGTGCATGTTAACTTTTGTTTTCAAGGTAAACACACAAGAAACGGTTCCTGAGGAGTATATGGTCGCTAGAGTTTTGGAACAAGCTAAGGTTTTTGTCGAGTTACCTCAAGAAGACGCATGTAATAACACCTCTAATGGCACAGTAACTCAAAGTAGTAACAGTGGAAGTTCGTTTGCAACATCTGATATTTCAGGAACTTCCGATACAAAATCACCAGAAACTACAGATGATGCTTTTGAGTATATTGCTGGTTTTACAGCAAAGAAATTTAAAACGACTCATCCACAACTAGGTGATTTTACTTATAAGATTAAATCTGATTTTTCTCCCAATATAACATCATGGGTACAGCAGCTTTCATTTGGGGGTCTTATTAAACCCTCAAGTGAATTTTTAAATAAAATTAAACAGTGGAACAAGCACTTTGAAATTTACCATGGCAACAACAAACTAAGGAGAGAGCCAATGGTTGTCAAAAAATTATCTGTAAAAATTAAAAAAAGAGAAAGTTTACCTTTTGATATAATCAAACTCTTCTATAAACTGAGGACTGTTATTCGTATAAATTATTTAAACACAAAACAGTTTTTAGACAGTCAGTTAAAAAGGGCAGGTAAACGCAAGATTTGCAGTACCCCAAATTCTGACGTGAAACGGAAATTAGCTAAAAAAATGAAAAAAACTATTATGTAATAATTCTTAAAATTATTATTTATATTTTTAATGTTTAAAAATAATCATTACATAGTAATAGGTATGTAAATGTAGTTAACTTCTTTATTACAATTTATTTTTCAATAACAAAGAACGTATGTTAAAGTAAGCACCCATTAAGAATTTTATTTAATTGTTCTTTCCTAATGTAGTTTTTGTTCTATTTTCGTGAATAAAGTTTGTACTTTCTTTTAAAAACTTTACTACATCAATTTCTCAATTTGTATTGATTGAATGAACGAAAAATGTCCCAAAAGTAAAACAAAAAATATAAAATGTAATATTCGCTCCATATGTGTAATGGAGAACGCTTTGAGATCGGTCCGCGGTGACGTCACCGAGCGCTACTCGACTGGCGAAAATCTGTAGTCATCCAGCTATCCTATGTTATATAACGGTCCTTGGGTTATGTGTATCCTTTACGTTGACTGATGAAGACAATACATTATCTACTTCAACAAACTGCACTAGAGATCAATACAAAATTAGATAAAACTGGAACCTCTAGCGTAGAATCAATCCAAAATAAGCACTTTTCCCAAATACCAGAACAGCAAAACTCTTCTCGACGAGTATTTCACCAACCAAGTTGGCGTCTTCACGAGATGAAAAAACACTTCCTAACACGAAAAATGGTTTCTATTTATGACTAACAGGGTACACTTTCACTTTTCAACAACCATCGATAGTATTATTTGATGTATTCTCCTGATTTTCAATAGTCTCTCGGTCGGTCGGTAGCCGGTCAGTTCGACGTGGGTGCTTTGTTCACTCACTCGAATTGACCGCCGTGTTGGTCGATGGTTCAAGCCCTAGTCTGAACGATCGATTTTCACTTGCTATCGTCCAACTCATCTTAGGAATCACACGTTAAAAGGTAAGACCTCGTTAATCCTTATATCGCACAAGTTTCGACTTCTGAGGGTTGTCGTTCGTAGGGTTACGACAGCTGGTTAACGGAAAAACAGATTTAAACAGAAACAGATTTTTTAAACATTCAAACTTGAAGTTTCAAAGAGTTTTTTGTTACAGCCAAGCTACTGTAAAAGCTGGAAACGGGTTATGGGTTTCTAGATAAGAGCAACACTCTTTTGATGATTTTTTTTTAAAATTTGTAAGTAAGAGCACCGATCTATAAAAAAAGACAAGTAGGTGAATGTACAGAACAATAATAGATGCAGAATATACTTAAACACATAACGTGTTCATCAGTAAACTGAGTTACGTATTTACGAATGGACTTGCATATAATTCACGTTATAAATGTATATTAATGTTATATTTTCCCCCGTGGGTTTACGCTTTACGTGGGTCGCTTCGCGTACCGCACTGTAACTTCCACTTGACTGTCTCGATGTTGGAGTGGATGGCGCTTATATTTGGAAATCGAAGGCACCGGAACATTCCTCGGAATTCTCGCTACATCTAGAACGGCAGCGAACATCGTACATTCGCGTACATCGTACCTACGTCACAATTGGTTTACGTCTACCAGTGGCGGCCGGCGATATTTTCTTCAGGGCATGATTTACAACATTGATGTAAAATTTAGTAAAACAAATGAGTTACTTCACTAATGAAAGACTACCACCGTAAATCACAGTGTAACGAAAATTTAGCACAATTAAGCACAATTTAGCACAATAAAGAATACCAAAAAACTTAAAATTGAAAGGGCATATTTTTAGGAGAGATTAATTTTTGGGAAAGTTTTTGGCCTTCTACTTCTCAATATTGATACAAAAAATGTGGGAATCTACCAAATAAAGGAATGAAGCAATCGATTTCAAAAATTAACTTTATACAAAGAAGTGTAGACCATTAATAGTATTGTGTAGGAATCCCGTGGATGTTATCTGATTCGATTCCATTACGAATCTTTGGAATACAAACGGAATAGAGAAAAGTGTTTTTCTTATAATTCAGTTCATGGCGAATTTGAATTTGAAGAAAATTTGTATCCGAAATGTTGACGATGTATTGGCAATTTTTGACACAAAGAAACCGAAGGTGCAAGATTTTGTTTCAACTTTCAACAGCAGTTCCCTGAATATTGAGTTCATATATGAAATTGAAAACAATGAAGCAGACAGACAACCATTTTAGGATATCTTAGTGTAGAATTTGATGTCTATAGAAATAATACCACTCTTGTATATGTTATCAGAGATATATCTGAGAGCAACAGGTTTTTTTAAAATACAGTAGATGAGTTATTTAGAAAACGTAAATTGAGGGAGAATCTTCGACTTACAACTAACAGATTAGATAGTATTTTGAAAAGTTGAACGTGAAAGTTTCCTCATATGAAATATATCGGTCACACAAAGCGAGACATTAAAACTCGTTTCGAAGAACACGCAACTCATATCCGATTTCGGATATTTTTGCACAAAATCATTGATGTGAGTCGGAAAGTGAAAGTGTAATCTGCTAGATATAAATGAAGACCATCTTTAAAGTTGGAAATTGAGTTTTCTTCATTTCCAGACGACGTTAACTTGGTTGTTGAATGGCGCGTCGAGAAGTGTATTGCAGTTTTGGTTTTTGGAAAAAGTGCTTGTTTTAGACAAAAAAATAATGACAAAAATAACGGTGTCAAAAGATGATGTACTCAAGAGAAATTCTATGTTTGTCATGGGTAGATGAGGCAGAAAAAAAAAACAGAAAATGATAAGCAGAAATCTTTCATCGGAGAAAATAGGGAAGTATTAGGTTGTTCAAAAGTCTTATTCGTTTCAATGTCATGTGTTTTTGTAGCTCCTTATCTCAATAAATATTTATTCTACTGTGTCGTGGTATATACTTTACATTGATGGTGTTAATTTTTTTTTCCACCAAAGCGCTGCCGAACGTACTGTTTGACGTTGGTTTGTGAAATTTTGTTCCAGAGATTTCAGCCTGGAAGATGAGTGGTCGACCTACAGTAATCCAGAACGATTATTTGAGGACTCTGATGACTGGGCGTCAGCTCTCATGCGGTTTTTGTTGGTTCAAAACCTATTGGAAAGATCATGAAGCCCGTGGGTTGGGCTACTTATCGGACGCGTCCCCAGGTGACGGATGGGGGACGTCCAGGGGACTGGAGGCCCTCCCCGGGAAGCCAATGTGGTCTTACGGACGGGGTCGCCGGACTCCTGGTCTGTGGCAGAAATAAGTAGGGTGAGGGGAACTAAAACTCCCCAAAAGCATTTGAGAAAGATGCCACGGTGGACCAGCCTACCCAAGCTAACGTGTAAGGAATTGTGCCGACAGCTGAATGGCCGCAAGATGATATGCGGTTACGGACGATCCCCTTGGGGAATCGGGCGCCACTTTCTGCGGCGGGCGCCAAGAGCTTCGCCTTGAATAAAGACAGCGGAACCTGCTGAACCTGCAGGAAAGCTCCCTCACTTGTGCACCTCCACGAAGGGAACCCCAAGAAGGTTGAAGAAGCCGCGCAACGACAGTAATGTCGCTGCACCTTCCAAAAGCTTCGCGGAGGCCACCGCGAGACACCTCAAGGTTGCCAAAGAGAGTGTTTGTTCGGCGAGTCTTGGCCTACACCTGCCAATATAAAGGAGATGTCTCCTGTCCACCTTCCTGGAAAGGACAGGATGGACGATGACCTAGGAGGACAACTCCTTGGGAGGATGTACAATGGGTCACATGGGGCTGGTGTGATTCACTATAACTTTCTGCAACTGGCCAAACCAACACAGCAAAGTCCTATTGTGAGAAAATTGACAGAATGTACCGAAAATTGCGTCAGCAGCATCCGGCAGTAATCAACAAAAGAGGTCCGATCCTACTCCACCACAAAGCCCGACCTTACGTTCACAAATCACCGTTCGAAAATTAAACGAATTGAGGGCAGAGTTCTGCCTCAACCACCATTCTTCCCAGACCTCTCACCAACCTACAACCACCTTTTCAAGCAGTTTGATAACTTCCTCACCAGTAGAACCTTCGCCAATCAGGACCAGACAAAAACGGCCTTCGTCGACTTTATCGAATCCGGAGCACCCTATTTTGGAATTAAGAGTGCACTGATTCAAAAGGCGCTTATTTATATTAAATAAAATAAGTATTTACTGAGATATAACAGTTTAAAGTAGACTTATAAAACACTAGATAGTAGTATGTAGTGTAGCTTATTTACTTAAATCACAGGGGAATAAGAAATCACCAGTTGGTCACCTCGGTTTTTGTGAACGCGTTTACTTACCACTTACACATCTGTCAATCAAGTGAGTTATGTCACAGTCCGACATGAATTCGTTGGAACGCTCTGAAGAAGACGTCGATGAACTTGAACTACTCTCTTCCTCATCATCGTCATCGTCATCACTGTCTGAATCAGAACTGTCGCTGGAACTAGAAGAAGAGCTGGAACCGCTGCTAGAATCATCTACCGAGGTCTGCAAAATTTCAAATAAAAGAGAATAACGTGCATAACAGACCTTTTGAAGAAACCACATTTTTTTAAATTGTTGGTTGTGGTAATTATCTTTGATGTTTCTTTTGCCTATTTTATATTTTTCCACCAGTAAAAAGTTATCATTATCATGAATTTACAAGTAACTTCTGATGGTATACACAGTTTTCACGATAAAAATAAAAATAACAGTCCATGATGGAAAATAAAAAACATTCCACCATGGAATACACAGAACAAAGAAATTTACTTGATCATTCAACAATACAGCTCAATCTGTTGACAAAAAAAATTTCAAATCTGCATTTTCCAGAAAATCTATATTTTATGAAAGATTAATTGCATGTAATGTATCACCAAATGACGTTAATAAATTTTCCAACACAGAAAAATTCAAAATAGCATTAAAAAACTATTTATTTTATTGATTTACATAATCATATTTGTTTTTTTTTTTATTAATTGGACTAATTCTGAAATAGCTTCCTTTGAAATTATATATTTATATATGAATGTGTTGTATAAATGATTCTCTGTGTAAACCATTGCAGTTTCTTGGGAATAAATAAAATAAATGTATATTATGAAATGTCAATTTATCACTATTATGAATTTACAGGTAACTTCTGATGGTATACACAATTTTCACAATAAAAATAAAAATAACAGTCCATGATGATAAATAAAAAACAATCCACCATGGAATACACAGAAAGAAGAAATTTACGTGATCATTAAACAAAACAGCTCAATCTGTCAAACAAAAAAATCTCAAATCTGCATTTTCCAGAAAATCTATACATATTTTATGAAGGATTAATTGCATATAATGAGTCACCAAATGACAGTAAATAATTTTCCAACACAGAAAAATTCCAAATAGCATTTAAAAACGATTTATATTATTGATTTACATAATCATATTTGTTTATTTATTTTTGTTATTAATTGGACTAATTCTAAAATAGCTCATTGCAATTCAGAACTCTGACCTTTCTTGTATTTATATCATCACACTTCTGGAAAAACTTGAATACTATAGACTGAGCAAATAAAAATATAAAACAATTGAGATCAAAATAAATGAATTTTACAATGATAATTCGATTTATGAGTTTTTGTAGTTACCTATAGCAAATTGTATATATCTCTCGCTCCAACATCTATATATATAGCAAGAAGGATATATTTACGAAAAATGCCCCCAAATGAAGGTTCAATGTGAAAATACAGTGCATTTCTTCAATGTCCCCCTCCCTTTTATTTTTTGAACGGGTCAAAAAATTGAAATTTGGGATAATGAAATTAATGCATGAATACTTTATTTTGAAGTAAAGTTGACAGATGAAACTTTCAAGATGGGAAAAAAATTGAATGAAAAGGGAGATCTTGTGACATATAATTTTGAAGCTCCTGACGAATACTTCTCAACCCTAGAATATGAAGTCAATATCGTCACCTACTACAAAATGGTGGAACATTTAAAATTCCCTGAAGACAAACACATTAACATCGATATTTCTAGAAATATTCCTTTATGGCAATTCCAACAACTCGATAAGGTTTGTTAAGTTATTTTTTGTTTATAAAAACGACAAAAAATGTCAGTACGACAATGAACATCATTGTTCAGTTAGAATATTCTCATTAAGTTTTCGGTTTTACTTGTAGAAAGGTACCACGTCAACAATCTCTAAAATGGTCAATTCTCGTCCATTGGAAGAAAAAATTCAAGCGATTTTTTCAAAAAATAAAAGGGGAGGAAACATTACAGAAATGCACTGTATACTAGAAAAATTTAATGCATAGGGCAATATATGAAGTAAAATATTAAGAAACCTGTGAGGTGGATGACACAAAATAAAATGATGCCTTCAACATTGATTTTGCATATTAATTTAATAGTAGTTCGTTTAAATAAAAATTTCATACCTTCTTCAACAATTTTCGCTGAACTTACCCTTGCATTGTCTCCATCAGTCTCACTATCGCTCGGCTTTATCTTCTTCGGCTTCCCGACGTTTTCTTCTTTCGCATCCACCTCCATCTTACTCACAACTTTACTTTCCTCAGCTTCCTTCTCATCTTTTGATACGACGACTTCTTCAACTCTATCCGCTCCACTCATATCGGAATCCATCCCGTTTCTTTCTTCTTCAGTTTCCTTCATAGTCTTTTCCATCATTTCATCAAACATTTGTTGCATGTCTTTGATCTCGTCTACGATAATGGTTTCATCATGATTATCTGTAAGTGAAAGGGTAGTTTTTCAATCAGTCCGTCCATTTCTTGGCGAAAAAAAAATAGAGTTGCTCTATCTATTTCTGGATTCACATTTTCTAGGCTTCCGTAATATTAATTTCAATTACTTACAGGATATACGAGGTTTGTTGAAAGAATGAGGTGAATTACATTATCATATTAATACATATAAAATTCAAGAAATAACCTGAGCTTTTCTCAAGTTGAACAATTTCAATATTAAATAGTTCAACTAAGATTAGTTTAAGTCAGTGGTCGCCAACCGGTCGATCGCGAGCTACCGGTAGCTCGCGGAGGCAATTCTGGTAGCTCTCACAACGATTTTAATTTAAAAAATACAAACTGCAAAAATCAGAGAAGCTTCCGAAAATTCCACAAAAAAATCTAATTGTCATAATATTAAACATAAATAGCGGCAACGTTGCGGTGAGCGATGATCTGCCGCTGACGCCATCAAGCTAGAATCGGCCAGAACCGACCAGCCGGACCAGCGCGTTAGTGTTCGAGAACGATCTGGATTGCTTTGAACGGGATAAATACGCACGGCGCGGCGACATTGCGCTTAGTTTAAAACTGAACGCGTAACCAACGTCCAGCGGTTGGGTTAGTAGAGAACAACAAAAATAATATTATGGCAAGCAGTTGTGTGTTTGTTATGTAATACTTCGGTCTCTGTTGCTAAAAAAGGAAATATTGAGAGACATCATAAAACTGTACATTCTAATTTTGAAAAATCATTCCCACTACATTCTGCCGCCAGAAAGGAGAAACTGAAACAGTTAAAAAAGCAGTTAATTGGACAATAATCAATATTTTCAAGAACAGTCGACAAAAATAAGACTGCAACTGAAGCATCGTACCGTGTGTCCCAGATAATTGCACAAAAAAAGGAAACGATAAAACAGGCGTTTTTAGAAGCTGCTGATTCGTTATTTGCCAACTTTAGAAATAAAGACGAGATAGTTTCAGCTATAAAATCTATGCAACTTTCTGCTAATACAGTGAAGAGACGTGTAGAATTAATGAGATTTGATATTTTTTTACAGTTAAGAACTGACTTAGATAACTGTGTTTACTTTTCACTTCAACTGGATGAATCAACAGATGTCGTTGACACTGCCCAGATGGCCGTGTTCGTCAGGATGGTTTTTAGTGATTTTATGATTAAAGAAGATCTTTTGAAGTTCATTCCACTGAAAGGACACACTACTGGACATGAGTTGTTTTCTCATTTAAAAAAATATTATTTCTTCCGAGAAAATTCCAATATCGAAAATGGTAGGCTTGACAACCGATGGCGCTCCAGCTATGGTGGGTTGTGATAAGGGTCTGGTGGCGTTATGTCGTAAAGATGAAACTTTTCCGCAATTTCTCTGTTACCACTGCATTATCCATCAGCAAGCATTATGTGGAAATTTCCTGAAACTAAACAACGTTATGAAACTGGTGGTAAAAATTGTGAACAAGATTAGAGCTCAAGCGTTACAAAGAAGATTATTCAGAACCTTGGCCGATGAAGTTGACTGTCAATACGGGGACCTTCTCCTTCACTCTGAAGTCCGATGGTTAAGTAGAGGACGGGTGCTGAAACGTTTTAATGATGTCATATCTGGCATAGTTCAATTTTTCAAACAACGCGATGAACCAACTCCGGAACTAGAAAATTCAATCTGGCTTAGAGATTTTGGTTTTCTCGTGGACATTACAGAGAAATGAAACGAACTTAATTTGCAGCTTCAGGGGAGAGACAAAGAACTAGCGGAAATGATTTCTGATATAAAAGCATTTATCAATAAGTTGGAGTTTTGCGAACAAAACCTAATTAACAGCGATGCCAAGCATCTTCCTATTCTTTCAGAAAAAATATCTCAAAATCCATTAGAACCCTATGACAACAAATATCATGTAGAAATAATTTCTACCCTGAAGAATAACTTCAAAAATCGTTTAAGGGATTTCAATGAAATGGCTTTAGTAGCGCAGTTTGTTGTGTCACCCTTTATGGAAATTGATATCCAACAGTTTGCAACTTGGGATATGCAGAACTTTGGCGAAGACATCGCTGCAACAGAAATGGAAGTCATTGAGTTTCAAAATGATTTAGCCTTAAAATCGTTAGTCTCAAGTACTGAATGTATCTGGCCTATTGTAAGTAAAGACAAATATTCAGTTCTATGCCGTGTTGCCTTGAAAGTGAAAGCATTATTCAGTTCAACCTATTTGTGTGAATCTTCTTTTTCCAATATGAAGTTTATTAAGAACAAATATCACAATCGACTTACAGATGAACATTTGGATAATTGTATTCGAATGGCTGCATCAAATTATACTGCAAACATTAAAAAAATTATCGATGAGTCTGAGTGTCAGCCTTCTCATTGAACGTGTTTTTTATTTTTCAATGTTTATGTTCATGATAGTGCGTTACTTTTTTGTTGTTATTATTAACTATTTTTAATCATACGTGACATGCCGTTGTGGCTGGATAAAAGTTTGTGTTTATTTTTCAAACACCTTCGTTTGATAGGTAGGAATGTAGCTATGAACAAGTACGTACTAGTAATATTAGTTATTTTGTTATTAGTTTATTATTAGTACCTATGTATTATGTATTACCAGTTAAATAGAAAAATAAATACACATAATGATAAATTAACCGTGGATTATTTCATTTACGTTGCGTTCCGTGGCTTCCCTGTGGGTAGCTCGCTGTTTATTCCAAAATTAACAAAGTAGCTCAACACATTGAAGAGGTTGGCGACCACTGGTTTAAGTTATCACGACGCACACTTTTTTTGGTCTCGGCTCTCTTGGGCTCTTACCTTGGGACGCATGGCAATATACCAACATAAAAAATAAGAAAATCGATAATCGAATTTACGTAGCCTTCAAATTTTGAACATTCACAGTCGTTGATACTTCATTACACGATAAAGAAAAAACATCTCTATATTTTTGTTCTTTCTATTTCAGAATATTGCCAAAGCATTTTTAATTGGTATCATAGATCCATTAGTAAAAGAGGACGGTCATCATCCTGCTTTGGAAATAACATTGCGAACTGAACTTCAAAACGAACTCAAAGAATAAATTTGCATCATGTTTCCAAGAACCATACAATTTTAAAAAAGCTAACTTTCCGCTCATGTATGAGCTGATCCTCAATCTCGATTGGACGTTTCTAAATGCGTTTCGCAATACAGATGATGTCTGTCTTCACTTTTATGAAAAATTATACAGTGTATTTGATCGCTGCGTGCCAAAATTCTCGATAAAATCTAAAAATAATTATCCAGCCTACTTTGATGGCGCATTGATAAAGAAAACTCGAACTAAAACAAAATTTTGGTGTAAATACAAAAGAAACGGCGACATTCACACTTTTCACGAATTCAAACGTCTTCGGACAGAAATCAAAGCAGCCATTAGAATAGCTTATAAAAAATTCATTCAGAAAACTGAGAGCGAGATTATCCATAACCCTAATAAGTTTTGGTCAATCATTAGCAAGTCAAAACATAAGAATGGAACCGGAGATAAAATGTTACATGAAGGCAAGCTACTCGATAATCCCTCAGATATTCTTGATGGTTTTGCAGATTTCTTCAGTGGTTCTTATATAGTGTCAACATTAAGTGACTATGCGAACAACAGTAGTGATATTCCCAGCTTGGCAATCAAAAACTTTAGTATTGAAGATGTTTATCATACCAAAAAAAAATTAAAGCCTGAATTTACTGTGGGACCTGATCATATTCCAGCATTTATCATTAAAGATTGTGCCTCAGCTCTGGCTGAACCACTAATAACTCTAATTAATATATTCCTGAAAATATCAACTGTACCATCGATATGGAAAATGTCGAAAGTCTGCCCAATTTTCAAACAAGTAGATAAAAGTGAGATACAAAATTACAGACCAATCTCTTTCATATGCCCCCAATCAACATGGTTTCATGAAAGGATGTTCAACCACCACGAATCTTGTAACAATCACTCAATGCATTGCAGAGGGTATTGATTGTCAGTCTCAGATTGATGTCATCTACACTGATTTGCGTACGACAGACTTGACCATAGTATCCCGCTCAACAAGCTTTCAACTTTTGGGTTATCCAATGACTTAATCACCCTCCTCAAATCGTATTTTTACAACCGTAAGCAGTACGTCCAACTCAATGGCCTCAAGTCTATCGAATATATAGCCACATCTGGTGTACCACAAGGATCAAATCTAAGACCCCTACTATTCAATATGTTGATTAATGATATCGGAGCTGAGATTGATGTCAATTTCCTTTTATACGCAGATGACTTGAAACTCTATTACAATATAACATGTTCTAATGATTGCGAACGTCCCGCCCTGAATTTAAATCGCCTTGCTACTTGGTCTCGAAAGAATAATCTATCTCTCAACATATCCAAATGTAATGTAATGTCTTACTCACTAAAAACAACCTGAATTCACACAACTACGTCATAAACAATCAAGTTCTGGAGTGTCCTGACACACTCACTGATCTAGGTGTTACTTTTGATTCATCCCTCTCTTTCAATAAACATACTGACACTACTGTAACAGCAGCTTATCGCATGTATGGATTCTTAGTTAGAAATACAAAAGACTTCAAAAAAGCTTCAACATTGAAATTACTTTATTTCACTTTTGTTCGATCTAGACTGGAATAGGCATCTGTCGTGTGGAGTCCCTACTATCAGGTTCATATAAATCAACTAGAAGCCCTACAGAGGCGCTTCCTACAATATATGTCTTTTAAACTTGAAGGCACGTATCCTACTGTAGGAACACACTATTGTGAATTGCTTGAAACTCACAATTTTTGTAGTCTCGAGGTAAGGCGTAAATATTATTCATTTATTTTTTTATTCAAGGTCATAAACAATATCATCACCTGCTCTCAACTGTTACTTATGTTGAATTTTTGGGTTCCTAGACGGTCATCTAGGAATAGTGTTAGATTTTATCTCAACACTCTGCATACAAATATAATGAAAAAATCTCCAATTTATACAATGTGCGATACCTCTAATTCTGTTAGTCATGTCCTAGATATATTCAACTGCCAGATTATACAAATCAAAAGACAGTTCTTAGCTAACTGACAGTTCTGTTTTTTTTTATATAGATTCACAAATTATATTATGTAAGTACATAACATATTTGTAAATGCCACTGTTACTCCCAATTCTGTAATTGGGTTCATCCTGTAGAATAGTGTATGAAATAAATAAATAAATAATTTTCTTATTAATCAATGGGCTATGCTTGAAGACTGGCAATAAACAAATCTAAAGCAAATGGAACTTCAAACGTTCAAGCCAGTCTCTATATACCTACACAGTAGGTTCAATGGACTGACGCCTATCAGAAAACAACTACTCCCCTGGCTAATACCACGAAGGGCGTTGGATTATATCAGACAGGCGTCAGTGCAGGAATCTTCACAGAAAATGTCCTGCATATGCAATTGGCAATACAACTGAAAGAGTCGACCTTCAATTATGGAACGGGCACACTTGCAGACCGGTTTCGGGCTTATTAGCCACTCATCAGTGCAAGATAGTGACCATCATCGACCTAAAGTCAATGATATTCCACAATTGAAAATCGGAATTCTTTCAGAGTATTTCATTCCTCTTCCTCTTCCTCTTGTATTGCCAATTGCATATGCAGGACATTTTCTGTGAAGATTCCTGCACTGACGCCTGTCTGATATAATCCAACGCCCTTCGTGGTATTAGCCAGGGGAGTAGTTGTTTTCTGATAGGCGTCAGTCCATTGAACCTACTGTGTAGGTATATAGAGACTGGCTTGAACGTTTGAAGTTCCATTTGCTTTAGATTAAATAAATAATTTCAACTTCAAATTACATTACCTGATACATCAGCAGCAACACTCTCGTTCTTCTCTCCCATGTTTTTTTCTCTAATCTCTTCCGGTTTTTCCAGGATTTCTTCCACGGCCTTTTCGTTTTCTACTTCCATGGCCATTTCATTCGACTGTCCCTTTGCTTTCTCACTACCCTCTTCTTCAGTCTTTTCACTTTCCTCCTCATTTTTTTTCTCCTCTTCCTCGGAGTCTGATATCATTATAACATCCTCGTCTGGGATCTCTAAAGTTTCGGTCTTGTTCTCATCTTTTTTGGATTCTTCTACTACTTCAACGTTCTTCTCCGAAGGGTTAGAAGATGGATCTACTTTCAAAACTGGCTCGGCTTCAGGTTTGAGGCAAAGGTTCGGTGTAGGAGTGCTTCCTGGATTGCCAGAAGAAACTTTACTGTCCAACTCAACCTCACGGGGTGGAACAATATCCCCCTTCTCAGATGTTTCACTTGGTAAAACTTTCTCCTCGTTTTTATTTTTCTCGGCATCCTCTTTTTTCTCGCTCTTATCAGCAGGAGATGCTTTATCACTCTCTTCTAGCTTACTGAGAGAGTTGAGGAACTGTTCTTGAAAGCTCAAGCTTGCGCTACTTTCGGTAGTCTTAACGGGGGGTTCCGGGGTGACTTTCTCCACTGTTTTAATAGGTGATTCTGTTTCTGGTTTTTGGGCGGAAGGTTTTGGCTTCCTGGAGAATTTCGAAGAGTTCAAACATTTCTTGAAGAAGGTTCCCAGAGTGTTCGGTATATCTTTTCCTTCATGCAGTTCGAGATATTTGAGAACCGACGCGTTGATTCGGTAATGGAGTTCCAATGCTTCGACAGCCAAGTGCTGGGGGTTGTTGTAGTAGATTTTGTCGGGGTACTCCGCCTTGTTTTCGTCCAGAAGGGTACTGGCCTGGAAAATAGTTTATTGAAGCAAATTCTTCGAACTTCTAAGACTACACTTACTGTCATGTATAACTGTAAGTATTCCGCTGGTTCTTTTTGTTTTTTCTCGGCGATTTTACCGAGTATGTAATACTGCAGCCATCTCTCATCGGCTTCATTGGATTCCTTCATTTCGTACAAGGAAATAGCTTTTTCGAAACTATTACCAGAGCTGTCTAGATAGCTGTTTTTCTGGCTCTCGAGAAATTCAAACCTATAAGTTAAAGCAGGTGATTGTGATATGACAGTCCACAAAAATGGGAGGCTTCACGATTTTTCCACAAAAACCTAATCTCTATAGAAATAGATTTATTTTCATTTTATTTATTTTTTCATTTTTATTTTTTTTTATAGATATCCTAATATACAGGGTGATTCAAAAGTACTTTGACAAACTTCAGGAGGTGATTCCTCACAATATTCTAATATGAATTGTTCAAATAAATAAATGTCCGGAAACGCTTCGTTTCCAAGATACAGGATGTTGAAGTTTTATTTTTATTTTCGTTTTTTTTCAAATATCTTTTGAAATACTGAACTTAATTAAACGAAACTTGGTAATAGGAGGTTTTTGAGGTGTCGAATTCGAACCTGATGTTCTTATTGCTCTTACTCGTAGGGGGCGCCACCTACACGTCTTTTTCTTTTTTAAAGATTCATCAGTTTTTTGGGCGTACTTCTAGCACATTTTTCAGTAAAAAAATCGATTCCTCTATCATATCTACGTAAATAAGCTACCCTTGTTACTAGTCGCTGTAAGCAACCGTTTTCTAAATATTTGGACTTGAAAACTTCAAGTCGATTATTTGATAATCGATGCATGTTGAAGTTATTCCAAATATTTTGCTTTTTTCACAAGAATGCTTTGGAAATGAATTTGACGTTTTACTCGTTTAAAGAGGTCATTACTGTTGGGTACGTTCCTTTATGACATCCTTGAGCGAAATAGTTATTTTTGTATCAAGGGTGCATAATCAGTATTTGTTTTAATACAATTTGCAAGAAGTGTCAACATTTTATTTCAGGAAATTTTGAATATGTAGAATAAACTAAAATAAACGAAACTAAATTGTATTCAAATAAATTGTTGGAAGTGTCCACCTTCAGCGAAGATACAGGCAGTCAGTCGTCTAGTCATTGAATCTCGTACCTGCTCAAAGATTATTGGTGTGTTTCTTATTGTTTCACAGGCGTCTACTATTCAGTTTCTTAGATCTTCCTCGTTCACTTCTGGAGTCTTATAAACTAGTGACTTCAAATGTCCCCAAAAATAAAAATCTATCGGGTTTAGATCTGGGGACCTTGGTGCCCACGCCTGGTTAGGTTCTTCTACACCCCTACCGATCCATCAATTTGGATAGACTGTGTTAAGGAATTTCCTGGCTACAACGCTAAAATGGGCCAGAGCCCCATCATGCATAAACCACATGCGGATACGAATTTCTAATGGTACATTCTGAAGTAGTCCCGGAAATTCATTTTCTAAAAAGTGTCTGTAAGTTGCGCCATTCAGTCGGAGCGGAAGAAAGGACCTATCAAGTAGTTATCAATTATTGCCGCCCATACATTTACAGAAAATTGATACTGATAATGCCTTTCACTAACTGTGTGCGGATTTTCGAGAGCCCAAACATGGTTGTTATGAAAGTTTGTGATAGCATTTCGGGAGAAGTTTGCCTCGTCCGTGAAAAGTACATATCTTAAATATTGAGGATTTCCAGCCAATTTTCTCAAAACCATTGACACATAGTAATGCGTTGAGGAAAGTCTTGTGGCAAAAGAGCTTGTACCCTTTAAATATGGTATGGATAAAACTGTTGATCGTGGATAATTCTCCAAACTGTGGAATGAGTAGAATTGACAGCTCCAGCAATTACTCTTGTGCTTGTTTCTGGATTCTCCTCGAGAGCGTTCAAAACTGCTTCTTCCAATTCTGGGGTTCAGACTGCTCGTGGTTTTCCAATAATATCAGCTGCCCTCTTGAAGCTATCTGTTTCTGCCAAATGTTGGAGCTGAAGGCAGTACTCGATTAGGAAATCGCTCCTGGTAAATACGTCTTGCTTCGCGCGCATTGCCATCCGTAAGGCCATAAACAAAATGAATATCGGCTAAATGAGCATTATTGTTTAAATAATCCATTTTTTCAAAATAAGTGTTTTCTACTTCTACTTATGGAAACTTCAACAAAATGTCTAACTGTCACAAAATATGTAATTACCAAAACTACTCACAAAAGTCAAATTTATTTCCAAAGCATTCTTGTGAAAAAAGCAAAATATTCGGAATAACTTCAACATGCATCGATTATCAAATAATCGACTTGAAGTTTTCAAGTCCAAATATTTAGAAAACGGTTGCTTACAGCGACTAGTAACAAGGGTAGCTTATTTACGTAGATATGATAGAGGAATCGATTTTTTTACTGAAAAATGTGCTAGAAGTACGCCCAAAAAACTGATGAATCTTTAAAAAAGAAAAAGACGTGTAGGTGGTGCCCCCTACTAGTAAGAGCAATAAAAACATCAGGTTCGAATTCGACACATCAAAAACCTCCTATTACCAAGTTTCGTTTAATTAAGCTCAGTATTTCAAAAGATATTTGAAAAAAACGAAAATAAAAATAAAACTTCAACATCCTGTATCTTGGAAACGAAGCGTTTCCAGACATTTATTTATTTGGACAATTCATATTAGAATATTGTGAGGAATCACCTCCTGAAGTTTGTCAAAGTACTTTTGAATCACCCTGTACATAAATATTAAACAAATATATCAGTTATCAAACAGAATTACAAAAAAAACTGAAATATATAAGACCATATATAATGGAATAAATTGGGTAAAACATAGCAGTAGTAGATGATGAAGAGATTAATAGAGAGAAGAATGATGAACAACTCAATTGGAATAGTATTGTGCCCGTAGATATTCAGATAAGGAGCTTTTGAAGATTTGAAGGGTGTTACTTTGTTTAATTTCATTAGGAAGCTTGTTATAGTCCAAGAATCTTCTGTGAAAAATAGAATTCATTGTTTTTGCTTGGTTAGTTCGTGGGACAACCAAGTCATCTCTTCCTCTTGTATAGTATTTGAGTATCTGATGGTTATATGTAATAAACTCATTGAAGTAATGTGGTGCTTTTCCAGTGAGTATTTTGAATATGAATATCATAGAAAAATATTGTAATCTATCTTTTACTGTCATCCAATTCAGAATATTAATCATTGATAATATAACAATGAAATAATTTATACGGCATTGACAACCTAAACTATATTCTATTATATAAATATAAAGTTTACCGTTTATTTATAGAACAACCTGTATTTTGCAATATGGTATAAATCAGTAGGTATTTTAATTTAACGATTTTTTCATCGATAATTTGTTAGATTCATATATCCATCCGGTTTTCGAATTTATGACAAATTTTATAGCATGATATGGTCGTTTGACAGTTTCAAAGTGTGATTCACCATACATAATAGGTATATCTGTAAAATATCAAGAATATTATAAAAATGAGTGATTCAAGCGATTTTTAAGATATAAATAATACACCATCGAATATTTTGGAACAAGTTAATGTAACGGTACAATCTTTATTGCCCCAAAAATCTAAAGATAAATACGAAAAACAATATTTACATTTCAAGCGATGGGCCGAAGAAAAGCATATTGGTATTTACTCAGAAAATGTTATGTTGGGATATTTTTCGATATTAGCAAATACACTAAAAGCCTTTACATTGTGGTCCAAGTATTCGATGCTACGTACCATGCTTCAAATAAAAGAAAATATGGATATTAAATACCCAAAACTAATTGCTTTCTTGAAAAGGCAAAACCAAGGATATAAACCTAATAAAGCAAAAACCTTCTCAAGAGAGGAACTAAATAAATTTTTATTAGAAGCCCTCGATAATAATTATTTATTAATGAATGTAAGATATTTTCGAGAAGTAAATATATTTAAAAAATAAAAGTTAAATATATTATAATAGAGCTAAAGCTTTATGCTATGTTTATGATTCCGCAAAAGTAGTTTATTAAGCTCAGTAGCGCAGTGAGTTGGTGCACGCTCATTATTCATGACGGCCTTGTAGTTTTTGGTTCGAATTCCAGCGTCGACAGTTTTTTTTCTTTTTTTTTAATTATTTTTCTTTGTTTTGTAGGTTCTCCTCATTTTCGGAATTTCAGGAGCATGCAGGTGTGACGAGCTCCTTAAAATGGCCACTACAGATATTGAAGATAAAGGTTCAATATTAATAGTAAATATACCAAATTCTAAAACAAATATTCAGAGAACGTTTGTAATCAATGCTTCACTGGGGAATGGCCCTAATTATATTGATATTTATAGAAAATATATATTGTTACGCCCTAAAATAGATCAGACACGTTTGTTTGTCTGCTATAGAGCAGGAAAATGTATCAACCAAATGGTTGGGAAAAATACTATAGCTAAAATTCCTAAAAAAATTGCAGAATTTTTAAAACTGCCTAATGCCATAAATTATACCGGGCATAGTTTCAGAAGAACCTCGGCAAGTTTACTTGCAAATTCTGGAGGAGACATTCTTACTTTAAAGCAACACGGAGGTTGGAAGTCTACAAATATCGCTGAAGGATATGTGCAGCAATCTCTTGCAAAAAAGCAAAAAATTTCGAACCTAATTATGGAAGTCACTAAAGTTAATGAAACTGATTGTAATCAGCCAAGTACGAGTATTTCCGAGGGATACCAGCTGTATAATAATATAGTTAGTGAAAATATCACAAAAACTGCGTTGGATCCAGCTCTCAGTTCTAGTGGTATTCAAATAACTGCACGTTTATGCAAGTGGATTTGAGGCGAGCATTTGAAACCATTAACCATAATATACTCCTAAAAAAACTGAAACTCTACGGCATAAGGGGAAAAGTACTTGAATGGATTAACAACTATTTAACAGGTAGACAACAACAAACAAAAGTTGGTAATTCATTGTCAGCTCCATTGGAAGTGCAACATGGAGTTTCACAAGGAAGCATTTTGGGTCCGCTATTGTTTCTTCTATACATAAATGACATAAAGCATTACAATGAATGTGACTATATACACTTGTTCGCAGATGACACGTTAATATCAGTAACTGATAAAGATTTGAATAATGCCGTACAAAAGATGAATAATTCTTTAAATAGAATAACAGAATACCTGAAAATGAATAAATTGAAACTGAATGTAGACAAAACAAAGGGATGATAATTGCCACACCATTTAAATACAGACAATTTGATATAAATGAAATTCACATCAAAATAGAAAATAATACAATTGAATTAGTTCAAGAGTTTAAATATTTAGGGTTTATGCTTGACAACCACTTAAAGTTGAATGGTCATTTCAATTATATTCAGAAAAAAATACTCAAAAAACTATATTTTTTTCGAGGGTATCTCAGCATTTGAGTATGAGCTCAAGAATTACCGTATATAATACAATTATCAAACCTCACTTCGAATATTGCCCGACCTTATTGTATGGTTTTGACCTCAATAAAATGAGATCACTACAAAAACTTCAAAATCGTGCAATGAGAATGAAACAGATATACACCAATATCATTGATGTTGGGAACATTACAATGGCTGTCAATAGAAAATAGACTTATTTATTTAACTATGAGTTATATCTTCAAAATGTTGCATAATCTTCTTCCATCATATTTTCACAAATATATAACTATAAATACGCAAGTTCACCAGCATGATACGAGAAGTAAACATAACTTACATGTGACTAGGCAAACAAATGCTTACAATATTAAAACTTTGGTGTTCAAGGGATTCATTGCTTACAACAGTTTGCCAGATGATATAAAGAAATCAGAAACTCTGCAACAGTTTGAAATAAAAATGATAAACCATTTACAGCAAAAGTAAAATCGTTGTATTGTATATCTATCAGGATTAATAATTTTTAGTATCAATATGAGTATTAATATATGTATCTTCTTACGGGATATGAGTGTATAGTGGGTAGTGGGATAGCATAACTTATTGGTTTCATATGTATGTTTGTATATGATTATTGTGGTATCTGGCTGTACGTGAATGGTATCAATATATGTATTTTCTTTCGGGCTATAAGTGTATATTGGGATAGCATTCTTATTGGTTCATATGTAGGATTGTATATGATTATTATGGTATTTGGCTATACTTGAATGGTTTTCTTTTAGCAAAACAATGGAAAATATAACTCGAAATGTAAATACCTAGTGTGTACGTTTAAATTTAAAACAAAACAAATATATTAATACTATCGAAGGAGCTGCTAATTACTATATATAAGATTATACTTTGTGAATGTAGATTAGGATTACCTATTTCAAATAAAGATTATTATTATTATAAATAATTACTCTAGCAGAAATTAAAAATATGTGGGATGCAAGTATGTAAATACCGTCCCTATGAGTTATACTGTACCCACTTCTCAGTGTTAGTTCTTTAATAAATTTTGTTTGTAAGTTTCATAAATAAATTATTTTTTGGTAGTTTCATATATCATTTAAAAATTTGAGGGAGGCGGAAAAATCATATGTATAACATTGGGGTAAAGTGAATTTTCCTCCCTTGAATGATTACTGCCCTCCGCTACGCGTCGGGCAGTAAACTTCATTCTCGGGAGGAAAAGTAACACTTTCCTCCCTTGTTATACAAATAGCTATTTTTGTTCATCAGAAAATTTCTTTCAATATTACTTTAACTAAATAAGCGACACTATACTTAAAATGCCATTTTTTGTAGTTATTATTTCAGCAAAAATATCAGTTTGAATTGCACTTAAAACAACACTATACATAAAATGCCACTTTTTTACTCGCGGTAGCGTGTATCCACTCCGAATGCTTGTCTTCAACTGGATAGTGTCACCTTACGAATGACTTCTTCGTCATTTACGCAAAAGTTCAAACTGACACTGGTGGCCTCTAGGGAAAAGAATTCAAACTAAGATAAAATGTCGTTTATGCAATAAAAGCGCTTTCTTTCAAGGAATCTAAATGTTGTAACTCAATATTGCTCATTTTAGTATAATGCCACTTTTGTTTTCAAGGTGCGATATATCTATAGTTTCTAACGCTCTTTTGAAAGCCAAAAATACTGCTACTACATATTTATTGTCATCAATTGACAGTCTCCATTTAGACAGGGTGAGTTGAAGAGCAGTTTCACATGAGTGTTGCGATCTAAAACCTGATTGATACTCCATCAAAAGGTTGTTGTCTTCGATATATGTGCATTTTTGGTTATAAGCAGCTAACTCTATCTCTACACAAAGTAGAACATTTCGAGGCAACTACAGAATATTATCTTGAGTTACCTATTTCCCTTGCCACCAGAAAATATGTTGGTTACACATCAAAAGTAAAACTTACTTCTCCATGCTCAAATTCTCCGATTCGAACTTCAGCACCCTGGAACAATAAGAATGAACCGTGTACTGGAATGTTCCGCATTCGATCCACAGCATAATTTGATCCGGGCTGATTTCCAAAGCCTTCTGGAAGCAAATCGATGCATACTTCGCCTTGTCTAAGAATTCTGTCTCGCTCTTGAACTTCTCGCAATGATTCAATTTTGTATCCAGCTGCGAAGCATAGCTCAGTCCGAGACACCCCCAAGAATCGAGACGCAAAGGGTTGATGCACAGATCTAGTTGAAAGTATTTGATGCACTTGATGAACTCCCTTTGCTTGAAGTAGAAGTCGCCGATGAGGTAATAGATAGAGCGAACTTTATTCGGAAAATCTATAGCTTCAGGAAATTTGTCGGTTTTTCCGTGGACGAAGTCCATTATTTTGGGCAAGTGCTGTGCCGGAGCGCAATGGGGCGGAACTAGGGCGATGATTCGCTTGAATAGCTGTTCCAAGTCCGCAGAAATTGACGCGCTTTTGTAGGAATTGAACTCTGGCAAGCAGTCGGGCCCATAGAACTCGAATAGTTGGAAAGATCGTTCCCAGGAAAGCGGAAGAGGATCCACGTTGTGGTCTGCTAAATGCCTGGAAATCTTCAAGAGTTCAATTAGTAAAGCTGTGTTGTATATAACAAGTGTTGAGGCAATGAAAGACTACATATGCTTCTCAATAAAATACATGATAAAACACATACTTTTATATTGCATCCTCTTCTTTTAAAAGTAAAACAGAAAGACAAAACGGTTGAAGATTGAAAAGAACAAAATTCGGACTAGTAAGCCGTGGTCGAATGGAATATGCAGTACCAAACATTTTGTCTACTACTGCGGCAGACATCATCAGTGGAATGTGCGTTTACTGCCAGGATGACAGTTATTAAAATCAACATTTATTTGCCAGAAATTTAGAGACGGACACAAAAAAAGAAACCATATATTTGTGATGTGATGAGAAATTCCACTAAAGAACATTATATCAGCTGCTACGGATGGCGCTCCGGCTATGACAGGACGTCACAAAGGCTTCATAGCGTACTTAAAAAATAAAAATTCCAGATGTGCTCACTGTAAATTGCGTCATTCATAGGCAACATTTGGTTGCGAAAAATTTGAGTGAGCGCCTCTCTCAATCACTGCAATATATCATCAAAGCAGTCAATAAAATCCGAAACAGCTCTTTAAATGACAGATTATTTAATCAGCTTTGTGTTGCTAATAATGAAGATTTCAACCGATTGCTATTTCACATAGAGGTGCGTTGGTTATCAAGGGGTAACTGTCTGACTAGATTTTACAATTTATTTGACTCTGTAATAGAGTTCTTGGAAAACAAAGAATTGCACGACAACCTCATCAATTCAAAGAATGATATTGCGTACTTGACAGACCTGTATAAATTATTTAATGAAGTCAATCTTCAACTTCAAGGTGACGACTTGAATTTGGTTGAAACAAAAAAGTACTTGCTACTTTCGTAACCAAATTGCTCTTATACAAGAATATTATCGGCAGACGTGAGTTTCGCAATTTCCCTAATTTGACAGCAGTATCCTTCAACAACGACGACTTGCTTGTTTACTGCCAACAACAGTGATTTTGCAGAACGATTCCAGGACATTTTAAAATTGGAAATACCGGACTGGGTGTTGTATCCTATTTCAAAAGTCAACACAACAGGATCGCCCCAGCTGGAAGAAGAACTCATAGAACTGATAACGAACGAGGAAATAAAAATAAAATTCAAAAGTGGATACCAAGAATTTTGGCTACAAAAGCCAATCCCGCAATTGTACCCTGGATTGTGGTCCATCGTTCAACGATTTTTGATAGCATTCCCGTCATCGTATTTGTGTGAATTTAGTGCTGTGGCAGCGTTGCTAACTAAAAAGAGATATCGGTTGCAGATTACCGAACGCGGTGACTTACGGCTGTTTTCGAGTAAATTCAAGCCTGATAAATCATTAAATTTATCCTTCACATTAAATGACTTAAAATTCAAATTGAAATGTTTGTTTTAATAACATGAATAAAAGTTTTCCTAATATTACAAAATGATGTTTTACATTACCCTCATCAGAAAGTCTTACTTTCACATGACACACATATTTTAATTATTAAAATAATGACTGCAATTGTGATTCTCAAGATATAGACAAAAAATTATGTGGGGCGCTAGAAAATAATTAATTCTCGAAGTGTGCGGTAGGCAAAATAAGTTTGAGAACATCTGCTCTAGCTGAAGGCCAGAGTAGCATATTAACTTCTACTTTTGACAAGCGCGCGCTCACGCCCCCGCTGAAAGGAGGCGGTGGGGAACGCCCCCGCAATGTTAGCGGGTTGACGCTCACCTAGAAACGTGACTTTGTTAGACCGACCGGATCGTGTGCCTCCTGCCGCCAAGGTTTATGCACACCATTACATGTATACGATATGCAGGTCGCTCAAATGATAACATAGCTGTCGTTGTATCTCGAAGTTTCATCAACGAACGACTGGCGAGCTACGTGATAGCTCGTATTTATACTTTAAGAGGGTAGTGGGGTGATGGTGGAGCTCGAGCAGCGAGGCCAGTAGTGGGGACGGCGGTGGGAGCGATAGTAGGGTGTCTGCGCAAATACTCAATCCTGATTTGTTCGAGCTTTAGCTGGGTCGTTATGATTGGTCCAAACGCATCAACATTAGGATACAAGAACACAAGCGTAAATGCCGCCTCATGCAACTGAAGAAATCCGCAATTGCAGAAAATGTCCTAGTAGAAACATACCTCGTGATAAAATATGTTGACCCGGTATACGGGACAACATAACATGGTATCCAGTGTTCAAGAAGGCAAGAAATGTACTAGAATACATCTGAGATTGGCTGCAGCATACCTGTCAACAAGGTAATAGTGAGGACCAATCACAACGATTCAGTAAAAGTGCGGACCAATCATAAGCGAGTATTCACGTGGACACTCACGTGGACCTCCTGGATAATTTCTGACAATCCCGGACGTTATCCATACCACCCGCGATGATATAGCGATAGCATACACCACCTCGACAGAGCTGAAGGTAAGGGACGTATGTGGTAGGGCATCTCCAGGACTGGATTCATAGGAAGAGAAGGTAACCAAACCAACTGCAGTCTGTGCCGACCGACCGAGCGGTTCTTACGTTTCCGATCCTTTGTGACATTCACCACTTGGATCATCTGCCCGAAATTTCTCTCCGCGGCTCTCATGTTTTCCGATCCTTTGTTGTATTCACCACTTGGACCATCTATCCGAAGCTACTTTCCACGTTTCCGACCCTTTGTGGTATTTACCACTTGGGCTATTGTTCGTGCCATCTTGGCTTAAACAGGTTGAAGCCTGGCTCTCTTACCCTTTCGACTGATGTTGGTCAGAGAGACAAACGAGCCAAGATTGATTTATGGGATGGCGACATTAATGTCCTCAGACCTCAGTACCCCTTCACGTGGAGTCCTACCTGGCTGGGGTGTTTGGATGAAGATATTGTTCATCTTTTAATGGGGGACATGAGGACCTCACTCGACAGAGTATCTGGGCCTTCTATATCGGGAGGGGTCGTCTAGAGCATAATCCATAGCTTCCCTAACTAACGGATTATCGTGGGTTTCTGCGCAATCAAAGACTTGCCGATTCCTCGACTGAATGGACTGCTTAATGGAAGGCACCTGCAAATCTCTGCAATTGGCTCAATGACATGCTCGAACATCGTTTAATAGATCATAATCTTGTTCTTTAGGGTTAATTTAGAACGTCTGTTGATCAGAGGGTACAGACTTTTGGTCCTACCCTCGATCTTTGCCTTCAAGGTTGTGATGTACGGGTTCCAGGTGAGCCTGCGGTCTATTATAAGGCCGATGTACTTTACCCGCTCTTGCCAGTTGATCTCCCTTCCAGAGATCCTCACTTTTCTGGCCGGAGACGATTTCAGTCTTCCCATGGTTTTCGCCTGAGTTTTGTCCGGGTTCACTCGGATCTTCCATTCGAGATACCAGCGCTCGAGGTCGTCCAATGCACGTTGCATGTAGACGACACCGAGCTCCCGACCCATGGAAGATGAGACGAGAGCCGTCTCATCGGCGTACAGAGATATCTTTACACGCTCAGACCTCGGAAGGACACTGGTGTAAAGTGAGTACAGCGCAGGGGAGAGCACGGCTCCCTGTGGCACTCCAGCGAGGATCTCTCTGTTGTCAGACAGAGAGTCCTCTACACTAACCTGAAATGTTCTGTCTTTCAGGAAAGACCCAATCCACCGGATCAGGCCCCGAGGCAGGTCGAACGCAATTAGTTTATGCAGAAGGACTTCGTGCCATACACGGTCGAAGGCCTTCGAGATGTCTAATAAAACGACATGGACTTTTTGCTTTGGTTCAGTTCCGCGATGGTGTTTTCTACCAGCCCCAGAGCCTGTAACTTAGTGGAACTTGAGCTATTCCTTTCTCGTGTCTGGTACGTTTGTCAGCTATCGTCGAATCTCTCTAAACTTCGACGTCATCCGTAAGTCATATATTTATACGTGGTCAAAGAATATAGCTCAAGAATGTGAAGGATAGACATTTATTTTGAGGTGAATTGCACAGAGATAATTTATAATGATATATACTTACTTTATTCTTTTTGCTTGGGTGTTGATACAAACAGAACATTGCTTGCTCTATGTGAATATCAATTTTGTTTCTGAGACGTTCGAATATAGGAGTATCAATTCTGTCGAGAACGGTATCTAGAATGAAGTGGAGTAGTTCTCCTTGATTGGTGAGACACCATCCTTTCGATCCTGAAAAAGTCAATTATAGAAAGAAAATGTGTGCCCAAGAAAAACAGTTTTTTGAAACCTATTTATAAAAGTGGATCACATAATGACATAAGAAATTATCGAGCGGTCTGTAATCAATCAGAATTACTCAAATTGTTAGACAGCCTAATTACAAAAAAGCTAACATGGGATTGTAGACATATAATTATTAACAACATGGATTCAGTCGTGGTAGATCTACCAGCACAAATCTGTTCATTTATCAACACTGTATAATAAATGCCTTCGAAAATAGACACCAGGTGGATTCTATTTACACAGATTTTTCAAAGGCATTTGGCCGAATAAGCCACAATTTGTTGTTGCATAAACTAAATGCTTTGGGTATTCAAGAAAACATTCTGAAATGGACTGAAAAGTATCTAGCCTGCAGAGTACAATTTGTAAAATATGGTAACTCAGTATCTTCTTCAATCACAGTTTCATCGGGTGTACTACGGGGCTCTCATTTAGAGCCACTTCTTTTCAACCTATTTGTAAATGACTTGAGAGATGTTATTCTTTATAGTGAATTTCTTTTGTTTGCTGATGACCTGAAGATGTTTAAAGTTATTCCTGATTCAACTGATACAGAATTATTACAGTACGATTCATCTAACTTTGTTCACTGGTGTGATATAAATCTACTGCAATTAAATATAGATAAATGTCAAAAATTTACTTTTTTCTGAAACAAAAATCCCATTAACTGGCCATATAAAATCAATCAATCAGAACTGAAAACAACAAACACAATCAGAGATTTAGGAATCACTCTCGACCCAAAATTGTGATTTAAACCCCATATTGCAAATATTACTTCTAAAGCACTAAACATGTTAGGTTTCATTCTTAGATCTGCAAATGAATGGGCTTGTTTCATGATTTTTGGTTTATAGCTCACTTGATAGAAATTTCAAATTGAAAAACAGTGCACCTTGTTTCAGCTCTCTGAGTACCGTAGTTTTCCCGTAATTAATTATTAAAAATCGAATGTGGTAGGCCGGTGACGTCACGGGCCTATTCCCGCTTTATTTTGATTGACCAATTGGAACAATAGAAATAATCAACATTGGCAAATTATAAAATTTACGAAGCCTATGATAATCAATTTAATTATGAAAGTGTATATGAACCCATTAACGTTTTAATTAATGAAAAATTCTGCACATGAAGTAAAATGTTCACGAAAAATCATGTTTGGAAATAAGTTCTATATCTAAAATAAGTATACAAAGTCGAAAGATCACAAAATATTTACCGAAACTATGAATTTATGCATTATTTAATAATATACAGTTATGAAAATCAAAAAATATAGCAAATTCTCGTACCAACTATGGCCGGAATGAATCTGTAGATAGCATTTTGAGACTTGCAAATACATACAATGTAGAATTAGAATTTTTTAATTTTTTCTTTGGAAACATTTAAAAAGACTGTGAGAAGATTGTAATTCATCAACTTATTTTTGAGATTTTTATTTCATTTTATTTTATATATTTTTTCCTTAAACCCAGCTTAGATTACTGTTAAATACATATGTGTGAACTTGTTAATTATTTTGTAAAAAATAGGCATTGCCGTAAATAAATAAATAAGGGTGTCTGGGGATCTCGGAAACCATAAGAGATTCAAATATGGTTACATTAGATAAAGTTGCATATTTTAAGGGTGATTATTTCGCAAATTCTTATAGATCCTGAATGAAATACCTAAATTTTGTCTATAGAATCCAACAACACTACTTTGCCTGAATTGAACAAATTATTTTCATTGACTCAGAGGAAGTAACTGAAATATTTGCTGAATATTTCTCAAATGCAGCTGAAAATTCCATATCAAATCACTTCGGGCAAAACTTATCTCTACCCTGTACTGTTACTGAAAATATTACCATTATTGAACCGTTCCAATCTTATCCGGTTACGGAATATGAGATATCGAATATCCTATCAGAAATGAAAAACAAAAAAACGGCAGGCTTTGATGAACTATCAATTATAACAATTAAGAAAATATTACCATCTATTGTCGTTCCTTTAACATACTTAATGAATCAATCACTTATACAAGGATACTTTCCAGAAGTTCTGAAAAAATCACTCGTTATACCTGTATATAAAAAAGGAAACCCCGCAGAAAGGGACAACTATAGGCAAATATCTTTGTTATGCTCGATATCTAAATTATTTGAAAAAGTTGTAGCACGTAGGGTTATGGATCATTTGGAATCAAATAGGCTGTTATGTATGTCTCAGCATGGTTTCAGGAAAAATAAATCTACAGAAACAGCTTCCTATCATCTTCTGAATTATATTTACACAGAGATTGATAAAAAAAATTATGTGATCTCACTATTTTTCGATCTATCAAAAGCGTTTGATACAGTATGCGCGGAATTTCTCATAAAAAAACTGTCATTGTTCGGGTTTCCACGAAATATAATAAATTGGATACAATCCTATATGACAAACAGAGAAATGGTTGAGATCTGCAATGGAGTTACATCTGAGTCAAAGACGGTAAAACTCGGGGTGCCACAGGGCTCTGTTCTAGGACCTCTACTGTTTCTTCTCTATGTTAATGATCTTCCTCAACATATAAAGGGAGGCTACGTCACAATGTTTGCTGATGATACAACGATAACCATAGCAGGCAATAATGCTGAGCAACTCATCAGCAAATCTGAACATATTATTGATCAGTTCAGTACCTGGTGCCAAAGAAATAAGCTCATTCTAAATACTTCTAAATCGATCAGTGTTAACTTTCACTTCAGAAGAAATATTCCAATTGGTCGACACTCTAGTTATGACATTAAAACTTCTGAAGAAATGAAATTTTTAGGGACGTTCCTAGACGCCAATCTAAATTGGGAAAGGCAGGTGGACTATATATGTGCTAAGTTAAATAGAGCATATTATGCCATAAAACAGCTGAAATCCTGTTTGGATGAAACTGCCTTACTCAGCATATATTATGCCATGGCCTACCCTCATATAAGTCTTAATATTATGGCTTGGGGCAGAGCAAGGGATTTTTCCAGAGTCTTCATAGCACAAAAGAGCATCATAAGGCTAATCTTCAATATGGATTTTCGGGATAGCTGCCGGCCAGTCTTTATAGACAAAAAAATATTGACAGCCCCTTCCATCTTCATTTTTAAATGTATTTCATTTGTTAGGCAAAACAATAAATTATATGATAAGACTGCTTCAGATCACAGTCATAATACAAGAAACGGTGATCTTCTAAAAATCCCTCAGCATCTCATGACAAGCTATAAAAAATCCCCTCAGTATAATGCCATTACGTGCTTCAATAAGCTGCCAAATGAAGTTAAAAAAATCACAAGTGACAAGGTATTCCATGATTATGTTAAAACTATGCTTTTAGAAAGAAGCTATTACAGTTACCAAGATTTTTTAATTGACAATCTCACAAACAATCAAATTCACAGTGGACGAAATTTTATTTAGATTAAATTATGTGAATGATGTAAAATGTTTAGTTAATTTGAGGGCATCTATGCTTACTTGTATATGTGTGTATATATGTATGTGTATATATGTGTATATTTAGAGGTGATTCTGTGTTCAATCTCCAACTCTTTTTATCTTTACTAGCCTGTAGTACAACTGACTTACCATATATACCCAAGTGTATCAAAAATGGTGAATAAATATTATTATTATTATTATTATTATTACACTGATCTTACATGTACTTAGCTAGAACTACTGAAAGTCATCGCTACAAAAATGAATGCAGCATTGCTCACATAGACTTGACGATAAAATATTAGAAACTTACCTAAGAATTCATGAGCTGAAAACAATATATCTATCGACGGTGGTAGATCTTTATCCGCTACCTGTAGATTTTCACAGAGAGCCTCAGCTTTATCACGTTTGACCAGGGTCATTCTTCTACTGGCATACTGCCTATGCTCCTCCCTGATGAAAACCAAAATAAAACAGAGATAAGAGGAATATTCTGACGTTTACCTCTGCAGTATGTAATGCAGCAAAATCCACGGAGTGACACAATCCAGCGGGATCTTAGCCACGCCTTCGGTATTCAACTGCTTCGAAACGATCTTCGCCAAAGTTTCCACCAGCCTGCCACGTTTCTTCTCCTCCAACAAATCTATAACGCCGACGGTTTCTTGTTTGATGATTTCGTGAAGGATAGCCAGACACTTCTCGATGATCTTCTCCCACTTGTCGTGGTCCTTGCTGACCTTTACGTACTGGTCAAAGGCCTCGTTCAGGCACTCCTCCGTCCACACGAAGCACTGCGACATGTCGGTGAACCACAGGGAGTGCATCAACAACCCCAGTTGAGCTGGACGCCCCATCCTTCCCACCTGCGGATGGACGCCAGAGTCGTTGAAGGTGACCTTGAGTATGTCGGCGACTTGGGTGTACTTTTCAGCGCTGAAGAGGCCTTCAACGGTGGCCAGGGATTTGATCGTGTCGAGGTGTTTGAGGATTTTCTGGGTGATCTCGTTGGTTATCAGGCCGTACTTCAGGCAATTCGGAAGGCTCAGCATGTACCTGAAATAATACACCGGAAACATCGGCCGTGAAAGCATACACACCATTTTATGTATGTGTTGGAAACAAATCTAAAATTTCATTATGAAACTAAAATTGAGAATCGTTTTAATGTCACTGGATAGATTCTGTGACTTCAAAAAATCATTGCAGAATTATTTATTTTATAAATCATATATTCATTTTAGATTTACACAGGGTGTTTCATCCTGAACGTTAATTAGCCGTTAATTAGCCGGATCAACCTGAAAATTTCACAGTATGCATAAATCAATATGACCTACACGGCTAAAATATTTTAGACGAAGCGGCGTTGTCGCTTCTACTATAAAGTAGCGGCTTCTTTGATTTTTCAAATGGAACACCCCGTATATAATATCATATTATGATTCATTATCACTTTGTCAACAAATTCATATACTATTTCCCTATACCTATCTATTACCGTTTAGAAGATATAAATTAATTTCGATATTTTTTTTACCAAACATGAACTTTTATAAATGCTGATAATCTTGAACTCTCTTGCACTAAAACGATCAAATTTGAAATGGAGTGGAGTGATACTATGAGGATCTTCACTCAGAGTCATATTTTCATTAGCCTCATACAGGGACTTCAAAAAATGCAGATACTTTGATCTCATGAAAAAATGAGTGGAACTCAATTTTTTCAAATGGAACACCCTGTATATTTCAACATTTTTGAGCTCTGCATCCAATTTTAGATTAACTTTGTTCAGATAGTACTATTTCTATTTTGAACCGTTTTCGAGATAAACTGTTTCAAACGGAAATTGACATGGTTTCCTTGTTCATCACTCATTTTTGTAAAACAGATTTCGTTTGATGTTTCTCAATTAGTCACAGATAATGAGAAGATAATTATTAAAATACTCCTCAACCATCGAATGAAACTTCTCTTCAAACAATAGTTTTATTAACGCTGAAACACGAACTGAAAATAATAAACCCATAAATTAATGAGTTAATTTAATCGTCAGTGGAGATGTGTTTGAACATGTTCTGAAATACACATATTCTATATAACACATGGATCAATAAGTCCCGAGACTAACAATGAAAACAACATTTTTTTTACAAAATTTTTTTTATTCATCAACATAATCTCCTTTTAGGGTGATACAATGGTTCCAACGCTTTTCCAATTTTTCAATACCATGTTTATAAAAAAATGTATCTTTCGCTTCAAAATAAGTTTCAGTTTCAGCGATGACCTCCTCATTTGAGCCAAATCTTTATTCCTGGAGCATTTTTTTAAGATCAGCAAAGAGCCAGTAGTCACTGGGGGCTAAATCTGGTGAGTATGGGGGGTGGGGAAGCAGATCAAAGCCCAATTCGTTTAATTTTGCCATTGTTTTCATCGACCTGTGGCAAGGTGCATTGTCTTGGTGAAAAAGGATTTTTTTTCTCTGCATGTGCGGTCGTTTTTTTGCGATTTCCTCCTTCAAACGTACCAGTAAGTCAATATAATAATCACTGTTGATCGATTTACCTTTTTCGAGGTAGTCAATGAAAATCACGCCATGCGCATCCCAAAAAACTGACGCCATCACTTTGCCAGCTGACTACTGCGTTTTCGGACGTTTCGGACGGCTTTCGCCAGCTGTGCGCCACTCAGATGACTGCCGCTTTGACTCTGGAGTGTAGTGATGTATCCATGTTTCGTCCATGGTCACGTAACGACGCAAGAAATCTTTTTTGTTGTGAGTAAATAGCGATAAACAGCTTTCTGAATCATCGACTCGTTGCTGTTTTTGTTCCATCGAAAGCAATCGCGGCACCCACTTAGAAAAAACCTTTTTCATGCTCAATTTTTCATGAAGGATAGTAAATACACTTCCATATGATATCTGTGTCATCTCAGCAATCTCACGGAGCTTCACTTTACGATCTTTCATTACAATTTTTGTCACTTCACTCACATTTTCCGGTGTAACAGCTTCCACAGGTCTACCCGAGCGTTCTGCGTCATTTGTGTCGGTACGACCACGTTTAAACTCGGCAAACCACCGACAAATCGTTGCTTTTGATGGACAAGAGTCCGGGTAACATTTTTCAATCCATTCTTTCGCTTGCACGGTGTTTTTACCCATTAAAAAACAATGTTTTATCAGAACACGAAACTCGGTTTTTTCCATTTTTTAAACAAACTACAAAACGACTTTACTCTAACCTCGATAACTCAGCTGTTTCTGGTCCGATCGACTTAAAATTTCGACACGTTTCAAGCAAAGGTTAGTACTCTAGAAAGACGTGGTTACTGGTTTACTAAGAGCGCAATCTCTGGGTTAGTCTCGGGACTTATTGATCCATGTAGTATTAGTTGGTCTAATAAATGATTAATTTAGAGAAGGAATCTTTCCAGTTTTTTTGAAGAATTGTCCAGTTATTTTAGGTCGATTTAGGCCAGTATTTCGGAAAGCTGACATACCCAGCTGTAAATTTGAATGAACTTTGTATTTTAGCATCATAAAAGCAATCTCAAAATTCACATATTATTATGATTCGACGGCTGCAACTTCAAAAATTGGGGGTCAAAAGTCAAAAAAACCGACTTTTTCCACGTTTTTTGCCAATATCTCGTTTCCAATGGAATTTATGCTAATTGTAATCATATCAATATTGTAGAGAATTAAATTCTCAACAACTTTTGTTTCAAACATTTTTTCATACGTTGAATCGTTTTTGAGATAGAGGGCAGCGCGAGCGCAGATTAAATATTATTTGAAATCAACTGGTTGTCCCGATCGAAATCAGCTCATTTAAGGTTTATAGATTATTACTTAATAAATAATTTCCATTTTTTATTTACAAATACATTATATTTAGATATTTTTTTCATTGATGAACCGATCTATGAATTCAATAATGCAATTTATTCCTGTATTTCAAAAAGTCATTAAGGGATATACTTTAATTACATTTTAATTGTATTCTCTTTTACGGTAATTGAATTTCAAGTAGAAAATAATTTAGTAAATCTTGTTTAAAATTTTGTTCCTTCACGCTTTAAGCGGCTGTGATACGACTTCTGCGCTCTTTAAAAAAAGAAAAAAAAACGTTTTCAAGAACATTCGAGAAACTATCTAAATTGGATGAACTCGCCGCAGCATTTGGAGAAGAAAACTGCCCGGTTCAAAGATTATTTGATAGTGGATTGCAAACTTTATTAGCTGTTTATAATGCTCCAAAGTCTGTAGATACTATCGATCATCTTCGTTATGCACAATATGTCAAGCTAACAAATCTCAATAAACCTGTGCAGTTATCCAATATCCCACCAACAAGTGGAGCAGCTCACCAACATTTTAATCGTGTTTATTACCAAGTTGAAACTTGGTTAGGACATGATTTGTAATCCCAGGAATGGTTGGACAATGCGTAACGGATTGCTAGAACCTATCATGACCATTTTACCACTTGCTCCAGATGAGTTACTCAATACGATATTCTGTAACTGCAAAAGTGGTTGTGGTTCAAGATGTTTTGACAAATATTCAAGTTCCAAAAATAAACATTTTGTACCTTCACGCTTTAAGTGGCTGTGATACGACTTCTGCGCTCTTTAAAAAAGGAAAAAAACGTTTTTGAGAACATTCGATATTCTGTAACTGCAAAAGTGGTTGTCGTTCAAGATGTGGATGCAGGAAAGCGGGGTTGCAATGCTCTTTAGCTTGTGGCCAGTGTAATGGGCAATCTTGTGTCAATGCTGTACCATATTAGACCGATGTTAACGAACATAGGTCCTTTGATCCAGAAATCATGGAAGAATTGGAAACGAATCTGGGTGAAGATGACAATGAAAAAGAAGAAAATTGAAATTAAAACTCATTATTCTTTCAATTATTTTATCTGTTTTTTTTTTTAGTTTTGACATTCACAAATGTATCAAATGAGACTTTTTAATAAAAATATTATTTCAAATTTTATTTCTTTTCTATTAATTTTTATTTATTGAAGAATAATTACTATAGATTAGATTTAAATTATAATGCAATATACAAATTTATAACTACACGGGCAATGAGCTGATTTCGATCGGGACAACCAGTTGATTCCAAATAATATTTAATCTGCGCTCGCGCTGCCCTCTATCCCAAAAACGATTCAACGTATGAAAAAATGTTTGAAACAAAAGTTGTAGAGAATTTAATTCTCTACAATATTGATAAAATTACAATTAGCATAAAACCCATTGGAAACGAGATATTAGCAAAAAAAGTGCAAAAAGTCGGTTTTTTTTACTTTTGACCCCCAATGTTTTAAGTTGCGGCCGTCGAATCATATGTGAATTTTGAGAATACTTTCATGATGCCAAAATACAAAATGTATACAAATTTACAGCTGGGTATGCCCACTTTCCTAGGCAAACCCCCTAAAATGACTAGCTTCGTCCAATTACTCTAATCTCTGCAATGGCTAAATTGATAGAAAAATTAGTTAAAACATGACTCCTTTGCTTCCTGAATGAAAACAAAATAATAAGTGATTGCCAGTTTGGTTTCCAAAAGCAAAAAAACACTTCAGATACCATATTTTCATTTCTTTACAATGTTTATTCCAACATAAATGACTGCGGTCTTCTGTGATATACTCAAATCATTTGATTGCGTGAATCATAAAAATCTTTTACGGAAACTTATTAGATACAGTATAACTGGAATAAGTCTTGAGTGGTTTGAGTCATACTTAGCAGATCGGTCAAAACCACTTCATCCTCAAATGAAGGCGAAATTACTTCCGGCGTCCCACATGGTTCGGTACTGGGCCCACTTTTATTCTCAATTTACATCAATGATCTATCGTCTATTGACATCCAAGAAAAATTTACTTTATTTGCTGATGATACCACAAATTTATGGCAAACTCCTAGCAACCATACGTTGTATAAAGTTATTGAGAATGACATCACGATAGTAAAAGACTGGTTTGAGTCAAATCTCTTGAGCTTGACCTTGTCAAAAACAAAAGTAGTGCCCTATCGTTGCCAGATTCCAGCCGTGCATTTGAATTGTTGACAATAATTTAAAATTCAACAAACATGTAAGATACTTAATGTTCAATCACCTTCCCCAAGCTATATGAACCATAAATGACCTTAGAGCTCTTGAGAAAGAGGTGAAAGACTTGCTTTCTGCGAGACCTTATTATAGCTTAGCAGAATTCTACGACGATAATTTTAATTGATTATGACTAACAGTAATATCTACGGTATTTTATTGAATTCAGTTTAAATTGATTTATTTTTTATTGACCATGTTCTTATATCCTGAACGTTTGTATTAGGTTATTGTTATTTACATGTCCCTCTTCAGTTAATGTTATTATTTACTTTTAGTGATTTTACTTTTGTGATTTCATTAATATGTTATGTATATTTCGCATAAGGCTTTGTCAATAAGAATTCATTCTTCACACAATGAAGTATATTTTGAATTGATTTGAATCAATTTCACTAGTCCGGACTTCCATTATCTACTATATAAAATGATTTGAAATCCCTGAAACAACACAATGGAGAAGGAAATCCACAATAAATTGCCATTCTTAGACGTTTTGGTGAAGAGGGCCGACACTAAGTGGGAAACATTTGTATACCGAAAACCCACTCATACGGGACAGTATCTGAACCACGAATCCAACCACCATCAATCGACAAAAAGAGGAATCATCAAGACTCTATTAGACCGTGCTTTTGGGCTCTGTAATACAAAGGAAGGTCTCGAGAAGGAACTAGACATCATCAAAAATGATCTTCAGCAGAATGGATACTCCAAAGCGATGGTAGAAAAGACTTTGGCTAAAAGACAGCAGGAGCCTCGCAAGGAAGAGAAGCCGTCACAACCAGTGCTTGCACTTCCCTACATCAGAGGATTATCGGAGAGGATAAGATGAATTGGTTCCAAGTACAACATTAGAACCTGTTTCAGATCCGGTAACACTATCCGTAGCAGCCTCACGAAAACCAGGCCCCCAAACGCGGACTGCGATTCCAAGAATTGCATTTACCGGATACCCTGTGAGTGCGGGAAATCCTATATTGGTGTAACTAAGAGGCCATTGAATGTTCGCATTGCCGAGCACAAGAAGCACACACAGCGAGGAGAAACCAGCAAATCAGGAATAGCAGACCATGTTTGGACCCATCAACACAACATCGAGTGGTCCCAAGCTGAGATCTTGCACAGAGAGGAACATTGGTTCAGGAGAAAATTTAAGGAAGCCGCATACATATTGTCCAACAACGTATTCAGCCAGGCCAGCGTAGATATACGAAACATATGGAAACCCATTATCAAACGAAAAATGACCAACTCCCGCCAAAACGGTCATCTCTCACGGAATCAGTGAAGCGAAAAATGGAAAGTAGAGAAAGTGAAAGTATTTCAACGAACTATAAAATAGTCATCTCTCGGAGGAATCAGTCCAGTCATCACCCGAAGACGATTGTAGATACCAACAATCGAAACGTCGTGAACTAACGTGACTTGGAATCTCTACACCTTTTATTTTTTTTTATTATTGTCTTTTTTCATTCCTTTAATTTTTATTTATTCAATTATTATATTTTCACTTGTAGGTTATTTCACTATCATTTCATTTCAGGTTTATTGTCCGGACTAGTGAAGTTTATCACGAAACATTGTCAATCACCTTCAAACAAACGTTGATTTGAATCAATCGACAGCTATGTGGAAAGGTGGTTCGAACCCTACTGCCAGAAAATTGATTATCGTGCTTATCGTCCCGTGCTAGAAATCACACGGTAAAAAGTAAAACCTCGTTTATCCTTGGCTCTTTCAAGTTTACATTTCTATGGATGTTCTTTCGAAAATAACTTGCGAATTAACTCAGGGTATTTTTGGAAATTCATTAATGGAAAAAGTGCGAGTTGCAGTTTACCAAAGTAGGTGTTTCTGCGTGATAACTCGGTAGAAGGTGGCCTAGAAATTTCTGAACTGTTTGTTAAGTACTCATAAAACGTGAATAGTGAAAATAGTAATGACATTCCTAAATAATGAACCTTCAAATGTAAACATCAATTGTCCAAAGTTCTTTGCTACTAAAAAAATCAACTCTCTCTATATAACTCTCTGTAACCTCAAAATCCTACATATATGTAATAAAGGGAGAAAAATGAATCTGTTGGAGGCCATGGAAATTAACAAATCAATTAAAAACCAGAAACATATACCCCTAAACGAGCAACTTGATTTATGTAGGTCTCCTCTCTTGAATTTATGAGTTGAACAACCTCTAGAATTTTCAGGGTGGTATTTAAGTTGGCATCTTGTCTCTCAAATACCTGTCCTTGCAGCATACCTGAAAATTCTAATAAAATCGATATTTCTAAATTCAGATTTCAGTTTTATACTTGATAATGGGGTCAAACCCGAAAACGGTTGTATAAATAAAATTTACCAGTGGTATATAGACAAAAGTGTTTTTATGCCATCAGTCCATATTTCTTTGAGAACGACGTTGGCCAGGCCATCACTGTCAACGACGAGCACTATAGGTCGATAATTACCAACTTCTTTTGGCCTAAATTGGATTATCTGCATACCAACGACATGTGGTTTCAAGAGGAAAATAACTAAATTTCAATGTTTAAGAGTTAAGTTTGAAATATTTTTTGATGTCAAAGGCGCCCAACACGGGACCCAAAACTTTCCCCCATCTTACCTTTCGCCGTATTTCGCCTCCTCCTCAGCCACCATCTCTTGTATAACCTCAAGAGACCTGATCGCCAAATCGACGCTATTTTCCTTCCGAAACAAATGCGATCGCAGCCAGAATACGCGATTGAAGAACATCGGATACTCTTCTTTCCAGTCTTCCTCCCAACCGCTGATCAACTGCAAGTAACCGACCGCCGTGGGGTGAATGCCCCCATTGTCGTCCGAGCTGAAATTGGACAGTTCTCCGAACAAAATGGTCGCCAAGGCGTCGTTTCGCAAATCCTCGAACGGCAGATCCGTACAGAAGACTTGGGGTTGATCGCAGTGCTCGCGAAACATACCGAAGGCTTTTATGTAAAGAGGAATGAGCTCTTTGGGCCATTTGTAATTCCAGAGTTTGGACAATCTGAACACGAGGTCCTTTATGAGGACGATGGCATCGCAATACTCGCGTTTCTTCGTCCAGAACTCCTGCACGTCGTCTCTTTCTCTATCCGTGCCAAAGTAGGCTTCGTAATTAACAGATTTAGGTGAATGTATCGGTGAAAGGTAGTTGACGTCGTGGTTCTCCATGTACATGTTATATAAATCCATCGTGTCCATGGAGTCTTCCGCGTTGTTGAATTTTTCTGGATCTATTCGGTAGGGGAGCAAGTTCTTGGGGATGATCCTCTCGAGCGCGCCTTCCACTGTGAAATCCTTGTCTTTCGCCTTCTTGGAGAGTTTTCGTTTGGTGTACCAACTCCAGGTTTGCAGATCGGAGAGAGGATCGCGTTTGCGTTTCGAACCTCTTTGCTTGCCTTTTTCTTTCGATTCATTATTATCATCTGGGTCTTCGTTGTCTTGGTCCATATTCTGTTCCTAGAAAAATAAATTGTGAATACTTGATGAAAATGCTCAATACTGCTGTTGCTGTTGCTGAAATTAGTTTTATAAACTGTAGAATTTGTATAAATACAAATTTAAAAATTACTTGGTGATAAGAAAGATTTATGGGGAGCAACTAAACTAGAGGTGTCAAATTCAATTTTGCAAAAGGCCAGATTCAAATAAAAAAAATTACTGAATTATTATAACATTTTATTTATTCAATAATACAGTATATATGATATACAGTTGTTAAAAATCATATCAAATTTATAAAAGAGGTTGATTATTTTGGGCTCGAGGATCCAGATACCCGACTTCTTTGGTTTTTGGCAAGCTCATTGATGTCAGGTATCACATTCGTTGTAATTACTTTGAGAATTGATTGCAGATGTTCATTCTTAAATATTGTGCGATATTTGTTCTTATTTCTTCAGAAAACATTTGCTCACGTAAATAGGAAGTATCGAATATGCACAGAATGCGTGCTTTTTCAATTTTGGGTAGTAACTCAAACTCCTGAAATATTTTGTATAAAATGTGAGAGCGTTAACCTCTTTAAATTTTTTTTCAAACTATTGTCCGATTGGAGATCTATCAACTACATTTGCAAATCAACTGGTGCTTGTGAAGCTTCAAAATTGAATGGATTATTGATAATTGGGAATTCCATTTCATTCATTTTGTGGAAGTCTTCAAAATGATAGTTGAATTTCGTGATCAGATTTTGCAGAAGTTGAGAATATTGATCTAATTTTTTTTTGTGTGTGCCAAATGATTTTGAATGAATAAAATGATCCAAAGTTTGATTATTTACCTGATTTTCCCACAGCCTCAACTTCGTTTCGAAGGCTTGAATACATTTGAGTGACAATCAGTCTTTTACCCTGTAACTTTATATTCAAATCAGTCAAGTGTTTATCGCTTCGATTACTCGACTCAACAGACTCACATCGCGCCGACGCACTCCTTTTATATCGATAAGGAAGATTCCAATGATATATATACCGTTAAATAGTTTGTCAGAAACGGCTAATTAACGCGCATCATGAAAAGCCCTGTATAATAATATTACATTAAGTGTATTGACTGTGAGAACCTTGTTATTGATACATCTGTGGCCATTTATATTCTTAATCAATATTAATAATATGGCCTCATGATTTTCTGCTACTTCTGTAATGTTTACTGTAATTGACATGTTCTACACCTGAAAAGGTGTTTATTACAAAGAACTAATAAAGGATATCTATCTATCTATTCTAGTCTAGACTTGAAGCGCGTGGAAGATTCTATTGTTCTCAACAAAAATAAAAAGGTATTTCCGCTTATTGCTAAGAGATGGCGTTACTGCCTATGATTAAGTTTTTCACTAGAGCTAAATAGGTACCTGACTAACAGTCTCTGGCTTGTCTAGGCATGCACTTCTTTCTGAGACACATTGATACGGCCCAGGAGCCGGATGCCGCCCCCGAGCGACTGAACTAAACAATCCAAATAAACCCAAGAGATATTCGCCTACTTGTACACAGAATATACAAGAAACCAACACGTACAGAAAGATATGTAAACCGAACTAGATCAGAAAGCGGGTTTGTAAGAAACATGGAGAGTACTGGGAAAACCTATCAGGAAACACAATGGAAAAACCTTTATAAGGAGAACGTCCGTGTGGAAATCTGAAAAATAACACTGGATACTGTCCATTGAAAGCACAACTGAACAAAATAGGGGTGTATAACGAAGACCTCAACTGCAGCGAATGCAATTATTGACAACTTTTATTGACTGTCCTTACCTCATCATTATCAGTCTGAACAGGAGTATTTTCTTGGCCCTCAATGTTGGTCTCACTAGTTTGAGAAAATCTCCTTCCAAGCTGAGGTTCTGCAGTGTCCATCTTTTCCTCTCCATTCACAACTTCAGCACTTTCTGAAGGTATTTCTTCAGACAACTTCTCATCTACAGTTGCAGGTTCAAGTTCTGCATCGTGCTGAGGTATTTTGAAACAAGAATGTTCTTCAACCGTCTGACTCATGCAGCGATTCATATCAATGAAAGTGAAGTGACTCTGGAAACAAAAATTGAACTCTCTGAACTACTACAATAATGAATAGCTCACCATGTCGTTGTTCGTTATGTACTGATGAAGGTCTATAACTGTATTTGCTAAAGACAGCCAGGTATAGTCAGTCAATGGTTTGGGAAGGGGAATGGTTTGTAGAGGTTTAGGACCCAGAGATTTTTCAATTTCTGTGACACGGTCGCACAGAACTTGAGCTTCTTGTAAATGGGCTTTTTCATCCTCCTCATCAATGGTAACATCAAGTGGTGGTTCCCATGTGCTATAAAATTGAAAAAAAATATGAAAACCAAATAGCTACCTTATACGGAAGTATGTAATACACGGGAAATATTTGTATTATATGCACAATCGAAATTTGAATGCCGCCAAAAATAAATGCATGTTCTACAACTGCCGATCGGCACTTAGAATGGATTCAGGTCAAACAGATAAAAAAAAAACAGATTTGTTTAATAATGAAGTACATTTATTTTGAGAAATATAACTGCTGAGAAGTCCCTCTCTCAAGATGTGCAGTAGATGTGTAGAAATCTGATGTCAGTCTGTTAGATTATTCGAGCCGTAAACATCCAAATTCAGGACCGTATTAGTTAGTAATGGAGTTTAAAAGTGAATTGCATAAAGATATGCAATTTTACAACCCAAACTTTACGCATATACGATTTCTCCCACCGACCATGACTCAGCCCGGTAGCTGTAACCCTCGTCTCAAGCAGTCAATGCACATACCATGATGAAGAAGTTTGGTGCTTCAGATATCTCTCGATTACAGTTAATCAGCTGCGGTGTTCTCTTTAATTTCATCTTTTTGCAATAATATTCAACAGCATTGATAAATTTTGCAAATTGCTCCCATAAAGGCATGTTCATTATTTATGACGATGTGCATATGGAAACACTATGAATCAAAGTGTGAAATTTGTATTCTAATTTTCTATGGAAATGCTTGGGATGAATAAACTCCAACAAAACATATGGGTGTCTATTTTAACCCCCCCAACAAAATTATCGAAGCAGAAAACGAAGTTGTCTGTCCTGACGTTATTATATCCGGTTCAGAGACATTTATCTTCTTGGAGAAAACCGATGCCTAGGTTTTTGTGGCATTTCACCCTAATTCGAAATCACCTCTATTAATTTAAGATAGGTATTGACTTGAGCTCTATTTAGTATCTATTATGCTCATGTAGACTCTAGAATTAGGTACGATGTTTGTTTCTGGGGAGGGTTAACTTAAGCACAGAAGGTATTCGTTGCAAAAGTACATTGTACGATGCACGTCAAATATCTCCTGAAAAATTCTTGTAGACAGTATTTTATAAAATTTACCATTTCAACTCTAGCAACAGTCTAAATGTTTGAAATGTGTGTATTTGTGTTTGAAAATATAGTCAAATTTTACATTAAATACAAGTATTCAACACTAGATACGAGAATCATTAACCAGTTCCATATGCCAATTGCGAAATTAAAAAAGTGACTTATTCTGGGCCAGAATAAAGAATACAAAAATTTATAATAATCTTCCTGAATATGTAAAGGCTTAGAAGCAACTGTATAATTTTAAATAAACACTGAAAGCATATTTGTTAGAAGGTTGTCACTATACACTAACAGTTTTTTTTTATTAATTCTTAGGTCAGTTCTTCTTTTACTATCGCCTCATTCGATTTTTATGAATAATAATTATTAGAATTTCTACTATACTAAAACCAATAATGATTGAGAGTAGAAGTAAGCCCAGTTGACAGCAAATCGGGGGCGTGCTTATTAATTTTTGAGAGGGTTAAGAATGAAAGAAAAATTCTTAGTACAATTAGTTAAAATATTCATACACATTTTTTATTTATTTCATTGAAACTTTGCAATATCGTAATTTACCTAATCGTTGAAGTCATTAGGTGGGCCTTATGAAAACGGAATAATAATCGTAGTAATTATAGTAGGTACCAAATAAATTAACAATATTAATTAAAAACACAATATATATATATATATATATATATATATATATATATATATATATATATATATATATGTTAACTCGAAGATTCTCACGGATAAAGTATGATGAGCTGTTTTCTCGGGTTTCGCTCCGTGTTCTGTGTATTTTCTCCCCATAAGGATTATTTTCACAACGTTTCGGCAAAGTCTCATTTGCCATCTTCTGGTGATGTCTGGTTGTCAACTTGCCAAGTTTTTATGTCAGTGTTGGTGGTTTGACCAATCAACCGACAACTGCGGTAGCAGAAATTTGGGAAGCTAACCTGAAATGCCATCGGAAAACGAATCCACATGTTTCTAGAAATGATATACCCGGTACTGACGATGCCCAATAGGCTGAAACAGCTGTATACCGTGGCTCTTACGTTGAAATCAATATGGGAATGATCAAGGAGTACTTATCTATTCATTTTTTGATTTTTATGGAATTATTTTCCAGTAGCTTGACTGCATTAACCTTTCTAGATTTTATATATATATATATATATATATATATATATATATATATATATATATATATATATATATATATATATATATATATATATATATACTTATATATAAGTATATATATATATATATATATATATATATATATATATATACTTATATATAAGTATATATATATATATATATATATATATATATATATATATATACTTAATGTATACGTTGGAAAATGTCCGTATACATTAAATATAATGTATAAGTTTGAAAATGTCCTTATAGGACGAAACTACAGTAAAGTTAGTTACAAATAAAAGTGATAAAAATCATACGACATGTTCAAACTTATACATTAAACTTATACATGCATAAGGACATTTTCAAACTTATACATTAAACTTCAGGACATTTTCAAACTTATACATTAAACTCAATGCATAAGTTTCAAACTTATACATTAAACTCAATGTATACGTTTGAAAATGTCCTTATACATTAAACTTAATGTGTAAGTTTGAAAATGTCCTTATAGGACGAAACTGCAGTAACGCTAGTTACAAATACAAGTGGTGTAAAAACATAGAAAGTTTCAATTTTCATAGCATCCTAACTTTTGATTAAATTCAAATTACGATTGTGCAATCAATAAAAACATTTCTCATTTGCTGCAAACTTAATGCACCACACTGTATAAAATCTAATTTTGAATAATCACAAATCTTACTAATCTGGATTGTACAATTGGTAATATTCTTTTGCTGCAGGATTATCACGATAAATCTGTCTCCTCAACACCAAACCCTTCGTGTAATCTGGGTCAAGCATCAATGCTTTTCCGATGTACACTAGACACGCAATAGTGTCTTTGATGGCGAACAGTATAGAAATCAGTTTGTCCATGCATGGCCAATGGGATTCGCTACATTCTAGCCCTGAAAATATGAAAGGGTTCAATATTAAAAATAATACATGTCAAATGACTACAACTTGATAAATATTTTGGTGGTGATTGATAAATATGACTTTGAATATGACCAACTTTCCTTGCCCCTCAGTACTATATGAGTTTCAATTAATTATTCTGTTAAAACTTTTTGGTTTAATAAACCTGGTTAATACTGTTTTAAATGCAACTTTTATTCAACTTGACTTACAGTAAATTCTCAATATTGAATTGTCCTAAAACAAGTGACTAATCTGTCAAAACAAAATATCAAACTTATATACAGTGTCTTCAACATCCTCCACCCCATGAAGAAGTCAAGTCTTCACCCAGTAGGCAAATTACACAGTTTAGTGACTGGTCTCTGCCAGGTAACATTTCAGTTACGCGACCCAGTAACCAGTCATTTATTAATGCATTTTCTTCTATTACCACAACTATGTTTCCTATTTCAATAGTTTCACTTCTGGAATGTATTTCCAACTTTGAATCCATACATGTGATAAGCAGCTGTCAGAATAGTGTCAATATGTTTATTGAAAGAGAGGAATGATTCAAAAGTAACACCTAGATCAGTGAGTGTGTCAGGACGCTCCAGAACTTGATTGTTTATGACGTAGTTGTGTAACATCAGATTCGAGTAAGACATTACATTTGGATATGTTGAGAGATAGATTATTCTTCTGACACCATGTAGCAACACTATTTAAATTCAGGGCGAGACGTTCGCAATCATTAGAACATGTTATATTGTGAAAGAGTTTCAAGTCATCTGCATAAAAAAGGAAATTGACATCAATCTCAGCTCCGATATCATTGATGAACGAATGTCGTTATGCGAAGTCATTATTATAAAACGTCAGCAGAAAAAAAATTTACCTTTGAGAAAGCATAAGCCGATTGCCGAAATTCATTTACTTTCAGAGATAAATTTCCAATTTTATACCATAAGGTAACATCGGTGGAATCCAACTCGGAAGCCTGAAATATCATTAAACATGCTATAAACTATAAAGATAGGATAACTGTGTCAAAGCTAAACATTGTAAAATCTAGTGACTGACATTTTTAAACTGTTAAAAAAATATATAGAAAAAATTTCAAATGCTCAAAAATGATTGTTACTGACTTGATACAAATGTACCTTAAAGTCAGAAACACTATTCCTCAGATTACAGGATGTACATATAATAGTAATAATAATAATATGCCTTATAATATATATATATATATATAATATATATATATATATATATATATATATATATATATATATATATATATATATATATATATATATATATATATATATATAAATAGATTAGTACTTTTTGATCATTCCCATATTGATTTCAATTTAAGAGCCACCGGTATACAGCTGTTTCAGCCTATTGGGCATCGTCAGTACCGGGCAGGCGGTCCTCGATTGAAGACAAAATGAGAAAAAACCAAGAAAGTACTTGATAAAAATAGCTGCGTAAACGCAAGCGAAACATAAGTGGAACCACCTATTGGTGTGACACCCAAGTCAACTTGCCAAGTTTTTATGTCAGTGTTGGTGGTTTGACCAATCAACCGACAACTGCGGTGGCAGAAATTTGGGAAGCTAACCTGAAATGTCATCGGAAAACGAATCCACATGTTTCTAGAAATGATATGATATCGAGAAAGGTTAATGCAGTCAAGCTGCTGGAAAATAATTCCATGAAAATCGAAAGATGAATAGATTAGTACTTTTTGATCATTCCCATATTGATTTCAATTTAAGAGCCACCGGTATACAGCTGTTTCAGCCTATTGGGCATCGTCAGTACCGGCAGGCGGTCCTCGATTGAAGACAAAATGAGAAAAAACCAAGAAAGTACTTGATAAAAATAGCTGCGTAAACGCAAGCGAAACATAAGTGGAACCACCTATTGGTGTGACACCCAAGTCAACTTGCCAAATTTTTATGTCAGTGTTGGTGGTTTGACCAATGGTGGTTTTTTCTCATTTTGTCTTCAATCGAGGACCGCCTGCCCGGTACTGACGATGCCCAATAGGCTGAAACAGCTGTATACCGGTGGCTCTTAAATTGAAATCAATATGGGAATGATCAAAAAGTACTAATCTATTCATCTTTTGATTTTCATGGAATTATTTTCCAGCAGCTTGACTGCATTAATATATATATATATATATATATATATATATATATATATATATATATATATATATAATATATATAATTATATATATAATATATACATAAATATAAAGTACAAATCACGATGAAATAGCTTGAATACAAAGTAAAGATATATCTGGACAAATATAGAATGATGGTTTGAAAATGTCAATTGGTTTTTAAAGTATCTTTTATTATTATCATTATTAATATTATTATAGCAGTCGATCAAATGAATAGAATGAACCGCTTGACTTCAAAGCAAAACTTCCAATATAGATATGTAGATCATGCAAAAAAGTATTTTTCAAATATAAACTGAAAGAATAAACCCTCTAGAAACAACTACTTTCACACAAACATTGGAATAAACAGAAAAAAAACCCTTTTGAAACATCTACTTCAAAATGAATATCGAATCTCGCATTGAATTATACGAAAATCACGTTTTTCATGCAGATTGTTCAACCATTATTTCTTTCTGGAATTGAAACAGATATCATTCTCAGGAAAACTTTACAACATGATAAGTGAAAGAGCATTGATATAAAATTTCCCTCACATGAAAATCTGGCACACTTAAGGTGTACTTCTTAAAATTTTATACTGAAAACAATTGTTTCCAATACCTCCAGCGTCTATTGAAACTGTTGAAGATTACAACACACTTTTTTTTGTATAAAGATGAGTAGTACAAAGCCAAGAACTGTTTTTTTTTCTACCAAAAGTATAAAACGTTAGACAGGCTTATAAAAAAGGTAAACCTACTGTCAAAAATCTCTCTAAAGCCTCACTCGCTTTATCCAGTTTCAAACAGATATTTCCTAGGTTAACGTAACAAGAATATTTAAAATTCGACATCGATTTGGGTAATCCTCCATTATTTTCAAGAGGGGTATATTTTCCTCAATGAGTTTGACCAGAATGGATTCTGATTCAGAAAAATTGTTTTCCCTTTGAATCCGTAGAGCTTTGTTGTAGAGTTCGAGAGCTATTTCTTCCTGAAAATGAGCAATATATTTTTCAATGTTCAAAAAACAGGAAAGGAGTTCATAAAATACCTGAGCTTCTCTTCTTATTGCTGGAATATCCTCATCTGAGGAAGCCTCTCGGTTCAGCGCACGAATTTTCAACATGTTAGTACTATTTATTGGGTCTATTTCAAAATACAGCTATGCATATTACTAGAAACATTCGATATTGTACTGTACATTCTACATATTTGTTTATTTTTATTTTGATTTTAACCTCAAAAACCTCGGCAAAGATACCAACACAATACTCAACGATTATGGACATACAGGATTGCTTACTTTTGCGATTTTGTTAGATACGTCACGTGATCTCGTGACGTAACAGTAGTGACTGGATTGATTCGGTACTGCACTTTAAATTAAAATAAACAAATTTCATGTAAATTCCTTATTAGAATATTATTTTCATATAGGATTGAATACATAATATAAATGGATTATTACTAAGTAAAAAGTTTTCTTTTGTTGATGATAGGGCGAGCTTTTTTGCCCTTTTTAAAAGTAAGAAGTTTCATCAGTTCATAACTTTTTGTTCCATCTTTGATAATAAATGCTTGATAATCAAAAATATATAAGTAATAAATTGTTTATAGGTGTAACAACTTTTTTTATTCAACTGACAGAAAATACATGATACGGTTTTTATTTTTTATCAAGAAAATGAGAAATTCAGATAGAATAATTTGACTCAAACTTTGTTCCATAAATGATGAAATTGATAAATCTACAATCAAATATATTATAATACTACATTAGAGCAAAAAGGAACTACTTTATCCACTAAATATATTTCATATATTTTTTTTTGCATGAATGTAGAAAAATAAATTTAAAGGACTAATGTATTACTTTAATTTTCGTCGGCCTTCAAGTTATTATATTTCATTCTGATTGCAAAATTCAAAAATAATATTCGCAACTCTTTTTGAAAGAGTTTTTACAACTCCTGGCCCTTTTCCAAATCCATTTAAATGATGTTTTTCGAAAAGCTTGTTCCACTTTTCAATTTTTTCTAATTATCTGTGGGTTTAATAAGACCTCCCAATGAAAGTTGCTGGACCCAAGAAGGTATATTATAATTATGATCTTCTGCTTTTATTTTATAAGTATAATCACCCAAATCAGTTAGATCATTTTTTATGCTTTTTAGCAAAATATCCAGCAATATATTTTAAAGAGTCCTCTGTTATTTCTGGAATATTTGTATTCGACGTTGAAGGAATGTTAGTAGAAATATCAGAACTACTAGATGAAAATGAGCTACTGCAATTTGATCCTATTGTCTGCTCTAAAATCGTGTCTGCGTTAATTTAATTTGTGAAAATCCATTTTTGAGAGTGAATTCATCCCCTCTTTTGCAGCGACGAATCCATTCTTTTTGCAAAGTTCTGGAAACCATATCCTTAGCAATAGGAAAAGCAATATTACATCAGTAACACCACTTTTCTTTAAGGACAACTGATTGCTTTTGCAAGTTGACACTGCACAAATACGACCAGGCATTTTAGCTAAAAATTACAAGGTTATTTAATAGTTAGACAATTATTGCTATTATTTACAAAAATGTGAATATTTCCAATTTTTACCTTAATTTCATTCAAAAATGTTCAAAAATAAAAAAAAGTTCCGCAATGGCAAAAAACAAACCTCAAGACGGAAGAAAATAACATAGTCTTATATGGCCTCTACTCGTTACACCAGTTTAAAAAATGTCCAAAAGCACAAATAAAAAATCGACTTTCACAATAACAAACTCAATGTTTCAGAAACCTAATTGGTATAGTTGAATAAAAATTTAATCAAAATAAACAAAAACAATGTAATACTGTCCGAAAATAATAGTCAAAAAATGTTAAAATAACACACAGTCTTATAGCAACTACTAAAAGTGTCACCAGTGTTACGTCACATCTGTTCGGCGCTTGTTTAACATGGCGATATATGTGAGAAAGCAATCCTGTATGCCCATAATCGTTGTTAATCGTTGCACAATACTGTGATACCAATGTGAAGTTGGCTGCTAGATCCAACCGCTAAATTTTCCGAACACTGCCAAGCGACCATTGGCGTGTTTTCCCCCTTTTGAAACGCGAATCCGAAAGGCGAAAACATTCACACGAGATGACATATTATCATTTATAAATTTATAAACGGAGTAACTTGCGACAAATGTGAACATTTTGTATTTTTAGGAAATTCCTCTCCAGATAATAAAACAAAAGTACTCAAATAGCTTTATATCATTAGAATTTGTGGGGTGGTCACCGTGGAGTAGAAGCATAGTCTCGAGACTGACACGCCAGCGTCATAGGTTCAAATAACAAGGGTTATATCTTTTTTTGAACAACTCAATTTTCAGAAAAATGGCCACTTTTCTCGCTCGTTCAATAATATTTTTTCAAGCATTTTCAACTACTTTCCTCTGGTAAGTGGAATATAAGGTAACTGCTAATACGAATACATCATACACACAAACATTCACAGTATATCATGAACTCTGAGTAAAATATATCATGATCGGTGAAGTTTTCATTACATAAATGAATTTGAAGGTTCATTCAAGAATTTTGAGTATCATTTTTTTTTTCTGCTAGTTCTCAATAACTTGCATTTCTGCACAAGTATATTACAAAATACATATGTAACAACGTATATTTGAATGTTCGTGACTACAATTCCTCATGGCGATAATTTGAGTTGGGAAACTTTTTTCTGAAGAATCTTTTCTTCCATGAGGAATGCGGATATTGTGAAAGTCTAAATGGAGTCCCAACTTTGAATAAGCGACAAAATGAACATCTTATAGAGATAAGTGACCAGCTTTCGATAGGTTTAGAAAATAGTCCACTCCTTACCCCTACAAATTCAATACTTTGTCAACCTGGGCATGGAATAATACTGTATAAAGTTTCCTGAAAGAATATTTTGATAATTAGTGGAGATATTTTCACTTTTTTAGGAAATTGAATTTTGAAAGTGACAGTTTCTCTAAGATAGATCACCGCGCCATTGGCAGGATGTGGGAAATAGAAAACAAGGAAAAATAGATTTCTAACACATCTTTGGGATTTCAAAAACTACACCTCATGATTTGATCTCCACAAACTTGTCAATTTTTATATGAGAAAAAACAACGATAAAAATAAAAACAACAATAAAAATTATTTGAAAAATATATCACATGTTTCCCTAGCACAGTAGCTTTATCAAGTGATTTCAAATCATCCGTAGAAATTCTTCCCTATATTTCTGACAACTTCCGACCTATTTACATGCCGATCTTTGGAACACACTGTGAACGGTGAAAGGATGACTGTCAGTGTCAACATGCAACTGTCAGTAGTGTCACCTAGTGCGTGCGCAAAGAGCAGAAAAATGTGTGGTCGTGTGTCAAAATAAAGCTGTCATTCCAATCATAAATAAATTAATTTGTTTATAAACTACAGAACCCGATTGGCATATTGAATAGTTTCATCTGTTGCTACATCTGCGATAGATTCAACATCAAATAGTTGAGTTTTCTTCAGGTAAGTCGTCGAACATATGTATGAATCTTTCATCCGAGCCCAACCCATCCAAACGGAATGCTTTGATTTTTATTTTCCCCGCATGTATCTTTTAATCAAAACTTTATTGAAGTATTTTCTGAAGTCGGCTCGGTACTCTTTGGATAAAGTTCTCATAATTTGCGGAAAGAATGGATATCGCGGTTTTCACAAGATGGCTGATCGTCTCGGGGTCTGATTTTGATGAGCGCATTTCACTTGACATTCCGACAGAGCTAACTGTATTAACTGTATAATTTAATAAGGTATTGATGATTTGCATTCGATATTGACGTGTCGAGAGAAATTGCACTTTGAAATATCCTAAGTGACCACAGAGCACTGTGAAGACAAACATTTCATTAGTCATAACAGTAGGGGTGAGTAGAGAAAATATTGGTTTTTTCAGAAATTCAACTTTTTTTATTAAATATACATTTTATGCCGGAGCAGTTTTCCAGTAAATTAATCTCAAATATGTCTTAAACCAGAAAATATATATATATATATATATATATATATATAAATATATATATATATAATATATATATATATATATATATATATATATATATATATATATATATATATATATATATATCGTTATTCAAGCACATATTATGTATTCATTTTATTTTTCTTCACTATCATTATTTGCTTTTTGATTCACCCTTAGTAAATACGTTGTAAAATTGTATTTATAAAGATTTTTTAGACTTTCCTTGGCACATGTTTCACTTTTCAAGGTTAATTTATTTAGAAGTTTGTTTATTATCTCTCTATGTAAATATTATAAAATGTCATGAATAAACTCATATTATTATTCTATTATGGAAAAAGGTGAATTTATGCGGGAAACAATATGAATCAAGGTGAAAAACTTTGAAAGGGACGTCGAGAATGAAATCATGTGTATTCTTATCGTTTTTTTGTGAAAAAAACTTTGATGGGCCATCATTTCTGAACGAAAAGATATCGCATCTTTTCAATCGTGTTCGGCTCATCTATTTACGTAAAAAAATGTTCCGATGTGGGTTAATCCACTATTTACTGACCTCCCAAAGTTTAGTTAAATGCTCGTTTTTCTGGATTAGGGCTTCTCCTTGAAAATTGGTTATGAATAGACTTATGAATAGACATATCTACATTTTTTGGTCTAGAGTCAAAACTTTCTCAAGATCAGTAGCTTCAGGAACTCACTTCTTTTAATATAAACTCGTGAAATGATATTTTATTTCACAATCGGATGCTGAGGACCTTGTTTCGTCCATTTGAAACAGCGAAACATTGGTACTCAGGATTCGATAGAGTCGACGAAGGCCATTGGAACAGGAACGGGATCGGACCTCTTTTTGTTAACCAGTGCGATTTTTTGTACATTTCGTCTAATTCCCCATCAAAGGACTCTTCTGTGATGGTTTGACCCGGTTGCAGATCATTATAGTAGATCACATTAGCCGTTGGTCACCATACAGTAACCATGGTCTTTTATTTGGTGGGTTTCCACCTTTGGGAAGTGCCTGCGTGGTTCATTGGTGTCCACCCACTGTCCTGAACGTCTTCTGATGTCGTAGAGCGTAACGATCCGATCATCAAAAGGACTATTTTGCTAGCGCAAAAGCAAAGAAAAACAGACCTCAAAACGTGACAATTGCTGTCGATCGTTCAGATCGTGGGTCACCCAGTTTTCGGGCTTTTTGAACTTTCCAAAACTTTTAAAACCATTAAAAACCGCATGGGAGCTTACTCCCAGTTCTTTCACCATCCCACTTACCGTTTGTGATGGTTCGGTCTCCACCAGGGTCCTCAAATCCTCGTCTTGGATTACTGTAGGTCGACCACTTCGGGGTTTATCTTACTAAAACGTTGTATCTTCAGTACTTACGATAGATTAACTGTGTAACCATTATATTTGACATAGTGTATGCAAAATTCTTACCTATCAAGTTGCATAAGTTTCATTTGACAATTATCTTTTATTTGAATTGAAAGTCAAAGTAGGTTTTGGTATACCTCAAGGTTCAGACTTGGAGCTGTTATAGTTTGTAACTTGCAACAGTGGCTAGGTTGATATTATTATGAAGATATTTAACAGTGATTGGGGTACGTTCATAAAAATGAATATAGTTCAAAAAACTAAAAAACACGCTTTTAAAGAACCTCGAACTAAAAAGTTAAAAATATTTTTTTTAAATAAGCTTAAAACTAACGAAAAATACTGTTATTGTGAAAAAAGCCAAGGGCGCTTGATATGCAAAAAATATGGCACAAAGCGCCCACGCTTTTTTCACAATAATACAAGTATTTTTCGTTCGTTATTGTTTTGAACTTATTAAAAAAAATATTTTTAACTTTAGTTCGATGTTCTTTTAAAGCGTTTTTTTTTAGTTTTTTAAACTATATTTATTTTCCATTTTTTAGTTTCGTATGCTATGAAAGCGCGTTTTTAGTCTTTTTAACCTATATTTATTTTATCTAAACTTTGGGATCAATCAGCCGTATATTGTTTAGAAAAATGACCATTGATATTTTCCGATTCCGGAGAGGGAGCCTGAAAATCAGCTACCAAGTCCAAGGCAGCAGGTGCGCAAAGAAGGGTTACAAATAAGGCAGCAGGCGCACATGTTAATAAAAAAAAGTTTTTTCAAATGAAGAAATACATGTAAAGTGACTTCGAATTATTTCAAGGAGGTTACGCCATCTGCCCGCGAATAGATCAAGCAATACTGTCGGTAACTCTGTCAATTACAGATCCCGAGCTTGAGAATTACAAGCAAGCAAACAAACAAACAAATACATACATACATATAGGTGAAGCTATAAAAGTGTGTTAAAAAAAAGGTTATTTAAATAAAATATACGTAAATGAGCATAGATGAATTTTTGTTTGGACTTACGTAAAACCACGTAATATTGGGGATGTTTATAATGAAATAAATATTTCAGCTAATATCAATTTAATGATAATTGGATGAGGTTGGTATATTTGATGAGGAATAATTAAAAAATACTGATCAAATTAATAATCGTATTTGATCGTATATGAAAGCCACCGAATGGTTTTTTCTGCAAGACCGAATCAGTTTTGATATTAATTATAAGGATGGTTATCTCCACTGTTGTCGTAAAGCAAAAGTAGCTCAGTTTGAACATTTTATTCGAAATGTGAGTGAAAAAATGTCATTTTGGAATTGACAGTTGACGTGCTTCGAGAATTTTCAGTATTACTATTTTTTTAGCAAATTTATGAGGTAATTAATGGATATTTCTATTGGTATGGTTTTTTCACTGCTATTTTCACTCTTACCCATTTCAATTTATGATTATTATTTATGAGAATTTATTGAGATTCTGTTATGTACGATAAAAAACTTCAACAGCTCTATAATTGAATTTTGGTTGTAAATTAAAGGTAATAATGAAGATGTTTTGAATGGAAACATGAACTGGGGATCTGAAAAACGCGCATCAAAATTTCTTTTTCTCCACAAATATTCTAGTGAGATTAAACTTTCACATAATTAAATACTCCCATCTCCCCTAGTGTTATCTTATCTACACTGTTGCCACATCCATTCATTGAGTGGTACCTGTCGGTCTGGCTAAAGGCTGACGTCAGGCCATTCATGAAAAACAAGTATCTTATCGTCACGGATAGGAATACTATGAGAAGTGGTGTTGCTCAATATCTGTGTTGATGATGTGTTCAATTTGATTAATTATTAATCACGATACTGTAATGGCCTCAAGGTCTCGCATGTTTGCTGCATGAAACTATTTTTTCTTCGTGGATTTATTTGTAAGTTTCGTCTGATTCTTGCATCTGTTATCTATTTACATTATTTGGGTCATGTACATTTCATTCGGTCAGATTATTTCATTGACTGCATCTTCAGATCGTATCCAATAAGTCTGAATATTGCATTTCTTAATCAGTTGATATGAGTTTAAACTTTTGTTTCAAATTGTGATATTGGGATCTATATTGACAGAATTATCGATATTATTATTGCTTGATCTATTCGCGGGCAGATGGCGCTGAACGTAACAACCTTGATAGTTCTTGATCTATTCGCGGACAGATGGCGCTGTCTGTAACCTTCTTGATATTTCTTGATCAATTCGCGGGCAGATGGCGCTGTACGTAACCTCCTTAATATTTCTTGATCTATTCGCGGGCAGATGGCGCTATACGTAAACTCCTTGATAGGTTGTTCAAAAGAAAATCAAAATAAAAAATGAATTTTAAGAATTATAAGTGTTAGCAAAATTTTGTACTATAGATGAAATATTAAGATATTTAAATATTTTCATTTACCCGTGATTTAGTACAGAAAAAAGTTTTGAACGAAACGAAAGATACATTTTAAAATCTAATTCGATTATTTGAAAGCAAACCAGAATATGGATTTCAACAGTGAAAATGTTATCGTAAAATGTACACCTAAAAAATTCAGTTACTCAAATATTTAAAAAAATCGAAATATATTAAGGTACTTGACATTACATATCAAATCAAAAAATTGATTTGAAAAATAAATATAGTTTGAAACACTAAAAAACACGCTTTTATAGCATATGAAACTAAAAAGTAAAAAATAAATATAGTTTAAAGAAATTAAAAAACACGCTTTTAAAGAACATCAACCTAAAAAGTAAAAATATTTTTTTTAAATAAGTCTAATACAATAACGATCGAAAATACTAGTATTATTGCGAAAAAAGCGCCCACGCTTTATTTGATCGTTATTATTTTAGGCTTATTTAAAAAAAATATTTTTTACATTTTAGTTCGATGTTTTTTAAAAACGTCTTCTTTAGTTTTTTTAAACTATATTTATTACAATTTATAACAGACCTAATAATCGATTTGTAAGGAAGTAAGTTGCTTATGGATCTGATTTTACTTTTGTTTCCTACTCACTGCGCCATATTAAAAAAAATGTCTGGAAATATCTTGATCGGTTTAATATGATCAACCTCATAAACTTGTCATATTCAAAAATTTGTACTCCTACATTCTAAATAACGGAGATATACATTTATGGAAGGTTCCCGATGAATTTATAACTAAAAATTTAGTTGAGTGTACTTGTTTTAGGGATTCACCTGTTTCTAGTTTTTATAAACATTTTTGATGTTGATATCGCCAAACTCTAATTTGGCTGTCACTTTCATCTGTGTACATTCCGTTTTTTGATGTAAATTTCATAGGCTTGTCTGAACTATTCATTTAAGAACATTAATATGAAAACTACAATCAGAACAACTGCTGTTATTAAAACCTTGCGATGTTGAAGAGCCTTGTAATATAATTGAACTATCTGAGTTGACAATTTCATGGGCATTAACATTTATTGCTGTAATGCTGGAGCTAGCTGTTGGGATTATTATTTCAGCAATAGCCTTTTTATAAGACATAGATTGATCGATGTAACCCTCAGCTACTGTTGTAGACTTCCTTTCTCCGTGCTTCTTAATATCCGTTATATTTGCTCCTGATTCGGCTAGCAAAGAAGCAGAAAACCTTCTGAAACAGTGACCTATATATTCCTTTGGTTCCTGGAAGTTCAGAAAGTCAGCAATGGTGGAGGTAATTTTTCCAAACGTGTTTATACCAACTAGTTTGGCACTGCACTTATAATTTGAGTATTTCAGAAAAAAAACGTTGATGATTGATAACAGAAGGACGTACTGCAACGTATTGATTAAAATAGTCGAATGTTTTTCCAACAATGTAAAAAGAACAACCTATTTTCGTTTTTGTATTTGGAATTTGAGCAATCAATGATTCATCCATTAATTTAATGTCTTCTATTAATAAATGGCACCGCTTTTCACGCCGGAGGGCTCCATATATTCCGAAAATAGTAGCAACTTTTATCATCAGATATTTTTCATCTGGCGCCTCATTTATAAACCTCTTGACTTGTAAGAGTTCTTGATTTTTTGGACCTATAACTTTCATTTTTCTGCTTCAAGAATGCTATCACCTTGAAATATTTGCTTGCACTAACACCATTTTTTACGAACGGACACGACTTTATCATTGCTCCACAAAGTTGACGAGTTCCATATTTTTGATTTCTCTTTTAGATAGGCTAAGAAGACTGTTTCGCTGAAACTTCCTTCGATATTTTTGAGTTTATAACAGGTGATTCGGCGTCACCTGACACGGCCACTTTACAGCAAATGCGATAACATGAAAATACACACATCGGAAAAGTCTAGGGATATTTTTATAACATACTAAATATCATAAAAATAAATGTATGAGGTCGTTTAATTTCGATTAAATTGGTACACTCGACCACCCTGTAGATTTCTATGGGTTGAACGAAGCCTGCAAAAACGGTAACTAATCTTTTATCAAGTTTTTTACAAACTGTAGGTTTTCGGCTAAAATGAATAATCTGAAAGTTTCGAGTTTGTATATTCTATGCAGTTCTTGCTTAGCAATTAAACTGGAAATATTGTGCTTTAACATGGAACGCCATCACTTACTTATTGGCTGAGATGAATAGAGCTGTAGGGCTTCTTCAAGGTGGCATGCGACAAAATGATGTAGCTCTTCGTTTGGGGGTCTCCCAAAGTGTTATCAGTCGATTGTGGCGGCGTTTCCGTGAAACTGGCAGTCCAGCCGAACAACATCCAGGGCGAGAACGCGCTACAACTGAAGTTCATGACCGATTTTTGGTCTTAACCGCAAGAAGACAACCGACAATCACAGCACCTGAGTTGGTTAACGTGTTGCAGCAGACGCACCAGGTAACCATTGGTCGTGATACTGTCAGAAATCGACTGCATGAAGCAGATCTCCACAACAAAAGGCCACTTAGATGTCCACCTTTGTCGAGAGGCAATCGCGGTAGAAGATTAGAGTTGTGTCAAGAACATCAAAATTGGGATGCAAATGATTGGGCCACAGTTTTGTTTACAGACGAATCCAGATTTGGATTTCATCCAGATTCTCGTCGAGTAAGACTGTGGAGACGACCTGGAAATAATGAACGTTTGAGACACGTCCAGGAAGTCCACACACACAGAGGTGGTACAGTAATGCTATGGGGCGGAATCATGATCGGGGGCAGAACCGATCTCGTTTTTCCAAATCGCTCCCTCACAGCTCGACCGTACCTCGACACCATTTTTCTACCTATCGTCTGTCCGTTTGCTGGTGCTGTTGGTGAAAACTTCCACCTAATGCACGATAATGCTCGTCCACATGTCGCGCGTCTAGTGACTGACTGGCTCACCAACGAAGAAGTTGATGTATTGCCATGGCCAGCACAATCACCGGACCTGAATCCCATCGAGCATGTGTGGGACATGCTTCAACGAAGAATTACTCCGGATATGGGGAACATTCACACAACGTTTCAGTTGAGAGAGCTTTTAATCGCTGAATGGGCTAATGTACCTCAACAAGACATTGCCAATCTCATTTTGTCGATGCACGATAGATGTAGGGCCGTAATAAACCAGAGTGGAGGCCATACTTTCTACTGATTCCCCATTTTTTTGTATTATGATTTTTTTTCGGGGTTCCAAAGAAGAGCCATATTTTTTTAGTTTTGCTTATTCGCACACTCAGTATTTTTGACCATTTAATAAATTTTGTTGTAAGTTACATTCGTTTAATGATCACCCGTCAACTTTTTTTCCCTAAAGTGATCTAAAAAAAATGATTGCCGTTTTTAAAAATATCCCTAGACTTTTCCGATGTGTATAGTTAACTGACAAGAGATGTCAAAATGTGTTCTATTAATTAATCTATTTTATTATGAAAACAGGACAGTTGTACAAAAAACTTTGTATGATGTTTGTGTTATTAAGTTTTATTTTGTTCAAGAAACTGTTTCACTCACGAAATAAAACCTTTCTTTTAACACTCATATCATAAATAGGTATTTTTTCATTCTCCGCCTTAAAACCCTCACCATTACGTTCCTCTGACCACCACTTTTCGGTTGATACACAAATTGCTATTTGAATTAAAACTCATGAAATAATTAGATACTAATCAATGTTCATAACATGGTTTCTGATAGAGGTTAGCCTGCCTATTCAATATTTTCTTGCAAATGTCTTCTCTTTCAATAACCCGACTCTCTCCGGTTGAAAGCTAAATTAACACCTTCGAACGTGAACTTTTTAATTTTCTAATTATCGTGTTTTATCGTTGAATTTGCTCTACTATAAAAATCCTTTTCGGTGATGAAGGCATATTTATTTCGAGTGCATAACTAACGTAATTCATTTCTCATTCTGGTCAGAAGTTATCTTTGAATCATTGCATAAAACAAGTGTAGGTTCTCTCAATACTAAAACAAACATTGTTGACTCAAGTTTTTATCAGGATATATTAATAGAAAATGAAAAATCGAGACGGATCGGGTTGCAATCAAATCCGTAGAACTTCTGTTTTCCCGCTAGCGTAGGCAACGCTGTTAGACACTTGTCCATTCTTGTTGAGAGTTTGTTATGAATAATAATCTAATAATGATGTGTTCCATCTTTCAATTCTTCTTCAGGAAGATTGAAGATTGGAGTTGATTCGCTTTTTGGCTGGGTACGTATTTCATTTTATTAATAGAAGACACTTTTTGTTTTGGTTTATTCGATTTGATTGAATTCGTGTTGTGAATATATAATGCCGGATCGGTCAGTAGCAATATTTTTTTCCTGTAGATTATTTGAAGTGTTGTGCCTAGTTAATGTATGCAAATTATTCTGTCGAATAGTTTCCTTATGCGATGTATTGCTTGTTTTGGGTCAATTGCCGGTTAATGCGTCGCTATAGCGACTATGATGTGTTTATCTAAAAACAAAAACAGATCTAATGAAAGGTGATGTAGGCCAGTGCAGATGAAAAAATTAATAACGGCATGAAAATACTTACGAGCTTCTTTGTGTAGGAATGTAGGAGAAGTGAATGTTTCGAAATATTCATTCTCTTAATACATATGTTTCTCTCCCTGAAACAGTCATTAGACTTATTTGATTTCTGATAGAAAATATTTACACTGACGTTGGTGGAAATTGACGTCATTTCAATAATCTGGCAAACACGAATTCGTTCACCGTTCATTCAATATTTGTTTTTTAGTGTTAACACAATTAGTGATCCAATTACGATTAATATATAAGAAGGAAGTGACTAGAGAATACAGTTTACCTCATATTTGTCACCCGTTTCATTTCAATCCTTATACTCTGTCCAGCCAAGCAATGAATTGCTCCAAAATATCATGCATAGTGCATATGATCTCCCAGACAAGGCTGCTTGTACAGAGTCGCACTAGGGAACTACTGACATCAACACCGCCATGTATAGCGTCGCCTAACCGCTTCCCCAATCGGAAGGACGAAATCCCGGCCTTGCGGTTCGGAAGATTGAACGGCGTGTAAACAAGATGGAGGCTAAGATCAGGTCAGCGAGACAACACGCGTCGCGTATCCAATGTATCCAATGTGGCGGCGAATAGCCGCCAATCTGCGACGTATCCATCACACTTTAAGTCAAGGCGTGCTGCTGACCACCAAACAGCATTGCCTTGATAGGATACAAATGCTAGTGGCTGCTAAGAAGTCACTAGTGAGGTGAGCGAGAAGTATCGTGGAAAACCTTAGGTTCCGCGAGAAACCTTCTCGCTTATTCCAAGAGCCTCCACGTGTTGTGGATAATCCGCCGACCGCTGATCAGGTGGAATCCTTCTGGAAGGATATCTATGAACACCAGCAGCCACTCGACTTATACACTCCAGCCCTAGTGCAGTTCGAAGCTTTCAACACAGAGCTTCGACATCCTGAGCTCAATGAACTGCGCAACCCGATAACCCCGTTCGAAGAGCCTTTATGGGTTCCAAGAACTTTGCTGCTCCAGGCCCAGATGGGCTGAACACTTATTGGTGGAAAAAACTACCAAGTACCCACCACCATCTGGCCAGAGTTTTCAACTCATGGCTCGATGGAGAGCAGCCGATTCCGGATTGGTTTGTCGAGGGGCGGACCGTTCTTATCCCCAAAAGCGGAGATTTGTCGATTCCCAAGAATTACAGACCGATAACATATTGAATTCGTGTTATAAGTTGTTTACAAGCATCTTATACACACGAATACTCACCGCAGTTGACCGAGTGTTCGAACGGATATATGAGCAGAGAGGGTCGAAGAGAGGAGTCGCTGGATGTAAAGAGAACCTGCTCATCAATAGATGTGTAACGCAGGACTCGATACAATATAAGCGTAACCTCTCTATGGCCTGGATCGATTACCGTAAGGCATTTGATACAATTTCGCATGAGCTCATCTTGCATTTGCTCAGATGCCTTGCGGTACCCGACAAAATAGTGAGATGCATTGAACAACTGATACCACTTTGGCGAACACTCATCACACCTAAAATATGGAAGATTAGACGAATCAACAGTCGCCCATCATGTTTTGCAACAAAACCACTCCATAGACGACTCCAGTAATATTCATTACTACACCAAAGGTTCCAAACAGTGCATCACAAGTAAAGCAGAATAAAAATGAATATTAATAATAAATCGTATAATGAAGTTTTGTTATTACCTACAGTCATATAAAAGACTGTAGAATAGTTTGATATACCAGTCGACTGATGGAGTTGCCATGTAGCGAAACGCGCTAAATAAAATTTATGATGTGAAAATTTTCATCAAATAAGGGGCAGTGTTTTGATAACCCCGTAATGGTTTGAGAACATTATATTTTTCATTTAAGTGTTTGAGAAAACTTCTCATCTCTTCAAGGCAACGCTTGAATGGCATATTATTAATTGCCGTGGTGCTGTATACCGACTCATTAATGTAATTCTGATGTTTCAATAAAATTCTTGACACACACTTAACTTTCTAGTTCTAACTCTTTGTAAAAAAAATGTCTTCACCTTCATCCTCTATTCTGAATGACCAATTTTTTTCTTGTTTTACAGCTTATGCATGACATGAAATGTAAACTACATGAATTCATTCGCTTCATAACCAATGGTCTGTTCCAAAATATGGCAAACCCCGATTCTCCGAACGCATGCATCTGCGAAGATACCCAGAACGTAGAGCCCTCGGAAGCCTGTTCCAGTTCCTCTCAGTCGCCTCAAGCGCCTGCTCCTTCGAAAGAGAAAAAGAGCAGGTTGAGCTTGTTCAGCTTATGCCGCGATAAGCCTTTGTCGTTTTCGACGAAACGCACCAAAAAGGCTGTCCAGTCACAACCTTGTTCCTCGTCTAATGGCGAGCAGATGAAAAAGTCTCCAAAATGGGCAATTAGGTAAGTACCGTCAAACTCCTGGACGCAGTTTCGAAAAATACTGACCTCGGTGATAATCAAAAACTGTGTGTGTAGGGTATATTAAAGAATACATTAGAAATACAAGCGGTCTCACAACTGAACCCTGTGGTACTTTTTTATTATCAGGTACTGTACCACTCACTCTACAAGTTTTCTTCAATTATATAATTTTTCTATATCGAGTGGTCCAACGAAAAGTATGTACCTTGCTTTTCTCCTTTTTTTGTAACTTAACGCAAAAATGCTCGGACAGGTCAATTTTGCTTTTGAGAGGGACACATTTTAGATGTATTTTTCTACCTGTGCCTTCAACCCCCTAGCGAGGGTGAGTAACAACCCTGAAATTTTAAATGGAAAGTGGGGTCGAGTGATATATCATTTGAAAGGGCACAAAATTCTCTTTCCAATGATACCTAATTTGTTGTATTTACTTGAATAGTTATAAAAAAAGCAAGAACATTCACTCGATATTTTTGGTGTTAATGAAAATGCGGGGAAAACGGCATTTTTATCACTACTACATTTCTCTCTTGCGTTTTTTGGTTCAAATAACAACAGCAGATAAGTGTACAAAAAGAATTTAGGCAAACGTTCATTGATTCAGTTCGGTTGCTTTTAAAATTATTTCAACTTCACTGTAAAAATGGTTTATTCCATTTCTGAACGAGTTGAAATTATTAAACTTTATTATCAACATAATAGTTGCGCTAGACTTACTGCTCGCCTCTTTAATAACAGTCATCCCGGGAAAAATGTGAATGATTCGTACGTTGCCAAGTTAGTCCAAAAGTTTGTCGATACCGGATCTGTCTGTAATGTGAAACACCAGCTACGGAAACCGATCAAAAATGAAGCAGTGGAAGTCGCTGTTTTGGGACATGTTGAATTGGATCATACTCAAAGTACCCGTCGGCTTGCTGCAGCCTCAGGTGTCTCCCGTTCGTCCATAATACGGATATTAAAAGCCTTTAAATTTCATCCGTACAGAATTAAATTAGTATAGGAACTCAATGAAGATGATCCTGATAGAAGGCTGCAATTTTGTATACAACTGAGCCAGCTACTAATTGATGATCCGCACCTATCATTCAACACGTACTTTTCCGATAAGAGTACATTTTTTTTGAATGGAGCTGTGAATAGGCATAATTGCCGTTACTGGGATGACAGTAACCCACACTTATTCCGAGAGGTCCATACCCAGTACCCTCAAGAAATCAATGTCTGGTGTGGCATATTAGGTAGTCATATCGTAGGGCCACTTTTTATTCTTGGGAATTTAACTGGTGAGGTCTACCTGAACATGCTTGAAGATACAATTGATCCTCTCATAACAGAAATGATTGAAAATGACCAAAATCATAATGATGATGATTATGATGTTGCTCCGGTAAGAGAGTTTTTAGATGACCGGTTTCCTGGACGGTGGATTGGAAGGAGAGGCCCCATCGAATGGCCTGCCAGGTCACCTGATTTATCGCCTTTAGACGTTTTCCTTTGGGGACACTTGAAAAATAAATGTTTTGCTACGCAGCCCGAGTCCATAGAAGATCTTCGCTAACGAATTACAGCAGAGTGCAGTGTTAGGAATAGATTTGCTTCCATACAACATCTGTATTATTGTATGGAAGCAAATGGGTCACATTTTCAGCACTTGCTGAAGTAGGATTCTAATAAGTCTATTACACATTTCAAAGTACTGGGTTGTAGTTGTTTTTCTTCATAATATCTACATGTTTGAGTGAAATACAACAAATTAGGTATCATTGGAAAGATAATTTTGTGCCCTTTCAAATGCTATATCACTCGACCCCACTTTCCATTTGAAATTTTAGGGTTGTTACTCACCCTCGCTAGGGGGTTGAAGGCACAGGTAGAAAAATACATCTAAAATGTGTCCCTCTCAAAAGCAAAATTGACCTGTCCGAGCGTTAAGTTACAAAAAAAGGAGAAAAGCAAGGTGCATACTTTTCGTTGGACCACTCTGTATGTAGAATATATACAAAAAATGTGCTCCATTTGTGAATTATCTGTGCAGAATCAATTCAATCAATAGATTCAGCAAGTTTATCAAATCCGTCTTCTTTAAACGTTGATTTGGAAATTGTCATCATACTCTGTAAATTTTCTGGTGAATGGATCGATATTTACAATATGTTTAGTACACTTTTATTTTTATTCTGGAAAAGATAAATTGGATATTCGTTTGTTTGTACTATATTCTTTAGTCGAGTTGTGACAATTTTTCTAAAAATCGAATCGCTGAGAGAGCTGAAGGATATACCAAAAAGTGCACTTCAGGACTACTTCGAGAATTGGAAAAAGCCCTGGCACAAGTGTATTATATCTGAGAGGGAGTACTTTGAATGGGACAAAATAGAAATTGAAGAATAAATAAATATTTTTTTTTTGCAAAAAATCAACATTTCATTTTTTGAACAAACTTCTCAAGTCTCAGTATTGAAATATTATTATTTCAACAATTACAATAATCCCAATGAAAAACGTGCCATTAGCGCCATCTGGTGGTCCAATTTTTCACACAGGGGGCCTTTCAGTTGTCAAAATTTAAGTATCACTGTTTTCTAAGGATTGTTGATCGGGAGCTAATAATTTTAAGTAATTTTCCTATTATTATTGATTATTCATTATTACTGAAGGTAATTGAATTCTTAGTGATAATTAATTATGAGTATTGTGGACAAAATAAGTCGTATTTTTTGGTGATTTCAATGCTTTCTCTACCTGAAGGATGAGAAAGTGAAAAAACTAAAATTACAATGTAACACTTGAATTAAAAGGTGGTCAAAGTGACCTCAATTTTCGTGTGAAATAACAATCAACAGGTTGGGTGCAGGAACGAAATTGCAAGTGGATTAAATTCTTCATTACATTTACTAATAATAATAATAAGTGATGAAAGTCACCTTGTTTTCGTAGAAGCTGTGTATATGTAATTTTGAAGAGCTCAAATTTTCATGTATTTCACACGTTACAAATAAAACAGTTAATTGGTGATAGCACTTATTTGAAACGACCTATAAAGTATAGAATATCTCGTTGTCATTGATGAGGTATGTTTCATTGACTTCAGCGCCTCAAACGACCTTTCAGTTTTTTCAAAACTGGGTAAAGCTACCCCAGAGGACAAAGTCACCCCAATTGACTAATGAAAGACCGAAAAATTTTCACCCGATCACCTTTACTTTATCAATTATTCGAAAGAATGAAAAATACACGCGTGTTTTCTATTTATTCATGTGGCTTCAGACCGGGTAGAAATAATGAAATATCTCTAGCGACCGTAACTACTGATATATTAACTGCATGTGATCAAGGCTTATCTAGCACTTTGATACTGCTTGATTTTTCCAAAGCATTCGATACTATTAATCATGAGCTGCTTTGTGCTAAATTAAGATTTTATGGCTTTGATGAATCTTCAGTATTTCTTATATGGAATTACTTTTTAAGGCGTTCTCAAAAAATATCGAATAATGGATCATATTCATCTACGCTTGACATACTTTCGGGAGTCCCCCAAGGGTCTATATTGGGACCTCTTCTTTTCATTATTTACACAGCTGATATTCTAAAGAATATTCATAATTGTAAAGTGCAGGCTTTTGCTGATGATACACAGGTAGATATCAGTTTTCGTACCGAAAATCTAGATATCACTGAAGATATTATAAACAATGAATTGAATAAAATAAAAGAAATATCCAATGAGCACAACTTAAAGATCAATCCTGACAAATCTAAAGTACTATATTTTGGAAACAGATATAATAAAATTCTGTTAAAAAATAATATGACACTGAAAATTGATAATAATATACTCAAAGCTAGTGATTCCGCTAGGAATCTTGGTTTAGTTATGGATACAGACTTACGTTTCTCTCAACATATAAGTAATCTCGTCAGTAAAGCGTTTTTATCCCTCAAACTGATCTATATAGTAATCGACACGTTTTAAGTATTAAAATGAAAAGAACCTTGTGTGAGTGTCTAGTTTTGAGTCATTTCAACTATTGCGATTTCATTTATGGTCCCTGTTTAACTAAAGATGATAGTAATCGGATACAAAAAGTGCAGAATAGTTGTTGCAGACTAATTTATGGAATACGAAAATATGACTCCATCTCCCATAAACTCAAAGAGTGCAACTGGCTGAACATGGAGAATAGACGGCAACTCCACTTGGGTTCATTCACACATGGACTCCTAAACAAGTCCAACCCACCAGCTCTATTGCATAAATTCATTCCACGTTATAGAATACATTCAAAAAATGTCAGAAACAGATCTGCCCTGACCATGCCCCAGCACAAAACTGCGATATTTCAACGATCTTTTATTTTTAACTCCATTCGAATGTACAATCTTCTTCCTGACCAATTCAAGTTATATAACATAAATAAATTCAAATATAAATTGAAGAACTATTTATTACTCACACAATGATGTAATATAGCAAATTCTGATAATTTACATTTTACCTTTTAATTGACTGCAATTATTCAGGCTAGTAAGTTTTCATTAATGTATATGTGATGGTGATTAACCTGTATAACTTATTTATGTTTACTGCGCCACTCAATTATTTTTGTAATCCACTAAGTACAGCCATTTACTAAAATTATCGTTTACCTAACTTGTGAACTTTCTTTTTCAAATCGGGGTTCAAACTCCTGTTGGTTGAGTAGAATAGCTCTGAGCTAGACTTCGCCAACACTTTCATTTCATTTGTATATCATAAGTCATTTAATACAATAAAGACGTTTATTATTATTATTATTTGAATAATGACTTTATTTCTTACACAAAATACATTGCAATATTTCCTTTTTTAAATTTCTACTAATATTCAAAGCTTCATAACTTCTAACCTAGTAGTTCAATTGCAATGATATATCTTTATTTACCATATCGGAATTCCCCTTTTGACTTTTTTTATTATCAATCAGGCTCAGCTGCAGAAAGGAGCCGAAACAATCCTACCCACAGGAAAACCAAAGTTGTTGCCGATGTACCTGTTATAAACGCACCGCAGAAAGCAGTTCGTCTCAATTAATGACAGATGGAGCTTCTCAAGAAGACGGGGCGGCCGCGTCTCCTCTGAGCAAAGTCGGCTCCGAATCGAATCTGGCCGAGGGAAGTGGCGAGGACTCGAGAGAAAGCAGGAGGGAAGATTCGGCTAGGGTCGTAAGCGAAGTGAATGGTGTCAGAGGTATTTATGGTACGGCGCCTGCTACCAGTTCTATCCCGAACATCATCGTTAGCGCCCCCTTTCTCGATATGCAGTGGTGAGTATGAGAGTGTAGTATTTCCATAATAATAATAATAATAAAAATAATATCGTTTATAATGCATTTATACATAGAAGGAAAAGGGTTAGCCAAAGGCTAATCTTCCACCCCTCGCAAAAACTCTTGATATTCTCAACATTATTTTGGTAAACTTAACAATTTCATTGCACTACCATATTGAATTTTAATTTTTTTTAATTGGCACTGAGCAGTAAGCATCTGTGATTTTATTTCTTTCTTAAATTGATGAATATTATGATTTAAAAGGGGCAAAATTTCATTCAGATAAGAAGGGGCTATATAAGAAAAGCATCCTTGATATTTGGAAGTACGGTGCCTAGGTATGTTGGATGAGTTAATTCTCAAATTGACCATATGTATGTCAGAATGCCTGCTTAATGAAATATATAAATAATTAGGTGTTTTAGTTTGAAGCAACTTGAACAAAAAATTTGTATCAAATATTGTTCTCTGTACCTCACATTCAGCTCCTTAATTTTTAGTGTGACATGTTCACCATATGGTATACAGCATACGAATCGGATGCAAGCATTTTGTATACGTTGTAACTTCTGCTTGTTATATTGCGGCAAAAATTGTAATACACCGAACAACAATACTCGATATGGGGATAAATAAGTGTTTTAACTAACCTGAGTTTTATTTCTTCTGATAACTGATACTTAAATTTATATAGCGATTTGAGTTTAAAGAATGATACTTTGAAAATGTTTGTCACATGTTCATAATGCTGTACGCAAAATTAATTTGACTCTTGAAAACGTGGCGAAGTTGTTGAACATAAACAAACTCAAACTGAATACCACTAAAACGAAAGCTATGATATTGACAACACAATATAAATATAACTTAATCGATACCAACTCCATTAATATTGAGATCTACTGCGAAACTATAGAAAATGTGAAAGAATTCAAATACCTAGGCTTCATCGTTGATAACACTTTGAACTTAAAAAAACACTTCCAGTATATGTGTTATAAAATTTCTAAAAAATTGTTTTTCTTCACTAGAACATTCCAATCTAATTTGACTGTTTATAAAACAATATTCCTACCACACTTTGATTACTGTGTTACTTTGATATCATTACTAGACGGTAATTCTATCTCTACTCTACAAAAATTACAAAACAGAGGAATGCGCTTGTTATTAAAATGCCATAAATATACTCCTATATTATCAATGATTAATATTCTGAATTGGATGACAGTAAAATATAGATTACAATATTTTTCTATGATATTCATATTCAAAATACTCACTGGAAAAGCACCACATTACTTCAATGAGTTTATTACATATAACCATCAGATACACAAATACGATACAAGAGGAAGAGATGACTTGGTTGTCCCACGAACTAACCTTGCAAAAACAATGAATTCAATTTTTCACAGAGGACTCTTGGACTATAACAAGCTTCCTAATGAAATTGAACAAAGTAACACCCTTCAACTCTTCAAACGCTCCTTATCTCAATATCTACGGGCACAATACTATTCCAATTGAGTTGTTCATCATTCTTCTTTCTATTAATCTCTTCATCATCTACTACTGCTATGTTTTACCCAATATATTCTATTATATAGGGTCTTATATATTTCAGTTTTTTTGCAATTATGTTTAATAACTGATATTTGTATAATATTTATGTATATTAGGATATGTATTTCAAGTAAATCTTTCTATTTCTAAGAAAAAGAGCTATGTATGGTTACACCAAGATTTTTAGCACCATCTACCCATTGAGTTTCTACTATTTGTCTTTGAGACCCTATGCATAAGGCCAAAGTTTTATTTGGATTGATTTTTCAGTCTATGATTCTCCGAGATAAGGAATGTTTTGTGCAAATCTGTGTTTATATTGGCCACGCAACTTTCTGTATCAGTGTTATGAAAAGACAAATATAACTGTATATCATCTGCGTATAGATGTACTTGACAATGTGATAAGAAAGTGGGGTAATCAAAAATAAACACTGAAAACATCAAGGGTCCTAAAATACTTCCCTGCGGTACACCTGAGATTGTTTCTTTTAGGGATGACCATAAGTAATCGAATGCATTTATTGGAAACTTACACATATTGACGCATTCACCAAACAGTTGACTTTCATTGGATTACTTTGTTGCAGTTTTCATAGGCATCTCCAATTTTTCAAAAATATAGCTTTCTGTGGTTCAAATAATTTTTCAAATCGGCGCTAAATTTCTTTCCAGACAGCATTCTCTTGAATTCAGAAAGCAGGAAAAAGTCGCTGGGGGCTAGATCTGGAGAATACGATGGATGTGGAAGCAATTCAAAGCCTAATTCAAGCAATTTTGCCATCGTTTTCATTGATTTGTAATACAGTGCATCATATTGATGATTTCAAATGGGTCCGTTTTTTTCGCGATTTTGTTTTCGCGATTTCGTTATTCAAGCTTAGTCGTTGCTGTTGATGGTTTTTTCCCTTTTCATTGCGTCTTTGCACGCTTTGGAGTCAGTTCATCACGTACAGTCCACTCAGATGTTACATATCGACGTATCAATTTTAGTTTTTTTGGGCAACAGCTTCAAACACTGCTCAGAATCATCAAATTTTTTTTGGTCGATTGTGAGCACGCGCGGCACCCACTTTGAACAGGGCTTTCTCATACCCAAATATTCATGTACGATATGTCCAAATACGTTCCTTTCATATCTTTAGAGCCTCAGCTATCTCGATCAACCCCACTTTGCGCTCATCCAAAATTATTTCGTGGAGTTTTTTTTATGTTTTCGTTGGTAACAGCCTCTTTGGGGCGTCCACTGTGTGCATCATTCTCGGTGCTCATTTCACCTTGTTTAAACTCCGCAAATCACTTCTCAACGGTTGATTCGAGTCCGAATAATGTTTATCAAGTCAAGCCTTGGCTTCAATAGATTGTATTTCGCCAAAAAGCAATGCTTTATTAACCCACGAAATTCCTTTTCATCCATTTTCTTCAAACTAACAAAAGTTGCTTCACTCAAAATGTTCTATCCGACAAACAAATAGTCCGACAGCTGTGAAATTTGTACACGTGTCTTTTGAAAGCTAGCGTTAACTAAACATCATATGGATTCAGTACAGTACCGCCATCTGTGTGTTAGCCTACTAACTTTTCAGCCCATCTTCGGAGCATCATTGTTTTCAATGACACTTCTTTCTATAATATCTATCGATAGTTTCAACGATCTTTTTTTTCAGGATGCGGCCCCCTCACGAAGACTGCGAGGAGGCGGCTAGGCTAGCCCGCGCCCGAGAGATTGAGCAGGGCGTAGAAGCGCCCGCCAACTTTCGATCGATTCGTAGAGTCCAGCTGCTGTGCTCCTCGTCGGACGAAGCCGATTCTCAAGCGCCACGGCGACTACAGCTCGTCTGTCCTCCCGACCTCAGCGTCGAGTCTCTGCGAGCCCTCTTTCAGAATCACGTGACGCTCAAGTCGTGCCCTTTGGATACCGTCGCCGGATGTCACACTCAGGTCGACTTCATTCACTGTTTGGTACCCGATCTGTTGACTATCACGAATTGTAGTTTTTACTGGGGTGAGTAGAACTGCATTTGACGTTTCTCCATGTCATTGCTCACAACTGTATTCGTTACGATTGTTAATGTGACCCCACACCTGACACCATTTTGATTAGTTGGTCCGACACTTGACAACGATTCAGTAATTTGACCCCACACTTGACACCAGTTTGATAATCTGATCTCAATACTCCACCTGACTCCAGCATAATGATTTGTTGAATCCCACACCTGACACTAGTTAACTTGAATAAGACTCGAAATAGTGCCTTATTTAAGGTTAACGTCACCAGTGCTCCTCCATATCTACCATTTGCCATAATCCTCAGTTCGCATATATCATTTATTTCTTTTGCAGGTAAAATGGATCGCTACGAAGCAGAGAGGCTGCTGGACGGAAAACCCGAGGGAACGTTCCTTTTGCGTGATTCCGCCCAAGAGGAATTTCTGTTCAGCGTCTCGTTCCGAAAATATGGCAGATCGTTGCATGCCAGGATAGAACAGTGGAACCACAAATTCAGCTTCGATTCGCACGACCCGGGTGTCTACACTTCCGACACGGTCTACGGTCTCATCGAACATTACAAGGATCCGAGCAGCTGCATGTTTTTTGAACCTTTATTGACGTGGCCATTGCATAGAAAATTCACCTTTTCGCTTCAGCACTTGGCACGTGCCTCCATCGTCAGCAGACTGACGTATGACAATATAAATCACTTGCAGCTGCCGAAAACGTTGAAGACCTACCTCAAAGAATACCACTATAGGCAAAAGGTGAGGGTGGAGCGCTTCGACGATGATGTCCAGTGGTTGGAACTCAGAAATATGTCTACTTGATTTATCAGTTATCGTCGGAGGACGTTCGATTTGGTTTATTTGAGTTAGCTTGGATGGGTTTTGTTACCGATTAGAGTTCTACACTGTGGTTATTGATTTGTTTTTCGAAAGTAGACTATTCAAGTGAGACCCTCTTCGTGACCAACACATCGGTTCAATAGTTCAAGCACACATCTGGCGCTAGTTTTGTCATCATCCAAACTTCGTGTTGGAAATCTGTCATTGAATTTCGCTCAAGAATCATAAACATGTCAAATCCTCGGGGATTTGTTGAGGTCTGAGGGTGTCATCTCTTTTTTCAGTTAAGTTTGTTGCGATTTTTTCGGCAAGATACTTGCGGAGCTGTGTAAGCATTTGTTATGATTTTTCTAGGAATTATCAGGAATTGTTTACATTTGTTTTCTTTCATTACATATCACAATGTACGTTTTGGTACATTTTATTGGCATTAGTGAGCTACAGTACTCAAACTTAAAGGTTATGGACTTTATTTTTAGTTTGTTCAAGATGGCAGTATAATTTCTCTGTATACGTCACAGTTGCTAAGATTCTCTTAGCTTTAAACGGCAAATCAGGGTCTCGGAAATGTCTTGAACATTTTTCCCATTGATTTGTGAAGAGTGGTTTTTCATTGATTCAGTTTAAAAAATTCTTAGGGCCCTAGTGCATTTTTTATTCGGATATTTCAATCAATCAGAGTGTTAGTTACTATTTTAACAATTCACTTTTCAGTTTTCTCAAGGTTAATAATACAACTGTAACAAATTCAATATTGAGAATCAAAAGAAATGATGATGAATCGATAGTTTTTGCAACACAATATGAATTACGAAATATGATACAATTCTGTATTATCATACTATCGCCTGTTTTACAGTCAGATCCCGTATTAATGAACAACAGTTCAAATTATCAATTATTCAAACATAATTGAAAGTTCAAACTTCTGAATATCTATGTATTTTTCAACTGCTGAATATCTATGTACTACCTGTTGTAGTTCAAACACTTGATTATAATTGACAGTTGAATGTGTCGATTACCCATTTTTAACAATATGAACTGTCAATTATTCAGCCATAATTGAAGCTTGATCTGTCGATTATATGAAACAGTTTAAAAGTTTTCTATAACTATAAGTTCCCAGTATTAACACTAAATAATCGACAGTTTATGTGTTGATTAAAACTGTCGATTGTGGCTGTTACTGTCAGTTTTGGTCGAATAATCGACCATATAAACTTGATTGTGGTTTATGATGCACTGTTTGGAACCTTTGGTGTAGAAATGAGTTATTTTTAACACCTCGACACGTGTTTCGATCACCAAGTGATCATCTTCAAAGAGGAAGATTAAAACGGCCGTTTTAATGAAGATCACTTGGTGATCGAAACACGTGTCGAGGTGTTTAAAATAACGATTTGGTGTTGGGAAAAAACTCCAGTAATATTGATTGTGGTTAATCGATAGGTAATCAAGAGTTTGAAGTACGAGATAGTAGATAATTAGTTGGTAATCAAGAGTTTGAACTATGGTAGATAATCAAAGTTTGAACTGTCAATTATAGAACACTAACGTTCAATTATAACTACTACGGTTAAAAGTGTCAATTGTGGCTGTTACTGATAATGATTGACACTATAAACTAAATTGACAGAAAATCAAGAGTTTGAAGTATGATAGTTAATTAATGATTATAGAGAACTAACAGTTCAAACTGTCAACTGTTTTGGTTGAATAATTGACAATATAAACTTTTGATTAGATTGATTGATAATATGTTTATTGTTAAAGAATAGAATGAATATTCATTTATCCCTTGGTTTAAAAAAAATTATGAACAAGATTTTCGTGAAAGATTGGATTTTTGGGTAGGCAGCCATATACGAAGGGAAATAATAATAATAATCGTTTTTATTGACTGAATTGAATTCTTATGCAAGTATTGAGAAAAACTTCCGAAATGCACGTATTTCTTTAATTTTACATCCAAAAGCAATTGAAAAATTTTGTCATTACCTTTTTCTGCATTTTCGAAAATTCGAATTCGAATCTAAGAAGCAACTCTTGAATTTGTTACATCTTTCTAGAATTAGAATATAAATCAAACGACTAAAGTAAACTCGAAATGAAATGATTATTTCTGTGCCTTGTCAACACTTTTTTTGTGTTGAATTCCTTTAAGGATTAGGAGCATTTTAATCGTTGAAGTAGTTTTGTTATGGAGAATGAAAGCGTTTAGCTTTAATCAGTATTATGTGTTTAGTCAATGTGCCTGGTTCTTTTCAAAGGGATGGAAATGTTGCCTTGTCCGACGCGAGGCCTAAGCTGAAGCTTCCGTACACGTTTTGTGCGTGACTGGCGCTTTTCGCTGTTTTTGTTGAACGGTTGACTTGCGAAATGGTTTCAGTGATCCTCTGTTGCTGCTGTACTTTTTGGCTTGGATCGTTGGGTGCCAAATTATCCAGATTTGTTGTAGCGAAAATTTAAAATTTGTTGGCTATTGTAATTTTTGTAGTTGGTTTAAATTATTGGGCGATGAATAAAAGTGTATATATTCAAATGTACATATTCAGAATTACTGTTAATATTGAAGCTTTAAGTATTACTTATATAATGAATAGATTATGATATTTATAGAGGTTTTCAGTTGTTTTATGTTATCCATCAGTGTACTTTGATATTTTTCGAAGGATTGTAATTTCATTTAGTGTTGTACATATTTGGAATTACCAAAATATAGACTTGATTTTATGTGTAGTTGGTGTTTTTATGAGTTGAGAGAGGATCAAGTTCAATGTCAAGTGGGTTTGAAGTACTTTATATTTTTAAAAGGAAGTAATTTTTTGCCTTAGCTCGATCGATTTCTGAGGGTTGTTCGTGAGAGAGGACTATCGGCCCTGATTTATCTGAAAAACTGATGGAATGACACATTATTCCAAAATTCAAAGAGAACTCAATGAACAAAATAAACAATGAATTCTCAATATATAAAAATGAAATAAAACATTGTTCTTAGTTTACAGTAAAAATCACAGTTTAATCTAATATGCAATGCAATGATAAAAAATCCTCTTTTGTAAGATTTAGTTATGCACCAAAAGGGTATGATCACAGCTTACTTTTAAAAGCATCAAATGGTTCGTTAAAACAAGTAACATCAGTTAAATTCTTGGGACTTAACCTCTCAGAAGATTGTAAGTGGAATCATCACATTCATGAAATGTGCAAAAAAATATCACCAATGTGCTATTGCCTGTATCAACTTAATAAAATTGTGGACAAATCTGTATTACTTATGTTTTATCATGCACATGTTCACTCTTTAATCTCATATAGCATATCAGCTTGGGGTTTATCTAGTGAAGCGCAAAGGGTGTTTATTTACAAAAGAGAGCTGTCAGAAATATTCAAAGAGTAAGTAGACGCACAAGCTGTAAAGAACTATTCAAAATCCTAAAAATTTTAACTTTACCTTGCATTTATATTTACCAGATACTGATGTTTGTAAAATCAGACAGACAATTGTTTGCTCCATTGAATAGAAACAAATACAGTACAAGAAATTCAACTTTATTGGAAATACCAATTCACAGACTGGCCAGGACCGAATCAAGTCCTTTTTATATGGGTATCAAATTATTTAATAAATTGTCACCTCATGTTAGAGAAATGTCGCAGAGAGAATTCAAACAGTATGTGAAACAACTTTTAATTGACAAAGTCTATTACTCTGTTGATGAGTATTTGAAAGATCCTATGTAATGTATAATTGGTTAATGCCTTCATGGGTTGATTAGAATGCCAACACAATTATCAAATGTGGCTCAGTTCATAATTATATTTAATTTTGATGTACCTACGGTTTCAATCATATAATCGACTGTTTCAATCAACGGGGTTTTCTATCTATGTATTTAGATTTTATTTTATTTTATCTATCATATTTATTTTTTATTTTTATTATTGACTTGTTCTATGTCATCATGTTATGATCGTTAAGAACGAATAAATATTATTATTATTATTATTAAGGTACATTCGCAGTGAACAACTACTCTATTATCGATGTCAATTGAGTGATTCTACTGCGCATTGCGAGGGATTTATAATTCGAATATCAATTCGATTATGCAAACAATTCGATTATCAAAATAATTTGATAATGCCGATCACTATTGGTTAGAGATGGCACTGAAGAGTCAAATTTGAAGAACTTTTCCAGTTCTTCTCGAAAACCTGTTCTTTTTAACTGTTCATGCCCATCTATTCTTGAATGACGTCTCATCTTGCGTCATGGTCACTTTTTAGCGTTTGGTTCCAAGTGGTACTGAATTTCCGTACGTTCCCTCCATTCGTCTTGTTGTTCTAGAGCGGGGATCTCCAAACTACGGCCCGCGGGCCAAATCCGGCCCGCCAGTGTCATCAATCTTGCCCGCGACAGCCAATGATTACCTAATTGTTGTTACTATTGCTGTGATAAGTTGAAGAAGAAAACACAATGATAATTACTCGGTTTTATTTACTTGCAAGGTGAAACTTAACGACAGAAATGATTACAAAAAAAACTTAACTTAAGTATCTAAGTTTAAGCATATTGATAACTAACAAATAATTGAAATGAATCACAGTAAAACAAAAACACTAATGAGATTTATGTAATTGTGATTTTCCACCGACAATACTTTGTAGTTGTGGATCAATTTTACTTGTACCAATTATCAAAAGAGATTCAAGATGCTCATCGGTTAATTGAGATCTGTAAACATTCTTTGTGTACTTCATCTTGGAAAACGTTTTCTCATACAAGTAAGTAGTACTAAAAACAGAACACAACCCACGAGCAAATTTATGCAAATTATCAAATTGTTCCAGTGGAAGATCCTTATAAAATTCCAACAAAGATGAATTTTGATATTTGTTCTTAAGCATATCACTGCACCGTAAATCAATAATTTCCATTTGGACTTCCGGAGCCAAGGTTTCAATGTCAGAATCAAAAGGATTTTGAAAAAGCTTAATTTCATTCGCAATGACATCAAAATCAGAAAAACGAGTATCAAAATTTATCTTCAAAGCACTCAAAGTTTCGATTGCAAAATTGACGGGAAATTCAGTCTCTGTAGTGTGGCTGAATATTTCACATGATTCAAAATGTGTGAAACATTTTTTACGTAATTGCGATTGAAATAGTATTATTTTCTGCCTGAAGGATTTGATATTGGTGTATAAATCAGTGAGAAGCTGATTTTCTCCTTGCAATCTCAAATTCAGTTCGTTCATATGATTTGTCAAATCGACATAGAAGGGTAACTTCCACATCCATTCACTATTTTCTAAATCGGCAAAAGGGCGCTGCTTCTTATTTAAAAAAATTTCGATCTCTGCTCGAAGTTCAAAAAAGCGCTTAAGGACTTTTCCGCAACTAAGCCAGCATAGGCAATATGATATGGTAAATAATTTTCTCCAATCTGTTGAATAAACTCGCGGAATTGTCGGTGATTCAGCGCAGTGGATCTGATGAAGTTAACAACTGATATGACTGGTTTTAGAACTTCAGACATATCCAAACATTTTTCGCACAGGGACTGTTGATGAATGATACAATGTAAGACTAATGGTTTTGAACCACCATCATCTTCTACAGCCTTTGACATAAGTGCAACTACTCCTTTATTTTTACCATACATATTTTTGCCTCCATCAGTTGTTATAGATTTCAAATTTCTCCATCGAAGGTTCTTTTTATTAATGGCATTTTCAACTCCCTTAAAAATATCTGCCCCAGTTGTCGTGCCGTAAATACTATCAATATCAAGAAGTTCTTCATACACTTCATAGCTTTTATCTACTCCGCGAATAAAAATCAACACCTGAGCAGTATCTGACACATCCGTTGACTAATCCACCTAATCCACCGGACCAGACCCCGAGGCAGATTGAAATCGAGCGTTTTGTGTAGCAGGCCTTAGTGCCAGACTCGGTCGAAGGCTTTCGAAATATCCAGGAGGACGAGATGGACTGTCTTCCTGTTGTTCAGCTCTGAGATGGAATTTTTGACCAGTCTCAGGGTCTGCAGCTCGGTGGAGTGATAATTTGCTGTTTTCGGTATTCTTCAGTATATATGTAAGGACCGATGAATAGAAACGTCATCTTGCAGAGGCATAAAATTGAAAATAGTAATAGAATTGTTTCATTGATGACCTATTTAATTTGTAGAAATTCATATTGAATATAAGATGAAAAAAATAATTACTACAAAGTTTTTTTATTTGTTACGACCGGTTTCGGTTTATTAAACCATTTTCAAATAAACTTGAAATTGGTTCAATATTCAGTACTAGAACTGCATCGAACTTTCAATAGTAGTACTAATGTACCAGAAGAACCACATTAAATACCGTACATCGTACAGATCGATCTGCCATCCCTCTCTTGTGGTCAGGGTAGGTACTAGAAATTTCAGGATACATTAAAATCTCACTTACTTTCTTTGTATATTATATAAAAAGATACTTATGAGCTTCTATCATTGTCTAAGGATTTACTTCCATGCACTTTATATTCTTTTCGCAAATACAATATTAATAGAAATTCATTCCATCACCTGCAATCTAGAAAAGTGTTTCTATTGGCCGTAAGATGGCACAGGTGTTATAATATACATCTATAGAATTTTCTGATGTTGCTTTGATGGTTTAAAACAATTTAACAATTATAAGTAGTATAAATAACATTCATTTCGTTAAAAACAGTAAAAAATATAAATCAACGATTAGTGTGAAACTCAAAAATATATTGTAAAAAACAAATTGTGGCCTAAAATGGAAATGAGTTAATACTCGTAAATGGCTTAAACATAAGTGAATGTCCTCCTTTATGATTCACTACCTTTTGAATCTTGCGGTACTTTGCCCGATATCTTGATGGATTGAAAGCAACAATGAAGCCCTTTTGCACTTTTTTATTGATAATAGATATGTCGTTTAGAGAAGTTAATTTAAAGACGTTTAAAGCAAAGATACGAACTGGATGTTGCCTATCCTTGAACTTTGCTGCATCATACTGATGATGGGTCTAATGTTATAGTTTGCCTTTTTTGAGTGCTATGTCCTCAAAAATCATCTGTTGGATTTAAATCAAGAAACTCGATATTCTTCATATTTGTATGATTTTCTGGACCCGGTAGCTATAGCTGCCTCCGTGGTTGTTTTAGTAGTATCCTTGTAAATACAAGATCTACTAACCGAAAGCACAAATGTGCGGCTGGCTACTGCTGATGGCTCCATGCATTTGTACTTTTTTTGGCTACCAAGTGTTGTCTATCCTTGGACTTGGCTGCACCATATCGATGAGGGTCAAAATTCTCGAAACACGTGTCTATGCTTTGTATCAGGTTATAACAAATGTAGAACAGTAATGAAAGTTCCTGTGCCTTTCTTATATCATTCAAAATGGAGGCAGGAAAAGAAATTAAAAAATTTCAGTTGTCGACGACGATTTGAAAAACAACTACTGATATTCTCGGTCTGAAAAGAGATTATTCTAGTTTCCCAAAATAGGAAACTTTTGGTCTGTTGGTCTTACCGTTTCCGGGACAGTATTGGCAGGATTAGCTAAAAAATGACATGTATATGAGGAAATCGTAATTCTAGCAGTTCAAGAAGTTATACAATAACAAGACACGAGAGGAAGAATGAAAATGGAAAAGTTACAAAGAGACAGGTCAATGTAACTTCAATCGTTTGAAGAATTGAAATCTTCTCAATTGTGTGAAAGGCAGGAAGAATTTGAAAAAGTATTTTAGGAAATAAAGAATGCATTTGAAAAAGCAGTCGATGAAAAGCTTGAAAGGAAATTGGAAAAGGAGCTTGAATGTGTCGGATTTGGGAAGAAAATTTGGGATCTTTGGAAATATTTTCAATAAACAAGAAAATTTTGACTGGAAAGAAATTACAGAAACTTTCTCCGAAAAAGATTTTCGAAAACGATGATAGATATCGATATGCGATTTCCACCATCAAATTTGTCATAAAGTTTGACACTCAGAAATCAAATCAAATCAAAATTCACTTTATTGTCCGAAGAATTGCATCTTATTGACAAAGTCAAAGAAATACAATGTTAATATAGAAAAAGTACTGATAAAGTATAAATGTAGATATAAAAAAGTTCCAAAAATGTATAAATGTGAATATAGAAGAAGTTTTAAAAAAGTATAGATGAAATACCACCGTGTATAAGGTGATAGTACAAAGAATAAATTGCTAATATATTGTTAAAAAGATTCGCTAAAATACTCTCTCAAACTATAATAGGGTCTATCAACAAGTAGGTTCTTCACCGCCTTTTTGAAATGAATGTTGCTTAGATTTGCATATCTCATTTCTAATGGTAAATGGTTGAACAACTTACCACCATTATAGTACCTATATGGAATCCTTGATTAAATTCGAAGTTGGGATGGGATGCTATTACGAGTAGCATAAGGAGTAGAAGTAAAGTAAAACTTCAATTTATGTTTATAAATAAGGCAAACCGTCTCTAAGATAAAAAGTGCGATGACTGTTGCAATTTTATTGGCAGTGAACAAGTTCTTGAACGATTCCTTGCGTTTGATTTTACAGAGACATCTTAGTGCCCTCTTCTGTAATATCAATACAGAAGAGAGAAGGGATGATTTGCATGCTCCCCAAAAAGGTATTCCATAACATAGTCGAGATTCAATAAGTGCATGGTAAACGGTCTTTGCGATATGGAAACCCAACTCATTTGAAACCACTCTAACTGCATATCATCCGGAGGAGATCTTACTCTTGAGTTGTTTAAGCCTAGTATCAATGAATACACCGAGAAATTTTGTGTTTAATTTATTTTGTAATATGGCAGCGTCTATTGAAATTTCATCAAGCGAACATTTGAATGATATCATATTCGTTTTGAGTGCATTGAGAGACAGTAAATTTGCATCGCACCAGCTCTTCACCTTCTTCAAGTTGGATGATATTATTTAATTTAGCTCCACTGAGTTTTTTTTATTTTCACAATATTGTAGTATCATCCGCGAATAGAGTGAAACTACCAGATATATTAATCATAGAGGTGTCATTCATCTATAGCAGAAATATAATAGGGCCTAACTCAGAACCCTGTGGTACACCAGATTCTATAGCCATCAGTTTTCATCTATCCAGTTTGAAAATAGTAGTTTCTCTTTAAGTGTCCAATTTGGCCCACTCTGTACACTCCCTAAAAGTTTTCTTCACCCAAGGTTCCAAACAATGTATCACAAGTAATATCTATCTGAAATACTAATAAATTCAAAATAGATATGTTAACGCAGGGTGTTAACATGGATACACCAACTGAAGAATGTGTGAAGATCCAGTGACTATACAGTATTTTTCCTACATCCCTCGTACGGTAAATTCGTCTCATGAATACACAAAACAGACCCGAACCAGTCCAGGCAAAAATCGTAGATTTTCTTCACAACCGACAGAGCACGCATCCACCAAATAATCAACATTTCGATGAAATTGAATATTTGGACACACGACCGCAGAATTTGAAATTCAAATTGAATAATTCCAAAGCCGCTACAAAATAGGTAATAAAGTTTCCTTCGTTTTCCTGACCCTACAGTTGGTAAAATCCAACTAATTCGACTCTATTCAACTCGGTCGGGTCTTACAAGCTGAAGAGATTTAATCACGGATCCTTTGTAGTGCCTAATTAGATATTTTAGCGGTGAAGAATAATTATTGCGAGAGGAATTTTGGAGAGCGACGGAAATGCTGATATTGAAAATTGCGTTTTGTATCGCTTAATGAAAGGTGTCTCAGAAGTTTGGAGAGGAATTTAGGAAATGTCCGGTTCGGACGAAAATTTAATGAAATATTTGACAATCTTCTTTTATGCTGTGTAAAATACAAGTAGGTACCTCTTGCAAAGGAATGTAAGAATCGATAACTCTAAAAGAAAAAACGGAAAAGGGATAACGTTAAGATAGGGTACCTACGAGAAATCAAAGCAGTAACCAGAAATATATCAGAGGTATTTCATGTAAGTGACCGATACTGCATGAAAATCCATAACGTATTTAAATAATATTTTATTGCGAGGTTTTCTCTAAACAGTTTATAAAACCGCAACACGTGTTTTACCGTATAATAGCTTCCTCAGGCGTATTCATATTGTATCAATACGCTATTTCAGCTATTGAAGCTATTGCAATTATTCTACTGTATGTGAAATCTTTATTCGTTAGGCGCTGGTTTATTCAAATATAAGAATAATAAGAATAGATGATCAAAGGACCAGGAAGATCACTCCCAATTACACAACACTCTAGAGTTTCGATTTTTACACATATAGCGAATAGACTGATCACAAAAATGCGGAAAAAATACTTTGAAAAGCGGAGTCCGGATTTTTATTGCTGAGCGAAAAATGGCCGTATTCTTCTCCCGCGCATGTCTGAGTTTTCCCCAACTGCATTTGCGCGGTGAAAGAATCCCGTTTAGTTACAGGAAAAAAAATGATACCTAAAAAATAAAAGTGAAAACTTCCTCACTCAACCTTTGCATTTTGGAAAGGTAATAAAACAAAAAATAATAATGATTTCAAAAATAATATGATAAGGTGAACCGTAAACACTGTATAAATACGCATGAGGAAGCTATTACATAGAGAAACACGTTATTCATACTATATGAACATGACGAAGGCAGCTAATGTATAGTGAAACAACAAAAGAAGCTTTAATATAACGAAATGCGTTCATAATGTAAGAACACGCTTAAGGAAGCTGTTGTATAGTGGAAAACGTTGTTCATACTGTATAAACAGGTCTGCTACTTTATAGTGAAACACGATCAAACTGTATGACCACGCCTGAGAAAGCTGTTCATACTCTTTGAATGTGCCTTAGAAAGTTATTGTATAGTGAAACACGTTATTCATAAGGTATGAACTCTCCTGAGAAAGTCATTGTATAGTGAAACACTTTGTTCATACTGTATGAACACGCCTGAGGAAACTATTGTTTAGTGAAACAAACTGTTTATACTGTATGAATACGCCTGAGAAAGTTATTATATAGTGAAACACGTTGTCCCTGCTGTATAAACTCACTATTGCATAGTGAAACACGCTGTTCATACTGTTTGAATACACCTGATGAAATTATTGTATAGTGAAACACGTTATTCATACTGTATGTATAGTATTGTATAGTGAAACACGTTGTTCACACTGTATGAACACGCCTGAGGAAGCTATTGTTTAGTGAAACATGCTATTCATACTGAATGAGAAAGTTATTATATAGTGAAACACGTCGTCCCTGCTGTATAAACTCACTATTGTATAGTGAAACAAACTGTTCTTACTATTTGAATACACCTGAGAACGTTATTGCATAGTGAAACACGTTGTTCATACTGTATGAACACGCCTGAGGAAGCTATTGTTTAGTGACATACGCTGTTTACACTGTATGAATACGCCTGAGAAAGTTATTGTGAAGTGAAACACGTTATTCCTGCTGTATGAACACACTATTGTATAGTGAAACACGCTGTTCATAATGTTTGAATACACCTGAGAAATCTAAAGGAATTAACTTTGAACGTTCAAGCCAATCAGTCAGTCCATTCAACCTACAGAGTAGGTTGAATGGACTGACGCCTATAAGAAAACAACTACTTCCCTGGCTAATACCACGAAGGGCGTTGGGTTATATCCGACAGGCGTCTGTGCAGGAATCTTCACAGAAAATTTCGTCGACCTTCAGTTGTATTGCCAATTGCACATGCAAGAAATTTTCTGTAAAGATTCCTGCACTAACGCCTATCGGATATAATCCAACGCTCTTCGCTTGAACGTTCAAAGTTCATTTCTTTAGATTTGTTTACTGCCAGTCTTCAAGCATAGCCTACTGACTAATAAGAAAACACATGAGAAAGTTATTGTAAAGTGAAACACGTTATTACTGCTGTATGAACACGCTATTGTATAGTGAAACACGCTGTCCATACTGTTTGAATACACCTGAGGAAGTTATTGTATAGTGAAACACTTTGTCCATACTGTATGAACTCACCTAATGAAACTACTGTATATTGAAATACATTTTTTACGCACGAGGAAGATACTGTATAGTGAAACACGTTATTCATACTGGACTGAGGAAGTTATTGTATGGTGAAATACGTTGTTTATACTATATAAACTCGACTAAGGAAACTAGTGTATAAAGAAACACGTTTTTTATACCCGAGGAAGCGGTTGTATAGTGAAACACATTGTTGATACTGTATGCATACGGTTGAGGAATTTATTGTATAGTGACACACGTTGTTCATACTGTGTTATTTTATACTAAAACACGTTGTTCATATGAACTCGCCCAAGAAAACTATTGTATAGTGAAACACGTTGTTTCACGCCCGATTAAGCTATCGTATTGTGAAACACGATGTTTCACGCCTAAGGAAGCTATTGAGTAGTGAAACAAGTTGTTTTACGCTTGAAAAAGCTATTGTATAGTAAAATACGTGTTGTGGTTCTATAAACCAGTATAAATCTCACAATGAAATGTTACTTGAATAATTAAAAAGAGTGGGGGTTTAGCTGAAGATAATACATCAAGATGAAAGTGAGCTTTTCCGTTGCCACTTTATGACCGACTGACTTTCCCATTTCTTTCTAGTATCAGTGGAGGCTTTTGATATTTCTTTTATAACAGTGTTTTCAAGATTTGCACCAATTTTCAGCTTGTGTGAGTTATTACGAATTGAAATGCCTATTTTGACTGGATTATAAGCATTTGGTGCTCTGGCTCACTCCAGCACCTAGTCCCCTTTACATACTGGCAGGAAATGGGATTATGTTGGACGAGGCTTTGGAGTGGTGTGGTTCACGGAAACCCCTGTACAATACTCCATAATGTAGAAGAATACCCGAATTTAGGGTGACATAAGAACATGAAATATGAATTTCATGATAAAGGATAACGGCGATCACACGATCAAGCTCGTTCATTTCATTACAATAATTACATAGGCCTTTATGCTTTTTGGATTGTATTGTTTGGAAATTTATGGCTCGGGTTTCCGTTATAGCTTTTTCGTGCTTGAAATATTCAATAGGAATATATTATGCGAGATACTTTTTGCTACCGTGTAAAGATACAAGTGAAATATTTGAGGTTCAGATAAAAAAAGGGTTGTAGGTAATGGTCCAGTGATCATTTCTGAAAATATGGTGGAATAGTGCATACATAAATAGACCCCCCTCCTTTAAACTCTTGAACGGAGCAATATATCAAAGTCGATAAAGTTTCTCTTGATAAAAATAATAATTTTTATTCAATCCTTTCAGCATGATATAGGATACGTCACAAATAAAAACCATGATGTGGTAGACACATTAACAGTCAACAAGATGAAAAAATTACTATTCAACAGATTTGTACACATATACCTACATAGAAACATTCCAAATATAGTCAGTGGGCATACTTGAAGACTGGCTATAAATCAAATTATCAAAGAACAATTCATGAACTAGATTCAAACGAAACTGAGAAACAGGTATTGAAATACCGTAATAAAATTACTGATAAAGTTCCCTCAGTTAGAGTATACTCTGATCAAACAATAAAGCAGAGGAATTACTACAAACAATTGAAAGTAAAACTGAACTCCCTTATTAATGCAGGTGACGACTCGAAATGTATAAAATATATACATGGGATTCCCAAAATTGTCAACAACTGAATGAACAAAATAAATCAAAAAACTGATCTGCACTAAACTAGAGTATAATTCAGACATAGTATATTTAAATATTGAAAGTTTATTAGCAAATAAAACTCAATTAATAGCAGATGTTTGTTGTTGCAATCCTGCAGTAATTCTGCTTAGTGAATCTAGAACATCAACTGATATCCACGATTTTGAGCTGGAAATTATTAATTATACATTTGTTAGATGTGATTCAGTCTCTAGACATACTGGAGGCGTTGTTATTTACATACGAAAGGGAATCCAATTCGTACATCATAAAACATTTATTCACAGAAACAATTATTTGTGTAAGTTTATCAAAATTACATATTGTGGAATAAAGTGGGTGATAGGCAGTTTTTTCCACTCGCCAAGTGCAAGTCATGCTACATTCTTGGAACATCTGGAAAGTATTTGTGAAGAAATGTTTTGTAAAAACCTTCGCACGGTATTAGTCGGTGATTTCAATGTGAATTTTGTATCTAACGAATTTTATGTCAAAAAAACCAAAGAACTTTTTAATACATATGGTTTATCCCAGAAGGTAACAACCTTTACAAGATTTACTAATAACAGTAAGACCTTAATTGATTATGTGTTAACTAATTGAGACAACACTGTAGCAACTGTTTTGGATGAACCTAAACTTTTAATATATGTTGAATATTTTCATAGTGGAAAAATAAATTACAGAAACAAACAGGAACAGGAACTTGACAGAAAGAAATTTGTTCAACATTAATCTTAATTTAATAGATTGTAACTTTTCACTTAACAATACAAATATGAATTAGATTTATGATAAAGTTAAAGAAAATTTTTTGAAAACATCTTAAATGAAATTGCACCTTTAAAAACAATTACTTTCTATGAAAGAGATCTGCCTTGGTATGATGGTCAAATCAGAAGGTTGAGTAAAGAAAGAGATTTTGCTTACAAGTTATTTAAAAGAAGTGCTAATGATATTAACTGGCATAATTATAAAAATAAACGTAATGCTGTCGTAAATATTATAAAGGTGATGAAAAGTCAATATTATGTTAATCAGATTGACAGCAACAAACATAACCCACGTTTAATGTGGAAAAATTAATCAATCCAAAACAGTTAAGAAACTATTTTGCTCAATTTGAAAAAAATAATCAGAAAGTTATCATTAGAGAAAAACAAGAATTGGCTAATTGTTTCAATTCATTTTTTGTAAATAGTATTACAGACATTATTTCTGATATTGAAGATATTGGATTTACCTGTCACATCGATGAAGAGGGTTTCAGTGATTTTAAAATACTAACTCTTCAAGATGTGAAAGTTATTGTATTCAATTTAGCAAACAAAGGATCACAAGTAGATGCATCATCGAGCAAAATTATAAAGAGTAGTTTTGAAGTAATTGGACATGTGTGGTGTCATTTTGTCAACACCTCGTTACAAAATGGTAGTTTTCCAGATGATCTAAAAACAAGTACAGTTACGCCTATCGAAAAAGTTCCAAACACAAAAAAATGTGATTAATATCGGCCAATTAACACTTTACCTTGCGCTGAAAAACTGTTAGAATTAGTAGTATATCAACAACTGTTGGACTATTTCAATAGAAAAAACGTACTATTCACAAACCAATCTGGTTTTAGAGGCAGACATTCATACGAATCAGCACTTCAGCTTACAGTTACTGAATGGAAAGATAAAATTAGTAAAGGTATGTATACTGTAGCAGTATTTTTAGATCTTAAACGTGCGCTTGAAACGGTTAATCGTGAAATAATTATTAAAAAAATATAGTATTAAAGGAAAAGTACTTGATTGGATCAGTGATTACCTCACAGAAAGGAAGCAGGTAACTAAAATCAATGAATTTGTATCAACAGCAATAAGCATAGACCACGAGGTTCCGCAGGGAAGTATTTTTGGGCCATTACTATTCTTAATTTACATGAATGATATCAGCAAATGTAATGAATGTGAATATAAACATTATTTCGCTGATGATGCCCTAGTATCGGTCAGTGATAAAGATATTGAAAAATGAATGAAGCATTGCATGATATTGCTTTATATTTTAAAAACTAATAAATTGAAGCTAAATGTAAACAAAAAAAGGCTATAATACTTACTACACCGTTTAAATACGGAGAATTAGATTTGAAACAAATTGAAATAAAAATAGAAAATGATAAAATTGAGCTCATCACTGAATTCAAATATCTAGGATTCATGTTAGACAATCATCTATTAATGAATAACCATTTCACCTACATACAGAAAAAAATTTTGAAGAAATTATATTTTTTCACAAGAGTATCCCAACACTTAACTATGCAGTCACGGATAACTGTATATAAGACAATTATACAACCACATTTTGAATATTGTCCCACTCTTCTATACACAAATGATTTGAATAAAATGAGAACACTACAAAAATTACAGAATCGCGCAATGAGGATTATTTTGAGATGTGACAGGAGTACTCATATATCTTTAATGTTAAATTCTCTAGAATGGTTATCTATAGAAAGTAGGCTTACATATTTAACGATGATTTATATTTACAAAATGTTACATAACCTTCTACCCTCATATTTTAACAAATTTGTAATTTTTGATAATCAAATCCACCAGTATAATACTAGAATAAAAAATAACTTGCATGTAAATAATCAAACAAAAACATTCAACACTAAAACATTAATGTTCAAAGGATTTATTGAGTATAACAGTCTACCTGTAAATGTAAAGTCTTCTAACAGTCTTATTCTGTTCAAAAGAAATTTATTAGACCATTTAAGGGATCATTAAGGTATTGTGTGATATTTTTCATCTTTTATTATTTTTTTTGTATTTTCAATTATCGTAGGTGAGACTACTTATTAACAAATATAAGTAGATCTTTTTTGTATTATTGTATTTATATGTATATTAATGTGAACATTACTATCATTGTTGTATATATTAGGTTGTATTCTATTTGAATAAAGCATTTCATTCAACACAAACAAACATATCCTCATTTGGCTATTGTATAGCGAAACACGTGTCGCGGTTTTGTAAACTTTCAAGTGGACATCTCACGTTGAAGTAATTTTTTTTAATACGTTTCAATTGATTTTAATCAGGTATCGATCAGTTCTATCGTTAGAGGATGTCATTGTTGAAATATATCATGCATTGACATGAGACCGCGCTACCGTAGAGCTAGCACGAGAGTCACTCGACTTACTTGGAGCGGGTGCACGTCGCGTATTCTTTTCGACTTCAATGACCTTGCCATGACTTGGCCATGTAACAATTTGACTTCTTTCGGTCAGAGTTATTCCGATATTGGTGGAGTCTTCTATTGATCCCATATACTTTTAGTGTTTTCGCCTTCATATGCTTATTAGTTCCGATGTAACATTGTATTTGCAAAGCTCCCACGAATTCAATCTCCATTCTACATCCATTCACAACCAAATGTACTCCTTTTGTTGAAAATCGTCGAAAATTCATGAACTTTTGTAGTTGGAGCACCCAGTAATGACTGTTTTGTATTTGATTAATAACAGAGGAATGACTTGCAAATTTTTGAGATGCGATTTTCAGATTAAAAGTTTAGGGAACTTTTGCATCACCAGTTTTATAATAGCATTCATTGAGGGTAAGGACATGAACTGAAAAAAACTATCGCTTCAACAATTTCAGAATATAATTCGATTATATGATATGTTTCAATGTACAAAATTTCCTACTTATTTGAATATATGATACAGTTTTTAAGAAACAGCAGATATACTGAATTAAAATTCATCTTATGTAAAATGTACATACTTCATTTGTGGTTAACAAGTACTTTGAAAAAAAAAACTGGCTGAGAAATCAACAGTTTTTTCATTACCAATATTGTTATTATTCAATAGAAAAATTATGAATTTTCAGTTCAAGTTAAGTGAAATATCCATCTCTTGAGAAAATTCTGCAGATATTTAACAAAAATCAGTTTTTTCACAACCCGACGAACATTCATTAATTTACTTTTTCAGTCAGTGGACAGACTATACGTGAAAAATTGTTTTTCCTTATACGAGGAATTGGGCAAATTTCGGATATGCAGTTGGTTACCTCGTTCACAGGCAGATGGAGCGATGACAAACACGATTATTGTTGTTCGCTTCAGCCTAGTTCGGGGAATGATACTCTGAAGGAATTCGATTTTCAATTATCGGAAATCATCGACTTTATGTTGATGATAGACATTATCTTGCACTGACGAGTGGCCAAACAGCCCGAAACCGGTCTGAAAGTGTGTTCCAATAATTGAAAATTTATTACCGCAGTTGTATCGCCAACAGCATACGCAGAAATAACTTCAGTGAAGAATCCTGCACTGACACCTGTCGGATATAATCCAACGCTCTTCCTGGTATGAGCCAGTGGAGTAGTTATTTTCTGATAGGTGTCAGTCCATCAACCCTTTAGATGATTTGCTTCATTTATTTATTATTTGACACTTCTGCAATGATCATCAGGGTTCAATCATTAATTAATAATCATATTTCAGATGTTATATTTCTGTATATATAGAGAAAGCAATGGATTTTTGAAGTTTCTTCCTGACGTTTCGCTGATGCGAGTGTCTAGCTTCTTCAGAGATATGAACTTAGCCACTCACGGCAGCAAAACGTCAGGAAGAAATTCCGAAAATCGACGGCTTTCAATCCCGAAAAATAGTTACACTATAAACTGTTCATTCAATATGAATTTATTACAGAAAGTTACAAAAATCAGTAAAAAAAATGGAGGTTTATTTTTTTTTCAATTTCTCGAAAAATATTATAAATAATATTATTATTGTTGTACCCCTATTATAAATAATAGGGGTACAACTCTCGGAGTTGTACCCCTATTATTTATAATTTTTACAGAGCCCTGAAACTAGAGCCGAAAAAGGGTAGTCTGGCTTTCCCCAGACTATACGAAAATGAAAGAATGAAAAAATTCATGTAGTTTTGGAATACATCAATGAACAACAATCCGCGGTTAAAACAATTTTTATCCTAATTATTCCATAAATTCTGCATTTGTTAATTAATAATTTTTAATAAACTGAAAGTTAACATAAAAATCCTGATAATTAACAAACGAAAACCCTAGAATTTTCTTCACTTCGTGAAGTTATTCTCAATATGCTAATGAATAGATTGCTGTTGCAAAAATTAGAAAATTTCGATTTTTCACTTTTTTATTAACGATTGAAAATTAAAAAAATAAATAATTTTTTTTTTGAATTTTGATTGTTTCGATGTCTGACGGTTGAAAGCTACTAAAAAATATTTTTTTCGTAATATATTTATTGATGGAAATTATGATTGTTAGAGATAAAACGAATCCTCAAAAAATGTATTTGTTGCTAAAAATGCGTTTAATTATTAACAATCGTTTTTTTGCGACTGAATAATAAAATTAAGGAACCATTTTGTTTCTAAAAATCACAAATTGTGTTGTTCTTTGAGATAAAAGAAAATAATTTTTTTCGTTTTTTATTTGTTTATTTAAAAAAAACGATTTGTTATAAATAAATTAATTTTTTCCATTTATTTTTTTGAAATACCTAATTATATAATATCAACTGAAACTGTTGATAGTCAAAAAAAGTATTTCAACCTCGCCACTGAAGATGACTGCCGCAGTTGCAGTTGAAACGTTGGGAATTATAAAGAAAGATCACGGTAAAACCCGGAAACCAACCAAAACAGTGAGAATAATCCATGAAACGTTGTAGTGTCATCGATGTCTATATGTACTGTCTAGATGTTAGTATAGTCCGGTCAAATTAGACCAAAAAATAAGAGCAATGCTACCTGAATTCCCACCAAGTTAAAAATCAGTAAGATAGTTCAAAATATGATCGAAAATAAAATTTGAAAGTTCCCCATCTTTCCCCTGAATGGAAAACATTTTATTCAGGTCACTGGTCAGAAAATCCAATTTTTCGCGATTTTCGGCAAAACGGTAAGTTTTATAATAAAAATACTTTTTGTAGATCATAAAATTATCTACAAAAAAAATGTATCAACATTTTTTCCTACAAGCCACTGTTTTTGAGATATAATGATTCAAAAAGTTGTAAAAGTTGTAATCGTCATAATATGCATCAGTACGCCACGTATATACATCTCTGTAGTCGTAATATATGTTAAAATATTTTTCTATCGGTTATTGTAACTTACACTCATAATATAAAATATACATAAGTTATAACTATAAGAATCAGTTGAATAACAGTTTTAAAAATGTTTAAAAAACCAAATTTAGTTCAATATGCTGAAGTTTTTTGAAATAGCAATTCAACTTGACAATAAATTATCACTAACGGCATTCGCTTTCTTCTTTCTATGTACGGAGTCCCTAAAAAAACTACCTGTTTAGATAAGTATAGATTTGCATGTTTCGTTAAAAATACCAAAAGTAAAAAACAAATATAATTACCTTGTCTTCCTCCATATATATATTGGTATATTACCAATGCTTTAATATTGAAATACCAACAGTGGAGGATCCGTTTGATTCCAACGAGGCGACATGTGATACATCGCTATTAACGCAATTTACATGAACTCATGAAGATGAATGAAGAACAAGAAGAAGAAGAACAAGACGAACAAGAACAAGACGATCAAGAACAAGAAGAAGAATTTGAAAGTTAAGACTTTGGACAAATCAATTTCACTACTTTTTTAAAACTAAAATTGCTTATATCTTCTCAATCTCTGCTAATATTCATTATTTTGCATTAGTTTCAAGTTAAACAGGATCACAACTCACCTGTGGAATAGGCCTACTGGGGAAACTACTTTAAAAAACGTGCTAAGTACACTCATAGGTGGCGTGGAAAGGTGTGCATATTATGACGATAATACAACTTTTACAACTTTTTGAATAGTTATATCTCTCCAAAACAGTGGCCCGTAGGAAAAAGTACTAATATATTTTTTGTAGATAATTTTATGATCTACAATTTTTGTCTGAAGTATTTTTATGATAAAACTTACGGTTTTGCTGAAAATCGCGAAAAATTCATTTTTCGACCTTTGACCTTGAATAAAAATTTTTCCATACATTTTCAATCATATTTTAAACAATCTTACTGATTTTCAGCTTTGTGGGATTTTAGGTAGCTTCGAATGTCTAAATTGACCGGACTAGGTAATCCAGGGTGCTTCCAGTGAAGAGTAGAAAACTATGAGAACTGTCTACTTCCACAGGCATTGCAGAAATCATAATTGCCGCCGGAATGTTCGTCGAAGTTCAAAAGGAGAAAGAATTTCATTAGATAAAATGTAATGGATATTACAGATTTCTCTGCTTCAAAGTCTTTCAAAGAGTGACGACTTAGGAACATGAGAACAAGTCAATATTTCTATAACAATCAACTATAATAAACTATGCTAATAATACTGCCGTATAAAAATCTAACAACGTTATTTACAAACCTACTTACAAACCTACATCGACTACCTGCCAAAACCGATGAGAAACAATAACAAAACTATAAAAATCACAGAATCTTCTTTCGACGGGGCCGCGTTACTCAACGCGCTTGCGTGACAACTGCTGTCTTCGGGCGGTAGCTCCACGATGGGGACGGTGCCCCCCGTAGCGATGTCCACGCAGGTGGATGCCTTCACGATGGCATACATTCGCATGACCGCCTCCACGGGTGCGTTGTGGGACTGCAAGCTCTCTCTGATCCACCTCCGGAACCAGTGGCCGAGCCACGCCAGGTGGCAGCCGCACCGGAAGGGGTTTTGGGAGATGACTAGGCCCCCTGGAAATAAGAGTTTTAGTAAGAGTGGAAACACTCGTTTTCACACTTCACATTTCAACTAATGAATACTAGATGCAACTAGCGCCATCTACCCTAAGGTAGTAGTATCATACTAGGTTTGTTCAATTCCTTTCCCATTTTAGGCCGTATGTACTAGCATTGTATATAGACTAACCATACAATAATTATTTCATTGGTTGGGACTTCCATTGTCTAATCATATATATAAAAATGGATGTTTGTTGGTTGGTTGGTTGGTTGGTAAGTGATAAACTTCTACATCGCTCAACCGATCGTGATGAAATTTGACATGTATGAGTAATTTTTCATAGAGAAGGTTTTTAGGCTATCAATTTTTCTGTAACTCGCCACTAGATGGCGCTGTAGAACAATTTTTTGAAAGCACTGTTCTATAACGCTGCGCACGTTGATTCTGATTCTGTCAAAACATTGGAACAGCAGAGATACAGCAACATAGTACTAATTAGTACTACAACTACCAAATTTTACGCGGGCAAAGCCGCGAGCAACAACTAGTATGATGAGCTGAAAAAAAAATTATATCAAGCAAAAAAAACCGAAATTACAATGAAATAATATACAAGCAACAATCAAAATTGAACTATTAACAGGAGATAAAAATTATTAAGAAGAAATGATAATTGAAAATTAAAAGATTCTAAGCCAAGACTATTCATAGGTCATTTCCTATCCCCTCTTCCCTCTCTCTGCTTCATCGGTTTTAGCGGAAGCTGACCCTTTGGCGGAAGTTGGTCGTGTTCCGCTTGATTATAGGTTTCCATATGTTGCGTATCTCCACGCTAGCTTGGATAACTGCGTTGTTGGATAGCATATATGCGGCTTCTTTGAATTTTCTCCTAAACCAGTGTTCTTCCTTGTAGATGATTTCAGCTTGAGACCACTTGATTGTTGATGAGTCTCAACATGCTCTGCTATTCCTGATTTGCGGGTTTCTCCTCGCTGGGTGTGTTTCCTGTTCTCGGCAATGCGAACTTTCAATGGCCTCTTAGTTTCACCGATGTATGATTCACCGCACTCGCAGGGTATCCGGTAAATGCAATTATTGGAATCGCAGTGTACGTTTGGTGGCCTGGTTTTCGTGAGGCTGCTACGGATAGTGTTCCTAGATCTGATGCAGGTTCTGATGTTATACTGGGACCCAATTCATCTTATCCTTTCCGACAATCCTCTGATGTAGGTCCTCTGTACTGACTGTGGCGGCTTCTCTTCCTTGTGATGATCTTGCTGTCTTCTAGCCAAAGTCTGTTCCACTATCGCTTTGGAGTAACCATTGCGTTGAAGGTCATTTTTGATTATGCCTACGGGTGATGACTAACCAGTCACCGTACCACACCGTGGTCAGGTGATTCCTCAGCTTATCTCCCTATCAGAGCTGTTCATGAAGAAGTCTCTGTCCGCTATCTTGTCACGTTTGGTGGAAAGTTCTTCTCCTGGTAGCTGGGTATCCTTGTCCACCTGGCGTTGACAAAATTTGCATCCGGATGTCAGGTATGGTCTCCTTGAGAGTCTATCTATGTTCCCGTGACTCTTTCCTTTCCGCAATTTCCAGAAAAACCTCTTCAGTTTTTTTTCGACTCCTTCAAGTTTATTTTCAAATTTTCTTCTGAATCCTTCAAGTTCCTTTTCAAATTTCCTTTCAACCACATGAAACTTCTCATCGACTACTCTTTTCAATTCCTCCTTCGAAATTATTCCTGAATCAATTCCTGTACCTTTCCTTTACTCACTTGGGATGATTTTGAATTTTCGAATGAATAAAGGTACATCTTATTGTCTTTTCCTTGTTTTATGTGAATATTTACCAATAATTTATGATATTCCTCTCTCTTTCTTTCTTGTTTTTCCAGAATATTTAGTAGTAATTCACGGTCTTCATTTCGGCGTTATCTTTCTTCCTCTATTCTTCGTTCATCTTCTTTATTTCACTTTATTCGTTCTTTTTCTCTTTTTTCTCTCTTTTTTCTCTCCTGCGTTCATCTTCTTCTCTTATGCGATTTTCCTTTCTCGCCAGGCCCGCTTGCAAGGCCTCAAACATTTTCTCAAGCTTTTCCATCCTGTCGTACTCGACGCTCCTTGTTTTCACCATAAAACAGAAAACTTTCAGTAACATATTCCACACCCGACACCAAATGTTACGTTTTTTCCCGTGGGTTGACCAATAATTGACTACACTGAACAATAATCAAACTCAACTTTATTTCACTTTTAATACAACAAAATACTTCAACTTGAACCTCAACTATTATTTGAATGCTTATCGCCTCATTAGATCGATCCGCGTACCACACTGACACTTCCACTTGACTGTCTCGATGGGCGAGTGGATGGCGCTTATATTTGTAAATCGAAAGCGCCGGAATATTCCTCGGAATTCCATTGAAACCGGTAGCATTATTCTCGCTACATCTAGAATGGTAGCGAACATTCTCGCAACATTCTCGCTCTTTTAGCTACGTCACAATTGGTTTATGTCTGCCAGTGGCGGCCGGCGTTGTTTTCTTTAGGGCATGATTTACCACAATATCCGAGACACCCCCATCGTCCTCTTTGACGATGGCCCGTTGCACATTTCTCTATCCCGAATTTCATACCGAAAGCATGCAATTACTCTTCCACCATCCTCACGATCCTTTTCTCCAAAGACAAATCAGTGATTATATATCTTCCTTTGAACGTGCCACAGTTATACTGCCCAGTATAACCTCTTACCCTCGAGAGTTCATCGGATGATAGTAATGGTGAGATACAGAAAAGATTGGGATCAGATCAGATTATCTCACTTTTGGAAGTGATCCACAAGTAGAATCTCTTACCATCGAGTGCATTAGCAATAGTGAGATACAGGCAGGGGCGAGGCAATCACTCCCACTTTTGAAAGTAACTCGTCGTGATTAGGCTCTAACCTGACCCAAATGCTGAGGTGACTCCTCTGTTGATTCTTCCAGGTATCTGATTATTTTGTTGGTTACTGAAAGGCAGCTGAGTCAATATAAAATGAGTTCAAGCGATGCTGTATTTAATACTTCTAGTTAATTGATCCTAACCACAGGATCCACTCAATTCCTCGAAATACGTCTATGAGTAATGTTTTCCCTGCTCCCAATCATCTCTATGATTGATCATCTATCCGTTCGAATAGTAGAACTGACTTGAAACTACGTGAATGTTTATAGACCCTACTCTCAGACCGTAGTAAAAATATTCAAGTACTATACAATTATAGAAATTATAGGTCTGATCAATTCCCCAAGTGAAATAATTACCAGAACTGTAGTTCAACAACTGCTGCTGAATTGAAACAGCCTACAAAGGAGGACAGCCTCAACATTCAACTTACCTGATATCAGCGTTGTCCCAACATTTCTCCATCCACTTGAATTTCCGTAAAATATTTCCGGACTCAAATGAGACAGAGAGTTGAAACTAACATCAATCTTCAGGTAGGCAATCTTGTACATATTCGCGAATAGCCCAGCAGGAAGTTCTTCAATTTGTGTTCCATGAATAGACAGAACTAAATCCGGATTCCTAGTAAACCTAGCGAAAGCATCTCTGTCGATACTTCTCAAATTCCTTCCAGTAATCTCCAGATACCTTATTTTTCTGTTAGTGACGCAGAGTAGTTGCTCGTCCACTTTGGTTTCGGAAAAGACAATTTTGAGTACCCTCAGCTGATCTAGATGAGACAAGAGATTGCAGAACTGGTCAGCAAAGTGATCGAGCTTGGGCCAAGTTTCTAAAGTCAGCTTGGACAGTACTTTCAGCTGTTGGATACTCTCGCTTTCGAATTTGTTCAAGTAGTTCAAGTTGAGCAAAGTTAGTTCCTGCAAAGCTTGCATCCCAGCGAAACTTTCTCCTGTCAACTCCTTAATCGGATTATTCGACAAGTTGAGGATCTTCAAATTTGGCAGATGCATCCACAAATGCGCGGGAACATGATCCAGGTAGTTGTGGCTCAGATCCAAGGACTTCAGCTTCACCAACTGCTGTATCGAGTTCTTTCCCACGCTCTCTATCTGATTGTGCGACAAGTTCAGGTGTATCAAGTTCGGCAGTGGAAAATGTGGCGTGGAAATTATTCCACAATTCGAAAGATCCAAGTGCTTGAGGCTCTGTGCGTAATGGAACAACTCTTTGAAGTTAGAGCGGAGCGGGTTGAAACTGAGGTCGAGGAATTGCAACAACCCCAGGCTGGTAAACACATTATCGGGAAGTATAGTCAGTTTGTTATCACTCATATCAAGGTGATGCAAGGACGGGACGTCGGGAAATGTTGTGATATCCACGTGTTCGATATTGTTGGATCGTATGGATAAATGCCTTAAGGTGATTCCCACGTCTGATATACTTGATGTTGGGACAACTGAGAAAGAGTTTAAACTCAAATCCAACATTTCCAGAAGCGTGTTGCTGAAAACATCTCTCGGTAGGTAGCTTAATCGGTTTTCTTCGAGATTTAAAACACGCAAATTCGGCATGCTGACGAACTGACTCGTGTGCAACTGCGCAATGAAGTTCTTCGATAGATCAAGCACTTGTAGGTTTTGCAAACCAAAAAAACTTTTCCTGCCAACAGTCCCTATAATATTCATCCTCAGACTCAGTATTTCCAACTCAACCAAATGCATGAAAGCGTTGTGTTCCAGAGAATGTATGGAATTGGAATCCAGAAAAAGCTTCCGTAATCCTACAGCGTGTTCAAGACATTTGGGAACACCTCCCAACCTGTTGTACCGCAGATCCAGAACCTCTACGTCGAGAGTTTGGGAATCGGAACTGCATGACTTGATGTGGTTTTTCGTCAGATTGAGAACCAATGATCCTGTTGCATTGGCGAAATATTTGAAGCTAAGTGACCCTAGCTGATTGTTCTGCAGGTCAATTTTTCCTAATGACGACAAGTTCAGAAAGGCATCGTGATTGATATGCCCCAAGTGATTTCCGGAAAGTATCAGGTTTTTAAGACTTGGTAGATGTTCAAAACTTTCCCGTTGGATGTGCTTTATATTATTTCCAGATAGCGTGATGGATTCCAAGTTACTGAGCAACCGGAACGTTCCGGTTTTTATGAACACTATTTCGTTGTTTGATAGTCTTACGTCCTTTAACTCAGGAAGATTATTGAAGAGATTATTGGGTATCGATCGCAGCTTATTAGACTCCAGGTTGAGGTATTTTAGATGAGTGAGGGGCTCAAACAGATCGTCTGGAAGCACCTGGATATTATTGTTATCCAGTGACAGCCACTGCAAGCTGACCAGAGGGCTGAATATGCTTTCGAAGTTAAAGTCAGGGTCCATACAAAAGGACAGCTCTAGGCTCTCCAGCTTGTCCAAACCAGTGAAAGCTTCCTTATCGATGTGGAGCAGCGGGTTGAAACTAAGACTCAACTCTTTCAACTCCTTCAGCTGGAAGAACACCCTGCTTTCCAGTTGTGATATTCTGTTGTTTCCGAGAATCAAACTTCTGACGTTAACAGCCCAGTTGGTGAAGTCGTCTTCTACGATTTCATCGATTTCATTGAAAGCCACGTTGAAGTGAAAGAGCTTCGTGCAATTGTACAAAGCTTTGGTCGGTATCTTCGTCAATCTGTTCCCACTGATGCTTACGGCCTTGAGACTGGAGCAGAAGTTGTTGAAGGCTGCGTCAGGTATTTCACTCAAAGCGTTCGACGATAAATAGAGGTATTTCAGATGCTTCAATTGACTGACAGCTTGTGGGATATGCCGAAAGTTGTTGTGATCGAAGTCAAGATACTCGAGAGATTCTTCGATGCCAGCGAAGGCACGGACGTCTAAATTCTCCAACAGGTTGTACGAGAGGATTATTCTCCTGGTTTCCAACCCAGCGAAGCTCTCTGGTGTCAGCGTTCTGAAGTCGTTGTGTGCTAAGTTAATGTCCCTAATACAGATGGAGTTATTGAAGGGAAATCTCGGAAGAGACTTGAGGAAGTTTTCGCCGAGGTCTATCTTCTCCATCCACAGCCGCCTGGAAAACTTGTGGTCCGGAATGGATTTGATGTGGTTTCCTCGTAGATACAACCACTGTAGGCGAGGTAGCGTCCCTACTAGATCCGAAGGAAAAGTTTCGATTAGGTTGTGAGAAATGCTCGCGGTTTGAACGGTCGTTGGAAGAGATTGTTTGTGGATTTTGTGAATTCTGTTGCCATCCAGATTGAGCCATATTAGTGATTTGAACTGACTTAGGCCGTGGTGAGTTTTTGATTCGTAGTCTGGTGGGTCAGCAGGAATTTCTGTGATGTCGTTCTCCCCCAGGAAAAGCGTTGCGACAGTTGGTCTTAGTCGGGACCAGTCTCCCAGCAGCGATGATATTTGATTGCTGAAACAAAAGTTGATATTGAAAGTCAGTTCATTGGAAATAGACGTTCACTTTTTGAAAAATATCATTTCATCAAGAAATTGCTAATTGTGACAGGCATATGGTACAACAGACAATATGGGAAAGATATTGAAAAGAGAAATGAAAATTTCTATGTTTTTTACCACTTTTATTTGTAACTAACGTTACTGCAGTTTCGTCCTATATGGACATTCTCAAACTTATACAATAAACAGTGGTCGCCAAACTGTCGATCGCGAGCTACCGGTAGCTCGCGGAGGCAATTCTGATAGGTCTCACAACGATTTTAATTTAAAAAATACAAACTGCAAAAATCAGAGAAGCTTCCGAAAATTCCACAAAAAAAATCTAATTGTCATAATATTAAACATAAACAGCGCAACGTTGCGGTGAGCGATCTGCCGCTGACGCCATCAAGCTAGAATCGGCTAGAACCGACCAGCCGGACCAGCGCGTTAGTGTTCGAGAACGATCTGGATTGCTTTGAACGGGATAAATACGCACGGCGCGGCGACATTGCGCTTAGTTTAAAACTGAACGCGTAACCAACGTCTAGCGGTTAGGTTAGTAGAGAACAACAAAAATAATATTGAGGCAAGCAGTTGTAAGAAGGTAAAGACATACCACTTTCATTCGGAATGGGAAGAATAATACTTTTTTACAGAAGTTAAAGATAAAAATGTGTGTTTGTTATGTAATACTTCGGACTCCGTTGCTAAAAAAGGAAATATTGAGAGACATCATAAAACTGTACATTCTAATTTTGAAAATTATTCCCACTACATTCTGCCGCCAGAAAGGAGAAACTGAAACAGTTAAAAAGCAGTTAATTGGACAACAATCAATATTTTAAAGAACAGTCGACAAAAATAAGGCTGCAACTGAAGCATCGTACCGTGTGTCCCAGATAATTGCACAAAAAAAAAAACCTTATGAAGACGGGGAAATGATAAAATAGGCGTTTTTAAAAGCTGCTGATTCGTTATTTGCCAACTTTAGAAATAAAGACGAGATAGTTTCAGCTATAAAATCTATGCAACTTTCCGCTAATACAGTGATGAGATGTGTAGAAGTAATGAGCAATGATATTTTTTTACAGTTAAGAACTGACTTAGATAACTGTGTTTATATTTCAATTCAACTGGATGAATCAACAGATGTCGTTGACACTGCCCAGATGGCCGTGTTCGTCAGGATGGTTTTTAGTGATTTTACGATTAAAGAAGATCTTTTGAAGTTTATTCCACTGAAAGGACACACTACTGGACATGAGTTGTTTTCTCATTTAAAACTGGTTCGAAAAACATGCTGTAACTCAGAAACGATGGTAGATATGAATATGCGGTTTTCACCATTGTGTCTGCCATAATATTTGAACTTGAGACACAGCCATCAGTTTTCATCTATCCAGTTTGAAAACAGGAGTTTCCTTTTAAAAGTGTGCAATTTGGCCCACTCTGTACATGAAAATCAAAGTCATCATCGGATCACCCAACAGTGGATGTAGATCTGAAACAACATACGAACCTTTACGTTTTCCTGAAAAATCCTACACCTGCCACCATTTTCAGCTTCCTCTTTCGCAACAGCGATGAAGAATCATTAAGCGGAGATTTACCCTTCGCATCGACCGGCAGCCAACACGAAGACAATTAGGCGCAAATCATTTTTATTAATGATGGTAAAGCTCCGAAAAGAAAGGTTTTCCTCAAAGAAATTTCACTTATCGAAAACAATCAGGTGGGAGTACTTTCCGCTGAGAAATTGCCGTTACTAATGGGAGGAACTGTCGGATAGGCTGCCGGTAATAGTCTTAAAAAACGTTACTAATCACAAGGGAGTAATTTAGTTTTTTCTGAAGGGCGGGAACACAAGAGATTCACTGATTGCTGTTCTACTTGTAGGTAATGCATTATCAATTGTGTTGAAGGTAATTGAGTTGCCTGAGTCGACAATTTCCTTTTAGTTGGATAATGAAACTGTTAATGTGGCGGTGACCTGTTCGTTACTCTGTGGGTTCATCGCAATCTGGGAGTGTGTTTGAGAGCACTTCTAATCTATCAGTTTCCAAAAATTATGACAGTAACAAGTGCTTCGCGGTTGCAATATACAAGCTGCTTCGTATTGAATTCATTCCATCATACAGGGCGAACGTACAATCCCCCACCTCTGAGCTCTCGAGCAGGGCAAGATATTAGAGTCATTTTATATGGTTTGGGAGAGAATCTGAACACAAAGAAACCCGTTTTGCCAATTTTAACTTAGATATGTGAAACATGTTCTTCATTACGAATCAGTAAAGAGTTGTACTGGAAACCTTGAGAAGAAAATTTGACTAGATACTTTAGGAAACACTTGCTACATGAATAGCATTTTACAAGTGTTGTTCATGACGAAGAATTTCAAGAACGAGGTTTCAATGATGAACGAAAACAAGAATGTTTCCTACGTATTTACCAAACTCAAACACCTGTTCATGCAGCTGCAGTTTCGTATGAATGTATCATCTTTCCCTCCAACCGATTTCATGGAGTTTTTGAAGTCCACTAGATACTCGTAAATACAAGAGGGGTTCTTGGGGTTCTTGTTGAATACTCTTCGTGAGCAAAACACTAGCAGAATCAATACTCCCGACCTCTCTGGATTGAATGATTCCGTACAGTCTATCTTGTCTTGTGTTTGTAAATCTCTTGCTGGTGAAATCCTCACTTGTTTACTTTGAAGTAAATGTTCAAGAGGTAGCAGAAACGGATGTGAATTTCTGGAACTTCAACTAGCGTTTCCTAATATGAATAATACCCAGTCCGTGCAAAGCTCATTGTTGAATCATCTTATTACCCACCTCTCAAAAATCTTCGAAAAATTAGTGAAGAAAAGATTATGTTCATTTATCAATAAATATAAACTTATTTCGACCAAACAATTTGGATTCAAAGAAAAAACATCTACCGAAGATGCGATACTTGAACTAACAGAAATAGTACACAAATCCTTAGAAAAAGGAAAACCTTCACTTTGCCTCTTAATCGACCTAAAAAAAGCTTTCGATACGGTTGACCACCAATTACTATTACAAACACTGAACAATAATGGAGTCAGAGGTATATATTCGAAATTATTTGAAAGTTATCTACAAAACAGAAAACAAGTTGTTAGAATAGCAGATAAAACTAGTGATGAGTTAGAAATTAAATGTGGAATTCCCCAGGGCACAGTGTTGGGCCCCTTATTATTCAACCTTTATAAAAATGATATATTTAAAGTAAATAGCGTGGGTACCATTATAGGATATGCGGATGATACTGCCATATTTTATGAAGCGGACAGTTGGCACGAATTGAAAGAAAAGGTGGAGGCAGATTTCCAACTATTGAAACTGTGGCTTGATAACAGACTCATGACTGTAAATGTGGAGAAAACGAATTTTCTTCCTTTCAGTTGCAATGCATCTAATGCCTGTCCTTAGGACAACCTCAATATTCTGACTACACAAAACCATACAATAACAATTCAGTCTGTTAAACAATCGAAATACTTAGGCGTATATATTGACACACATCTAAAATGGGATTACCACATCAGATATATTATAAAAAAACTCCAAACAGTCCTCTACAGATTTCGGGTTCTGGAAACGTTACAGAAGAGATTCCTCAAACTCATAATGTCACAAAATCGGCGATTTACAACAGAGCGTTTGTATAAAGAGTGTGGAAACTTGGATGTGCGACAGTTGTTTTCTTTCAGTACAAGCGTGAAATACCATTTTAGTTCAAACAAAGCAAAATCTCGTGATCACCCATACTCTACACGTCACTGCGAAAAATTAACATACCCCGTGATACTGAAAAAGTCAATCTCACAAAGAGCTCACTCCTTTATAGCCATTAAACTTTATAATAGCATACCAGAATATTAAATCTCCAGCATTATTCAAAAAAAATTTAAAAAGTTTTTGTTAACAGCTGGTAGGAAATTTACTCAAAATTTAATAGAACGAAGACACCATGGCAAAAAGACATTATTATTGCCTTTTCCCAAAATTTTTATCAAGAGTAGCCAAAGTTCATTGTCTTAAATTCAATATTTCTCTTATATTTGTGTGTAATTTTGTTCAGTGTACTGTCTATATTATATTTGTGTAGTACTGAATGTATATATGTTCAGTTGATATAAACTAGTCATAGGTATATTTTATTTGAAATGTGTAAAAAATGTGTAGATTGTTATTTTTATTGCGAAACAAGTGTGTTACACTTATCGCTTTCCTACTTTTTTCACGTTTTCTGTAATGTCTATTTTATATATTGATGTGAATTTAATCATTTTCATTGTAATGTGAATAAAGTCATTATTATTATTATTATTATTATCTGAAAATGGAACTTTTAACAGGTGATGATCGACTGTATTGCCAAATATGTGCCAAACTAACTGACTGTTATAAGGAAACAAGTATAGCTGAGGCACCAGTCAATCTAATAATAACACTGATGATCTTCAAACATGACTGAACCTCTGACGTAAGCACCAAACTCTTACGAAGGTACGGAATAGATAAAACACTTCAATTTAGCAGACCACTATCAAAATCTTCACACAGTCATTGTTCACTGTAGTTCTGGCATTGAATCTGGTCATTATTAGGTCTTGGTCAAAGATGAAACGGACTGGTTTAAATTTGACGATAGTTGTGTCAGTTGGTGATGTATTGAATTTATTGAAGCCTCTGGCGACACTCTACATTTTGTTTCATGGAAGAGAGGACATTGGCAGATCAAGATCTTCAAATGATGTGGTGCTGCAGGTTTTTCCGGGTTTTCCTGCAGCTGAAAAAGCAAATGTGCCCCTGGAATCAAAAAAGTCGCTTCGGAGCGCCAATTAATTTTTATTGTTGTTTCATAATCCCATGATCTATATTACTTTCTGAAATGAAATTTTCACAGATTTGTGATTACTCTGATCAGTCTACACTAGTGATCAATATTAGAATGCTGACTTCTATTTGAAGATCATATTGTTTATTTCTCTCTCTCTAGGTTCATTGGACGTTGTTTCCTCTCAGCGCATTTGTCCATCCTCCTCCTATCAGAATTGACAGGAGCTTCGTCGGGGGGGGGGGGGGGGGGCGATGGCGCAGCGGTCTTGCTCGAAGCAATGAAAACTTTTTATTATAAAAACACTTAATAATTTTCGTTGAGTCGCTTCCAGCTCGGGATACTTTTTGACTTTTGACATGATTGATATAATCCAGTCCCCACGTGAACGTGCAGGTGTTTTTAGACCCAGGACAGAGTTATCTACCTGCCTAGGAACTTATGCGACCGTATTTCAAGCGGAAATTCACACTATTGAATTATGTGCGAATTATGTGTGTTGGATAAATCCAACCTCAGTCACAAGTCAATAAAAATATTTTCGGACAGTCAAGCGGCGTTCAAAGCTCTTGGCTCCTACCGAGCAACGTCTAAATTGGTAGCAAACTGCCAGAAAAGACTCTCCTCGATAGGAAGACTAAACAGATTGCCTCTGGTCTGGATTCCTGGCCATACTGGCCTGGATACACCTTGGAGTGGGGCAATCCTGAGATATTTTGCTAGGAGTCCTCAAATTTTCTTGCCATCCAGCTGTTCAATGTTTGGCAAAACCTAAAGCGATGTCAATGACAGGTTGTGGTCCGATGAAGCTGATTACAGCACCTTTTTTTGCAAGAGAGTCAACAGACTCATGGCCTTCCAGCCAGTGCTGGAAGCCAGAAATCTAGACCAGAGACAATTGGTTGAGTCTTCCTATGGAGGAGAGTCGTTTTTGGCAATGTGCTACCAATTTGGACGTTGCTATGTAGGAGCCAAGAGCTTCCAAGGACGGTTGACTGTCCAAGAATATTTTTATAGACTCATGTATGAGGTTGGATTTTACTAGAAGGTGTTTTTTAATCCATCTGTGAATATTTTCTTCTCCCTGGATAGTAGTCGCGATATTGTTGATAGTGTGAGGAGGTTGAATGTTGAGAAATTTGAAATATTATGATAGTTTCTATGTGAAACCAGGAGTCACCAATCCTTCTTTGGGCTAGACATATTTTCAAAACAGAATAACCTCCATGAATCCCACACCTGCCACCAAATATCTAAACTGGATATGCCAATAATCGAATATTTTGAGTGCCTCGAAATCGGAGGAAATCAATTCCGACGGTCCGTCAGCTGAATAATTTAGCTGCAACCGGACTTCAAACACGAATACCGTACAGGCTTTCAATTAGTTTATATACCCAATGAATAATGTACGGATTGTTTAGTCATTTATCTAAATCGAAAACTCGATGAAAGGGACGGTATATTAATTGAATGGAAATTTCTCGAAATCCAAGCTCCGATCCGAAAGTAAAAGCTAGATTATTCATATGTGGACTGCCTACATCAATGTATGGTTTGGTGAACTCTTTGATATCTGCATTTCCATGTCGATTCGGATACAATACAGATGAATGGGCTTCATCACAATGGGAATCTCACAATCGAACAATTGAAACGATTGTGTAAGTCATGTCAGTTGAATTTTACATGCACGGTAGTCGAACACATGGCAACATATTCACAATTATTGGCATATACTCTGGTCAACAAGTGCTATTCGGGTCAAACTATTTTCTCCGCCTCCGAAAAATGTGAACGAGGTGTCGTACAATTCAGAATAGCCTGTAAATTATTTTTGAGAAAATTCAAGTTCCCTTTGCCAACGTACAGAAGTAAACACAAGTAAGTTCACTCTCTGCCAGATTTGGGTCAAGATTCCCCACCTCGAATTTCATGCGCGGCTGATCTACAGCGCAACCGACTGAATCTGAGGCGTTTACCAAGCGAGCCAAATTGAGGCATGGAATATTATTACAGAGTGAGTTGTTGTAAGTGGTGGTTTTGTATTTGTGAAAAATTTGTGTCTAGTTTTGAAATTAGCAAGTGTCGAGCTGTGGGTCGCTGTAATTTGCAGGGTGATGCCGGCATTAATTTCTTTTGATTTTCAACTGACGGAAAAAGGAATGTTTTTCTAGTATTTATTATGTAAGATTTAAGGAATAAACATTATGAAAATCATAAAATGAATTGTTATAGACCATAATAGTGGGGTCACGTTAGGCAATTATCAAAAATTGGATTAAGAGTTAGGGGTATCATTTCAGATTTAGGTTCTAATTTTTATCTTTTTTTACTTTTTTGATACTGCTCATCTGCTGAAATGTTGCCGAAACCATTTTTGATGACTTTTCGAAATTTGATGAATATACAACGAACAAAAGTCATCTTGAACAACTTTACAACTTGGATAAGAAACAACACAGACTAGCACCCAAACTCACTGATTCTCATTTATTTCCAACTAACTTGCAAAGAATAAAGGTTAAATTAGCCAGTTGAGTTTTCAGTCATTCAGAAGCTACAGAGATGGATACTCATGCCAGTTTCAATCAGATACCAACAACAATGTTTTCAAAAATCAACATTTCTCACCTTGTTTATAAACAAATTGAAAAACTCTCAATATATTATGAACGATCAAACTGAATTGAATAATTCGCCATATTCACTGTACTTTGGAAAAATTTATTGATATAGTTAATGAATCCACACCTGACCGTATCAGGTTAGAGTATAAAATGATTGTAATTTTGAAGTAACTTTTAGTTTATGCTTGATAAAGCTATTATAAAGCGAAACACGTGTCGCGGTTTTTGTAAAACCCTCTATAGTGAAAATCATACGAAAAGTGTATACATTAGTTTAAATATGGATTTTCATCAAGCATCGGCCAAATCTATTCAATTAATTTTCCTTTTTATTATTTATTTTCTCTTTTTACAAGGATAAGAATTTATTATACTTTGAACTTTGGTAATAGAAATTTGAAAACAACTGTTGAAAAAAAATCAAAAACTCAACATTCTGAAAAACCTTCAGAATAGATTAGCATAAGTTTTTGACCTGAATTGTATAATCTTACTTTACAAAATATAGGGGAGAGGGGGGGGACATTGGGACGCTACAAATATAATTAGCTATGTAGAGCTTGGCTTTCGATATATTGATCAAATAATTTTATGTTGTTTACATTTATAAGTGTACTATCTATCACCACAGGCTTAGCGCTTATCCACTAATAGATAAATCAGATTTTGAGATTTTACCAAGTATTCAAAATGTCCCGATGTGCCCCTTGGCTGGGGTAGATTTGGACAGTGTAGGGGCAGATGTGGACAAAAACAAATTTCTTTATTAAAAAAGTTTTGAGTCATATTCACTTGGTGAATAAAGGTGGTACGATCTAACATAAATCGTATAAACAGTAAAATAAAAATAAAAAATACATTAAACAACATTTTCATTTGATTTAGTTGACATTATAGGCGCGGAAGTCAACTTGAAACCGTTTTATTGAACTAGACCATGCAGTTGTTTCAGACGTTCTTGGCTTAGGTAGTTTTAGTTCCACTTGTTCCAATTCTATTAGGTCCTTATCAGGTACTTGGGGTAAGGTAAATCCAGTTCCTGTCTTCCTGAGAAAATTCATGAAATATTTTCCGTCGACAATTTCTTCCACTTCTCCTACATAATATTTTTGGGTTTTCTTCGTGCAATACTTAACCAGCAAAAAGTCACCGACTTTGATATTTGGCATCCCAGATTCAGGATCTATGATAGCTTCTACATCTTGCATGAATTCTTCGTCAGAATTTTCACGGTCCATTTCACTCAAACAGTCAGATTCATCATCAGCATAGCTCACTTTCTCTCCGGAATCATCTGAATCATTCGCTTGTTGCTCAACATTATCAAATAGGTTATGTTTAACTTGCTTCTTCTTTTGCTTAGCTATTTTTTTTTCTTCCAGTCTATCTTTTTCTGGCGTTTCTGTTAGAATTCGTGATTTTCTGGACTGTCTTCCTTTTGAATTTGATATTTCTCTCTCTGCTTTGGGATAGGGCCGTATTATGTCTGGAGATATGACATCCGACTGTTATGAAGTTGATGAAGTGCTACTGACCAACACAGATGTTGATGGTGCGATTTCATATATAGATACCCTTTTGCCAGGATGGTTTACTAACCAATCATTGAAAGCTTGCTTCAAATATGTTTTAAATGGGCCATATAACGCAACGTCAAGAGGCTGAAGGCGGTGCGTACAATGTGGGGGAAACGTAACGAAAATGATTCCGTTTTCCCTACAATAGAAAATAGTTTCAAGACTGGTGTGATACTCATGGTTGTCCAAAACAATCAATATTGGTTCATTTTTCGTACATTTGTATGTTTGTATGCTTTTGTATGTATTTAATCATCAGATGATATGATGTCATCCATCCTGACCTGACTTGTTAGCTAATCCAAGACTTCCTGTAGGCGCTGCTTTCATAAAAACATCCTTGAATTTGGCTCTTGGGAACACATAAACAGGAGGAATTGTATTTCCAACTCCACTTATTATAGCGCAAAATGTCACAAGCTCTCCCCGTTCGGCGGATACTGCCTGACCAACTTGTTTTGTGCCAGTTTTGGCAATAACTTTTGGTGCATCTAAAACAGTGGCAACATCTGTTTCATCCAAATTGTAGATTCGTTCTGGTGTAATCTTATACTTTTCTAAAGCTCTCTGTAAATTATCGAAAAATTCCTTCACATTTGTTTCATTAAATGCCGAGACTCTTGCCATACTGGTATTTTCTGCCTTCCTCAATGACAAAATTGGATACCTCTTCATGAATGATTTCATCCAATTCTTTCCAGCGGATAACGAGTTATTTCAGCTCGGCGGATATTTCACATTTAGTTTTTTGGCATAATCATATGCCAGCTTTTGAGCTTGTGTATATGTGAGACCATAATTCATTTTCGAACTCTGGATAAAATATTTGGCCAGTTGTTCTTCTTGAGCAGATGTAAAAACTTGTTGAGACGAATACTTTGACTGGAATGGTGATGCAAATGATATTGGATCATCTGAATCTTGTCTGTTAGGAGCGTCATGGTCTCGGCCAGGATTTTCGAAACGTCGTCTCTTTATTTTTTTCAGTCTGTTACCCAGGGTCGATTTCGTCAAATTGTAGGTTGTGGCTGCAGTTCTTATTGAAAGTCTTCCTTGCAAAACATCTTCGACAGCGGCCATTATGTTTTCCATGGTAAGTCCTTACCATGTTGATGCCTGAAAAAAAATGCAGTGAATTCCCACATTTTTCTCTGGGGCAGATTGGGACAGTGTCTATATGTGCCCCCGACTAGATGTCCCAATCTGCTCCAATCATTCTTATAAACAAAATGGGTTTATATAAATAACTAAAATAAACAATAACATCAGCACTTACAGACATAATGAGCATAAACAATTCCACTTACCTTCAGAATTTCAACAGAGTTAATTCTAGCATCCACTTGAAAAATATTCGATCTCAAACGATTTCTGATTTATTTACCACGCCGGACACGTGCACGTAACAAACTGTAACTAGGTACTGAGTCGCTTGACGCTTTCGAAACTTTTCTACAATAAAAAAGGTACGTGGTGCGCTCTAACGATAAGCATTACAACTCAACTTTATGCTTAATGGCGCAAAAATTTGAAATGTCCATATGTGCCCCGTGTCCCAATGTACCCCCCTCTCCCCTACGTTTATTTCACTACCTTGTCTTATTTTTTATCAATTCCTAAACAGTTCACAATCATATGAGATATTTATTGTGAACTCCTCGTAGCAATGATGAAGTCAGATCATGGTCACATATTTTTTGATCGAACCTCGTGCAGAGGTGCACCACAGCTCTTAGGCTACACTCTCCTGCCCCGCCACATGCTAGCAAAAAATAAAATCTCAACCCGATACATCTAAGATGCCGACCGGAGTGAATTAACTTGTGTTTACTTCTATTCGGTGCCTTTGCAAAAATTACAAAAGGTATGTGCTGCTTATTTATGTTGATGAGGGTGATTGGAATGGTTATTAATAGTTTTTCTGTATGGATTGGTTTGTGGTAAATTGAGAAGTCATTGTGATGCACTGTTCGGAACCTTTGGTGTAGTATGAATGCTACTGGAGTTTTTTTTTCCAACACCAAACCATTATTTTAATAACTCGACACGTGTTTCGATCACCAAGTAATCATCTTCAAGAGGAAGATTAAACTGTTCATTCTTGTTGAACTGTTTAATCTATGTTGTTTCAAAAACTACACCTCAATGATTTGATCTACACAAACTTTATTTGAAATCGTTGAGGTGTAGTTTTTGAAATTATTATGGATCTTCATCAAGTAACGGCCGAATCAATCAGATAATCTATGTTGAGTTTAATCATAATAATCATGAATAAACTATTTCATCTCGTTAAATTGTTTAATCTCTTCAGTGTTACAATCTTCGTTCCGGTTTGAAAGCCGTTTCGCCAGCTGGTTTTCATCAAAGGTCTATTCATCCTGATGGTTCACCGATGACTAGTGATTTCTAGTTCGTGAGCTGAGGAGGATATTGATAATTCCCCGCTTCCGACTTGGATGATGGTTCGAAAATGCAGGCAGATATCTGTCCATGTGTGTCTGTTTCCGGTACACTTTATGTGTCAGTCTTGTGCCACGCCTTTTGACGAGTACATCTAGAAAAGCTATTCGTTGTTCCTGTTCAGTCTCCATGGTGAATTTGATGCTACGGTGTGGAGCATTTATGTGGTCTAGAAATAGGTTCAGTTTAATCTCTGTTCAGTTCAACCTTCCTCTTAAAGATGATCACTTGGTGATCGATACACGTGTCGAGGTGTCAAAATAACGGTTTAGTGTTGAGAAAAAACTCCAGTATCTAATATTCATTGCGAATTCATGTTTGTTGATGATTTTCATAATTGGGAGGTTTGAAAAGTTTATCAAATCATTGGTTTTTAGTTTTGTTGTGAATTTTATGTTTTCGTGAATAAGGTTGATGTATTGAAAACATGACTGTTCATGTGTTCATTAGTACTGATGACACCTGTAGCGAAACGGGTCAAAACGGCAGGTCAATGAAATTTATTGTTGAAATTTTATTATTATTATCATCGTTAGCGTTATTAATTTTTGTCGAGATCAGTGACTTCATAATTTGTCTGTCATATGTCATATATGTCCTACGTTGTATAGTATATAGTAATGAATTAAATAATATAAAAATGATAATAGTGGTAGTTTTATTAGTTCATACTAATATGATATGATTTGAAATCTCTGACATAACTTATTAAGTGACAACGGTATTTGTTTGCTACTCTGTGTTATTATTATATTTTCAAATTGAAAGAATTTTATTATATTATATTATATTTTAGTGTAATGATTAGAGATTTTTACATTTTTGACTTTCAATTTGATTTGTAACTCAAAATAAGTGTTTCACTTATTGAGTGTTAAAGTTATTTGTTTGGAATTCTGTGTTATCATTATATCTGTAATATTTTGTTATTCAAATGAATATTATTATTATTATCATTATTTTTTTTTCACCGTAGTGTGCGCTGGTCAGGCCCTATCCCCCGAAGCCCCGATACATTCGGGAGGGCGCGCCAGCATTATCTACCAATGATCACACCCCACACCGTGGGGTAAGTGATCATTGGGTCCGAGAACATGTGCCCTGAGCCAGCACAGTGAGCCAAGAATGACAGCCTTCTGCATCTGGGCAGCTAAGATTTCTGCCTTAGTACGGCAAGCCGGTATGATTTTAAGATTCGAGAGTATTATTATTATTGTAACAATAACAAAGAATAGCTGAAAATAACAATTATACTGAGAAGAAATCAGCAAATCAGGTAGTCCCAATCTGAGATCATACACAGGGAGGAACACTGGTTCAGGAGAAAATTCGAAGAAGCTGCATACGTGTTGTCCAACTCCCGCCAAACAGCCATCTCCCGATAAACCAGTGAAGCAGAGAGAGGGAAAAGGGAATAGGTGGAAGCACTCTAATGACCTATGAATAGTCATCTCTCGGGGGAAAAATAAGTCATCACCTGAAGACGATAGTGGATACTGACAACCGAAACGTCGTGAAGTAACTTGGCTTGAAATCTTCGGATTTTGTTCCATTTAAATTATTCAATTTCCAAATTTTTGCTTCATTTTCATTTTATTGTAATTTCTTTTCAGGGTTTTCATTGGTTAATAAAATTGCTATATTCAGCATTTCTTTTTAAATTTCATTTCATTTCAGATATAATACATTTTTGCCAGCGTTTTTCCTATCCTCGAAGCAGTTATGATATGGACCTTTCAACTAACCTAAAACTAATTTTCATAATTGAACCATCACCATAATTAAACGTGTTTCGATCACCAAGTGATCATCTCCAAGAGGAATATTAAACTGTTTATTCTTGTTGAACTCATTAATCTATGTTTAGTTTAATCTTTATTCGAAGATGATCACTTGGTGATCGAAACATGTGTCGAGGTGTGAAATTAACGGTTTGGTGTTGGATATAATACATTTTTGCCAGCGTTTTTCCTATCCTCGAAGCAGTTATGATATGGACCTTTCGACTAACCTAAAACTAATTTTCATAATTAAACCATGCTGTCCGGTACAATTATGTTTTGAAAGATTTCAATTAGCATTCAAATGTTTCTACACTGTTTGTGTGCATAAGATGACCGATAAGATTTGATTGTTATGAAGGAACTAACTTCTTTCAAACTCACGATATAAGTCCTGAAGAAGGAAATAAACATTTCCAAAAGCTTGACGTAATACCATGACATGTCCAAGATTGTCCCTTTCCTCTCATTCCGAGGATCCCGATGATCCCAACCGATGTGCCGTTTTCATAACAATTTTTATCATTCTCTCAACAATTTTATCCGTCTCATTTATTTTATTGTTTTGACATCGAAAAAAGTCCAATCATCCCAGTGGAAGAGCCCAAGAGAGTTAAGATCAAAAAAGCAAGCCGAGTTCTATCAAATCAAGGTTTTGTAACTGTTTTCTCCGATAACCGTTGCGGAGTTTTTAATGAAAAGAGAAATGAAAATTTCTATGTTTTTTACCACTTTTAATTGTAACTAACGTGACTGCAGTTTCATCCTATATGGACATTCTCAAACGAATACAATAAACTAACAATGATTCATTACATTCGCCAATATATACCATTCAGGTACTTGATTGAATACCTGAATTTACAGTTCACAATGCGGATGTGCCAATTTAAAAACCGGAGAGTTTTTAAATTGGCACAAGAATTTTTGTCACATGGTCGTACGGTCAAAGAGGAGTTTTTTCTTAAAGATATGCAGCGCACCTCGTCATTACTTGTATGTGATTTTTTGGCCAAAAACAACACGGTGATCATGCCTCAGCCACCCTATTCTCCAAATTTGCCCCCAGCGATTTTTTCTGTTCCCAAGGTTGAGAAAACCAGTGAAAGTACGGTATTTCGTGACGATTGTTGAGAGAGCTCGAGGACATACTAAAAAGTGCATATTAGAACTGCTTTCAGGATTGGAAACAATGCTGGAACAAGTTAATCATATCTGAGGGTATGACTCTGAAGGGGAAAAAAATAGAAAGTGATAGGTAAATAAATATTCACTTCAGTTTTTGAGCAGACCTCGTATATATCATCAACTATTCTCAAAGGATAAGAGTGAGTATGTAATATCGATGATGTCTTTTCTTGGAAGTTGGCCATCTGAGTGTCGACAGGAAAATCACACCACGAAAAGATAAACAGGGTGTTTGAAGGTGATTGACAATGTTTCATGCTAAATTTCACTGGTTCGGACTTCCATTGTCTACTATATAAAATGATTTGAAATCCCTGAAACAACTAAAAAAGAAGAATTGAAAGTGAATAGCTGAAAATAACAATTATATTAACCAAAATAAACCTGAAATGAAATAATAGTGAAATAAAATACAAGTAAAAATAGAACAATTGAATAAATAAAAATACAGAAATGAAAAAAGGAAATGAAAATAGAAAGTGGAGAGATTCCAAGTCACGTTAGTTCACGACGTTTCGATTGTTGATATCTACAATCGTCTTCGGGTGATGACTGGACTGATTCCTCCGAGAGATGACTATTTATAGGTCGTTCGAGTACTTTCACTTATTGGCCATTTTTCGCTTGATGATGGGTTTCCATATGTTGCGTATTTCTACGCTGGCTTGGCTGAATACGTTGTAGAGTAGCCATTCCGTAAAAGATCATGTTTGATGATGTCTAGTTCCTTCTCGAGACCTTCTTTCGTATTACAGAGCCCAAAAGCACGGTCTGATAGAGTCTTGATGATTCTTCTTTTAGTCGATTGATGGTGGTTGGATTCGTGGTTCAAATACTGTTCCGTATGAGTGGGTTTTTGGTATACAGATGTTTCCCACTTAGTGTCGGTCCTCTTTACCAAAACGTCTAAGAATGGCAATTTGTTGTGGATTTCCTTCTCCATTGTTGAATTGAAAAATATATGTTGACGACACCTTCATAATATGGAACCATGGGAATACTGAACTAGACGCCTTCCTGAAACACATCAACAGCGTGAGACCTTCCATCACGTTCACAACGGAGAACGAAATCCTTAACGAATTGCCATTCTTAGACGTTTTGGTGAAGAGCACCGACACTAAGTGGGAAACATCTGTATACCGAAAACTCACTCATACGGGACAGTATCTGAACCACGAATCCAACCACCATCAATCGACTAAAAGAGGAATCATCAAGACTCTATTAGACCGTGCTTTTGGGCTCTGTTATACGAAGGGAGGTCTCGAGAAGGAACTAGACATTATCAAAAATGATATTCAACGGAATGGCTACTCTATAGCGATGGTAGAAAAGGTTTTGGCTAGAAGACAGCAGGAGCCTCGCAAGGAAGAGAAGCCGTCACAACCAGTGCTTGCACTTCCCTACATCATAAGATTATCGGAGAGGATAAGAAGAATTGGTTCCAAGTACAACATCAGAACCTGCTTCAGATCCAGTCACACTATCCGTAGCAGCCTCACGAAAACCAGGCCACCAAACGCGGACTGCGATTCCAAGAATTGCATTTACCGGATACCCTGTGAGTGCGGAAAATCCTATATTGGTGAAACTAAGAGGCCATTGAATGTTCGCATTGCCGAGCACAAGAAACACACACAGCGAGGGGAAACCAGCAAATCAGGAATAGCAGACCATGTTTGGACACATCAACACAACATCGAGTGGTCCCAAGCTGAGATCTTACACAGAGAGGAACATTGGTTTAGGAGAAAATTTAGGGAAGCCGCATACATATTGTCCAACAACGTATTCAGCCAAGCCAGCGTAGAAATACACAACATATGGAAACCCATTATCAAGTGAAAAATGGCCAACTCCCGCCAAAACGGTCATCTCCCACGGAACCAGTGAAGCGGAAAATGAAAAGCGGGGATAAGTGAAAGTACTCGAACGACTTATAAATAGTCATCTCTCGGAGGAATCAGTCCAGTCATCACCCGAAGACGATCGTAGATACTAACAATCGAAACGTCGTGAACTAACGTGACTTGGAATCTCTCCACTTTTTATTTTTATTTCCTTTTTTCATTTCTGTATTTTCATTTATTCAATTGTTCTATTTTTACTTGTATTTTATTTCACTATTATTTTATTTCAGGTTTATTTTGGTTAATATAATTGTTATTTTCAGCTATTCATTTTCAATTCTTTTTTTTTAGTTGTTTCAGGGATTTCCAATAATTTTATATAGTAGACAATGGAACTCCGAACTAGTGAAATTCAAACAGGGTGTTATTCTGCTGTTTTTTTTTGTAAATTCACCATCTTCCTACGTTCTCTGCAAAACAGTGGAGCTCTCAAGAAATCAATGAATCAACCCTGTGATTGAAATTTATTCGATACTGACAAACAGCGTAACAATATATCCATTATTCATAGATATATAAATTAGTTAAAAGCCGGTTCAGAATTTGAGCCTGGAGTCTTTATGGAGCTTCAAGAGAACCGAACTCAAAGGGAATTAAACATAATGGATATCGAGGTGTGGACTCATCTGATATTTCAGTAATTAGTATTATTTCCATCTTCCCTACGGTAAGGATGGAAACGTATTTCGGAGGGGGTAATTCTATCCTTTGGCAAAACTGAAATATTCATCAGGCCAGGAGAATAAATATCCTTCATTACATCGATATTTATTCCACTTTCTCTTTTTGGAGCGTTCTTCCAAAAACGGCTACTACGATATTACTGGAAAGTGAAGTGAAATTCTGTGGCCTTCAGCTTGAAAATGGAGTGACACTCATTATCGAATTTATTTTATACGGTGGAATTCAGCTCTCTTGAGGGGTTGGAGAGAAAGGGTTCCTAAGCACATTGGGAAACTTGAGAAGTTTGAAGGAGTTGGGAGGATTTTCTTCCACAACTAATCTAAAGCGTCACAGTGGATTTTCAACAATTGACGAAAAAGGAGAAGGGCATTTTGGGACATGCACAAGTCGATTAATTTCGTCAACCTGTGAAATTCTGTGCTCAGAATTCGATGAAGTCAACGAAGGCCGTTTTTTCCTGGTCCTGTTTGACGGAGGTTCTACCGGTGAGGAATCAAGCAATCAATCAATATAGAATAGAATAGAATGGAATAGAGAGGAGAGGAGAGGAGAGGAGAGGAGAGGAGAGGAGAGGAGAGGAGAGGAGAGGAGAGGAGAGGAGAGGAGAGGAGAGGAGAGGAGAGGAGAGGAGAGGAGAGGAGAGGAGAGGAGAGGAGAGGAGAGGAGAGGAGAGGAGAGGAGAATAGAATAGAATAGAATAGAATAGAATAGAATAGAATAGAATAGAATAGAATAGAATAGAATAGAATAGAATAGAATAGAATAGAATAGAATAGAATAGAACTTTATTGCGCCCATAAAAAATACAAATACAGTTACATAAAAAAGCTGTAAATGTAACAATAAAATTAAATGTAGAGTATAAAATGCATTTTAAAAATTCTTAACGTATAAAAAAAACAGGATAAAAAGTGGAAAAGATGCACTAGGTATCTCTAAGCGAATCCTTAAGAGTAACATTGAACTCACTCAGAGTATACAGGCTCATTTTAGTGAGAAGTTTTTTCACTGTATTTCTGAAAAGTCTAAGTGGCAGATGTTGATTTTTTCAGGAAGTAAATTGAAGCAAGTGATGCCAATTGATCTGCTTTCATCCAATCTTCTCAAGAGGGGCACAATATTATTTCCATTGCGTGTCCTGTAGGAGTGAATATCCGAGTGAGTTGTGAGTGTGTGATAATTTTCTTTGACATACAGAACATTGTCAAAGATAATTTGTGAGAATAGAGTCATGATTCCTGTATTCTCAAACAAAGGCTTACAGTGTTAAATATATTCAGCTTTAACAATGCTACGTACAGCAGCTTTTTGCAAGACAAATACTCTTTGAAGATGGGTGTAGCTTGCATTACCCCAGCACAGCAACCCATAACTCATTGCTGAGTGGAACAAGGCGTAGTATGTCATTAGAGTTGCTTTCTGACCAGCCGTTGAAGCTATTCGCCTAATGGCATAAACAGATTTTGCAAAGATTACTGATGTGGGTGGTCCAGGCAAGAGACGAGTCAAGATGAACTCCCAAAAATTTTATACTTTCTGATGTAGAAATGGCATCAGTGCGATAGTTTGAAAATACAGAAATTTCTGTTTTTGTTTCATTCATATACAGTTCATTAGAGTCAAACCACTGTTTAGCAGAAGCACAAATATTTGCCGATATGTTATCAACATCATCTATATGTACAGAAAATGACGTGTCGTCAGCGTATAATATTGTCAGTAATTCTAGTTTGAGATGCATATATGCATATATTCATTAGCATGAATTAGGAACAGGAAAGGCCCCAGTATGGATCCTTGTGGGACTTTCCTTTTGATAATACGTTCTTGACTTATCATATTGTTATTGTAAACTCTTTGTGTTCTGTTAGCTAAATATGATTCACTTATTTTATTGGGAATTCCACTTATGCCATACCATTCTAATTTCTCCAATAGTTTATCATGATTGACACAATCGAAAGCCTTCGAAAGATCTGTGAAGATAGTTAAACAGGATTGTTTATTTTCAAAAGCTTCAATAATGTTATTAGCTAATTTGTTTATAGCGTGGCACTTTTACCTATCCTAAACCCAAACTGATAATTATGTAAGAAATTATTGTTTTCCATGTAGTTACTAAACTGTATTGAAATAGCTTTTTCCATTACTTTGGATAGGGCTGGCAATATGTGAATTTATGTGTCTTTATTGTCGGAAGATTAGTTTCTTATTGACAAAGTCTTGTAAAAAAAATTTAAATGCATGTCATGAAATATAAAAAATACAAAATACAATACATGATATAGAATATAAAAAGCACAAACATTACAATTTCACAAATAAAACTTTGATAAGACAGATGAGTTTAGGTGAACATCGAAAAATCAAGTAGAATTTACAGGGTATCATGGTAGAATTCATAGATCGAAAAATAAGCTTTTTTGATCAAAAGATCTTTAACTGTACTTCTGAACTCTTCAATATCTCTGCTATTTTTGAGAATGGTAGGAAGGTGATTATATACTTTGATACTGTCAGAGAATGCTGAGTGAAAGTGAATTTTGAAATAGGTAAGTAAAGCATATCATATGGTTCTGTCTGGTATTGTGACAATTTGTTCCGGGAGTGTACATGCTAGTTTTATTTTTTATGAATCAAGCATACTGTTTCCATTATGTATAAACAGGTGACGGTTAATATTTTGTGGCTGATGAATAAAAGCTTGCAGTGATCTCTCGGCTCAGACTTTGTAAGGTATCTCAAAGACCTCTTCTGTAGCACAAATATCGTATTCTGTAACTGTAAATCACAATGGCCCCAAAAAGCTATTCCATAGCGAATATGAAATTCGATCAATGCAAAGTAAGCCAAAGTACCTACGCTATTAGAGTGATATTCTCTTGATACTTTTTTACTCAAATGAGATACATGTTCTTTAAAATTCAATTTATTGTCTATGTGTATGCCTAGTAATTCAGTGTGCTGTTTGTTTTCTATGCAGTGGTTATCCAAATCTAAATCGTCTAGTGTACATTTGAAAGTAACTAGTTTTATTTTGTTTAGGTTGAAGCACAAAGAGTTCGCGTTACACAGGCTTAAATTTTTTGAATATCAATTTTTATCATATACAATACCTGATCAATTTCTTTATTACCCCATATAATAATGGTATCGTCTGCAAATACAGTAAATTGTTCTGCGATGTTAATTTTTTTTAATTTTTTATTGTTTCAATGTCTCATGGCTAGAAACTAATTAATAATCTTTATAGAACAAACTATTGAAAAAAAATTAATTTGTTTATAACAAAAATTTTTTTTAAACAAACAATTAAAAAAAGAATAAAAAAAAGTTTGTTTCAGAACCTCAAAGAACAATAGAATTTATGATTTTGAACAAAAAAACGGTTCCTTAATTTTAATATTTAGTTGCAAAAAAACGATTGTTAATTAACAAACGCATTTTTCAGCAACAAATAATTTTTTTAAAAAACCATTTTTTTCCTAAAAATCATGATTTTTTACAATTAACATAATGCAAAAAATTATTTTCGAATTGCTTATAAACAATGTATTTGTTTATAATAAATTTATTAACAATAGCTGTAAAAAATAAAAAAAAAAATATTAATTAGTTTTCAGCCATGAGACATTGAAACAATAAAAAATTAGAAGAAAATATTTTGTAATGTATTTTTTATAAAATTATAATTTTCAATTGTCAATGAAAAAATAGAAAATAACAATTTTTTACTTTGGCAACGGTAATCTTTTTTTTTTGCCTATTAAGGATAACTTCACCAAAGGAAAAAAATGTCAGGGTTTTAGTTTATTAATTATAGGGACTTTTATATTAACTTTCAATTCAGAAGAAGTTATTAATTAACACATTTATAATTAACGTTAAAATTGGGATAAAAATTTTTTGACTGCCGATTATTGTTTATTGATGTATCTCAACATTACATGAATTTTTTCATTCCTTAATATTTACATTTAATATGTTTAAATATTTTTTTTTGTTTTTATGTCAGAGTGACGAAAGGCGCGCGGAAGCCAGACTACCCGCTTTTGGCTCTATTTTCAGGGCTCTGTAAAAATTATAAATAATCGAGATACAGTTTCAAGACTCGGGAATTTTTTTACGCAAATTCATTGATCTTTTCAAATCTTTTTTCAAATTTTCAAAATTTTGAAAATTTTCCGAGATATTAAGAAAAAACTAAGGCCCCATATTTTTTCACTTAATTGTTTATGACTTTTGTAATTTTTATCGGCGCGTTTTCGGACCTTCCCTTAAACTTTCTAGGCAAAAATACGAATCGAATGACACCTAGGTCGTAATTTTTGGACAGGGCTGAAAAATGTTACAAAAAAAGTACATGTGAACTAGACTATTCTCTCTGCATAATATGTCTTTAGATTGACGACTTGTTTATTTTGTGGAAATTCATGTTCACTGAGGATACACTACAAAAACACACTTTTGTCTATTTTCCACTATATTTCTTTCTTTATTGTTGACCGGTTTCGGCTATTACACCATTTTCAAAACTAACTGATTACATTTAAATCTGAGTAATTTATACCTATGTTCCTTATTCTATCAAAAATGATTTGATATACCTGATACCCGGTACCTGCGTTTCATATACCATAGGGCTTTCACAATACCCCTTTCTGATCAAAACCTCCGAAGTGAAATCGCAATCATTAAACAAATAGCAGTTAATAACAAAATATCTACCACTCCAGTTAACAACATAATAATGAAATATCAACAGAAATCAATAATGAAAGAACTATACACAATTTCCACAAGACCAGAACACAAATATGTTAGTATCAATTATGCTGGTAGAATCTCCGAGAATATTAAAAAATTATCTCTCAAAATTCAATCTACAAACATCCTACACATCCAACGGAAATTTAGGAAACAGATTATTTAATGCCAAACCTAAATTAGAGAAAGGGAAGAGATCTGGTTTATATCGATTAGAATGTGGTGAACGCCCCGCCATATATACAGGCCAAACTGGGAAAAATTTTGATACAAGGTACCACGAACATGTCGTTTCGGATAAAAAATCATTAATGTACGAACATCTTCAAAATTCGAAACATAAAATAGATAAAGATAATGTAAAGATCCTACACACACGAGGTCTTACCTTTTAACATGTGATTCCAACCGACCGGTCGGTCGGTAAGCGGGCGGTTCGACGTGGATGCTTTGTTCACTCAGTCAATCGGCCGATGTGTGAGTCGATGGTTCAATTTCCACTTGTTATCCTCCAACCCGTGTTAGGAATCACTTGGCACTCCTCGAACTGCTTCGAGGAGTGCCAAGAAGATGACAGTACTACCAACTGTCGAAAGCGCTCGCAGATAATTAATAGAAGATATAAAGCTTCAAATCCTTTTTGTAAAATTTAATATATATATATATATATATATATAATATATATATATATATAATATATATATATATATATATAATATATATATAATATTTATATATCCTGACGAAGGTGTGAAATATACCGAAAGCTTGACATATAACAACATCCTCACAACATATAACTTGACATATATAATATATATATATATATATATATATATATATAACATCCGTTGTGTACTATTTGATAGTCGACGTTTCGCCATCATCTCAGATGGCATTATCAAGACGAGTTACTGCTTCGCTTCGAGAGGTGTAATGTGTAATAATGTATATCTATATATACATATAGATATACATAAAGTGTCTTTCATTTTCTATGTAGAAACCGAAAAAACGATAAAAAATATAGGTTGCCATTTGAAAAAACACAGTTGGGATCCGCCCAGAAAAAATTGAACACCCTGTGTGATCACCAATATTTTAATTTTGTCGAGCTCGAGTAATAAGGTAATATTATAGAAATTTAGATGTCTATCTGTTTCCTAAATAGAGATATGGAACACCGCGCCACTGTTGCAGGACCCTGTATATAAGTACTTGTCTTGACTTGATGTATAAGTTACTTAAAAATGGTCTAATAGACCGAAACACATGTGTTTTCTCTAGTTTGTATTGTGCGAAAAGATGACTGGAAAGTTACAATTGTCGAAACTTCGAAGGAATGTAGCTCTGGGAATAATGTAGAGCACCAATTTTTTCTAATCTAATCTAATCCTTCTAATCAAAATTTCACGAAATTTTTTATTTCAGGTAAATGGAAACACATAAATGCCAAGAATCGCTTTTTCCAAGTATGCTCCCAGGAAAACTCATTGTTGACATCTCTCTTTGAGAAGTGATTTCAATTCATTATCATGAACCTGAAAGTGACAGTTCTGACACTATCACAAAAACCCCCGCCACCATCCATCAGCAACCTATCGTGAGAGACCAACCCTAATTACCCTGCAACAATGCATCCCACCACTTACCGGAGGGCTGATTTTTATATGACGTGTTAGGCTTGAACGTATTCCGTAGCCCGCACTGAAATATTCAGAACGTGAATGGGTAATAAGTTCAATTATTAAAGCGCCTTGTCTGGCCTCGTTCAGCCTCATGTTGCTTTGAATAGCCCGGGGGTTGTTTAGATGTACGAGCAGATACACGAGCTGTCGATATCTCTGGAGAGATTGATAATTGAGGGTTTTCCGTTACAAATAAATGAAGCTTTTGTGACTGGAGAATGTGGGAGTGGATAAGGGTGAGAATATCGGTAATATGTGTGATAATAATGATGAGAGTTTGCTGGCCAAACTCCGATGCTATGGCTTGTTGGATCATTATTTTGTATGGCTTCCTGAAAAAACGTTGTTTGCAAGTGGATATCTCTCGAATACTAACACCAGCAACGCTGTTGTTCTCCAGGGATCCATATTGTCTCCAATCTTCTTTATATCGTATATCAACGACTTATTGCGAGAAAACAAAAATCCGATATATTTTTGACGACAGCACACTCGTAATTCCATTTGGATTCCAGGACATCGGCCTGTATGATTTTAAGATTCGAGAGTAGAGAGGACATTATTCCACCAAGAACTCCAATAATCAGAACAACCATCTTAACAGAGTGATCTGGATAGAGTCTGCGGAGTTCGAAGAGAAAATCTCGATATTTTATCCGTTTTTCCTCGTCTTTTCTGACGATATTCGTCTTTCCAGGAGCTGAAAACTCCACGACAAATATCGTGTTGCTCTGGTAGTCGAGAAGGACTACTTCAGGCTTATTAGCTTGTATGAGCCTGAGGGTGGGGAACGAATAGTTCCAATAAATTCAGTACTTCTCGTTCTCCACAACGGATTCAATATACCTCGCAGCGTAGGGCAACACCGGTGCATCGTCAATACCGTAAGAGTGCCGTAGATGGTAATATAGAACTCTTAGGGCCGCGTTATGTCGTTGGATATAGGCCGAGATCGCAAATGCTGGACATGCTGATAGCAAGTGCATTAGGGTCTCGGGCGTTTCGCGGCAGGCCCTGCACATTGTGTTAGGAACCTCTATACCCATCACGCGACTGCGGTAGACTGAGGTGTTGAAGACACCATCCTGGCAAGCCATGATGAACCCCTCAGTTTCCGATTTCAGCCTACTCGACCTGAGAAAAGCGAACGTCAGGCGCTTTGATAAGCCAAGGTCTCCAATGTTATTGAAGAAGACCCCATGCATTGGCGTATCCTTGTGTTTCCGCAGAAGTAAGGTGATCTCTGCGGCTTTTATTTGAGCTTTTTGCTGAACGGGTTCCAATTCGGTGACAGAGATGTTTGCTGCCGCTCTAGATGTAGCAAGAATAATGCTACCGATTACGACGGAATTTCGGCGAAATTCTCCAGTGCAGTCGATTATGATTTACACACATCGGAAAAGTCTAGGGATATTTTTAAAAATGGCAATAATTTTTTTTTTAGATCGCTTTAGGGAAAAAAAGTTGACGGGTGATTATTAAACGAATGTAACTCACAACAAAATTTATTAAATGGTCAAAAATACTGAGTGCGCATATAAGCAAAACTAAAAAAATATGGCTCTTCTTTGGCACCCCGAAAAAAAATCATAATACAAAAAAAATTGAAATCAGTACAATGTATGGCCTTCACGCTGGTTTATTACGGCCCTACATCTATCGTGCATCGACAAAATGAGATTGTCAATGTCTTGTTGAGGTACATTTGCCCATTCAGCGATTAAAAGCTCTCTCAATTGAAGCATGTCCCACACATGCTCGATGGGATTCAGGTGCGATGATTGTGCTGGCCATGACAATACATCAACTCCTTCGTTGGTGAGCCAGTCAGTCACTAGACGCGCGACATGTGGACGAGCATTATCGTGCATTAGGTGGAAGTTTTCACCAACAGCACCAGCAAACGGACGGACGATAGGTAGAAGAATGGTGTCGAGGTACTGTCGAGCTGTGAGGGAGCGATTTGGAAAAACGAGATCGGTTCTGCCGCCGATCATGACTCCGCCCCATAGCATTACTGTACCACCTCTGTATGTGTGGACTTCCTGGACGTGTCTCAAACGTTCATTATTTCCAGGTCGTCTCCACAGTCTAACTCGACGAGAATCTGTCTGAAATCCAAATCTGGATTCGTCTGTAAACAAAACTGTGGCCCAATCATTTGCATCCCAGTTTTGATGTTCTTGACACCACTCTAATCTTCTACCGCGATTGCCTCTCGACAAAGGTGGACATCTAAGTGGCCTTCTGTTGTGGAGATCTGCTTCATGCAGTCGATTTCTGACAGTATCACGACCAACGGTTACCTGGTGCGTCTGCTGCAACACGTTAACCAACTCAGGATTGTCAGTTGTCTTCTTGCGGTTAAGACCAAACATCGGTTTTGAACTGCAGTTGTAGCGCGTCCTCGCCCTAGATGTTGTTCGGCTGGACTACCAGTTTCACGGAAAGGCCGCCACAATTGACTGATAACACTTTGGGAGAGCCCCAATCGAAGAGCTACATCATTTTGTCGCATGCCACCTCGAAGAAGCCCTACAGCTCTATTCATCTCAGCCAATGGTAAGTGATGGCGTTCCATGTTAAAGCACAATATTTCCAGTTTAATTGCAGAGCAAGAACTGCATAGAATGTACAAACTCGACACTTTCAGATTATTCATTTCAGCCGAAAATCTACAGTTTGTAAAAAACTTGATAGAAGATCAGTTACCGTTTTTGCAGGCTTTGTTCAACTCATAGAAATCTACAGGGTGGTCGAGTGTACCAATCTAATCGAAATATAATGACCTCATGCATTTATTTTTATGATATTCAGTATGTTATAAAAATATCCCTAGACTTTTCCGATGTGTGTATAAACGCTAGCCACGAGCATATCGACACAGTCAAGTGGAAGTTACAGTGCGGTACGCGAAGTGATCTAGTGAATCGAATAATAGTTGAAGTTTTAGTTGAAGTGTTTGTTGTATTTGAAGTGAAATAAAGTTAAGTTTGATTATTGCTCAGTGTAGTCAATTATTGGTCAACCAACGGGGAAAAAATGTAACAATAAAGCGAGTTGCTCGCATCATGTCAACCCTTTGACTTTTCCAAAACCACCCCTCATATGACCCCCGTATACTGCCTATTCCGTCGATCGTGGATCAGAGTAAACATCCCTTTAAGCTACTCCAAAAAAATCCCTAAACTACTTTCCGATATTTCTCGAAATGATTTATAAGAAACCCATCGAAACTAATAAAGCTTTTATTGACAAAGAAATCACTCCGTGCGGAATCTCATAAACCGTTATTATCCGGTCCAATACTTTCTGGTGTTTTATTCATTCTTTCATGGACCACCAATAATTCCGGAAAATAATTGGGGATTTTCTGGGGCAATTTCGTTCCTTCGGAGGCTTTGGGTCAATCTGCGTTAAATTACCAAAAAACGAAAAATCGGGAAGTAGGGGTTGTACTTTGGCAATAGCTAGGGGGTTGAGAAGTAAAATATGAGACATTAATTTCCTTGAGTTCGGCAAGGACATATTTTTTTTGGGAATACGTTTTTTTTTGGGTTGTGATAACTCGAATATAAAGATTAAAATTAAAGATGCAGAAGTGCTCACCTCAATCTATGGCTGTGGCTGGGGATGAACAGAAATGTCCACCCCAATCTACCGCTCGGAATGAGGCTGGACATAAGAGGTCAACTCGCGATTTAACACAAAGGCCAAAGCGTAAGCGCATTTGCGGCGCCGAAGCCAAAAGGAGAAAGAGAGCGAAAGAGGTAGGAGTGGCGGCAACTATAAGTGCACTCTCCTCCTCTCCCACTCCACCTCCAACAACAAGAGCAATTTCTGCAGCGGGCGCCAAGAGCTCCGCCTTGAATAAAGGCAAGGAACCGGCTGCCCCTGCAGGAAAGCACCCTCACTTGAGCACCTCCACGGAGGGAACCCCAAGAAAGTTGAAGAAGCCGCGCAATGACAGTAATGTCGCTGCACCTTCCAAAACCTTCGTCGACGCCGCTGTGAGTCATCTCAAGGTTGCCATCATAAATGAGACTAACCCATACGGTAAGGTTACTGCAGAACGGGAGAGGTTCATCAAAAATCAACTGCTGGAGGAGCTGGACAAGATCATCTTTCCCGTTTCCAGCTCCAACAGCCAACCGCCCATGTTCAAGTCGTGGACACACTCCGGTGAAATCATCTGACTGGTCTGCGATGACGACTTGATGCTAGAGTGGCTGAAGAAAGCCACAATGAACATCAAGCCGTGGAAGGAGGCATCACTGGTCGTCACTGTGGATAAGCTTCCAAAGCTTCGCTCTAGATCCCGGAGGACGTCCACAAGACGACACCCAGTGAAAAGGGTGTTGGGTCGGCTGATGGCGCAGAACCCCGACCTCACGGTAGCAAGATGGTGCACTTTCCACCATGAGGTGAAGGTGAACCCACAAGCACACCTCTTCTTCTTCGGGATCGGAGACGATGTCCTCAAGAAGAAGCAGAGGGTACCTTTGGAGACCCTAGATCCTTGGAAGTCGAGCCACCTAAAGTGGATATTGACTCCAAGGCCACCATGGATTCTGAAATGGAAGTCGAATCATCTGAACAGATGACAGTCGATTACCTTACGGAGGAGGCACCTAAATACAGCGATGCTGTCTCTCCTCTAGCGCTGGAGCAGATGGACCTCTAAAAGTAACTTTAAATCCAACAACCAGCTCATGGGCAAAGACGTTGGAAAAAAAATGGATATACAACGCAACCTCTAACACAAAAAAGGGGCAACGGCAACACTATGTCGCCACCTTTATGTATTGGGAGATGCAATAGCTTTGATCTAGGAGCCCTGGATAATGAAGACCAAAATTACTGGTTTCGGTAGCCTAACTGGTCACATTTTCAGCTTATCAAGCAATCAGAAACCTAGGACTGCTGTTTACGATCCTAGGAATTACAGAGCCTTTCCGATGGCACAATTCAGCACCTGAGACCTCACTGCGGTTAAACTGGAATGTCCAGATAGAAAAGGAAAATATACGGCGATGATACTCGCAGATGCAGTCACCCTACCACCGACCAGAGAAATGAAGGTAGGTACTAGTGGATCACTGTCTCAACCAGAGAGTGGAGCTTATATTGGGTTGCGACTCAAACTCTCACCACTTGAGCTGGGGCTGCAAGGATATCAACGCCCGAGGAAAGTCCCTATATGAATAAATAATTAAAAAAGTTCTAACAATCTTGAACAGAGGCACGGAGCCGACATTTATTAACGCCCGTAGCCGAACATTAATAGAAATCACGCTGACGACAGCCAAAATATCAAACAAAATCCAGGACTGGCAATTGTCGGATCATATTTCTAAGTCAGATCATCGCTGGTTAATCTATACGGTAGGTCAAAATCTCAGGAACATTGTAAAATCCCGTGTCCCGAAGAGAACGGATGGAGCTCTCTACAATCAACTCTCAAAAGGAGCACTGCGGGAAACAGAGGTGCCGACTCCTGGCAATAATGAAGAACTGGAAAGGTACACGGTATCTATCTAAAACAGCTATACTCTAAGTGTGTTCCGCGGAACCCTAGGGTTCCATGATACCTCTGCCGGGGTTCCGCAAGAATTTAGAAAAAAAAAATCAAAACACCTCTCTCTGGTCGCGACGCGGTTGCGCGGACGTCAAACCTAAAATTAGTTATGGATGAAGCGGTAAAAATAATTAATTTTATCAAATCACGACCACTACAATCCCGATTGTTCTCATTATTGTGTGAAGATTATGGCAGCAAACATAAAACACTGCTGCTCCATACAGAAGTGCGATGGCTGTCTCGGGGTAAAACTTTAACAAGGCTATTTGAACTTAGAGCCGAGATACAAATGTTTCTTTCAGCAAATACTTCTTTTAATTTGAAGGACGGTTTGTATGATAAAACTTGGTTGTTCCGATTGTCTTTTATGGCGGATATCTTTCAAAAACTTAACGAATTGAATTTATCGTTGCAAGGTAAACAGACAACAGTGTTTCAGGCCTATAATAAAATAACTGCTTTTAAAAGAAAATTAGATTTTTGGATCATTTGCATTGGTAAGAAAGAAATAGAAAGCTTTACGTTACTCAGTGAGTTTGTTAGCGAAAACGACTCAGAAATGTTGGAAGATGATGTGTTTGAAGAATTGGTCCAGTATTCGATGCGCGCATCTTTTGAAAAGTATTTTCCGAAGAACACAATACAAAAATTAAAGTGAATTCATGGATTTATAATTCTTTTTTACCCAACTTGGAAAAGCCTGAAAACATGTCAAACGAGATATATGAATCTCTTTCAGAAATGTCATCAGACACAAGTATGGAGTCACTGTTCAAAACGACGCCTCTCAAAGATTTTTGGTGCAAAATCCAAGATGAGTATGCAATGCTTGGCCAAATGACTCTGGATATTCTTCTCCGTTCCCAACTACATATTTGTGCGAAACAGGATTCTCTACCTACGCAGCCACGAAAACAAAATATCGCAATAGACTGGACGCCGAAGCTGATATGAGACTCCAACTTTCTTCCATCAAACCTGATATCAACCAATTGATGAAAAATAAAAAACAGTTTCATACCTCCCACTAGTTAGATTTTTTCTTTTTTAATGTATTTTTAATTATTGTCCTTGACAAGTGGTGAAGTAAATAATAATTAGTTACTGTTACAGTGTACTTTTATTATGCTGATTAATAACGAATAAACTTATAAAAACAATTGTTTTATGTAGGGTTCCATCAAGTATTTTGCTTCCCAAAAGGGTTCCGTCATTAAAAAAGTTTGAGAACCACTGATCTAAAACAAAATAGACATTGCCTACAAGGAATCCTGTCCGATAAGCATGGTTCAAACAGATGGCACAACCAATATATGGTGGTGTTATGAACTGAAACAACTCAGGAAGACAGCGAAAACGACCTTTAACAAGACTCGAAGAGGACTGGGGTATATATCAAGCCAACCTCAGAGAGTTCAAAAAGTCGGCAGACAAAAGCAAAGAGAAGCCTGGAGAGCCCATTGTGAGGCAGTCAAAGACTTCCCACTAGCTTCTTGGCTACAGAATGCACTGTCAAATGACCACCATGAGAGGTATCAGAATCCTGACGAGGGAAAATGGCGACAAACCCGCCAACCTCTAAAAGAGCGCTGAGATTCTTATGGAAACTCACTTCTCAGGTCTTTCCCAGGCTATCTTCATGTTGAGGTCGGAAAAGTTTCAGACCATCCTCGTAAGTTTGAGTTTTATGGTTTAGACACTTCCAGAGGCATATCATTGGTAAATATGTGTGTGTCTAGATTGTCAGCCAGACACAAAAAAGGATGCGAACCAAAATAATATCGAGCTATTTTCATTTTCCCCGGCTCATTTTCGTTATTTATATAACCATTCCATTTTCGGTATAAGTGCAACCTCCTGAATAAATACTTTATGGAGGTGTCATCGCTTGACTGGAAAGACCAGATATAAATTTTACAGCACTGTTTTTGTTCTTTTGAGGTAGGGCTTGATATGTTTTCAACAGTGCATCAGCGATGGGAGTTGGTGTGGAAATTGTTGAACTAATGAAATGTTGATATTGGCAACTCAAAATAAAAAATTGTAATGAAAATTTCAGGATGAGAGAGGGTTGGATTTCTATTGTTTGAATTCATTTTGAAAGATTTGTCTATGGAAAAAGCGCAGATGTAACCTAAAAATAATCTTGGTTTGATTTTTTTGCTATTTTTCACCGTTTTATTTTTTTAAATTACATTACAAATTACCATATTCATATTCTTTTATTATATCGTAAAAAATCACCAACGGAAATTCACACGAGTGATTATCATACACTTGCTTCTTATTTATCAAGGATGTCAGCCTTTCCTGGCTGACATTTTCATGGAAAATTTAGAAAATTCATTCATAATTAATAAAATTGATAAGATTCTCAGTTGGCACAGATATGTTGATGACTGCTTGGTTTTCATAGATGGCAACTCTAATGTAGCACATGATGTCCTTGACTCCTCAAATAACTTGCATCCAAAAATCAAATTTACACTTGAAATAGAACAAGACAATAAATAAACTATAATCTTACTATAACAAAAACTAACAACAACACTAGATTTTTCCATTTACAGAAAACCAACCGCGATCAATCATTCCTTTCAATTCATTTCATCCCATGCAACATAACAATGGCTTCCTTCAATGTGTTATGTTAACAGATTGTTGAACATTCCTATCTCCCTCCAATTTCAAAATAGAAATACTTTAAAACAGATTGCTGTCAACAATGGTTATCAACCATCCATTATTCACAAATTAATTAGTAAATTTAAACTCCAGATCAGAGAGAAGATTGGCCCTCAACTCCACCACCTTATTAGTAATTCACCTTCTGTGAGATATTTTTCCTTACCTTATATATACCATACCATACCTGGTACAAAATTTTCCTTTAAAACTCAAAACAACTTAAGTAACTTTAAAATTCTAAAGACAAAACAACAAATTAAACAGAAAGGAGTCTACTACAGCTGTTCTGTTCTGATTGTTCGCATCTTACATTCGTAGAACCTGCAGACCTCTTTTCACTCGTATTAATGAACATATAAAAAACCTGATAAATCTGTTTTTGGCCACCACATAAAATTCACAATCACAACTTTAGTCCCAATAATATTCCAATTCATAAATTATTACATAAAAGATAAAAAAAATTCCTTAGACTTGACTTGTTTGAAGAGTTGGAGATTTCTAAAGAACTTTCCAACAATGATCATTGTTTGAATACTCAAGTAAACTCAAACAGAGATTTCCCCCTCCATAAGAGGATTATGAATTATTAATTAATCACAGTTTATTAATATAATTTATTCAATATTTTCCCTCTACATATTCAATCAAACCCATAATGGATCACTCCTCCTCAAGTTGGTACCATTATTTAACACGACACTTGACACATTCTGTCTCAAGTTGTCCTTCTTCATAAGATACTTTGACTGAACCACATGGCCTGAATCCAAAAATGTATTTTCTTGGCTATAAGCCTATTTTGTTTTATATAATTTAAATATTACAATGTACAATTCACTTATCTTGATACTTCCTGTTGCCTGACGAGTAAGTAATCTTAAACAATTTTTCCAAATTTCTTAACCTTAAAAAAATTTACAACTTCAATTTCACTAAATTCCCTTTTCAACTAGATCACTTACTTTCAGGTGAGCACTGATGATGACGAAAGTCGAAAGCGCTTTGCAAGAATTTTAAAATATTATACACTTTAATACAAAACCTCTTCGATTCATTAATTCTTATTTATCATATTATCATATAGAGTAGTCTATATACAAAGCTAGGATGATAAAAGGTGCAATGAAAATTTAGTAGCGCCATCTAATGGCCATTTATTGAGACATAAAAGCTAACCCTCGTATCGTATTTTTCTTATAATTTGATGTGTTACATGTGGCGTCGAAGGTTTATACCTTTCAATTTTGGCACAATAATGAAATTTAAATGTAATTTTGAAAGATCATATGAAATTTTTATGATATGACTTCTTGGGTCTTGATACCATGTTCAGTGAATTTAATAATAGAATCACGCAAGACAGAAAAATAAGTTTGTAGCAGTGTGCAGAAATCCTGTGAATGAAATCTGATTCAATTCCATACCGAATGTTTGTAACACGAACTGAGTAGAGAATTTTTTTTTGTATAAATCAGTGTTTATATAAAAACATTTGTTTCGAAAGAATGTTTCTTTCGTGTAATTCAATGTTTCTATGAAATTAGCTGTTTCAGGGGGACTTTCTTTCAGTTTGTGTCTGAAAGTTACTTCTTTGCATGATCTACACATCTATGTATAGAGTTACTTCTTTCGAAATTGATTGTTTCCTTTCTTTCTTTGAATGAACCTCACATTTTTTTGTTTCAAGATGGAGTAGTACAAAGCCAAAAACTATTTTTCCCCAAATGAATCGGTATTAAGACAAGTAGATTTAATACACTGAAAAACATTGACCCGCGTGTAATGGATATTTATATGAGTGTTAAAAGTAAGGTTTTATTTTGTCAGTGAAAAAGTTTGCGGAACGAGCGTAGCGAGTTGGGCAATTTCACGAACAAAATAAAATTTACTTTTAACACAAAAAAACCTAATCAATACAGTTTATTGTATGATTTTCACTAAATGGGTTTAACAAAAACCGCGACCCGTGTTTCGCTATACAATAGCTTCTTCAAGCATAACTGAGAGTTACTTCTAAATTACACCATTATATACTATAACCTAGTACCTATTCGTCTACCTAAATAATGAATCTACCTGAAAAAGTCAGGTATCAATACATTTTTCGAAAGTCTACCTGTAAATATTCCTAACTATTTTTACCTGCGAATGAACAGATTCAATAATGGCGAATTATTCAATTCAGTTTGTTATTTCTTGTAGAGGATATTGTCAATGACCAGAAGAGTGTTGTCGATGACGTCGACGAGAAAAAATGTCAAAAGGACCTTAATATACCATGAGGGTGGAGAGGGAAGCGAATGGAATGGCGTAACTTCTTAAGCAACCATTTTGGTTTCGATTGTCAATGACCAGAAGAGCTAAAGAAGAAGTATCCAGGAGGGCCTTAATATGATAGGTAACCTCTTTGGGGTGTGAGATGTTTACAGAGGGTGTTTTGCCAAAAGGACACAAGTGGTTCCGATGGAGACCAGCGGAGCCACGCCTCACCCATATGATATACTTTGTGAAGCATTTGGTAGTTTATTGGAAATTGAATTGACCTTTGAGGTCGTAATTTGTCTACATAATTGCTGAATTTGGTGCATTTCACTGATAATGAACTATGAAATGAGCTGTTTTTTAGGTTATAATTTTGGAATGATTATGTTATAAACAGAGTAGGAAAATAAAATAAGTATATCATCCACATTTTTTATTAATAAAAAAAAACTAATAAATAGAGTTTATTCTATGATTTTCACTATAAGGGTTTTACAAAAACCGCGACACGTGTTTCACTATACAATAGCTTCTTCAAGCATAACTAAGAGTTACTTTTATACCATGACCTAGTACCTATTCGTCTACCTAAGTAATAAATCTACCTGAAAAAATATACCTGAAAAAGTCAGGTATCAATACATTTCTCGAAAGTCTACCTGTAAATATTCCTAACTATTTTTACCTGCGAATGAACAGATTCAATAATGGCGAATTATTCAATTCAGTTTGATCGTTCATAAGATGTTGAAAGTTTTTGAATTTGTGTATTTCCATACTCTCCAACAGGTTAAGTTTCAAACCTTTCTTCTGGAAATGGAGGGGTTTGTATTCATGGTTGAACTCATGTCCCTCTGAGATTGAATGGCTGGCGTATGTGAAATTTATTTTTCCATTGTGAAAACTATATTTGTGTTCCTTTATGCGGGCTTTGAACGTTCTTCCAGTTTGACCTATATAGAACATCGGACATGACCCACACGATAATTTATACACTCCTGATTTTTCTGAAACTGAACTTTTATCTTTGTTATTTTCAATGTGCATGCTCAAGTTGTTTTTGGTTTTGGAAGCAGTCTTTACACCTTTGCTGTGCAGAAAATCTGAAATATTTGTAGTGGGTTGGTTGAGGTTTTATAACTTTTATCCTCTTTTATTTTAGTTATAGAACCTTAACCTACTTAGGCCAACCCAAACCAAACTGAATTGAATAATTCGCTTGAAGAAGCTATTGTATGGCGAAACACGTGTCGAGGTTTTTGTAAAACCCTTTTAGTGAAAATCATACAATAAACTGTATTGATTAGTTTTTTAATACAAAGTTGTACAACGTTTTTTGTACAACTGTCCTGTTTCATATGGAAAGTCTTCAACTGAAGACATCAGATTTTTTGTATAATCCATCATTTGATGAATTTTTTGCAGATTTTTTCTATTGAAACCTGTGCGCAAATGCTTCGTTTTCTGAAATACGGGGTGTTGAAATTCGTCATAAAAATTAACTTTCTATCCTACAGCTTTGAAGTAAATCGGGATATGCAAATGAAATGGAAGGCAACTGAAACAATTGTTACATCAGAAATAATATTTCGATCACGCCACTGAAGCAGACTGCCACAGTTGCAGTTGAAATAAAATAATAATGACGTAGATAATGAATGGTTTATCTCGATTTTCGGCAAAACTACAAGTCCTATAGAAAAAAGTTGAATAGCAAAGTTGTAGGTGATAAAAAGATCTACAACTTTTGTACTCACAATTTCTTCACATAACCTTAAAACTTTTGTGAAAAATTCAAGGAACCAAGTTTTTGGTTTTTTATTTTTCTTAAAAAAAAATCTACGAAATTTGGTGAAAACTTACCTTTCTATGTCCCAAATTCACCATGATTTATTTGCTTGAAAATATTAATTTTTTCACCTTATTTTGACTTAATATCAAAAAAGAACCCTAATTTTCAATTGAATATTCTCGCATCGAAATATCAGCTTTTTTCAAAAAGTCGGTGTGCTTTCTATCCGTTGAAATTTCTACTTTCTGATGGGGTAAGAAAAATATACATTATTCTAGTAAACGTTCTCAGAAAATGCAAAAAATCGAAAAAATACTCGAATTCGAAATTTTTTTATCATTATGGGCAATTTCATAAAAAAAGTGATTGTTGCAATTTTATCCAATTGAAAAGTTTATTCATTAAATTCTAAGTACATTCAAGTCATAGAAAATGTCATAAAATATAAATACAGGGTGTAACTAAATAAATGTAAAACATTCAAGGAGGTGATTTCTCATCGAAAAAAAGAGGATCTTTCATATAAAGAGTTTTCATTGGAGCATCCCTTGTTAAGATACAGCCCCTTGAAGGGGGTACATAAAATTTGTATATCAATTTTTTTCACAAGCACTAAAGGAGTTACAATATTGAAATCAACCTGACGTTAATTTCAACCCCTAAAATTTATTTCCGTTGTAACTTTTTGTCTCATTATTTGTTTACCATTTAAAAATGTATTTCCGATAGCCTGTTTCATTCTAAACAAAAAATGTCTCTTGATTTTTTTGCCCAAAATAAACTAGTTCGCAGCAAAAAATTATTTTACGAACAACTTCAGAGATACATCGTCATAAATGCGAAAATACGAAACTAATCTATCTAGTAGGTCGCTATTAGCGACAGTGACAATTAAATTGGTATGACGCTGTCAGTTTGTGAATTTTCGAAATTGAATTAATACTAATTGTGTGTTGTTGTTCTGTTCTTAATTTGTTACTTTAATAATTCACTTGTTATTAAAATGGCATACACAAATGAGGAAATGACTGATATGCATCACGTTTACGGTCTGTCGCAAGGGAATGGGTTAGGAGCTTCTAGAAGATATGCTGAAATGTATCCTCAACGGCAGCATCCTTCACATAGAATATTTGCTCGACTTCATCAATGATTACGAGAATATGGTTCCTTCGACAAAAGAACGCAGGATTGTGGTCGCCATCGAGAAGTACGAACACCACAGCTTGAGGAAGCAGTACTTAATTTGATTGAAGAACAACCTACTACCAGTACTAGATAGATTGCTTTCCAGCTAAATGTTGATCATATGACGGTATGTCGAATTTTAAAGGAACAACTCTTATACCCTTACCACCTGCAACGAGTACAGGCACTGTTACCGGGAGACTTTCCGAACCGTCTTGAATTTTGCAATTGGATGCTGGAAATGATTAGAAGAAATTGTGACTGAAGACGATAGAATTCACAGATGAATGTAGTTTTTCTCGGGACAAGATTATTAATTTTCATATTTAACACATATGAGCTGATGAAAACCCTCACGCTATTGTCGAAACCAACCATCAAAAACAGTTTTCTCTCAACGTGTGGCTCGGAGTTATTGGGGATGATTTAATTGGGCCTCATTTTCTACCTACTCAATTAAATGGTGAGGCATACGTTCAATTTTTGAGAGAAGTGCATCCAGTACTGCTGGAGGAAGTTTCTTTGGGCGTCAGAAGGGATGCTTTTTATGCATGATGGGGCTCCCGCCCATTTTAGTCAAGTAGCACGTCAGCATTCAACTGAAAAATATGCAAATTAGTGGATAGGTCGAGGAGGACCACAGAACTGGCCCGCTCGATCCCTGGATCTCAATCCTCTCGATTTCTCTATTCGGGGCCATTTACAGCATTTGGTTCATCGTACTCCTGTTCGCGATGTAGAATACGTGGCGCAATGCGCCGACGTCTAGACGCATGCGTAATGTCTGAAGGTAGACATATTGAACATTTATTATGATTTCTACATATTGTGTGTTTTGTTATTAATAAATTAGTTTTGTTTATTACCCTTTAATCGTTTAATGCAGGTACTTACTACAAAATAACAATAAATCCAGTTCGCATTTATGACGATGTATTTCTGTAGTTGTTCGTAAAATAATTTTTTGCTGCGAAAAACCTGGGCAAAAAACCTGAGAGATATTTTTTGTTTAGAATGAAACAGGCTATCGGAAGTAAATTTTCAATTTGAAAGGGTTATATTTTAAGGAGTGATTAATTTTTTGGGAAAGAAAGTTTTTGGCTTTCTACTACTCCATCTGATACAAAAAAATGGATGAGAGAATCTTCCAAAGAAAGGAAGGATTATTCAATTTGAAAATAAGTAACTCTATACATGGATGTGTAGATCATGCAAAGAAGTAACTTTCAGACACAAACTGAAAGAAAATCCTCCTGAAACAGCTACTTTCATATAAACATTGAATTACACGAAAGAAAAAAATTCTTTAGAAACAAATACTTCTATATGAACACTGAATTATACAGAAGATACTTTTCTCTATTCACAAATGTTCAATATACAAACTGAATAGAGAAAAGTATCTTCTGTATAATTCAGTGTTCATATAGAAGTATTTGTTTCGAAAGAATTTTTTTCTTTCGTGTAATTCAATGTTTATATGAAAGTTGCTGTTTCAGGAGGACTTTCTTCTTTCAGTTTGTGTCTGAAAGTTACTTCTTTGCATGATCTACACATCCATGTATAGAGTTACTTATTTTCAAATTGATTAATCCTTCCTTTCTTTGGAAGATTCTCTCATCCTTTTTTTGTATCAGATGGAGTAGTAGAAAGCCAAAAACTTTCTTTCCCAATAAATTTTCAAATGGTAAACAAATAATAAGACAAAAAGTTACATTGAAAATACAATTTAAATGTTTTACACTTATTCAGTTACACCCTGTATACATGTAAATCGTACTATTGAATTCAGATACTTCATTCTGATCACGTTATTAATTATAATATTTTATAAAACGTTATTCTTGTTATTTATAAATACCTCATCTTGAATTTCAAGCACTTATCCATTAGTTTTTGTTGCTTTGATGGCATTTCTTCATCGTTAGATTCGACAAACTTTTCCAATTAGGGTGCTTTTTTGATATTAAGTCAAAATAAGGTGAAAAAATTAATATTTCAAATCAAATAAATTACACTGTATTTGGAAGATAAAAAAGTGAGTTTATACAAAATTTCGTAAAAAAAACAATTTTTGAAAACTTTCAACTATATTATATATTTTTAAATTTATTACAATGTGTTAAAACAACGATAAAAATAAAATAAATACAACAATAAAAATTAATTGGAGCTCCGGGGCGACTTCATTGATTCCAGTGGCGCATTTGCTTTTTCAGCTGCAGGAAAACCCGGAAAAACCTGCAGCACCACATCATCTGAAGATCTTGAAAATAACCAAAAACTTGGTTATTTTTTTCACATAAATTTTGGGGTTATGTGAAAAAATTTTGAATACAAAAGTTGTAGATCTTTTCATTATCTACAACTTTGCCATATAACTTTTTCCATAGGACTCGTAGTTTTGCCGGAAATCGAAATAAATCATTTTTTACCCTCATAAACCCTCCCCTCCTTACTTCCCGAATTCAGATTGCCCGTAATTTATTTTTTCTTCCATCTTTATCACATTCCCTTCCTTCTCTGATAGGTTTTATCCTACTATTATTTTTTTTTGGTTTCAAAAGGTATCGATCCTGTTCTAATAACATTTTGTTTAGACTGAGGACGCAGGTGGTTCCACTGCTTCACGTTAGAAAAAATTCGTACAACTTCATTTGAGGCTTTTCTTTTTGTATGACTCAACAAGGACGTGGAAAAAGAAAAATCTCATCTTATTGTTAGCAACGCAAACCGCGTCGACATACCCGTGCAAATTAATCCACTGCAGACTCCGCAATTCTTTGAGAGCGACGAAAGGAACGCTGTCTAGTTGATTATAGCTCAGGTCCAGCGAAGTGAGACTCTTCCACTGGGAGCTGAAACATTTGAATCTCTTTTTATTTCGAACAACAAATTCGAGAAAAAAACTGCTTTACAGGGTGTAAAAGCCAAATGGAATACATTCATTATTTCGGTTACGGTACATATTTTATTAAAATCCCGAAACACGTCAAATTTAAATTTTAATTTGACATACTTCAACAGAGAAATGCTACCCCTAACTTCAACCCCCATGCGAATGACGGGTACAACCTCCAATTTTTTGAATGGGAAGTATAGGTTTGTGATATGTCATTTGAAAGGTATGGGTACGCAATATTAAATTTAATTAACACATCACTTAGAACCGGTGTGTTTCCAGATCAACTGTTCCACTGTTCCACTGTTGTTCCTCTACCGAAAATTAACTCAATTAAAGCTGAACATTTTAGACCATTAAATATACTACCAACTTTTGAAAAAGTGTTAGAAATGTCTGTATATAACCAATTAATTCAGTACTTTCATACCAATAAATTGTTTATAGGCAACCAATCAGGTTTTAGAGCTAGACACTCATGTGAAACGTCTCTACAATATTTAATAACTGAATGGAAAAATACAATTGATAGAAATCAGTACATTGTTGCGACATTTATCGACCTTAAAAGGGCATTTGAAACAATTGATCGAAATATTTTACTTGAAAAATTAAAATATCATGGGATATCAGGGATTGTTTTCGATTGGATTCAAAGTTACTTATTCAACAGAAGACAAAAAACTAAATTTGGAAAAGAATTGTCAGATGAACTTATAATTGAGAGTGGCATACCCCAGGGTAGTGTGTTAGGTCCATTGCTTTTTATTATTTACCTAAATGGTATTAATCACATATCTGGATCACACTGTATACATCTTCTTGCAGATGATACATTAGTTTATTGTATACATGAAAATTTGGATCAGACAATTGTTGAAATGAGTAGGTCTTTAAATAGCATTGAAACATATTTATTTATTAATAAACTGGAACTAAATGTCAGGAAAACAAAAAGTATGATTTTGACATCAACTTATAAGTATGATCAAATTGTTTGGGCAAATGCTGTTATGAAAATTAATAATGTTAGCATTGAAATTGTGACTGAAATGAAATATTTGGGTTTTATAATTGATAAAAATTTAAAACTAAATAGTCATGCTGATTTTATTTGTAAAAAAATATCTAAAAAACTTTTTTTTTCTCTCTCGTACATGTAAAAAAGTGTCTATGTATGGTAGGTTGACTCTTTTTAAAAGCCTAATACAACCTCATTTTGATTATTGTACAACATTACTTTTTCTACTTGGTAAAAATAAAATAGCGCAATTGCAAAAGCTTCAAAATCGGGGCATGCGATTAATATTGGGATGTAGCCGTTACTCAGCAATTAAATCGATGTTACAGTGTCTAAACTGTTGAAGAACATATGTTATATATGACTATGATTTTTATATTTAAGCTGCATAAAGGATTGCTACCCAATTACTTTCAAAAATTCTTATTGAGAAATAATGAAGTTCATGATTACGATACGAGAAGAAATAACAATTTTTATATTAATAAAACTAACATTAAATTTAGAATGAATAGTATATTTCATAAAGGCTTAAACGAATTCAATAATCTTCCACAATTTGTAAAAGAATCTAATTCAATAAACCAATTTAAGTCATCATTAAAGAAGTAAATTAGTGACAGCTCATTATGATATTTGTAATTTTTTATTTTTTAATGTGAACTAACCTAACAATCTATAGATATGTATGTATATTTGGTTTTCCTTGGAAAACCTATTGATGATAAAAAAGCGAGCAAAAACCATAGCAATGTTCTTTTTAGATGGTATCCTTTAAAAAAACTGTAAATAATTTCCATGGCAACGTCAGTTTGAAACGCTTCGTCAACTTGTTTTGTATGTTACAATATTAGTTGTCAGTATTTTCATTCAAGTTTAAAGGGTAAATTTTCGTTTTGTGGACACCCGGCAATTTTGAAAAAATTTTTGACTGTACTTACGTATTTTGATGCATAGATTACGAATCCGAAAGAACAAAGCGGCGCTCTCCCTTATTTAAAAAGCTACGGCCCTTCAAAGTTCAGAAAAGGGCAACTTTTTCAGCCTTCTTTTTCACCAAATAAACTATTTAAAAACACAAGCATTTATTCACAAGGTCACCTCTACACCTTATTCCTCCTTCTTTGACACTTTTCACTTCAATAATCCACAAAACGAAAATTTACCGAAATTTTCTAATTTACCGCCCATATCGCAAGGAACAATAAGCAAAATAGAGAAGCAGTTTCGTGAGCTTGGTCATGTGGGGCAGTTAAAAAAAACAGCTGCCAATGCAATGAGTGATGATGATGAACTCAAATTAGTTTGAGGAAAAGCCTTATACATCGTGTATACAGGCATCCACTACATTCAATGTTAGCCATACATCCAACGTAAACATTTTTAAAGAAAATAAAATGCATCCCTAAGATACCTACTCAGTAGCTCATGGAGAACTTATTTTTGTGAGCAAAAGATGTACATGTTGGATAACAATATCATCCAATGAACTTTTTTCCTGAAGTACGAAAAATCAGTCACTAGCAGCGCTAGTAGTTCGGTAGGGACAATACTGCCTAATCCTCATATAATCATATGGTAAAGTACAATTAAAAAAAAATCTTTTTAACAGAAGAAAATGGTCCTGGAGCAAAACTAAAATTTGCAACCGTAAAGGATAACAATGGTGTAACATTAAAACGTTGGCTTGTATGCCGTAATTTAAAAGTAACTGGAAAAAACTGAATTAATAAACAGGTTAGTATACAGACTCTAGTAAACGAGTAGTGGTAAATTCAAACTGTAATACAAGAAATTTAAAATAATTATGAATTTCAGACTAATTTCCGAGTGAAATATGAATCAAATATAGATGGTAATGAAATACATTTATATAAATATAATGAATATAATTTAATGAACGATTGAGGTTATAGGTATATCATTCTGATCAATGGCAATTAACTATGAAAAATTTACTATTCATTTCATGTTTGGAGCATACTTACATATATTTATTTATTTTTTGCCCTGTTAAATCCACTCTCCTCGAGGCATGTATCCATTTCTTACATATAACCTCATTATTATGAGGTTTTATAAATGGTATAAAAAATACGTTTTCTTCCGGATATCGATTATCCGACGTACAATTCGCAAAACTGCAATGCTTTGTTGGTATTATACTATCACAAAATAATTTTTTATATCAGATTTATATTTTTGAATAATAAATTAATATTACGCAAATAACACTGTTTTACATGTGAATAGTTTATTGTTTGTCCCTACTACTTGTGCTGCCTCTCGTGGCACGTTTGCTGTACTATTCTCAGGAAAGAGACTCATTAGAAGACGTTATGTTTTCTGATGAGTGTCTTAACGGTCATGCTAATCGGCAAAATTGCCGCTACTGGTCAACGAAAAATCCTCACTGGATGAGAGAAGAACACACGCAATACCCTTAAAATTTTAATGTTTGGGCAGGGATGTAGGAAACCATATCATTGCTCCCTTTCTCATTGAGGGCAACTTGAATGGCGATAATTTTTTGGCACTACTTCAAAATGATGTCATTCCAAGTTTAACAAACTTATATCCTGATCCAGGAAACCCTCAAGTTCTAGTGAATGCGATATGGTTTCAGCAGGATGGAGCACCACCCCATTACCGAATTAATGTCCGGCAATATATTAAAAAAAAAATATATTTTCCGTCGCACCCCTACGAACGACAACCCTCAGAAGTCGAAACTTGTGCGAGCTATGGATTAACGAGGTTTTACCTTTTAACGTGTGATTCCTAACACGGGTTGGACGGTAGCAAGTGAAAATCGATCGTTCAGACTAGGGCTTGAACCACCGACCAACACGGCAGTCAATTCGAGTGAGTGAACAAAGCACCCACGTCGAACCGCCTGACTACCAACCGACCTCGATAGAACATTTCCCAATTGGTGGATAGGGAGGCGAGGATCTATTGAATGGTCAGTGCGATCACCTGATCTTTCATCATTAGATTTATTTTTATGGGGATATATAAAGAGTAATGTGAACAAAACTAAACCTTCAGATTTGAATGACTTAAGAGAACGAATAACGCTTCGCCTCACGATTTTTCCCCCATGATATAATGAATTTCAATAAAACATGATATACATTTCATCAACTACATACTACGATATTTTTTCTTAGTCGAAAATCGGGATTTTTTATTAACGATTTTTTTATTGACAAAATCACTACGCCACTGGATTCAGAGTGCCTCTAAACAAGCGTGACCAAAATTTCATGACAAAATATTCATTATTAACAAAGTTATGACAACTCAAAAATTCGAAAACTCACACAGTTAACAGTCACAAAAAACACCCTATATCAACGGATATAGCCATGAGAATATTTTTTTATGATTTCGACAGTAAAGTGCCGCCAGATAAAAAAAAAACAAATAGCGTAAATATTTTTAAAGAAAATAACGGAATGACATTCAAGTTTTCACGCAAATTAAGTAAAACTAAGATCTAATATATCAATTTGAATCTTAGTTGCCATGGAAATGATATTACAGTTTGACAGTGAAAGTGTGGAAGTGTACTATTGTTAACAATATTCACCTTACAGTTCTTCGAATTATTTTGTGTCATGGCTGCAAGATTGAGCGTAAGAGAGAAAATTGAAATTGTACGCCTTTCGGGAGATGACGTTAGAAGTGCCAGAGAGGTTTGTAGAATATTTAATGAGAGACATCCAGATCGTCCTCTTATTAGCGGCGGTACGGTAAATAAAATAAATAAAATATTCAATGAAACTGGTGTAGTATCAAAAATGATGTTAAAAAGTAATCCTGTACAAAGGCGAAACAGGAATGGCAGGAATGATCAAATCATTTTAGATGATTTCGGAAATAATCCTAATGCTAGTATAAGGAATGCCACTTTAGATTTGAATATTCCACGAGAAACTATTCGGAGATGTCTCAAGGCGAGGAATATTAACCTTTTCAAGCCAAACTTTTTACACACACTTCAAGAATGCGACGAAGCAAGACGCCTAGAATATTGTTTATGGGCCCAAGGGGAACATTTAAACAATAGAAATTTCCTAAATAATATTTTATATACCGACGAAGCTACTTTCACTACAAATGGAGTAGTGTCATCACAGAATTATCGCTATTGGGCAGCGGATAATCCTAACTGGGTAATAAACTGTAAAAGCCAGTATTCTCAAAAAATCAACGCCTGGTGTGGGATATCGAACGGACGAATTATTGGTCCTTTCTTTTTTGAGGAAAACATTAATGCGCAGAGGTTTCTTGAATTTTTAAACACAGAGTTTTGGGATGCTATTCACGAGCTGCCAATCAATGAACGATCAAATTCAATTGTCCAGTTAGATGGGTGTTCAGTTCATTATGCCAGAGCTGTGAGACAATGGCTTAACGAACATTTTCCAAACCGATGGATAGGCCGTGGTAGTCCGTTTATAGAGTGGCCACCCATATCTCCAGACCTCACAGTTTTAGACTTTTTTCTCTGGGGACTTCTCACATAAAAGGTTTACAAAAACCGCTCAAGAGATAGAAATGAACTTTGTGCAAGAATTCGACAGATATGTGCAGATATAGCTCTCAAGAACTAAGGAACGTAATCAGAAACATTCGTAAGCGCTACGACACATGTATCGAAATACGTGGTGGATTAGTAGAGGCTACTAGAATATGAATTAATTGTTGCACTGAATCGAAACATTTCAATAATTAGTTATTAGTTACGTTTATTAAAATTTTTTGCTTCATTGTTAGTTAAATTGTGTGAATGTAATTCCGTTATTTTCATTTACGCTATTTGTTTTTTTTCATCTGGCGGCACTTTATTGTTGAAATCATAAAAAAATGATATATTGTGACTGTTAGCTGTGTGAGTTTTGGAATTTTTGAGTTGTCATAACTTTTTTAGTAATGAATATTTTTTCATGAAATTTTGGTCACACCTATTTAGAGGCACTCTGAATCCAGTGGCGTAGTGATTTTTCCAATAAAAAATTCGCTAATAAAAAATCCCGATTTCCGACTAAGAAAAAATATCGTAGTATGCCCTGAAACTTTAATAAACATTTAAAATTTTGTCCCGAGGTAGACCTTTTAGTACTTAACATTTAAAAAAAATTATTAAAATCTATTTACAACTTCAAATTTTAGGGGGGTGTTTCCATTAAAAATGGGTCACACTGTATACTTTGTATATGAATATATGTGAGATTATATTTATAGAGATGTATCTATTTTTATGACTTACCTTGGCACAAGTTTCACTTCTCGAGGTTATTATTAGTTTATTTAGAAGTGTTTATTATTTCCGAGGTATATATCATAAAATGTCATAAATAAACTTACATTTTGTTTGAAGGTGGTTGACAATGTTTCGTGGTACATTTCATTAGTGCAGACTTCCATTGTCTAATATAATATAAATTGATTTGATAACCCTGAAAAAATCAAAAAGATTGACCGAATATAACAGTTTCATTAAACAAAAAACTGAAATTACAAAAAATAACATACAACAACCAAACAAATAAAAATTGAAATATCAATAAAAGCTGAGAAAATTGAAAAAATTGAAAATATTATTAACAAAAAATAAAAAAATAAAAATTGAAAGATTTCAAACCAAGTTATGTCCCAACGTTTCGATTGCTAGTATCCACAATCGTCTTCGGGTGATAACTTATATTATTATTTTATTATTATTATTCGAGATTAGGATGTTACCAAGACGTTCACGTGAACATTTTGAACATCTACTTCGTTAACATCCATAGTTCTTTTTCATATTCTACATTTCATTACGTTTTGCGTTACATTTTAGTTTTTGAGTGTATTTTATCGAATTTCGGTGACCACATGATTTTGATTGTTTTTTTAATTGTTGCAATAAACTCAAAAGTGATAACATTTTTGAATAGACAATGAAAATACCTTTCAAACGATTTATCATAAACCTATACTTCCTATTTAAAAAATTGGAGTTGAACCTGTCATTCGAAAAGGGTTGGAAGTAGGGGTGATATTTTTATAACTTACATTCGAAGTGTTTCGGTATTTTTTTCAAATATGTACACTAACCGAAATAACGAAATTATTCCATTTGGCTTTTACACACTGTATAAAACTTCATCTCATCATTTCCCAAAACTCACAACTCCTCTTCATTCCCTCGTACGTCAATGAATTAAAATAAAATCGCATTTTACAGTTCCTCACCTAAACGCTCTGTCAGCCACATGTTGCAGCCTGTTATTGGTCAAGACTAGAGCCTGGACCTGGCAGCCCGCCAAACTCTCTGCCTCCAGGATGGCGGTCTTTGATCCCGCCACTTCGAGCTGGTTGATACTGCCCTCGGGCAAGTCTGAAACAAGAGCGAGATCAAAATAAATGCATTACCGACAAATCCGGAGGTTGTGGACAGGGACGGAATGGTCTACGTAGATACATTTCGCGCCATGTTAACAGAGAAATATTTTTCAGTGAATATCATTTGATATGATTTATTTGTACTTTCGATTGGATATACAGGCTGATTCACGGTGGATGGCACATTAGACGTTTCTGGTGAACCAGACAACGGATCACTTTGAAAATTTAATGGAGGGCATATTCGGACATTCTCTAGCCAACTAAAATATTTTCGACAATACGGTGTTGCCGCTTCTATTAGAAAGCAGTAGCAACTTTGATTTTTCAAATGGAACACTCTGTATATAATATTATTTTTGGAATCTCCAACAATTGCCCGACAACTTTTTTTGATATTTCCTTATACCTATCTGTTACCGTTTTCGAAATAAAAATTAATTTCAATTTTTTCCTTCGAAAATCATGACTTCTAAAAATGCCGATATCTTTTAGTTAAGAAGTACTATGATATCGAAATTTGGTTTGGAGTGAGGTGATACTTGGACACTTCCCACACGTCAGCCTAATCTCCGTTACTTCAATACAGGGTGGTAAAAAAATACAGTTTTTTCGTTTGCTTGAAAAAGTTGCTGAAATTTGATTATTTTAAATGGAACACCCTGTACATTATTGAAAATTCGGAAAGCTGCTGAAATTTGCTTTCTTTCTATATATATCATACCTATACTTAACTAGTCAAGTTTCGGACTTATGAACATTTATTTGTGAAAATGTCCCTTCAGAATGGTATTTCCATTCGGTATTTGGTAAGCAGGCCATGATTACTATTTGACAGTAGCGTTGTGACATTCTCCTAATAATATCGACATTTTCGTCACTTCAGAAGTTGCAAATACCTTCAAAACGATGGAACAAAACTATTCAAACGAATTTCTTATAAATTTGTTTATTATTTTTGGACAGTGTGACAAAATTATCAGCAGAACATGTAGAAAGTTCAATAAAATGTATCCGAATCTACCGCCAATGAACCTCAAGAAATTTATACGAATTCAGAACAATTTCAATATGTTTGGATAAACTTTAAAAAAGCACCAAGAAACTTGAGATTGGAAATATTGATATGAATAATTATAAAAAAGTAAAACAATCATGTGGAATATTTCAAAATATGTTCGAATCGCTGGCCGTTCACTTCCAAGCACTTTAAAATGCGGGTGTTGACTGCTTTCGTGGTGGCAGATCTGATTTCATTGGGATCCAAATCTTCAAATGTTTGGGCAATCCTTTCTAACAATTCATCTCTCGAACGCACGGGTATTTTGTGTATTTTCTTTAAACATTCCTCACAAATAAAAATCTAATGGATTAGGATCGGGTGATCTCGCTGGCCAATTCCATGGTCCCAAGCGCCTCATCCACCGATCGTCAAATAGTCTATCCAGTTCTGCGCTCACTTCTCTTGTGCAATGTAGAGGAGCTCCGTCTAGTTGGTACCAACAGTTTCGATAATCTTCGAGTGGCAGGTTATCCACGAAACTGTCTACAGTATTCTCCAAAATATTCAGGTAGCTTCAGGATGTTAATGACTCCTCGTATATCACGTACCTCAATTTGTTGTCCATCAACATGCAGAAGACATTAAAACTAAATTTTTCTTGAAATCCGGCTTCTTTTGTGACGTGAGGATTTTCACTGGACTAATAATGACGATTTTTTCTATTGAAAATCCCTTCTCTCGAAAATTTCGATTCATCAGTCCAAATAATTTTATTTAAAAAAAGTGGATCTTCTTGAATGCGTGTCAACAACATTTCACAAAATTCTACTCTCTGTTGAGGATCTTGAGGCTTCATTGCTTGAATTTTGGTGAATTTATAATCATGCATTTTATGTCTTCGCAAGATTCTTTGAACCGATGAATATTTTATACCCAAATCTTCTTCAGCACTTCTTATCGATGACTCGGGAAATGCGTGAAAATATGCTAAGACATTAATCTGGTTGTCTTCGAAAGTTACGGGTCGAGGCAAGTTTGTTGGTGCTTTTAAAGTTGATCCAAATGCATTGAAATTGTTCTGAATTCGTATAAATTTCTTGAGGTTCATTGGCGGTAGATTCGGATACATTTCATTGAACTTTCTACATGTTCTGCTGATAATTTTGTCACACTGTCCAAAAATAATAAACAAATTCATAAGAACTTCGTTTGAATAGTTTTGTTCCATCGTTTTGAAGGTATTTGCAACTTCTGAAGTGACGAAAATGTCGATATTATTAGGAGAATGTCACAACGCTACTGTCAAATAGTAATCATGGCCTGCTTACCAAATACCGAATAGAAATACCATTCTGAAGGGACATTTTCACAAATAAATGTTCATAAGTCCAAAACTTGACTAGTTAGGTATAGACATGATATACATAGAAAGAAAGCAAATTTCAGCAGCATTCCGAATTTTCAATAATATACAGGGTGTTCCATTTAAAATAATCAAATTTCAGCAACTTTTTCAAGCAAACGAAAAAACTGTATTTTTTACCACCCTGTATTGAAGTAACGGAGATTAGGCTGACGTGTGGGAAGTGTCCAAGTATCACCTAACTCCAAACCAAATTTCGATATCATAGTACGTCTTAACTAAAAGATATCGGCATTTTTAAAAGTCATGATTTTCGAAGAAAAAAATTGAAATTAATTTTTATTTCGAAAACGGTAACAGAAAGGTATAGGGAAATATCAAGAAAAGTTGTCGGGCAATTGTTGGAGATTCCAAAAATAATATTATATACAGAGTGTTCCATTTGAAAAATCAAAGTTGCTACTGCTTTCTAATAGAAGCGGCAACACCGCATTGTCGAAAATATTTTAGTTGGCTAGAGAATGTCCGAATATGCCCTCCATTATCATCCAACATCGCAATAACATCCATAGAAAAAGAAAATCTACTAACTGGACAATTTGCGTCCCACTCCACAGTCGATTTTCTGGGAAAGACACCACCCACTATTCTCACACTAGAATTCACAATGTCGGAAATTATTTTTCGACAGCGTCTAGTCAGACGAATTTTGAAACAGCTCAATATAAACAAGGCGAACTCGCCCCAGTATTTTGCAGACTTATCAACCTGTCTTACAAGAAAGGGGATTCCCTTTCTTGTTGAAAAATTGCTCGCGTTCAGCTTATTCCCAAAAAGGACAAAAAAAATTCCAAATAACTATAGACCAGTCGCTTTACTATCATTGATATTAAAAATCATGAAGAATGTCGTAAACTACCATATCCTCAAATATTTGCAAGGCTTCAACATCTTGAGCAATCATCATTATGGCTTTCGGAAACAAAGACCAACAGGCGACCTTCTATCATATGTCACCCATATTTGGAATAACGCAAACGCAAAACAAATCAATAGCTGTTGCGCTTGATATTTCTAAGGCCTTTGACCGTGTGTAGCATGAGGGTTTGCTGGCCAAACTTCGATGCTATGGCTTGATGGATCATTTTTGGGTATGGCTTCCTGAAAAAACGTTCCCTACAAGTGGCCGTCAGGGATCCATTTTGGGACCTCTGATGTTCCTACTTTTCATCAATGATATGCCAAAACATGTGAATACAAACCGAATAGTTTCATATGCAGACGACACAACACTTGCTGCAGATGCTGATAGCCCGGAGGAACTCTAAGTTGAACTCAGTGAGCTGGTGCCGCAAAAACTCCTTGGTTGTAAACTCCAGTGAGACTTTTATAGTTCTACTCTAGAACTGTGCGGAAAATTACCGATTTTTGAGTCGGACTAAGTAGCCGTGATCTGATTTCGTCAGACAATACTAAATTCCTTGGTACCTATGTTGATAGTAACATGACTTGGGAGTCAGCTGTGAGTCAGGTCAGAAAGAAAGTGAACTGTGGTTATTATGTTATACGACAACTTTCATCCACACTCAGTACTGATCAGCTTTTGAATGTTTATTATGCCGTAATTAATTCTCACATCTCATACAATATCGCTGTATGGGGTTGCTCCACAATAACATTTTTGTTGGCCAAAAAAGAGTATTGCGTTTGATTTACAAATTAGATGCTAGGGAATCTTGTGAACCGCATTTTATCAGAAATGAAATTTTGCCTGTACTCTGCATATATACAGGGCTATTCAAATTCGTTTCTGTACATGAGGATCTCGTAAACGATAAGAGATAGAGTGTCGGTTGAATCATGGTGAAGTTGCGTATTTTAGAGTCCTATTCAAATATGTAAAGTAATCGATTATAGCTCTGGAGATATACAGGAAAAACCAAAAAGATCCCAAATTATTTTCTTGGAGTCTTTCCATTTCGAGACAAATAAGATAATAAGATGGTCTGCAAGATCACCAGATCTTACTATTTTAGACTATTTTCTATGGGGGACATTGAAAAATAGGATTTACGCTGGCAGAGAGATAAGAAAATATGGAAGACTCGAGATTGAGGATTTTGAATGATTTCGCAACAATGCAGCAAATAAGTGTATTAAGGGCAATAAATAATATGAAAAACCAAGTTTAAAAATGTCTCGAAATGGAAGGACTCCAATTCGAACATTTATTGCGCCAATAATTTTTTGGGTACCTATATAAATTACTTCTTTTCAATTTCCATTACGATTTCTTTTTCTGCTTATTAAAACACATATAATATATTTTTGATGTAGATATGCTTCAAATAACCATAAAAGGTTTTCTTATTCGAAGTTCATTGTAGAAAACGCTCAGAGCAATGGAAAAAATATGAATAGGTACCTAAAAATGTAAAAAAAAACTCTCGAAAAACTCTACGATACATAGGGAGACGTGAAAGTTGCTATTATGTTTTTATTCAACTCAGTCAACCAATTTCCAGGGCCGTAATTTAAAAGGGAATAATTCACACAATTATAATCGAATATTATCGGAACATCCCGAAATATAAAATTGAATTTAATTTCTTAGTATGAAGTGAAGGTCTGCGATCCAAAAACTACAACAGAAAATACAGGTCCGTATTTAAAAATTCAAAGACAGGGGTGGCCCAAGTTAGATGACACCCTGTATAAAAGATTCATGGATATATTCTGAGAGCCCACATCAAGTGCCAATAGCAAAATGTGGACAGATTTCCAATATGTCTGCGAATAAAGAAGATATAGGCAAAACAATAATTTGGAATTTTTTGATTTTTCCTGTATATCTCCAGAACCAAAAGAGCTATAATCGATTTCTTCACATCATTGAATAGGTCTCTGAAATACACAACTTTGCCACACTTTAACACTCTATCTCTTATCGTTTACGAGATCCCCATGTACAGAAACGAATTTGAATAGCCCTGTATATACAAAATTATTCTGAATTTTAGAAAACATTCACACAATCATCTCTGCAATTTAGATTTTCATACATATCCAACAAGAAATGGTAACTTCATTAGGTTGGAAAAACATTCAACTAATTTTAATAATCGTCCCGATTACATAAAAAGGGAAAATAAAGAAATGAATTTCAAACAAACCTTGAAAAAATTCCCAATCTACGGTTGTTTTTACAATGTTCCTTGTGTTTGTGTGACACTTTCATGTATTTATTTGTTGTATATCACGTTTTGTAAAGATTTTTATGTATGTATAATGTCGAAGTATCCTATATCAACTTGTGATCATGAAGGATTCAATGAGTTATTATTATTATTAATGGATATCTCTCGAATACTTTCACCATCAACGCTGGTGTTCCCCAGGGATCCAAATTCCCGCCAACTTGACAATCAAAATCATATTCAACGGCCGCCATCCTATTCAAATATATTTCATGAGAAAGTTTTTCCGAATGGATTTTATCTCCAGCGCTTCAAATTCAATGTGAATCGCTATTTTCGTAGAGCACCACCCTGAGAGTGCCTGTAGTGCTTGTGTTCGTAAAAAACACTTTACTTCCAACAGATGAACACCCAGTTACAGGAAATACAGGGTGATTCAAATGTACTTTGACAAACTTCAGGAGGTGATTCCTCACAATATTCTAATATGAATTGTCCAAATAAATGGATGTCCAGAAACGCTTCGTTTCCAAGATACTGGATGTTGAAGTTTCATTTTCATTTTCGTTTTTTTCAAATAACTTTTGAAATACTGAACTTAATTAAACGAAACTTGTTAATAGGTGGTTTTTGAGGTGTTGAATTCTAACCTCATGTTCTTATTGCTCTCACGCGTAGGGGGCGCCACCTACACGTCTTTTTCTTTTTTTAAAGATTCATAACTTTTTTGGGCGTACTTCTAGCACATTTTTCTGTAGAAAAATCGATTCCTCTATCATATCTACGTAAATAAGCTACCCTTGTTACTAGTCGCTGTAAGCGACTGTTTTCTAAATATTTGGACTTGAAAACTTCAAGTCGATTATTTGATAATCGATGCATGTTGAAGTTATTATGAATATTTTGCATTTTTCTCAAGAATACTTTGGAAATGAATTTGACGTTTGTGAGTAGTTTAGGTAATTACATATTTGTGGCGGTTAGATGTTTTGTTGAAGTTTCCGTAAGTAGAAGTAGAAAACACTTATTTGGAAAAAATGGATTATTTAAACAGTAATGCTCCAACATTTGCTAGTCTCCACCGTCGTTTGGCAGAAACAGATAGCTTTAAGAGGGCAGCTGATATTATTGGAAGACCTCGAGCAGTCCGAACCCCAGAATTGGAAGAAACTGTTTTGAATGCTCTCGAGGAGAATCCAGAAACAAGCACAAGAGTAATTGCTGAAGCTGTCAATTCTACTCAGTCCACAGTTTGGAGAATTATCCACGATCAACAGTTTTATCCATACCATATTCAAAGGGTACAAGCTCTTTTGCCACGAGACTTTCCCCAACGCACTATGTGTCAATGGTTTTTGAGAAAATTGGCTGGAAATCCTCAATATTTGAGATATGTACTCTTCACGGACGAGGCAAACTTATCCCGAAATGCTATCACAAACTTTCATAATAACCATGTTTGGGCTTTCGAAAATCCGCAGGCAGTTAGGGAAAGGCATTATCAGTATCAATTTTCTGTAAATGTATGGGCGGTAATAATTGATAATTACTTGATAGGTCCTTTCTTTCTTCCGCTCCGACTGAATGGCGCAACTTACAGACACTTTTTAGAAAATGAATTGTCGGGACTACTTCAGAATGTACCATTAGAAATTCGTATCCGCATGTGGTTTATGCATGATGGGGCTCTGGCCCATTTTAGCGTTGTAGCCAGGGAATTCCTTAACACATTCTATCCAAATCGATGGATCGTAAGGGTGTAGAAGAAACTAACCAGGTGTGGGTACCAAGGTCCCCAGATCTAAACCCGATAGATTTTTATTTTGGGGGACATTTGAAGTCACTAGTTTATAAGACTCCAGTAGTGAACGAGGAAGATCTAAGAAACCGAATAGTTGACGCCTGTGAAACAATAAGAAACACACCAATAATTTTTGAGCAGGTACGAGATTCGATGACTAGACGACTGACTGCCTGTATCTTTGCTGAAGGTGGACACTTCCAACAATTTATTTGAATACAATTTAGTTTCGTTTATTTTAGTTTATTCTACATATTCAAAATTTCCTGGAATGAAATGTTGACATTCATTGCAAATTTTATTAAAACAAATACTGATTATGCACCCTTGATACAAAAATAACTATTTCGCTTAAGGATGTCATGAAGGGACGTACCCAACAGTAATGACCTCTCCAAACGAGTAAAACTTCAAATTCATTTCCATAGCATTCTTGTGAAAAAAGCAAAATATTCGTAATAACTTCAACATGCATCGATTATCAAATAATCGATTTGAAGTTTTCAAGTCCAAATATTGCTTACAGCGACTAGGAACATGGGTAGCTTATTTACGTAGATATAATAGAGGAATCGATTTTTTTACTGAAAAATGTGCTAGAAGTACGCCCAAAAAAGTTATGAATTTTTAAAAAAGAAAAAGACGTGTAGGTGGCGCCCCTTACGAATAAAAGCAATAAGAACATCAGGTTCGAATTCGACACCTCAAAAACCTCCTATTACCAAGTTTCGTTCAATTAAGTTCAGTATTTCAAAAGTTATTAAAAAAAAACGAAAATAAAAATAAAACTTCAACATCCTGTATCTTGGAAACGAAGCGTTTCCGGACATTTATTTATTTAGAAAATTCATATTAGAATATTGTGAGGAATCACCTCCTGAAGTTTGTCAAAGTACTTTTGAATCACCCTGTATATTGAAAAAATTAACATAATTAGACATATTGTGAGTGAATGAACCTTTGCAATGTTGATATAAAACAATTGAGAATTGCAAGAAAAATATATAAATGAAAGGTTACATGTAAGATACAATCCTTGATGAAGTTGAAGAAACTCTGATTAATATCACACATAATCAATTGGTTGAGGCTTTCGCCGGCGAAATTTTCAGTATTACTATCTTCATTCGGGTTTGAAGGCCGTCGTAGTTTGGAACTGCTCCCTGACGTTTCCCCAGTATGTGTGGGTGGCTTCTTCAGAGATTTATTCATCTTGATGATCCACTGATGAATGTGAATCATCGGTGAATAATTCAGTAATGGATAATATTTCGAAAACGTATTACTTTTGTCAACATTTCTGTATCTCTGTATCTGTAGAGTAGGGAGGGTGGGTGTAGACCCACAGCACTTAGGTCACATGTAACCCATTGTACATCCTACCAAGGTATTTCACCTCTTCAGATAAGTTTACTTTTGAATATTTCGGGAGGTTTTAAGCCCGATAAACTTATTTTCCTGGTGAAAAGGACCATCTCTGTTTTCTTGGGATTGATCGGCAGTGAGTGTTCTTTACACCATGTTTCTATTAATTTGCCTGTCTGCATGATAACTATGTCATCTGCATATGCAATCGTCAACATTTATTCAGAAGTGTAATCCTTACGGTGGCCTTCACGAATTTTCATACAGAAAATGCTCCTCAGCGGACTGTCCGACCCTGGTCGATGTTTGAAAATGCGATTTTCGTTGGGGTTTTGTTTGGAAACGGGGTTTATCCCGGTGGCAAGGCGACTCTTATTTTAGGTCGTCGACTGGATTGTGTCACTCCGAACAAATTTGTTTTTTAACCGATTTCAGGAAAGGAGGTTCCTGATTTTGCAATCTTCTAGAACATCGATTTAAGAATAAGGAAGTTGATGTTTTTGAACGGGAGAATAGAGGAAACTGTTTCTTTGTTGCATGTGAAATTATTGAATTATTTCACGAATTTCACGATTCTTTTATGATACTTTTGGTAAATTGATAATTATTATTTCATGTGGCACTTGATGAAAATACATAATATAGGGTCTTCCAACAGCGACTTACGAATTTTTGACAATTGATAACGGCCATCTGGTTGAAGTTACATGTGTCAAATTAGTTGTCATTCATTCAGTCTGTTTTGCCAAATCACCATTAACGTATTCAACATTAAACAACATGTGCAAAAATTAAAATTGTTTCATCAAAATGGGTGTTCTGTTCGAGCAACGTACCGCTCGATTTGCCCTTTCAACGGTCGCTATAATCGTGCTATCGAGAGAACTATTTGCAATGTAGTGGATGAATTTGAGCCCACTGGTTCACTAAATGATCGACCAACACCTGTACGTCGACGAAACGCAGGATCTGTCGAAAACATCACTGCTGTTTGTGAGAGTGTGCAGGAGAATCCGAGGCAGTCTATTTCGCATCGCTCACAAGAAATCGGCCTTTCGCCCACCACAACTTGGTGAATTTTGTGTCGTAACTTTGGCCTGTACGCGTACAAAATTCAACTGACCCAGGAACTGAAGGCAAACGACCACTGGCAACGACATGTGTTCGCTGAATGGACACTGGAGCAGTTGGCAAGTGACCCTAATTTTCATCGAAAAATCATCTTCAGCAATGAGGCCCATTTCTGGAGAAATGGGTAGGGGGAAGTCCTAGTGGCGGACACCTTAGGTTCTCTGAAAATAAAATAGAAACTACTTCGAGAAATGTAACTTTATTTATATATCAGTCAAGTCAACCAATTATAAAATCAAAATCAATTAACAAAAATACATCATTTGCTTAGTAGAGGGGATACAAGAGAACTGGGACGTATTCTCTAGGGGACGTACTTACGGTAGTGAGTGTGAAAGAGACGTGTGCGACGTGTTCGACGCATAGAAGGATGGAATGAGCATCGAGTAGATTCAGTAGATACGGGCGCGGTGGAATTACAAAAATAACGGTATAATATTAATAATGAACGAAAAATCGGATTAAAGAAAAAAACATGGCCACATGTCACTTCTCAAACTCAGTTTGAGGAGTGCCAGATGATGACAGATAATTAATAGAAGATATAAAGCTTCAAATTCTTTTTGTAGAATTTAATATTGAAATATATATATATATATATATATATATATATATATATATATATATATATATATATATATATACATATATACATCGGAAAAGTCTACGAATATTTTTATAATATACTAAATATCATAAAAATAAATGCATGAGGTCATTTAATTTCGATTAAATTGGTACACTCGACCACCCTGTAGATTTCTATGGGTTGAACAAAGCCTGCAAAAACGGTAACTGATCTTTTATCAAGTTTTTTACAAACTGTAGGTTTTCAGGTAAAATGAATAATCTGAAAGTGTCGAGTTTGTACATTCTATGCAGTTCTTGCTCAGCAATTAAACTGGAAATATTGTGCTTTAATATGGAACGCTATCACTCACCATTGGCTGAGATGAATAGAGCTGTAGGGCTTCTTCAAGGTGGCATGAGACAAAATGATGTAGCTCTTCGTTTGGGGGTCTCCCAAAGTGTTATCAGTCGATTGTGGCGGCCTTTCCGTGAAACTGGCAGTTCAGCCGAACAACATCCAGGGCGAGGACGCACTACAACTGCAGTTCAAGACCGATTTTTGGTCTTAACCGCAAGAAGACAACCGACAATCACAGCACCTGAGTTGGTTAACGTGTTGCAGCAGACGCACCAGGTAACCATTGGTCGTGATACTGTCAGAAATCGACTGCATGAAGCAGATCTCCACAACAGAAGGCCACTTAGATGTCCACCTTTGTCGAGAGGCAATCGCGGTAGAAGATTAGAGTGGTGTCAAGAATATCAAAACTGGGATGCAAATGATTGGGCCACAGTTTTGTTTACAGACGAATCCAGATTTGGATTTCATCCAGATTCTCGTCGAGTAACACTGTGGAGACGACCTGGAAATAATGAACGTTTGAGACACGTCCAGGAATTCCACACATACAGAGGTGGTACAGTAATGCTATGGGGCGGAATCATGATCGACGGCAGAACCGATCTCGTTTTTCCAAATCGCTCCCTCACAGCTCGACAGTACCTCGACGCCATTCTTCTACCTATCGTCCGTCCGTTTGCTGGTGCTGTTGGTGAAAACTTCCACCTAATGCACGATAATGCTCGTCCACATGTCGCGCGTCTAGTGACTGACTGGCTCACCAACGAAGGAGTTGATGTATTGCCATGGCCAGCACAATCACCGGACCTGAATCCCATCGAGCATGTGTGGGACATGCTTCAACAAAGAATCACTCCGCATATTCACACACACACATTCACACACGTTTCAATTGAAAGAGCTGAATGGGCAAATGTACCTCAACAAGACATTGAAAATCTCATTTTGTCGATGCAGGATAGATGTAGGGCCGTAATAAACCAGCGTGGAGGCCATACTTTGTACTGATACCAATTTTTTTTGTATTATGATTTTTTTTCGGGGTGCCAAAGAAAAGCCATATTTTTTTTTAGTTTTGCTTATATGCGCACTCAGTATTTTTGAATATTTAATAAATTTTGTTGTAAGTTACATTCGTTTAATAATCACCCGTCAACTTTTTTTCCCTGAAGCGATCTAAAAAAAAATTTTTGCCGTTTTTAAAAATATCCCTAGACTTTTCCCATGTATATATATATATATATATATATATATATATATATATATATGTATGTATATATATATATATATACATATATATATATATATATATATATATATATATATATATATATATATATATATATATATATATATATATATATATATATATATATATATAGATAAAGGAGTTTTTAATCGGACATAGCAATCAAGGAAGTGGCAAACCATAGACACGTGTTTCGGGCTTTTGGCCCATCATCAGTATGGTGCAGCCAAGTGTGAGGATGGGCAACACTTGGTTACCAGAAGAAAGAAATACAAATGCACGGAGCCACCAGCAGAAGCCAGCCGCACATTTGTGGTTTCACACAAGTTTTCACAAGAAAACTATCAAAATCAGTTTTCTTGTAAACACAAGATCTATTAAGTGAAACCACAAATGTGCGGCTGGCTTCTGCTGGTGGCTCCGTGCATTTGTATTTCTTTCTTCTGGTAACCAAGTGTTGCCCATTCTTACACTTGGCTGCACCATACTGATGATGGGCCAAAAGCCCGAAACACGTGTCTATGGTTCGCCACTTCCTTGAGTGCTATGTCCGATTAAAAACTCCTTTATCTATAACAAGACACTCCATAACCTTCGTATTTATATATATATATATATATATATATATATATATATATATATATATATATATATATATATATATATATATGAGATTATTTCATTGATTATCAGCCGGAATCACGTAATAAAAATGTCAGTTCCTACTTGATTGAAAACGGATTCAGCGGATCCAATCTGTTTATGCAATTAACAATTCGATTAAATAACAATTGCGTACGAACGCCACTGTTGCTCCCCGCCCACGCTAGCAAACCGCCCCCATTAAACAACAGCTCCCGATGTTCGAGGAGAGATTTATTTCTGTAGTAACTAGTTCTGAATGTGGTTATATCGCGGAAAATCGAATGCATTTGTGTAGGTATTTTCCGAGAATAATTTATCGGAACGGAAACCGGGAAGAGTCCATGGAAAGCCGTTTATCTCGATTGCAAGTGAGGACACCGCTATTTTCCTGGTCGCGGAACATACGAAACCACTATTTCAGTCGAGTTACTTCCCGTTTCGAATTACATGAAGCGATCCACGTGTCTTTACGGGGATTGATACGACGGATAAAAGGATTGGCATGTGGCAACGAATATGCAGACTTTTCTTACGTCACTATAATGAAATAAATATTTATGGGAGGATTGACTTGATGAACAAATCTGAGGTTGTAGTCCTTTGAAGTCGCAAACCCAGGACAGTGATATATACCTGCCTAGGAATCTATGCGACTGTATTTCAAGCGGAAATTTACGCTATTGAATTATGTCCAAAGAGATTGGAAGAATCCAACCTCATACATTAGTCAATAAAAATATTCTCGGGCATTCAAGGGACGTTGGAAGCTCTTGACTCCCACCGAGCAACGTTTAAATTGGTAGCAAACTGCCAAAAAAGACTCTCTTCGATAGAAAGACTAAACAGATTGTCTCTGGTCTGGATTCCTGGCCATACTGGTTTGAAAGGCAATGAAGCTGCTGACTTCCATGCAAAGGAGGGTGCAGCAAGCAGCTTCATTGGACCAGAACCTGTCATTGGCATCACTTCAGGTTTTGCCAAACGAAGATTGGACACAAGAAGATTTATGGACTTCTGGCAGAATCTTCCAGGATTGGCTCACTCCACCCTTCCCCCTTCGAAGCTTGATACCAAGTAGTCCAAGTTGTTGGACTACAGTAGGGATGAACTACGATGTTCTAACAATCACTGTCATTTGAATCATCATATGCAGAGACTCGGACTGTCGGAAGACAGTGTGTGTCGCCTCTGTTTGGAAAATGATGAAACAGCAGAGCATATACTTTGTGCCTGCCCCGCTGGGGACCGAGTCAGGTTTTTAGAGTTCGGCAGAGCCGTACTCTTACCGGCGGCGTAGCTATGTATATAAAGAACACCTCAAACTATAATGTTGCCTTTCATAAAATCAGCCCTGAGCTCGAACAGCTCTGGATCTCGGTAAATTCGACGGGTAAAAACTTTTGTTTTGGAATATTATATCGTCCACCCAAGTCCAATATTTTAACGTGCCTCAATGAATTAGAAGAAACGATTTCTAATCTTTTACCTGCGAGGGACTATTTTATAATGGCGGGTGACTTGAATATTAACCTTATGTCAATCGATAACCGTTCCGATCTCGTTTATCAATTTCTTTCGACCTTTAACTTCTCCCAGTTAATTACTTCCCCCACTAGAGTTACCCTTCGAAGTCAAACTTTACTTGATCTCCTGATTGTTTCGCATCCTGAAATAATTTCAAATGTGAATATTACTGATATTCAAGGAATCTCAGATCATATGGCCATTTCGTTTACTATCAAAAATTTTGGCACCAAAAAGAATAATGTCAAGTGGATTTTTTATATCGATTTTTCAAATTTTGATAAAGATTGCTTTTTGACTGATCTTACATCAATTGACTGGGATGAAATATATAGGTTGGATAACGTTGACGACATGGTAATAACATTCAACCACAATCTCATTACTCTATTTGATATCCATGCTTCTTTTCGAAATATCAGAGTTACCAAGCCACCCGCACCTTGGTTGACGTACAACATACATCAGATGATATCTTTAAGGGACCGCGCATTTAAAAAATATAAGCAAACTAAAACCATTGTAGCATGGGATAGCTATAAAGAACTAAGGAACTATACGACATCTGCTATTCGTCGGGAGAAAAAAGCGTATCTTCAATTTGTTCTTTTGATGAAAGATGCCAAGGCAACGTAGAGCACATTACGTAATTTAGACATCTTGCGTCAGAAGTCAAACCCTGAACTACCACCTAACCTGAAAAATCTAGATGAAATCATTCAGTTCTTTTGCAATATTACCCTCCCTGACAAAACACAATTTCAATCATCGCTTCTAGAAAAGTACCAAACTAAGAACACTGCAAATTCTTTCAGATTCTCTCCCGTTGACGAACATACTGTACAGAAGTTTTTAAATAAAATCAGAAGCAACGCTGTAGGTTCGGGCAGCATCTCACTTCGAATGATTCGTTTGGTGGAAACACATCTCTTGGAATACATCACCTTTATACTGAATTCGTGTATCATTTCCTAGTGTTTTCCTTCCCCTTGGAAACATGCACCTGTGATTCCTTTGGCTAAGTGTAACTCTCCGACACATTACTCTGATCTTGGGCCCATTAGTATTTTACCCTCCCTATCTAAAACGCTTGAGCTGATTCTCAAAGATCAGATGATTGAATTCATCACTTCTTACAGTATCATAACTAGCATTCAGTCTGGGTTTCGTTCGCAACATGGCACGACTTCCGCACTCCTCTCCATAACGGATGATATTTTCAAAGCAACCGATAAAAATTATGTTACATGTCTAGTTTTATTGGACTTTAGTAAAGCTTTTGATACCTTAGACCGCAGTCTTTTATGTAATAAACTTAGTCACTTTGGTTTGGATAAATGTGCCGTAGATCTTATTGAAAGCTTTCTGGAATACCGAACTCAGTGTATCAGCCTTGATCACTTAAAATCTGCAGTTCTGAACACCAAATTTGGAATTCCACAAGGTTCCATTCTTGGACCTCTCTTATTTAACATCTATATATCAGATTTCTACAAATGTATTAAATTTTGCAATATCCATCACTACGCTGATGACACTCAAATTCACTTATCTTTTCCGGAAGGCAACCTGGAAGCACAAGAACTGATAAATAGAGATCTCAATTCACTGTATAACGTCTCGTGCGCACATAACTTGAAATTGAATGCTGAAAAATCATCATATATGTTATTTGGACCCAAATCTATGAGGAGCCTTATTTCCAACCTCATCAAGATCCACATAAATGATGTTGCCTTGCCTTTCACTTCTGAATGCAAAAACTTGGGTTTGTGGATTGACTCCGATTTGAGATTTTCTACACATATCAGTCATCTTTGTAAATCGTCTTATAACATTCTCAGACAAATTTTTCCCAATAGAGACATTCTTTCTACACAACTCAAACTTAAGCTTTGCGAAACTTTAATTTTCTCTAAATTATCTTATTGCGATTGCATATATGGACCTGCACTTACTCAATACGACTCTCTTCGCCTCCAAAGAATTCAAAACTCCTGTTTGAGATTTTCCTTCAGTATACGTAAATTTGATCACATCAGTAGTAGGTTTGATGACTCCGGATGGTTAAGACTTGAAAAACTACGCACTCTACACATCCTCACAAATAGACATAGATTACTATTAACAAATAAACCTGATTATTTATATAATAGACTTGTTAGTTTTTCCCAGACTAACAACTATTATACTCGAAATGGATCTGTCTTGGTCATTCCCAAACACAACTCGGCACTTTTTACTCGAAGTTTCTCCTATATTTCCGCTAAGCTGTATAATAAGTTGCCCAGTGACTTCAGACTTTACACGATAATGACATTTAAAAAACGCTTGAAACTTCTGCTTAAATCCTGGTAATTGGTGCTTTGTATGTCGATTTTTGCAAAACCCTTATTATTATTCATTTTAATCAAGCTTTTATTATTGTGTTTATTGTTGTATTGGTTGATTTATCTTCTATTCTATACTTGTTATTATTATAGTTTTTATTGTATATTTTTGTAAGGTTGATTTGGAAAACAGCTTGTGCTGATAATCCGCCTGTTCATCTAATTTATTTTTGATGAATAAAGTCGATTTATTATTATTATTATTATTATTATTATTATCTGACCTGAAAGATCATTCACCATACAAACTAATCGGCTTCGTTAAGAAGCTGGGTTTATTTGGTCGACTGTAAATATGTGTGAGCCACAATAAACCCTTGCGGGTTGCGGTGGAAGTTTGAATAAACCCACTCACTTTAGATCCAAACTAACCTTACCTTTGAAGTCCTAAGCATTTTATTTTGTTAGTAAATTCTACAGAATGTTCGTCAATATGCAAATGGATATTATCTATGGATCTTCCACGATCTTCGGTATATTATTTCGGAGTATTTACTAAGATTTAGATTCAGACAGTGTTGCTGGGAAATCTGCACAATATTTTTTATATCACTATTGGGCAATATTTTGTGATCAATAAGGTAATTCACTTAACCGGAGTAGTACAAGTCAGTATATTCTGCATATACTGACTTGGAAACATTATAAAGCTTTGCGCAACGAGGTGAACTATGCAATCAAACGTGAAAAAAAGCATATAATCAATTCCAACTCATCCACGTTAGCAGTAACATACAGAGTGGTCCAACGAAACGTATGCACTTTGCTTTTCTCCTTTTTTTGTAACTTAACGCAAAAATGCTCGGACAGGTCAATTTTGCTTAAAATGGAAAGTGGGGTCGAGTGATACATCATTTGAAAGGGCATAAAATTATCTTTCCAATGATACCTAATTTGTTGTATTTCACTCAAACATGTAGGTATTATGAAGAAAAACAACTACAACCCAGTACTTTGAAATGTGTAACTGACTTAGCAGAATCCTACTTCAGCAAGTGCTGAAAATGTGATCCATTTGCTTCCATACAATAAAACAGATTTTGTTCAAATCTATTCCTAACATTCTGTAGCATATCAGGTGTTATACTTCTGCACTCTGCTGTAATTGGTTGGCGAAGATCTTCTATGGACTCGGGCTGCGTAGCAAAACATTTATTTTTCAAGTGTCCCCAAAGGAACAAGTCTAAAGGCGATAAATTAGGTGACCTGGCAGGCCATTCGATGGGGCATCTCCTTCCAATCCACCGTCCAGGAAATCCGTCACCTAAAAACTCTCTTACCGGAGCAACATAGTGAGGAGGTCTCCATCTTGCTGGAAATGAAGCCGATCATCATTATGATTTAAGTCTTTTTCAATTATTTCTATTATGAGAGGATCAATTGTATCTTCAAGCATGTTCGGGTAGACCTTACCAGTTAAATTCCCAGGAATAAAAAGTGGCCCTACGATATGACTACCTAATATGCCACACCAGACATTGATTTTTTGAGGGTACTAGGTATGAATCTCTCGGAATAAGTGTGGGTTACTGTCATCCCAGTAACAGCAATTATGCCTATTGACAGCTCCATTCAAAAAAAATTCACTCTCATCCGAAAAACACGTGTTGAATGATAGGTGCGGATCATCAATTAGTAGCTTGCTCAGTTTTTCACAAAATTGCAGCCTTCTAGCAGGATCATCTTCATTGAGCTCCTGTACTAATTTAATTTTGTACGGATGAAATTTATAGACTTTTAATATCCGTATTATGGACGAACGGGAGACACCTGAGGCTGCAGCAAGCTAACGGGTACTTTGAGTATGATCCAATTCAACATGTCCCAAAACAGCGACTTCCACTGGACTAACTTGGCAACGTACGAATCATTCACATTTTTCCCGGGATGACTATTATTAAAGAGGCGAGCAGTAAGTCTAGCACAACTATTATGTTGATAATAAAGTTTAACAATTTCAACTCGTTCAGGAATGGAATAAACCACTTTTACAGTAAAGTTGAAATAATTTCAAAAGCAACCAAACTGAATCAATGAACGTTTGCCTAAACTCTTTTTGTACACTTATCTGCTGTTGTTATTTGAACCAAAAAACGCATGAGAGAAATTGAGGAATGTAGTACTGATAAAAATGCCGTTTTTCCGCATTTTCATCAACACCAAAAATATCGAGTAGATGTTCTTGCTTTTTTTTATAACTATTCAAGTAAATACAACAAATTAGGTATCATTGGAAAGATAATTTTGTGCCCTTTCAGGTGATATATCACTCTACCCCACTTTCCATTTGAAATTTTAGGGTTGTTACTCACCCTCGCTAGGGGGTTGAAGGCACAGGTAGAAAAATACATCTAAAATGTGTCCCCCTCAAAAGCAAAATTGACCTGTCTGAGCATTTTTGCGTTAAGCAAGAAGAAAAGCAAGGTGCATACTTTTCGTTGGACCACTCGATATGGAAGGAACTGAAAAATCTGAACATCATTACTAGTAGTAAGAGGTCTCTCATTCCGGACAGTTCAACTGGTGATCTCAATGTACTGAACAGTAACTTTATCTCTGGTATAGGTTCGAAAATCCCTGACAAACATACCGTCAAATATTTCTAATCATACTTTGGAGAATATTAGACAGCTCTCGTTCTCTCCTATTGACGAATTGAAGGTTCAAGAAAAGTTACTTTCTATCAAATCCACGGCCTCTGGCCAAGACGAAATTTCCTTAACGATGACCTGTATTGCTGTCCTCTGATTTTGCCATTCATCGTTCACATTTTCAATTTCTGCCTAATTAATTCTGTTTTTCCTTCTGTTTGGAAACAATTAAATACTATCCCATAGGTTTACAAATTTTGTGTGCAACTTTATTGTTTGAATATTACTTTAGATTGTTGAAGAACAGTTTGCAGTGATACTTTACTCATTCACATCATAAACTTCCGCCAAAATATGTTATGAATGCCAATTATTATTTTCATTATTATTAAATCCTCCACCCTTTACCCTAAACTCCTCACTTCTCTAATACCCGTCATCCCATCTACACAAGAAAAAGCGTAAACACCATAGCAGTAACCATTAGACATATCGAGCGGGCTTCACCAAAACAAAAACAACGCGAAAACAAAAGAACTAAATCTACCCACTATGTGGAAATTGCAAACTTCATTAAGGGACCCTTCAATTTTTCAGTCGAATTCGGGACGCCAATTTCGTGGAAATATAAATAAAAAAGTCCGGCCATAATTAAACCGGGTACGCGTAGCGACATATTCGAAGAGAAACAATCGGGCGGAATAAACGATAAAGTGTGCCGAACAACGGTTGTGACGAAATGTAATGAGTCCGTTCAGATCTAGCGAGTAACACCGTATGAATGTTCTTTACAGACGCTTCGCCGGTTGGTCAGATAACGGTGGTTTTGCTCTCAACCGCCAAAGGTTTGATTAAATTTATTTCAAAAAAGTACTACTAAAATTTGATTCGGATGATTCAATCGCTTGGGTTGCAGCACTGTGATACTCACTGTTTTTGTTTAGTTTTCCTTCATTTAAAAAAGTATACGTCAGTATACTTTTTTAAATGAAGGATATGAGATATGATACATATCTCGGTATAGCAACGTTGATCTACAGTGACGAGTGTTGAAAAGGGTGCCCTATTTCTATACAATTCTGTAGATGGCGCCCATTCAAGGTTTTGGTTTTGGTAACCCTTTTCAGAACCCAGAATTGAGCTTCTATAAAGAATATAAGAAACGAACCACGCTCTTGCCTCCGCATCACCCATTGCTTGTCATGGCACTTGTATCGTTTGCTTACTCTAAGTTCAGAAAAGAGTAAGGTAACGTTACAGTGGCTTAAAAATATTACTTCAATTAATAAAGGTATGGTACACCTTATCTACGTAATACTTTTTATACTTGGCGGTCCGATGTTCGATGTCCGCAAAAACGGACCGTGGTCCGCATGTTGCCGACCGTTACTGTAGATGAATCTTAGATACTCTGCTAGACGCTCGAAACAAAAATACAGTCCAAGGAGTGGACTGCAAACGGAAAACCGACCCAAAAAAAGCAAAAACTATTTTTTTGTCTGGAAAAGTGATGGAGACTACTTTCTGGGATAGTCATGGAGTTATTCCAATGGATTATCTTCAAAAAGAAAAAAAAATAACAGGAGCATACTACGTATCATTACTTGATAAGCCGAAGGCAAAACTTGCGAAAACACGGCCACATTTGTGTAAAAATAATCCTGTTTCACCATGACAACGCAACATCTGACACCTCAGCGGTTGCCATGGCAAAAATTCACGAATTACGGTTTGAACTGCTTGATCATCCACCACACTCACCCGATCTAGCCCCAAGTGACTTTTTTTGTTACCTCATTCGAAAATTGCGCTCGGAGAACAGATATTTTCGTCAAATGAAAAGACAATTACCTTCGTGAACAATGATTTTGCAGAGAAAAACGCCGATTACTTTTTAGATGGTTTACAGAGATGATGCATCGCTGGGAAGAGTATGTAGAGTTGAAAGGATACTAGGTTGAGAAATAAATCTGAAGAAATGTCTTGTATTTTTGTTAGGTCGGGAACTTTTCACATCACCCTCGTAGTAAATGAAAGAGGTGAAATCTTGTTTGATTTGAAAGAGGGATAGTTTCAGGAGAAAAAATAACTTTTGAGAAACAAAGGTTTTGTTCTTCTTCTTTTCAATATTTGTACAAAAATTCTGAGAATATTTCAAAAATCAATCTCTCCTGTGAATATACTCTTTTTAATCTCTGTGAGGTATCTTACATAAATGTCTGTCGGATATAATCCAATGACCGTCGTGGTATTACCCGAGAAAATAGTTGTTTTCTGGCAAGCATTCAGCAGAACGTGCTTTATAGGTATGTTGGGAGGAATAAATGTTTCGAGATTCCATTTTGAAATTGATATTATGAATATTCAAAGGCTTAATTTGAATTGATAACATTGCGGTTGAAGTAAACACCCCTATATTTTCAAATAACAAATTATTCCCTATCGACCATTCATAATAAGCCGATTCACGCCACTAACAATCCCGCTGCCATCTATTCTAGTGCCAATAAATATGGCGCGATCCCCGTATATCATATTATACGGAGATGATCCGTACATTACGATCGCCAGCTCGAACACGTTTGCTATAGTAGAGATGTAGTAATAAATTACATTTATGGTATATATCCGAAGCAGAGCATCGCTAAAATTGGAAATATAAATTGAAAATCACTGTAAAATTTCGGAACGGAGGCTCAAACACGGCTATAAATTATTTCCTTATACGTTCGCATACACTGTATCGAAATAATTGGTTGCTGCAGCTTCTGCAGGAAATTCTACACGTCGGGGGTGTCTCAATATTGTCTCTCGTTCGCTGATGTATTCATTTACATGTAAGCCGGCGATGGAAATTAGGAGGCCTCGTATATAGTCGCGGAGTGACGGATTGTTCATTCAAACTGGAGCCAGGCCTATTGAATTGATGAATAGAATTGACTATAATAGCAAGTGCGAGGATATGTCTTCACAAACGACTTTTATAGTTGAACCTACATCTGTCGAAGCTTGATACCAAACAGTTGTTGGACTACAGTAGGGATGAACTTCGATGTCTAACAGGCCTTCTTACAGGTCACTGTCATTTGAATCATCATATGCAGAGACTGAGACTGTCGAAAGATAGTGTGGGTTGCATCTGTTTGGAAAATGATGAAACAGCAGAAGCACATACTTTGTGCTTGCCCTGCTGAGGACGGAATTAGGACAATAAACCCTTGCGGGTAGCGGCGGAGGGTCGAATAGACCCACCCACTTTGGACCTAACCTAAACTAACTCAACAAATTTTAAAGCATCTATTCACTATACAAATTATATAAAATAGCCAAAGAACGGCTTCAATTTTCCTATTGTGGAACTCTGCGTGAATTGGCAAAAACCAAAAAAAAAACTTCGTAGAAATTGTAATGGTTTGATATATCTTATACAGGGCGATTCAATTTCGTTTCTACATGGGGATCTCGTAAACGATAAGAGATAGAGTGTCGGTTAAACTATGGCAAAGTTGTTTATTTTAGAGACCTATTCAATGATGTGAAGAAATCGAATATAGCTCTTTTGCTTCTGGAGATATACAGGAAAAGTCAAAAAATCCCAAATTATTTTTTGCCTATATCTTCTTTATTCGCAGACATATTGAAAATTTGTCCACATTTTGCTAATGGCATTTGATCTGGGCTCTCAGAATATATCCATGAATTTTCAATACAGGGTGTCATCTGACTTCGGCCACCCCCATTTTTGAATTTTTATATACGGACCTGTATTTTTTGTAGTAGTTTTTGGATCATAGACGTTCACTTATTACTGAGAAATTAAATTGAATTTTATATTTCGGGATTTTTCGGTAATATTCGATTATAATTGTGTGAATTATTCCCTTTTAAATTACGGCCCTGGAAATTGGTTGACTGAGTTGAATAAAAACACAATAGCAACTTTCACATCTCCCTTTGTACCGTAGAGTTTTTCGAGAGTTTTTTTCATTTTGAGGTACCTATTCATATTTTTCCAATTGCTCTGAGCGTTTTCTACAATGTACTTCGAATAAAAAAACCTTTTATGATTATCTGAAACATATCTACAACAAAAATATATCACATGTGTTTTGATGAGCAGAAAAAAAAATGGTAGCAATAATAACAACACTATAATTATAATGAAAATTGAAATGAAGTAAGTAATTTATATACACAAACAATTAATTGGGCAATAAATGTTCGAATTGGAGTCCTTCCATTTCGAGACAAATAATGGGACAACAAGATGGTCTGCAAAATCACCAGATCTCACTATTTTGGACTATTTTCTATGGAGGTCATTGAAAAATAGGATTTGCGCTGGCAGATAGATAGAAAATGTGGAAGACTCGAGTTTGAGGATTTTGAATGATTTCGCAACAATGCAGCAAATGAGTGTATTAAGGGCAATAAATAATATGAAAAACCGAGTTTAAAAATGTCTCGAAATGGAAGGAATCCAATTCGAACATTTATTACGCCAATAATTTTTTTTGGGTACCTATGCTTCATTTCAATTTTCATTACAATTATAGTGTACGTTTCGGATGTTATTATTGCTATCTTTTCTTTTTCTGCTTATTAAAATACATATAATATATTTTTGAGTAGATATGTTTCAAATAATCATAAAAGGTTTTCTTATTCGAAGTTTACTGTAGAAAATGCTCAGAGCAATGGAAAAAATATGAATAGGTACCTAAAAATGAAAAAAAAACTTCTCGAAAAACTCTACGATATATAGGGAGACGTGAAAGTTGCCATTATGTTTTTATTCAACTCAGTGAACCAATTTCCAGGGCCGTAATTTAGATGGGAATAATTCACCCAATTATAATCGAATATTACTGGAACATCCCGAAATATAAAATTTAATTTAATTTCTCAGTATGAAGTAAACGTCTACGATCCAAAAATTACAACAAAAAATACAGGTCCGTATTTAAAAATTCAAAGATGGGGGTGGTCCAAATGTATAAAAGATTCATGGACATATTCTGAGAGCCCAGATCAAATGCAAATAGCAAAATGTGAACAGATTTTCAATATGTCAAAAAAATAATTCGGGATTTTTTGTTTTTCCTGTATATCTCCAGAACCAAAAGAGCTATATTCGATTTCTTCACGTCATTGAATAGGTCTTTAAAATACACAACTTTGCCACGATTCAACCGACACTCTATATATTCACACGCCCAAAATTATAATTTAAATAAAAGCTTTACTATTCAAAGTCCATAAAATGGCGAAAGAACTTTACCTTTCCTATTCTAAAACTCAAGCGTGATTGAGAAAATTCGTGAAAATTGTGTAGTAGTAGTGGTAATCACTACGGCAATTAGATTCGATTATTGATAATTTTGTGAGATTTTCCATTCATGTGTCCAATGAAGTCCCGTTTTACACGCCCAAAATGATAATGGAAATGGAAGCCTCAAAATTTCTTAGAGCACCTACTGTTTCACTATACAGATTATATAAAATGGCGAAGGAACTACTTCAATTTTCTCATTTTAAAACTAATTGTAAATTGACCAAAACAAAAAAAAGTTCGTTAATATCGTGCTGGTGAATCTGATGTATACACACGCCCAAAATTATGAGTGAAAGAAATATTATAAATAAATTGATGGATGTAGCCGTTACTACGTGGTGGGAAATCATAATGAAGAAAATAAAAATGAAACTCCGTCTGAATTGTGATGGTACATTTGATGTATTCACACGCTCAAGAATATAATAAAGATGAAAGCTATTTTTCTTAAGTACCAACTCTTTTAATATACAAAGCTATGAAATGGCGGAAGAACCATTTCACTTTTCAGTTAAAAAAATCGAGATTGAATTAAGAAGAGCCAAGAAAAACTTTGTTGAAATTGTGTTAGTGAATCTGATATTTTCACACGCTCAACATCATAGTGAAATGGAAGTTCTAAAAGCACCTATCGGTTTACTATACACATTATATAAAATGGCGAAGGAACCGTGTTAAATTGCTCATTCTAAAACTGGGCGTAAATTAACGAAAACAAAAAAATGCTATGTTAAAATCGTGTTGGTGAATTTAATGTATTCAAACGTCCAAAATTATGAGTGGAATAAAAGCTCATAAACATTTTTTACATTTTTTGTTTCATTAATCAGAGTCTATATAATGGCGAAGGAACTGTTTCAATTTTCACATTTCAAAACTCAGCGTGAATTGAGAAAAACAAAAGAAAATTCGTCAAGATTGTGATGGTAAATTTAATGTTTCAGACGCTCAAATGGTGGAAGGTGGAAGCTCGATTTTTTAAAATACGTACTCTTTTACTATGAAAAGTTTATGAAATGGCGGAAGAACTACTCTACTTTTTTCTTTTAAAAACTGAGATTGAATTGGGAGAAACCAAACATTCATACCCCCAAAATTATAATGAAATGGAAACTTCGAAATTTCTAAAAGCACCTATTGTTTTACTATATAAAATGGCGAAAGAACTGCGTTAAATTTCTCATTCTTAAACTGAGCGTAAATTAACGAAAACAAAAAAAAGCTTTGTCAAAATCGTGTTAGTGAATCTGATATATTCACACGCCCAAAATTATGAGTGAAATAAAAGCTCATACACATGTTTTACATTTGTTTCATTAATCAGAGTCTTTATAATGGCGAAGGAACTGTTTCAATTTTCACATTTCAAAACTCAGCGTGAATTGAGAAAAACAAAAGAAACTTCTTCGAAATTGTGATGGTGAATTTGATGTTTCCAGACGCTCAAATGGTGAAAGGTGGAAGCTTGATTTTTCAAAATACCTACTCTTTTACTATGAAAAGTTTATGAAATGGCGGAAGAACTACTCTACTTTTTTCTTTTAAAAACTGAGATTGAATTGGGAGAAACCAAAAATTCATACGCCCAAAATTATATTGAAATGGAAACTTCGAAATTTCTAAAAGCACCTATTGTTTTACTATATAAAATAGCGAAGGAACTGCGTTAAATTTATCATTCTTAAACTGAGCGTAAATTAACGAAAACAAAAAAAAGCTTTGTTAAAATCGTGTTAGTGAATCTGATATATTCACACGCCCAAAATTATGAGTGGAATAAAAGCTCATAAACATTTTTTATATTAATTGTTTCACTACTCAGACTCTATATAATGGCGAAGGAACTGTTTTAATTTTACCATTCTAAACTCAGTGTTAATTGAGAAAAACAAAAGAAACTCCGTTAAGATTGTGATGGTAAATTTGATGTATTTAGACGCTCGAAATTATAATGAAGATGGAAGCTCGATTTTTCAAAATACCTACTTTACTTTGCAAAGTTTATAAAATGGCGGAAGAACTACTTCACTTTTCAGTTAAATAAATCGAGATTGAATCAGGAAGAGCCAAAAAAAACTTTGTTGAAATTGTGTTAGTGAATCTGATATTTTCACACGCTCAACATCATAGTGAAATGGAAGTTCTAAAAGCATCTATTGGTTTACAATACACATTATATAAAATGGCGAAGGAACTGTGTTAAATTGCTCATTCTAAAACTGAACGTAAATTAACGAAAACAAAAAAATGCTTTGTTAAAATCGTGTTGGTGAATTTGTTATATTCACACGTCCAAAATTATGAGTGAAATAAAAGGTCATACACATTTTTTACATTTGTTTCATTAATCAGGGTTTATATAATGGCGAAGGAACTGTTTCAATTTTCCCATTTCAAAACTCAGCGTGAATTGAGAAAAACAAAAGAAACTTCTTCAAGATTGTGTTGGCGGCAAATCTGATGTATTCAAACGCAAAAATTGATAACGGAAACGGGCTTCTAAATTGTTTGAAGAACCTACTATTTCATTACACAAAGTCTTTATTATGGCGAAAGAACTGCTTTATTTTTTCCCTTTTTAAATTGAGAGTGAATTGTGAAAACCCGAAAAAACTTCCTCAAAGTGGTATTAGTGAACGTGATTCACCAATTTGCCTAAAACACTAGATAATAATGAAAATATAAGCAACGAAGTCTATGAAGTGGCGAAAAAAATATTTCACTTTCCTGTTTCCAAAATTCAGTTCAGTAAATCCTCGAATTCCCGATCCAACCTCAAATCTCATCGAATATCTCGTTAGGGGTCAATGTAATACCGGCCATAACATTTCATCCGCAGACTAAAATATCCTCTGGGTATATTTTCAAAGTGCCAGAAATGATTGCAAATCCTTCCTCGAAGCAGAGTTTCTCTAACGTAGATTGCGACACCCTGCAATGTATCTGTCAAGCGTCATCTGTCTCTTACGCTCTGAAGGTGAAGGGGACATTTTCCATCGTCGCCACCGTCGGAGAAAGTGAATTTCTCCTATAATTCGAGATCGACCCCTACGTCGTAAAATCGTGACAACTTCGATAGCATACTGCGGACGGGTCAGCCAGAATTATTATATAATTTCACAGGGAGATGAGCTGGATTTTGCGGTTGGTAGTCAGAGGGTATTTTTGGTTGATGGATACCGGGGGTGGAGAGAAAAAAGAGCTGGTTTGGACTGACTGGGCAACGTGTTTCGTCTACAATTGCGATATAAATCAACCGAAAGGATGAGAGGACGACCGGGGTGTTTTAGTTTTCCCCACATCAAACGGCTTTGGATAGTAACTGACAAATTTTTCAAATTCTAGACTTGAATTGGTAGACCGGGAGATGGTGGAAGATTTTGTTAAGTTATTTTCTACAGTATAGCACAAGGCTGCTCAACCTTTTTGACAGTCGGGCTGAACGGTGGATTCAGACTTCACGATGGGCTCCTGACAATTCCTATTTCAGTTACTCTCAGGACATGCGCAATAAAAACCCATTATTAAGAAATAAAATTTTATTTTTGTTTATTAGGTAATATTATGAACAAACAGAGAGTATTTTATGCTGAAATTTAGCAGCTGAATGAAGGAAGAAACTTGAACTTAACTTAAGTATGTATCTTCTCAAATCTAAATCTAGCGTGAGTCTTTGTTTCAATCAATGTGATTTTTTTCATTGTTTGTCTTTTAATAATTTACTTATGTTGGGTGACAAATCCGATGTCTTTAGTAACAACAAGTCATAAACATGTTGCTCAGTTAAGGATGGGCGGTATTTATTTTTTATATAATTAAGGTCTGGAAATATTTTTTTACACATATATGTTGATCCAATACTACTTAAAAACTGTGAAGCCAGGTCAGTTATTGCTAGAAATTCTGCTTTTGGTACCAATTTCAATTTCAAAAAGTATGCAGATGAAAGATTACATACTAAAAATCATGAATTGAATGTTGGAGATTTAGTAATTTGCAAACAAAAACATGTAAATGAATTTACCCCACCATATGATCCCAATCCATATGTTGTTGAGAAAATTAGTGGTACAAAGGTAACTGCTCAAGGCTAGATAAAAAGATAACAAGAAATGCTTCTCACTTCAAAAAGATTGTAAAATCTGATCACATGAATCCTGAATTAGATATTATACCTGAATACGATGAAGATTTTCATGATTATAGGAAACCAGATGAAGAAATAGAATCAGAAGAAGATACACCCATTCAAGAAGCCGAAGTTCATGAACTTCCTAGAAGACAACAACCACATAGGAAAACTAAACACACAAATTATTCTTCTATATGAATGTGATAAAATTGAAGTTAGGGAGGAAATGCAATGTTTCGTCCTGGTTTGCCGTTATAAGTTTGTTTCATTCGAAATGAGTAAATGCAACCATGGATGACAAAATAACTTCCGTGACTTCAGAAGCACAAGTTGATGGATCTGTAGAGCTGAAACAAATATCTAGCCAGGGGAAATTACTGAAATGGTCTTGGAGGTTCTCCCATTCAGCTGATCTGTAATGCCAAACTTTGCGCGGCTTAGATTGTTCCCCAACATTCATCGGCAATTCACTCAACACTGAAATGAGTTTGTGATCAGAAAATCACAATGGAGACCTTAAGGTGGCTCTGTAAATTTTTGGATTGGTTGTTAGGTATAGATATTGAGGCGGATTGGCTGTCCTTGTTTATCTTTCACCGCCTTAACCACTGTGAATGCTGTTTTTGGCGAGTGCCTTGGCTTGGGATGTGGCGGTTGAGCAAACCGGCCATCAGATGCCTGCTTCCATGTATCCCTGCTGGATACGAGAGTGACAGAATCTCTTGTGTGTATTTGTGCCGGTAGGATGAATGACACTGAGTCTATCAGCTGTCTCTACGGAACCTTCGAGATGCCGGGCGCCCTCTCGTCGTAGCATCGCTTTGTAACAATAATGCAGGGCTCTGCCTTCTTTCCCTAGCTACTTGTGGAACTTTTATGGACAGAGTAAACTGAAAAAAAATTCTGACGCTGTCTAGCTTACGACTCCAACTGATCTACTGTAAATTTAGGTTAGGAGCGAGAGCTTTGCGGTGGAGGGTCAAATAGACCCACTCACTTCGGACCTAACCTAACCTATATATACAGTGTCACCATTAAAGTACGCACCATATGGGAAACTTTTTTTTCGAAAAGTTTCAATGAAGTTCAACTTCGGCACTTGTTTGTGCTTTAAATTTAACTTAAAATGATGCGGCCAACTGCGACCCACTGACGTTCAGTGTTTGTCAAATTCAACTTTTTTTTTTGAAAAATATTGAAAAAGTGCATTTTTAGATCGAATTTAACAAAAAGTTACTTGAAAAAGTTGTGTCTACGGCAATTTTATATCCATATGACAAATTTTATGCAACTAGGATAAAGTTGACGTTTTGCTTATTTTTGACAGATATCCCCTTTATTTTAGAAAACACGTTCGGTTAATTGTCATCAATTCATATATACATAACAAACTCATCATGTAGTTTAACTTCTCTGATGAATTTTTACTCATACGGACATTTTTAGAGAGAAATTAAAAATGTGGTATAAAAATTTTGACATGACTGGTGCAAAGTTTCAATCACTTGGCTATTTTTTTAAACAAACGTCAGTACCTTCAATTTTGAAAAAGCAGACACAACCCAAAAACTGCAATGAGTATTAATAAAATTACTAGAGTTGAAATTAAATTAAAATTTCAATATTCAGTATTCACAGATTATTTATCTATAAACACTAACTAGTGCGGTAAGGATGCTTAATCACGTTGAATGAAATTTTTAAGTAGTTCTTGACAAACAAAATGCATGCTATGTTAGTGTCAAGTTGTTGATTTACTTGTCAAATTTTTAACAGTTATTGTTGCAATAATGTTGTCTCTTCAGGAAAGAATAGAAATAGTTTTAATATGTGGTGAGAATACACCATACCGGCAAGTAGCTAACATTTTTAATGAATGGCATCCAGGAAAAAATGTTCAACATACTACTGTGTCAAGGATAATGTCGAAATTCAGAGAAACAGAATCCGTAGCAAATCTATCTAAGAAAAAGCACACTTCAAGTAAATATGATGAGGAGGCCCAGCTTAACATTTGTTTAAAAGTTATTGAACACGGGCAAACGAGCATAACCGATATCATAAAAAATACCGATTACAAGAGAGAAAGTGTTAGAAAAATCTTATTAAAGAATAAATTTTGGCCTTACAAGCCAAAATTTATTAACACATTAAAAGAACGAGATTTTGATGTCCGTTTGGGGTTTTCATTCTGGTTTCAAGGAGAAAGAGAAGAAAATGTAAAGTTTCCATATAAAATTTTATGGACAGATGAGGCAACGTTCTCTTCAAATGGAACGGTAAGTTCTCAAAATTGCCGATGGTGGTCCCAAGAAAATCCCAGTTTCACAGTTGAATGTGGTGATCGGTATTCCTTTGAAACTAATGTGTGGTGTGGGATACTTAACGACCAAATGATTGGGCCATTTTTCTTTAGGGAAAATTTATCATCTGTCGGTTATCTCAACTTTTTAACTAATGAGGTTGATGAAGTTTTAGATAATATGCCTTTGAATATTAAATACGACCTATGGCATCAGCTTGATGGCTGATACATCGGCCATCAGCTTGATGGCAATACATTCACGGTTGCTGTAAAACCTAGATCACCCGACTTGACGCCTTTAGACTTTTTCTTGTGGCACTAACATACAACATCTGGAAAATACCATTCGCGAGTGCTGTGCAAACACAAATCCCCGATTTATTAAAAATGCAGTTACAGAAGTCAGTAGAAGGATCATAATTTGTATTGAACGTGGAGGACGACATACTGAAATGTAGGCTATAAGTGTTTGACAACCTCATTTAGATCAATAAGTAATTTTTTGTACCCATTCGTATTTAATATAATTTATTGTTGTTTAAAATTTATAATAATAATAATAGTTTTATCGAAATTATTTACATTTTTTTTAGTTGCCTCTGCTTTTTCGAAATCAAACGTTTGTTTAAGAAAATAGCCAAGTGATTGAAACTCTGCACCAGTCATGTTGAAATTTTTATAGCAAATTTTTAATTTCTCTTTAAAAATGTCCGTATAAGTAAAAATCTTTCATAAAAGTTAAACTCCATGATGAGTTCGTTATGTATACATGAATTGATGACAATTAACCGGACTTGTTTTTTAAAATAAAGGGGATATCTCTCAAAAATGAGCAAAACGTTAACTTTATCCTAGTTGCATAAAATTTGGCATATGGATACAAAATTGTCGTAGACACAACTTTTTCAAGTAACTTTTTGTTAAATTCGATCTAGAAATGCACTTTTTCAATTTTTTTCAAAAAAAAAAGTTGAATTTGACAAACACGTCAGTGGGTCGCAGTTTGCCGCATCATTTTAAGTTAAATTTAAAGCACAAACAAGTGCCGAAGTTAAACTTCATTGAAACTTTTCGAAAAAGAAGTTTCCCATATCACCATATGGGAAACTTTAATGGTGACACTGAATATTACGATGCTCTTCAACATCGCAAGGTGTTAATATCAGCAGTTGTTATAATTGTACTTTCCATATTAATGTTCATAAATAGAAATAATGATGTGATTAATGTATATAATACATTTGTAAGACAATTTAATTCAATCTATATCTATTGTTCATAATAAAACTTCTATGAAAATTGTTTTGTTCATTGCTATTTGGTCAAAGAAAATCGTGTTAAACATTCTTTCAATCACTAGTGTTGAAAATATTTTTAATAGGCCACTTTGTAAACATCATCCTTCAATACTCTTGACAACCAGTGAAAATGTAACTTCAAATGACAGTTGTACAAAAACATCATTACCAAATGAAAGAAATACCAACTGAAGTTCATTAGACGTGAATAAAACTGATTAAGTAAACATAATGAACTCTCAACTGAATCTGTCTTTAGTGTCCTCATAACGTCAGTGCCTAGATATTTCCAACGAGATAAGATTATAATGAGATAACCTTTTGAAAGCTTTCCGGAAATATAGTTATAATATGCCAGGCTATTACTGCCGCAACTATACCAATTTCCACAAAGGTTACAAACAGAAAAGAGACTCGCATAATGCAGTGCGGTAATGAGATTCGTTAGAATTTCAGAGTAAATTCATAAAATCGTGTTAACATTCATGGTGCTCGGCGAAAAGACGGGAGAAAATTTTCTTTTCAGAGGAAATAGGTAAGTTCTGAGGGGAGAGGAACAAACAAAATGGTTCATTTAACTCTAATTCACTCTCATCTAGGACGGAATGGAAGTTGGCGTGTTATTTTGTTCGTTGCCACACCCAAGAAGGACCTTCAGAGGACTATGAAGGAAATGAGCATCGGATTATTTGTAAGAGAAAAATAATGATAAAATAGTATGAATTTCATTAGTTCGGACTTTAATAGTCTGATATTATACAGTGTGACCCATTTTTAATGGAAACACCCCCCTAAAATTTGAAGTTGTGAATCGATTTTAATTTTTTTTTAATGTCAAGTACTAAAAGGTCTACTTTGGGACAAAATTTGAAATGCTTATTGAAGTTTCAGGGCATACTATGATATTTTTTCTTATTCGAAAATCGGGATTTTTTATTAGCGATTTTTTATTGAAAAAATCACTACGCCACTGGATTCAGAGTGCCTCTAAATAGGTGTGACCGAAATTTCATGAAAAAATATTCATTATTAACAAAATTATGACAACTCAAAAATTCGAAAACTCACACAGTTAAAAGTCATAATATAATTATTTTTTTCATGATTTCAACAATAAAGTGCCGCCAGATGAAAAAAAAACAAATAGCGTAAATATTTTTAATGAAAATAACGGAATTACATTCAAAAAATTCAACTAACAATGAAGCAAAAAATTTTAATGAACGTAACTAATAACTAATTATTGAAATGTTTCGATTCAGTGCAACAATTGATTCTAACTCATATTCTAGTAGCCTCTACTAATCCACCCCGTATTTCGATACATGTGTCGTAGCGCTTACGAATGTTTCTGATTACGTTCCTTAGTTCTTGAGGGCTAATATCTGCACATACCTGTCGAATTCTTGCACAAAGTTCATTTCCATCTCTTGAGCGGTTTTTGTAAACCTTTTGTGTGAGAAGTCCCCAGAGAAAAAAGTGCAAAACTGTGAGGTCTGGAGATCTGGGTGGCCACTCTATAAACGGACTACCCCGGCCTATCCATCGGTTTGGAAAATGTTCGTTGAGCCATTGCCTCACAGCTCTGACATAATGAACTGAACACCCATCTAACTGGACAATTAAATTTGATCGTTCATTGATTGGCAGCTCGTGAATAGCATCCCAAAACTCTGTGTTTAAAAATTCTAGAAACCTCTGCGCATTAATGTTTTCCTCAAAAAAGAAAGGACCAATAATTCTTTCGTTCAATATCCCACACCAGACGTTGATTTTTTGGGAGTACTTACTTTTACAGTTTATTACCCAGTTAGGATTATCCGCTGCCCAATAGCGACAATTCTGTGATGACACCACTCCATTTGTAGTGAAAGTGGCTTCGTCGGTATATAAAATATTTTTCAGGAAATTTCTATTGTTCAAATATTCCCCTTGGGCCCATAAACAATATTCTAGGCGTCTTGCTTCGTCGCCTTCTTGAAGTGTTTGTAAACATTTTGGTTTGAAAGGTTTAATATTCTTCACCGTGAGACATCTCCGAATAGTTTCTCGTGGAATATTCAAATCTGAAGTGGCATTCCTTATACTGGAATTAGGATTATTTCCGAAATAATCTAAAATGATTTGATCATTCCTGTCATTCCTGTTTCGTCTTTGTACAGGATTAATTTTTAACATCATTTTTGATACTGCACCAGTTTCATTGAATATTTTATTTATTTTATTTACCGTACCGCAGCTAATACGAGGACGATCTGGATGTCTCTCATTAAATACTCTACAAACCTCTCTAGCACTTCTAACGTCATCTCCCGAAAGGCGTACAATTTCAATTTTCTCTCTTATGCTCAATCTTGCAGCCATGACACAAAATAATTCGAAGAACTGTAAAGTGAATATTGTTGACAATAGTACACTTAAATCTTTCACAAGTGTCAAACTGTAATATCATTTCCATGGGAACTAAGATTCAAATTGAAATATTAGGTCTTAGTTTTAGTTAATTTACGTGAAAACTTGAATGTAATTCCGGTATTTTCATTAAAAATATTTACGCTATTTTTTTTTTTTTTCATCTGACGGCACTTTATTGTTGAAATCATAACAAAAATATTCTCATGGCTATATCTGTTGATATAGGGTGTTTTTTGTGACTGTTAGCTGTGTGAGTTTTCGAATTATTGAGTTGTCATAACTTTGTTAATAATGAATATTCTTTCATGAAATTTTGGTCACACCTGTTTAGAGGCACTCTGAATCCAGTAGCGTAGTAATTTTTTCAATGGAAAAATCGCTAATAAAAAATCCCGATTTTCGACTAAGAAAAAATATCGTAGTGTGCCCTGGTTGTCCCAAGGTAGACCTTTCAGTACTCGACATTTAAAAAAAAAATATTAAACTCGATTTACAACTTCAAATTTTAGGGGGGTGTTTCCATTAAAAATGGCTCATACTGTATAATAACTGTAAAAATGGTTTATTCCATTCCTGAACGAGTTGAAATTGTTAAACTTTATTATCAACATAATAGTTGTGCTAGACTTACTGCTCGCCTCTTTAATAACAGTCATCCCGGGAAAAATGTGAATGATTCGTACGTTGCCAAGTTAGTCCAAAAGTTTGTCGATACCGGATCTGTCTGTAATGTGAAACACCAGCCACGGAAACCAATCAGAAATGAAGCAGTGGAAGTCGCTGTTTTGGGACATGTTGAATGGATCATACTCAAAGTACCCGTCAGCTTGCTGCAGCCTCAGATGTCTCCCGTTCGTCCATAATACGGATATTAAAAGCCTATAAATTTCATCCGTACAAAATTAAGTTAGTACAGGAACTCAATGAAGATGATCCTGATAGAAGGCTGCAATTTTGTGAACAACTGAGCCAGCTACTAATTGGTGATCCGTACCTATCATTCAACACGTGCTTTTCCGATGAGAGTACATTTTTTTGAATGGGGCTATGAATAGGCATAATTGCCGTTACTGGGATGAGAGTAACCCACATTTATTCCGAGAGGTCCATACCCAGTACCCTCAAAAAATCGATGTCTGGTGTGGCATATTAGGTAGTCATATCGTAGGGCCACTTTTTATTTTTGGGAATTTAACTGGCGAGGTCTACCTGAACATGCTCGAAAATATAATTGATCCTCTCATAACAGAAATAATTGAAAATGACCAAAATCATAATGATGATCGGCTTCATTTCCAGTAAGATGGAGCACCTCCTCACTATGTTGCTCCGGTAAGAGAGTTTTTAGATGACGGTTTCCTGGATGGTGGATTGGAAGGAGAGGCCCCATCGAATGGTCTGCCAGGTCACCTGATTTATCGCCTTTAGACTTTTTCCTTTGGGGACACTTGAAAAATAAATGTTTTGCTACGCAGCCCGAGTCTATAGAAGATCTTCGCCAACGAATTACAGCAGAGTGCAGAAGTATAACACCTGATATGCTACAGAATGTTAGGAATAGATTTGAACAAAATCTGTATTATTGTATGGAAGTAAATGTGTCACATTTTCAGCACTTGCTGAAGAAGGATTCTACTAAGTCAATTACACATTTCAAAGTACTGGGTTGTAGTTGTTTTTTTTTTTCATAATACCTACATGTTCGAGTGAAATACAACAAATTAGGTATCATTGAAAAGATAATTTTGTGTCCTTTCAAATGATATATCACTCGACCCCACTTTCCATTTGAAATTTTAGGGTTGTCACTTACCCTCGCTAGGGGGTTGAAGGCACGAGTAGAAAAATACATGTGAAATGTGTCCCCCTCAAAAGCAAAATTGACCTGTCCGAGCATTTTTGCGTTAAGTTACAAAAAAAGGGGAAAAGCAAGGTGCATACTTTTCGTTGGACCACTCTGAATAAAATATCATGGAAAGAGTATCGGAAGAGTAATAAATAGTGCTGTTGATATAAAATTCAAATCTGAAGTCTAAAGTATATAAAATATAGAAAAAATAGTGTTTTATATATAAAATGTAAAAACGGTGTTGCAAATATAAAATTAAAAGTAATGTATGGAAGAAGAAGTTTTGAATGAAGAGAGAATAATGTTGTATATATTTAATATAAATACCAAGGAAACAGTAACGAGAGAATACTTATAATGAAAGAATACTTATATTATAGAGCAATAATTTCTATGTGAATTTATTTTTTTCTTTTCAATTTGATTTTTTTTTATAACAAATTGTAATATATGTTTTTTAAATTAATATATTGATGGATGGAAAGGCGTGACTGGGCGCTTATCCATTCCTTAATTTTTGCTTTAAATAAAGGATGGGAATTATATTCTTTCATTTCATGAGGGATCAAGCTATATACTTTGGGTCCCAAGTAGACAAAACTTCTTTGTAGGGTGTTTTTTTCTGGTCTTGGTATAACAGAATTCATTTTGTGACGTGTACTGTAGTTCTGTGACTATGCTGTCGCATAACTGCGACAGCAGGCTAATATTCCATAATTCAAGTGTAGTTCAACTAGGGCATAATATAATATCCGAAGCTGATCAATTTTCAAAATATTCGATAGATATTTGAACTTTGATATGGATGTACCATTTCAAATTGCAGTCTATGGATACTCTCAAATATTTGATATGTTGGACCATCGATATTGTTTGGTTGCCATCTATTTGAAGGGTGTCATATTCTGGTAAGTTCTTCACGTATGAGGTGAAAGGTATGAAATGTGTTTTCTCGATGTTCATTGTTAAAAGCCGATTTTTAAACCACTCTTGGATTATTTTTAAGTCTCTTTCAGCTTCTTTTTAAGATTGCCTATCCTCGTCTACATATATAATTGCTGTATCGTCAGCATAACTTACCACATCTCCTTCTGAATTTAGTTTCAGCAAATCGTTGAGATGAACATCGAAAAGTATAGGCCCCAGGACTGTGCCCTGTGGAACACCATATTTTATTACTGTTTTTTACTCTAAGGCTATCATTTAACCTTACTCTTTGAATTCTTTCTTGTAGATAGTTTTTCATCGGATCGTAAGGTTTTCCTCTTATTCCAATACTTTCCAATATCTTTAGCAATGTATGATGGTCGACGGTGTCGAACGCTTTAGCGAGGCCAATGTTGGTTTGGCTTTGTCAACATATTTAGATATTCTGGAAGTGACGTGTACTATGGCGTCTTGCGTGGATCTATTTTCTCTAAAGCCAAATTGTTTTTCCGATATCAATTCATATTTTTTTAAATAGTTTGTTAGACGCGTTTTCAGTAACAGTAATTCACCGATATAGGATTTTCCGCACTCAAAGGGTATCCGGTAAATGCAATTCTTGGCATCGCAGTCCGCGTTTGGTGGCCTGGTTTTCGTGAGGCTGCTGCGGATAGTGTTTCCGGATCTACAGCAGGTTTTGATGTTGTACTTGGATCCAATTCTTCTTATTTTTTCCGATAGGCCTCTGATGTAGGAAAGTGCAAGCACTGGTTGCGATGGCTTCTCTTGCTTGCGAGGCTCCTGCTGTCTTTTAGCCAAAGTCTGTTTTACCATCGCTTTGGAGTAGCCATACCGTTGAAGATCATTTCTGATGATGTCTATTTCCTTCTCGAGACCTTCCTTCGTATAACAGAACCTGAAAGCACAGTCTAATAGAGTCTTAATGATTTCTCTTTTAGTCGATTTATGGTGGTTGGATTCCTTTTTCAGGTACTATCCCGTGTGGGTAGGTTTTCGATATACAGATTTTTCCCACTTAGTGTCGGTCCTCTTCACCAATACGTCTGAGAATGGCAATTCGTTGTGGAATTCCTTCTCCATTGTGAAAGTGATGGAAAGTCTTACGCTGTAGTTGTATTTCAGGAACGCGTGTAGTTCAGTATTCCCATGATTCCATATCATGGAGGTGTCGTCAACATATCTCAAACAGACATGAGGATTCTTGTAGGCTTCTTCAATGGCCAGAGTTTCCAACCACTTTATATATATGTTGGCTATGATTGGTGAGAGTTGCGTTCCCATTGGCACTCCCTTATCTTGTGTAAAGAATTCGTCCTTCAGTTGGAAATAACAGTTTAGTACACAACATCCCAGTAATTCCATAATTACTTCTATAGGTACATTCGTTCCATCTTTCAGGTTCTCGTCTTCGGATAGCTTCCTCTTTATGATTTGGAGTGCTTCTTCAACTGGAACGTTGGTGTGAAGGTCTTCCACGTCGAAACTAATCACTTGGTCTTCCTGTGTGACTTCAATTGCCCCTAGTAGTTCGACAAAATGCCTTGAATTCTTAACAAAAAACGATGTTTGTCCTTGTAATGGTTGTATTACGGGTAGTGAAACCTCTGGAGCTGATGTTCGGTCTGAGGGGAACGTCCTTCTTGTGAATTTTGGGTAGTTCATACAAGTGAGGGGGCTTACTGTGGTGTGGTGTTAACGACGGTCTCTCCTTGTCCGAAAAATAAACTCGGTGTTTTTTAAAAATCTGGTACAACTTCCTTTCAATTGATGCAGTAGGGTCCCGTAAGATCTTGGTGTATTGTTCTTCAGAAGAACCTTTTCGATCTTCTGTTTGTACAGAACAGTGTCTATCACCACAGTAGCGTTTCCTTTATCTGCAGGTAGGATCTTGATAGTGTTGTCTCTAAGTACGCCGTTCAGAGCTATACGTTCTTCATTGCTGATGTTAGATGTTGGAACTGATTCTCGATCCAGCTGTTCTCTGATTTTTTATCTGAATTCTTCTGCCTCGGTCTGGTCAATTTGCTAAATATAATTGTTATTCTCAACTATTCATTTTTGATTCTTCGTTTTTAGTTCTCTCAATGATTTCAAATCATTTTATATAATATCAGACAATGGAAGTCCGAACTAATGAAATTCATCGAGTTGGTTATGTTATGTTAGGTTAGTATAGGTTAGGTTAAGGTTAGGTTAGGTTAGGTTAGGTTATGTTGAAAGAGTTGCATTTTGGGGTGAAAAATGGAAAAATATAGATGGCGCCATCTGAAATGAAGTAGCGTAATTATTATTCGATCATAGCGCCATTCAATGTAAAATAGCGGATTTGTCATTCGATCAGAGTGCCATCTGATGTGAAATAGCGGAATTGAGTCAGTTGAGGTTAGGTAAGGATAAGTTAGGTTAGGTTAGGTTTTGGGTTAGACAGTGACTAGGGAGGAGGAAAGAGAAGGATGGCTTTTAGTTGGGTTAGTTGGGTAGATGAACTTGGAAGTTGGGGTGGTGACTTGGAGTTTGGGTAAGACAACCACCGTATTAAGGTGGACTTGGTGGTTGGGTAGTCTTGTTGGGTTAGGTTATTTGGGGTGGACCTGGAGATTAGGGTGGTGACCTGTTGGGTTAGGCCATTTGTGGTGGACGATGTGAGGTTGACTTGGGTTAAGCCATTTGGGATGGACGAGGTTGGGTTGGACGAGGTTAGATTGGTGACTTGTTGGGTTATATTATCAGGGGTAGATGGACTCGAAGTTTGGGTTGATTTGTTGGGTTCGAAGAAAAATTGTCAAATTATCTGAAAACATTTCGTTCAGGCCAAACTCAACTCCCTACGGAGTAGGTTAATGGACTGACACCTATCAGAAAACAACTACTCCCCTGACTAACACCACGAAAGGCGTTGGATTATATCCGACAGGTGCCAGTGCAGGATTCTTCACAGAAGTTATTCCTGCATATGCTGTTGGAACACACTTGCAGATCAGTTTCGGGCTGTTTGGCCACTCGTCAGTGCAAGGTAGTGTATATCATCAACATAAAGTCGATGATTTCCGATAATCGGATACAATCCAACGCCCTTTGTGGTATTAGCCAGGGGAGAAGTTGTTTTCTGATAGGTATCAGTCCATTAACCTACTGTGTAGGGAGTTGAGACTGGCCTGAACGAATTGTTCTTAGATAATTTGATTTGCAGCCAGTCTTCAAGTATGCCCACTGACTATATGCGAAAGTTTTCTTTCCTTATACGAGGAATTGGGCAAATTTCGGATATGCAGTTGGTTACCTCGTTCACAGGCAGATGGGGCGACGACAAACCTGTTGTTTGTTGTATGCTTCAGCTTAGTTCGAGGAATGATACTCTGACGGAATTCGATTTTCAGTTATCGGAAATTATCGACTTTATGTTGATGATATACACTACCTTGCACTGACGAGTGGCCAAACAGCCCGAAACCGGTCTGCAAGTGTGTTCCAATAATTGAAAATCTATTGCGGCAGTTGTATCGCCAACAGCATATGCAGGAATAACTTCTGTGGAGAATCCTGCACTGACACTTGTCGGATATAATCCAACGCCCTTCGTTGTATTAGCCAGGGAAGTAGTTGTTTTCTGATAGGTGTCAGTCAAGTAATCTACTGTGTAGGGAGTTGAGACTGGCCTGAACGAATTGTTCTTAGATAATTTGATTTACAGCCAGTCTTCAAGTATGCCCACTTACTATATGTAAAAAAAAATTGTCGTTTTTGTTGGAAAAATATTGCGGTTTAGTCTTCAAGAATGTGAACCATTAGGATTTCGAAGAGAAATGAATACATTTTATTTTCATCATACAGAGAGTGTGTTTTGGGTTGTTCTCCGAGAGCAAAAATCCAATAGAATTGTAATTTTCATTTCAACAAAAGAAATGGCAACAAAAAAACTCGTTTTTCATCATCATCAGAAAGTGGTTGTAGGTAATGCGGGTTACAATCCCCTTATGACTACACTAATATTTATTTATTTATATATTCGGGATACAAACAGAAAAAAATCCACTACAGTATCCACATAATTAAAATAATATTAAATTAGAGTAATATATATACTACACATGTACACAGTGTCTAAAGTAAGGGATGAATTAAAATCAAATACAATAACAATAAAAACTGATTAATAGTTATTGACGAAATGTGTTAGTTATAATTTATGAAAATAATCTTTCAATATTTTTTTGGCAGTAAGCAAAGAAGTATTAAAAATATCGAAGTAGTTTGCGAGAGAATTACCCCATTTAACGCATCGACATAGAGGAGAGTTCTGCGAACAGTTTGTTCTCTTGAAAGGTAAATTGAATAATTCATGTGCTCTCATTGTTCTATTTGGAACATTTAAGTAAATGATTGATAATAACGATGAACAATTTATTTTGTTTGTTATTATTTTTTGTAAAAATAAAATATCTGATATGTTACGCCTATGTTCCAACGATACTAACTGGAGGTCTCGTCTAATTCGCAAAGTATCACTGTTTTCAGTAATTCGAATACCTTGTTTGTAAGCAACGAGTTTTAAAAATCGATTTTGAATACGTTCTAATCGATCGATGTATATATTATACTGTGGACTCCAGATGATTGATGGTCAGTCGGTAGCCAAGCGGTTCGGCGTGGGTGATTTGTTCACTCACTCGAATTGACTGCCGTGTTGGTCGGTGGTTCAAGCCCTAGTCTGAACGATCGATCTTCACTTGCTATCGTCCAACCCGTGTTAGGAATCACACGTTAAAAGGTAAGACCTCGTTAATCCTTAGCTCGCACAAGTTTCGACTTCTGAGGGTTGTCGTTCGTAGGGGTGCGACAGCTGGTTAACGGAAAAACAGATTTTAAAACAGATTTTTAAAACAGATTAACTTACTTAATACAAAAGCATTATAGAGATTTTGTATTGATTTTGTTTGATTGAAGAATTTACATTTTCTCTTGACATATCCCAGAGCTCTACTGCTCTTATTTATTACATAATCTATATGTTTATCGAAAATAAGTTTGGAGTCAAAAATAACTCCTAAATCTTTAAATGTATTAACTCGTGACAGCAAGATATTATTTATGTGATATGAATATGTAGGAATATTTTTGTTGCGGGTGAATGATATACAACTACATTTGGAAAAATTGAGATATAATTCGTTTTGTTTACAAAATTCAAATAAATTATTTATGTCACTCTGAATTCTGAAGCAATCTGACAATGATTTTATTTGAAGATAAATTTTCAGATCATCAGCATACATTAAGAATTTGGCATTTTTAAAACATTGTTTAAGAAAAGGTTTAGAAAATCAACTGACTTATGTAGGTAGAGGTCAAAATTTAATATTTTTATTTCGTCATTATTGTGTGATGTCTATTCTTCTCAATGGGTGATTGGAGACCAAGTTCCCGACCTCAAATCCATTTTTGAGTTACAGAGGAAACTAATTTCTGTTGGAAAATCATGTATCTATTCAACTATAAAATATCATTCGCATTGACCTACAGTCCAACACGTATGTGGATCACATGCGACCTCTTCGTAAATCCAGCGTAATAACGCGGCTTAGGATTCCAGCTCATTAAATCAGGTAACCAAATTAAGGACTATCAGAAACTACCAAAGCCTGGAACGCTGTTATTCCGCTTCCTAATCATTGCACGGACGCCTTTGCGAATAGCCGCTTTCTACATTTTTATTGCCCACTAAAATTTCCATTTATTCATATTTTAACGGCTTTGCATTTTACGCTCGTTTTAAACGACACTTTTTTATTTATGCCTTCCGGAATAATGTTTCAATATCCTCTGCCATTTGTAATTCGTAAAAAATACATTTCGATGCTATATATGACTTCATAAAGTGTAGATAAACGGTTGATAAATGTGCGATCTATTCGATTGGAAGCCGATATATCGCGAATTGTAGGTGATGTCTGAGTTTTATCGTTATTTTCCATTCAGTCGGTGTTTGTGCAACGAAAGATTCACTTTACGGTAGTCTTCGATGTTTCTCTGACAGCAGATCATGATGATGAATGATTACATTGTTAAAAAGAAGCGTTAAAAGCTTGGTTTCGATGATTTTGGATATAGTCAATGAATTCACGTTGAATATCAAAGAAATATCAGACCAAAAGGGAAGAATTATCCCATCATAAAAAAAATTGAGTATTTGTCTGTTTGTCTCATCGAGACAAACACTGCTACTGAGTTACATGATTGGTGTCAGAAAAATGAACTATCATCAAACATAGGCAAATGTAAAATTATGACTTTTACAAGGAAATCATCAGTACAAGTATATGAATACAAATTGGATAATATAACATTGGCAAGAATGTTATATATATATATATATTATATATATATATATATATATATATATATATATATATAACATATATATATATATATATATATATATATATATATATATATATATATATATATATATATATATATATATATATACAAACTGTAGGTTTTCGGCTGAAATGAATAATCTGAAAGTGTCGAGTTTGTCCATTCTATGCAGTTCTTGCTCAGCAATTGAACTGGAAATATTGTGCTTTAACATGGAACGCCATCACTTACCATTGGCTGAGATGAATAGAGCTGTAGGGCTTCTTCAAGGTGGCATGCGACAAAATGATGTAGCTCTACGTTTGGGGGTCTCCCAAAGTGTTATCAGTCGATTGTGGCGGCGTTTCCGTGAAACTGGCAGTCCAGCCGAACAATATCCAGGGCGAGGACGCGCTACAACTGCAGTTCAAGACCGATTTTTGGTCTTAACCGCAAGAAGACAACCGACAATCACAGTACCTGAGTTGGTTAACGTGTTGCAGCAGACGCACCAGGTAACCAATGGTCGTGATACTGTCAGAAATCGACTGCATGAAGCAGATCTCCACAACAGAAGGCCACTTAGATGTCCACCTTTGTCGAGAGGCAATCGCGGTAGTGGAGGCCATACTTTGTACTGATTCCAATTTTTTTTGTATTATGATTTTTTTTCGGAATGCCAAAGAGGAGCCATATTTTTTTTTTAGTTTTGCTTGTATGCGCACTCAGTATTTTTGACCATTTAATAAATTTTGTTGTAAGTAACATTCGTTTAATAATCACCCGTCAACTTTTTTTTCCCTAAAGCGATTTAAAAAAAATTATTGCCATTTTTAAAAATATCCCTAGACTTTTCCGGTGTATATATATATATATATATATATATATATATATATATATATATATATATATATATATATATATATATATATACATATATATGCAGAAAAGTGGGGGTATATTGCATAATATAATATTTTTTTTAATTTATTTCGACGGCAAGTTTCCATATACAAGTAAAACAAGAAGATTCCATGAGGGTTTCCCCTGTGTGTGGAAAAGGGTATATTTAACTTAAGCCTAGGAGTATTGAGATCATGGAGTATTACAATAAAATTAAATTTAATATTCAATAATAAAATTATATTTTCAAATTCATGGTTTACATTTTATCTAGAAATAATGAGTGTTTAGAAATAATAAGTGTTTTTCAGGTCAATATATTGATGGATTTTTAAGCGTGGCAACGTATTAATCCAGGCGATGAGATGTTTTCGGAATGATTGCATTGATATGATTATTTTTAGTTCGTTGGGTATCATATTGTAACACCTGGGTGCTAGGAAGTTATAATTTCTCATTAATGTGTTTTTCTTGGTTCTTGGTAGTGTGAGTGTGTAATGTTTATTTCGCGTTTCATATGTGTGTGTTCTACTGGTCGACATGTTTTTATTCAAATGCTGTCTTATAACGATTTTTACAAAGTATAACTGTCTGACGTCCATTATTTTGGTCGATATAAAATTTCAGTCGAGTAATCATATGGTTTTTTATAGATAAATTTGAGTATCCGCTTCTGTATCATTTCCAGTGGTATTATATGGTTAGAATAGGCAGCTCCCCAGGCAATGATACCATAGTTGATATGACTTTGTACAAGTGCGTAGTATATTGTCCTCATTTGTTCTAGGTTCAAACAATTACAGTAATGTCTCATTCTATAGAGCACAAATCTGAGTTTTTTTACTGTGGCGTTTATATGATCATGCCATTTGAGATGTGGATCAATGATTATGCCCAAGTACTTAGTATTCTGTGCTGCGGACACATTGACCTCTTTGCCATTGTTCAAAATAACTCTGAGTGATTTATATTTAGGGAGGAATTTTTCATATGATGTGATCATTTCTGAAAATTGCTACACCGCATAAACTGAAATATTGTTGCTTCAGATGATTCAATTCAAATTTGTTTTCTGAATATTGAATGAAGGAAAATCCGAATACTCACTGGGAAACTTGTAGAACGGAACCGCCATACATGCGACGCTGTGTATCGTCCTAACTGCTGATGCGTCCTGCTGTCCAGAGGAACACGAACACATCGAGCTGAAACCGCAACTGTTTGATGTCAGCCCGCTACATCGGAGGGACAGGACAATTAGGATGCTCCATACCGGAAGCATTGTATCTGGAACGAAAGATGAACTTTGTATAGGAAACTGTTTGTTCGGTTCCGGCAGGATAGCTGAGCAAATCCTCCGTATTGAAAATTATACCCTGTGTCCAAGATAGGAATGAACAGCATGGGGATATATGAAACGAGGTCGATTGAATTAGAGAAAAGTAACGCATTTATGTACCTGATAATATGCCATTCAGAAAGTTCAAATATTCCTAGTAGTTTCAGAGATATCCGAGAAGAACCGAAATTTGAGAATTTCGTTTTTATTCTCTCCTGGCTTTATTTCCAAAGTGAATGTAAAAAAAATAGCAGTCTTTCGTGGCCGATAAGGTAGGCAGAATTTTTCAGCGGTGATTCGTCTTTTAGAAAACATCATCAACTTTGTATTTTTATATGGGCCGAAACTGAAGTATTCCCTGTATACGACTCAATTTTCATTGTGAATACAGCAACGTATCACACATGATTCCATAATCATTTCTCGCGCAAAATGAATACTTAACCTAATTTTCATCAATTTTAGATAGTACGTGCTGGAAAAAATGTCATATTTTGATACATGAAATAAATTGATTATTCTTATTCATAATAAATTCTAACTTACCACTTGCCGGAATTTTCTCGTTGTTGAATACAAAGATGAGTCGCAATATCAAAACTGTAGTTTATAAAATGTAATTGTAATATATTAATAATATACAGGGCTATTCAAATTCGTTTCTGTACATGGGGATCTCGTAAACGATAAGAGATAGAGCGTCGGTTAAATTGTGGCAAAGTTGTGTATATTTGAGACCTATTCAATGATGTAAAGAAATCGAATATAGCCCTTTGGGTTCTGTAGGTACACAGAAAAAAACCAACAGTTATACAGGGTGTCATCTGATTTGGGCCACGCCCATCTTTGAATTTTTAAATACGAACCTGTATTTTTTGTTGTAGTTTTTAGATCGTAGACGATCACTTCATACTGAGAAATCAGATTCAATTTTATATTTCGGGATTTTTCGGTAATATTCGATTATAATTGTGTGAATTATTCCCTGTTTAATTACGGCCCTGGAAATTGGTTCACTGAGCTGAATAAAAACATAATAGCAAGTTTCACGTCTCCCTATGTATCGTAGAGGTTTTTGAGATTTTTTTTTCATTTTTAGGTACATATTCATATTTTTCCATTGCTCTGAGCGTTTTCTACAATGAACTTCGAATAAAAAAACCTTTTATGATTATTTAAAGCATATCTACATCTAAAATATATTATATGTGTTTTAATAAGCAGAAAAAGAAATGATAACAATAATAACATCCGAAACGAACACTATAATTGTAATGAAAATTGAAAAGAAGTACTTTATATAGATACCCAAAAAAATTATTGGCGCAATAAATGTCTCGAAATGGAGTTCTTCCATTTCGAGACATTTTTGAACTCGGTTTTTCATATTATTTATTGCAGACCATCTCTTATTGTCCCATTATTTGTCTCGAAATGGAAGGACTCCAATTCGAACATTTATTGCACAATTAATTTTTTTGTGTGTATAAATTACTTACTTCATTTCAATTCTCATTATAATCATAGTGTTCGTTTCGGATGTTATTATTGCTACCATTTTTTTTTCTGCTCATCAAAACACATATAATATATTTTTGTTGTAGACATGTTTCAGATAATCATAAGAGGTTTTCTTATTCCAAGTTCATTGTAGAAAACACTCAGAGCAATGGAAAAAATATGAATAGGTATCTGAAAATGAAAAAAAAAACTCTATGGTACATAGGGAGACGTGAAAGTCGCTATTATGTTTTTATTCAACTCAGTCAACCAATATCCAGGGTCGTAATTTGAAAGGGAATAATTCACACAATTATAATCGAATATTACCGAAAAATCCAGAAACATAAAATTGAATTTAAATTCTCAGTATGAAGTGAACGTCTACGATCAAAAAAATACAACAAAATACAGGTCTGTATTTAAAAATTCAAAGATGGGGGTGGCCCAAGTCAGATGACACCCTGTATAAAATATTCAAGGATACATTCTGAGAGCCCACATTAAGTGCCAATAGCAAAATGTTGACAGATTTTCAATATGTCTGCGAATAAAGAAGATATAGACAAAAAAATAATTTGAGATTTTCCTGTATATCTCCAGAATCAAAAGAGCTATATTCGATTTCTTTACATCATTGGATAGGTCTCCAAAACACGCAACTTTGCCATGATTTAACTGATACTCTATCTCTTATTGTTTACGAGATCCCCATGTACGGAAACGAATTTGAATAGTCCCGTATTTATTGATTTCTTTAGGACATCCTAATATACATACATTATTTCAAAAATATTTAAATAAATGACATAAATGACAAAAATGATGATATGATAGAAAAAAATAATAATAAAAACCATTTTTCAATGATTCCAGAATGGTTTCAGCATGAGGATATACATAATAAATATATAACCAAACAGAAAAAAAATCAAGGATGATATTTTATATAATTCATGAGTTTTTTTCTAATTGGAAAACATTTTTTGAATCTTTCAACGAAAGTGGGAGTTTGTTATACTCATTCAAACCTTTATGAAATAAAGACTTCATCGTACTTGATAAATTAGTTCGAAGAAGGTGGAATTTTTGGAAGCTACTCGCTCTTGTTGAGTGGTTATGGATTTGAGATTTATATATACAGAATTCTTCAAAATAAGTTGGAAGCAAGTTATGTGTTAGTATGAAAATGAATATCATCGCTAACTCGTACAGTCTCTGGGAAACAGACATCCACTGCAATGTACTTAACATGTTTGATATACTAAAAAACCTATTTACGTGTGAAATAATCCTCATTCCACGATTCTGTAACTTTTGTAATGCCGATACCTTATTTTGGTTAAATGAGTATAAAAGACTAGCACGATAATCAACATAGGGTTGGATTATACAAACAATTATATAATGTAATTTTTGAGTACATCGAAAGCTGAGATGAAATTCTTGAGAAAAAATATATTTTTTTAGTAATTTTCCTATATATATATATATATATATATATATATATATATATATATATATATATATATATATATATATATATATATATATATATATATATATATATATATATATATATGCGGCAAACCGCAGACACGTGTTTCTGGCTATTTAGCCTTCGTCAGTACGGTACAGCCAAGTGTAAAGGATAGACAACACTTGTCTATCCTTTACACCACCACCACCAAACAAAGCAAGCGGATTCATCATCAGGGGCCAACTGTGATTTCGTGTCATCGTTGTCATCTGGCTAAATAGCCAGAAACACGTGTCTGCGGTTTGCCCACCTTCCTATGAGTGCTATGTCCAATAACCTTTTTCCATTGATAATACCATCTCACTCAATATCCCTCTATCTTTATATATATATATATATATATATATATATATATATATATATATATATATATATATATATATATAAATTCAACTTGAAATGATACGGTCAACTGCGACCCACTGACGTTCAGTGTTTGTCAAATTGAACTTTTTTTTTTTAAAAATTGAAAAAGTGCATTTCTAGATCGAATTTAACAAAAAGTTACTTGAAAAAGTTGTGTCTACGGCAATTTTATATCCATATGCCAAATTTTATGTAACTCAGATAAAGTTAACGTTTTGCTTATTTTTGACAGATATCCCCTTTATTTTAAAAAACAAGTTCGGTTAATTGTCATCCATCCATGTATACATAACAAACTCATCATGGAGTTTAACTTTTCTGATGAATTTTCACTTATACGGACATTTTTAGAGAGAAATTAAAAATTTGCTATAAAAATTTTAACATAACTGGTGCAAAGTTTCAATCACTTGGCTATTTTCTTAAACAAACGTCAGTACCTTCAATTTTGAAAAAGCAGACACAACTCAAAAACTGTTATACGTATTAATAAAATTAATAGAGTTGAAATCAAATTAAAATTTAAATTTTCAGTATTTCCAGTTGTTGTTGCAATAATGTTGTCTCTTCAGGAAAGAATAGAAATAGTTTTAATATGTGGTGAGAATACACCATATCGGCAAGTATCTAACATTTTTAATGAACGGCATCCAGGAAACAATGTTCAAAATACTACTTTGTCAAGGATAACGTCGAAATTCAGAGAAACGGAATCCGTAGCAAATAAATTTAAGAAAAAGCACACTCCAAGTAAATATGATGAGGAGGAAGTTATTGAACACGGGCAAACGAGCATAACCGATATTATAAAAAATACCGATTACAAGAAAGAAAGTGTTAGAAAAATTTCATTAAAGAATAAATTTTGGCCTTACAAGCCAAAATTTATTAACACATTGAAAGAACGAGATTTTGATGTCCGTTTGGGGTTTTCATTCTGGTTTCAAGGAGAGAGAGAAGAAAATGTAAAGTTTACGTATAAAATTTTATGGACAGATGAGGCAACATTCTCTTCAAATGGAACGAACGGTTAGTTCTCAAAATTGCCGATGGTGGGCCCAAGAAAATCCCATTTTCACAGTTGAATGTGGTGATCAGTATTCCTTTAAAACTAATGTATGGTGTGGGATACTTAACGACCAAATAATTGGGCCATTTTTCTTTAGGGAAAATTTATCATCCATCGGTTATTTCAACCTTTCAAATATTGAGGTTTGTGAAGTTTTAGATAATATGCCTTTAAATATCAAATACGACCTATGGTATCAGCTTGATGGCGCACCAATACATCACACGGTTGCTGTAAAACAGTCCCTCCAGAAAATGTTCAAAGGCAAAGTTATTGGATGTAACTGGGAACATTATTGGCCACCTAGATCACCCGACTTGACGCCTTTAGACTTTTTCTTGTGGGGTTACCTGAAACAAAAATTGTACCGGAGTAGACCATTTACTGACATACAACATCTGGAAAATACCATTCGCGAGTGCTGTGCAAATATAAATCCCCGATTTATTAAAAATGTAGTTATAGATGTCAGTAGAAGGACCATAATTTGTATTGAACGTGGAGAACGACATACTGAAATGTAGGCTATAAGTGTTTGACAACCTCATTTAGATCAATAAGTAATTTTTTGTACCCATTTGTATTTTCTATAATATTATTGTTGTTTAAAATTTATAATAATAATAATAGTTCTATCGAAATTATTCTGCATTTTTTTTTAGTTGCCTCTGCTTTTTCGAAATCAAAGGTTTGTTTAAGAAAATAGCTAAGTGATTGAAACTTTGCACCAGTCATGTTAAAATTTTTATAGCAAATTTTTAATATCTCTCTAAAAATGTCCGTATAAGTGAAAATTCATCAGAAAAGTTAAACTCCATGATGGGTTTGTTATGTACACATGAATTGATGACAATTAACCGAACTTGTTTTTGAAAATAAAGGGGATATCTGTCAAAAATAAGCAAAACGTTAACTTCATCCTAGTTGCATTAAATTTGGCCGTGGACACAACTTTTTCAAGTAATTCTTTGTTAAATTCGATCTAAAAATGCACTTTTTCAATTGAAAAAAAAAGTTGAATTTGACAAACACTGAACGTCAGTGGGTCGCAGTTGTCCGCATCATTTTAAGTTGAATTTAAAGCACAAACAAGTGCCAAAGTTAAATTTCATTGAAACTTTTCGAAAAAAAATTTTCCATATGGTGCGCATTTTAATGGTGACACTGTATTTTTTAATCTGACGCCCTTGAGTATTTCAAAATGAAGAATTTTTTTTGCACATCATAATAATGGCCGCGAGTTTGCGTCAGATAGAAATCGTCAGATTATTGAATAAGAGTTTTTCTGTTGCACTCAACACCCAGAATGTCATCGTGATTTCATCCAGGTTTGGAGACCAGCTCCCCTACCCTTTTGGCTGATGCACTCAACACCCCCTTAGAAAATTTTTTTTCTTTTCACTTTCAACCCTTACGTACAACCACCCACATCATGCAAACGATCAGATTAACATATTAACATTATTAAAAATACGTAGGACATTGATGCTATCGCTATCTGACGCGCTCGAGTCCATGTAACAGTATTTTTTACATATTTTAAAATCTATAGCCGCTTCCCCCACCGATGAAAAGGTATATATTATGTAACATTTTTTTCTTCTTGTCATCTAAGCTTTGCAACCTAATATGCCCCAATGACGCCCGACTCACAATCGGAAGACCGTGGGTTCGATTCCTTTCCTGTCTCGATCAGATATTTTTTCTCGGGGGACTTTATCTGGTTGAAGCTGGGATGATTCTGCAACCGTGTTAGGAATCACACGTTGAAAGGTAAGACCTCGCCAGTCTTTAGCTAGCACAAGTTTCTCAACTTCTGAGAGTTGTCGTATGGGGGCGAGAGCTGATTAACAGGAAAACAGATTTTTTTTTGAACAGACGCTCGAGTAAATCCTCATTTTGCATCGTGGGCCCCCCTGCTATTAGAACTACGCGATACTCAGGCATATACCTGTGTGTATAGCAAGGCCAGTTTGGGAAATACGTCGAATAATAATTTAAGCAGAACGAACATCGACAAGGTTAGTCATTATACTCCTGATTATGTGCGTAACAAGATAACTTTCCTCCAAATATTAGCGAACGATGTTCAGCAAGTGCGATATATTTACGCAACTATTCAACAAACACAATATGTTTACATATCTTGTATGCGAAGGGCGGGAAAATATATTTCGGGTTGATAAACTGAATGTGCCAGAGGGCGGAAGTCAAATAAAATTAAGCCAGATTCTGCGTCTGACGAGTGATGTTGAACTACATAAATACACAGGGATGTATTATTTCAGGTTTTCATTTGTTTCGAAAAGTTTGTGGGCGAGTGTGTAGGTATTTTTGAGGCTCTAGGGGCCTACGCAGATTTCCAAGCAAGTTATAAAGTAAATACCAAGCCGAGCTTTTTTCCCACTGAAAGTTGGAAACTTCTTATCGTCAAATTGTAAACAAAGATGTTTTCCACTTCTGTGGTGATGCGGAGTAAAAACAGAATCATGTCAAAAATATTAAGAATTGAGTAAAGTTCCGTTGCTTTCAATTGACGATTCTATTTGAATTCTCCACCGGTATAATATCCTCATAATAATTGTTTAGGAATATAATGCATAAGGCCAACAAGAACTGCAGCCATAATCGAACCAATACGTATGAATTTTTCAGAAAAACATTGATAGTGTAGTTCAAGTAAACGGTATAGTGCAACGTACATCTCAACAGCTCCCCTTCAATGATATAGTTAGGGAGCTAACTAATTTTGTTATTCAATAATCATTTCTTATTGTATAAGAATCACAATAACTATTGTATATGTAATAATATATGAATATTACGTTTATATTCAATTGATAAAGGCCAACTAGTTTACCTGATTCTACTAGACTATAGTAGGGCGTTCGATACTATTGATCGTGATGTTTTGTGTGATAAACTTCTATACTACGGTTTTTCTCAGGAAGCTTGTGGGCTTATTCGTAACTATTTATCGGAACGATGTCAGTCGGTAGTAGTGGGTTCATTAAAGTCAGATGCCCAAATAGTGAATTACGGAGGGCCTCAAGGATCAATCTTGGGACCTATTCTTTTTTCCATCTATATCTCGGATTTTCATGAGTGTCTGAAATTTTGTACTATCCACCACTATGCCGATGATACTCAATTATACCTAGACTTTACGAGCAATTCAATTCTTTCAGCAACTTCTCAAATTGAAGAAGACCTAACATCTTTATACAATATCTCAACCGCACATAATCTCACACTCAACCCTTCAAAATCAGTAGCTATGCTTCTCGGAACGAAATCAAAACGTGAACAGCTAACACAAAATTTTCAAATCAGGTTAGCAGGTATGCCGTTAATCTTTGTAAGTGAAATCAAAAACCTAGGTATTTGGTTTGATGTTGACCTAAGATTTACCAAGCACGTCAGCTATCTCTGTCAGAGCTCGTTCAATATTCTGAGACAGCTGTATCCTAGTCGTGATTTGCTATATACTAAAATGAAACTTGAGTTGTGCGAATCGCTGGCGATATCTAAATTATCATATTGCGACAGTATTTATGGTCCAGATAGTATGAAATTTAAAGAAACAGGATGGCTCAAATTAGATAACTGTCGAAAACTCCATTTACTTACTTTGACACACAAAGTTATAACGTCTGGCAAACCTATGTATCTCCTCAATGAACTTACTATGTTCAAAAACCTCAATAGGGTGAACACAAGGAAAAATAATATGCTAGTTATTCCCAAACACTCAACTGCACTGTACCAACGTTCTTTGTCATATTCTGCACCTAAATTCTATAACACTCTTCCCAAGGAGTTTTGGAACTTCTCTTTATACAATTTCAAAAAGAAATTGAAAATCTTACTTCAGTCACTATAGAGTTGCTTTTAAGACGGACCGGTATATGATTATTATTGTTTACGCTAGGGTTATAAATGAATGTTAATAAGTGTTTACTAAGGTGAAAATATTTTACAAGAATTCAGGCACATATTTATATCTATATTTAGAATTTATATCTATATTTAGAATTAAATTATTCCTTTTTTTCATATTTAAATTATTATTTGAAAATTCAATTTTTATTTGATTTGTACTTTTATATTTTATACTCACAGGAGTTTGAATTGTTCTGGAAATAAGTTTTTTTGATTTTATATAGGCTAATACTCAAATTTTACTTTTATATTTTTTATGATTCACTTATATTTTTATAGTCTTCTATGATTCGCCTATATTTTTCTTTTTTTTTCCCTAGGTTAAGTTGAAAAGCAGCCTAGGCTGATACTTCACCTTTTCATTGACCCTTAATTATTGTTCTAAATTTTTGTATTCCATTTTTTATATTATGTCGATGAATAAAGACGATTATTATTATTATTTATTATTATTATTATATAGGTGAGTGGGATAGTAGGGATTCGAATAACAGGGTGATAATTGAAAATACTTCTGAATACTACTGAATATTTGAATTGAAGGGGTTATATTTTTAGGAGTGATTAATTTTTTTGGGAAAGAAAGTTTTTGGCTCTCTACTACTCCATCTGATACAAAAAAAAGGGATGAGAGAATACATTTATGTACAATCGATCGCTTCAAAAACACTCTGCTAACTTTCTTCGAAAGATTCCGAAAATTCCATTTCCATGTTCTATGTTTCACTATCACTGTCGTTATTTAAATCAAAAGTGAATCCATTTCCACCAATAATATGGAAGTATCCAATCTCCATATAGTCTTTTTCAACTGGAATTACATTTCTAATCCCTTTCTGTCAGTGTTCTTTGGTAATATTAGATACTTCTTCTTTAATTAGCTCTATAACCTTCTTATCAAATTTTGGAGAATTATTTTTACGCCTGATGCTTTGTTTCAATTTTCCTCAAATCTATTAGATGGGATTGAAAACACAATAATAGGGGGGAAGTCTCAGTATGGTGTGTCCATACTTTTCAGCAATACTCTCAAGGGCATACACTTTTTCGAATGTTTTTGTCTGTATAACTTCAAGTAGTTTGTTTTTGTTTTAGTATCTAATCTTCAGAATACAAATTGTGATCCATTGAAAAACTTTGTATTCCATCTTTCCTCGCATTTATATTCAATACGTTGATAAGCTGTCGCGAATGATAGGAATCGTTGTCAAGAACTATTACACTATTCGCATCCAAATTTAGCTTCCATGGTTTTATAATAGTCAACATTGCAGTCCTCAAGTTTTTTCCACATAATTTCGAAGAATTTGGAACCCATCTTTTACTTCTTCCGCAATGCATGATGATTAGTTGCGATTCTTTGTTTGCAAGCATGTTAGGCGTACATATTTTCGAACCATCAGTCCACCCTTTCGTAACTGTGTCGTGAGAGTCATACCAAGTTTCGTCCAAATAAAAAATTTGCTGTTATTTTTGTCTATATTTAGTTATTTGTTTTAAGTATTTGCGGCAATGCGAACATTCAATGGCCGAACACAAGAAGCACACACAGCGAGGAGAAACCAGCAAATCAGGAATAGCAGACCATGTTTGGACCCATCAACACAACATCGAGTGGTCCCAAGCTGAGATCTTGCACAGAGAGGAACATTGGTTCAGGAGAAAATTTAAAGAAGCCGCATACATGTTGTCCAACAACGTATTCAGCCAGGCCAGCGTAGATATACGGAACATATGGAAACCCATCATCAAACGAAAAATGACCAACTCCCGCCAAAACGGTCAGCTCTCACGGAATCAGTGAAGCGGAAAATGGAAAGTAGAGAAAGTGAAAGTATTTCAACGGCCTATAAAATAGTCATCTCTCGGAGGAATCAGTCCAGTCATCACCCGAAGACGATTGTAGATACCAACAATCGAAACGTCGTGAACTAACGTGACTTGGAATCTCTATACTTTTTAATTTTTTTATTATTTTTTTCCTTTAATTTTTATTTATTCAATCATTATATTTTTTACTTGTAGGTTATTTCACTATCATTTCATTTCAGGTTTATTGTTGATTAATATAATTGTTATTTTCAACTATTCTTTTTTAATTATTCTTTTTTACTTGTTTCAGGGATTTCAAATCATTTTATATAGTAGACAATGGAAGTCCGAACTAGTGAAATTCATCACGAAACATTGTCAATCACCTTCAAACAAACGTAGAACTTATAGGGATGCCATTTATGCTTATTAAGTATTCGACAAATTGTCACGTAGGGTATACCTATCTCCCTTTCAGCCTCGTGCAGAGAAACATAAATGCATGAAAGTATCCCAAAACTGTTATACCATTGTCATCTTCATCCACTTCAGTCTTCTTACGAATGATTTTTGGACGGAAAGTTCCATTCAACCTACAGTTTTTTAGTAGTCGATTTATCACATTATTATTCGGCTTCGGAAGTTGTGGATATCTTTCATGAAATACTCGGCATGTTCTACTTGCAATTCTATTGGACTCACCATAAATTATTAATAAATTCAAGAAATCTTCATTACTGTAACCTAATCTTGACATTATTCTATTATAATTGGTAGCTATCACAATCAGTCAAAACCACCAACGAAAGTCTGACATTAAATAATTGGTTTATTTATTTTCACAAAGCACATTATTAAAAAATATTAATGTGTACTATTGTACGTTAGAGACCAATACCTCAATGTATACAAACTGTAACTTTTTCTAAGGTAGGTACATACCAATTTTGAATTGAATAATCTGACAGTTAAAAAAAAGGATCAAAAAGAAATATTACTAAGTATGAAAAAAAATGTTGAATATCTAAAATAAGTGATGAAACGAGCAAGAAAACCACGTCAGTTTCCGTTTGAACCGAAAACGGTTCAAAATAAAAATAGTATTATCTGAACAAAGTTAATCTAAAATTGTATGTAAAGCTCAAAAATGTTGAAATATACAGGGTGTTCCATTTGAAAAAATTGAGTTCCCCGCATTTTTTCATGAGATCAAAGAATTTGCATTTTTTGAAAACCCTGTATGAGGCAATTGAAAATATGACTCAGTGTGAAGATCCTCATTGTATCACTCCACTCCATTTCAAATTTGATCGTTTTAGTGCAAGAGAGATCAAGATTATCAGCATTTATAAAAGTTCATGTTTGGTAAAAAAAATATCGAAATTGATTTATATCTTCTGAACGGTAATAGATAGGTATAGGGAAATATTATATGAATTTATTAACAAAGTGATAATGAATCATAATATGATATTATATACGGGGTGTTCCATTTGAAAAATCAAAGAAGCCTATACTTTATAGTAGAAGCAACAACGCCGCTTCGTCTGAAATATTTTATGCGTGTAGGTCATAGTGATTTATGCATACTGTGAAATTTTCAGGTTGATACGTTGGATAGTTTGTCAGAAACGGCTAATTAACGCTCATCATGAAAAGCCCTGTATACCATTCAGGTACTTGATTGAGTACCTGAATTTACAGTTCACAATGCGAATGTGCCAATTTAAAAACCGGAGAGTAAATTAAATCGATTTGATCATTTAACAGGTTGCACCCGCAATGTTTATGCTTGTAAATTACCAAGGATTCTAAATAATTGAGTTTGCAACCCTTCCTTGCATAGCGCAGAATTTCCGTATCGTTTAGATTCGGAAACTTGTGGTTGCATGCCACGGAATGGTTTGAAAACGTCGAATCATTTTTTCCTAGTCTGAAGGACCTTTCATGTTCAGCATACCGTTTTTGGAAATTTCGTCCGCATTGTCCCACATAAACACTATTACACTCCGGACACTTAAGCTTATCAACTCCAGATTTTTCCAACTTGTCGACCTCAAAAGTTGTTTTCAGTTTCAATTTGGATGAGTATCGTGGTTATTCTCTTTCTATGAAAGTGTCTCAAGTGTCTCACATTTTTCTTTAATGACAGAGAATTTGAAAGCCTAAACGCTCTTTTATTTTCAATTTTTATCAATGACTTGGCAACCTCTTTGACTATTCCTAGCCTACTATTTGCAGACGACCTGAAACTATATTATTAAATCGACAACTTTACTGACTGCCAACGTGTACAACATGAATTAGATGTAATCAACCTTTGGTGTAATAATAATCGTCTACAACTGAACGTATCCAAATGTAAAATGATATGATTCACAACAAAAAAGAGAGCTATGATGTACGATTATTCAATCAACAATACTACAATCAACCGGGTACATGAGATGAAAGATCTTGGTATAACATACGACAGTAAATTAACATTCACAACACATATAAGGAATATGACTGCAGATGCAAATAGGATGCTTGGATTCATTTACAGAAATTGCAAAAACTTCAAAAGTATTGCCACTTAAAAATTGCTATATTTTGCGAACCAGATCTGAGTTAGAGTATGGCTCTGTGTTATAGAATCCAGTTTACGACTACCAAAAAACATCAATTGAGAGCCTGGCAGAGGAAGTTCCTAAAATACTTATATCCAAAAGTTGATGGTCAATACCCACGAGAGGCATCGATCATAACGTGTTGTTGACACGATTTGATATAACATCTTCGGAAAATGGGAGAGTTATCCTTGGTATAAAATTCCTGCATAAATTACTCGACAACAATATTGACAGTACGGTTCTTTTACCCGAGATCAATTTCTTAGTACCTAGAAGTGAGGGTCGACACAATCTGAAATTCTATTGCGAAGCATCACGCACAAATCTTATTCTACGATCACCATCGAATTTTATGTGAAGTAGCTTCAATGAAATCTGTGAATATTGCGCCTTGATATCATGTATACACAATCACGTTTAATGATACTATAAATAACATTTGTGTCAGTACTGCTACATTACATGATTTGTAACTTTTTGTGTTATTTACTCAATTTTTCATTCCTATTTTGAAATTCTACGTATACCGATATTTTATATACCGGGTGTCCAACATTTTATGTGACAGGCAATATCTGGTTTGTTGAAGGAGATACACAAAAATGTTTCATACAAAAGACCAAAATTCCATTTTTTAAAATAGAACGCCCTGTATATCATTACATATTCAGATGCTACGTTAAATTCTGATATCATTTCATGTTTGGTTTTTGAAATTCGGTTACGGCGTTGTTGAGTTATTGCTTAAAATGTAAAGTCTTGAGAACGACTATTATTTTTAAAAATATCTCATACAATTATTCTCTCTGCATCAGATCACATGAAAATCAGTCAAAATTTTGGGTGTTCGAAGTAATGGTTGCAATTTTGAGTTGTGGAATTCAGTCAGGAATCATTTTGAATATGAAACAATTGCGAAATTGAAAGAGGTGTATTCGAAAAGAAATCTTCAATTAATAACAATGTAAATAATATAACTTGATAAATCATTTCATAAGAATGGTAGGTACCTAGAAATAAGTCATAAAAATTGTTCAAAGTGATGCCCATTAGATATTATACAGGATTCGAAACGTCGAATCACTTCTCTCGTACAAGTCGCTCTTATAATATCAGGCGTAATATCACTGCACGCTAGTCGAATTTTCATTTTCAGATCATCCACATTCAAAGGGGGAGTAGTGAAAACAATATCTTTTAAATAACCCCATAGGAAAAAATCAAGCGGTGATAAATCTGGGGAACGAGCCGGCCACCGAATTGGACCCTTATTACCAATCCATCTATTTGGGTACGTTCTATTCAGATATTCAGTAACAACCTGTGAATTGTGAGGAGGAGCACCATCTTGTTGCCACCAAATTCCTTGTCGTTCTGCTATGGGAATATCTTCCATCAACTGGATCAAATCATTTTCTAGAAAATGTAAATATCGCAATCCATTGAGATTTTCATTGAAAAAGTAAGGTCCTATGATGCGGCCATTGAACAATCCACACCATACATTAATACCCCAAGTAGTTTGAAAATTACTTTCGCGGACCCAGTGGGGATTTTCTTGAGACCAATAGTGACTGTTATGTCGATTCACAACTCCATTATTGTGGAATCGCGATTCATCGCTCCACAAAATTTGACTGAATATGTTAGGACTTCCATGTAATATTACCTGAATACAAGCAATGAATTCAAGTCGTCGTTCAAAGTCCGTGGGTTTCAAACCTTGTACCAACTGAATTTTGAATGGGTGGTATTTATTTTCTTTCAGAATTCTCTGTACATTAGATTTACTCACACCGACTTTTTCTGCAAGAGTACGGATAGAAACATGTGGATGAATAATAATATAAGCCAACACATTGATCTCTAAATCTTCAGTTCTAACAGATCTCGTATGATGACGATGCTTTATAGTAGAAGGAAATGACCCAGTTCGCAATTTTTCTACAACTCTCGAAAAAGTCATTCGTGACGGAATGGGTCTGTCTGGAAAACGTTCTTGGTATAGACGTTGTGCTTGACGGCAGTTTTTCTGACATTCCCCAAAAATTAATAACATATCAAGCAAGTGCGATATATTTACGCAACTATTCAACAAACACAATATGTTTACATATCTTGTATGCGAAGGGCGGGAAAATATATTTCGGGTTGATAAACTGAATGTGCCAGAGGGCGGAAGTCAAATAAAATTAAGCCAGATTCTGCGTCTGACGAGTGATGTTGAACTACATAAATACACAGGGATGTATTATTTCAGGTTTTCATTTGTTTCGAAAAGTTTGTGGGCGAGTGTGTAGGTATTTTTGAGGCTCTAGGGGCCTACGCAGATTTCCAAGCAAGTTATAAAGTAAATACCAAGCCGAGCTTTTTTCCCACTGAAAGTTGGAAACTTCTTATCGTCAAATTGTAAACAAAGATGTTTTCCACTTCTGTGGTGATGCGGAGTAAAAACAGAATCATGTCAAAAATATTAAGAATTGAGTAAAGTTCCGTTGCTTTCAATTGACGATTCTATTTGAATTCTCCACCGGTATAATATCCTCATAATAATTGTTTAGGAATATAATGCATAAGGCCAACAAGAACTGCAGCCATAATCGAACCAATACGTATGAATTTTTCAGAAAAACATTGATAGTGTAGTTCAAGTAAACGGTATAGTGCAACGTACATCTCAACAGCTCCCCTTCAATGATATAGTTAGGGAGCTAACTAATTTTGTTATTCAATAATCATTTCTTATTGTATAAGAATCACAATAACTATTGTATATGTAATAATATATGAATATTACGTTTATATTCAATTGATAAAGGCCAACTAGTTTACCTGATTCTACTAGACTATAGTAGGGCGTTCGATACTATTGATCGTGATGTTTTGTGTGATAAACTTCTATACTACGGTTTTTCTCAGGAAGCTTGTGGGCTTATTCGTAACTATTTATCGGAACGATGTCAGTCGGTAGTAGTGGGTTCATTAAAGTCAGATGCCCAAATAGTGAATTACGGAGGGCCTCAAGGATCAATCTTGGGACCTATTCTTTTTTCCATCTATATCTCGGATTTTCATGAGTGTCTGAAATTTTGTACTATCCACCACTATGCCGATGATACTCAATTATACCTAGACTTTACGAGCAATTCAATTCTTTCAGCAACTTCTCAAATTGAAGAAGACCTAACATCTTTATACAATATCTCAACCGCACATAATCTCACACTCAACCCTTCAAAATCAGTAGCTATGCTTCTCGGAACGAAATCAAAACGTGAACAGCTAACACAAAATTTTCAAATCAGGTTAGCAGGTATGCCGTTAATCTTTGTAAGTGAAATCAAAAACCTAGGTATTTGGTTTGATGTTGACCTAAGATTTACCAAGCACGTCAGCTATCTCTGTCAGAGCTCGTTCAATATTCTGAGACAGCTGTATCCTAGTCGTGATTTGCTATATACTAAAATGAAACTTGAGTTGTGCGAATCGCTGGCGATATCTAAATTATCATATTGCGACAGTATTTATGGTCCAGATAGTATGAAATTTAAAGAAACAGGATGGCTCAAATTAGATAACTGTCGAAAACTCCATTTACTTACTTTGACACACAAAGTTATAACGTCTGGCAAACCTATGTATCTCCTCAATGAACTTACTATGTTCAAAAACCTCAATAGGGTGAACACAAGGAAAAATAATATGCTAGTTATTCCCAAACACTCAACTGCACTGTACCAACGTTCTTTGTCATATTCTGCACCTAAATTCTATAACACTCTTCCCAAGGAGTTTTGGAACTTCTCTTTATACAATTTCAAAAAGAAATTGAAAATCTTACTTCAGTCACTATAGAGTTGCTTTTAAGACGGACCGGTATATGATTATTATTGTTTACGCTAGGGTTATAAATGAATGTTAATAAGTGTTTACTAAGGTGAAAATATTTTACAAGAATTCAGGCACATATTTATATCTATATTTAGAATTAAATTATTCCTTTTTTTCATATTTAAATTATTATTTGAAAATTCAATTTTTATTTGATTTGTACTTTTATATTTTATACTCACAGGAGTTTGAATTGTTCTGGAAATAAGTTTTTTTGATTTTATATAGGCTAATACTCAAATTTTACTTTTATATTTTTTATGATTCACTTATATTTTTATAGTCTTCTATGATTCGCCTATATTTTTCTTTTTTTTTCCCTAGGTTAAGTTGAAAAGCAGCCTAGGCTGATACTTCACCTTTTCATTGACCCTTAATTATTGTTCTAAATTTTTGTATTCCATTTTTTATATTATGTCGATGAATAAAGACGATTATTATTATTATTTATTATTATTATTATATAGGTGAGTGGGATAGTAGGGATTCGAATAACAGGGTGATAATTGAAAATACTTCTGAATACTACTGAATATTTGAATTGAAGGGGTTATATTTTTAGGAGTGATTAATTTTTTTGGGAAAGAAAGTTTTTGGCTCTCTACTACTCCATCTGATACAAAAAAAAGGGATGAGAGAATACATTTATGTACAATCGATCGCTTCAAAAACACTCTGCTAACTTTCTTCGAAAGATTCCGAAAATTCCATTTCCATGTTCTATGTTTCACTATCACTGTCGTTATTTAAATCAAAAGTGAATCCATTTCCACCAATAATATGGAAGTATCCAATCTCCATATAGTCTTTTTCAACTGGAATTACATTTCTAATCCCTTTCTGTCAGTGTTCTTTGGTAATATTAGATACTTCTTCTTTAATTAGCTCTATAACCTTCTTATCAAATTTTGGAGAATTATTTTTACGCCTGATGCTTTGTTTCAATTTTCCTCAAATCTATTAGATGGGATTGAAAACACAATAATAGGGGGGAAGTCTCAGTATGGTGTGTCCATACTTTTCAGCAATACTCTCAAGGGCATACACTTTTTCGAATGTTTTTGTCTGTATAACTTCAAGTAGTTTGTTTTTGTTTTAGTATCTAATCTTCAGAATACAAATTGTGATCCATTGAAAAACTTTGTATTCCATCTTTCCTCGCATTTATATTCAATACGTTGATAAGCTGTCGCGAATGATAGGAATCGTTGTCAAGAACTATTACACTATTCGCATCCAAATTTAGCTTCCATGGTTTTATAATAGTCAACATTGCAGTCCTCAAGTTTTTTCCACATAATTTCGAAGAATTTGGAACCCATCTTTTACTTCTTCCGCAATGCATGATGATTAGTTGCGATTCTTTGTTTGCAAGCATGTTAGGCGTACATATTTTCGAACCATCAGTCCACCCTTTCGTAACTGTGTCGTGAGAGTCATACCAAGTTTCGTCCAAATAAAAAATTTGCTGTTATTTTTGTCTATATTTAGTTATTTGTTTTAAGTATTTGCGGCAATGCGAACATTCAATGGCCGAACACAAGAAGCACACACAGCGAGGAGAAACCAGCAAATCAGGAATAGCAGACCATGTTTGGACCCATCAACACAACATCGAGTGGTCCCAAGCTGAGATCTTGCACAGAGAGGAACATTGGTTCAGGAGAAAATTTAAAGAAGCCGCATACATGTTGTCCAACAACGTATTCAGCCAGGCCAGCGTAGATATACGGAACATATGGAAACCATCATCAAACGAAAAATGACCAACTCCCGCCAAAACGGTCAGCTCTCACGGAATCAGTGAAGCGGAAAATGGAAAGTAGAGAAAGTGAAAGTATTTCAACGGCCTATAAAATAGTCATCTCTCGGAGGAATCAGTCCAGTCATCACCCGAAGACGATTGTAGATACCAACAATCGAAACGTCGTGAACTAACGTGACTTGGAATCTCTATACTTTTTAATTTTTTTATTATTTTTTTCCTTTAATTTTTATTTATTCAATCATTATATTTTTTACTTGTAGGTTATTTCACTATCATTTCATTTCAGGTTTATTGTTGATTAATATAATTGTTATTTTCAACTATTCTTTTTTAATTATTCTTTTTTACTTGTTTCAGGGATTTCAAATCATTTTATATAGTAGACAATGGAAGTCCGAACTAGTGAAATTCATCACGAAACATTGTCAATCACCTTCAAACAAACGTAGAACTTATAGGGATGCCATTTATGCTTATTAAGTATTCGACAAATTGTCACGTAGGGTATACCTATCTCCCTTTCAGCCTCGTGCAGAGAAACATAAATGCATGAAAGTATCCCAAAACTGTTATACCATTGTCATCTTCATCCACTTCAGTCTTCTTACGAATGATTTTTGGACGGAAAGTTCCATTCAACCTACAGTTTTTTAGTAGTCGATTTATCACATTATTATTCGGCTTCGGAAGTTGTGGATATCTTTCATGAAATACTCGGCATGTTCTACTTGCAATTCTATTGGACTCACCATAAATTATTAATAAATTCAAGAAATCTTCATTACTGTAACCTAATCTTGACATTATTCTATTATAATTGGTAGCTATCACAATCAGTCAAAACCACCAACGAAAGTCTGACATTAAATAATTGGTTTATTTATTTTCACAAAGCACATTATTAAAAAATATTAATGTGTACTATTGTACGTTAGAGACCAATACCTCAATGTATACAAACTGTAACTTTTTCTAAGGTAGGTACATACCAATTTTGAATTGAATAATCTGACAGTTAAAAAAAAGGATCAAAAAGAAATATTACTAAGTATGAAAAAAAATGTTGAATATCTAAAATAAGTGATGAAACGAGCAAGAAAACCACGTCAGTTTCCGTTTGAACCGAAAACGGTTCAAAATAAAAATAGTATTATCTGAACAAAGTTAATCTAAAATTGTATGTAAAGCTCAAAAATGTTGAAATATACAGGGTGTTCCATTTGAAAAAATTGAGTTCCCCGCATTTTTTCATGAGATCAAAGAATTTGCATTTTTTGAAAACCCTGTATGAGGCAATTGAAAATATGACTCAGTGTGAAGATCCTCATTGTATCACTCCACTCCATTTCAAATTTGATCGTTTTAGTGCAAGAGAGATCAAGATTATCAGCATTTATAAAAGTTCATGTTTGGTAAAAAAAATATCGAAATTGATTTATATCTTCTGAACGGTAATAGATAGGTATAGGGAAATATTATATGAATTTATTAACAAAGTGATAATGAATCATAATATGATATTATATACGGGGTGTTCCATTTGAAAAATCAAAGAAGCCTATACTTTATAGTAGAAGCAACAACGCCGCTTCGTCTGAAATATTTTATGCGTGTAGGTCATAGTGATTTATGCATACTGTGAAATTTTCAGGTTGATACGTTGGATAGTTTGTCAGAAACGGCTAATTAACGCTCATCATGAAAAGCCCTGTATACCATTCAGGTACTTGATTGAGTACCTGAATTTACAGTTCACAATGCGAATGTGCCAATTTAAAAACCGGAGAGTAAATTAAATCGATTTGATCATTTAACAGGTTGCACCCGCAATGTTTATGCTTGTAAATTACCAAGGATTCTAAATAATTGAGTTTGCAACCCTTCCTTGCATAGCGCAGAATTTCCGTATCGTTTAGATTCGGAAACTTGTGGTTGCATGCCACGGAATGGTTTGAAAACGTCGAATCATTTTTTCCTAGTCTGAAGGACCTTTCATGTTCAGCATACCGTTTTTGGAAATTTCGTCCGCATTGTCCCACATAAACACTATTACACTCCGGACACTTAAGCTTATCAACTCCAGATTTTTCCAACTTGTCGACCTCAAAAGTTGTTTTCAGTTTCAATTTGGATGAGTATCGTGGTTATTCTCTTTCTATGAAAGTGTCTCAAGTGTCTCACATTTTTCTTTAATGACAGAGAATTTGAAAGCCTAAACGCTCTTTTATTTTCAATTTTTATCAATGACTTGGCAACCTCTTTGACTATTCCTAGCCTACTATTTGCAGACGACCTGAAACTATATTATTAAATCGACAACTTTACTGACTGCCAACGTGTACAACATGAATTAGATGTAATCAACCTTTGGTGTAATAATAATCGTCTACAACTGAACGTATCCAAATGTAAAATGATATGATTCACAACAAAAAAGAGAGCTATGATGTACGATTATTCAATCAACAATACTACAATCAACCGGGTACATGAGATGAAAGATCTTGGTATAACATACGACAGTAAATTAACATTCACAACACATATAAGGAATATGACTGCAGATGCAAATAGGATGCTTGGATTCATTTACAGAAATTGCAAAAACTTCAAAAGTATTGCCACTTAAAAATTGCTATATTTTGCGAACCAGATCTGAGTTAGAGTATGGCTCTGTGTTATAGAATCCAGTTTACGACTACCAAAAAACATCAATTGAGAGCCTGGCAGAGGAAGTTCCTAAAATACTTATATCCAAAAGTTGATGGTCAATACCCCACGAGAGGCATCGATCATAACGTGTTGTTGACACGATTTGATATAACATCTTCGGAAAATGGGAGAGTTATCCTTGGTATAAAATTCCTGCATAAATTACTCGACAACAATATTGACAGTACGGTTCTTTTACCCGAGATCAATTTCTTAGTACCTAGAAGTGAGGGTCGACACAATCTGAAATTCTATTGCGAAGCATCACGCACAAATCTTATTCTACGATCACCATCGAATTTTATGTGAAGTAGCTTCAATGAAATCTGTGAATATTGCGCCTTGATATCATGTATACACAATCACGTTTAATGATACTATAAATAACATTTGTGTCAGTACTGCTACATTACATGATTTGTAACTTTTTGTGTTATTTACTCAATTTTTCATTCCTATTTTGAAATTCTACGTATACCGATATTTTATATACCGGGTGTCCAACATTTTATGTGACAGGCAATATCTGGTTTGTTGAAGGAGATACACAAAAATGTTTCATACAAAAGACCAAAATTCCATTTTTTAAAATAGAACGCCCTGTATATCATTACATATTCAGATGCTACGTTAAATTCTGATATCATTTCATGTTTGGTTTTTGAAATTCGGTTACGGCGTTGTTGAGTTATTGCTTAAAATGTAAAGTCTTGAGAACGACTATTATTTTTAAAAATATCTCATACAATTATTCTCTCTGCATCAGATCACATGAAAATCAGTCAAAATTTTGGGTGTTCGAAGTAATGGTTGCAATTTTGAGTTGTGGAATTCAGTCAGGAATCATTTTGAATATGAAACAATTGCGAAATTGAAAGAGGTGTATTCGAAAAGAAATCTTCAATTAATAACAATGTAAATAATATAACTTGATAAATCATTTCATAAGAATGGTAGGTACCTAGAAATAAGTCATAAAAATTGTTCAAAGTGATGCCCATTAGATATTATACAGGATTCGAAACGTCGAATCACTTCTCTCGTACAAGTCGCTCTTATAATATCAGGCGTAATATCACTGCACGCTAGTCGAATTTTCATTTTCAGATCATCCACATTCAAAGGGGAGTAGTGAAAACAATATCTTTTAAATAACCCCATAGGAAAAAATCAAGCGGTGATAAATCTGGGGAACGAGCCGGCCACCGAATTGGACCCTTATTACCAATCCATCTATTTGGGTACGTTCTATTCAGATATTCAGTAACAACCTGTGAATTGTGAGGAGGAGCACCATCTTGTTGCCACCAAATTCCTTGTCGTTCTGCTATGGGAATATCTTCCATCAACTGGATCAAATCATTTTCTAGAAAATGTAAATATCGCAATCCATTGAGATTTTCATTGAAAAAGTAAGGTCCTATGATGCGGCCATTGAACAATCCACACCATACATTAATACCCCAAGTAGTTTGAAAATTACTTTCGCGGACCCAGTGGGGATTTTCTTGAGACCAATAGTGACTGTTATGTCGATTCACAACTCCATTATTGTGGAATCGCGATTCATCGCTCCACAAAATTTGACTGAATATGTTAGGACTTCCATGTAATATTACCTGAATACAAGCAATGAATTCAAGTCGTCGTTCAAAGTCCGTGGGTTTCAAACCTTGTACCAACTGAATTTTGAATGGGTGGTATTTATTTTCTTTCAGAATTCTCTGTACATTAGATTTACTCACACCGACTTTTTCTGCAAGAGTACGGATAGAAACATGTGGATGAATAATAATATAAGCCAACACATTGATCTCTAAATCTTCAGTTCTAACAGATCTCGTATGATGACGATGCTTTATAGTAGAAGGAAATGACCCAGTTCGCAATTTTTCTACAACTCTCGAAAAAGTCATTCGTGACGGAATGGGTCTGTCTGGAAAACGTTCTTGGTATAGACGTTGTGCTTGACGGCAGTTTTTCTGACATTCCCCAAAAATTAATAACATATCAATGCAATCACTTGGACTAAACGCGAAAGGCATACTGGAGTTTTCGCACAAAGAACACAGTTACTGTTTTGCAAAGAATCACTGAATCGAACTGACAAGTAGATACAATTCAACAACATTTGTTACTATGGCATCAACAAGCATAAGCTACTTGATGAAATTGTGCAATATAAAGCAATTCACCCTCAAGTTAGTCACATTCTCAAGAATTTCTATATTATATTCAACTGATATCGTATCGTAGAGGTGAGAATAATGGTTTGTATTCAGTAGTAGTCTAGTTCAATTCAATAAAAGATATAGACTGGATTCGTGTACGAGTAAATATATTTAAGGAAAAGTGCAATAACTCAACAACGCCGTAACCAAATTTCAAAAACCAAACATGAAATGATATCAGAATTCAACGTAGCATCTGAATATGTAATGATATACAGGGCGTCCTATTTTCAAAAATGGAATTTTGGTCTGTAGCACCTACACCAAACACCCTGTATATTCAAATATTATATCAAAATATAGCTCTCATGAACTCCTAAAACTTTTGTATGAAACATTTTTGTGTATCTCCTTCAACAAACCAGATATTGCCTGTCACATAAAATGTGGCATTTACTTTCATACATTCCTATATTCCATTATTTTTAATATTTATATCATATATTCTCTGTAATAATAGCATTTCCTGTAACTGGGTACTCCTGCTGGAAATGAATCGCTTTTTTATATTATTCATATATTGTATTTTGTTGTTGACTTGTCTCTCTGTATTTTGGTTATTCTGTCGAATACTTTTCCAGCCTCTGAATAAAACAGTCAAATTAATTCCCTCCTGCGTCCGCCAAAACCGTGAATTATTTGTGTTCAGGCCCAATTTTTTCTGAAAACCCAAGAGATGATCCTGCCGTTATTAATACCCACCTACCATGATTCTTCGGCCATTCCATAATCGCACCTTCGATACCTGCGCGTCCATATCTCCTCGTTTCCCGTATAATAAAGCCGCACTCATGAATAAGTCAGCGCAACTTTCGCTTTTTCCTCTTACGAACATACATAACGTATTCCCACAGTCATAATAAAATGCACGCGCCGCCGAATCAGGATTTTCGATCATACGAGTCAGTGAGCCCGATCTGTGTTCCACTTGCCGCCCATCTTTTGCGATTACGGCGGTCAGGAGGGACCGTCTTTCCGGAGGCGATGTTATTTCCGACAAGATATATTTCCCTAGAAGAAAAAACTTGTTCGTAACATGAACGACATGTTCTATGCTCTGTTACCTGATTGTAAAAAATATTGAATGTTCACAGCAATGCTCATGCAAAATGCTAATTTTTTTGTGATTTTGTTATAATTTGCCACAGCAGCTATAAGCGAGTTTATACCTTACCGGTGCACCCTATTTTTGAATCGCAAACGGGTCGCAAATGAAAGATTTTGTAGCGTTCGGGTCGTTCAATTAGATTGTTTCAAAATACTCTTACCGAAAATAAAAAGTGTTAGGAAGCCTGAGGAATCCAATGATCAATTTGGTTCATAATCATCTTCTTGAGTCAGCTGACGTTCCGATGTTCAGATGGCTAGACTCAAAGCTGTTATGATGTCCAAAGATCTGGTACATGGCTAAATGCTCTTTCTGTGGCTTCTTTGGGTACCCTCTCAGATGATACAATTTTAGAATTCCAATAGGTCTTCGGCTGGGTCAAACTCAAACAACTGTTCATACAGCTGCAGTTTCGTAAGAAGGTATCATCTTTCCCTCCAACCTATTTCGTGGAGTCTTTGAAGTCCACTAGATACTAGTTAGGACAACAAGAGGATTGTTCTGAATTCTTGGGGTTCTTGTTGAATACTCTTCGTGAGCAAAACAATAGCAAAATCAATACTCCCAGCCGCTCTGGATTGAATGATTCCGTACAACCCATCTCGTCTTGTGTTTGTAAATCTTTTGCTGGAAAAATCCTCACTGGTTTACTTTGTGGTAAATGTTCAAGAAGTACTGAAAATTTATGTGAATTTCTGGAACTTCATCTAGCTTTTCCTAATACGACTAATAACCAGTTCGTGCAAAGCTTATTGTTACATCATCTAAAAATGGAATTTTTAACAGGTGATGATCGACTGTACTGTCAAACATGCGCCAAACTAACTGACTGTCATAAGGAAACAAGTATAGCTGAGGCTCCAGTCAATCTAATAATAACACTGATGATTTTCAAACAAGACTCAACCTCTAACGGAAGCAAGAAACTCTTTGGAAGGTTCGAAATAGATGAACATTTCAACCTAGCAGACCACTATTATATTGTGGAACCATCATATTGTGGAACCATCTTGTACTTACTAAACCAAAATGAAATTGGAAGACTTCAGAAACTTCAAAATAGAGGAATGAGAGTAATATTATCTTGTGATAGAAGAACACATATAACATTAATGTTGAATACATCAAAATGGTTATCAGTAAAAAATTACTTTCGTTATTTAGCATTAATATTTATTTTTAAAATTAAAACTGGTGATGTTCCTGTATATCTACGTGACAAATTAAAGTATAACTTTGAATATCATGAATACAATACAAGAAATCGCAATAACTTTCATATACGTCAGACTAGTAATGTCAATTCAAATAATACAGTTTTCATTAAAGGAGTTCAAGCATTCAACGAACTACCGGAGGATATTAAGAATGCTACCTCTCTAAATATATTTGAAAGAAAATTAAAAGTGCACCTTTTAGACCTACAAAGTGTTTAGTATAGGAACCTGCTAATACAGTTTTTTTTTTATTTATTGTGCTGTTTTTATTTATATGTTTCAATGTATATGATTTCAAATTTTAAATTTTAATTGTGACATTTAAATTTTTAAATTAGATTAAGACTAATATTGTAACTGCATTAGCTTGTGCTAAATAAACGATACATATATATATATATATATATATATATATATATATATATATATATATATATATATATATATATATACACCTTCGTCAGGACAACTACAATAATAAGATTATATATCTTGTAAAAAATATATAAATATGGAGAACTTACTAACGTGAGAATAAAATATAAAATGGTTCAAAAACAGATAGAAAAACATTAATAAATGACAGTTGATAAAAATTTTGACTGACAATGTCAAGTGGGAAAATTCTGAATGATACTCGAATTACTAGATTTTTTATTTTCTTTATCATATTTCAGTAGGTATGTGTACATTTTGCTAAGACTATCAATATCAGTTCGTTTATTCATTGAATGTTCTTCGTTATTAATATTTATCATTTCCAAAAATATTCTTTTCGTTGTATTGGTTTCTCTATCTAAAATATTTGGATTTTCAAAATTCATTTTATGATCCTCCGAATTAACATGTTCTGTTAATGCACAAGAATTAACATTTCGTCTACAGTCGCTCTTATGGGAAGTGATGCGACTACTTAGAGGTCTAGATGTTTGTCCTATATATGTTTTAGAACAATCCATACAAGAAATTTTGTATACTAAATTGGATTTTTGTTTATTTGAAATTGGAGCTTTTACTTTACTGTATAATTTAGATATAGAAGTGACATTTGTTTTAGATATTTTGAGGTTATCATTTCGGAATACATTAATAATACCTCTAAGTAGTCGCATCACTTCCCATAAGAGCGACTGTAGACGAAATGCTAATTCTTGTGCATTAACAGAACAGATCATAAAATGAATTTTGAAAATCCAAATATTTTAGATAGAGAAACCAATACAACGAAAAGAATATTTTTGGAAATGATAAATATTAATAACGAAGAACATTCAATGAATAAACGAACTGATATTGATAGTCCTAGCAAAATTTACACATACCTACTGAAATATGATAAAGAAAATAAAAAATCTAGTAATTCGAGTATCATTCAGAATTTTCCCACTTGACATTGTCAGCCAAAATTTTTATCAACTGTCATTTATTAATGTTTTTCTATCTGTTTTTGAACCATTTTATATTTTATTCTCACGTTAGTAAGTTCTCCATATTTATATATTTTCTACAAGATATATAATCTTATTATTGTAGTTGTCCTGACGAAGGTGTGAAATATACCGAAAGCTTGACATATAACAAAGAGTTTTCTTTGTAACAGCCCAGCTATTGACTGCAACCTCACGAATTAAATCGATTTATAGTTAATCCAGTCACTAATTATTCTGTTATATATATATATATATATATATATATATATATATATATATATATATATATATATATATATATATATATATATATATATATATATATATATAATATTCATGCAGTCATTGTTCACTGTGGTTCTGGCGTTGAATTTGGTCATTATTACGCCTTGGTCGAAGAAGAAATGGACTGGTTTAAGTTTGACGATAGTCGTGTCACGAAGTGTTCTGGTGATGTATTGATTTCATTGGAGCCTCTGGAGACACCCTACATTTTGTTTTATAAGAGAGAGGACATTGTTAGATCAAGATCTTCAGATGATGTGGTGCTGCAGGTTTTTCCGGGTTTTTCAGCGAATATTCTATTATACACTTTTCAACTTGAAATGTCATCACTGTATATACCTAGAAACTCTACTGAAGTGTTGCAAAAGATTATATTTTTTGGTGTTTCTATACTGTTATTGATTTTAAACATGATACAATCTGTTTTTCCATCGTTCAGAACTCAGAAGACTCTTTCAAAAGTTTGTCATTGAAAGAAATAATGCCCAATCAAGTGTATTTTTCAATCTGGCTGCACCTGAAAGCTTTCCCAATATCTTTTCATCAGTTCTCCTGGTCTATATTAAACTCCGGTGCATACGTTCGGTCACCTAGCGGGATATTTCCAAAGGTATAATCCCTAGGGACGCGCTGTGTGAATTATTTGCGAGGCTCCTTGAGCCCGCGAAAATAAGGTCGTAAAGTACGTTTCGGTCGCAAACCAGGAAGTGAATGCTTACATACAAATATAGGTTTTATGAAACGGTGGGATTTTCCCGTCAGATCGAAAAGCGCGGGGCTGAGGGGGTGAGGAGTTTCTTTACACATTCAGTGAGCTGTACCAGGTTAATCAAAAAAAAGACGGAATCAAGTTGATTAATGAGATTGAATTAGATTTTCACTATGAGAGGTTTAGAAAAACGCGACACGTGTTTCGCTACACAAAGCTTCCTCAGGTAGGATTCAATCAACTACTTTCAGATTGAAATACACTGAGTGACAAAGAAATGTAAAAACCCATTTATATTGAAAATAATTCAATAATGTTTTGTATGTGTATTTATGTTGAGGTCAGTAAAAAGCCAGTAAAATTTCAGCCGTATCGGAAGCTATTCTGACTAGTTTTTTATCTGTTGTTTTTTTGTGAGCATTCACCATTTCTCCAATGATTATTCTTGTTTGTGCTTCAACTGTTAAAGAATTTGCTGTACAGTGCTTAGTATTGTTAACACGATGCTTCGAGTGCGAAAACTTTGTCGTATTTCTCAACTTAGTGATTTTGAGAGAGGATGAATTGTTGGCTAACGTGAGGCAGGTTTTCCAGTCAGATTATCAGACGTCCCAAATGCTCATCGTGTCCAGAACTCTCACAGCCATGTTTACATTCAGCTGCCCGAAGTTTCACTGTGATGAATGATGGTGCAGACTCCCCATATATAGAATCTAACTCATCTTTGATTTGCGTAGGCGTATTGCCTTCCAAAGTCAAATATTTAATAACATTACGATACTCGATTTTGTTAATTTTCATAAAAACACGTACACTTAGGCTCAGAATCACTTAGGGACAGCTGGAAGCTCATTAATTATGAGAAATTCAAACGGCACATAATTACAGAAAAAATAACTCCCAATGAGTTTAATATACAGTGCTTTTCAGATAAAAGTATCCACCTTTAATAACTTTTGTAATACTGGTATTTAGGAAAAATCCAAAAACACGTCAATTTATGTTGGAAGGGGCAAGCATTATGGCTTATTTGAACTTACTGGAAAAGCCACTCCCTCACCCCTAGCATCATCCTTTTTTTTTTAAATTATTTCTCATATTTTTTATGTAAAATTTGGATACTCCTCTTTGAGCTGATTTCAAAAATGTATAATACTTGTAGGTTAAAGTGGTTAGTTTATGAGATAAACAATTTTTCTTTTAATAGCACAAATTTTACTTATTTTTTACTTTCACCTTATTTGCCTGTACTAAAATGGGTTGTACAACAGTTCAAACTCTTTAATCTGTTTAACTGTGCTATTTATTCTACTTCAAAAATCCAAACAACAAAAAACTCTACTTTTTATTGAAGTTTGACATTGTCAACTAGAATTTGTAGTCACTATTGATAGTGTACCTACTCTGATACGTTATTTATTTTGTTTCGCTGAAATGGTTTACTCTTTGCAAGAAAGAATTGAAATTGTAGGTTTATACTACCAAAATAATAATTGTGCAAGAGCTGCTGCTGGAATATTTAACGAATTACATGACGGAAGACATGCAACTCAGAAGTATGTAATTCAACTGATGGAGAAATTTACCACAACAGGGTCTGTTTGCAATAAAGTGCATAAGCGAGAGGGACTCGTAAATAACGAAGCAATCCAAGTGGCAACAACCCCAATCGTTGTCAACAATAAGTAGAGCGATCGGTGTTTCATCTTCTACAGTTTTCCGAGTTCTACATAAATTCAAGTAAAACTAGGAGGCCATTGAATGTTCGCATTGCCGAACACAAGAAACACACACAGCGAGGGGAAACCAGCAAATCAGGAATAGCAGACCATGTTTGGACTCATCAACACAACATCGAGCGGTCCCAAGCTGAGATCTTGCACAGAGAGGAACATTAGTTTAGGAGAAAATTCAAGGAAGCCGCATACATGTTGTCCAACAACGTATTCAGCCAGGCCAGCGTAGAAATACGCAACATATGGAAACCCATCATCAAGCGAAAAATGGCCAACTCCCGCCAAACGGTCATCTCCCACGGAACCAGTGAAGCGGAAAATGGAAAGCGTGAATTAGTGAAAGTACTCGAACGACCTAGAAATAGTCATCTCTCGGAGGAATCAGTCTACTCATCACCCGAAGACGATTGTAGATACTAATAATCGAAACGTCGTGAACTAACGTGACTTGAAATCTCTCAACTTTTTATTTTTATTTTCCTTTTTTCATTTCTATATTTTTATTTATTTTTGTTCAATTTCTCTATTCTACTTGTATTTTATCTATTATTTCATTTCAGTTTTTTTTCGCTTAATATAATTGTTGTTTTCATCTATTCATTTTTTAATTCTTCTTCTTTAGTTGTTTCAGGGATTTCAAATCATTTTATATAGTAGACAATGGAAGTCCGAATTAGTGGAATTCATCATGAAACATTGTCAATCACCTTCAAATTATCTTATCAAGCATAAGGCTTGGTGGTATGGTGGCCAAAGACTCAGCAGGCTGGGGCGATTTGGAGGCCGATTTGAAGGCCCAACAGCCGCATTAGAAGTCTTGCTGAACCTAACGCCACTACATCTATATATTCAAGGGGAAGCGAGGTCAGTCATCAGTAGATTGACCAGAGGGCGAATGCCTATAAGCATGCTGCTCGGTAAGAGGTACAACGAGCTAAACAAAGAGTTGGAAAACGACCCCATAATGGGAATGCCATCGGCAGAGATGCTTCCCCAGTATAGCTTCGGAAAAAACTCCAAAACAATTATAACAGGAAAAGAGGCATGGAAAGGAGAACCTCCAATGAATGCAGAGGTTGTCTGTTACACAGACGGATCAAAAACTGAAGAAGGTGTAGGAGCAGGAATCTATATGACTAAACAAAAGACAAAAGTCTCACTGAGCTTAGGTAAAAAAGTGACGATATTCCAGGCAGAAACGGCAGCAATACGTCACTGCGCAGAAGAGTTACTAAGGCAAAAGTTTAAGGGAAAGACTATTGCAGTATACTCTGATAGCCAAGCAGCTATAAAAGCAATTAGCTCCATGCAGATCAATTCCAAACTGGTCTGGAACTGCCTAGAAAAGCTACAAGAACTAGGTAGTCAAAATAGACTGTCACTAGCCTGGGTAACAGGCCACACAGGATACAAGGGCAACGAAGAGGCTGATTCACTAGCACGAAAAGGAGCACGATGCTCCCCCATTGGTCCAGAAGCCTTTTGTGGTACAGCAAAAGCGATGCAAAAAACTTGTAACAGCAACTGGAAGGAAAAACAATCTCAAAAATGGTGGAATAAGGGTATGAGACAGGCAAAAAAGTTCATTAAAGAGCCATCGCCAAAATTCACGGAGTACCTACTAAGTCTGAATAGGCGATCAACTAGAGTTCTGGTCGGGCTATTGACGGGACACTGCAGAGGTTGCCTGTTACACAGACGGATCAAAAACTGAAGAAGGTGTAGGAGCAGGAATCTATATAACTAAACCAAACACAAAAGTCTCACTAAGCTAAGGTAAAAAAGTGAAGATATTCCAGGCAGAAACGGCAGCAATACGTCACTGCGCAGAAGAGTTACTAAGGCAAGAGTTTAAGAGAAAGACTATTGCAATATACTCTGATAGCCAAGCGGCTATAAAAGCAATTAGCTCCATGCAGATCAATTCCAAACTGGTCTGGAACTGCCTAGAAAAGCTACAAGAACTAGGTAGTCTGAACAGACTGTCACCAGCCTGGGTACCAGATCACACAGGATACAAGAGCAACGAAGCCAAAATTCACAGAGTACCACTGAGTCTGAATAGGCGATCAACTAGAGTTCTGGTCGGGCTATTGACGGGACACTGTAGACTCAACAAACACATGAACAACATCGGACTGGCAAACACAGCCCTATGCAGGCTTTGCCAAGAGGGTGAGGAAACCTCCGTACACATACTATGCTATTGCGAACTTCTGTCAAGGATAAGGTTTGCAACATTAGGAGAGGAAAAACCACAACCCTCTCAATATGAGGTCTGGCCTATGGAGTCTAGTTTCAAGGACGGGTCTAGACAAGGAACTCTAGCATACATGAGGGCGCACACAATAGTCCTGCAAAGGTCGCAGTGTAGTGGATGTTCAGCACAGAAGCCCCATATTAATCTAATCTAATCTAATCTAACCTCCCTGTGAATTTAGCAATTCAGCAAGATCCGTATCAAAACGACAAGTTCATTCAAAATGAGGCAACAATAGAAGGAAACACAGTTCTGGCCACATCCTCACAATGTCAAATTTATTCAAACAAAAACATCAAACCAGATAGGAGAGCCCCGAGTGATGAACTACCCCGAAATATTCACCACTAAATATTAATAAACCCCCTTTAACTATGTTGGGTTTACCGAATGAACCGAATTAGCATAGTTTTCGTGTTAACCCCGAAGTTCTGACACACAGACGATCTACAATCCTTAAATATTTAGTAGTGGGTGTAGATAGGTATCGTAAATGTTGCATAATATCGCAATAACTGTGCCGGCAATTGCCACTATACCGGAGGAAGTTGGAATCTGTATGGCGAGTTGTTGGTTTCCTATTAGGTTTTCAACGGAAATCCGCCTTCTCGGAAGAGTGGATGCACATGGTTATTTTCGAGCTATATGAAATGAAGAGGTATGAGTTTGTAGGTGATGAAAGAAACAACCAAGAATAATCCAACTTGTTTCATTTAGTATGGTAGCCAAATCACTTTTAACTTACATTCTGTCAATAAAGTACCGACAATAGATAATTTTAAAAGCCCGCTTGAAGGGATTATAACAGGTCTTCCAACAGAGACTTGAAGTGAATTCAAAACGATATAACAAGCATTCAACAGAGATGATGAGTAGAACTGCAACCTGTGGCGAATAATCAATTTACAAACAAGCACTCCTTCCAAACATCAGAACTACAAAACTCTTCACGACACGTGTTTCACCAACCAAGTTGGCGTCTTCAGGAGATGAAGAAAACTATTCCTTTACTCTGAAACTGGTCTCTATTCATCTCTAACAGGCTACACTTTCCCTTTCACTTTCCAGAATACATCAGTGATTTCGGGTTTGAATTTGCAGTAAATTTTCTCAAGGCAAGTAGTCAGAGTTGGAAAAAGTCTAAGTACTGAAAGATATATTGAGGACGGGGTACCACAGAGATCCATTCTAGGACCCTTCTTGTATTCACTTTTGCCAATGACTTCTCAGTGTACCTAAACAAGAACTCGGCCATTCACTGTACGTGTTACTTTTTATAGACAAAAATTGGAATTCCTTCAAAGACAACTCATTTGACATTACTTAAATTCATTTATCAACCTATTAACAAAAATTATACAACAAAACTCTTTCTTCTGGAGACAACTGTAACTCTTTGATTAATTGCACCAGCGGCAAATGCCAAGTCTACTTCTTCTTCAAAATTTTAATAAATTGACAAGTGATGTGTTTCTAATCTAAGATCACCACGTTCATTCTCAAATAAAAAAATTTTCATGATTACTCCTCATTTAACGTATATATATTGTAGCTTTCACTTAATTCATATGTCTTGTAATTTTACAGTTGTTACGTGTTTTTATCATGATCACAACGTTCATATTTTAATTTTAACTCAACTCAATTGCGACCAATCTCACTAACATTGTAAGTAATCGTCTGTTAACTTAAGTTCTGTATTAATTCAAAATCTATCATCTTAGCTCCCTGATGATGACAATAACCAGTGTCGAAATATTGGAAATATAATGTTATAAGAGTACACTTTCGCTTCGCTGCTATCCCACATAACTCCAAGGAATTGTTCGTAACTAGTCAGCAAAGACTTCAATATTGTACATTGACGTTTTCTTCTTTTCCATTTATAGTTCTGCTTCTGTAGTTATACAAATCAATCTGAGTAAATAAAGAGATTATTATTATTAAAGTTTTGATGCTTAATGAAGCTCAGATCAGACCTTCTTTTCATTGTTCTCATGTATGAAGCTCCGCCCCTAAGCATACTCTGAAGCTGCTGGATTCTATCCAGAAAAAAGCCATCCGCCTGATTGAAGACATGAAGGTAGGTGTTAGAGATTTGTCACTCTTTTATAGATACGTTCACAAAAGATGTACAAAGATTTTCCTGTAGTGCTTGTGTTTTGTCTCAAAATGAAGCATATTTGTAGCAGTGACTTGTTCTTTTTCGACAGTTCCGATGACTAGATCTGTCGGAGTTTGTGGTGATACTTGCCGCGGAGACAGTTCTCCACTGCTGTTCAGAGTGGAAAAGAATAGAATAGAATAGAATAGAATATAATATAATATAATATAATATAATATAATATAATATAATAGAATAGAATAGAATGGAACGGAACGGAACGGAACGGAACGGAACGGAACGGAACCGAACCGAACCGAATAGAATAGAATAGAATAGAATAGAATAGAATAGAATAGAATAGAATAGAATAGAATAGAATGTTTGGTGCAAGTCAAGTGTAAAGTCTTTCTTGAATGAACATATAAAACAAGAAAGTAAATTGTAAAAATATTAAGGAACGCAGGGGTTGCCTACGTACATATATAAACAAATAAATATTCACTTATGATAATAGGGGTATTTGCAAAGTACCACAGTACAATCTATACCGGTGAGTATGTTTCATCTCGAGTAGACATAGCTGACGTGAACTGTCGTAAAATGTTCTGGAGAATTCTCCGATCCATACCATGTGTAAAGTGACAAACTCTGTTAGCGATGATTTAGATATATTCAGTTGCAAATTGCAAATATAAAATCCCACTTCCTAAAATAATTGTTTTGTCACCTATAATAAATATGAAATGTGTAGTCTTTATAGTCACTTGTTTGTAGACTTTACAGTCACTTGTTTGTGATGTATTTATTATAATCTGTTATTTCCTGCTCTGTAATTGAGCTATGTCCTGTAGAGTATTGTATTACAAATAAATAAATAATAAAATTATCGTAGACTCAGTAAAAACATTGGCTGAGTAGCATTTCCTTGATGTCTCTTTTGAATTTGATGATACTAAGCTCTTTGAAGTTATTTTGTATTGTGCATGTCTCCTGAAGATAACGCATTTCTCCTGAAGTGTTGGTGTATGTCAGACTGTTTCTCTAGCAAATGAGCATTTTTTATGATTTCCAGTAGCATCTGATGAATATATAATGTTGACAACGGCATGTTTTGACAACGTAATGTTTTGAATAGTGGTCTCCTTGGTCGGACAAGGATGAAATTGCAGCACAACAGAAATGCGAAAAAGTTCTCAGTTCTTTAAACGAGTGGTGTAGCCTAAATTCTTTATATCTGAATGCAACGAAAACCCAAATCGTCAAATTTCATAATTGGCAAAAAAATTGTCTTTCATTAAATGTTTGTGATAGTGACACACTAATATGTAACATAAACGAAGTAAAATTTCTCGGTATAGTTGTCGATGAAAATATGAATTCTTTATGCTATATGTTCAGAAGTCTCAAGCAGGTCCTGGAGGAGCCTCAACTGCTATCCTTATATCACTCCCAAGTAGCATCTCGAATCAGGTATGGAATTTGTTTGTATGCCAACTCCACTTCAATAAATGACGTTTTTATCATGCAAAAAGAGTTGTAAGAATTGTGGCCGGCGTTTCCTCCACGAACTCTGCTAGAGGACTGTTTGTTAAATATAACATATTGACATTATTTTCACTCTACGTATATGAACTTTGTAATTATGTTCATGAAAATAAAACTAAATTCAACAGAAATGCAAACCTGCATGACGTTAACACTCGTCACATTCCATTTTGCAAATATAAAATCACTTATAACTCACCTGATCATATGGGGCTGAAAATCTATAACAGACTACCCCACGATATAAAAAATGTCAATAAATGTAGGAAATTCAACAAGATACTGAAAAAATTTTTAATTGAAAAATGTTTTTATTCATTGGATGAATATTTTAATATGTAGTTGGTGATAAGCCTGTTACTGTCTAGCTTATCAATCTTTTTACTTTTATACCTTTTGTCGTCCCGACTATTCCTATACATATTGTACTATGTCTTTTGGAAAATAAATATTATTATTATTATTATTAGTGCTCCCGGAAATCTGCACTTGCTAGTATTCTTGAAGTTTTTTCTGTAGTTTGAAAATTCTCATCGAACCAGGAGAGTTCCCCCAAAGAACAACACCGTAGCTGATGTGTGAGTGAAATAATGCAAAGTACGTGATTTTCAGAATCTCACCGCTTGTGATGTTTTCCAGTTGACGAATAATAAATATTGCACTAGATAGTTTATTTGCGAGAAGATCTGTAGGTTGGTGCCAAGATAAAGTACTGTCGAGAGTAATAACAAGTAATTTTACACTTTTGTTAGCTGAACCTACAGTGGTGAACTCAAGATTTTGAGTTTTGTCACTATTCAACTTCAATTTATTTGCTAGAAATATAAGTGTTGGCTTGATTTTCAACTTCTTTAATCACTTGTGGAATGTTAAATGATGATTGATCGCTATATATTAAAGTTGTATCATCTGCATAGAGAATGGCCTTATAGGGAGACATGAAATTACATATGTCATCAACATAAATAACAAAGAGCAGGGGCCCAAATATTGAACCTTGTGGAACACCATGCTCAATAGGTCCAAAATTTGATGTAACACCATTATACGAAACCGCCTGATACCTATTTGAAAGGTATGATTCTATGAGTGACATAAATACCCCTCTAACTCCATAATAATAATTTTTTACAAGAATATACTGTGTGATACACAATCAAAAGCCTTGGACAAGTCAAAAAGCGTTATGACACCCTTCTCGAATCCTTCAACAATAGATCCCACGACATCAAAGATAACTAGAGAAGTAGAAAGATTTTTGCGAAACCCATATCGACCCTGAGAAAAGAAGTTGTAACTTTCGAAGTAATCACATATTTGAAAGCGTCAGGAAAAACACCTGTCCCTAATATGAGGTTAACCAGTCCTGTTAAAGGTGAAATTGTAATATGTAGGGTTTTCCTGATGATACGAGCGTTCAAATTTTGGGCATCTGAACAGTTTGAAGGTTTCAAAAAATCAATCCCGCTCATAATATCCTATTCGGTGACGGTTACCTCTTGTGATTAACGTATTATTGTTATTATTATTTTTTCACTATTCTGATTATTATTCTCTGATTTCTGCGAAAAACTAAGAAAACGTAATTATTGTTCCTGTTCGGTTGTTTCTTCCAATCGGATCAAAACCCTGCTTTTCCGTATCCCCATGCGGAAGAACAAAGAAAAACATCAGTCGTGAGATGGAGCGTGCTTGTGCGGCGTAAATCGTTGCCGGTTTTATATTTCATGCATGTATGTGCATATACAGATGTTCGAAGTTTGGAATCTTCCATCCATGAAGAGATTGCGATATGTGTTTGTTTTGTTTGTTTCCGTGGTTTTCTTTATGTAATTTACGACCGCACGCGTGGATTTACGGAATCTGTTCCATCGTGAAAATAAGTTTCATGATAATAATCTTTATTGAAATAGGAAACCTAATATACATATCTATGAGTGTAATAATAACACTAGCACAATGAAATATAAAAAAATGTATGTAAAACATTTTAAATTTATACAATTTGAGATTTAAACTAGCATGTAGCCAGACAATGAAAATCACATATAAAGATTTCAGTATCATATACATACAATTGAATTGAAGGGGTTATATTTTTTAGGAGTGATTGATTTTTGGGAAACATTTTGATACAAAAAAAAAATAGAAGGATGAATGAAGTGTGTGTATTTTCTATAATGTTATCCAATTTGGTACTGAATAGCCTTAGGGCAAGTGTCTTAAAGCGAAACATCGGTGTATACCAGTGAGGATGGCAGTGTTCTATGTAAGTGCAATTTGTTATCATTCATTTGAAGTAGAACTCATGTGAATGATATCTGATTTTTATTCCACAACGTATGTTTGAAATACAAACTGAGTAGAGAAAAGTATCTTCTGTATAATTCAGTGTTCATATAGAAGTATTTGTATCGAAAGAATTTTTTCTTTCGTATAATTCAATGTTTATATGAAAGTAGCCGTTTCAGGAGGACTTTCTTTCAGTTTGTGTCTGAAAGTTACTTCTTTGCATGATCTACACATCCATGTATAGAGTTACTGCCTTTCTTTCTTTGGAAGACTCCCTCATCCTTCTTTTTTTTGTATCAAGATGGAGTAGTAGAAAGCCAAAAACTTTTTTTCCCAAAAATACATTAAATTTTTATTGAAACAGTGATATTTGGTTTCATTACAGATACAAATACCCTAGTGAACAATTAAAAACAATAGATAGCCAATAATGTCCCAAATAATTCCACATAACTATACAATTTGTATTCTATTAGTTTTTTGAAAAATCTTTAAGAGCTCTTTTAAAATCTTTTAAAATGGGTATTTTTTATTTCTTCCGGTAATTCATTGAACTCGTGAAAGCCCTTAAAAAATAACGAATTCATGGTACTTCCGACTGCCGGTCTGTTTATATGTATATTTTTGGAATTTCTTGTATTATAATTATGAATGTTTTTATTGAATTTGATGTAATCTTCAAAATATTCTGGTGTCATTCAATTTACAATTTTGTATATTAGAGTTATTGTAAAATAGTAGATCTACTTTCAACTGATAACCAATTCAAACAATCAAGCATACTTTTTATGGGAGTACGGCAATTTGTTTTCAAGATTACTCCCATCCCTCGATTTTGTAGTTTTTGTAACATATTTAATTTATTGAGTTTAAATGAAAATGATAATGACGTACCCAGCACGTGTTTGCTGTCCACAGTGATGTGAACTGTCAGGAATATACCTGTACGGTATATGTATATATGTGTATGTATATATATATATATATATATATATATATATATATATATATATATATATATATATATGTACAGGTATATTTCTGACAGTTCACATCACTGCGGACGTGCTGGGTTGAATTTTTTAGTGCATCGTCTTTTGACTTTCCCTCTAACACATGATAGGTTCACAAAAGAAAGACGTACAATACAGGAAATAGCAGCCACTAACGGTTTCTCGAGGGGTATTGTAGATGACATAATAAGGAAAAAGAAGTTTAGGTTAAGAATGAAGGAAATCCCGACTTTCAAAAAGGACAAAAATCAAGATAAATACATCTCAGTTCCATACCACCAATATACGAGGAACTTTGGAAAGATTTTCTAAGAACTAGGTATGAAGGTGGTTTTTAAAACAAGTCACACACTACAGAGCCTTTTGGGAAGTCCAAAAGACAAAGTCGAGAATTCGGAAAAGTCTGGAATTTACGAAATTGAATGTGAGGACTGCGATGCAAAATATTATGGACAGACAAAAAGATCTAGCAGTTTTGCGAGCTCACAATGCCATTTGAAGAGAAGGTCGCTTCATCTGTTCATAAAATTTGATAAGGAAAATGATAATTTTCTTTTTTTTCCCCTTGAAACCAAAAAGAAAAATACAAGCGCATATCGAAGTCCCTTTCTTTCTTTTAATGTATTGATAAATTTCGGTTTATAGGGCATAAATTTATTTTTATGTAAAATACGTCGTACACTCTCTCGGTTAACATCTGTTCTATCTGCAATATCTTGAATACTTGTTTTTTTATGTTCTACGACATCCAAACATATTTCAAATCCCACTTCTTCAGTATGTCTAGAAGGCTGATGTGCTTTTCTAAAATTACTCTCAGCCGAGCCAGTAGATTTGAACTTAGCTATTATCCTACTAACTGTTGACTGATGAATATTTCTTGCAGGATGTCTGGCATTGAAAATATCAGCTACTTGTCGGCGACCGGTATTCTCGTCGCATATTAAAACGATTTCAATTTTCTCTTGAAGATTCAGCATTTTTAATAACACACTAGACAACGAATAAACTATTTTAAATCTAAAACTGATAAACACTATTTTGAGTTTTTCAACAAATGTCATATGACAATAAAATATTTTGCTTATTCAGTTTAGTTCAATTGTTTCCACAGTACCCTTGGTTTAATTTCGTTGTAATTTTTCGTAATTAGTAAATCAAAGTTTAACTGTTTGAAAAGTGCAGTAAAGAATAAATTATTGACTTTTCATTGATATTGTTTTTTAATTATGCTCATGTATCAAGCTATTTCGCGAAAAGTAGAAATAAAGTGAAATATTAATCTGTTTTTAAAAACTGTATCAACTTTGCATCATTTTTGGCATAATTTTTTCTGGTGTTTTAAATTTTTGCGAAATAAGTTGTATTTAGAATTGCAATTGGTAATAAAAATGCGTTGGAAAGATAAGTTAGGCATAAAGCACTAACTTTGTTGAGGTTTGGCTAAATTTGAGAAATCGACAAATGTCAAATTTTCGAAAAACTGTAAAAAACTGAATTTGTACTAGAGAGCTAAAAAATGGTATGTGGGTAAAAAATGAAAAAACAATCATCTTTTCTTTTTACCGATTTTCGAAATTTCGAGCAATGACTGCTTTACTGAACATTTTTTGGAAAAAATGTCAAATTGGACAGGGAAGAAAAATCACTTGATCGGTCATATGCATGTCATTAGGCATCATTTTTAAAGCACAACCTAATGGAGATATCAAAAGTTGCTTGGAGAGATGAACAAAAAAAAATCCCATTTGATGCGGACTTTTTGGAAATCAAACCAAATGAAATAAAGCGAATTCTTAGTATCAATTATGACAGCTATCAAGCTAACACAATAATCTCTGTTACTTGGGCAACATGATGTTGATTTTTAACTAAACAGACGATCACAAAAAAATCCATAAATCTAATACTTTTTCATTTGTATAATAAATAACTATTATGACAGTTTTATATGTGTTAAACAAGACGTTTTCTTTCAAACTGCGATTTAGTATATTGTAAAATTTAGGCCCGAAAGAGAAAATTGTTGCTTGTGTATGAGTTTTTCGAAAATGGGAATCATAACATTTGAATTTTCGATAAATCTAGCTGTTCTGTTGAGTGAAGTTTTTTTCGTAAGAATTATTTTGATCATAGAATTTTGCATGGCTTGGAGACTGTACAGGTTGCAGTCAAATGTGCCACCCCACCCGGAGTGGGGTGGCACCTAATAACTTAAGATATATATATATATATATATATATATATATATATATATTTATATATATATATATATATATATATATATATATATATATATATATATATATATATATATATATATATATATATACTTATATATATATATATATATATAAGTATATATATATATATATATATAAGTATATATATATATATATATATATATATATATATATATATATATATATATATATACATATATATATATATATATATATATATATATATATATAAGTATATATATATATATATATATATATATATATATATATATATATATATATATATATATATATATATATATCTTAAGTTATTAGGTGCCACCCCACTCCGGGTGGGGTGGCACATTTAACTGCAACCTGTACAGTCTCCAAGCCATGCAAAATTCTATGATCAAAATAATTCTTACGAAAAAAACTTCACTCAACAGAACAGCTAGATTTATCGAAAATTCAAATGTTATGATTCCCATTTTCGAAAAACTCATACACAAGCAACAATTTTCTCTTTCGGGCCTAAATTTTACAATATACTAAATCGCAGTTTGAAAGAAAACGTCTTGTTTAACACATATAAAACTGTCATAATAGTTATTTATTATACAAATGAAAAAGTATTAGATTTATGGATTTTTTTGTGATCGTCTGTTTAGTTAAAAATCAACATCATGTTGCCCAAGTAACAGAGATTATTGTGTTAGCTTGATAGCTGTCATAATTGATACTAAGAATTCGCTTTATTTCATTTGGTTTGATTTCCAAAAAAATGGTTCGCGTCAAATCCTAATTCACCCACGAATTTAAGAAATGGTGACGGGAAGTTCAAACATTCTATCGTTTTCCAACAGGTGTGCCTCCACATTGTGTTAGGTCTGTAAGGGATTGGTTGGATTAGACATATCCAGGAATGTGGATTTGTGGGCGCAGTCTGTTGGAATGGCCTGGTCGTTAACCGGATTTAACTCCTTTCGATTTTTTCCATTATGGACTGTATCAAATCGAAAGTTTGTGTAGAAACATAATTACTTTCTGAAACACTGGATATAATTCACGTCTCCAACTTGCAGAAGATCCAGGAAACCCATTAGGAGTAAAAAATAAAAAGAATTCGACAGTTATACATAATTCATGCGGGAAGATGAATATCGAAATATTACTTCGAAATAATTTTCCAGCGGAACTGCCGAATCTCTCCCTGAAATGCATTTCTTGGCCTCGTTTCTCATTGACACACATACCTTTGATATTGTCTGAGGAAAAATACAAAGTACCAGACTTCCTTTGACGTCGGTGTTTCATAATGGCCTCGTTCAATATGGCTGTCCCGGCAAAGCGGCAAAGTTGGAGTTTGAATCGGATTGCCTCGTTTGCTGTATTACTTAATATGAAAGAAAACGAGTACAAGCCCGGCATTCTCGACATTCCTGATGCAGCAATGAAGTCGTGAAACAATCTAGACGGCTGACGTGGGCGTCTTTGATCCTACGAATGCGGATATAGCTCAGGGATATTTCTGAATTTAAAAACTTTTACCAGGGATGCCACGTCACGACCTTGACTCAATGAGAGGTTTTGGATTCTTACCTGTCCTTTGTTCATATACAAAATGTGGGAAACCTCTATGCATGATCTACATATTTTTGTGAGGAGTTCGATTTGAAATAATTTTCTTTCTTTTTTGCTTTGGTTTCCCACATCTATGTATGAAGATAGGGAAGTGGAAAGACAAAACTTTTCTTTGATAAAAACTAATGTCTCTCAAAAATATGCCTCTTTCATTTTTAATCAGTTTCTGATGATTGGGATTGAATCAAATGAGCGTATGAATATTATTAATGAAGTAGTTACGAGGTCATTTATTCATCAATTCCTCATTCGAAATAGTGAACGAACTTGGCTTACTCTCCTGGGGTGTTGCATTAGGACCATTGGACTTAAGTTTCGATGTCATAATCATATATCCATGACTCTTACTAACTCCGACCCTTTTAAGCAAATTTAGATCTCTGTTAATGCCATTCAACAATTCCTGAGCGATGCAACGATTCTTTCGTCGAAATTCAGCAATTTTGATGTTATCCAGAGTGGTACTGATGATGCCAATTCTGAAACCTCGAACTCATTTCAAAATTTCGAACTCCCGAATTTATTCTGAAAGTTCAAATCGCTTCGTTTAGAATCTTAGTATTCCATACAAGTTAAATTTGATATCGAAACTTTTTCATTCATCATAATGTGTAGCAATCCTGTTAATGATATCTGATCCAATTCCTTAACGGATGTTTAGTACAAACTGAATGGAAAAAATTATTGTCGTATAATTCAATGTTCATATGAAAGTAGTTGTTTTGGGAGGGCCTTTCTGAAAGTAACCAAAACTTTTGTATCCACTGGAACTGATCTCTCCTCGAAATAAACCTCTTTCAATTCCACTCAAAGAGTCTGATTATACTTTCTTATTTCAGTCATTCACAATCGCATTCGATATTTACAAAAAGCATAATGATAATGAATGATGATGAACATAGAAATGTTTTCTTTGGAATACGAAATAAACGTGAATGAGAACAAATTCAGTGACAAGTGTCAGAGCAGGATTCTTCATTGAAGTTATTCCTGCATATGCTGTTGCATTTACCGGATACCCTGTGAGTGCGGAGAATAATACATCGGTGAAACTAAGAGGCCATTGAAAGTTCGAATTGCCGAGCACAAGAAACACACAGCGAGGAGAAACCAGCAAATCGGGAATAGCAGAGCATATTTGGACTCATCAACATAACTTCATATGGTCTCAGGCTGAAATCATCCACAAAGAAGAACACTGGTTCAGGAGAAAATTCAAAGGAGCCGCAAATATGTTGTCCAACAACGCATTTGGCCAAGCTAGCGTAGAGATACGTAACATATGGAAACCTCTAATCAAGCGGAACATGACCAATTTGCGCCAAACGTTCTGCTCCTGCTGAAACCGATGGAGCGGAGAGAGGTGAAAGCACTCGAATGACCTATAAATAGTTAGATCTCAGAGGAATAAGTCCAGTTCTCACCCGCAGACAATTGTGGATACTAACAATCGAAACGTCGTGAAATAACTTGGCTTGGAATCTTCTGTTAATAATTTTTAATTTTCATCTCGTGTTATTGATTCTTTTTTTTTTTGATTTTTTTATTGTTGCTTGTATTTATTTCATTGTGATTTCAGTTTTTTTTACTTTATATAATTGTTATTTTTCGGCTAATCTATTCAATTTTTTATATAGTCTTTCAGGGATTTCAAATCAACTTAATATCATATTAGACAATGGAAGTCCTAACCAATAAGATATATAGTCATGAGCTGAGAAAAAAAAAATTGAAATTACTATTATCATTAAAATAATAACTTCGGGGGTGAAGTTATTGAAATTGAGATAACTTTATACATATACAATGTTCAATCCACTGGATTTATTTTCAATGAAAAATATCTATTTCGATTTCCTGAATCACTGAATTATCAACAAATCAATCGCTATACAATCTCCGGAAGCATATTAGTATCATTCATATTTTTCGTCTTTTCCCGTACTATTTATAAATATAAAGTCGCACGACAATACAGTTTCTGTGGTGCGAGTCTTTGAAGGTTCAACAAATAAACATATAAGTGGGCTTTGGAAGCGGAGTATATTGTCATGGATCGTGAGGTTGGTAGTTAGTAGCACGACGAACGTTACATTTAGTCAAGGAGCTGATCTGGTTGGGGATGGTTTGATGTCAAGTTAGCTGAGAGCTGTTTCGTGGATAAAAACATGGTTAAATCACCATAGCAATGGCAAATGATTCAAATATATACGTATAAAGTTACGCAAAGAAATTGAATATGTGGATGTTGACTATTGTTGTGAGAATTGAAAAATTCCAGAATCAAATACGTATATCAATCTCTTTATTTTCCTTTTAACAATAATTACAAAACTGTATGGGAATCGTCTCATGCAACCCCAAAACCTAAAATTATACAATGTATGAAATAAGACAGTAGACACAAATTTTCAAAAAATATGCATGTGGTTGAATAGTACTAAACTATCACTGAATGTAAGTAAGACAAAGTATCTGACCTTTTTCCCCACCCTTCGTGATCAACCCAAAAACTACAAAATAGAGAAGCATATACTGCACTGTGATAATCAAAATACTTGTGACTGTCAGACCATAGAACAAACCACAGCTATAAAATACCTCGGAGTTATATTAGTTATCAGCACCTAAAATGGACGGAACATATCAACTTTGTTACAAAAAGGCTCAGAGTATTAATGTACACTTTTCATGAACTACGTGACATACTATCAAAATAGTATATTATATACCTAGGGTGAGAAATGAGCTATTATTTACCGAGCATTTTATATAATATATATAAGGGATATAAATGTGCGGGGTAAATAATAGCTTTCTCAGCCGAGGTATATATATAATTTTTTTCACTACTAACATTGATATAGTAACAATTTTAATTTTGGCATTAGTAATTTTCTAACAATTTGTTAAATATATCGGAATATCAAGTAGAGTGGAGCGTGTTTCTAATCAGACTGGCTTTATTTATGTAAAAATTTGGCATGTGTCAAATTTTGATATGTATCTAGGAAATATCTCATTGCATTTTCGATATATTTCAATGTTCCACTTCTCTCATCGCTTCTGTATGTTCAGAACTTGGAATTTCTCAATTCTGCATTATAGTGAGAAAAAAAATCCTTGGTTATATAAGGCAGCTATGAATTGTTGCCTGTCAAATCCTAAGGTAATACTTTGACGATTTGGCTAAGGTATGTGGACGATATTTTCCCGGTATTCGATACCACAAAATCGAATATTGAGGACTTCGCTTCCCTTTTAAATAATAGATATCCATCAATACAATTCACGTATGAGTTAGAAATAAAGGACAACTACCATTTCTTTACGTTTTGGTAATGAAGAGCCAATATGGAGGGTTAGAATACGATATATTTAGAAAAGAAACAAGTACGTACAGGGATATTCCTGACAGTTCACATCATTGTGGACAGCACAAACGTGCTGGGTTGAATTTTTTACTACATCGTCTTTTGACTTTCCCTCTAACACATGATAGGTTCAAAAAAGGAAAACGTACAACACAGGAAATAGCAGCCTCTAACGGTTTCTCGAGGGGTATTGTAGATGACATAATGAGGAATAAGAAGTTTAGGTTCAGAATGAACGAAATCTCGACTTCCAGAAAGGACAAAAACCAAGATAAATACATCTCAGTTCCATACCACGAATATACGAAGAACTTTGGAAAGATTTTCAAGGAACTAGGTATGAAGGTGGTTTTTAAAACAATACACTACAGTGCCTTTTGAGAAGTCCAAAAGACAAAGTCGAGAATTCGGAAAAGTCCGGAGTTTACGAAATTGAAGGACTGTGATGCAAAATATTATGGACAGACAAAAAGAACTATTGAAGTAAGATACAAGGAGCACATAGCACACTTAAAATATGGAAGACCTGAAAAATCAGCAGTCGCCCATCATATTTTGCAACAAAACCATTCCATAGACTTCAGTTCATTAAGATTAGTTAGACAAGTTAACAACAACAGGCAACTAGATGCCTATGAGAGTATAGAAATAAGTAAACATGATAATATTATGAATAACGATGACGGACCAATACCAAATAGCATACTATATAGCTTGTTGAATTAATATTATTGGATTTACTGATTACTACATGAGGACACATTGTAATAATAAATTCAGATAGGAATATTGTGGAATTAATTTTTATATAGCTGAAAATTGCTTTATATTCAACTATAACATAAGGACATATTGGTAAATAATAGATGAGGCAAATGTAAAATTAATTTAGGGTGGTATACCTGTATAGTATACCTGCAAAGCATAAATAGCGTTAGCTTAGGAAAGTTTCCAGTTTTAATCTTCCTCTTGAAGATGATCACTTGGTGATCGAAACACGTGTCGAGGTGTTAAAAATAACGATTTGGTGTTTGGAAAGAATTCCAGTAATATTCATTACTACACCAAAGGTTCCAAACAGTGCATCATAAGTACATCTCTAAGGAGTTGAGGATTTTTGAAATATCGTTCCTTGATTAGTAGTATCAATCACATAGCAAATAGTTCAATAAAGACTCGTGAGAGAACAGGCTTTTTTTGTGAATGCCAAAAAGTTTTTCTTCCGAGAATAAGATATGTTTTTGGGACATCTCTAAGAAGTGGAGGACTTTTTAAATATCGTCCCTACATTAGTTGTCTCTCAAACATCTGTAGTATCAATTATATAGCAAATAGTTCAATAAAGAAGGGAATAGACTTCTTAGGTGGTCAATTTACTTACTATCTCAGTATGGTTTTTACCCCTAACAGATATTCATTGTTTCATATTTTGAAAATTGGGTCTACCATTATCATAATCATTATGCGGGAGATATCCCCGACCATTTCTAAACACATTCGCACCTTAAGGAGCGCAGAGCCCCAATAAAAGCTTCATTATAGGAAAATGCGATACGTGGCAGAAATAGCCCGTGTACTATCAGCGAGCGTAGGAATATACGCTTTTCATTTACATCGACTCAGACTTGGAAATAATAAACGTGCTACGTGTTCCGTATGTAAAGCGGTCCCTGCTAATTATTTTGCGGTAACAGTCTCTGCTACCGTGGAAGTTCCCTATCAACGTGGAAGGGAAAAATTGGAGACAGTGCTTGGATTTTGCGATAGGAATTGATTAATCGGTGATGAGAGGCGTGTATCATGGAGAATGTCAGTGAGAAAATGAGGAGTTTAATACAGTATGAAAAAAAGAGAATTGAAACTTTCTGTTTTTTAACATTTTTACTTGTAACCAACGTTACTGCAGTTTCGTCCTATGAGGACATTTTGCGGTCGGATCGACCACACAATTGCAGTCGCGTTTCAGCGAACTCAAGCCGCCCATAAAAAATACTGTACTACATGTACACGGGCGTTCACAAAAGTCAAAACGGGCGTCTACAGTCAACTTGCTGCTGATCTCCGCCAAGATGTCATCGCGGCATCCGCCGTACACTAACTACAAACTTGCAGTCGTACCCAACCGCGTACACCGTCGTGTACTTTTTCTCATATTGGTCTCACAGTTTTAAATATGGGATGGATATAATTTCATTATCAAATAAAGTCTTACTTTAGTAAGACTTTATAGTTATTTATGTATCAAGGGAATTATGAGGGCCTTAATTACCGATGGCAAAGTTTGCGTCCCGAGGGCCCGAGGGACAGCAATTGCCTGAGGTTATTAAGGCTCATTAATTCCCGTGGTACATAGATAATTTTATTTCTGACCGATTTCAATAAAATTTTGTTCATTTTTGAAACGGAAAAATGTACCAATTCATTACCTTCCCGGTATATTTGAATCAGGTACCGTTGATTATAGTAGAGTTTTCTTGTTGCTAGGTTGTTGCTATGTTACTTGTTTATAAACAGAACTTTGTTATCAAGCTGGGTTTGCGGTGAAAACGTGTTTTCTACCCCAAATATAATGGAGGATATTTTGAAAAAAGCTGAACAAGCAAGAGAATCATTAATTCCATCTAAAAGTGAAGCCGTATACTAAAAAGAATACAAGATATATCTGGACTGGCTGACACGGAAAAATGTTATGCCAAAAGATGTCACTGAAACTGTATTTTTGGCATATTTTCAAGAACTGGTAAGGAATTTTCTATGTTTTTCAGTAGATTTGGTAGTAATTGTGTTTATTTGGTAGTAATTGTGTTTATTCGTTTCAGTCAGAAACGTATAGTCCGAATTCTTTATGGACTAAATGGTCAATGCTAAAATCGATGGTGACTATACATGAGAAACGAGATATCACCAAGTTCAATGAACTACAGGCTTTTTTGAAACGGAAGAGTAAGAGCTATAAGCCGAAAAAGTCTGCTGTTTTATCTCCTAAAGATGTTATCAGATTCCTAAAGGACGCTCCTAATGATATTCATTTATTGCATAAGGTAATTTTTTTCTTATTTTCCTTTTTGTGTGTATTTATTTCCTTTTTTTTGTTATAGGTTGTTTTGATTATGGGTTATTTTGGAGGATGCAGAAGTCAGGAACTTTTGAATATGAAGATATCGGATATAGAGGACCGGGATTCCGTTATGGTAGTGAACGTACCGGAAAGTAAAACTGGTGCTTCGAAGAAATTTACAGTTGTGGATGAAAAAGAGTTCTCCGCTTTGCCTTTATTAAGACTTTATATGTCTTTGCGTCCTAAAGGTATTGAACGATTTTTTTTGAGCTTCCGACAAAATAAATGTACATCTCAGCCAATTGGAAAAAACATGTTTGGGAAAATCCCCAGCAAAATCGCAAGTATTTAGGATTGCCAAACTCATCTTCCTATACGGGACATTGCCTTCGTCGCACTACTGCTACTGCTCTAGCCAATGCAGGAGCAACTATGACTAACTTAAAAAGACACGGAGGTTGGAAAAGTTCCACGGTGGCATAGGGGTATTTGGAGGTTAGCATCGAATTGAGAAATAAAACGGCGCGTATGTTGTCTACTTTGTCATCAGAAGAGGCAGGTACCTCGACTGTAGTGAACAGAAGCTCCAGCCATACAAAAGAAGAAATTGTTTCCAGTGGCGGAAGTAATTTTCAGGGAACATTTCAAAATTGTACATTTATTATTTATAATGACGTGAATAAATAAAATATGGTTCAGTTTTCATTTCTATTTATTTTTACTTGTGAAAGGTAGAGGGAATTATAAAATCTATAATGTCCCAAGGGAGTTATGACCCTCTTTATTGATAGCATAACTATGATGATATAAGCTTATAATATCCCGGTCAGAAATAAATTCTATTCATTTGACAACTCTAATCATAATTTCCTTTTCACCAACAAACTTGATTTAACTAAAAATATTATCAGACATCACATAAAATAAATGAAAAATCTATGTACAGAGGGAATGATAAAAACATACATTTTAAATCCAACATTCTCCCACATTTTGAAATTAAAATTAAAAACAAAAGAGAAATTTCAAAATTACATTATAAATTTCACTCGAAATCATAACGATGCGGAGCTCTGACTTTTCGCCCCCTTCTTGTGACTACCTCTTCAGTTTTCTCTTTGATGCCCTGCTCTTCTGTTATGTAGTCCTCATCAGTTTCACCTTTGACTGCATTCAATTGTCACACCTAATGACTCCAACGCTCATAATTGAGTCTCCAATCTATCGTATAAAGATGATAATGACATACCTGACTTATTTTTGTTTACCTGGTGAAGAACTAGGTTTAGCAACTCTCTCACATAAACCTCAATCAGAAGTCTAGCGAACCGTACTTTCAACTGGTCAAGTGCTTTTTTGTAGTTTGCGCCGGATGGAGGAAAACTTTCCACAAGTTCTCGTGCTGGTGATCCCTGTTCCATTGCTTGCACCAAATACTGAAACTTGTCTTCTAAATCGATGTCTTCATCCTGGTCTATCTTTTCAAACTGTCCCAAAACCCGATCCAGCTTTTCACATTTCCGTCGAATTTGGTCAGTTCTAACTTTGCCAATCTGAATTTTCGATTGATTTTTTCACCGTAAGAAATTTGTGAACTGGTTGGTCAATTTTCGTTTTGTGGACACCCGGCGATTTTGAAAAAATTTTTGACTGTACTTACGTATTTTGATGCGTAGATTACGAATACGAAGGAAAAAAGCGGCGCTCTCCCTTATTTAAAAAGTTACGGCCCTTCAAAGTTCAGAAAAAGGCAACTTTTTAGCCTTCTTTTTCACCAAATAAACTATTTAAAAACACAAGCATTTATTCACTAGGTCATCTTTACACCTTATTCCTCCTTCTTCAACACTTTTCACTTCAATAATCAACATTTTTCTTATAAAAATGTTAAAAAAATGTACGGAGCTGCTTTTTGGTTACATATCATTGTATTTAACGTTTTTAAGGTTAGTGGCATGATTGGTACGACTGATGCAGTCTATATTCCTAAAGTAATTCAAATGTTTTTGCCTTCATTCTTCAGCTCGTAAATTTGTTTTTGGCACTTTTCTTAAAATTACAACAAATGTACTGAGCTTTTTTCTTCGGTATTTTCATAATCCGCTTTCTATTGCATCTATACCATAAAGTGTCATAATTTAATTTGCACTCTTCATTGCAATTAGTACAACGTATTGTTGCTGCAAACACTCCTACTTGAACCAACAATAGAATTAAATTATTTCTTACTTTCACCAAATGATGAATTTCGTTCAAATTCATTTTGTATTTTACTCTCACGTCAAACTAAAAATTTAAATCTACGAATTTAAAATAGTAGGTGCCGACAAATACCAACCGCTATTTTCTGAAATGTCACTAGTATCTAACCTACGAATATAAGAGTGTCACCAGGAGAAGCATTCGTTTTTAAATTCAGTTTTTTTTTATAAGAAAAATGTTGATTATTGAAGTGAAAAGTGTCAAAGAAGGAGGAATAAGGTGTAAAGATGACCTAGTGAATGAATGTTTGTGTTTTAAAATAGTTTATTTGGAGAAAAAGAAGGCTGAAAAGTTGCCCTTTTCTGAACTTTGAAGGGCCGTAACTTTTTAAATAAGGGAGAGCGCCGCTTTTTTTTTCGGATTCGTAATCTACGCATCAAAATACGTAAGTACAGTCAAAATTTTTTTCAAAATCGCCGGGTGTCCACAAAACGAAAATTTACTCAGCTCTATAAAACTCCATATCGTCGAACTCTTGTTGAACTTCGGCATCGTTGAACTTTCCGGAAAATAACTGCTCCTTGAAGTTCTCATTATCGAAACTTTCAATTTAAACAATTGATAAAACTTAAGTCATAAAATGATTACGTTAACAATACAAATGTCACTTAATATTAATATAAATAAAAGCACGTGGTATAGGTAAATACAATAAGTATATGAAAATGACAGCAACAAATAAGTAAATATCACAGATAAAGATTGATGAGTAGAATGTAATATTGAAGTTACTAGGAAGCTTAAATTTGATATAGACTGAGAATGGTTATTTGTCCATGAATTCTTGTGTAAAGGTTGTTTCATAAGGAAGGACGTGTAAATTAAAAAGCTGATGGAGTTTTCACTTCAGTCTATTGTCTTTCTTCTCATTCTGATTTTCAATTGACAAATCTTCCATTATCGATACAGTTTGCATATCCTACATAAACATATTTGCAATATTAGCAAAACGTAGTTGATCTAGTTATAAATGAAAATGATTAATGTATATACATGTATATACATAAATAAATATTTAAAAGAATAAGTACAATTATCTGAAGGGCACTACATCTCCCCCTTTTAGAAGAATGAACTTCATTCCTGCCGAAAATGAAGGTCATTCATTCTTACAGCTACAAAAGAAAATAGGGGCCATGTATTGCCGACCATTTCAGAATTACACATAAAAATTGCACAACCTGATCTATTATTCAGTATAAACGAAATGAAAAACTCTTTTTTTTTTGATCCCCTTCTCCTAAAACTACCAAAAATAGATACTACCCAAAATTATTTCATTATCCCTACTTATTAGTAATACTTACTTAAATTACAGATACGTCTACAATAATTTAATAGACTGAACCAGGCATTATTTATTTATTTTATTTCCCACTATATATATATATATATATATATTATATATATATATATATATATATATATATATATATATATATATATATATATAAAACTGCACTCTGTTTTTATGCACTGTCGTAATTTTATTGTCTTTAAGGTTTTTTAGATCACAATTGATACTACCCAAAATTATTTCATTATCCCTACTTATTAGTAATACTCACTTAAATTACAGATACGTCTACAATAATTTAATAGACTGAACCAGGCATTATTTATTTATTTTATTTCTCACTATATATATATATATATATATTATATATATATATATATATATATATATATAAAACTGCACTCTGTTTTTATGCACTGTCGTAATTTTATTGTCTTTAAGGTTTTTTAGATCACAATTGACATTGTCACAACTAACGATTGAGTATTGGCTTTTATACCAATGATCAAACTTTGATCTATTTTCGTTTGTTATCGTAACCAAGTCTCCAGGGTTTAAATTAAGGGATTTTGAAGTTTCATCATATTCAATTTTACGTTTCTCCTTTTCCCTGATTAAAAAATCTCTAGCCCCCTGGTGAGAAATTTGCAAGCGGTATTTGAGCTCTAAATAATAGGCGTCAGGGTTATATACTGGGTCTATTTCAGTGCGTTTGTCAGTTCGGGTCTTTTTCCAAAAACTAGTTCGAAGGGTGTATAGTTATGATATATACTGGGGGTCGTATTGTATTAAAAACTATAAAATTTTATACATTTGTACCAGTCTGTGTGTGTATTTGTTAACGTACATTCTAACATACTCGTTAAGTACCCGATGATTTCTCTCACAGCCACCTATACTCTGATGATGGTAGGCAGTGGAGAATTTTTGTTGGATATCTAGTAGTTTACACACTTGTTCAAATACCTCGTTTTCATATTCAGTTCCCATATCAGTCTGTATTTCGCGCATAGGACCATAAACCAAAATGAAGTTATCAACTATGGCCCTTGCGATAGTCAAGGCGTCTTTATTAATTACAGGCGCTGTAACAACGTATTTTGTTAATTCGAACTGAGCTGTAACCGCATAACAATTACCGTCTGATGTTTTAGGAAATGGTCCTATGGTGTCTATACACGTAATATCAAATGGCCGTTGAGGCGTTGGTGTAATCACCAATGGTTCCTTATGACCAATTTTACCTTTATTTATTTGGCATTTTTGACAAGATCTTACATAGTTGGCTACGTCCTTAGACATATTTTTCCAACGAAACTTGGTCCTGATTTTCTTCAAGAGCCGCTTCTGTCCACAGTGACCACCAAAAAGTGGATGATCGTGGTACTCTGTACGCTTCTATTTGTGATGATTGTGGGTTCATCATATAGAATTATATTTAAATTTTTCAATGTGTTCATACCCTTTCCTTTGAACTCATTTATTGTACATATTGTGAATATAGAATCCTTAGTTTTCAATTTTGATTTATCAATATTATTTTTGCTAGCTAAAGTTTCAAGCTGAAACAACACTTTCTCTAAAGAAAAGTTGTCATTAGCAAAATGTATTGTTTCCATATCGCTGATCTTGTTATTTTGACCCAGGATTATCCGAAGATAATCTGGCTTAATCGCAAATTTTACTGTATTTTATGAATGCTCTTTGGCTGGCGCACCAGTTAGAATATTCAAAAATCCTCCTTTTTTCACATCTATAAATAAAACGAACCTACATACAAAATTTCAGCCTCAGAAAATATAGCGATACAAAAAAACGGTGATGAATAGGTAATTTCCATATGTTAACGCGCCCATATGCTCGAATATTCTTTCTTACCTGAGAAGCATCTATATACCAAATTTAGCTTCCTAGGAGAAGTACTCCAGTACGGAGAAACATATGAATGGGTGAGTGTCAAGTGAGTGACTTGAAATACAACCTATTGTACTCGTTAATAATGAAGCTTCAGATCTATGAAACATTAATTGAAATCAGTCAAGTTTTTTTGAACTCATACATTGGAACAGATAAATCAGTTTTCAATTTTTTCTCCACTCTGCATGGGGGTGTTTCTTTCTAATTTCCCCATTTCCTGGCATCGTTCAGGGGATTTTCCCGAACCTCTCATCCAGTCTCGAAAATGAAACATGTAAATTACTTCTTACGAATGCCCTTATTAACCGCGGTGCGGATTATCCCACTCCTGCCCCCATTCGCCTCACCTCCAGGAAAACTTCCTTCGAATCTGCTGGGATTCGTTCGTTTCGACACTGAATGTCTACAACCTCATACCGAAAACTTTTTTTTACCTTCGCTGTATGAGCGGGACGACGATGAGGTTTTGACATAGATTTTTTTTTCATGGGGCATCCGCAGCTCCCGAAGCGTGCGGGTTTTAATGAAAATGTTGGAATAATAGTATGCAAATACTGGGAGTAATGCCGATATGAAACGAATGTGAGTTACGGAGCAGAAATTGATTTTATACGGATGGGTGTGAACGGAAATACGAATCGTCTCTTTTTTCTTTATTTTTACGGTTCGTTGTGCTTTACAAATGCGCTGTACTCGCAGATATTCGATGTTTTCAATTATCATCGATAATTGGATGTGTTTGGGTTTTTCTCATCTCTTTTTCATCGAAGTCATATCGTACAGAGTAGGCGTATATCACGTTCAAAAAGTATTACTCATTGAATTAGCACAACAGATCCATCCATTACCTTTATTAATATTCATGGAGAATTTTCAATAAAGATGAAAATTAAAACTATCCAGCTTAGTATACAGGCTGACTCACGGTGGATGGCACATTAGAGGTTTCTGGTGAACCAGACAACGGATCACTTTGAAAATTTAATGGAGGGCATATTCGGACATTCTCTAGCCAACTAAAATATTTTCGACAATGCGGTGTTGCCGCTTCTATTAGAAAGCAGTAGCAACTTTGATTTTTCAAATAGAACACCCTGTATATATATTATTTTTGGAATCTCCAACAATTGCCCGACAATTTTTCTTGATATTTCTCTATACCTATCTGTTACCGTTTTCGAAATAAAAATTAATTTCAATTTTTTCTTCGAAAATCATGACTTCTAAAAATGCTGATATCTTTTAGTTAAGAAGTACTATGATATCGAAATTTGGTTTGGAGTTAGGTGATACTTGGACACTTCCCACACGTCAGCCTGATCTCCGTTACTTCAATACAGGGTGGTAAAAAAATACAGTTTTTTCGTTTGCTTGAAAAAGTTGCTGAAATTTGATTATTTTGAATAGAACACCCTGTATACTATTGAAAATTTGGAAAGCTGTTGAAATTTGCTTTCTTTCTATGTATATCATACCTATACCTAACTAGTCAAGTTTCGGACTTATGAACATTTTTTTGTGAAAGTGTCCCTTCAGAATGGTATTTCCATTCGGTATTTGGTAAGCAGGCCATGATTACTATTTGACAGTAGCGTTGTGACATTCTCCTAATAATATCGACATTTTCGTCACTTCAGAAGTTGCAAATATCTTCAAAACGATGGAACAAAACTATTCAAACGAAGTTCTTATGAATTTGTTTATTATTTTTGGACAGTGTGACAAAATTATCAGCAGAACATGTAGAAAGTTCAATGAAATGTATCCGAATCTACCGCCAATGAACCTCAAGAAATTTATACGAATTCAGAACAATTTCAATATGTTTGGATAAACTTTCAAAAAGCACCAAGAAACTTGAAATTGGAAATATTGATATGAATAATTATAAAAAAGTAAAACAATCATGTGGAATATTTCAAAATATGTTCGAATCGCTGGCCGTTCACTTCCAAGCACTTTAAAATGCGGGTGTTGACTGCTTTCGTGGTGGCAGATCTGATTTCATTGGGATCCAAATCTTCAAATGTTTGGGCAATCCTTTCTAACAATTCATCTCTCGAACGCACGGGTATTTTGTAAACTTTTTCTTTAAACATTCCCCACAAATAAAAATCTAATGGATTAGGATCGGGTGATCTCGCTGGCCAATTCCATGGTCCCAAGCGCCTCATCCACCGATCGTCAAATATTCTATCCAGTTCTGCGCTCACTTCTCTTGTGCAATGTGCAGGAGCTCCGTCTAGTTGGTACCAACAGTTTCGATAATCTTCAAGTGGCAGATTATCCACGAAACTCTCTACAGTATTCTCCAAAATATTCAGGTAGCTTCTGGATGTTAATGACTCCTCGTATATCACGTACCTCAATTTGTTGTCCATCAACATGCAGAAGACATTAAAACTAAATTTTTCTTGAAATCCGGCTTTTTTTGTGACGTGAGGATTTTCACTGGACCAATAATGACGATTTTTTCTATTGAAAATCCCTTCTCTCGAAAATTTCGATTCATCAGTCCAAATAATTTTATTTAAAAAAAGTGGATCTTCTTGAATGCGTGTCAACAACATTTCACAAAATTCTACTCTCTGTTGAGGATCTTGAGGCTTCATTGCTTGAATTTTGGTGAATTTATAATCATGCATTTTATGTCTTCGCAAGATTCTTTGAAACGATGAATATTTTATACCCAAATCTTCTTCAGCACTTCTTATCGATGACTCGGGAAATGCGTGAAAATATGCTAAGACATTAGTCTGGTTGTCTTCGAAAGTTACGGGTCGAGGCAAGTTTCTTGGTACTTTTAAAGTTGATCCAAATGCATTGAAATTGTTCTGAATTCGTATAAATTTCTTGAGGTTCATTGGCGGTAGATTCGGATACATTTCATTGAACTTTCTACATGTTCTGCTGATAATTTTGTCACACTGTCCAAAAATAATAAACAAATTCATAAGAACTTCGTTTGAATAGTTTTGTTCCATCGTTTTGAAGGTATTTGCAACTTCTGAAGTGACGAAAATGTCGATATTATTAGGAGAATGTCACAACGCTACTGTCAAATAGTAATCATGGCCTGCTTACCAAATACCGAATGGAAATACCATTCTGAAGGGACATTTTCACAAATAAATGTTCATAAGTCCGAAACTTGACTAGTTAGGTATAGGTATGATATACATAGAAAGGAAGCAAATTTCAGCAGCTTTCCGAATTTTCAATAATATACAGGGTGTTCCATTTAAAATAATCAAATTTCAGCAACTTTTTCAAGCAAACGAAAAAACTGTATTTTTTTACCACCCTGTATTGAAGTAACGGAGATCAGGCTGACGTGTGGGAAGTGTCCAAGTATCACCTAACTCCAAACCAAATTTCGATATCATAGTACTTCTTAACTAAAAGATATCGGCATTTTTAGAAGTCATGATTTTCGAAGAAAAAAATTGAAATTATTTTTTATTTCGAAAACGGTAACAGATAGGTATAGGGAAATATCAATAAAAGTTGTCGGGCAATTGTTGGAGATTCCAAAAATAATATTATATACAGAGTGTTCCATTTGAAAAATTAAAGTTGCTACTGCTTTCTAATAGAAGCGGCAACACCGCATTGTCGAAAATATTTTAGTTGGCTAGAGAATGTCCGAATATGCCCTCCATTAAATTTTCAAAGTGATCCGTTGTCTGGTTCACCAGAAACGTCTAATGTGCCATCCACCGTGAATCAGCCTGTATTTAAAGCCATTATTTTGATACGGATAGAAATTGATAAACTTTTATTCCATTTATGAGTGGGTTTTTCCAAACAATGTGACATAATATTCAAAATGAAAATGATTTTTTCGTTAATTTTCAGTGGGGGATGGGGAGAGTTGAGTTTTTCTAGTTATTTGGCGAGTATCATGGTTTGTTCGAGTGTGCTTAGTATCGGACTTGTGCTTGTGCTTATGCTTATGCTCCAAACAGAGTTTCAAGTATGAAAATTGAAGTCAGTGTCAAAATTTTGTGTTTTTGTAGATAACCGTTTACAATGGTCGGTGTATTTAGTTCTGGAAATGAATCTGACTGCTCGTTTCTGCAGGTTGAAAACTGAATCGAACAATTGCTTGAGGCAGTAACCTCAAAATGCAATTCCGTATCGCAAGTATGATTCGATCAGAGAAAAATATGTCACCTTACTCAATGGCAGACCTAGTTCCTTTGAAACCACTGAACACAAACATACGGATAGTTTCAAAATAAAGAAGAAGCTGCGACCCTCAACCAAATATGGAATCTAATCTTGAGGAGTTCAAGGATAGCAAACAGCATGACGGCAGGTAGAAAAGTGACAACGAATGTTATTGACAATTCACCTAACCAGGTCCAGGTATCATCACACCAAAGCGGGTTGGCTGTCATTGTTCATCTCTCACTGCCTCAACCACTGTGCATGCTGTTTTCGGAGAGTGTATTGGCTTGGGGTGTGGGTTTGAGCAAACCGGCCATCGAATGCCTGCTTCAACGTATCCCCGCTGGATACGGGAGTGACAGAATCACTTGTGGTTCTGTTATTCCCTAACTGAATTCCCCAACGACGGTTTGATCCTAAGGTGTGTATCCGTGCCAAGAGGATGAATGACACTGAGCCTATCAGCTGTCTCTAAAGAACATTCGAGATACCGGGCACCCTCTCGTCGTAGCATCGCCTTGTCACGGTAATGCCGTGATTGACCATCTTTCCCTAGCTACTCGAGGGGCTTTTATGGACAGAGTGAACTCAAAAATTCTTTCTAACGCTGAGTCTACGGAGGAGATCAATGTCGGGCTTACGACTCCAACTGACCTCCCAGTAAACTTAGATCAGGAGCGAAACTACAGCGTGAGTTTACGACTTCAACGAACCTACCTGTAAATTCAGTTCAGGAGCGAGCCTACAGAGAAAATGGATGTTGAGTTTACGACTCCAACTGTTCTCCCTGTGAATTTAGTTCGTGAGCGAGTCTACAGAGGAGATGGATGTCGAGTTTACGACTCTAACTAACTTTCCTGTGAATTTAGTTCAGGAGCGAGAGCTTCTCAACTCCCCAACTCCTGATCCAACAACTGAACCCTGAAAAAAATTTGGTTGTGAAGCTAGGAAACGACTGAGTCGTCTCCTCAAGAGCGGGGTACTTTATAAAATCGCCTTGCATCAAATTCTTGAGCGGCGTACGCAGAATCTGTCTCAGGTGGGAGAACAAACCCCCCCATGAGCAGATTAGCAAACGTTTGCGCTCAAGTGATGATTCACCAAAACCAGAGGCGAAAAAGCCCTGCACGGCTAAATCTGAAGCATCGCCAGGTGTAGCTGACGTGCAAAAACCTTCATATGGGAAGGCTGTCGTGGGTATCAAGGTGAGGATCTCGCAACTTGACTATCCGACTATCTTATTAACAGAGCATATACTTTGTGCCTGCCCCGCTGGAGACCGAATCAGGTCTTTAGAGTTCGGTAGGGTCGTACTCCTAACATCTGACCTGAAAGCCAACTCATCATACAAACCATACGGCTTCGTTAAGAAACTGGGTTCATTTGGCCGAATGTGAATAGGTGTAACCCACAATAAACCCTTGCGGGTTGCGGTGGAGGGTCAAATAGACCCTCTCACTCTGGATCTAACCTAACCCAATCCTCACACCAAACTACCTGAGTCGACATAAATACGTCTTACGCAACCGTAATATCCAGTCATAAGAGATCATTCCAGGATGTATAAACCTCTGAGTAGATGAACAAGGTATCTTTAATGATGTATTCTACCACACCCTGTACACATTGAAGGATCGCACGTTGAAACGTTAGAGACCTGTTACTGCTATATTTTACGTTTCTCATTGGGATCGCACGTAGAAATGCTAAACTTTCCTTAAACCGACATATTGAGGAATCGCACGTTGAAACGTTACAACCTCTTAAAACTGTCATGTTAATTCTTTAAATGATATATTTTACCACACCTTGTATATATTGACGCCATGTTTTTTTGAAAGATGTATTTTGAGACATCCTGTATACTCCACTGAATGCCCAACGCCATGTTTTTTTCTTTAATCTGATTATTCATTCATCATTATTGATATATCACTTCCGCGCATTTATAATACAATTTTTATCGTGTGGTATTCCTAACCCTTCATGGTTAATTGTGAAACCGTCAACGCTACATTGCTCCATGAAAAACGATTCATTTTACAACCGGCAACAATGAACCTGCCATGCTTGCGTTTGCGACTGATCGCCTCGATACCATCTCCATCTCTCTTTGCATCAATTACGTCACACGTGTCTCCCTCACTCTAACACACACACACACACCTTTTTGTGAAATATTTCCCTATCTTTTTCCAATCTTTTAGGGTGATTTTTCACGAGGAATGGGATTAGATTTTCAAAACAACACAAAATTTTTTAAAAAATTGATGATCTTTATTGAAATCGATAGAACGATGAATATAATTTGATGTTTGAAGATGATTTCATGCAAATGTTGTCCACGGCTCCACTTCAGATGGTCCATGCGTAAGGTCTAATTTTGGTACACTCTCTCTAACATATCGACCCGTATTTCACGTATAAATGCTTCAATATTGGCTTCGCGAGCGTCAGTCGTTGCTGATTTATCCCTGCGTAGACATGAGCCTTAACATGTCACCACAAGAAATAATCCAAAGGCGTTGAATCACACGATCTAGACGGCCAATTGACGGGTCCCAAACGTGGGATAATCTGTTCACCGAAGGCGGCTCTTAATTGGCCATTGTTTTGCGTGCCGTGTGGCATGTGGCACCGTTTGTTGAAACCACATGTCAGGCATGTCCAATTCTTCCATTTTGGACAACAAGAGTCGTCAATCATCACACGGTAGCTCTCGCCATTCACAGTAACGTTCCGGCCATTGTCGTCTTTGAAGAAGTACGACCCGATGATGCCACCGACCCATAATCCACACCAAACAGTGACTTTTTTGGGATGCATCGGTAGCTCTTGCAATGCTTGTGGCTGGTCTTCACTCCAGATGCGGCATTTTGCTTGTTAACGTATCCATTCAACCAGAAATGAGCCTTGTCGCTGAACACAATTTTATGATGAAAATTTGGATCTTCCTCCAACTTTGTCAGCGCCCATTCACCAAATGTTAGATGTTGTGGGAGGTCGTGTGGTTTCAATTCTTGCACCAGCTGTATATTACACTCAAATCCTTTCGCAAAATTTTCCACGTAGTGGAGTAACAGAGGCCCAATTGCTGCGAACGGCGGCGAATCGACATTTCACGGTCATCACGAACACTGGCGGATACAGCCGCAATATTTTCTTCGGTCCTCACTCTACGTATGCGTGTTGGTGGTTTGATGTCCAATAATATAAACTGGGTTCGAACTTCAGTTACAAGCTTCCGAATAGCTCCCTCAGTCGGCCGACGAAACTGCCCATAAATTGGAAAAAGTGCACGATGCACTTTCCTCACCGAGCATGAATTTTCATAATAAGATTCAATAATTTGCAAGCGCTGTTCATTCTTAAGTCGATTCATGGTTAAATTATGAACCAAACTGAACAAGTTTGACAATAATACAAGCCAGGATTCACGCGTGATCTGTCAAAAACAGTGTTGCCAAAAAAATACCAGCAAAAAATCACTCATTACATGAAAATGGCGTTACAATTTCCCTAAAATTCTACGGAAATCAAAAAATAGAGTCAAGTATAGAGAATGATTCAATTTCGGTTCCCACAAACAACCGCCATAAACATCAACAATTGGCGATCACTTTCAAGATCTCAAATTGGTGTCGAGGCTGAGGACAACGTCTACCACGCCTACGACCTACGTTCGATTCCATACCGATGAACATTTTTAGTTGAATTTCCCTGCGCTGCCGATGACCATCTGACTGGTACGTGACAAGGGGGTTCAGGGATGAAGACTGGAGGGGTGAGGAGGAGCCCCTAGGGGTCCGGGGGTTGAGGCGGAGTCCCAAGGGGGGCTACGCTCTTCGAATCTCTCCCATACTCATTCCAATGTTCTCTGCATCGATTACGTCACACGTTACTCTATTCCACTCTCCGAAACACACCTATCTCGAGTTGAGTGTTCCACAAGGTTCCACGATACGTGGGATTTTGCGCCAGAACCCGCCTTGTTCATCTACTCCTCTGAAGAAGTTAGCTACTTGTACCAGCGAAATGTTAGGAAGAAATTCCAAAAATCGACGACCTCCATACCTAAAAAAAATAGTGACTCCTTTCAATCGAGTAATTTGAATATGTTGCAGGTTGAAATGTGCAAGTTGAAAGCAAATTTTCACGTTACAGTTTCACACTGTAGAAACAAACGTAGAACTTCAATCGCTCTCTCCGAAAAAGTGCTATACCCCGTTATAATTTCCAAACCTACTTTCCGGGGTAATTCGTACCCCTCGACACATAAACATGTCCTAATCTAGAAATATCCGTAACTCATAACGTCGCCGTCAAATGGCAAGGCAATTCGCGCCCACCCAATTTCATCCCAGACTCGATGCAGATAAAAAGTCCGGAAAGAGGAAAAGTAAACATAATTACGACACGGTTCTCGTGAAAAGCGCTTCCGTCTCTGCAGAAAGTTCAGGAATGGCCGCCTCAAGTCACAGAGATGTCTCTAATTTGAGCGACGTGTATGTTCTCCCCGAATGAAAAACTCTATTTGCTTTAATATTTTCGCTGGGATGTATGATTACGAGTGGGGAAACTTGATTACTGCTCGTCTATGTTTGCTTTATCGTCGTGTTCTTCGAAGGTTTTTTTTTGGGGCTTCGCTGGTGGTACGATGACTATTTACATCTGGTATACTGATCCGTTTTTAATTTGGTTGAGTGTTTGGAGAATGAAATGTGGAGCCGAAATGCCGATCTGCAGTAAATGAGAGTAGGTCTTCAAATTACTCTGTGTACGAAATTTTTTACACGGAACACAACATAATTTCGGTTGCTGAAATAGCTATTTTAGGAATGGATTGCATCTGAGTATGAAATATTTAGAGAGGAAATGCTGTTTCAAATTCAGGTACTCTCTCTATTTCAAAAGAACTCGACGAATTCTTGATATTTTCTATGAATTAATTAGAACACAAAGCAATAGACAGACATCAAAAACAGTTTCCACTGTTTTTTTGATATATAATCTTCCACAATCTGGAGAATAAACAGAACTGAATTAATACAGAATCTGCTGGAGTTTGATAAAGGGCAAACTGAAAAGTTGACCCCAAATAGTTACTACATAACGTACAGGGCTTTTCATGATGAGCGTTAATTAGCCGTTTCTGACAAACTATTCAACGGATCAACCTGAAAATTTGACAGTATGCATAAATCAATGTGACCTACACGCCTAAAATATTTCAGACGAAGCGGCGTTGTCGCTTCTACTATAAAGTAGTGGCTTCTTTGATTTTTCAAATGGAACACCCCGTATACAATATCATATTATGATTCATTATCACTTTGTCAACAAATTCATATACTATTTCCCTATACCTATCTATTACCGTTTAGAAGATATAAATTAATTTCGATATTTTTTTACCAAACATGAACTTTTATAAATGCTGATAATCTTGAACTATCTTGCACTAAAACGATCAAATTTGAAATGGAGTGGAGTGATACTATGAGGATCTACAATCCGAGTCATATTTTCATTAGCCTCATACAGGGTCTTCAAAAAATGCAGATACTTTGATCTCATGAAAAAATGAGTGGAACTCAATTTTTTCAAATGAAACACCCTGTATATTTCAACATTTTCGAGGTCTACATCCAATTTCAAATAAACTTTGTTCAGATGATACTATATCTATTTTTAACCGTTTTCGAGATAAACTGTTTCAAACGGAAACTGGCGTGGTTTTCTTGCTCGTTTTCTTGAATTCATCACTTATTTTGGATATTCAACATTTTTTTTTATACTTAGTGATATTTCTTTTTGATCCAGTTTTTTAACTGTCTCAGATCAGTCAGTTCGAAATTGGTATGTACCTACCTTAGAAAAAGTTACAATTTGGTATTGAGGTATTGGTCTCTAACGTACAACAGTACACATTGATATTTTTTGATAGTGTGCTTTGGAAAAATAAATAAACCAATTATTTAACGTCAGACTTTCGTTGGTGGTTTTGACTGATTGTGATAGCTACCAATTATAATTGAATAATGTCAAGATTTGGTTACAGTAATTTCTTGAATTTATTAATAATTTATGTTCTACTTGCAATAGAATTGCAAGTAGAATATGCCGAGTATTTCATGAAAGATATCCACAACTTCCGAAGCCGAATAATAATGTGATAAATTGACTACTGAAAAACAGTAGGTTGAATGGAACCTTCTGTCCAAAAATCATTTGTAAGAAGACTAAAGTGGATTATGATGACAATGGTATAACAGTTTTGGGATACTTTCATGCATTTCCAAATGCTTCTCTGCACGAGGCTCAAAGGGAGATAGGTATACCCTACGTGACAATTTGTCGAATTCTTAATAAGCATAAATGGCATCCCTATAAGTTCTACTGTGTCCAACATTTGAAAGAGACTGATTTACCTCGTAGAGTGGAATTCTTTGAATGGTTACTTGTCAAGACTCAAGAGGATGAACATTTCCTTGACAATATCATATGGACAGATGAGGTCAAGTTCACAAAAAATGGAGTTCTCAATAGACACAACAGTCATTATTGGGTGCCAGAAAATCCCCATGTTGTCCGCCAAAGGGGTTTTCAAGAAAGATGGCAATTCAATGTATTTTGTGCCATAAAAAATAATTCAATTATTTATATCGAGTTTTATGATGATATCTGTATCTGTATCTGTAGAGTAGGGAGGGTGAGTGTAAGCCCACGCACTTAGGCCACATGTGACCCATTGTACATCCTCCCAAGGAGTTGTCCTCCTAGGTCGTCGTCCATCCTGTCCTTTCCAGGAAGGTGGACAGGTCGCTGGGAGACATCTCCTTTATATCGGCAGGTGTAGGCCAAGACTCGCCGAACACACACTCTCTTATTGACGATAACTCCGGGCACTCGCACAGGACATGCCTGACAGTCTCATCTTCCTGTTCACACATCCTGCATAGAGGTGTGTCCACTAGCCCCATATTATGTAGGTGTTTCCTTAGCTGACAGTGGCCAGTCAGAAATCCTACTGTAAGGCGTAAATTTTTCCTGGTCATCGCCAGATATTTCTTCGGCGCCAGCTTCCCAGGGTCGCCCAAGGTGATCCTGGCAAGATTGCATCCTTTGATTTCATCCCATCTCTTTAAAGATTGAGCATGGGTGTAACATTTGACTAGTTCCGCAATTGTCGAAGTCATCAGGCCGTGGGTGCCACTTGGTCCTAAAATTCTTAGTCCAGCCGCTTCCTTGGCTAAAGAGTCGGCAATGCGATTACATTTATCCTTTCGTGCCCTTTAATCCACCTCAGTATAATGTTATTATCTACCGAGGCTTTGGCTAAATCTTGGTGGCACTCTAGTGCTAGCCCTGAAGTAACACGGTGTCTGTTCAAGGCTAATAGTGCTTGTCTGCTATCAGTGCAGATTGTTATGTTTTTGCCCGAAATTCTTTTCTTGGTTATTTCTTTTGTGGCGATTGAGATACCAGCCAGTTCTGTTTGGACCACGCTGGTATTTCTTCCCATTCCCCATTTGATCCTTAGGCTTAGTGATCTGGAGTACACTCCACATCCTGAACCTTCTTTGGTTTTTGAGCCATCTGTATAAATCCGTATTGCATTTGTAGCATCTGACTCTGTGTTCTGCTTGATTTGTATTTTGTAGGGTTTATTAAACACAAACCTGGGTTCAATTGCATCACTTGTTGCCTGCAGCAGAGGTTGCGCAGTAAGCGCTTCCCGCCATAGGCCCAGCCTCAATCGACCCATTCCTACTTCTAGGTTTACACCAGCCGTGTGCAATCGTACCATTGCCATTAACGCAACCTCCTTAACGAACAGATCCAGAGGGGTCAGACCCGTGATTACTTCCATTGCCGCGGTTGGTGTTGTTCTCATGGCTCCTGTGATGTTTAAACAAGCCAGTCGCTGTATTTGATATAATTTTTGGATGGCCGTTGCTTGTAGAACTTTCGGTCCCCATGCAATGGCTCCATACGTTAACATAGGTCTTATTATTGCAGTGTAGATCCAGGCGACTACACGGGGTGAAAGACCCCATGCGCGTCCCACTGTCCTCCGACATTGCTCATAAGCCACGTATGCTCTTTTTGCTCTACTCTGTAGATGAGAGTTCCATGTTAGCTTCTTGTCGAGGATAATACCAAGGTATTTCACCTCTTCAGAGAAGTTTAGTTGGCTTTTGAAGATTTCGGGAGGTTTTAAGCCCGTTAAACTTCTTTTCCTGGTGAAAAGGACCATCTCAGTCTTCTTGGGATTGATCGACAGTGAGTGTTCCTTACACCATGTTTCTATCAATTTGAGCCCATCCTGCGCTCTATCGCACAGTGTGTTTACAAATTTGCCGGTCTGCAAGATAACTATGTCATCTGTGTATGCAATTGTGTAGAATCCATTTTTGTTAAGATGATTAATTAGGGTATCCAGAACTATGTTCCAGAGAAGGGGTGATTTATGATGATAATTTGAATGCATCAAAATATGAAGATTTACTGAGGAATGGAATTGAAATGATTTTAAATAATAGACCAGGAAGAGAACGTGTATGGCACCAAATGGATGGTGCTTCACCCCATAATTCTCATTCAGTCAGCGAAGCTTTAACCGAAATCTTCGAAGACAGATGGATTGGTGATAATGGACCTTTTCGTTGGCCTCTTAGAACACCAGATGGCAATCCATTAGATTATTTCGTATGGGGTTTCATTAAAAATTTGGTTTACTCTACTCCAATAACAACAATGAAAGATATGAAATCGAGAGTTAAAACTGCTTTCAATAGTTTGACTCCAGACTTGATCAGAAGCGCTACACATGACAATCTTTTGACGAGATTACATTTTTGTTTAAGTAGAGGTGGCGATGTGTTTGAACATATTCTGAAATACACTGACGATTAAATTAACTCATTAATTTATGGGTTTATTATTTTCAGTTCGTGTTTCAGCGTTAATAAAACTATTGTTTGAAGAGAAGTTTCATTCGATAGTTGAGGAGTATTTAAATAATTATCGTTTCATTGTATCATCTGTGACTAATTGAGAAACATCAAACGAAATCTGTTTTACAAAAATGAGTGATGAACAAGGAAACCATGTCAATTTCCTTTTGAAACAGTTTATCTCGAAAACGGTTCAAAATAGAAATAGTATTATCTGAACAAAGTTGATCTAAAATTGGATGTAGAGCTCGAAAAAGTTGAAATGTACAGGGTATTCCATTTGAAAAAATTGAGTTCCACTCATTTTTTCATGAGATCAAAGTATCTGCAAATGAAATATGACTCGGAGTGAAGATCCTCACTCCGAGTCACTCCATTTCAGATTTGATCGTTTTAGTGCAAGAGAGTTCAAGATTATCAGCATTTATAAAAGTTCATGTTTGCTTGGTAAAAAAAATATCGAAATTAATTTATATCTTCTAAACGGTAATAGATAGGTATAGAGAAATAGTATATGAATTTGTTGACAAAGTGATAATGAATCATAATATGATATTATATACGGAGAATTACATTTGAAAAATCAAAGAAGCCGCTACTTTATAATAGAAGCGACAACGCCGTTTCGTCTGAAATATTTTATGCGTGTAGGTCATATTGACTTATGCATATTGTGTAATTTTCAGGTTAATCCGTTGAATAGTTTGCCAGAAACGGCTAATTAACGATCATCATGAAAAGCCCTGTATACAACTGAAGTGTCCAATTAGTCGGTAACTTGTCGTGGTCGACGCATCGGAAAACAATCTTTTTCCGTTTTCAAAACCTGAAATCCACTATAAAATCTTTCGCCTCGAATTAAGGTAGCTCTAATTCTTTTGACATACTGTCACAACTCAGTACTCGCCTGGCTTTTAACGAGAGGATTTTATTCGCTGTTTCACCCATTCATCATTCATCCAAATAACGAAAGAACTCATTTAAAAACTCAATTGAATATTTATTGTAAAGAAACACTCAAATGTTCATTAAAAAAAATACATTAAAACACCAAAAACTTACATTATACTGCCACTCAGCAGGATTGAAGGGAAGGATATGTGCTGTATTGCTGATGATCAATAGATACTCAAATGAATTTCTGAATACTGTCTGTTCATGATCTTGACTTCCCTCAATATTTATAAAGATTTATAGGCTGACATTGCAACATTGCAACTAAGGTAAAATGCTCAGCATGCAATCTGTGCGAAGTTTGCGTATTTGGAGATTGTTTTGTATTTCTATATCCTGTGATCGTATCAATTTTGATGTCTATGAAGTTGGAATATTAAAAGATGGAATTTTGAATACTCAGTGTATTTGTTTTAGAATATTGAAGTTGAGGTTGAAACATCTTTCAATTCATGTATTCCCTTAAATACATTTGAATTATTTCATGATTATTTTCCATATTATTTGGCAATACGTCAAAACAATTGGATGTTCTGATGTCATATGCTATAGTAGTCTACATGAATACATATACTGAGTGTTTTTTGAGGATTCAGTTGAGGTTTATATCTCCGTCTTCTTAGCAATGACAACCAGGTACGTACCATTTCTACAGAACTTACCTGCTTAAAGGATATATTCATGCTGATTCTTTGAGTTTCCCTACTTCCATCACTATATAAATGAACTGAATTTCTGTTTCTCCTCTCATTGTCATTCACCTTTTCTCAGGTCTAGGATATTGAAAATATCCACACTGAAATATTGTTCGAATATTTGGTAACACACTGAGTAGAAAACACCCATCCACAAACTTAGGGTTTTATTGGGGTCTCTCAATGTTTAGTATCCATCATCTAGGACAAACAATTGATAGATTTGTGTTTTTTTTTTTGTATCCTATCTGAAATTGCATACGATGTATTTGGAAATTCCTTGTATTGCTGGTAAATAAACATTATCACTTCCCACACCGTGGGGTAAGTGATCATTGGGTCCGAGAGTCATGTGCCCTGAGCAAGTGCAGTGAGCCAAAAATGACAGCCTTCTGCATCTGTCCGGCTAAGATTTCTGCCTCAGTGCGGCAAGCCGATATGATTTCAAGATTCGAGAGTAGAGAGGGCATCATTCCACCAAGGGCTCCAATAATCAGAACAACCATATTGACAGAGTGGTCTGGATAGAGTCTGCGGAGTTCGGAGAGAGAACCTCGATATTTTATCCGTTTTTTCTATTCTTCTCTGACGATATTTGTCTCGCCAAGAGCTGAAAACTCCACGACAAATATCGTTTTGTTCTGCTGGTCGAAAAGGACTACATCAGGCTCGTTATCTTGCATGAGCCTGAGGGTGGAGAACGAATTGTTCCAATAAATTCGGCACTTTCCGTTCTCCACAACGGATACAATATCCTTCGGAGCGTAGGGTAATACCGTGTCTCGCCAATACCGTGGAAGTGGTAATACAGCACTCATAGGGCTGCAATAAGTCGATGAATATAGGCCAAAGCCGCATATGCTGGACATGCTGGTAGCAAGTGTATTAGAGTCTTGGACGCTTCGCGGCAAACCCTGCACCTTATGTCGGGAACCTCTATACCCATCAAACGACTGCAGTAGACTAAGGTGTTGCAGACACCATCCTGACAAGCCATGATGAACCCTTCAGTTTTCGACTTCATCCCACTCGACCTGAGAAAAGCGAACGTTATTGAAGAAGACCCCATACATCGACTTATCCTTGTGTTTCCGCAGAAGTGCTGAACGTTGCTGAACGGGTTCCAACTCGGTGACTGAGTTTGTGTTCACCTCGTTCAGTGTCGTAAACTGAACCGAGTTCATCAGCTGCTCGGGCAGCTGCCCTGAAGAGAAATGCTCCAATTTCTGCTCTCTCATGGTCACAGATCATGCAGAGAAGGGGATCCAAACTCCTGACGACTTTACAGGCCATATCCAGTACCATTCTGTCATGTAGATACTCCAAACTCAAAAGTCCACGGTGTCCCTGTTGTCGCGGAAAGTACAACCGTGGAACGGAAGATCTGAGATGCAAACTCCTATAGAGAGCCTTTACGTCTCTACGTCGAATTGATACAGCTCCTTCTGAGTCCACTTCACTACCCCAAACGAGTAGAGTAAGATTGGAATGGCAAGCATATTTGTTGCAGCAACTTTGTTCTTCCCCGACAGTTTCGATGACCAGATCTGTCGAAGAGAGTTTTCCACTGCTGTTACTCTTGTGAGTGGCGTTGTTTCACCCGAGGTAAGAATACGTCTCTCCGGCATCCAAATGGTGGAGGATGCTTTCATCTACGAGCTGCATATCCTCTCCGTAGTCTCCGCATCGTCCTCTTTTGACATGGACCATTGCACATTTATCTATCCCGAATTCCATACCGATAGCATACGTGTACTCTTCTACCACCCTCAAGGACTGATGGAGATCCTTCTCTCCAGAGGCATAAAGTTTAAGATCATCCATATAAAACAAATGGATGACCTTATGCCTCCGGTTTCTGGGGGTGCCACAGTTATACCCTCTATACCCTCGAGTATTTCTGAGCGCAACTAATGGCAATAGTAAGATGCAGAAGAGAAGGGGACTGAGAAAATCGTCCTGAAATACACCCCTTCTGAAAGTGACCCATCTGTTATGACTCTGGCTTGGCCAGATGTTATGGTGAAGCGAGTTTGCCAGAGTGGTATCAGTTGTGCGTGCCAGCATTATCAACCAATGACCACTCCCCACACCGTGGGGTAAGTGATCATTAGGTCCGAGAATCATGTGCCTTGGCAAGCGACAAGAGTGACAGCCTTCTGCATCGGTTAATTTAAGATTCGAGAGCATTCCACCAAGGACTCCAATAATCAGAAGAACCATCTTGACAGAGTGGTCTGGATAGAGTCTGCGGAGTTCGGGAGGAGTTATCCGTTTTTCCTCCTCTTTTCTGACGATATTCGTCTCGCCAGGAGCTGAAAACTCCACGACAAATATCGTTCTGCTCTGGTGGTGGAGAAGGACTACATCAGGCTTATTAGCTTGTATGAGCCTGAGGGTGGGGACGAATAGTTTCAATAAATTCGGCACTTCTTATTCTCCACAACAGATTCAATATTCCCCGGAGCGCAGGGCAACACCGGTGTCTCGTCAATACCGTGGGAGTGCCGTAGACGGTAATACAGCACTCTTAGGGCTGCGTTGAGTCGATGGATATAGGCCGAGACCGCATATGTTGAACATGCTGATAGCAAGTGCATTAGAGTCTCGGACGCCTCGCGGCAAGCCCTGCACCTTGTGTCAGGAACCTCTATACCAGTAGTCGCCATCCTCTTCAATGTGTTGAGCTACTTTGTTGATTTTGGAATAAACAGCGAGCTACCCACACGGAAGCCACGTAACGCAACGTAAATGAAATAATCCACAGTTAATTTATCATTATATGTTTTTATTTTACTCTTTAACTGGTAATACATAGGTACAAATAATAAACTAATAACAAAATAACTAATATTACTAGTACGTACTTGTTCATAGCTACATTCCTACTTATCAAACGAAGGTGTTTGAAAAATAAACACAAACTTTTATACAGCCACAACGGCATGTCACGTATGATTCAAAAATAGTTAATAATAACAAAAAAGTAACGACCTATCATGAATATAAACATTGAAAAATAAAAAAGAGACGGCTGACACTCAGACTCATCGATATTTTTTTTAATGTTTGCAGTATAATTTGATGCAGCCATTCGAATATAATTATTGAAATGTTCATCTGTAAGTCGATTGCGATATTTGTTCTTAATAAACTTCATATTGGAAAAAGAAGATTCATACAAATAGGTTGAACTGAATAATGCTTTCACTTTCAAGGTAACACGGACAAGAACTGAATATTTGTCTTTACTTACAATAGGCCAGAAACATTCAGTACTTGAAACTAACGATTTTAAGGCTAAATCATTTTGATACTCAATGACTTCCATTTCTGTTGCAGCGATGTCTTCGCCAAAGTTCTGCATAACACAAGTTGCAAACTGTTGGATATCAATTTCCATAAAGGGTTAAACAACAAACCATTTAATTGAAATCCTCGAAACGATTTTTGAAGTTATTCTTCAGGGTAGAAATTATTTCTACATGATATTTGTTGTCATAGGGTTCTAATGGATTTTGAGATATTTTTTCTGAAAGAATAGGAAAATGCTTGGCATCGCTGTTAATTAGGTTTTGTTCCCAAAATTCCAGTTTTTTGATAAATGCTTTTATATCAGAAATCATTTCCGCTAGTTCTTTGTCTCTCCTCTGAAGCTGCAAATTAAGTTCGTTTAATTTCTCTGTAATGTCCACGAGAAAACCAAAATCTCTAAGCCAGATTGAATTTTCTAGTTCCGGAGTCGGTTCATCGCCTTGTTTGGAAAATTGAACTATGCCAGATAGGACATCATTAAAACGTTTCAGCACCCGTCCTCTACTTAACCATCGGACTTCAGAGTGAAGGAGTAGGTCCCCGTATTGACAGTCAACTTCATCGGCCAAGGTTCTGAATAATCTCCTTTGTAACGTTTGAACTCTAATCTTGTTCACAATTTTTACCAACAGTTTCATAACGTTGTTTAGTTTCAGGAAATTTCCACATAGTGCTTGCTGATGGATAATGCAGTGGTAACAGAGAAATTGCGGAATAGTTTCATCTTTACGACATAACGCCACCAGACCCTTATCACAACCCACCATAGCTGGAGCGCCATCGGTTGTCAAGCCATTTTCGATATTGGAATTTTCTCGATAGAAATAATATTGTGTAAATGAGAATGAATGAATGAATGAACTTCAAAAGATCTTCTTTAATCGTAAGATCACTAAAAACCATCCTGACGAACACGGCCATCTGGGCAGTGTCAACGACATCTGTTGATTCCTCCAGTTGAAGTGAAAAATTAACACAGTTATCTAAGTCAGTTCTTAACTGTAAAAAAATATCATTGCTCATTACTTCTACACGTCTCATCACTGTATTAGCAGAAAGTTGCATAGATTTCATAGCTGAAACTATCTCGTCTTCATTTCTAAAGTTGGCAAATAACGAATCAGCAGCTTCTGAAAATGCCTGTTTTATCAATTTCCCGTCTTCAGAAGGTTTCTTTTTTTTGTGCAATTATCTGGGACACACGGTACGATGCTTCAGTTGCAGCCTTATTTTTGTCGACTGTTTTCAAAAATATTGATTGTTATCCAATTAACTGCTTTTTTAACTGTTTCAGTTTCTCCTTTCTGGCGGCAGAATGTAGTGGGAATGATTTTTCAAAATTAGAATGTACAGTTTTATGATGTCTCTCGATATTTCCTTTTTTAGCAACGGAGACCGAAGTATTACGTAACAAACACACATTTTTATCTTTAACTTCTGTGAAAAAGTATTGTTCTTCCCATTCCGAATGAAAGTGGTATGTCTTTACCTTCCTACAACTGCTTGCCATAATATTATTTTTGTTATTCTCTACTAACCCAACCGCTGGACGTTTGTTACGCGTTCAGTTTTAAACTAAGCGCAATGTCGCTGCGCCGTGCGTATTTATACCGTTCAAAGCAATCCAGATCGTTCTCGAACACTAATGCGCTGGTCCGGCTGGTCGATTCTAGTCGATTCTAGCTTGATGGCGTCAGCGGCAGATCGCTCACCGCAACGTTGCGGCTGTTTATGTTTAGTATTATGACAATTAGATTTTTTTGTGGAATTTTCGGAAGCTTCTCTGATTTTTGCAGGTTGTATTTTTTAAATTAAAATCGTTGTGAAAGCTACCAGAATTGCTTCCGCGAGCTACCGGTAGCTCGCGATCGACAGGTTGGCGACCACTGCTCTATACACATCACGCAACTGCGGTAGACTAATTTGTCGAAGACACCATCCTGCCAAGCCATGATAAACCCCTCAGTTTCCGACTTCAGCCCACTCGACCTCAGGAAAGCAAAAGTCAGGCGCTTTGATTAGTCAAGATCTTCAATGTTATTGAAGAAGGCCCAATGCATTGGCTTAATCTTGTGTTTTCGCAGAAGTGAGAAGATCTCTGCGGCTTTTATATGAGCTTTTTGGTGAACGGGTTCCAACTTGGTGACAGAGTTGTGGTCACCTCGTTCAGTGTCGAAAACTAAACCGAGTCAATCAGCTCCAGCAATATCCAAAACCTTTCTTATTATTATCAACACAACTTCTCCCAACTTCACTACCTGTCATGAAATCTCATGACCAATTTTATATCTCCAATAAATAATTCTAAACAAACTAACAAACACCTCGAAAACTATTAAGACCGTTCAAAAACGTCACGTCCGCGGAGGAACAGAGTAAAAAGCCTCTCCGACGGAACCATTAATGAAAAGTGGCACGTTGTATGTCACTAAAACATTAAAAAGTTACGTAGAACTTCGGTCGCCAGACTTTCCAAGATTTCATTTAATTCCAATGGCACTCTAAACTCAACTTCAACGATGTACTTATATTTTTATTGCGACTTCTTAGCACCGAAACTTCTTGCCAACACAAGACGCTTCATAATTAACTCAGTTACTAACATTAGGAAAAAATATCAGTTTGAGAGCAATTTAAGAGTTGTAACGTGAAAGGTTGACTTTTATCAAAAATCCAAAACACTTTTTACGGAATGTTTCATTTAATTGTGGAAATCATAAAATACATGTATACAATTTCCAATCTAGTAAACATCAGTTATTTTATTTTCTTGATATTTCTGTATTTCATTGCATTGCTGATGTAGGCTGAGGAAGAGAAAAAGAAACGAATTATTAATAATGAAATAAAATTTCCAAAAAGAAGGAATGCTCAATGAATACTTCATACAATGTAGAAGTATTGCCATTGGAGTACACAAAATTTCGTCAACGTGTACGTCACGGCGCAAAGGACGGGTTTGTGTTAATAATTCTGGTCGGATGTCAACCTGAAAGGATTTTGGGTGACGGTTGAGAAACGAAAGTAGAGCGTGTCACGTCAGTTACCATTTTTGTGTTGCGCATTATTTTAGTGGAAGCTTTTTCCTTAGAAGAGGTGAGCCATTTGATTTCTGGAACCAATATCACAACCGAGATCACTTTCTGTAGATCTGCCGGTTTCCATTAAGCTACGGACAAGTACAGCCTCTGGTATTTTCCAAAGAGCGTGGGTCGTCCAACCTCCCCGAACGTTTTGTTCTGGTTTGGAACCTTTTGGATCCCCAAATATCGTCTTTTGCTGCCGACCAGTTTTGAAAAAAAAAAGAAAAGTTGAATTGCTCCAGTTCGACATATATCTTTCAAATCCAGGATATTTATAGTACGCCTGACAGCGAAACTGTTTCGTTCTCTAACCCTCCAGACTACATCCAGAATCTACTCAACCCCTCGGACAGCCTGTTGCTGATAACATCCAGGAAAGAAGGGACTCATTTGGTGAGGAATTTCCAATTTTTTACATCGGAGTTTATTTCCACTACACAGACAACCTATTTTCGGAGACCAACTATATACCTAAAGAATATTACTGGAGTTTTTTCCCAACACCAAATCGTTATTTTTACACCTTGACACGTGTTTCGATCACCAAGTGATCATCTTCAAGAGGAAGATAAAACTAATAACTACTCAAAACTAAAGCTACTTATAATAATCAGATACATCATACAGGTAGGTAATCAGTAATACTACCCATACAAGTGTACCACCCTGAATTGATTTTACAATTGGCCTTTCTGTTATTTACAATATGTCCTTATGTATGTTTAAATGTTACAGCTATATATAGAACAATTTTCAGCTATATAAAATTAGTTTCACAATATTGCCTATCTAAATATATTTACAATGTGTCTTTTTGTAGTAATCAGTAAACCCAACAATATTATTTCAACAAGCTTTATAGTATGCTATTTGGTATTGGTCCGTTATCGTTATTCATAATATTATTATGTTCACTTATTTCTACACTCTCATAGGCATTGTTGTTAACTTGTCTAACTAATCTTAAAGAACTGAAGTCTATGGAATGGTTTTGTTGCAAAATATGATGGGCGACTGCTGATTTTTCAAATCTTCCATATTTTAAGTGTGCTATGTGTTCCTTATATCTCACTTTAATAGATCTTTTTGTCTGTCCATAATATTTTGCATCGCAGTCCTTACATTCAATTTCGTAAATTCCAGACTTTTCCGAATTCTCGACTTTGTCTTTTGGACTTCCCAAAAGATTCTGCAGTATATGACTTCTTTTAAAAAACCACCTTTATACCTAGTTCCTTGAAAATCTTTCCAAAGTTCTTCGTATATTGGTGGTATGGAACGGAGATGTATTTATCTTGGTTTTTGTCCTTTCTGAAAGTCGAGATTTCGTTCATTCTCAACCTAAACTTCTTTTTCCTAATTATGTCATCTACAATACCCCTCGGGAAACCGTTAGTGGCTGCTATTTCCTGTATTGTACGTTTTTCTTTTGTGAACCTATCATGTGTTAGAGGAACAGTCAAAAGACGATGCACCAAAAAATTCAACCCAGCACGTTTATGCTGTCCACAGTGATGTGAACTGTCAGGAATATACCTGTACGTGCTTGTTTCTTTTCTAAATATATCGTATTCTAACCCTCCATCTTTGCTCCTCATTACCAAAACGTCAAGAAATGGTAGTTGTCCCTTATTTTCTACTTCATACGTGAATTTTATTGATGGACATCTATTATTTAAAAAGGAAACAAAGTCCTCGATATTCGATTTTTTGGTATCGAATACCGCGAAAATATCATCCACTTACCTTAGCCAAATCCTAGGAAAATACTTCGACTTTTCTTTAGTTTCCATTTCGAATCTGCTCATGAACAGGTCTGCCAGGTAGGGGGGACAGGGGATTTCCCATGGCCGTTCCTTCCTGTTGTTCATAAAAGCAACCTTCTACCTGGAAACGATTTTGTTTCATACACAAATTGGTAAAACAAGTCATACACTGCAGAACCTTTTGGGAAGTCCAAAAGACAAAGTCGAGAATTCGGAAAAGTCTGGAATTTACGAAATTGAATGTAAGGACTGCGATGCAAAATATTATGGACAGACAAAAAGATCTATTGAAGTGAGATATAAGGAACACATAGCACACTTAAAATATGGAAGATTTGAAAAATCAGAAGTCGCCCATCATATTTTGCAACAAAACCATTCCATAGACTTCAGTTCTTTAAGATTAGTTAGACAAGTTAATAACAACAGGCAACTAGATGCCCATGAGAGTGTGGAAGTAAGTAAACATAATAATATTATGAATAACGACAACGGACCAATACCAAATAGCATACTATATAGCTGGTTGAAATAATATTGTTGGGTTTACTGATTACTACAAAAAGACACATTGTAAATATATTTAGATAGGCAATATTGTGAAACTAATTTTATATAGCTGAAAATTGTTCTATATATAGCTGTAACATTTAAACATACATAAGGACATATTGTAAATAACAGAAAGGCCAATTGTAAAATTAATTTAGGGTGGTACACTTGTATGGGTGGTATTACTGATTACCTACCTGTATGATGTACCTGATTAGTATAAGTAGCTTCAGTTTTGAGTAGTTATTAGTTTTGTCTTCCTCTTGAAGATGATCACTTGGTGATCGAAACACGTGTCGAGGTGTAAAAATAACGTTTTGGTGTTGGGAAAAAACTCCAGTTATATTCATTACTGCACCAAAGGTTCTAAACAGTATATCACAATTATATACCTGTTGTTCCCTTTTTGAATTATATGTACCTACATGCATCTAACGTTTCAAAAATTATTTCCAACGTTTCAATAATCATTTTGTGTAGACGTAATGAATGTCGTATGAATTTACTTTATAACGTTGTTTTGTAAGATCCTACTGCAGCTGCAGCGGCGTCGTATTATTTCATTTGTTGTGTTACCGGATCACATACGTTTTTCAAAGAAAACAATAACCGCTTTTTTGTCTACCATATTTTTGGAGTTTTTGCTGCAGCAACTATTGAATAACTTTCTGACTTTTGCATATTTTTATTTCTTGATTTTAGCAAAATCGAAACAAGTGGCGCCCCATCCAAAAAAAAGGTTGTTCCACAAAATAAAAAACCGACGACCACTGCTCTCCAATATATTGACTGCCGTTAGCAACTTGTTACTTTTTTTTGAAATTCTCTATTAGCCGTGGACAGTTTATTGTCTATGAATATAAGGGGAATAATTCTCAGCTTTGCTGATGACACAACGATAGTATATGCAGCGCGTTGCTGGGAAGATGTGAAAGTCACGGCCGAAACCGATTTTCAATTAATCAAAAAATGGTTTCAGTTCAATAAATTGCCGCTCAATATAGATAAAATCCGTTATCTTCCATTCACATCCTACATTAACAATTCACCTCAACTGAGAAACCTGTATGTTGATAAAAGTACAACAATACCAGAAGCAGAATCTGTCAAGTATCTCGGAATCATAATAGATAGGCACTTACGCTGGGAAAAACATACTAATTATATAACAAAAAATATTAGAGGTCTTATTGGTAGATTCAGATGCTTAACACAGTTTTTGGATGTACATCACTTGAAAACCGTATATTACTCATTAATCCAATCCCAATTGACATATGGAATAATGGGCTGGGGTGGAGTACTTGATTGTCATCTGGAAAAGGTGAATGTATTGCAAAAATGGATTCTGAGAATTATTCACAAAAAAAAAGTTACCTTTCCCTCTAACGAACTCTTTCTTTTGAGTGGAACACTAGATATAAGACAAATATACTGCCAAAACGTTATTATCAACATACACAAATCTAAAATTGAACTGAAAGCCATCGATCATAGTTATCCTACTCGAAAAAGAAATACAACTGTGCAAATTCCCAAATGTGAAAAAAATATTGGACAACGATGTACACGCTTCTTAGGTCATAAATTGTACAATCATTTTCCTCCAGAACTTAAACTGATCAACAACATTAACTCATTCAAACATAAATTGAAAATTGGGATGCAAACCACCGAAAGACTGTTTTTTAGTGATATAGCTAACAACAAAATTCAATGAAAACATAACTTTTGTAAATTATATATTATTCCATACTCTAATCTGAATATGATGAAATTTATGATTACGACAAAATGCCTCGATTGTGATAAAATTTTCTCGAATATGACAATCTCACTTTCAGTGTATTCAATACTCAAATTGAATAGTGAAGTTTCCGCTTTTGACAAAATACCCCGATTCTGACGCAAATTTCTCGAATATGACCCCTCATTTTTATCGTATATATTTTAGTTATAAGTGTTATCGTTATTTCGCTTTTACTGTATATCTTTGGAAATGAAATCTTTGGAACTATGAATAAAATTAGGATGGACAGCTGGAATATCAAGTATATTATATAAGTAATAAAACGTGAAATGAAAATACAATAAAAATAATAAAATGAAATAATCACGATAAAACATGAGAATGAGCACAGAGTAAAAATGAATGAAGAGGAATAAAAAAAAGATGAGTCAAAAATGAAGATGATGAATAAAAATAAAAAGTAAAAATATCGAAGACGATTGTGGATACTAACAATCGAAACGTCGTGAAAAAACACGTTTTTTAAAATTTTTTGAGTTTTTCATTCGTTTTTGAATATTTTTAATTCTGTTTATTTTTATCTCATTTTATTTTATTTTTTTCCCAATTTCTTTTCATTGAGCGGTCATTTTCATATTCCATCTTCGTTATTTCATTTTATTCGTTTCATTATATTTCCATTCCACGTTTTGTTGCTTATACAGAGTGTTTCAAATTCAATTCTCACCATTGGGAACTCGGAAACTATGAGAGATACGAAGATGGTTCAATAGAGGCAAAGTTGCGCATTTACCCGACTGAAAATATTCCATTGAGAAAGTTCTGAAATTCTGAGTAACTCGGAGATATCCGAAAAAAACAGAAATTTCAAAAAATGGCATTGTCATTCGAAGGATTCAGAAATAAATTGCACTTCAACATTGCCACTTTTTCTGCTTTATAATGGTGTTTTCAAGTTTGCTATCCGTTGTTTCGTCTTGCGACCACCATCATCAACTTTCTTTTTTCTTATGGGCACTACATTGGATTTTTTCTGTTTTGAATAGAAGCAGATCTGGCTCTTGGCCCCAATTTAACCATCTTCGTATCTCTCATAGTTTCCTAGATGCCAATGGTGAAATTCGAATTTGAAACACCCTGTACATAATTGATATTTCAGCTATTCATTTTGATTCCATTCGTTCTTCCATAGATTCAAATTCATATGAGGATCACATCAGACAATAGAAGTCCGAACTGATAAAATTCATCAGTAAAAAACTTTTTTACATCTATATAATTCTTTTATCTCATATGACATATGGTTCCCTGAAACTGCCCTTTGTACGGATAAACATTCAATTCAATGTGGAAAAGTCCAAGCACTACTAATTTTCTGGTTTTCCTCGATTCCCAGAGCGAAAACTTAACCAAGAAAAATAAGTTCCGGAAAACTTTCTCCGCTAATCCCAGCAAACACTTGTTCCTCTTTTATTAGTTCATTTTAATTTTCGTTAAAGTTTCCATTCCGACAATCTGGCACGGAGTTTTTATTCTTGTTATGTTTTCCCATCGAATGGAAAATAAACAGTGCCGGGAAACTTTATTATTACTCTCTCGTTCTCCGATAGCCAAACAAGTCAAGGTAGGAGATGTGTGAAACGTAAATTTTATATTCGCTCGAGTTTACGGTTTCATAAAACCATTGGTGTTCGTAAAGAAAGTCGTTTAGGTCGGGCGAAAGCACAGATTTTCTCAGAAAACTGCTGGGGAAGGATCATGTAAAATGTGTCGTATTTGGGACACCTACTTGTTTGAATGAGCAAGTACAGCTACGCAAATCTAGCTCAGTTTGATCTTCCTCTTGAAGATGATCACTTGGTGATCGAAACACTTGATGAAGTGTTGGAATGATGGCCTGGTGTTGGGATCCAACTTCAGTATGAAAGTACTTAAGAAACTCAAATATATTCAAAAGAAAGTTCAATATAATTGACTTATCAATCATATATCGGTTACCAGTGAATAATTTATCAGCTATATCAGCACCAATTGAAATATCGATTGGCCCCCCAACCAGCAAAGTTGTTTTATAATTTCATGGTGTTGCAACAGTTTTTTTTTATTAGTATTTTATAATTGCTTCCAAAATGCTAATTGTTTATATTAGATGATCGGTGAACACAATACAGTTGTAGGTAATAAAAGTGTTATAAATTTGTCGTAGAAACGTTTATGAAATAAAACTAAAAAACCATTATAAAATAGTCAGGAAATTATCACAGAAACGTTTTTGCAACTAACTTATAAAACTTATTTTCCTATAAAAGTAAATTGTCATGTAGCAGTTTCATAATACTTTTCTGCGAGATTTTTATGATAGTTATAAAACTATTTCAAGCTTATTTTATAACTGTTTCCTGTAGCTTTAATGAAATTATTTTATTGGAATGCTTTCAGAAACTATTTTATTTTCATTACCATATTGTCACTTCAATGATAATTTTCCAACTATTTTATAGTATGGTATATCAACTATAATTCAGGAACACTAATATAACTGTTATAAAATCGAATTGCTTTTGCTAATATATATTTGCTGCCACCAAGAATGAAATGCAGCATTTAGAAACAAGCAGCTGACATCGATTCCTAATCACAGCTTTGAAAAATTCTTCAAAATTTTAATTATGTGCAGTAAGAGTATTTTTGTTTAGTTATTCAAGTGGGACACCATCGATATCGTGGTGAAAATTAGTTCTTCAGCAACTTCTAAATATTTTATTTTTATTGAGTATAGGTACCCCATAAGTAAATTCCATATTTTTAATTCATACTTAAAAAACTTCCTGGAAGCTTTGAGTCGCCCTGTATATTGTAAATACTAAAAAATACTTAAAACTATCCCACCCAACCTGGTGCTTCAATGTTTTTTGCTAAAAACAGGAAAAGTTATTATAATGGTTAAAACCCGTCGTTTAGCCTTTATAATCGATGAAAGAAACTTTTTAGCCAAAACATCCCGACAGATAATATTTATCCAAATTGTATGTGAGAAATCCTTCATTAATACAAGCACTTTTGTAGAAACCTACAGCTTTAAAAGTAGTCCGACTCTGCCGCAATACCATCACTCCCAGAACTGTTTCTTAACAGTTTTATAAGGGTAACATAGTAGCTAAAATACGTTGAAATGCTTGCTACTGATACCAATTTATTTTATAGAACGACGCCATTTTAAATGATAGCGATCCGGGATACTGAAATTAGATGAGTTGAAAATATGAAATACCGCACATATAGTGATATTTACAGCTGAAAAATACATAAATATTATAACATTATATTATTTAGAATAAAGTGAGTTGAGTTTGTGACTAGAAAATCATACTTCGACAGAGTGAATTTTTGTATAATCAATAATTTTACCTAAAACATTCATAAATGAATGTCGCGCTTAAATTTTGCCAATAATAGGCTATATATTTATCAATAAAATTTCATTTGCAGTAAAAACATCAATCTTTGAAACACAAACAATGTCTTCGACAGTTTTATGAGTGCAAAAGTGAAATTTTAAAATGGCTTCAACCTTTCTATTTCTTAGTTTTCAGTTGGTGACATATCTATTATATTTTCCTAGTGTCCAATACAAAATTATTTCTTGCGTCTTCAAGAAAACATTTTTAACACTTTTTTATTTTATTGTAATCATTTTCGGCTGTATTATATTTTATAACGCCTACTTGGAACTACTAAAAAACTCTAATAAAACTGTCTTCTGATTATTTTATGGGTATCGCTTGAATATGTTGAAAAAGTGCAGTAAGGGAAGTCTTTACACTCTAAAGAGTGTAAGATAATTTTCATAGTAACTGCCAAAATGTTTATAAAACTGTTTTGTAGTGTTTGTAAAAGGTTTTACAAAATATTGATAATAACTATAATGTTTTATAAAACGGTGCCAATTTCCCATTTATAGCAGTTGTATAAACACATTGAAAACATTTCTGGGAGAAATGTAGTTTTATAATTTGTAACTACGAAACGTTTCCGCAACTATTATAAAATACGAAATTGCTAGCTGGGCCCCTTCTCTGACATCAGTGATTTCGATGCCAACAGACTACAATTCATTTATCCAAGGACCTTTACGAATATAGTTCACATTACTTCATATAATTGTTTGATCAAGGGCTTCAAAATTGCCAGCATATCTAATCTTCAAGTCACTTCATGCGATAACAATTATGTTTGACAACATTCGTTCTTGAGCCACCAAAAAGGGCGTGATTAATTTTTTTTGCTGCAAGCAGTTGTATTCCATCTCTTCAGCTGCAGATTTCGTGATGTGTGATTTTTGAGAACCGGTTTCAAAAATTATTCGAGCTGTTCTGAATTCGTCGAATCCATTCACGCATTGACGACTAATATCTGTAGAGAAACTTCGGAATATGAACCGTTTGGTAGACTGTTTTCTACACTCGTACTCATAACACTTTCTTTTGAATCTGAATCTTCGGACTTGGGACACATGATGGCATGATGTTTACCACCGTAAAGTCTGCAAGTTATGGACACACGACATGTCCATAATTCAAGCATATATAACAGCAGGCTTTTCCAAGAAGTTTCTTCTTGCGGTCAAATAATGTCTACTTTTTTGCTTCAGTGCAGAGTTTGCTTGGATAATTTCCACTACAGAAATTACATTTTTTGTGTAGTTTGTTATTTATTAATCCAGTTGCGGTTGGTAGGGGGAATGATGTTTTCGGGAATCATTTTTCTTCTTGAATGTATCCTGAATGCCGAATCCAGACGTAGCCAAAGTTATTCTTTTCTCGTTCTCGACTTCTCCCCTGAGAAAACTCATCAACTTGACTAGGCGATCTTTGAGTGTAGAGTCACTGTCGTAAAGAGTGCTTCGTTGCCATACTCGTATGAGGTCTTCTGGGAGACAAAACTCCAATAAAGGATATAATAGGGCTGTACAAGTATTTGAAGTTACGTCGAGGGTCTCCAAAGCACGGAACTGGGATTCCATTCTGTTGTAAAGAATGCTAAGGTTATTTTGAGTCGACAAATTTTTCAGTATTAGTTTCAACAACTCACTCACATAGAATTCTACACGAAAATCTTTCTTTCCAAATCTTTTCTTTAGGCTTTCAATTACTTTTGGGTAATTTTCTGCACTGGGGGGGGGGTAATTATCTATGAGTTGAAGAGCTTTCGAATTCGGTATCAATGCTTGGTTCAGGTACTGAAACTTGACTTCTGGTGCAATGTCTTCATCATCATTCACCCTCTGAAATCGACTCCAAAAGGGAAGCCATTCTTTGATCTCGCCACCAAACTTCCTAAATTCAATTTTCGGTAGTTTGAGATTTTACTCCGTTTCACTAAAGCAGGGGTCTCCAAACTTTGAAGCCTTTGGGAAATAACGATTTTTTCAGTTTGTTCCAAGGGCCAATTCTGCCCTTAACTATATTTCTAGACTAGGATAGTCGCAAAGTGCGTGACCTAAACAAACTTACGCTTTTTTTGCATGTCAATTATTATTGTGTCTTGTGACACTTAACGACATCTAGTGGCGAGTAGTGGTACTATGTACAATCTTTTTCAGCTACCCGCTAGGTGGCATTAGGCGTACTTAAATATTAGGAATTACCGCGTTGCTTCGAGAAAGTTCTGGTTCTAGCTAGTGTATTCCAATCACCTCGAGATGGCAGTAATGATTGCATATTGAAAAGGCTGGCGGCGCAACTGCGAGTTAGTCTGCGTAGGAAAGGTGAAGGATGCGAAACTGTCTATTGTGAAATAAAGTAACACCCGTCAATAAAAGTATTTTGATTTGACTTATTGTTTTTATGTGTGATTTGTTAGTATGGAAAAGAAGCGAAAAATTGACAGTGAATGCAGAACGTTCCAAGAAAAATGGAAATTTCAGTATTTTGTGAGTCCAGTAATAAGGCGCTATGTTTAATTTGTGATGGAACCATAGCTGTTGTCAAAGACTATAATATTGAACGACACTATGAATCGAAACATCTTCAAAGTTACTCCAAGTAAACAGGAAGTTTGCGGAAGGAAAAATTTGAAGCTTTGAAACGCGGACTCAAATCGCAGCAATCTTTGTTTACCAAAGCGAATACTGAACAAGAGTCTGCAACTCGCGCCAGCTATATGTGGCTCTTGAAATCGGAAAACGTGGCAAACCATTCACCGATGGAGAAATGATAAAATAATGTTTGATTGCAGTAGCCGAAGAAATATGCCACGAAAAGGTGAATTTATTTAAAAGTGTCAGTTTGTCAGCAAACACCGTGGCTCGGAGGGCGCAAGACATCGCAGAAAATATATCATCCCAACTGTCTGACAAAAATGGACATCATGAGTGGTTTTTTCTAGCATTGGATGAGTCAACGGATGTGTCAGATACTGCTCAGGTGTTGATTTTTATTCGCGGAGTAGATAAAAGCTATGAAGTGTATGAAGAACTTCTTGATATTGATAGTATTCACGGCACGACAACTGGGGCAGATATTTTTAAGGGAGTTGAAAGTGCCATCAATAAAAAGAACCTCCGATGGAGAAATTTGAAATCTATAACAACTGATGGAGGCAAAAATATGTATGGTAAAAATAAAGGAGTGGTTGCACTTGTGTCAAAGGCTGTAGAAAATGATGGTGGTTCAAAACCATCAGTATTATATTGTATCATTCATCAACATTCTTTGTGCGGAAAATGTTTGGATATGTCTGAAGTTCTAAAACCAGTCATATCAGTTGTTAACTTCATCAGATCCACTGGGCTGAATCATCGACAATTCCGCACTGGCTTGGTTGCGGAAAAGTCCTTATGCGCTTTTCTGAACTTCAAGCAGAGATCGAATATTTTTCAAATGAGAAGCAGCGCCCTTTTGCCGATTAAGAAAATAGTGAATGGATGTGGAAGTTAGCCTTCTATGTCGATTTGACAAATCATATGAACGAACTGAATTTGAGATTGCAAGAAGAAAATAAGCTTCTCCCTGATTTATACACTAATATCAAATCCTTCAGGCAGAAAATAATACTATTTCAATCGCAATTACGTAAAAAATGTTTCACACATTTTGAAACATGTGAAATATTCTGCCACACTACAGAGACTGAATTTCCCGTCAATTTTGCAAACGAAACTTCGAGTGCTTTGAAGATGAATTTTGATACTCGTTTTTCAGATTTTGATGTCATTGCGAGTGAAATTAAGCACCTTCATAATATGGAACCATGAGAAAGCAGAACTAGACAACTTCTGAAGCTCAGCAACGAAGTGAGTCCTTTTATCACTTTGGCTATGGAAAGGAAGTCCACAACGAATTGCCATTCTTAGACGTTTTGGTGAAGAGGACCGACACTGAGTGGGAAACATCTGTACACCGAAAACCCACTCACATGGGACAGTGTCTGAACCAGGAAATCCAACCAACATCAATCGACCAAGAGAGGAATCATTAAGACTCTAGTAGACTGTTCTTTCGGGCTCTGTAATACAAAGGAATGTGTTGAAAAGAGAATAGGCATCATTAAAAAAGAACCTTCAATGGAATGGTTACTCCAAAGTGATGGTGGAACAGACTGGAAGACAGCAAGAGACTCATAAGGAAGAGAAGCCGCCACAACCAGTACTTGTACTTTCTCACATCAGAGGATTGTCGGAAAGGATAAGAAAAATTGGGTCCAAGTATAACATCAGAACCTGCTTCAGATCTGGGAACACTAATCGTGACAGCTTCAGGAAAACCAGGCCACCAAACGCAGACTGCAATTCCAAGAGTTGCATTTACCGGATACCCTGCGAATGCGGAAAATCATACATCGGTGAAACTAAATCAGGAATAGCAGAGCATGTTTGGACTCATCAACATAACATCAAGTGGTCTTAAGCTGAAATCGTCCACAAAGAAGAACACTGGTTTGGGAGAAAATTCAAAGAAACCGCTTATATGTTGTCCAAATGTCCAACAACGCATTTAGCCAAGCTAGCGATACGCAACATATGAAAACCTATAATCAAGCGAAATACGATCAACTCTCGGCAATTTCACTTCATTGCTGAGTATAATTTTTATTTTTCAGCTAATCTTTTTGATTTTTTAAAGATTATTTCAGGGACTTTAAATCAATTTATATCATATTCGACAACGGAGGTCCAAACCAATGAAATGATAACAAAGATGATCAATATTGTCCACAGATTTTGAAGTATTATACACTGCCAACAAAATTTGAATTTCATCCTCAAATAATCTTTGAATCAGACAGGTTTCTCCTTCAAATGCTGCTGCGAGTTGATCCAAATTCGGCAGTTTCTCAAATGCTTTTGAAAACTAATTTTTTTCTTTTTCAAAAATCGCAAAAATGAAAATGAATAATAATGATGATGATTACTTTTTTTATGTATCTTTCAAAGAATCTCAGGTTTTTGAACAGCATGAAAATGAATTCTATAACACTCAATTTGATGAATAATACTTCTGGAATAACCGACAAGTATTTCAGGCAAAAAAACATTGAACAAACTGAAAGTTAAGAAGACGACGAAACTCCCATTTTCATTTCTTTGAAGCCTTATTACCCTCCATGTTTCCCAGCCAGCCTTCCATTTGTTATATCAGCCGCTGTTTGCAAAAACATACCACCAAACTAGCGGGTACATCTAAAGCTCATTGGACTGTTACGTCGACTCAAGACTAAAATACTCTCGTCGTCATGCAACTCGAAGAATTATACGTGCTCATTCATACAACAGTCGTTGAAAGCGACCATAAATTCCGAAAAAATACCCGGAGCCAACAGAGTAAGTTGTTTAGCCTGGGAATTTATGATCTACATTTCATAAATACCGCGAATAAACACAATTTGAAAGAAGAAATACGAGTCACCGTGTTTTTTGTCGCGACGATGAAGGAAAGAAAAGTAACTATTTGTCCTCCGAATTCATGAAACTCATGAAAAATTACCGAATTTATGTTTTGGGCGAAACCTTGTGTGTTTAAAAAGTGAGAATTTTCGTTCAGGAAATGTTTATTCATTAGTCTACATCAGCGGTTCCCAACCTGGGGTACGCGTACCCCTTGGTGGTACACAACGACCTGGTTGGGGGTACGCCGAAAATATTTGGTAATGGCGGACTTTATGTGTTTGTCGTACGTTACGTACTTACGTACGTGGTGGTTGAAAAGTACAGTACAGTACTGGCGCGCCGAATCGTCCGATGGTCTCACGCTCGCTCGTCAAGGTCAGTTCGCCCTCTGCCACTCCCCCTCCCCCACTCACTTAGCCACTATCTATCACAATGCACTGCTACCAGTGATGTTACGTGCAGTACAATCGAACTAAATGCAGTACGGCAGTACCTCTTTCGCCATTTTAGTACAATTTTGCTTTCTTTTTCTAAAAAATAAAATTTTTATTCGACATTTGACAGATAGACAATAGTCTCGAGTTATGAATTAATATACAGATGATGTATCGCAGTCCAGCATACGTATTTTATATCGCTGTATTTCATTCTGTCGATACTTTGTCAAACGCACGATCTCGACAACAGACCCCATGGGCCACGACCCATGAACATAATAAAATGATGTTTTGTTGACACTGTCAACAGTGTCAAGTGTCAATTCGACAGTGTTGAGTGTTGACGTTGACACTTTGACGCAATTATTTTATTGTTTTTTATATTAAGGAAAAACCAGTGGGAAAAACGGGATAAATTTTTAACCTAAAAAGACCTTACTGCAGAACCTAAATATTCCAAACCAAACCTTGTTCCGTAAACATGTAAAAATTCGAAATGGTGAGGTGAGGTGAGGCTTCCAAATTCAATCAATTTTTATTGTGACAGTTTATATTTCAGATATTTATTGAAACCAAATACAAGTTTAAATCAATCACAGATTATTCAATCAGAAAATGTTAACCACAGTGAAAATACTGAAAATTTGATTATCGACCCTGAGAGTGAAATTTTGAATCCAACAATTAAAAATAAAAAAAGAAATTACAAACAAAAGTATGTCAAGGAGTGGGAGTTGAAATTTGAGTGGCTTCAATCTTTAAATGAAAAAGCATATTGTAAAATTTGCAATGTCCATCTATCTGGAAGTGTTTTTCATCTAAAAAGGCATGAAATGTCATCGTCTCATAAAAGTAAATTGAAAGCTGCTAAGAACAATAAAAAAATTGAAAAGTTAATGGTTTCTTCTCAAGGAACATCTCTCACAAAAAATATTTAAAGAGCAGAGTTGAAGTGGTGTGCACTTTTATGTCAAAAAAACATTCCAATTCAAATTATCGATGATCTGATACCAGCTATGGCTGATATATATAGTGATTCAATGATTGCTAAGTCATGTAAACTCAAAAGGTGCAAGGCTACAAAGACAATTGTCAATACTTTGGGACCATCAGAAAAGCAAAATGTGATTTCTTCAATCAAACAAGAAAATTGTTACTTCTCACTTATTGTAGATGAAACTACTGATGTCGGCACGAAAAAAGCCTTGGTTTTGATAGCTCGGCTGTGGAATGAAAGCAATTTTGAAGTTGAGGACCATTTTTTATCGTTAATTGAACTTAAAGAATGCACTGGTGCTGGTATTTATGAGAGCATACACACTTTTATGGAAAAACATTCTATACCGAAACGAAACATCATTGATATAGAATCTGATATAGAATTTGATGAAGGGCCCGACGATATGCCCTCTGAATCTGATGATGATATTTTCGAAACAAGGGATAGTGATTCAGAAACCGAACAAGACATTTCTGACCAGGAAGAAGTAAATGAAGAGGATGGATTTTCAAACGTATTTGTAAAGATGGTATAACATGGGAAAAAATGGTACCGTCAAAAAATGTGAGGACGAGAGCTGAAAATATGGTAACCAGACTTCCAATTTCAAGATTACCCACAAGAACATTGAAGAAGCCTTCAGAATTATGGCAGTATTTTATCAACGATGAAATGTTGGACACAATCGTGATGATACTAATAGATTTATTATTTCAATAAAAGAAAACTATTCAAGAGAGAAAAATGCAAGGGAGACTAACAAAGCAGAAATCCAGGCCATATTCGGACTGTTATACTATGCATGTTTTGGGAAAGAAAGTTTTTGGCTTTCTACTACTCCATCTGATACAAAAAAATAGATGAGAGAATCTTCCAAAGAAAGGAAGGATTAATCGATTTGAAAATAAGTAACTCTATACATGGATGTGTAGATCATGCAAAGAAGTAACTTTCAGACACAAACTGATAGAGTAGTAGAAAGCCAAAAACTTTCTTTCCCAAAAAATTAATCACTCCTAAAAATATAACCCTTTCAAATCAAACTATGCATGTGTTTTGAAGGGCAATCGCTTGAATACCACTGATCTCTGGGCCACGAATGGATCAGGTGTAGAATTGTTCCGTCTAGCCATGTCCCTAAACCGCTTTCGTTTTTTACTTGCCGCCTTACGTTTCGACGATAAAGCCACTCGATCACAGAGGAAGGAGACTGATAAGTTGGCCACAATTAGAGAATATTTTGATTCATTCGTCCAAAACTGCAAAAACGGTTATAGTATGTCGGAGTATGTGACGATCGACGAGAAATTGGAGGCTTTTCGTGGTCGATGTGGCTTTCGCCAATATATTCCATCAAAACCAAATAAGTATGGAATCAAAATATTCGCTCTTTCGGGCGCACGAATGTATTACACAGCCACTCTGGAAGTGTATGTGGGAAAGCAGCCGCCAGGTCCATTTCAACAAAGCAATTCTCCAGGTGATGTACTAATGCGTTTTTGTGAACCAATCTATAACTCAGGTCGCAATGTGACATTGGATAATTGGTTCACTAGCTTTAATTTGGTAAATCAGTTATTGAAAAAGAAAATAATCGTTGTTGGAACAATAAGAAGAAATAAACGGGAGTTACCAATGGATTTTTCAAATCCTGTAACACGTCCACCGAATACAAGCATGTTTGCTTTCAGAAAGGAGTGCACCTTAGTATCCAACATCCCAAAAAAGAAGAAGAATGTTTTATTGCTGTGAAGTGTTCACCACGACGATGAAATAGATGATAGAACTGGAAAACCAGAGATCATTATGTTATACAACAGCACCAAAGGTGGAGTTGATACAGTTGACCAATTGTGCAGCAATTACAACTGTGCTCGAAATACACAGAGGTGGCCCCTAAAAGTTTTTTATTCAAGTCTAAATGTGGCTGGAATGAATTCGTTTGTGATATATTGCTCAAACAATCCTGATGTCAAAATTCGGCGTAGAGAGTTTCTCAAGCAACTTTCTATGGAAATGGTTCGTCCACATCTGCTTGTACGATCTTCATTGCAGCAGATCTCCCGCCTGATGAAACTTCGTATTCAAGAGATTTGTGAAGAGATGCCCAAGGAGAAAATCCACAGCCACTTCCCGATAAAGGACGATGCCACTACTGTGACAGCAAAAGGAATAGGAAAACTCGATATCATTGCGGAAAATGTAAAAAATTTATGTGTCTGGAACATGTTACAATAGTATGTATTAATTAAATCTGTTTTGAAAGATAACGCTTATCCAGATTCTTTCATAAATTCAACGATAAATTCAATAGAAAATAAAGAGTCAATTAAAAACCAAACGAACATACAAACAGCTTCACAAATTCAACAACATCCAACTCAACAATTACCGACTCAACATCCAACGACACCTTTTACAACTAACGTTATACCTTACATTCCAAGACTATCTGAAAAAATAAGACGAATTGGAAATAGATATGATGTTAGAACTACTTTCAGAACAAAAAATACACTGAGATCTATACTCACACATACAAAACCCAACAACACTGAAGAAAAAACAAAAAATTGTATTTATAAAATACCTTGTTCTTGTGGTAAAAGTTACATTGGTGAAACCTCAAGACCATTGAAAGTGCGTGAGAATGAACATCGAGATTATATAAAAAATAGACAATTGACAGGATCAAAATTATCAGAACACATTTTAAAATCAGACGGTGAACATCGGGTAGAATGGAATAGGACAAGAAAGATTACCAATGAGCCTCATTCTAAGAGACGTAAGCTAAAAGAATCAGCGTATATTCTCATGTCTGGAGAGAATTGTATCTCGAATAGCTCCTTAGAAATAGATCGTACTTGACTACCCATCTTGAAGAAAACTTTGGATAGTGGCGAAATGGCAACAAACTGATATCGGAGAGTACCTTGTATTACATCAAATATTTCAGTTGTCAATCAACAACATTGACATAATTTCATATTTCAAAACTTCTTTGACATCTGTCGGAGAAGTAAAGAGATAAGCTCTCAAAAAAGGAATAACTGCATATTTATTCGAATTTTTATCCATTTCTGAAGACGGAGGCAGATTTTGGCCTCCGAAACGTAAAAGATAAGTATAATTTCTTAATATTTTTTCGATAGGCAAAATTGTGAAATACGACAAGTTACTGATAAATAGAAGATTTTTCTTTGTGAAAAATACTTTGATTTTTACGCAGTAACTTATCGGGGTAAACTAAAAAGTTTGCCCTTCTACACTTGTATAAAGTTCTCCATTATAATTTTTATATTTTTTGAGATTGTGGAAGGTAACCATTACCCAAAAAAAGGTCGATAAAAAACTGATTTTTTCCTCCACAAAAAATGACTTTCGTTGAATATGTGAAACATGTTTCGAAAAGTTTTCTGATTGATTTTTTCATGTTTCGAGTATTTCACTGTATTTCTATTGGAATTTGTTTTCATTTGAGGTTATTGTATTTGATACATGTTTCAATTTTCTTTCAATTGATTTTTTATTCGATATGTGGTTTATTTGTTGAATAAATCGTTTCTAATATGTATGTTATTTTTCTCTTTGCATAAGATATATACAAAATCATGAGTAAACAAACCGTAAAATAGACAACGGTCTGTGAGCCGATGCGGCTAACGCATCCCAAACTTTCATGCGGGTACCGAAGGGTTAAAAATAATAATTTCAACTTTTTAGCTCGATGTTTTTCAAAAGCTTGTTTTTTACTCTTTTCAAACTATTATAATAAACTGTTTCCAAAAACTTCACTCTTTTTTTACGAGCTACACACTTTCATCGGCAGTTCGTCAGGGAATCCGGTGATTCATTATTTATTCCAGCTCGACATGTATGTTTTGGGGTTAAACATCCCTTTAGCTGCATTCAATCAGACATCAGATTATGTAAATGTTGACGCCATGTATGCGCTCGCTGACCCGAACTCGTATAAAACGAAAATGTCATTTCGGAAATATCAATTCGAAATATCAAATTTATCGACGCAAAACACCAGTGCCTGTTATAGTTTATAGCAAGCCTCTATGAAAACTATTCATATTTATGGTCGGAATTTGATATATCACAAATGACTTGCTAATGATCATATTATCATATAAATAACTCATCTATTGATGGCGGTTATAAGCGTAACATTGCTATCTATGATAATGACAATGAATTGAATGCAATGAGTGGAACGAAAAAACTAAATAATTATAGTTATCTACAGGGTGGCCCACCACATTCGCCTCGGTATTTCTACGAGAAATGAATAGAGTTAGGGAAAAATTTTTAGCACAGGTATATGTGGGTCTATGAAGAGCATATTCCAGAATCATTTTGGAACATACAGGGTGATTCCCAAAAAAGTTACATATCAAAGTTATATTTTTTCTCATGAAACACCCTATATTTTTTTATAATTTTAGATACCATAGATAAAATAAAGGTGAGTTACTACTATATTTCTCATACTTAAAACTGACCGTTTCTGAGAAATTTCGAGAAATTTAAAAACACAGAACATAAATTAGAAATTGTTTTCACTCTGTAACGTGTAACAAGCTACTCGTGATTAAATTTACTGCTTAGCTCAAAGGTTAAAGTTGACTACCAGGCAACTACCAGGTAACCCTAATATAGTTCTGAAGAAAATCTACTTTTGCGTCAAATTACTCCACCAAATACGGGATGTTCCATTCAACTTTGAGAAGTTATTCAATTAAATGTGTGTCCAAATTTTGAGGCAATTTTTTTCGCCACTCGGAATAATATTGCATTAAAAATTTCATGTGGTAGTCAACTTCAACCTTCGTGCTAAGCATCACATTTAATCACGAACAACTCGCTATACGTTACAGGGTGAAAACGATTTTTAAATTATGGTCTGTATTTTCAAATTTCTCTTCAATTTCTCAGAAACCGTTAGTTTGAAGTATGGAAAATATAAGAGAAACCCATCTTCAATTTGTCTATAGTATATAAAAACATAAAAAAATAAAGAGTGTTCTACAGTGTGACCCATTTTTAATGGAAACACCCCCCTAAAATTTGAAGTTGTGAACCGATTTTAATAATTTTTTTTTGAAATGTCAAGTACTAAAAGGTCTACCTAGGGACAAAACTTAAAATGTTTATTAAAGTTTCAGGGCATACTACGATATTTTTTCTTAGTCGAAAATCGGGATTTTTTATTAGCGATTTTTTTATTGAAAAAATCACTACGCCACTGGATTCAGAGTGCCTCTAAACAGGTGTGACCATAATGATGATGAAAAAATATTCATTATCAACAAAGTTATGACAACTCAAAAATTCGAAAACTCACTCAGCTAACAGTCACAAAAAACACCCTATATCAACAAGTATAGCCATGAGAATATTTTTTTATGATTTCAACAATGAAGTGCCGCCAGATGAAAAAAAAAACAAATAGCGTAGATATTTTTAATGAAAATAACGGAATTACATTCAAGTTCTCACGCAAATTAACTAAAACTAAGACCTAATATTTCAATTAGTTGCCATGGAAATGATATTACGGTTTGACACTTGTGAAAGATTTAAGTGTACTATTGTCAACAATATTCACTTCACAGTTCTTCGAATTATTTTGTGTCATGGCTGCAAGATTGAGCGGAAGAGAGAAAATTGAAATTGTACGCCTTTCGGGAGATGACGTTAGAAGTGCTAGAGAAGTTTGTAGAGTATTTAATGAGAGACATCCAGATCGTCCTTGTATTAGCTGCGGTACGGTAAATAAAATAAATAAAATATTCAATAAAACTGGTGCAGTATCAAAAATGATGTTAAAAAGTAATCCTGTACAAAGACGAAACAGGAATGACAGGAATGATCAAATCATTTTAGATTATTTCGAAAATAATCCTAATGCCAATATTAGGAATGCCACTTCAGATTTGAATATTCCACGAGAAACTATTCGGAGATGTCTCAAGGCGAAGAATATTAAACCTTTCAAGCCAAAATTTTTGCACACACTTCAAGAAGGCGACGAAGACGCCTGGAATATTGTTTATGGGCCCAAGGGAAATATTTAAACAATAGAAATTTTCTAAAAACTATTTCATATACCGACGAAGCCACTTTCACTACAAATGGAGTGGTGTTATCACAGAATTGTCGCTATTGGGCAGCGGATAATCCTAACTGGGTAATAAACTGTAAAAGTAAGTACTCCCAAAAAATCAACGTCTGGTGTGGGATATTGAACGAACGAATTATTGGTCCTTTCTTTTTTGAGGAAAACATTAATGCGCAGAGGTTTCTAGAATTTTTAAACATTGAGTTTTGGAATGCTATTCACGAGCTGCCAATCAATGAACGATCAAATTTAATTGTCCAGTTAGATGGGTGTTCAGTTCATTATGCCAGAGCTGTGAGGCAATGGCTTAACGAACATTTTCCAAACCGATGGATAGACCGTGGTAGTCCGTTTATAGAGTGGCCACCCAGATCTTCAGACCTCACAGTTTTGGACTTTTTTCTCTGGGGACTTCTCATACAAAAGGTTTACAAAAACCGCTGAAGAAATAGAAATGAACTTTGTGCAAGAATTCGACAGGTATGTGCAGATATTAGCCCTCAAGAACTAAGGAAAAAATATCGTAGTATGCCCTGAAACTTTAATAAACATTTCAAGTTTTGACCCAAGGTAGACCTTTTAGTACTTGATATTTGAAAAAAAAATTATTGAAATCGATTCACAACTTCAAATTTTAGGGGGGTGTTTCCATTAAAAATGGGTCACACTGTAAAAGAAAAAATATTACTTTGGTATGTAACTTTTTGGGAGTCACCCTGCATATTTCAAAATAATATTGGAATATGCTCCTCATGGACCCACATATACCTGTGCTAGAAGTTTTTCCCTAACTCCCTTGATTTCTCATAGAAATACCGAGGCGAATGTGGTGGGCCACCCTGTATATGTGTGAGGGGTCATTGGCTCTCTGAAAATCCAGTGATGGAAGTATTGTCTGAAAATTATTTTCCAGATCTTTTTGGTCGTGGTCTATGCTGTTACTAAAGCATTCACTTCAATGCTCGTATTTTACTCTGATTTTATATTACTCGACCTTGTTTCTGTATCTCTAGGGACATGTAGCCAGACTTTATTTATGTTCACTGCCTCTTCTTTTCTGTTGAATGACAATGAACATCAATCATTGATGCGATTAATTTTTTTTTTAAATTTTTGTTTGCTTCATTTCAACTCATTACTGTATGATGTCGTTGAGCGGTTTACCGTCAATTTTTCTATACGATAGTGTGATGTCTCTCATCCATCTCAATGGAACACCTTCGAGGTTCATTCAATAACTGTATTTCCCATATTAAAAATACCAAATTACAGAGTCCTGTCCAAAGACGTCACAGATAACTTTTTATTCAAGTACAGTCCAGGCTCATACCTACTGACATTACAGATAGTATTACTGAACACGATATTCGAAATTTCGTTACGGAGATTTTATTCTCAGAAAGTTCGAAGAGTGGGCGCCCCACGATTTGAACGATCGAAAAAAATCGTCTGTTCTTCTTTGCAACAGACACGATCCTTTTTTCAATCGGATCATCATGTGTGATGGAAAGTGGATCCTCTACGACATTGAACAACGTTCAATACATCCCGAAGGCGAAAATTCACTAATAAAAGACTATGGTTACAGTATGTTGGTCAACTAGGCCAAATCATCACAGCAGTGTTCTTTTGTAAGAATATCGCCGGAATGTACCGGAACTGATCAAAAGAAGAGATCCGAATTCAGCGTCGAAGTTCTTTCTCACCCATCATACTCCCCAGACCTCTCGCCAACCGACTACCATCGTTTCAAGCACTTCGACAACGTTCTCACCGGTAGTCTTTGCCAATCAGAAACAGGCAAAAACGGTCGAATTCATCAAATCCCAATAACCCAGTTTTCATACTGACGGAATTATTCTACATATGTTATGTTGGCAAAAGTGAACTGATTCGAAACAACCTAACAGATACATCGATTCCTAATATAATTTTTCAGTTTCTTACTAGTTTCGGATCTTCAAAAAAATTGTGCATGGACCCATTCTCTGTTACATAATCATCAGAATGGCTCATAAAAAAATACCATTTGGATTGGCTGGTTAGTCATTTTGAAAAAATGTTTTTCAATTTTTTGTGAATGAATAACTCAATAGACTGATGTAACTCAAAGTTTTTTGGTGTCAACGACATCACCCACTCTGGATATCAGCCTCGTGTTCTGAGTAGGTAATGTTTTGCTATATGATAGCTCTCTCAGGCGTATCCATACACTATACAATAGTGTCCATACACTAAACAATAGCTTCCTCAGGCGCATTAATTCACTATTCAGTAGCTTTCTCAGGCTTGTCCATAATATATAGCTTCTTCTGGAGTACCCAAACACTATACAATAGCTACCTCAGGCACAATCATGAATTATAGATCAGCTTCCTTAGGCGTATTCATGTTATATAATAGCTTCCTCAGACGTGATGATACACTATACAATAGCTTCCATAGGTGCGTATTCATACTATACAATAGCTTCCTCAGGCATGCTCATACACTCAACAATAACTTTCTCAGGCAAATTCATACTATACAATAGCTTTCCCAACACTATATAATGACTTTCTCATGCGTGCTCGTACACTTCACAATAGCTTCGTCAAGTGTGTTCATGCACTATACAATAGCGTCCTCAGGCGTGTCCATATACTTCACAACAAGTGTGTTTCACTTTACAATAGCTTCCTCAGACGTGTTAATGCTAGACAATAGCTTCCCCAGCCGTGCTTATACACTCCACAATAGCTTCCACAGGCATGTTCATGCAATATATTATAGCTTTCATAGGCGTGTTCATACTATACGATATATTCCTCAGGCGTGTTGATACCAGTATGAAATTGAATGAATTATTTCATTGAATATAAGTTGATATAATGACACAAGTGTCATCATGTTCAGATCCTACCCGTGTTTTGATTGAATGATTTGAAGAAAAAGGGATTATTGTATGTTTGTTATTCATATGACTTCGCGAATTATTCTATAGGTGACGATAAGCACAATAAAGATGTACTACACTATTTCATGCATCATCATCACGTAGTAGCACAAGCTAAACAATAACTTTTACTGGCAAAATTTCAATACCCTGGTATGTGTTACTGAATTTTTCGTAGGGATTCCTGACATATACTGCCCATATTATTCGATGATAATCTAGCTTTCTGTGTATGAGAGAATTTTCGATATTGGATGATTTTGTAGATTACAATAATAATAATAATAATAATTGAGTCTGAGCTTAATAAACTGCGCAACCCGATAACCCCGGATGATGTTCGAAGAGCCCTTGTGGGTTCCAAGAACTTTGCTGCTCCAGGCCCAGATAGGCTGAACACTTATTGGTGGAAAAAACTACCAAGCACCCACCACCATCTGGCCAGAGTTTTCAACTCATGGCTGGACAGAGAGCAGCCGATTCCGGATTGGTTTGTCGAGGGGCGGACCGTTCTTATCCCCAAAAGCGGAGATTTGTCGAATCCTAAGAATTGCAGACCGATAACATGCTTGAATTCGTGTTATAAGTTGTTCACAAGCATCTCATACACACGAATACTCACCTCAGTTGACCGAGGACACATCGATAGATGTGTAACGCAGGACTCGATACAATATAAGCGTAACCTCTCTATGGCCTGGATCTATTACCGTAAGGCATTTGATACAATTTCGCATGAGCTCATCTTGCATTTGCTCAGATGCCTTGCGGTACCCGACAAAATAGTGAGATGCATTGAACAACTGATACCACTTTGACGAACTCGCTTTACCATAACATCTGGTCAAGCAAGAGACCAAACAGAGTGGATCACTTTCAGAAGGGGGGTATTTCAGGGTGATTTCCTCAGCCCCCTTCTCTTCTGCATCTCACTATTGCCATTATCCGTTGCGCTCAGAAACACTCGATGGTATAACTGTGGCACCCCCGAAACCGGAGGCACAAGGTCACCCATTTGTTTTATATGGATGATCTTAAACTTTATGCCTCTGGAGAGAAGGATCTCCATTAGTCCTTGAGGGTGGTGGAAGAGTACACGCATGCTATCGGGATGAAATTCGGGATAGACAAATGTGCAATGGTCCATCTCAAAAGAGGACGTAGCAGGAACTACGGAGAGGATGAGCAGCTCGTAGATGGAAGCATCCTACACCATCTGGATGCCGGAGAGACGTATACCTACCTCGGGGTGGAACAACGCCACTCACAAGAGGTAACTGCAGTGAAAAACTCTCTCGAGTTTTCGACTAAGTCGAAAGTTCTTGAAAAGTCAATGAAAAGACCCAAAGCATATTTTTCCTTATGAAGATTGTTCACAAGATAGAGATATACAAATAGAGATATGAAAGTTAAAATACTTCTTTCTGTATTACGACCCCTTAGTATCAGTTCAGAATTATTTATTAGTTCGTAAATATCAAATTCATCGACGAAAAAAAACTGAAGCTCGTTATAGTCTACGGATAGTGTCTGCTCTACGAAAAAAATACTGGCTTCATTCTATTCTAATGACTAATCGGTGATTTTTGGATCATTGGCGAGAGAAAAAAACAAATTGTGCTGATCTACGCTGCGGAAAAATAGACAACCCTTCACTGAACACTTCTATTAAGTTTCCAATATTCACAATGACTCAAAACTCATTTCTAATATGTATACTGTTGTTATTCACAATTCTCTTGGAAGCCGTGGAATAACAGAAACAGTGTACAAATGTTATCTGAACCATCAACAATTTGTTGTGTCATTGGTCTCATGTATATCTCACGTAAGAATGGTCAGTAATGAAAGAATGGTAATTATTTTCATCAAAAGCCTATCCTCATGATAACTAATAATTGAGTGGCTATCTCCTTCGGTTCCAAACCGCAGCCTACTATTTCACTTCCGTTGCTCTTCCCCACCCGGTATTTGAGGCTTCGGCTATTAGCCTTTATGAAAGGTACAGTTTATACCAATTTCATATCAGCTATCATCAACTGAACTTCGCCATTACGGCCCTATCATCCCATTACAAATAACGGCGTTGGATAATATCCAAAGTTTCAATAATATTCCAGCCGACAGAGAAGCTCACGAGCGAGATGAAGAGTCAAACAAATTATATTAAATCCGTATTCACGGTTCCTGCGCTTGTTTACAGGACTCTGATAAACCACTCCTGAAACTAATAACATACATTCGTAATGCAGGATGCATGCTCTTCAGTTTTGCATTACGTCTGTTCAAAATGGAGGTAAATAATGAAAATGATGTAGCGTAGGTACTCGTATTAAGGTCAGATGGGTCAGTTGGATCATTAGAAAGAACCTTATCGGCTTGCAGGATAACGACATGCAGTCGTTATCGTCGAATCGTTAATTTGACACCGAAATAATAATTTCCAGACGTGCTGGTGAAACACAGAAGAGGAGGAAAATAACAGTATTTTACGACCTCCAAAACGTAAAATGTTTCACCAGTCTGGGAAACACTGCCTATATTTTTCGTTTCATTATTTTTTTACTTTTACTTCCCGACTCCCTAGAGAGGCTATACCCTATAAACTTTATTGAACAACGTGACAGAGTTAAAAGGAGAGTGGTGAAAATTAAGTTTTTCTAAAACTTTCGATTCTTCAAACTTTCGTTTAGGAGATCTGTAAATCAAACGGTCAACATTCTTATAGCAGGGGAGCCCACGATGCAAAATGGGGATTTACTCGAGCGTCATAGAGACCTATTAGGTTGCAAAGCTTTTCATCGGTGGAGGAAGCTGCTATAGATTATTGAATATTTAAAAAAAAAACTGTTGCATGGACATACTCGAGCACGTCAGATATTGATAGCATCAATGTCCTACGTATTTTCAATAACGTTGGTATGTTAATATGATCGTTTGCATGATGTGGGTGGTTGTACGTAAGGGTTAAAAATGAAAAAAACAATTTGATCGAGCGCGTCAGATTTTCTAAGGGGGTGTTAAGTGCACCAAAAACAAAGCTCTCATTCAATGATCTGACGATTTCGATCTGACGCAAACTCGCAGCCATTATTATAATGTGCAAAAAAAATCGTTATTTTGAAATACTCAAGCGCGTCAGATTAAGATATATATGGTTCATCTTTATGTTTTAGACGTGCTGTCTCATAATCTGACGATTATCTAGAGAGATTCGCCTAATCTGACAAAAAATATTTTTAATTTTTTTTAAATCATTGAACTTAATTGTTTGGAAAGCTTAGGAAATAGCATGCAAATGAATAAGTGTATGTTTTTTGAGTAGAATACTTGTATTTATGAAAAAATAATTTAAAAAAATGCTCAAAAAATTGAATTTTTTATAATCAGTTGATTAATAGATGAAGAAAAGGGAAATGAAACTTTCTATTTTTTTCACCAGTTTTATTTGTAACTAACGTTACTGCAGTTACTTATACAATATATATAAGTTTGAAAATGTCCTTATACGACGAAACTGCAGTAACGTTAGTTACAAATAAAAGTGGCAAAAAACATAGAAAGTGTTAGTTACAAATAAAAGTAGTGAAAAACATAGAAAGTTTCATTTCTCTTTTCTTCATTATGATTTCCTACCACGTAGTAACGGCTACATCCATCAATTAATTGATTAATTATTCATCATCTTCATCTTCATCACGAACGAGTCTCTGTGATCAGCTGTGATGGCGTCATGGCAACAGAATTCAGAGTGGGGACGGAGTGAGAGAGTAATAGATAAAGAAAAAGTGAGAAAGGAATAGAAACGCGGAGGGGGAAATATAGGCATCACGCAGCTGCACGCTATAAACTTTCTCAACGAATTTTTGCTATTTCGGCTTGCGGAAATCGTCAGATTATATATTTTTCGATATCCTTGAATTATTTGCTTCAAAATGAAAAAAAAAATTAGCTACGCTCGAGAATGTCGAGATGATTTTTTTAACAACTTTGCTGCCCTCCCCTTTCTTCACGTCACTCTCAAATTGCCAGATTACTGGAATATACACTTTTTAGCATGTAATTAACTCACCCTACCTTAATCTGACGCGCTCGAGAATTTCTGATGAACAATTTTTTTTACTAATCTGATCCTTTATTCTTTATGGGGCTCATATTTGGTGAAGATACTTAACTGGGTACAAGGTATCCCCCTGTATAATGATCTGCCGCGCTTCAGTAAATCCCGATATCCCCGCTTGGGCTCCCCCCAAGAGACAGTTGTAAAAATCTGGGGAAAATATCCGGATATCCTGATAGAACGAAAAATAAATAGATGATAGATTGAGTATTTTCAAGTCTTTTCGATTCTTTATACTTTGATTCTCAAATAGTACTCGTATAGTTTTCTCCGATTCATTTTTTTTTTGGAAAGTTAAGTTGATAGCAGCCTGAGCTGATACTTCACCTTTTCGTCGACACTTAATTATTGTTCTGAAATTTTGTATTTCATTTTTATTATGTTAATGAATAAAATCGATTATTATTATTATTTTTACCGTAGTAGGCGCTGGTCAGACCCCATCCCCCGAAGCCTCGATATATTCGGGAGAGCGCGCCAGCATTATCAACCAACGACCACTCCCCACACCGTGGGGAAAGTGATCATTGGTCATCATTTGTCCGAGAATCATGTGCCCTGAGCAAGTGCAGTGAGCTGAAAATAATAGCCTTCTGCATCTGTCCGGCTAATATTTCTGCCTTAGTGCGGCAAGCCGGTATGAGTGTAGGATTCGAGAGTAGAGAGGGCATCATTCCACCACGGACTCCAATAATCAGAACAGCCGTCTTGACAGATTGGTCTGGATAGAGTCTGCGAAGTTCGAAGAGAAAATCTCGGTATTATTTCCGTTTATCTTTCTCTTTTCGGACGGTATTCGTCTCGCCAGGAACTGAAAACTCCACGACATATATCGTCTTACTCTGGTGGTCGAGAAGGACTATATCAGGTTTATTAGCTTGTATGAGCATGAGGGTGGGGAATGATGAATTCGGCACTTCCTGTTTCCCATAACGGATTCAATATTCTCCAGGGCGTAGGGCAACATTGAAGTCCCGTCAATATCGTAAGAGTGCCGTAGATAATAATATAGCACTGTTAGTGCCGCGTTATGTCGATGGATATAGGCCAAGACCGCATATGCTGGACATGTCTATAGCAAGTGCATTAGGTTCTAGAACGTCTCGCGGCAGGCCCTGCACCTTGTGTCAGGAACCTCTATACCCATCACGCGACTGCGGTAGAGTAAGGTGTTGAAGACACCATCCTGGCAAGCCATGATGAACCCCTCAGTTTCCGACTTCAGCCCACTCGACCTTCGGAAAGCGATAGTCAGGCGCTTTGATAAGCCAAGGTCTCCAATGTTATTGAAGAAGACCCCATGCATTGGCTTATTCTTGTGTTCCGCAGAAGTGAGGTGATCTCTGCGGCTTTTATATGAGCTTTTTGCTGAACCGGTTCCAACTCGGTGACAGAGTTGTGGTCACCTCGTTTAGTGTCGAAAACTAAACCGAGATCATCATCTGCTCGGCAGCTGCCCTAAAGAGAAATGATCCGATTTCTGCTCTCTTATGGTCACGGACCATGCAGAGAAGGGGATCCAAACTCCTGACGACTTTACAGGCTATATTCAGTACCATTCCGTCATGTAGATACTCCAAACTCAAAAGTCCACGGCCTTCCTGTTGTCGGGGGAAGTACAACCGTGGAACGTACGATTTGGGATGTGAACTCCTATAGAGATGCATCATTTTTCGGGTCTTTACATCGAATTGATACAGCTCCTCCCGAGTCCACTCCACTACTCCAAAAGAGTAGAGTAAGATTGGAACGGCAAGCACATTTGTTGCAGCAACTTTGTTCTTCCCGGAAAGTTCCAATGACCAGATTCATCGAAGTTTGTGCCGATACCTGCCGCGGAGATAGTTCTTCAGTGCTGTCATCTCTTGTGAGTGGCGTTGTTCCACCCCACGGTAAGTATACGTCTCTCCGGCATCCAAATGGCGTAGGATGCTTCCACCTACGAGCTGCACATCCTTTCCGTAGTTCCCGCATCGTCCTTCTTTTAAATGGACCATTGCACATTTGTCCTTTCCGAATTTCATACCGATAGAATGCGTGTACTCTTCCACCACCCTCAAGGACGGTTGGAGATCCTTCTCTCCAGAGGCATAAAGTTTAAGATCATCCATATGAAACGAATAGGTCACCCTGTACCTCCAGTTTCCGGGGTGACACAGTTATACCCTCAAATATATTTGAGCGCAACGGATGATGGCAATAGTGAGATGCAGAAGGGAAGGGGACTGAGGGAATCGCCCTAAAATACACCTCTCCTGAAAGTGACCCACCCTGTTTGGGCTTTGGCTTGACCAGATGTTATGGTGAAGCGAGTTCGCCAAAGTGGTATCAATTGTTCAATCCATCTCACTATTGCGATAATGTACCAAATTCCTTACGTAATCGAATCAGGCCGTAGAGAGGTGACGGTTATATTGTATGGAGTCCTGCGTTACACATCTATCGATGAGCAGGTTTCCTTTATATCCAGCAACTCCTCTCTTCGACCCTCTAGGCTCATATATCCGTTCGAACACTCGGTCAACTGCGGTGAGTATTCGTGTGTAGAGCAGCCTGAATCGTCTGCTCTCCGTCAAGTCATGAGTTGAAAACTCTGGCCAGATGGCGGTGGCTGCTTGTTAGTTTTTCCCACCAATAAGTGTTCAGCCCATCTGAGCCTGGAGCGGCAAAGTTCTTGGAACCCACAAGAGCTCTTCGAACGTCATCCGGGGTTATCGGGTTGCGCAGTTCATTGAGCTCAGGCGGTCGAAACTCTCTGTTGAATACTTCGAACTTTGCTAGGGCTGGAGTGTCTAAGTTGAGTTCATAGATATCTTTCCAGAAGGATTCCACCTGATCAGCGGTCGGCGGATTATCCACAACACGTGGAGGCTTTTGGAATAAGCTAGAAGGTTTCTCGCGAAACCTAAGGTTTTCCGCGATACTTCTCGCTCGCCTCACTAGTGACTTCTTAGCAGCCACTAGCATTCGTATCCTATCAAGGCAGTGCTGTTTGGTGGTCAGCAGCACGCGTTTGGCACTTAAATTATCATTTGGCAATACGCACCCTAGCAACGGGAGAAGAATTAAGAAGAGGAACAGATCCGGAAGAAAATGAATGAAGTGGGGGATGTTCCCTTCTTGTGCCTCGCTTAAAGGACTCGGGACAGAACTCGACGTACTTACTGACCACTGGACGTCACTCGAGCAGCCCCCTGGCAACAAGCCTGTACCGGCTTTACAATAGAAATCAAGATTCAGCCAACAACGCTTTCATGATTTCATTTAAAAATTCTCAGAAATAGGATAGAAGAGCTAATTCATCAATCTGAATTTTCATTGCTGTCATCTGTCGTTTCACCGGTGTATAGGGGCGCAGATATATACTCGTACGTTTGCTTCTCTAGTACCTAGTTTTAATTAACGATGCCTCTTTGTGTCTTTCAAACTCTACTCATACTCCCTCGAGAGTCACATTGAAGAAAAGTGCCCGTCGGCAGAAAAAAGCACGCGACAAGCAAATGACAGTCCCCGGGATGCCGAGCCGCAAATCTAGACACATATTAATGAAACCCTGTTTCAGATCTCATGTCGCGCTAGAAAAAATAAAATAAAACTTCGTTCGCAACTGAAAATAGTCCAATTTGCTCATCTCCCCAGGAGAGCTGTTATTACCAGATAGCATGACCCTCGGAAGTAAACGGTTGCCTGCAGCTCGAAAAGGATTTTCTATCCGACACACAACTCGCTGCGAGAGAAATATGTTCCGTGTTCATCAAAAGTGACAAATTGTGTTTTGTCTTCGGGTGAGGTTCTATTAAATTCATGCCGAGAGGTGCGCATTTAATAAAATACTGACACATTTCCGTGTCGGCAGTGACTGATATCCCGCATCGGGATAATAATGAATCGCGGCTCCGCTTAGCGTGACTGCGTGATATAGAACCTAATCATAAATATCTCCAACTCCGTCTTATAGCAGCTCACTTTTACCGAGTTATCTTCATCAACAACAGTTTTATTTTCTAAGAACATCTGTATCCATCATTAACACTCACTCACTCAATAAATAAGACACGGCCAAACCAAAATAAACGATCTGAAGATAGCTTATTCTACCTGCTGAAAAACATAAAAGACCAGCAGAACGGAGATTCAAATAAACTTGACCCTAGTAATTGCTCCGTGGAACTCAGAATCAATGAAGAATTGTTACGCATTTCCATAATAACCTTTCAATGGAACAGTTACATGAGTTAAACAAAATCCAACCCGACATCATTCAAAAGGGCTTAACACGTTTTCCGTTACCCTCATCCTCTACAGACAATTGACCAGAATTTATATCAACGGTAATGCCCCCAATATAGGTTTACATGTACCTCGTACAACAAAAAACCTATGTTGGATTCGACTGCCGCGAATTCCGACCCAAACGTTGGAGTATTTATTGTTCGAATACGGAATACAACATGACCTGGGCGCAAAGTTATATGAAAAAAAAACAATGAGCATGAGACCGCATGAATGATATACAGGGATTCCTAATGAAAACTACCATGAAAGTCAGAAGTATTTTGCGTGTTCGGCGATTTTCTACTATCGACAAAAAAGAATCGAAGAAATTACTTCGAATTTCATGAGAAAATTGAATTAAAAGTGCTCAAGAACATTTCAAATGTTGACAGTGGCATACGCCGATTGTGCTCCGAGTTAAAATGATGTTTGAAAGTGGTACAAACTTTTTATAGAGGGTCGAGAAGATGTTAATGACGATGTTCACCCTGAACGCCTTAGTCTATCAACAACCGATGAAGATGTTGAGAAAGTGACGAAATTTGTTGAAGAGAATCTCAGAGGAGTTGCTAATAATTTCGGAAAACCGGTCTAAATCAGGATTCTTTTGGCGCGTCAGGGAAATAAATTCATTTATTTTTTTTTGCAAGGTTGAGTTGATAAGCAGCCTAGGCAGATACTTCACGTTTTCGTCGACACTTCATTATTGTTCTGGATTTTGTATTTTATTTTTATTATGTTGATGAATAAAGACGATTTTTATTATTATTATTTTCCACCGTAGTATGTGCTGGTCAGGCCCCATCCCCCGAAGCCTCGATACATTCGGGAGAGCGCGCCAGTATTATCAACCAACGACCACTCCCCACACCGTGGGGTAAGTGATCTTTGTTTCCGAGAATCATGTGCCCTGAGCAAGTGCAGTGAGCCAAGAATGACAGCCTTCTGCATCTGTGCGGCTAAGATTTCTGCCTTAGTGCGGCAAGCCGGTATGATCTTAAGATTCGAGAGTAGAGAGGACATCATTCCACCAAGGACTCCAATAATCAGAACAACCATCTTGACAGAGTGATTTGAATAGAGTCTGCGGAGTTCGAAGAGAAAATCTAGATATTTTATCCGTTTTTCCTCCTCTTTTCTGACGATATTCGTCTCGCCAGGAGCTGAAATTTCCACGACAAATATCGTTTTGCTCTGGCGGTCGAGAAGGACCACATCTGGTTTATGAGCTTGTATGAGCCTGAGGGTGGGGAACGAATAGTTCCAATAAATTCGACACTTCTCGTTCCACACAACGGATTCAATATCCCCCGGAGCGTAGGGCAACACCGGTGTCTCGTCAATACCGTAAGAGTGTAGTAGATGGTAATATAGCACTCTTAGGGCCGCGTTATGTCGATGGATATAGGCCGAGACCGCATATGCTGGACATGCTGATAGCATGTCCAGCATATGCATTAGGGTCTCGGGCACCTCGCGGCAGGCCCTGCATCTTGTGTCATGAACCTCTATACCCATCACTGCTGTAGACTAAGGTGTTGAAGACACCATCCGGGCAAGTCATGATGATCCCCTCAGTTTCCGACTTCAGCCCACACGACCTGAGAAAAGCGAAGGTCAGGCGGTTTGATAAGCCAAGGTCTCCAATGTTATTGAAGAAAACCCCATGCATTGGCTTATCCTTGTGTTTCCGCAGAAGTAAGGTGATCTCTGCAGCTTTAATCTGAGATTTTTGCTCAACAGGTTCCAACTCGGTGACAGAGTTGTGGTCACCTCGTGACCACAGTGTCGAAAACTATACCGAGTTCATCAGCTGCTCGAACAGCTGCCCTAAAGAGAAATGCTCCAATTCCTGCTCTCTCATGGTCACGAACCATGCAGAGAAGGGCATCCGAACTCCTGATGACTTTACAGGCTTTATCCAGCACCATTCTGTCATGTAGACACTCCAAACTCAAAAGTTCACGGCCTCCCTGTTGTCGGGGGAAGTACAACCGTGTTAAGGACGATTTGGGATGCAAACTCCTATAGAGATGAATCATATTTTGGGTCTTTACGTCGAATTGATACAGCTCCTTCCGAGTCCACTTCACTACTCCAAACGAGTAGAGTAAGATTGGAACGGCAAGCATATTTGTTGCAGCAATTTTGTTGTTTCCCGACAGTTCTGATGACCAGATCTGTCGAAGTTTGTGCTGATACTTGCCGCGGAGATAGTTTTTCACTGCTGTTACCTCTTGTGAGTGGCGTTGTTCCACCCCGAGGTAAGTATACGTCTCTCCGGCATCCAAATGATGGAAGATGCTTCCATCTACGAGCTGCACATCCTCTCCGTAGTCCACGCATCGTTCTCTTTTGAGATGGTCCATTGCACATTTGTCTATTATTGTTATTATTATTATTATATCTCAAAAATTCAGAGGCGTTCTGAAGCGCACAATTCAAATGTCCGGTTTCAATAGAAATTATTTGTACCCATGCACAACACTTCGCTTTACCGATCTTGCTTCTCCTATGGCATCGCTAAAATCTGCAATTGTATCCTTGATGATTTCAAAAACTTGTCAACCTCTAATTTCAAGTAAAAGGTTAAAGGTCCTTTGCTGGATAGTACTTTAACAATAGACTTCTGATTATATTGTTGAACTTATGTGAAATTCATTTCACGTTGTGACATAATTATTATTTCTATTTATATTTATGTGTTATAGTCTAAGATCCGACCATAGAACGACCTTCACCCATCGCGTTACGGGTTGAAATATATTTTAATATATAATTCGATATCTAAAAAAATATATTCCGTAAAGGTTGCCTGAAAATTTAAGTGCAAAGTATAATTAACTAATAATTAAAAAAAATCATTTTTTATGGACATTGCAATCATTCCGTTACGTTTTAAATTGCATACTAATCGTAAGTACAGGGTGTCCCTGGACTTCCTCTTTTCCTCTCGGGAATGTATAGATGGGGTCAAAATATCACCAGTACTTCATATAACTTTTTTTCCTGAAAGTCTTCGTAACCAAGTTACGGGCCCTCGAAGTTACAAAATGAAAAATGTTTTTCTTTGATAACTTTTCAAGTGAATATTCAAAATCATCCAAATTTTGGTAATTGACTAAACAAATGAATTCCGTCGATGAGCTTTCATGCAGGAGTCAGTTGTTTTGCTACAAAGTCAGGAACGGACTACCCCCGATGGTCCACACCCCAAAACTTTGAAATGACAGATATTTTTCAATATTTTTCAACAAAATAAGGTTACTTGGACAATTTTATGAATAAAACTACTCGTGTGGAAAGTCGATCGGAGCAACGAGTCTTGATAAAAATGTAGTTCTACTCGACGACATCAAACCCGCTCGTCCACCATTATTTGAAATGAATAATTATCAAAGCAGAAATAATAATGATAACGTTAATTCAACAACATTTATAACAGGAAGAATACAAAGTATGCTAAAATGGAGTCGTAAACAAAAAGTACAGTACCTATATGGAAGTTTAAGTCACAATTGTGATAGCAGATATTTTTTCAAAAGAAATATCAAGTTCTGTAGATTCGTGGTGTTTTTAAACTAACAAGCTACTCTACTATAAAATATCGAATTCATTCCATATTTTGTATGTACATAATACGTGTGGAATAATCACGTTTCGTGTTGATCAGTTATCTGAATCTCATGAAACTCAACATTCGAATGTTTCAAATTCTTCTTCACAGCTAAACTGTTGAGGAGTTTCACTGATAATTATAATTTTATGGGAGAAATTCTTCAACACGAATGTAAATTTAGCTGAAAAAACGCACATCGGAAAAAATATTTACTATACTAATAAAAAGCAAACGAATGAAATACAAAAACGGCTGCACATGATCAGGTGAAAAATATCCAGGGAATAATTATGTTCCATTTCTTTCACAGATGTTGACAAAAAAACCTTTCAGAAAGTTTTGATAAAAAATGAGAAACTGGAATGCGATTTTGTTTTGTTGAGTGGTGCGTTGTCATATGACTATCATTGTATTGTCAATATTCTATAGGATATTTAGAATTTTTTTGATATGGCCGAACAGTTTACATTCAATGAATATGCAGATATGCATGTATTTTATGGACGAGCATTTTGTAATGCTGCAGAAGCTCGTCGTCTGTATTCCGAGCATTTTCCCAATCGAACGGTACCGTCAAGAGAAACATTCGAGCGTGTCGATCGCAGCTTGAGGGAGACAGGTATGTAATAAATGATAATTAATTTGAGCACGTTGTTTTATTTCGATATTATTGTAGGTACAGTTTTGCCAAAACGAGGTGGTGAGGGCGCTCCTAGGACTGTACGTACCGTTGTATTGGAGGAAAATATTTTGGAAGCCGTCGCTGATGATCCTTCAATGAGCATCAGAAATCTATCAGAACAGTTCCATACATCCAAGTCCACTATTCATAGAATAATCCAAAAAAAAAAAAAATCAAAATCAAAATGTTCTTTATTAACTATTCTCCATATAATTTTAAGGTATTTTTTTTGTGGTACAGAAGGTACATGCCATGACACCTCAAGATTTTCCAGCACGACTGGAATATGCCAATTGGTTCATGGATAGGCAAAGGATATGACTTTTATTAATCGAGTTTTATTCACTGATGAAGCAGGTTTCAGTAGAGATGGAGTTATCAACTCTCATAATCTCCATATATGGGCCGAAGAAAATCCCCATGGGATATTGCAAACCAAACACCAACGGAAATTCAACGTGAATGTTTGGGCTGGTATCATAGGAAACCATCTTATAGGACCATTCGTTCTACAGGACCGATTGAATGGAGAACGTTATTTGGAGTTCATTCAGAACGATTTGAATGGAGTTTTGGAACATGTTCCATTGCAAACCCGAAGAGATATGTGGTTTATGCATTAGGGCGCTCCTCCTCATTTTAGTTTGATTGTGCGTGACCAACTGAACCATATTTTCCACAATAGATGGATTGGTAGAGGTGGGCCATATTCATGGCCATCGCGGTCTCCGGATTTAAATCCATTGGATTTCTTTCTGTGGGGGCATCTAAAAAGCCTTGTTTACGCTACACCTATTCACACAAGAGATGCATTGTTGAATAGAATAACATCACATTGTGAAGCCATACGAAACGACCCTGGAATGCTATTTCAAGTACAGAGAGGGTGTCTTCGCAGACTAAGAAAATGTATAGAGAGAGAAGGTGGTCATATCGAGCAGTTTCTGTAGCGGATTTTTCATTTCTGTTTGCTCTTGAGGCTCTTGAGTTTCGTTAGTTAAACGTGTTTGCATTATAAAAATTCGTTATGAACATTTTACCTATCATTTCCATTTTCCTTAAAAACTAATATTTTCGAATAATGGTAAACATCTCAGGGTAAATGTTGTTGAATTAACGTTATCATTATTATTTCTGCTTTGATAATTATTCATTTCAAATAATGGTGGACGAGCGGGTTTGATGTCGTCGAGTGAAACTACATTTTTATCAAGACTCGTTGCTCCGATCGACTTTCCACACGAGTACTTTTATTCATAAAATTGTCCAAGTAACCTTAATTTGTTGAAAAATATTGAAAAATATCTGTCATTTCAAAGTTTTGGGGTGTGGACCATCGGGGGTAGTCCGTTCCTGACTTTGTAGCAAAACAACTGACTCCTGCATGAAAGCTCATCGACGGAATTCATTTGTTTAGTCAATTAACAAAATTTGGATGATTTTGAATATTCACTTGAAAAGTTATCAAAGAAAAACATTTTTCATTTTGTAACTTCGAGGGCCCGTAACTTGGTTACGAAGACTTTTAGGAAAAAAAGTTATATGAAGTACTGGTGATATTTTGACCACATCTATACATTCCAGAGAGGAAAAGAGGAAGTCCAGGGACACCCTGTATATAACTAGTGCAATATGCAAACGATGGGTTGCCTAATTTTTTCCGGTGCGGTCTATTGGTTTGCCAGGTGTGAGCAGGTAAATAAAACTAGGAAATTGTAGCTATCGAGTTACGCGATAAACCTTGTATCAAAATAAAGATAATTTTATTGCAAAGACAATGATATAAGGTTGCCTGCGAAAAAATGGTTCTAAATACCGGTTGCCGATTTTTAAAGATTGAAATATTCGTGTGACTGAAAACGTGCGACAGAGAGGTCCGAGGAAAATATCTAATGCGATAGAAAAGGACGTAGCATTGCAGCTGTGTCTACTTCGTCCATCGGATGCTTTTTGTCTGTGAACTTGAGAAAGATAGCGATATGCTATAGTAAATGCTGAACATCATTTTGGAGCATATAGCATCAAATTTTTATTCTGTATTAGAAAAAACTGCTACTACAGCTTATAACGTTAATATTTTTCGATTTTATATTGTAAAAATGGCTAAAAAGTGTTTTTTGTGTGGTTTAGGTGAATCTGTAATAGATTTTAATGATGAAACTTTTGAAAACTGTACATTAAAATTGGGTTTCCGTGAAATAAAAAATTTTAAATATAAAGATATTGACCTAACCAAAGCGTCACTAGATTTTGTTGGTTATCATACCATGTGCTATAAAAAAGTAACTGGTTTAAGTAACAAATATCATGAAGAATTCAAATGTATCTGATTCTGAATAATGTGTGTATATTTTTATACTTATAATAAAATAATATTGCATACGTAACCGAAATCTATATTTAATACTTTTTTTTAACTTATTTATAGAGAAAATTTTGTTTTTTTGTTTTGTTTATTTCAATTTAGAATCCTGATTTAATATAAGATGAAATTTTCAAGATAAGTACATGTCATTATTATTTATTTGTTTGTTAAAACATTCATGTATATATATATATATATATATATATATATATATATATATATATATATATATATATATATATATATATATATAAAGTTGAGAATCTTAGCGACTGGAAAAATGTACAGTAGAATGGAATAACGGGGTCTCTCAGTCAAAAAATCAAAAACTCTGCTTTACTTTGCCAAGCTTTCGCTTCTGGTCGGAAGCTTCTTCAGGGCAATAAAAATGAGTAAAAAACAATTAATTGAACATAAAAATCGATGAAAAAAGTTAAACATTAATGGAGTTTTTTGGTTTGACAAATGTCATACCTTCACAAAGTAAAGCAGAGTTTTTGATTTTTTGACTGAGACACCCCGTTATTCCATATATATATATATATATATATATATATATATATAAATTAGGGTGCTTGAATTTGTTTTTGTAATTGACATGTGAATTTAAATTTTTTTTCAATCATTTGTAACTGCGACATTAGATGCAATTTGATTGACCATGGGCGGAAATTGTTGAGGAATCTATATTTATTTGTTTATTTATTATAATTATTTATTTATTATATATTGATTTCTCTTTTTTTTATATGTATTTATTATATGTATATATTTATTTCATTTGATAAGTAAAACATACATTGCCGATTGCTCCAAAATGATGCTCAGCATTTACTATAGCATATCGCTATCTTTCTCAAGTTCACAGACGGAAAGCATGCGCACTCGCTTCCATCCGATGAACGAAGTAGACACAACTGCAATGCTACGTCCTTTTCTATCGCATTAGATATTTTCCTCGGACCTCTCTGTCGCACGTTTTCAGTCACACGAATATTTCGATCTTTAAAAATCGGCAACTGGTATTTAGCACCATTTTTTCGCAGGCAACCTTATATCATTGTCTTTGCAAAAAAATTATCTTTATTTTGATATAAGGTTTATCGCGTAACTCGATAGCTACAATTTCCTAGTTTCATTTACCTGGTCACAGCTGTCAACCCAATAGACAGCTCCGGAAAAAAGTAGGCAACCCAGTGTATGCATATTGCACAAGTTATATACTTACGATTGCACTTAAACTTTCAAGCAACCTTTACGGAATAAATCTTTTTATATATTGAATTATATATTAAAATATATTTCAACCCGTAACGCGATGGGTGAAGGTCATTCTACGGTCGGATCCTCTACTATTAATTCTTTTTCATTTGTACTATGTTTATGAGTAGGCATATTTTTTTTTCTGGGGGGACCAGTTCTTGTCACTGGTTGCGTGGAAAAGCGCTATTCTATCGTTCTCATAAGGTAGAAGAGCGAACGTTGCGATTTGTGTAGCAGTAAAAACATTTATTATTATCATTATTATTATTGAGCTGTACTTGATTTTTTTTCCAAAAAACATCTACACGCCATTCCCAATCGAATTCTGGATCGTTTATATTTTTTGGAGGCGGAGAAAAAAATTTGACCAAAACGGCTTGTGAATAACCTCTTAGCCCTCAACTTCTATGCCCAATTGACCAGAATTCACAACAACGTTTACTTTCAACAGCATCGAGTACCTCGTACAACAAAAATCCCATGTTGTATTCGAATGCCGTGTATTCCGCCCCGAGCGTTGAAATATTTATTGTTCGAATCCGAAATACGACACGGCCTCAGGCACAGAGTTATATCAAAAAAACAATAAATAATACAGGCAATCCCGGAGCTCCAGAAGCAACGGTGAGTGATATATGATAACTATCAACGATGCTAGAATGAATGTCTCATTTGTACCGAATATGAATGATCTGTTGGCTGTTGATTGTTGATGCGGTATGCAGAGCTTTTCATGACGGACCGGATCGATTTGTATTTCCGGGCAATTGCGACGATGAGCGCGGGGAAATTTACATTCGGCAGTTTTCACTTTATTCGGGATATTTTTGTGCGTATCCGGTTATTCGAAATGTGGCTTTGAATTCATCAAACGACGTTGTTCATTGCATGGGGACTTTCATTTTGAGCGCTTCCTATCTTTGAATAGCAATAAAACAATATGTGTGTGATACATAAATACTCGGAGAAAGGAAAACCTTTTTAATGTCTATTTATAGACTTTACGAAGGCTTTCAATACTGTCGATCATCAACTACTCCTACAAATCTAAAGCAAATGGAACTTCAAACGTTCAAGCCAGTCTCTATATACCTACACAGTAGGTTTAATGGACTGACGCCTATCAGAAAACAACTACTCCCCTGGCTAATACCACGAAGGGCGTTGGATTATATCAGACAGGCGTCAGTGCAGGAATCTTCACAGAAAATGTCCTGCATATGCAATTGGCAATACAACTGAAAGAGTCGACCTTCAATTATGGAACGGGCACACTTGCAGACCGGTTTCGGGCTTATTAGCCACTCATCAGTGCAAGATAGTGACCATCATCGACCTAAAGTCAATGATATTCCACAATTGAAAATCGGAATTCTTTCAGAGTATTTCATTCCTCTTCCGAAGTTGGGGCGAACATCAAAAATGTCACTCCATCTAGTGGACGAGGTACTAACCAACTACATATCCGTAATTTGCCCGATTCCTCTGAATAAGGAAGAAAAACTTTCTTATTAGTCAATGGGCTATGCTTGAAGACTGGCAGTAAACAAATCTAAAGCAAATGGAACTTCAAACGTTCAAGCCAGTCTCTATATACCTACACAGTAGGTTTAATGGACTGACGCCTATCAGAAAACAACTACTCCCCTAATACCACGAAGGGCGTTGGATTATATCAGACAGGCGTCAGTGCAGGAATCTTCACATTTGTTTACTGCCAGTTTTCAAGCATAGCCCATTGACTAATAAGAAAGTACCCCTACAAACTTTAGATAATAATGGCATCAGAGGAAACTACCAAACGCTTTTTGAAAACTATCTTCGCGAGTTGTGCGAATTATTGATACAATTAGCAATCAAAAACAAATAGAATGTGGAGTCCCACAAGGTACGGTACTGGGTCCTTTGCTTTTCAATTTATATGTTAATGAATTATTCAATTTGGACAGCATTGGAAAAATAATTGGATACGCAGACGATACTGCAATATTCTATGAGGCAGACACTTGGCTTGACTTGAAAAAGAACGTAGAAACAGATTTCTATTTGCTCAAAAATGATTTGACCAAAGGCTTCTAACAATGAATCTGAAAACAACTAATTTTCTTCCTTTTTAGCTGCAATCTATTCAGTGATTGTACATTTGGAACTCTTGATGTCGGCGAACAAGAAAAAACACTGAAAATACATAGATAGAAACTTGGGGAGACTCCCTCATATAAAATATATAATATAAAAAACTGAAAACAATGCTTCACAACCGTTCCTTGAAAAATTATTTACTTCATATAGAGTTCCCTAGTGGAGCCTTTTGAGATATAGTATAATAGCATGGGAATCAGCTCTGCGTGTACACCTCAATCCCTTAAAGCTATTACGAAGGAGATTCATGAAAGTTGATAATGTCTAGAAATTCGCGTTTCTCGTCAGATCTACTGTATCAAGAATGTGAAGTTATGGGTATGAGACAGTTATATTACTATTGTACAAACGTGAAGTATCATTTCAGCAAAAATAAAGCACCATCACGAAAACACGACAATAACTCACGACATCGCGACCAACTAACCTATCCTTCTGTTGAAAAGTCAATTTCACAAAGAGCATATTCTTTCATGGTAATTGAATTATATAACACTACCTGACAAAATAAAACATTCTTATTCCAAACTAATATTCAAAAAAAAAAACAAATAAGAAAACACATTCTCGAAAACGATAGACAATTTTTTTTAAGCTGTTAGAGTGAAATAAGTTAGTCTCAATCAAATTTATCCCAAAGTTGTCATACTATATTGTAAGTAGCATAACCTTATCCATATTGCCTAAAATTGAATCTATTTGTACATTAATTTTTTATCCTTATAGAACGTGTAATATTTGTCCAAGATTACTTGGACTATTTTTCTTATTTTTTATTATTCTAGTATTTAATCGGCCTATTTTACCCCAAACTGAAATATAGTTTGTTTATTTGAAGGTGGTTGACAATGTTTCGTGGTGTATTTCATCAGTTCGGAATTCCATTGTCTAATATAATATAAATTGATTTGAAATCCCTGAAAAAAATTAAAGAGATTAACCGAAAATAACAATTTTATTAATTACAAAGAAATAACATACAAGCAATAACCAGAAAAAAATAAAAATTTAAATATTAATAAAAGTTGAAATTTAAAAAATTCAAAAATATTATTAACAAAAAATGAAAAATTAAAATTAAAAGATTCCAAACCAAGTTACGTCACGACGTTTCGATTGTTAGTATCCACAATCGAAACGTTGTTATCACCCGAAGACGATTGTGGATACTAACAATCGAAACGTCGTGACGTAACTTGGTTTGGAATCTTTTGATTTTTATTTTTCATTTTTTTTAATATTTTTTAATTTTTGTATGTTCAGCTTTCATTAATATTTCAATATTAATTTTTTTGTTTGTTGCTTGTATGTTATTTCTTTGTAATTTCAGTTTTTTCATTTGATAAAATTGTTATTTTCGGTTAATCTTTTTGATTTTTTTCAGGGATTTCAAATTAATTTATATTATATTAGACAATGGAAGTCCGAACTGATAAAAAACATAGTTTGTTTAACTTTAACACCAAATTCATAAAATTTAATGAAATGTTTCGTAGTTTCTATTCCACAAACGCTATTCTTACTTTTTTACAAATATTTATATACCTACTTACATATTCTTTATAACTTCTTGCGAAACAAGAGCTGTGCTCTTGTGGCCAACCACTTTGTTCACATATTTAATTGTACTCTAATCTGTATACGTTGTGAATAATGTTATTATTTTTTTTATCGAAGTATGCGCTGGTCAGGCCCTATCCCCCGAAGCCTCGATACATTCAGGAGGGCGCGCCAGCATTATCAATCAACGATTACTTACCACTCCGTGGGGTAAGTGATCATTGGGTCCGAGAGTCATGTGCCCTGAGCAAGTGCAGTGAGCCAAAAATGATAGCCTTCTGCATCTGTTCGGCTAAGATTTCTCCCTTAGTGCGGCAAGCCGGTATGATTTTAAGATTCGAGAGTAGAAAGGGCATCATTCCACGAAGGACTCCAATAATCAGAACTACCATCTTGATAGAGTGATCTGGATAGAGTCTGCGGAGTTCGAAGAGAAAATCTCGATATTTTATCCAGTTTTCCTCCTCTTTTCTGACGATATTCGTCTCGCCAGGAACTGAAAACTCCACGACAATATCGTCTCTGGTGGTCGAGAAGGCTACATCAGGCTTATTAGCTTGTATGAGCCTGAGAACGGGGAACAAATAGTTCCAATAAATTCGACAGTTCGGTACTTGATATTATTATCAATATTATTATTACACTCTCCTAGACAACTGCTATGACAACGATTGAATTCACTATACCAGAGGTTTCCAAACTACGGCCCGCGGGCCAAATCCGGCCCGCCAGTGTCTTCAATCCGGCCCGCGACAGCCAATGATTACCTAATTGTTGTTACTATTGCTGTGATAAGTTGAAGAAGAAAACACAGAATGATAATTACTCGGTTTTATTTACTTGCAAGGTAAAACCTAACGACAACTTAACTCAAGCATCTAAGTTTAAGCATATTAATAACTAACAAATAATTGAAATGAATCACAGTGAAACAAAAACACTAATGAGATTTATGTAATTGTGATTTTCCACCGACAATACTTTGTAGTTGTGGATCAATTTTACTTGTACCAATTATCAAAAGAGATTTGAGATGCTCATCGGTTAATTGAGATCTGTATACATTCTTTGTGTACTTCATCTTGGAAAACGTTTTCTCACACAAGTAAGTAGTACCAAAAACAGAAAACAAACCACGAGCAAATTTATGCAAATTATCAAATTGTTCCAGTGGAAGACTCTTATAAAATTCCAAAAAAGATGAATTTTGATATTTGTTCTTAAGCATATCACTGCACCGTAAATCAATAATTTCCATTTGGACTCCTGGAGCCAGGGTTTCAATGTCAGAATCAAAAGGATTTTGAAAAGGATTTTAAAAAGGCTCAATTTCATTCGCAATGAGATCAAAATCTGAAAAACGAGTATCAAAATTCATCTTCAAAGCACTCAAAGTTTCGATTGTAAAATTGACGGGAAATTCAGTCTCTGTAGTGTGGCTGAATATTTCACATGTTTCAAAATGTGTGAAACATTCTTCACGTAGTTGCGATTGAAATAGTATTATTTTCTGCCTGAAGAATTTGATATTGGTGTATAAATCAGGGAGAAGATTATTTTCTCCCTGCAATATCAAATTCAGTTCGTTCATATGATTTGTCAAATCAACATAGAAGGCTAACTTTCACATCCATTCACTATTTTCTAAATCGGCAAAAGGACGCTGCTTCTCATTTAAAAAAATTTCGATCTCTGCTCGAAGTTCAAAAAAGCGCTTAAGGACTTTTCCGCAACTAAGCCAGCGTACGGCAGTATGATATGGTAAATCATTTTCTCCAATCTGTAGAATAAACTCGCGGTATTGTCGGTGATTCAGCCCAGTGGATCTAATGAATTTAACAACTGATATGACTGGTTTTAGTACTTCAGACATATCCAAACATTTTCCGCACAAGGACTGTTGATGAATGATACAATGTAAGACTAATGGTTTTGAACCACCATCATTTTCTACTGCCTTTGACACAAGTGCAACCACACCTTTATTTCTACCATACATATTTTTGCCTCCATCAGTTGTTATAGATTTCAAAATTCCCCATCGAAGGTTCTTTTTATTAATGGCATTTTCAACTCCCTTCAAAAAATCTGCCCCAGTTGTCATGCCGTGAATATTATCAATATCAAGAAGTTCTTCATACACTTCATAGCTTTTATCTACTTCGCGAATAAAAATCAACACCTGAGCAGTATCTGACACATCCGTTGACTCATCCAATGCTAGAGAAAACCACTCATGATGTCCATTTTTGTCAAGCAGTTAAGATGATATATTTTCTGCGATGTCTTGCACCCTCCGAGCTACGGTGTTTGCTGACAAACTGACACTTTTGAATAAATTTACCTTTTCGGGGCATATTTCTTCGGCTACTACAATCAAGCATTCTTTTATCATTTGGTTTGCCACGTTTTCCGATTTCAAGAGCCACACGAAAGCTGGCGCGAGTTGCAGACTCTTGTTCAGTATTCGCTTTGGCAAACAAAGATTGCTGCGATTTGAGTCCGCGTTTCAAAGCTTCAAATTTTTCCTTCCGCAAACTTCCTGTATACTTGGAGTAACTTTGAAGATGTTTCGATTCATAGTGTCGTTTAATATTATAGTCTTTGAGAACAGCTATGGATTCATTACAAATTAAACATAGCGCCTTATTACTGGACTCAATCACAAAATACTGAAAGTTTCATTTTTTTTCGAACGTTCTGCATTCACTGTCGATTTTTCGCTTCTCTTCCATACTAACAAATCACACATAAAGACAATAAGTCAAATGAAAATACTTTTATTGACGGGTGTTACTTTATTTCACAATAGGCAGTTTCGCTTCCTTCGCCTTTCCTACGCAGACTAACTCGCAGTTGCGCTGCCAGCCTTTTTATATGCAATTATTACTGTCATCTCAAGGTGATCGGAATACACTAGCTAGAACCGGAACTTTCTCGAACCAACGCGGTAATTCCAAATATTTAATTACGCCTAATGCCACCTAGCGGGTAGCTGAAAAAGATAGTACATAGTACTACTATTCGCCACTAGATGTCGTTAAGTGTCACAATACACAATAATAATTGAAATGTAAATAAAGCGTAAGTTTGCTTAGGTCACGCACTTTGGGACTATCCGAGTCTAGAAATATAGTTAAGGGCAGAAATTGGCCCTTGGAACAAACTGAATTATGGCCCGAAAGCTTCAAAGTTTGGAGACCTCTGCACTATAACATCGATAAACACTGGTCCTTGATGGAGCTTCATCGCCAAAAATTGAATTAAGTTCATCCATGCACTGTTGCTGAGTTAATCCACGTCGAATGTTGTGAAAAATAATCGCTAGAAAATGTTCACGATTCAATTCTATTTTTGGGCCGAGATGAATCTTTTGAGTTACTGTAAATAACACAAACGGCTCGCGTATGTCAAAACGTTCTGAGTAGGTAGGTACGTAAAAGCTCAAAAATATCCAACTTTACGATAGAACTGTCACTTGCCAGATTACAACACTAGGGTTGCCAAATTACGAAACATAAAAGGCAACCCGTAGTACTTGTCCAAAGACGCCACATTTTAAACAGATAACAAAAATTTTAAGTAGTTATAACTGCACCAATATCGAATTTCAACACTCACATCGGGATCAGTTCCTGAACTGAACACGACGGCGATAACAAGGCCGCATTCCTTGATTTATATTCGTCACCGTAACATGATTTCAAATTTAATTTTATGACTCTTCAGCCAATCATAAAACTCGGTTAGTAGAAATTATCCAATACGAACCACCAAGTCTACGGACCACGTGGAATAGTTTGCTGCCGGTTCATTTCTATGTATAGTTATTTTGCCTTTGAGAGTGTCGACAACTTTAAGAGTGCACATTATCGTTTACTTCGGCTATACCATTTTTATTGCTATTGGGAAAAAAGCGCCTAATGCCCTCCTTACTTTCCTTTATAATTAATATTTTTGTACTCACCACAGTTGCAGCCTGTCTCGAAATGTCAATTCGGTGCTGCCCACAGATCGTTTCACGCGAACTTTCTATCACGCGTTTGAAATGTAATAAACTCTGGTAATTCTGACGAATTCTAATTGAAAATGTGTTTCCGACACATCAATGGAAAACAATTTACCAAACGAATATTGGTCCGCCTTAAGCTTGGTGGGCGGTATTTATTTTTCATTTTCGAATTGTTCATTATGATTACGCTCCGCCTAACAGTCGCAGATGAAAGAAATCGTTCAACGTTTTTCTGATTTTTTGCCGAGGAATTAATTGTTTCTCTACCGCCGAAGGTTCATTAGTGAAAAGAAGTGATCGTCAGGTGCGGCGAAAGGAAATTTCTCAAGGGCATAGACTGGATTTGTACAATATAGATACCCAAAAATGTTTGTCAGGAGAAAGGATATTGATGAGAGAGGTGAAATATTCACAGAAAACTAAAATTGGATTTCATGTATATAGGGTGTCCCATATAAAACTTCGCGGGCAAATATCTAAAAAATGAAAAAAAATCTATATTTCGTGAAAGCAGATGATTTTGATGTCAAATGGTCCTCTTATTTACGTAAAAATTCAGCACTAGGCGTCATCAGTTAGGGCGTCGCGATACCGACGCCAATTTTTTTAAATGATAACCCAGTATTTTCAATAGGTTTTTGAATTCTGCATTAAATTCTGAATTCAGCCATATAGCACACTTGTAGTTTTACTTGAAAACTGATAAAAAAATGGCAATTTTATTGCGTATTATAAAGAGGGCCATGAATAAGTCAAAATGAATGCACTAATACGATTTTAATGAAATGAATCCATCAGTTATGATTTCATTGTCTGTTCAATTTCATCTCGTTGCAAATTTCTGTACAAATTAAAATAAATGTTCCAAATTACCAAAAATATGTTACTTTGACCATAACTCGACTAACATGATGATAACGAAATCAATCAGTGATAACAAGAATCATTTTAGTGAGTGTTCGAACTGCTTTCCTTTACGTAGAATACAAACATTGCATCTTTTCAGTCATTCCCGACGCTAAAAGCGTCTCTCGCGTTATGGAAGCCCAAACATTTATGATACTATTTTTCAACTCCTCTACATTTTGTAGACGTCGCGTATAAACTAAGTCTTTGATATATCTCCACAAAAAGAAATCTAGTGGAGTAATATCTGAACTTCGAGCTTGCCATGTTATTGGACCCTTATTTCCAATCCATTTCTCACTAAAAGTATCATACCAATATTGGATAACTATTCTATTATTATGTGAAGGTGTCCCTTCACATAACCACATATTTTATTATACCGTTGTTATGAAAATTGTTATGAAAATTTAACCATTTTTCAATTTTACAAAAAACCAACACAAAACTGAATACACTTCCGTCAAATCTGACAGGTCTTCTGTCAGATCGATAAATACATCATTTCATTTATTTTAACTAATTCATGGCCCTCTTTATAATACGCAATAAAATTGCTTCTTTTCATCAGTATTCAAGGAAAACTACAAGTGTGCCATATGGCTGAATTCATAATTTAATGCAGAATTCAAAAACCAATTGGAAAATACTGGGTTACCGTTTGAAAAAATTGGCGTCGAATGACGCCTAGTGCTGAATCTCTACGTAAATAAGAGGACCCTTTGACAACAAAATCATCTGCTTTCACGAAATATAGATATTCTTTTTCATTTTTTAGATATTTGCACGCGGAGTTTTATATGGGACACCCTCTATATACGTGGGTTGTTCAGAAAATTAATTGTTCAAACTTTGCGGGTACGTACTTTCGATTAGCAGTTTTGGTATGTTATAGTTTCAGCTGGTTAACATGTTCACTTTGTTGCTAAAGTTGGTAAATGCGTGTTCGACGATTTTCTGCTATTGAAAAACATAGACCAGAAAATTTGGATCAAATTTTGTGTGAAAATGGAGTTGAGTACTCGAAAACACTTGAAGTGTTGACAGTAGCATATGGTGATTGTACTCTGAGACAGAAAAGTGTTCACAAGTGGGACAATCTCTCCACAGAAGGTCGAGAAAATGTGAATGACGACGCTCATGCTAAACACCCTGTTACGGATTCAATTATACCGATACCTCCTAATTGATTCATGAGTTTGATAAAGCCCTCGTAAACCAAGACATTATGAAATTTATTAAATTGACCAGGATGGATAACTTGAAGCCATTCCGTGATCTTGAGGATCCAGTTCTCTCTACTGGGGAACATGAATTTGCCGTCGCTCTCATTGCCCTGGTCGAAAACTTTTCAACTGAGCATCTTCCCTCTATTTACCGCTACCACTGCCAAAAAAACCTGTACTCCTCCTAACTCACCCCCCTCACGCATCCCCCACGGAGAATGCCGACAATGTAGGAGGACGAATTAGCGGGGCAGAAGATCCTTTTCTTTATTCATCAAATCTCAATATCACATCAATCTTATGATAACATATTTACATTCACATGAACATAATCAACCAGTCCTTCTACAATGATAAGGAAAATATAAAATGAAAGATAACCAAATTAAATCTCTGCTCCAACTAACAATACATTAATAACAATTTATTAATAATTACAATTTAATAATAATTCCTATCCATCTTTTCTTTCATCGCATCGCCCAACTTGCCAGGTTTGTGTCACCTTCGCTGTCTACTCAGCCTGACTAAGTTCTCATGCTTTGTTCCAATTCCTGACTCCGCTGTAAATCGCAGCTGCCTCCTTTCATTATATCCGTCGTTACTAACCACATTCTCCGCCCATTCATTCACGAATCGTATCCAGTCATCCCTTTTTTAATTCCTTTCCCTTAATGGTATCCCCCCTTTTTCACTTCCTATTCGTTCCTTCCATTCTTGCCATCCAGATCCAACGGTTCACTTCCAACAGTCGCCCTGTCGTACCGCTCTCCCATTCCCTTTGCCAGTCGCCCTTGATGCATTCCTTTATTATCTTTCGCTCTTCATTCTTACTACCTATCCTTCTCACCTCCCACGTCACGCTCTCTCTGTCCAACCCCTTTTGTGGCTTCCTCGTGGGCCTTCCGGTTACCCAGGTTGTTTACTGAGTGACCTGTTCGCCATATAATTCCGTGCTCCCCTTTCACTTCTCTACTCAATCTTTCTCTGAATCATTGCTACCCTCTCATTCTTTGTTCTCCCCCTTTTCATCCCTTCCACAGCCGCTGCGGAGTCACTGACTATCATGACGTTCTCTTCCGTACTCAACATATCCATCACTTTCTCGATCGCAATCATCTCCTCCTCATTCACACTGCTCTGATCGTTGCCTCTTCCATTCCCTGTGACCCATTAACCCCCCTCTCTCTCCCATGCCCAACCTATTCCTACTCTTCCTTCGGCGTCCACATGCACCTTGGTCATTCTTTCTCCCCCTCTGCGCTGCGCTCAGCTGCCATTTTACTCTACTGTCATGCACTCTGTATCCCCATACTTGCATCCCCATACTTGTACCCCGTATAGCATCGCTGGTTTCGCTACCCTTCCATAGATGATTCACACGCATTCTCTCCTGAGCCCGACATTATTTCCGGTTCACCTCTATAGTTTTCCCGCCAATTAATTTCCCTTCTTTCTCACCTCCTTGTGGTGGTCAATGAATAGCAGTGTCCACCACAACCCCGAGATATCTTACATTCATTCTTATCTCTATCTCTCTCTCATTTATCGTGATGACCGGAAGTCTTTCATCCCTTCTCGCTGGTATGTACATGCATTCTGTCTTTCGTTGTCCCCCGGCACATCTCTTTCTCCTATGCTTTACATTCATTCCATACCAGCTTCCGTCTTTCTTCCGACGGAGTTGCCTTCGAAGATGACCAGCTGATCGTCCGCGTAGGCTTGCACGTATACTCCATGCGCTCCAATGCCTTCTCTATCTTTCCTATTTCTCATTCTTTCAACCATAGGGTCGGTCCCAGACTAGAACCCTGTGGGCAGCCTCTGTTCAGCGTTTCACTGACTCAACCACAGGAGACTGTTCTCTCCCCTATGAAGCTCATGCACGTCTTCCCCACGTTCTCTGGCATTCTCATTCTTCTCATGCCTCCTTCAATTGCTGTCGCCCACGCGGTGTTAAAGGCGTTGGACAGGTCTAACGCCACGACCAGACTGTGTCTCCTTGCTCCCTTATTCTCTTTTTTTTTTTTTGCAGTTTTCTCTACTGCCATGACTGGGGAACAGTACTTCATAAGGCAGTTGACAGTTGAAGGCATAAAGTCAGAGGTCATTTCCAGATTGCTGTGACTTCCAGTGTCAAACAACAATCTGTTGCACTCTGCATCAAATTGATTTGTGCAATTGGCAATGTGGAGAATGTGCAGAAAAATGTGAAGAGGGGGTAGATCTAGAAGGATATCCATGGCCGCTAACGTCTCTGTAAACCAGAGCCAGAGAGCTTCACCTGCGCCGTTTTCTGTTGAGCCTTCGGCCACCAAGCAATTGCACTATAAGTGATCATTGGTCTGACAATCATCACATGAATCCAATGGATTTGTTTGGGACCTAAACTCCAAGTTCTACCACAAATCCTTCGACATATACATAGGGACAGTCTGGCTTTGTGTAAAATTTTGTCCGAGTGGGGGTTCCAGGTGAGGTTTTTATCAAGGACAATGCCAAGATATTTCACCTTCGTTCCGAATGGAATGACCTCGAAATTGAGAATCAGTGGCATTAGATCGTCCAATTTTTTTCTTCTGGTGAAGGGGATTATCACAGTTTTGCTGGGGTTGACATACATCTGCTCCCTCAGGCACCAACTGTGAACAACATCCATCGTGCTTTGGAGGATATTACAAGCTATCATTCCAGACGTGGACCTTGCCAAGATGACAAGGTTATCTGCATAAGCTTGCAGATCTACTTTTCTTCTGTCGAGGGCATCAAGCAGACTATCCACCAGGAGCGATCACAGAAGGGAAGATAGTACCCTACCTTGAGGGCAGCACCTGGTGACCCTGAACCTGTTAGCCTCGCCTTGAAGACTCGTAGTTGCAGATCTGTTTACTGGCATGGCATAGATCCAGTCAGTTATGGTCGATTCTATGCCTTTCCTAGCCATATATGATCCTATAGATTTAGGAAGTTCATTGTCAAATGCTCCTTCAATATCGATAAATACAGGAACTGCACTCTCTTTGTTATTAAGGGATTGGGAAATTTTCTCTTCAAGATTGTTTAATGCTAAATCTGTCGATTTGCGGTTCTATATAGTACTGGAGAAGTGGAATGGCTTTAAGATCTTCATAATTGTCATATTTCCCTCGTAGCTTCAAAGCCAGGTGTTAGTAAAGATACAAACATCTTAACAATATTTCACCAGAATACTCGGGGATTGAAGACAAAAACTGGTCAGATACTGAATTCTGTATTTCAAAGCGACTATCGCGTTTTTGCACTAACCGAAACCTGGCTCGACTTATCCAGCACTAATTTAGAATTATTTCCAGATAGCTTCAACATATATAGAATGGATCGCAATTTTGTACGCACTTCCTCAACAAGAGGTGGAGGTGTCCTTATTGGAGTACATAAAGACTTTATTTCTTCAGAAATTAATCTATCGTATTCTAACTTTCCCACGCTCAAACTGATTGATATAGTTGTTGTTAAAATAACCTATTCACATAAACATATTTTTCTGCTAAACGTTCACATACCTCCTCAGATTCCCCTAGCTGAGTTTGAACAACTCTTTGAAGCTCTGGAATTACTACACATATTACATAATAGTGAAGTTCTCATTGTAGGAGATTTCAATATTAGCGATTATGCTAGCCATCTCAATCATGGTACAACTAATAGGGAAAATACTATTCTCAATAACTTTTTACAAATCCTTGACCTATCTCAAAATAACTTTGTATATAATAAACTCAATACACTTCTTGACCTGGTATTTTTTAATGGAGAGTGTCATAAGGAGAAATCAATGGATCCTTTCGTAGTCGAAGATCAGCATCATCCTGCCTTGGATATTACTTGTGTACTTGAAACGAAGGTTAACTACAAAAATAAACTGCATTCCTGTTTCCAGAATAATTATAATTTCAAAAGAGCCAACTATCCACAACTGTATAATCAAATATCTCATATTGACTGGACCTTCTTGGAAGTTCTTGATGACTCAGAAGATGCATCCACATATTTCTATGAAAAGCTTTATAATGTTTTTGATCGCTGCTGTCCCAAGTATACAGTTGAATTCAAAAATAAATATCCTCCTTGGTATAATAGAAGCATTATTAGAGATTTGTAGGCTGAAAGTAGAATCTAGCGCAAATACAAGCGTGAGTGTAATCTGCAGGCCCTTGAAGATTTCAAACATCTTCGAGCAAAAATAAAGCATGATGTTTATGTGACATATAAAAAATTCTTAGGTGAAACTGAAGAAGAAATACATATCAATCCCAACAGATTTTGGTCATTTATAAATAATAAACGAGGTAGCTCCAAAATATCACAAGTACTGAATTCTGAAGGCCAATTGCTGGAGGGCCGTCTAATATCGTAAACGGTTTTGCCAATCTTTTCAAACAATCGTATACCGCTTCTTCCCCTTTTCAACCAAACTCTGATATTGATAATAATCACTTTCTTGATCAAGCTTTAGTGAAAACGAAGTATACGAGGCACCAAGGTCGCTCAAGCCTAAAAAGACCACTGGTCCAGATGACATTCCAGCTTTCATCCTGAAAGATTGTGCACTTGTGCTTGCTCGTCCTCCATCTATACTAATTAATATCTGCTCAAGATCGGCTACAATACCAAGGATCTGGAAATCATCAAAAGTCTGTCCCATTTTCAAGAAAGGACATAGACGAGATATTTCAAATTATCGGCCTATCTCTATTATTTGCAACTTTACGAAGGTTTTTGAGATTCTGATGGAGCGAGTTATATATCGGCATGTTAGGTGCAATATAAGTAGAAACCAACACGGTTTTATGAAAACTCGTTCAACGGTCACCAATCTTCTGACTGTAACCCAACATGATGCTATTTACACAGACTTTTCTAAAGCCTTCGACAGGCTTGACCATGGCATTCTACTGAACAAACTAGTAGCCTTTGGATTATCTCCATCCTTAATCGCACTCTTTCAGTCCTATCTACGGGATCGAAAACAATATGTTCCGGTGTTCCACAATGTTCAAATCTGGGACCGTTGCTCTTCAATATATTCATTAATGATATTGCAGATGTTATAGATGTGTATTTCCTTTTATATGCCGATGATCTAAAACTATACTGCCTCGTTGAGAACATAGATGATTGTGTGAACCTCTCAGTAAACGTAGGACGGGTTGTAGAATGGTGTTATCGAAATAACTTGTCACTGAACCCGGATAAATGTAAGGTCATGTTCTACAGTTTGAAAACGATTATCTTGATCTTTGATTATTCAATAGAAAACGTTTCCCCGGTGAGACCAGAAACATTTACTGATCTTGGCGTCACATTTGACACTGCACTATCATTTAATAGTCATATCGATGATGTTGTAACCTCCTCCTGTCGTTTGTACGAATTAATTGCATGTAACAGTAGTGATTTCAAAGAAACTTCGACCTTAAAAACTTTATTCTATGCTCTCATATGATGAAAGTTAGCGTACGCGTCAGTTGTGTGGAGACTCTTTTGTCAATATCACATTGATAGAATAGAAGCAATTCAACGACGATTTTTAAAACTGCTAAGCCTAAAAACCGATGACATTTATCCTCCAATAGGAGCAACCCACTCTGAATTGCTACAAAAGCATAACTTTTGCAGTCTCGAAAAAAGGCGTGAATATTATAGTGTTGCAGTAACCTATAAAATTATCAAAAGTATAGTTGACTGCCCAACATTACTAGAAAAGTTCAATGTTTGCATTCCTAGAATCTGTTCCAGACCCCCGAGTACTTTCTATATAAAAACATCTCGCACAAATGTTCTGGAGAATTATCCGATCCATACTATGTGTAAAGTGACAAATTCTGTTAGCGATAATCTAGATATATTTAGTTGCAAATTGTCAAAAATAAAGTCCCACTTCCTAAAATGATTGTTTTGTTATAATAATATATATATAATATATAATAAATATAAAATGTGTAGTCTTTATAGTCACCTGTTTGTATTGTTTGTAGACTTTACTTGTTTGTGATGTATTTATTATATTCTGTTATTTCCTGCTCTGTAATTGGGCCTGTAGAGTATTGTATTACAAATAAATAAATAAAATAAATAACAAAGTCAAAAACTTCTTTGTAACTTCTTTCTTCGGTTTATATCTGTTGGGAAAATTAATATTCTTCGTATTGTGAAGGCGTGACTTACTGAACATGAATCATCTCATCACCCTGTTGGCCTCAGTTCTTCGTGACTATATCATTTCAGTTAACTCCCCAGTAGATAATATCACCCTTCGTGCTATCGTGCATAAAAACACAACAAAAAAACAATTACGAAACAAATTCACTTTCGTTCGAGATGTGTCTGGCCGCGCCTCATATTCCTGATTACAACCGTATCTGCCGAACCATCCTTCGTCTGGCAATTCCATCAACACATTGCGTGACGAATTTCGACGCAGCATGCAATAGTCTAGTCACAATAGTCATTTCAATATACGGTTATTCGCATAAAGTCAAAAAGTGGTATGGGTCTTATATACTATGTTGGAAGTGGAATATCTAACGTCTCTACTGATCACATGTATGGTTGAAAACCTAATGAAGATCAAAAGTCGGAAATATCGGTTTTGGCCCTTTACTCGATGATGATGAGTGCTGTGGGAAAGATGTGTCGGATGAAAGTTGCAAACCATGCAATTTTCTACGAACATTGTTCTCATACCGGCGTGATGTGTATAAATGCCTTCGGAAAAGAAGGAATTTTAAAACACCACATGACGATAGAATCTACCAGCCCGCTGAGAAAGGAATAGATATATCGATTCGGTGTCCCATTGGAGCTGCATTGGCAGACATTTCGAGTCCAACCTGTTTCAACAAATGTGTAAACTGATGGACATTCGAAAGACCAGAACCATAGCCTTACATCCACAGTACGATGGAATGGTGGAACGAATGAAAAAGACCATAAACCGCCACTTGTCCAAGATATTCTCTGACCACCAAAGAGACTGGGACCAGTACCTCCACCTGTTCTTATTGGCCTATAGTTCGGCAGTGCGCGAGTCAACTGGCCAATCCCCTGCCAGTATTATAATGGCCCGAGAGCTGCGGCTTCCTTGCGATCTGATATGTGGAACGCCGCCAGAACAAGTCCGTCTGAACATCCGGAGTGCTAGCGATAGGATGAAGAAAGCCTATGGCATTGAAGCAAATGCTGTAGGATTCGAAACTGGTGACCTATTTTAGCTGTACAACCCTAAGTGACGTCGTGGTTTATCACCGAAGTTGCGGAACTCGTGGAAAGGTCCCTAGAAAATTACCTCTAGAAAAGCCTAGAGTTGTCCACTTCAATAGATTGGCTCCTTATGCTGGAAATCACGACCAAGTTCGCGCCCTCAGACCACCAGAGGATAAAATGATGTTCCAGAAGTTCATATCTGGACAGAAGATCGTACATGGGGTAACTTAAGAAGAGACACGAGACCTTCACAAGGTTCCAGTTGATTCTGCACTAGCTCACTGCGTGGCAGAGGATCTCCAAATGTCCAGGGGTATCGCTGGGGTATTCAACAAGAAATTCGGTCACCTCCAAACATTACGAGAATAGAATCCAGAAGTCGGAGGAGGGCTACAGTTAAAGAAGGGTCAGAGAAACATTTTCTACTTGGTGACCAAACAGCATTCTCGGAACAAACCGTCCTATGAAGATGTCCGGAGGAGTCTTACCTGACTGAGGGACACGATGCTCGATCAGAATCTTGTGGACTCGGCAATCCCGAAATTGGTCTCTGGGCTCAACAGGCTGGATTGGAGAATTGTGAGAAGCATGTTCAGATCCAGCGGAATCAAGATTTCAGTGTGCGGTGAACATCTTCCACGGCCGAGCATGAAGACTGTGGAGTGTTACTTCCGTCGAATTTCATAGTGCAGATATGGAGAGTCATGCAGGTATCGACACATGCCAAAGATGACCCCTGATCGATATGCCGGCCGACTCAGCGAATGAATACATGACATCAGCGCGAAAGAATGCAGTCGGGAATTGCCGGTAAAATTCTAGAACCGCACCGACTACAGATTTCTAGACAGGATCGTTACCGATATAAGCCCGGCTTCCCGAGCGAAGAGGGCAGTTCAGGAAGTGAATCGAGCGACTAAACAAGAAATTTGAATAGTGAAAATAAATTGAACGTTAGTTGCTAAGTGTTGTAATGAATAAATTAGTTTGTGTTCAGTGAAATATTGTTAGAAATGAATATATTCGAAGGGAGTTCGTACAGGGAGGGAAAATTAGAGAGTGTCCTATGTCCTAGAAGAAGGAACACCAAAGTAACCCCAGCTACTCTAAGGGGGCATCTCGGTTGATGAAACGCTCTCCGAGAAGAGTATTGCCGTTCTGATGTATTGGAACAGTGATTTTTCTGGATTTCCCTCATAATTGATTCATTTCGAAAAAATCTCTCATTTCAGGAGACTCACCACTTTTCTCACTTATTTCACAATCCTTTACGCTTACAAACAGACATCCTCTGATGACTACGACGAAAACAAGTGCAGACCGCACTTCCGCATTCCCGTTTTTCATTTTCGGACGCCTTTTCCGGCCTTTAGCTAGGCTCCGGAGGTGGTTTCGCAGCCGGAACTTTCAACCGGAGACGAAGTTGGTTTTAATTCGTGACTTACACGATGAAATTTAGTCGATATAACAGAAACGGTTCTAGGAAAAGTGACTGCCGCCGGTCACGTTCGGTGGTGTTTCAGTGAGTCGTAAAAGAAACATAATTTAGGGGTGGTTTTTTGTTGAAAGAATGTGAATTTGTGACACGAAATAGTATTTGGTCGTAGCCAGGTACGAATTCGAATATTTCCCTCACAACAACTTCCTCAGGATATGTGTTCAGCCGTACCTTCATTCACTTATTATTATAAGACAACATGCCTAAATTCGTGTCATGAGTTGTTTACATGCATCTTATACACAAGAATACTCACCGAAGTTGAACGAGTGGCCGAACGGATATATGAGCAGAGAGGGTCGAAGAGAGGAGACGTTGGATGTAAAGAGAACTCGATATAATAATCAAAAGAAGAGATTCGAATTCAGCGTCGAAGTTATTTCTCACCCATCATACTCCCCAGACCTCTCGCCAACCGACTACCATCGTTTCAAGCACTTCGACAACGTTCTCACCAGTAGTCTTTGCCAATCAGAAACAGGCAAAATAGGTCGAATTCATCAAATCCCAATAACCCATTTTTCATACTGACGGAATTATTCGACTTATGTTATGTTGGCAAAAGTGAACTGATTCGAAATAACCTAACAGATACATCGATTTCTAATATAATTTTTCAGTTTCTTACTAGTTTCGGATCTTCAAATAATTGTGCATGGATCCATTCTCTGTTACATAATCATCAGAATGGCTCATAAAAAAATACCATTTGGATTGGCTGGTTAGTCATTTTGAAAAAATGTTTTTCAATTTTTTGTGAATGAATAACTCAATAGACTGATGTAACTCAAAATTTTTTGGTGTCAACGACATCACCCACTCTGGATATCAGCCTCGTGTTCTGAGTAGGTAATGTTTTGCTATATGATAGCTCTCTCAGGCGTATCCATACACTATACAATAGTGTCCATACAATAGCTTCCTCAGGCGCATTCATTCACTATTCAGTAGCTTTCTCAGGCGTGTCCATAATATATAGCTTTCTCAGGAGTACCCATACACTATAAAGTAGCTTCCTCAGGCACAATCATGAATTATTCCTCAGGCGTATTGATGTTATACAATAGCTTCCTCAGGCATGCTCATACATTCAACAATAGCTTTCTTAGGCGAGTTCATACTATACAATAGCTTCCTCAAGCGTATTCAAACACTATATAATGACTTTCTCATGCGTGCTCATACACTTCACAATAGCTTCCTCAGGTGTGTTCATGCAGTATACAATAGCGTCCTCAGGCGTGTCCATATACTTCACAACAAGTGTGTTTGACTTTACAATAGCTTCCTGAGGCGAGTTCATACACTATACAATAGCTTCCTCAGACGTGTTAATGCTAGACCATAGCTTTCCCAGGCGTGCTTATACACTTCACAATAGCTTCCACAGGCATGTTCATGCAATATATTATAGCTTTCGTAGGCGTGTTCATACTATACGATATATTCCTCAGGCGTGTTGATACCAGTATGAACTTGAGTGAATTATTTCATTGAATATAAGTTGATATAATGACACAAGTGTCATCATGTTCAGATCCTACCCGTGATTTGATTGAATGATTTGAAGAAAAAGGGATTATTGTATGTTTGTTATTCATATAACCTCGCGAATTATTCTATAGGTGACGATAAGCACAATAAACATGTACTTAACTATTTCATGCATCATCACGTAGTAGAACAAGCTAAATAATAACTTTTACTGGCAAAATTTCAATATCCTGGTATGTGTTATTGAAATTTTCGTAGGGATTCCTGACATATACTGCCCATATTATTCGATGATAATCTAGCTTTCTGTGTATGAGATAATTTTCAATATTGGATGATTTTGTAGATTACAATAATAATAATAATAATAAGTGAGCCCGAGCTCAATGAACTGCGCAACCCGATAACCCCGGATGATGTTCGAAGAACCATTGTGGCTTCCAAGAACTTTGCTGCCCCAGGCCCAGATGGCTGAACACTTATTGGTGGAAAAAACTACCAAGCACCCACCGCCATCTGGCCAGAGTTTTCAAGTCATGGCTGGACGGAGAGCAGCCGATTCCGGATTGGTTTGTCGAGGGGCGGACCGTTCTTATCCCCAAAAGCGGAGATTTGTCGAATCCTAAGAATTACAGACCGATAACATGCTTGAATTCGTGTTATAAGTTGTTCACAAGCATCTCATACACACGAATACTCACCTCAGTTGACCGAGTGTTTGAATGGATATATGAGCAGAGAGGGTCGAAGAGTGGAGACGTTGGATGTAAAGAGAACTCGATATAATACAAGCGTAACGCATGAGCTCATCTTGCATTTGCTCAGATGCCTTGCGATACCCGACAAAATAGTGAGATGCATTGAACAACTGTCATGTATTCAGTAGAAGCGGCAACACGGCAGCGAATCCAGTTGTCAATCAGCCTTCACGATGGTGTGCACCTATTGTATACAATCACTATTGTTATCCATTATTAATAAATAAAGTACATCAAGGAAGTGATATAGAGAGTTGTCAATGATGCCGTTATTAGAAACAATCAGTATTTCACACCACTCTGGCGAACTCGCTTCACCATAACATCTGATCAAGCCAGAGTCCAAACAGCGTGGGCCATTTTCAGAAGGGGTGTATTTCAGTCCCTCAGTCCCCTTTTCTTCTGCATCCCACTATTGCTATTATCCGTTGCGCTCAGAAATACTTGAGGGTATAACTGTGGTACCCCCAGGAACCGGAGGCACAAGGTCACCCATTTGTTTTATATGGATGACAATGTGCAATGGTCCATCTCAAAAGACGACGATGCGGGGACTACGGAGAGGATGTGCAGTTCGTACGTCGACGTCTCTCCGGCATACTACACCATTTGGATGCCGGAGAGACGTATTCTTACCTCGGGGTGGAACAACGCCACTTACAAGAGGTAACAACAGTGAAGAACTCTCTCCGCGGCAAGTATCAGCACAAACTTCGACAGATCTAGTCATCGGAATTGTCGGGGAAGAACAAAGTTGCTGCAACGAATATGCTTGCCGTTCCAATCGTACTCTACCCGTTTCGAGTAGTGAAGTGGACTCGAGAGGAGCTGTATCAACTCGACGTAAAGACCCAAAAAATGATGCATCTCTATAGTTGTACTTCCCCTGACAACAGGGAGGCCGTGGACTTTTGAGTTTGGAGTGTCTACATGACATAATGGTACTGGATATGGACTGTAAAGTCGTCATGAGTTCAGATCCCCTTCTCTGCATGGTCCGTGACATCGAGAGAGCAGGAATTGGAGCATTTCTCTTTAGGGCAGCTGCACGAGCAGCATATGAACCTGGTTTAGTTTTCGACACGAGGTGACCACAACTCTATCATCGAGTTGGAACCTGTTCAGCAAAAAGCTCAGATAACAGCCGCAGAGATCACCTCACTTCTGTGTAAAACACAAGGATAAGCCAATGCATGGGGTCTTCTTCACTAACATTGGAGACCTTGGCTCAACAAACAACTGGTTCAGGACACATGATTCTCGGACCCACGGTGTGGGGAGTGGTCGTTGGTTATAATGCTGACGCGCCCTCCCGAATGTATCGGGGCTTCAGGGGATAGGGCCTGACCAGCGCACACTACGCCTAATAATAATATTCATTTTCCCACAAGACATATGAAATATATAGGAATGGTCAATATATAATGCAAGAGCACAGAGTACAGTCATTTGAAAATGAAGATATATAAGAGTCAACATAAAAATACTTATACACACATACACTTACACTTATGTACAAATTTGATATAACTAGCTCTTAAAATATTATTCCAACGAGTAGAAACATTTTTCAGTCAGGAATTGTTTGAGGGAGCTACTGATTTTTTTTTTAATATTTGGCTTGAGGTTGTACTTTTATGTGAATGATTGTAAATAAGCAGACCCATAATTGTAGGTGCATTATCAGAGACTTTACATTTTGTGAGTGGAATGTGGTAATTTTTTCTTTGCCGTGTATTTACGGAGTGAAAATCCCCCGTCAGAACAAATTTTTGTCTATTTTTGAAAATGACGGATAATTCATAAATACAGACAGACATGAGGGTCAAATTCCTAAAATGTTCAAAGAGGTTCCTTCAGGAATGTGTACTATGAACTCTAGCTATTATGCTTATTATTCGTTTTTGTATAGAAAATAAATTTTTTGCCAAAGTAGAATTTCCCGCAAACATATCCCATACCTGATTCGTGACACAACCTGTGCATGGTATAGAGCCACTGGCTGAGGTATTTTCAATATGTTTGAGATTCCTGAACATGAAACATACAGAATTCAATCTTTTCATTAAGTTTGTACAGTGACCTTTCCAGCTTACATTTTTATTGATTTATTTATAAGCGATAATAGCAGTATTAGTAGAACGACCAGCTAAAGAGCAATGTTGATTTTACGTTAAGATGTTGCATTTATACATTTGAAAGTCGGTTGAGAAATGAGTACTCAAATACTTTTGAGAAACTTGATGCTACAGTAACTGGACGATAGTTATTCAAGTTGTGTTTCAAAATAGTCGATGAATATTATAATTTGCGCATCCCAAAATACTGATACCATAATAGTCCAGTTCCCAGAGACTGAAAAAGTGGGTAACCTTACAAAAGGTGGGGTAGAAGATTTGATTTTTTTATTTCGTTTTGATGTGAATGAAGGTAAAATATAAAAAAATGTTACTAAATCTGGGCCCGACACAGATTTTGGTAGCCGAAATTTTTGGACATTTTTCAGTTTTTTCGGAATATCTTGAAAAAGAGTGGTTATAACCACAAATTTTATCCATAATTTTTTTCTCTTACGACCAATAGGAAGCGAGGTACAGCATCTCAAAGATGGATCGTTTTTCTTAAAATGGTAAAAAAGCCAAATAGCGCCTCTTTTGTGTGTGTTATTGCGACCCATGCGTTCTTTGGTTGTATTTTCGAATTATATATTGGTCCGATAAGGTTCTCCAGACCTCCATCCCCCCAATTTGATAACTCATGAGAAATGAGTAGGTATTTGTTGAAATGAGGTGGTAGTAAATTCATTCGTCATTTCCATAACGATAACGCCTTTCTCGAAGGAAATTACTACCACCTAAACCCATAATAGTCCAGTTCCAAAGATCAAAAAAGGGGTTCACCTTACAAAAGAAAAACGCCTCCTTCAGTGCTATATAACAAAGTTACTGCTCATCTGAGGTAGCAGTTATTTTTGATGGGTACCCCGCAGAGTCTGGCACAAAGAGCGCTGAAAGATTAGGCCGGAGGAGGATGTTAATCTCCTTGTACTCATAACAGGGCTTGGGCAGTAGTACAAAAATGTATTCTTCCTGAAGCCTGAGAGAGGTGATGCTACTGGTATGCTATTCAACAGCATCATACAAATTCAATCCTCAATACATCTTCAGTGTTCTGGAGAAATGGAGCTTGTACCAACAGGGGATGTTCAGTGGACTCGAAACCTTGGACGACATGCGATACGATCCTTTTAAAAAGTCCGTGCCTGCAGGTAAAGTTAATCTTGCTCGGTTGCCACCCACTTCTGATGCTGCTGCTCTACACTCACTAAGATCGTTTTACCAAATCAAAATTGGCTGGGTGCCACACACTTGAACTCCAAACATTATAGGGGGACCAGCAGTTTACAGGGCCTGATGCCACAGCATGCAACAAAGAACCCAGCACCCAAAAGCCTACTTGAAAGTGTCTCGTGCACTTGCAGATCTGGATGTCAGCTAGCCTGCTCGTGCGTCAAAGCCAGGTTGAAATGCTCCAGCATCTGGATAGATCCAGAGGCACTGACTGCGACAATGTCCCACTGTACTCCTCCGACCTGGACACAGATAGTGAGGAAGAGGAAGATACATTCACTTCATCAACCATGGATGAGGTCTACGTGGACCCACCCATCATGGCACCTGTTCGTGAGAAACGAGGACCGTCGAAATGCCTAAGAAGGAAGTGAAGTGAAAGGTTAAGGTTCATTGGTCAATTTTTCAGTGACTCAATTGTAATTAAATACTTCACTTTTTTATTAAAAGTTTTTTCGATACACATGTTTCCCACTATCTTGTCTCCTTTATTCCTTCAGTTGGCGATTAATTTTGTAATGGGGGGCTCACAGAAAAGTTCTAGAGAACGTTATCGGACCGAAATATAATTCGAAAATACAACCAAAGAATGCATGAGTCGCAATAACATACACAAAAGAAGGCGCTATTTGCTTTTTTACCATTTTGAGAAAAATGGTCCATCTTTGAGATGCTGTAGCTCACTCCCTATTGGTCATTGTTCTACAACTTTGTATCGATACTATTTTTTCGCTAGAACTACTCTTTTTCGAGATATTGCGAAAAAACCGAAAAATGTCCGAAAGTTTCGAGGTTTTTCGGCTACTAAAAATTGTGCCGAGCCCAGATTTAGTCATATTTTTTATATTTCACTCTTTATTCCCATTAAAAAGAATAAAAAAAATGAAATCTTCTGCCCCACCTTCTGTAAGCTGAAATCCTGGACTCAAACCTTGCAGCCGACTGTTGCGGATTTGCACACTTTGGAGTTGGTTCGTCACGTGTATGATGATTGTTTTGATCTTAGTTAGAAATTATAGAGCCATATTCCATCGGTTTTCACATATCGGTGCATAAATTCAAGTTCTGTATGTTGGAACAAATCCAAACTCTGCTCATCTAGTAGGCTGTTGTTTCAGATAGTTCATCTGGGGTCTTCTCTCATTTGTTTCAATAGAGCATCGATCTCAGCCTACTGCTCTGGCTAGTTCAATTACACTAATCATAACATCTACATCTCGAACCTAATGTTATTGTCTAACGCCGTGTGTTGGTCTTCGGATTGCAAATACCACCAAATTCGTTAGGGTTGAAACTAGTTTGATAAATATGTAAATAAATCTTGCGCCTTTCGAGCTAGGGATAATTTCGGGTGTTGAGAAATTATTGGCTTATATTTAAAGGTGTGTTTCGTGACCGACAATAAGCAGCTATCACGCTGAAAGTTCCAGTAAGTCATTCACGGAAAAGTCGTTATTAAATATGAATAATCCGAATCGATTTACCTTGCCGGTCTTGCGATAACTTGAGTGCTGCTCTGGGGTTTGTGGAGTGTCATCGCGATGAGGGTCATTATTGGAGAATCTCTGATATTCGAGGGCTTCATCCAGAAATTCGAAGGCGAGATTGAGGCGAGCAGAAATTTACAAGGAGCTCTGGAACTTGTTGGAAAACGAGACGTGAATGATACCAAATAGTTTCAGGAACGAATTTTCAGGTCGTCGACAAGATCAATCTACAGAGTGTCCCAACAATGCGTGTTCACTCGATGAATCGATAATGCTGATATAGACTTTAATAACGGAATCATTATACATGGCCCTGTTTAGTTATTTGGGGGGGTGAAAAATTCAAAATTCGGAAGGAAATTATAGTTTTCACTAGTGAGCAACAAATTTGAAACTTTTTGTATTCTAAGGAAAACCAGTTTCAAGATAGCAAGAAAGGTGAAAAAGAAAAAAATTCAAAGATCGGCCGATCGGTTTCAATTATTTCGTTGCTGATACTCAAGGTGTATTTTAGTGTAATACTCCTCGCGAGCAACAGATTTGAAACACTTTTCATTCCAAAGAAAAGCAGTTTCAGGGTAGCAAGAATGAGGAAAAAGAAAAAAAATAAATATCGGCCGATCGGTTTCAACTATTTTGTTGCTGTTACTCAAGGTCTATTTAAGTTCACTCTTGGTGAGCAACAAATTTAGAACATCTTCAATTCCACGAAAAAACAGTTTCAAGATAGCAAGATCATAAAAATAAAAAAAAAAATATTGAACATTTTTCGCTATATTCAAGGTTTAGCAACTGAATAGCAACTAAATATTCTGTGAAGATCAAAGGGAAAGTATATAATTTATTGAGTTACCTTGCTCCCTTGATATCGCGATAGCTTTATTTGCGATTTCTAGAGATCGGCACGAGCAACAAAATCGTTGTTTTGGCAACTAATTAGCTACAAATTGATGTATTTTTTTGCAATTTTGCTGGATTCGCCTTGCCAGCCTGATAGGGCTAATTTTTTGTTGTAAGTAAGACGGCAATTTACTATTAATTATTTTGTGGAACAAAGTTGCAGCATGTAACAGTCTCCTATCGTTCATATTTAACCAGCCAGCATCCTTTAGGTAATGTGATATTCTTTCTCTACTTCTAATAGTAAAAATCAATCGTAAATTAGCAATTATGATTTTTTTGTTTCTTTTTCTTGAATTGGTTGGTTGAACATGGAACATACAATACATCAGCATAATTGAATATAGATGAACGATTCACACACAAATTCGCCTTCACCTTCATGGGTAGAAAATTTTGGTGTCCATATATAATTTTGAGCGAATAATATGCTCGCCTGCTAAACTGATAAACCTGACTTTCGAATTTCAAGTCCTTATCTAAAGTGATGCCCAGGCTTTTGGCTTCTGGGACAACCCCAAGTACATGCTCATTTACTATTACTTCCACAGATTTGCAAATATCACTTCTAGGGCGTTTTGTCCAAAAACAATAACATTGGATTTACTATAATTCATATTTAAGCAGGGATCAGAACCTTTCTTACAAATAATTTCAAGTCTCTATTGATTTGAGTACACGCATTATCAGTCATTTCATGTGAGAAGCTATAATACAACTGGTATCGTCTGCATAGAAATCGCTAATCAAATGTATGCGGCCCGTGAAATTTGAACACTCACCTTATTTTTATAACAGACCCCGTATTTAGTCCCAAAATCCTCAGAAGTATCAGCAATACACAACTACTTCATCTAATAGAACTCCTTACATGAATATTCACGTGAAAAACATGAATCAACGTCAAATCTGGAAATAATTGGGCAGAGACACACGAGCTCATGTTAGTCGAAGTGACGAGGGTGCAGCCACAACTATTTTTTCCCGTGTAAAAAACAAGACAACTCTCGAGAGACAACACCTTCTATCCAGAAATAAATTATTCAAACAAGGGTCGCACCACTTATGTACGCTTTTAAATTCCCCGATGTCGGGGCGAAAACAGGCATTTCGATGAAGGTACGAACAGGAGTTTTACGTCGGCGATCACGTTGATTTCATGAAGGGTTTCCAGGAAAAAGTGGAAGTTTTTGTAACGTATTCAAAAAAACAGTTAATTGTGAGATTTTCACTAAACAATTTTACAAAAACGCAATACGTATTTTGTCATACAATGGCCTTTTCAGGTGTGTCTTCACTAACTGTATTCTACATATATAATGCTTGATATACCTGATTTTACAATTTGAAGAGACAACATTTCAAGTACCTGAGTTTTACCTGAGTTTGTAAAGAATCAAATTACCTGAGCTCATGTCCCAATTTCCGCATTTGACAAAATATTTGGTAACGGGGAATTATTCAATTCTGATTGATCACTCAGTAAATTACCCGAATTCTTGAAACTATTGATTACCAAACATTCCTGAAGATTTAGTTTCAAACTTTCGTCTTCTAAATGTAACACGTCGTGTCTTTCTGCTAAAAGGTGGTTCGCAAATGTGGAATTGGTCTTTCTATTTACACAACTACTCCTATGGTATTTAAGTCTCTGGAAAATGTTTCCATGTTTGGCCAATATACAGTTTTGTGCAAGAGCCACAATTCAGCTTATATACTCCTGATCTATCCGACACCGAAGTTTCATCTTTATTGCTTTTAATAAATTCACTTGGAAAATAATTCGCTCTGTTAGCTACGTTTACTCATACTTTCTTCAAAAAAGGGCAACATTATTGGTGGGTTCACCCAAGTATCACAATGTTCTATAACTGACTTTATCACATCTTGAATTTGGGTAGACTTGGAAGTTTTGTGTTTTGGTATTTTATTTTTTATGATTTGAAAGTGGGCACCACGAGGATGATAATCCAAACAAATTGATACCATCAATATGATATCTCAAACAAAGTCTGTTAAAAATGATGATGGTATCAATAATAATGATGTGAAAGCTATTTTCAGGGTTTCTTGGCCGTGGTCTACAGATTTTTTGTCTAACTACTGCGGTAGACAATTTCAAAGGCGATGTAGTGACGATCGCAGTGCCCGAGTTGGTGCACGTTCCGAACGCGGTAACGACAAAGGAGACTTGGTGTTCCTTTAAGAAAAAATTCGTAAATTGCCCTTTCTGATGACGAGGACCTGGAAGGTAGAACAGTTTACCTATGGAAACGACATGGTGTTACTGGAATGCTGTGTAAGGGACTACATTTTCCAACTGAAGGTCGAATTCTTTACGCAAGATGAGGAACCGCCAATGGAATCGCCACTTTCACGTATAGTTAACATGGTAATGGATGGTTTGAAACTCTGGCTATTGAATATGCTCACAAGAAAACCCGAGGCTGATTCAGATACGTTGACGATACCTTCATAGTATGGAACCATGGAAATACAAAACAGGATACCCATCTGAAGCACATCTTTCATTACCTTCACAATGGGGAAGGAAATCCTTAATTAATTACCATCCTCAGACGTATTGGTGAAGAGGACCAACATTGAGTGGGAAACATCTGTATATCAAAAACCCACTCACACTGGACGGTATTTGAATCTCGACTCCAACCATCATCAATCTACCCAAAGAGAAATAATCAAGACTCTAGTGCAGTGGTCGCCAACCTTTTCAATGTGTTGAGCTACTTTGTCAATTTTGGAATAAACAGCGAGCTACCCACACGGAAGCCACGTAATGCAACGTAAATGAAATAATCCACAGTTTATCATTATATGTATTTATTTTACTATTCAACTGGTAATACATAATACATAGATACTAATAATAAACTAATAACGAAATAACTAATATTACTAGTACGTACTTGTTCATAGCTACATTCCTACCTATCAAACGAAGATGTTTGAAAAATAAACACAAACTTTTATCCAGCCACAACGGCATGTCACGTATGATTTAAAAATAGTTAATACTAACAACAAAAAAGTAACGCACTATCATGAACATAAACATTGAAAAATAAAAAAGCACGTTCAATGAGAAGGCTTACATTCAGACTCATAGATAATTTTTTTAATGTTTGCAGTATAATTTGATGCAGCCATTCGAATACAATTATCCAAATGTTCATCTGTACGTCGATTGCGATATTTGTTCTTAATAAACTTCATATTGAAAAAAGAAGATTCACACAAATAGGTTGAACTGAATAATGCTTTCACTTTCAAGGCAACACGGCATTGAACTGAATATTTTTCTTTACTTACAATAGGCCAGATACATTCAGCACTTGAGACTAACAATTTTAAGGCTAAATCATTTTGAAACTCAATGACTTCCATTTCTGTTGCAGCGATGTCTTCGCCAAAGTTCTGCATAACACAAGTTGCAAACTGTTGGATATCAATTTCCATAAAGGGTGAAACAACAAACTGCGCTACTAAAGCCATTTCATTGAAATCCTCAAAACGATTTTCGAAGTTATTCTTCAGGGTAGAAATTATTTCTACATGATATTTGTTGTCATAGGGATCTAATGGATTTTGAGATATTTTTTCTGAAAGAATAGGAAAATGCTTGAATTTCCGGCTTTGTTTCCTGACTAACTTATGGATAGTATCTGCGTTGAAACCATTATTATGACCTATCTGTGTAATTATTTCAATTTCCCTAGCTAGATTGTCTGCAGACAAAGGCAGTGAGAATGCTTTGTGTAACATTGATTTGTAGGCTGCTAATTTATGACTGTCTGGATGGAAAGAATCGCTTGCGATGGTGATGTCTGTATAGCTAGGTTTCCTGAAAACCTACAATTCTACATATCTACTGCACATCTTTAGAAAGGGGCTTCTCACCGGTCATGACTCAGTTCGGCAGATGTAGTGATAGTTTAGAATTAACTTGTAGTTTAAGCTTGAGGAAGATATTGTATAGCGAAACACGTGTCGCGGTTTTTGTAAAACCCTTTATAGTGAAAATCATACAAAAAACTGCATTAATGAGTTTCAATAAGAATTTTCATCAAGTATTTGGCCAGTTATATTCAACTAAAATCATAAGGCAATGATGACGCTTATTATCAAGCAGGCTCATAGCCGAGAATCCAACATTTTCCATTCACTCAAAGACAAATCGTGAAAGTTTATGTTAGAGCTCAGTCTATGTAAAGAGGGGTGAGTAGTATGATTTAACACGTTTCATAATTTCCGAAAGAGAAATGTCCTCATTAGTGTAGACATCCTTCAAAATGACTAATACCCTGAATGTGAACATCAGAATTTCAATATGGATTGTTCTAGAGTTGATGACTCGACATTTGATTCCTTTTCCATAATTTCGTTGATTGAAGCAATGCATATTGGGTTGTTGAACGATAGACAGTTACCTTCGATAGAGAAAGACGGATAAAACATTGAAAACTGGGTAGTTTTCCAGATTGATTGGAAAAATTGATGGATGTAGCCGTTACTACGTGGTAGGAAATCATAATGAAGAAAAGATAATTAAAACTTTCTATGTTTTTTACCACTTTCATTATTTGTAACTAACGTTACTGCAGATTCGTCCTATGAGGACTTATATGACGAAACTGCAGTAACGCCAGTTACAAATAAAAGTGTAAAAAACGTAGAAAGATTTAATTCTCTTTTCTCCACAATATTTTTCTTGAATGGAATTCCACGATCAAAGAACAGTTCAAAGGGTGTTGCATGTGTGTAAAATAATGGAAATAATAACAAAAATGTATAGGAAGAAATAAACAATACATTCGAGGAGTGAAAATATCGAATTACGAGTTTGTGAAGTGAAAAACCTAACTGTTTGGTTTCAAATGAAATTGGACAATGAAAGAATACTTATGCGTTATACATTCGGATGAGAAATGGCTGATAATGAAATGAAATTCAGTTGAGAATATTACCAGATTTTCGAAATCGTCATAATAGGATTCAAAGCCAAAATATTCTTTGACAGTTATCCGAAAGTTTGAATTGAAATTATTATCATTTTTTGAAAATAACATAAAAGCATAGAAGAAATGAATAATATACATGCCATTTTTAATGCACTGTTTTGAGCCTTTGGTACAGAAATGAATATTACTGGAGTTCTTTCCCAAAACCAAACCATTATTTTAACAACTCGACACGTGTCGCATATCAAACTGTTTGATCTTCCTCTTGAAGATGGTCACTTGGTGATCGAAACACGTGTAGAGTTGTTGAAATAACGGTTTGGTATTGAAAAAAAATCTGTTTTAAAATCTGTTTTTCCGTTAACCAGCTGTCGCACCCCTATGAACGACAACCCTCAGAAGTCGAAACTTGTGCGAGCTGAGGATTAACGAGGTCTTACCTTTTAACGTGTGATTCCTAACACGGGTTGGACGATAGCAAGTGAAGATCGATCGTTCAGACTAGAGCTTGAACCACCGACCAACACGGCAGTCAATTCGAGTGAGTGAACAAATCACCCACGCCGAACCGCTTGGCTACCGACTGACTTAGAAGAGGAAGATCAAACTGTTTGTCGAGGTATTAAAATAACGGTTTGGTGTTGGGAAAAACTGTTTGATCTTCCTCTTGAAGATGATCACTTGGTGAATAATATACATGTCGAGAAGTTTTAATAAAGGTTTGGTGTTGCAAGAGAAAGATCAAATTGTTTGATCTTCCTCTTGAAGATGATCACTTGGTGAATGGAACACGTGAATATTACTGGACTTTGTTTTCTTTGGTGTATTAATATTCATTACTACACCAAAGGTTCCAAACAGTGCATCATAAATGAAACACGTGTCGAGGGGTTAAAATAACGGTTTGGTGTTGGGAAAAACTGTTTGATCCTCCTATTGAAGATGGTCACTTGGTGAATAATACACATGTCGAGAAGTTATAATAACGGTTTGGTGTTGGAAGAGGAAAATCAAACTGTTTGATCTTTCTCTTGAAGAGGATCACTTGGTGAATGAAATGCGTTTCAAGGTGTTGAAATAACGGTTTGGTGTTGGGAATAACTGTTTGATATTTCTCTTGAAGATGATCACTTGGTGATCGGAACACGTGTCGCGTTGTTAAAATAACGGTTTGGTGTTGGGAAAAACTATTTGATCTTCTTCTTGAAGATGGTCACTTGGTGAATAATACACATATCGAGAAGTTATAATAACAGTTTGGTGTTGGAAGAGAAAAATCAAACTGTTTGATCTTCCTCTTGAAGATGATCACTTGGTGAATGAAATACGTGTCAAGGTGTTGATATAACGGTTTGGTGTTTGGAAAAACTGTTTGATCTTTCTCTTGAAGATGATCACTTGGTGAATGGAACACGTGAATATTACTGGAGTTTTTTTCTTTGGTGTAGTAATATTCATTATCACACCAAAGGTTCCAAACAGTGCATCATAAATGAAACACATGTCGAGGGGTTAAATTAACGGTTTGGTGTTGGGAAAAACTGTTTGATCCTTCTCTTGAAGATGGTCACTTGGTGAATAATACACATGTCGAGAAGTTATAATAACGGTTTGGTGTTGGAAGAGGAAAATCAAACTGTTTGATGTTTCAAGGTGTTGAAATAACGGTTTGGTGTTGGGAAAAACTGTTTGATCTTTCTCTTGAAGATGATCACTTGGTGATCGGAACACGTGTCGCGTTGTTAAAATAACGGTTTGATCTTGGAAGAGGAAGATCAAACTGTTTGATATTCATCTTGAAAATTATCACTTGGTGAATGAAACACGTGTCGAAGTGTTGAAATGACGGTTTGGTGTTGAGAAAAACCGTTTCATCTTCCTCTTGAAGATGGTCACTTGGTGAATAATACACATGTCGAGAAGTTATAATAACGGTTTAGTGTTGGAAAAGGAAAATGAAACTGTTTGATCTTCCACTTGAAGATGATCACTTGGTGAATGAAATATGTGTCAATGTGTTGATATAACGGTTTAGTGTTTGCAAAAACTGTTTGATCTTTCTCTTGAAGATGATCACTTGGTGATCGGAACACGTGTCGCGTTGTTAAAATAACGGTTTGGTGTTGGAAGAGGAAGATCAAACTTTTTGATATTCCTCTTGAAGATTATCACTTGGTGAATGAATCACCTGTCGAGATGTTGAAATGACGGTTTGGTTTTGGGAAAAACTGTTTGATCTTCCTCTCGAAGATGATCACTAGGTGGATAATACACGTGTTGAGGAGTTATAATAATGGTTTGGTGTTGGAAGAGGAAGATCAAACTATTTGATCTTCCTCTTGAAGATGATCACTTGGTGAATGGAACACGTGAATATTACTGGAGTTTTTTCTTTGGTGTAGTGATATTCATTACTACACCAAAGGTTCCAAACAGTGCATCATAAATGAAACACGTCTCGAGGGGTTAAAATAACGGTTTGGTGTTGGGAAAAATTGTTTGATCTTTCTCTTGAAGATGATCACTTGGTGAATAATATACGTGTCGAAGAGTTATAATAACGGTTTTGTGTTGGAAGAGAAAGATTGAAATGTTTGATCTTCCTCTTGAAGATGATCACTTGGTGAATGGTACACGTGAATATTACTGGAGGTTTTTTCTTTGGTGTAGTAATATTCATTACTACACCAAAGGTTCCAAACAGTGCATCATAAATGAAACAAATATCGAGGGGTTGAAATAACGGTTTGGTTTTGGGAAAAATTGTTTTATCTTTCTCTTGAAGATGATCAGTTAGTGAATGATAACGGTTTGGTCTTGGAAGAGGCAGATCAAACTGTTTGATCTTCCTCTTGAAGATGATCACTTGGTGAATATACACTTGTCGAGGAGTTATAAAACGGTTTGGTGTTGGAAGAGAAAGATCAAACTGTTTGATATTCATCTTGAAGATTATCACTTGGTGAATGAAACACGTGTCGTGGTGTTGAAATGAAGGTTTGGTGTTGGGAAAAACTGTTTAATCTTTCTCTTGAATATTACTGGAGTTTTTTCCCAACACCAAATCGTTATTTTTACACCTCGACACGTGTTTCGATCACCATGTGATCATCTTCAAGAGGAAGATAAAACTGAACTCTTGAAGATGATCACTTGGTGAATAATACACGTGTCGAGGAGTTATAATAAGGATTTTGTGTTGGAAAAGAAAGATCAAACTGTTTGATCTTCCTCTTGAAGATAATCACTTGGTGAATGGAACACGTGAATATTACTGGAGTTTTTTCCTTTGGTGTAGTAGTATTCATTACTACACCAAAGGTTCCAAAGAGTGCATCATAAATGAAACACGTGACGAGGGTTTGAAATAACGGTTTGGTGTTGGGAAAAACTGTTTGATCTTACTCTTGAAGATGATCACTTGGTGAATAATACACGTGTCGAGAAGTCATAATGACGGTTTGGTGTTGGAGGAGGAAGATCAAACTGTATGATCTTCCTCTTGAAGATGATCACTTGGTGAATGATACACGTGTCGAGGAGTAATAGTAACGGTTTGGTGTTGGAAGAGGAAGATCAAACTGTTTGATCTTCCTCTTGAAGATGATCACTTGGTGAATGATACACGTGTCGAGGAGTAATAGTAACGGTTTGGTGTTGGAAGAGGAAGATCAAACTGTTTGATCTTCCTCTTGAAGATGATCACTTGGTAAATGGAATACGTGTCGAGTTGTTAAAATAACGGTTTGGTGTTGGGATAAACTGTTTATTCTTCTTGAAGAATTTATTCTTCTTCTTGAAGATTATCACTTGGTGATCAAAACACGTGTCAAGTTTCATATCTATTTTTCACGTCTTCCAACAATGGAATACCAAAGATTTTCGATCATTATGGAATTAATCAACTCTCTTCTCTATACTCGTATATAAATGAAAATGTTCTTTCAACAATGAAAGTATGCGTACAAAATACAATGTCGATATTAACCTTAATTTTTCAATTCACAAAATAACGATTTGAATTTTCTCCTCTCAGTTTCTTTCTATTGTTATCTTTTCATTTCTGGTGGATGGCATATATTTTGCTTTCCATCCATTTGTTTATTATTTCCAGAGTTTCCGATTATTCCCAAACAAATGAAAATTGTTTTCCTTCAATAACATTTCCGACTTGAAATAATGAATATAAGTGTTTTTTTTGTTTTCCCTTTACGATATATTTTATCGTAGAAAAAGGTCAAAAGAAAATTACAGATCATGTTCATAAAAATCATACTTTCTTCTACGAATCACCATTCATGTGTTATCTTCATTTCGCCATTTTGGCTTTCTACATCTCAGTCTTCATACAAAAATTGTGGAACACTTCCAAAAGAACGAAGAAAGTGAATGGTGCAAAATGAACTATCTACAAAGATTTGTAGGTTTTGCGTATAAATTACTTTTTCAGATGAAAACTGAAAAAACAGCCCTCCCCTCGTTTTTGTAAATTTCATCATGCATCTGAAACATGCAACAACAATCTAAAACTGCAATCCTTAATAACATGATGAACTACTAAACAACTTTGCATGATCTACAATCTTGAACAACATTGTATGATCTACAATCTTGAGCAACTGCATAATCTACAAGTTGCATCTGGTCATTTTTTTCGATAGCTTCCAATCTTGATGAGACAAATGCAAGTAACTGATATTCATAACATCTGCACTTCAGTAATTTTTTTAGCGCAGGTAAAATCAGTAAAAACTATCGAAATCTCAAACGAGTGCATGATTTACAATCCTAAATATTGCATAATCTACAATTTCTAACAAATTTTACATGTTTTACCATTTCAAACAATATAACGTAATCTACATGCAATCTTTACTACTTTGCATGATCTATCTGTTTTGTTTGAAATCTGTTTAAAATTTGTTTTTCCGTTAATCAGCTGTCGCCTCCATGCGAACGACAACTCTCAGATCTATAATCTTAAACAACATTGTATGATTTACACTCCCAAACAATATGAGTTTCATCTAATCTATTTTTCAAATTTGTCCTCCAATATTTTTTAGTGCAGTAGAAATCAAAAGAGACTCTTGGAGTTATAGACAGTTGCACGATCTACAATCTCAAACATTGCATAATCTATTTTGACCAACAATTTTACATGATGTACAATATTGAATAACATTTCATGATCTACAATCTTGCATGATTTACAATCTTGAACAGCATTGTATGATTTACAATCTAAAAAAATTGGGGAATCATACAGTTGCACGATCTAAAATCTTAAGTAGTGCATGATCTACAATCTTGAAAGTACATTGCATAATCTATGATCTCAAACAATATTGTATGATCTACATGCAATCTCAAACATGCAATTCAAATAACATGTTGAATGTGCAATAATGTACAACATTGCCTGATTTACAATCTTGAATGAACATTGCCTAATCTACTTAATTGCAAGATCTACAATTATAAACATGACATTATTTACAATCTTAAACATGCAATTCAAATAACACGTTGAATGTGCAATAATGTACAACATTGCCTGATTTACAATCTTGAATGAACATTGCCTAATCTACTTAATTGCAAGATCTACAATTATAAACATGACATTATTTACAATCTTAAACATGCAATTCAAATAACACGTTGAATGTGCAATAATGTACAACATTGCCTGATTTACAATCTTGAATGAACATTGCCTAATCTACTTAATTGCAAGATCTACAATTATAAACATGACATTATTCACAATCTTAAACATGCAATTCAAATAACATGTTGAATGTGCAATAATGTACAACATTGTCTGATTTACAATCTTGAATGAACATTGCCTAATCTACTTAATTGCAAGATCTACAATTATAAACATGACATTATTTACAATCTTAAACATGCAATTCAAATAACATGTTGAATGTGCAATAATGTACAACATTGCCTGATTTACAATCTTGAATGAACATTGCCTAATCTACTTAATTGCAAGATCTACAATTATAAACATGACATTATTTACAATCTTAAACGAGCATTGCCTGATCTACTATCTTGAACAGTATTGCATGATCTGCATGCGATCTTAAACGACATATTAAATATGCAATGCTAAACAACACTGCATGATCTACAATCTTGAACAATTGCATGTACAAGTCTCATCTGATCTATTTTCTGATAACGTCCACCCTTAATGAGAATGCAAATAACTGATATTTCATTTTTCACATTTAACTTTTAAATTTTTTTACGCAATTAGGGTTAGTGAATTATACTAAATCAAAAATTCCATTCAGACTGGACTAAAATTACGTACGCCTTGGGCATAACGAACAATATCAATTCACATTTTTGTATCCTTCCCGCACATCCACAAAAACAGACGAAAACATTGATATTGTTCGAATGGTTCATTTCGACCAACACATGCATGTGTTATTCAACTGAAATGAAACTTTGATGGGGATTTCATTAAACGGGATGAAATCTTCTGGTCCGATTCACATTGTGTGTCGTACCGAATACGATTGAAGGGTATTTTCCATGCGAGCGAATTCTAAATGCGACTTTTCGAATAGAGAATGGAAGGTTATGGGAAAAATTATGATATTTCGGATTATTTGGTCCTGTCGTTTGATGCAAATTTTGGATTGGAGGTAATCTATTGTACGGTATGTGATCGAATCGGCTGTAACGTATTAAAAAAAACTTCATTGTGAGATTTTCAGTAAACAGTTTTTAAAAAACGCAACACGTGTTTAGAGTAAAGAAGACCGGGGTTGTAAGTCACATTTTTTGTCTTTTGCATTTTTAGTATCGGTTTTTATAGACAATACGCATATATACAAAAAACCAAAGGAGTGTACTCCAGATCACTAAGCCTAAGTATTAAGTGGGGAATGGGAAAAAATACCAGCGTGGTTCAAACAGAACTGGCTGGTATCTCAATCGCCACAAAAGAAATAACCAGGAAAGGAATTTCTTCCAAGAACATAACAATCTCCACTGATAGTAGACAAGCCATATCAGCTCTGAACAGACAACGTGTTACCTCAGGGCTAGTACTGGAGTGCCATCAAGATTCAGCCAAAGCCTCGGTAGATAATAACAATATCCTAAAGTGGGTTAAAGGGCACGACAGATGTGAAGGTAATGGCATTACCAACTCTTTAGCCAAGAAAGCGGCTACACTGAGAATTTTAGGAACCAGTGACACCAACGGCCTGATGACTTCAACAACTGCAGAACCAGCCAAACATCACACCCATGCTCAATCCCTAAAGTGATGGAATCAAAGGAAGCAGTCTTGCCAAGATCACCCTGAGCGACCCTGGAATGCTGGCGCCGAAGAAATATCTGGCGATGTCTAGGAAAATCTACGCTTAACAGTAGAGTTTCTGACTGGCCACTGTCAACTGAGAAAAGACCTCCACATTATGACGCTAGTAACACACCTCTATGCAGGATGTGTGAACAGGAAGATGAGACTGTCAGGCATGTCCTATGCGAGTGTCCGAAGTTATCGTCAATAAGAGAGTGTGTTTTCGGCGAGTCTTGGCCTTCACCTACCTAGTGACCTGTCCACCTTCCTCGACAAGACAGGATGGACCATGACCTAGAAGGACAACTCCTCGGGAGGATGTACAATGGGTCGGTAAATGCAATTCTTGGAATCGCAGTCCACGTTTGGTGACCTGGTTTTCGTGAGGCTGCTACGGATAGTGTTACTGGATCTGAAGCAGGTTCTATGTTGTACTTGGAACCAATTCTTCTTATCCTCTCCGATAATCCTCCGATGTAGGTAAGTGCAAGCACTGATTGTGACGGCTTCTCTTCCTTGGGAGGCTCCTGCTGTCTCTCAGCCGAAGTCTTTTCTACCATCGCTATGGAGTAGCCATTCCGTTCAAGATCATTTTTGATGATGTCTTGTTCCTTCTCAAGACCTCCCTTCGTATTACCGAGCCCGAAAGCACGGTCTAATAGAGTCTTGATGATTCCCTTTTAGTCGATTGATGGTGGTTGGATTCGTGGTTCAGATATTGTCCCGTGTGAGTGGGTTTTCGGTAGGCACACAGATGTTTCCCACTTAGTGTCGGTTCTCTTCGCCAATACGTCTAAGAATGACCATTCGTTGTGGAAAGCGGGCAGAGCCCGCTTTCCGTAAAATATCGGCAATCCATTATACTTGCTGCGTTTTAAAATGATTGTGTAACAACTTGCCCCCCTCTCCCCTATATTGAATATTACTTGTTTCAACATGGAAAACGACAACAGTTATGAAGTTCATAGCACGTCATTTTAATGAGTTTCATCGTTACAGAGCCCCAAAGAAGAATTCAAATAAATTCGAAACGTTGACAAGAAAACAACTGTTATATCAACACACACACAAAAAACCTTTCAAGAAATATCGATAATCTTGTATTTCCTTCGGACCACCGCACGTATCTCATAAATACCGCTGGTCTTCGATCCGTCGCTGAAATCTGGGCGATAACCATCGAGAACGAGGCGGAGGGCGGGGGGGGAACGGCACACAGCCAGATGATGTCTGACATGGAATCGGCCGTCGCCATAAATCCGGCCGAGTACGCTTCGGAAGCCCTATCTATGGAAAGTACACAATCAGAGGAGGCAATCCAGACAAATGAGTCGGTAACGCGGCGTCGTTCATCAAGCGGTGCGTCCTTCGCAAATCTCTCGACGCTCGACGCAGCGCCGAGACGCGCGTCTAACTAAAACGCCGCGGCGGCACTCCTTGCGTTGGATCTTAGAAGGACTTTCGGTGATTAATCGGAGGTTATTTATGGGACACGTACATTTGGTGGGGGTTTTGGTGATTGTGATACCCATTATAGGGATTACTTCAATTGCACGTAGAGGATCAAGGCATCCTTGGTCCTTTTCCATTTATAAATGTTTATTATTGATTCTCCATCATGAATCAATTAGAAAGTATGTCATTGAAAATTTCAACTTTCTTCTTGATAATAGTAATAATTTTAATTTTCCATCAAAATCGGTACTCAATATGAAAACCGTCAAAAATAATTGTGTTAAAAACACATGCATACAGAAAAATTGATACCAGGGTGGTCCCAAAATTACCCGGCCTGGCCTAGAGATGGCGTTAGTTGTTAAAAAACTATCACTGTATTAGAAAGTACACATTTTATGGAGCACTACAGGAAAATCCTTAAGCCGCTCTCAGAGCGGTGCCTGTGCGAAAGTAGCGATTCACATTGGATTCGAATTGCTGGAGATTGAATCCATTTGGAAAAACGCTCTCAGAAAGTTCATTCCACATAAACGTAGTGCTCCAGATGACAGAGTTCTTAAACAGTGAAGTTCGAGGTGTATTGAATTGAACCTTATATGATATGATAAAGTTCCATTTGATCACAACACAACAAAGTTTTTGTTTCGGGGTTGAAATTAGATGATTTTAATGTATTTCCACGTGTTAAAACCGAAAGTGACCATAAAAATTATATATTAGCTCTTGTTTTCAAGATATAGTATCATTATATTATATATATGTATATTGAGTTTTCAACAAATGAAATATTTCATCACCAACAGTTGGTACACATGTTTGTTTACATAACACCCCTCTCATCAGCTGTTCTTAAGTAGTAAACATAACCTATGTGAGTTTGTCAATTGTACGTGCGTGGTTGCTATTGAAATTATCGTGTGAAGTTGATTTTTAAATTAATTTAAGTGCTGATCTGAAATGCCTCGAAAGTGTGTGAATTCTGTCGATAGCTTTTGCTATATATGTGGTGAAATAACATTTAAGGCTCAGAAACGTAAAATGACACCTATCGTTAAGACAGCCTATGAACATTATTTTGGTGTGAAAGTTGAGGACCAAGATAAATCATGGGCTCCTCATATATGTTGTAATTCTTGTTCCGTCATATTGCGAGAGTGGCTGAAAAATAAAAACCGGGCAATGGCTTTTGCAGTACCTATGGTTTGGCGTGAGCCTACCAATCATACAGACGACTGTTATTTCTGCTTAACTCCTCCCATTAAGCAAGGTTTATCTATGAAGAAAAGAGGAACGGTTAAATACCCTAATCTCCCATCTGCTCTTCGGCCTGTACCACACTCAGACAATTTGCCAGTCCCTTCTCCACCCCAAAACTATGAAATTTTACAGGAAGGTGATGAAGACTGTTTAGAAGGAGCAACCCATCCTTCTACATCCTATGACCCTGATTTTGAGGTAAGCGATAGGTCTAGTGATCCGCACAGAATTAGTCAAGCAGAGTTGAGTGACCTTATAAGAGATCTTCGCTTGTCTAAGGAAAAGGCTGAGCTGTTAGGGTCAAGACTACAACAGTGGAATCTTCTAAAACATGATGTGAAAATATCTCAGTACAGACAGCGTAAAAAAGATTTGCTTCCTTTTTTTGAGAAAAAAGAAAACCTCGTAGTTTGTTCTGATGTTAATGGTTTGATGGACTGCTTGAATTTGGATCACACTCCATCTGAATGGAGACTGTTTATAGACTCTTCAAAACTAAGCCTAAAAGCTGTACTTCTGCATAATGGAAATCAGCTACCCTCTATTCCTATAGGTCATGCAGTTCACATGAAGGAAACGTATATAAATATGAAAACACTTCTCCAATCAATCAAATATGAACAACACAAGTGGCACATCTGTGGTGATCTGAAAGTCATTGCTATACTCCTAGGAATGCAATTAGGGTTCACCAAGTACTGTTGTTTTTTGTGTCTGTGGGACAGTCGGGACAGAAAATCTCACTATAAAAAAATTAACTGGCCTACACGAGACCTAAACCCTAATGTGAAAAATGTAGTTTACGAGCCTCTTGTAGATCCTAAGGATGTTCTCCTTCCCCCATTACATATTAAGTTGGGACTAATGAAAAACTTTGTGAAGGCCATGGACCAGGAAGGACAAGCTTTTAAGTACTTGAGAGCAAAGTTTCCCAGGTTGAGTGCTGCTAAAGTCAAGGAAGGCATCTTTATTGGGCCTCAAATCCGTGAAATCGTAAATGATCCTGCTTTTGACATGATTTTAACAGGAAATGAAAAAAGAGCCTGGGAAGCCTTTAAGGGGTTGTACATGGGTTTTTAGGAAACAAAAGAGATGATAACTTCACAGCATTGGTTAAAGAGCTTCTTCAAGCTTACCACCAACTTGGATGCAACATGTCCTTAAAAATTCATTTTCTTCACTCTCATCTTAATTTCTTCCCACAAAACTGTGGAGCTGTGAGTGACGAACATGGAGAAAGATTCCATCAAGACATTGCCTTAATGGAACAGAGATATCAGGGCCGTTGGAATGAAGCAATGCTTGCAGACTACTGCTGGTCTGTGTGTAGGGATGCTCCAGAAGTGTTTTATAAAAGACAAGCTAAACGACAGCGATCTTACAATGAATCAATCGGATGGACTTAATTGAAATTTGGTGGTACAAACTTCTTTTATTGTCAAAACACTAAGAATAATGTTTTTTTTATTAATTTTGTACTTAAAATATTCTAAAAGAAACATAACAATATTGTTTTATGTACTTTCACTTTTCACGTATAGTATAACTACTCTTTAAGATTAAGTACTGTGTATCTCAAAAACCAGAGCTAATAAAAATTTTTCATTGTTATTTTCGTTTTTATCACCCCAAAATTAGTAGAAATTGACTAATTCAGTGTAGGAAACATTCAAAAAATATTTTTTTGTTGTGTTGTGAATTAGCACTACATTTTGATTGTCTATGTATGCATCCTTGGTCCTTTTCCATTTATAAATGTTTATAATTGATTCTCCATCATGAATCAATTAGAAAGTATGTCATTGAAAATTTCAACTTTCTTCTTGATAGTAGTAATAAATTTAATTTTCCATCAAAATCGGTACTCAATATGAAAAACGTCAAAAAGTAATTGTGTTAAAAACACATGCATACAGAAAAATTGATACCAGGGTGGTCCCAAAATTACCCGGCCTGGCCTAGAGATGGCGTTAGTTGTTAAAAAAATATCACTGTATTAGAAAGTACACATTTCATGGAGCACTACAGGAAAATCCTTAAGGCGTTCTCAGAGCGGTGCCTGTGCGAAAGTAGCGATTCACATTGGATTCGAATTGCTGGAGATTGAATCCATTTGGAAAAACGCTCTCAGGAAGTTCATTCCACATAAACGCAGTTCTCCAGATGAAAGAGATCGTAAACAGTGAAGTTCGAGATGTATTGAGTTGAACCTTATATGATATCATAAAGTTGCATATGATAATCAGCACTACATTTTGATTGCCTATGTATGCATCCTTGGTTCTTTTCCATTTATAAATGTTTATAATTGATTCTCCATCATGAATCAATTAGAAAGTATGTCATTGAAAATTTCAACTTTCTTCTTGATAAGAGTAATAAATTCAATTTTCCATCAAAATCGGTACTCAATATGAAAAACGTCAAAAAGTAATTGTGTTAAAAACACATGCATACAGAAAAATTGATACCAGGGTGGTCCCAAAATTATCCGGCCTGGCCTAGAGATGGCGTTAGTTGTTAAAAAAATATCACTGTATTAGAAAGTACACATTTCATGGAGCACTACAGGAAAATCCTTAAGGCGTTCTCAGAGCGGTGCCTGTGCGAAAGTAGTGATTCACATTGGATTCGAATTGCTGGAGATTAAATCCATTTGGAAAAACGCTCTCAGGAAGTTCATTTCACATAAACGCAGTTCTCCAGATGAAAGAGATCTTAAACAGTGAAGTTCGAGGTGTATTGAGTTGAACCTTATATGATATCATAGAGTTGCATATGATAATCAGCACTACATTTTGATTGTCTATGTATTAGTTTACGAGTATCTCAAGACTTTATTGCATAGGTATTGTTAATTTTTTTCCTCAAATCAGGTATCTCGAATTTTTTCCCTTATTCGCGGTTGTTTCCATCATGATTTCTTGCAAGCACCTAATTAGCACTTCATTACCTCGCTTAGTTTATACCTGATAGAGCATTCGTCCTTGTTTTCGAGATACCTGATTCTTAGATCTGTTGTTTAGCGGAATTGGAAGCTTTTGTTTATTAATTAGAAAATTCAACGATCCTCACCATTTAGCACTTAATCAGCACCTAATAGTGTTCCCTTAACATTCATTATTTTATCATTATTTTTGCGTTGCTAGCATTACGTAATGGTAGCAACGCAACTTTGAGTATTGAGTTGCGGTGCAAGTTACAGAGCACCTTAATTTTTGACTCCAGTGCCTAAAAAGCACCAAAAAGGACCAAATTTTGGCATTTTCTAATAGAGCTGGCTGATAGTGCTTGTCTACTATCAGTGCAGACTGTAATGTTTTCGCCAGAAATTTCTTTCCTAGTCATTTCTTTTGTGGCGGATACCAGCTGGTTCTGTTTGAACCACGCTGGTATTTTCCCCCACTTGATTCTTAGGCTCAGTGATCTGGATTACACTCCACATCCGGAGCCTTCAGTGGGATACGTACCGCTCTTGGTGGAAATAAATGTGCCAAATCAGTTGAACACTTCCCGTGTCAGTATCTATAGAAGAGAGACAAATTTCCAGCCCTTCTTCGATGTTCCAGGCTATCAGGGTTGCATGGACGCGTTTCCAATCAGGCGAATGTCTCTTTTCTGGATGGAATCCATTAACTTCAGGGTATGTTTGGGGGCAGAGCTCCATACATGAGAACAATATTCCAAAGAAGACCTGATCTGAGCATCAAAAGTTGCTGAGGTGTGTACATTTTTCTGGTTCGGAACAGTGTTCCAAGGTTTTAGAAGCAGCCTTTGCAATTCCAGCGACATGATTGTGGCAAGACATATTGGTGTCCATTTTGACCCCCAACAAACCTATCGAAGCATAAAGCGGAATTGTCTAACCTGACAGTATTACATTCGGTTCGGAGACATTTATCTCCTTGGTTTTTTCCAATAAGTCGTTGATATACAATAAAAAAAGGATTGGAGACAATACGGATCCCTGAGGTACACCAGCGTTGATGGTGGAAGTATCCGAGAGATATCCATCGACGACCACTTGCAAGGAACGTTCTTTCATGAAGCTGAAGAGCCATACACAAAAATGATTCAACAAGCCATAGCATCGAAGTTTGGCCGGCAGACCCTCATGCCACTCACGGTCAAAAGCCTTAGAAATATCAAGTGCAACAGCAAAATTCCACAACATTCTCGAACATTTACATACATTTCAGGATGTAGTGAAATATTTGAGACTAATCTGGAACGTTTTGGAACATCTCGGAACATCACACACGATTGTGAAACCATCAAGACAATTCCAGAACCTCTCGAAACATTCTTGAGTGTTCGTAAATGAAGTAAAACAGATCATGGTGGGATTATTCTAACGGGAACCTCCCTCCATCTCAGCGGAAGGACGTGCTTTTGAAGATTCAAAGGCTGGATGTTTCACCCTTTCGAAAAATTCAAATAGCAAGGGGTGTTGAGTCATAGTTCATTTGAAAGGATATGTTAATCTCCATTCAACTATGCAACAAAAATGAAATTTGCTCCATTACTTGTTGAGTTGATAATGTTTGAAACAACCATAGCATCACGGAAGAGAAAGCCACTAAATTGACACTAACCTCATCCGTTATCACGATTAACGTACCCCGTTGACCTCCTGACAAAAAATGAGTCTTTTTTCAGTTTCAGAACTGACTCCTTGCGAATTTTCTCGAGTAATTGTTACACACATTCAGTAATCTGTGTACACAAAAATAGAGTGACACTGAGTCTCGTATACTCTAGATTTCAGGTAGCCCCATAGGAATAAATCTAAATGGCTTAGATTTGGCGATCTTAGAGGCCAATTCACGAATCCTCATCGCCCAATCCATCGTTCTTCATGAACTGTATTCAAAACATTTCCTGATAGTTGATAGCCCAGGAAGTTTTTTATTTTGCAAACTGCCGTTCTCAAAAATGTTCACAATAACTGGAATCAATAGGGTAATCTTGGAAACGTTCATTGAACATTCATACTCTCATGCTTATTGCGATTAGCCTCATCTCAAGATAACAAGCGATTCTCTTGCAACCGTTGTTCAGTTGCACAACATGTTGAACTGTATCATCTTCAGATAACCTGTTACATATGAATACGATCCAGAACGATAAAAATCAGAAGTACCTGTGTCATCGCTCTAAGATCGCTTTTTTTTCAATAGTGTGCATATCACTAATGAAATAAATTGCACAATGTTCACACCATGATCTTCCTGAGCTATAAAACATGAAGATAGCAGTACTGGTAAATGAAAGCTAGTGAATGTTGTTGTTCATCTGTTGACAGTTACTCACCAAAGTTTCAGCCATTCTGGATGCGCAGTGAGTTGGTGTGAATGTTTTTATGAAAATGGAAAAAAATCGAGTATCACGCTGTCATTGGTTTTGAAAAGCAAATCAAAGATGAATTGGATGTGAATAGGGCCTCTACGGCATCATTGACCACAGTGAAATGTTGGGCAGCTGAATTTAAACGTGGCCTTAGGAGCTTGGAAGACGCAACTACCGACGAAAACATCTTCAAAGCTCACCAAATGGTGCTAGACGACCGCTGAATGGAAGTGTGAGAGATACCAGAGGCTATGAACATGTCAAAATTACCTTTGTTCGTCACATATTGAATTAACATTTAGGCATGAGAAAGTTGTACCGCGTTTGCTCACGCTAGACCAAAAACATGTTGGCGCAGTTTAGGCGCAATAAACTCTAGTTTTGGCGCCAACTAATTGCTGTAGATGAAACTTGGATACACCATTATACGTCAGAAGTTAAACAGTGGACTAAAAAAGGGAAACCGGCTCCAAAAAAAGAAAAAAAATACTGTCTTTTTTTAGCTGGAAAAGTGATGGTGAATGTTTTTCAGGATAGTCATGGTGTTCTGTATCTGTAGACTAGGGAGGGTGAGAGTAAGCCCACATTACTTAGGCCACATGTGACCCATTGTACATCCTCCCGAGAAGTTGTCCTCCTAGGTCATGGTCCATCCTGTCCTTTTCAGGAAGGCGGACAGGTCCCTAGAAGACATCTCCTTTATATCGTTAGGTGTAGGCCAAGACTCGCCGAACACACACTCTCTTATTGACGATAACTCGGGCACAGACAGAGTGGCCCGTCAGAAATCCTACTGTTAAGCGTAGATTTTTCCTGGTCATCGCCAAATATTTCTTCGGCGCCAGCTTCCCAGGGTCGCCCAAGGTGATCCTGTCAAAATTGCATCCTTTGAATCCATTCCATATCTTCAGGGATTGAGCATGAGTGTAAAATTCGGCTAGTTTCGCAATTGTTATCACGCTTTACATGCCACTGGGTCCTAACATTCTTAGTCTGGTTGAAGAGTCAGCAATGCGATTACCTTTATTTCTGCCGTGCCCTTTAACCCACCTCAGGATAATGTTATTGTCCATCGAGGATTTGGCTCAATCCTGGTGACACTATAGCACTATACCTGAGGTTACATGTTGTCCGTTCAAGGCTTATAGGGCTTGTTTGCTGTCAGTGCAGATTGTTATGTTTTTGCCATACATCCTTTTCCTGGTTGTAGTCATGGTGTTATTTCAATCGATTATCTTTAAAGAGGGGAAACCACAACAGGAGTATATTTTGAGTCTTTATTGACAAGTTTAAGGTAGAATTTGCCGCATTTGCAGAATAAAATACTGTTTCACCAAGACAACGTTGTAACAAATTTGGTCCTTTTCTCAGGACAAGAGAAAACGAAAGAAACTGAAGGTTTCACAGTTTCGAGTATAGGAGCTTTCTAGCTCGTTTCTCCTTTATTTATTTTCTGAAATGTATTTTAGCAGCGCTGTCACCAGATGCAGATTTCTCCGCATCGAATTTTGAATATCAAGGCAGGTCCGAAAAAGCTGTAGAGTTCGTGCCGATCGCACGAAGGCCGGTCTTTTTTAAATCTGATCATTTGGTATACTTATATTCTCTCTCATTGTGTGGTTCCAGAACTGAATTTCAATCTTAATTGAAATGCTTTTCACTCACTATTCTCTTCTCGATAGATTGACAAAAGGTTTCTTATTCGTTTGTGTTCTCTTAACTTCGTATTACTCTACTAGGATGGTATTTTTCTCAGTCCAAGAGAAAATGAAAGTCCAAAGTTTCAAATATAAAGTATAATAAGTGGAATACGACTCTATGGACAAAATAATAAAAAAACAACGTGTACAATCTTATATAAAAAATGTTGAATTGCAATAAAACAAGAGAAAATAGAACAAATAATTCGCCGCAAATGTTTACTGTGCTATTCACTATTTAATTCAAACTCTTAAACAACTATAAACATACCAACTCGGTACAAAATACTTTTAGTTTTACTTTTACTTCAGGGAGAGTGGTGTATAACTTCAAATTTTCACCATTTTTTTTTGTAATTGTACTCTAGCTTAACTATCAGCACTAGGAACCCCACAATATGTAACCTCTTTGTAAATAGGAAGTGGACTCAGATAAAATATTGTGTGAACTCTCTCTAAATATCAACTGGTTAGTAGAAAAAAATAACAAACACTTACATAACGCCTCTTTGTGTGGTTCGTGGTCAACCATAGGTTTCGTTGACCCGGTGTGTCTTCTACACCAACACTTTTAATTTAAACTCCCCTATACCCCATACTGGCTTGAGATTTCACTACCGTTTTTACTTAAATTTCGCCCCACGCGCTTACAAACAAAATATCTCCCCTATTTAGGCCACCTCCCTCAGCCTCAGAGGCTGAGGGATTAGACCCCCGATCTCGTCTCGACGAGATCCGGTGACCGACCTTTTCTGTCTCGTCCCTCGCAAGCAACTCCCAAGCCCTCGCGTCAGTTACGCTATCCACAAAAACCTCATATCAGCGTTTTTTCAACCTTCCCAAGTGTATGATCATCGGCAGGATGCAATACATTTATTTGTTTAGTCTAAGTAAATTTTAACATGACCACAACGACGTTCGAAGGTCCGACAGTCCACGCTTTTTCAGCTTGAAAAATATCGACACCGAAGAACGGGTGATCGACCTCGATCCCAATGAATAAAATGGTATTTCATGGTACTATCGCAATGGCAGTTATTACAACGTACCGTCTCACACCTCATCGGTTGCATGACGAAAATCTATGAATTACGGTTGGAACTGCTTGACCATCCACCTAACTCACCAGATCTAGCTCCAAGCGACTTCTTTCTGTTACCTCATCTAGAAATCGCGCTCGAAGGGCAGAGATTTTCGTCAAACTGAGAGGCAATTATTTCCGTGAACAATCATTTTGCAGAGAAAAACACCGTACAGTTGAAAGCACGCTATATTGAGAAATAAAAATTAAATCTGAAACAATGTCATGTATCTTTTTTGCATGGGAAACTTTCCAAGCCTCCCTCGTACTGGGTGACAACACAAAACTGCTGAAATTGATGAACTAGCGACTGTTCTATGGTGCAAAAATCTCCTTTGAAGAATAGAAGTTGTTTCAAACTGCAAATGTCACGCTGTCATTCTCGAATTTCCTTACTGAGATTCACTGTTCTCAGAATCGATGAAATCACCACCGGAAAATGGATTTTTTCGCTTGTCATCTAGAATTTTTGTCGAACAATTGATGTTACAGAAGTCTCTTTCATTTCAAATCGCACTCGATGTGGAGGAATGTAATTATATTGCACGAAGAGTCTTTTTTCCAATTTTAATTAATTCTTTCTCAGTTAATACTTTGATCAAAGATCCAAGAAGTTTTCGAGAGTTCGTTCTAATTGTGACAGAAAACTGATGAAAGATATTTCCGTCTCAAGCTATCGATTATAATTCCATTTGGGAATTCCGGAAAGTTAGAGTTCCGTTAACATCAGGTCATATTAGATCGATTTTGAATTATTGGTACGGTGGAGTTAGCTACTGCTGGAAATGAGGAAATTGATTCAGAGTTTGTTCCATAAGCTGGGATACTTTCACTATCAACGTGGGTGTTTGTTGTTCAACAAAAACGTATCTTAAATAACTACAAGTATCCCAGGTTCATTGATCATGTAAGTTTCTTCAGATATTTAGGTCTAACCATCGATCGAAAACTAACATGGGAAGTACACATAGAAAATATAGTAACAAAAGTGAGCAGCATATGTTTTGTAATGAAACAGTTAAGTGGAACTGTGTTGCTGGAAGTGCTGAAATTAATATAATATGGACTTGTGAAGTCTATTTTATCTTACGGATTGCCCTTCTGGGGAAACTCATCTCAAAAAAGTGATGAGATGCCTAGTTGGACACATTCACTTAGCTGTTCAAACTTACTCTTTCCCGCCTGTACATATACAGTGTGTCTCACTTCTCATGGAAACACCCCTGCATCTTCCGTAATATTCGAGGTAGAACGATGAAACTCTCAGGACTGATGGAAATGTTCAAAATGCGCCTACCACCTGAATGGGGTTGGCCAAAGTGATATACACTGTCCGACACTCGTGATGGAACACCCTATTTTCACGGTAAAACATATTAGGGGGCAAAATTGGCACAAAATTTCTTCAGATTCGTGATCAGAACTACCAACTCACAACGAATACACTTTTTTTCCTGAAAAAATTCAGTCCTGAAAAATCCGAATTTGTCTCACTTCTTATGGAAACACCCCCGTATCTTCCGTAATATTCGAGGTGGAACGATGAAACTCTCAGGACTGATGGAACTGCTCAAAATACACTTACCACCTGAATGGGGTTGGCCAAAGTGATATACACTGTCCGCCACTCGCGATGGAACACCCCATTTCTACGGTAAAACATATTAGGAGGCAAAATAGGCTCAAAATTCCTTCAGATTCGTGATTAGGACTACCAACTTACTATGATTACAATTTTTTCCTGAAAAAATTTCAGTCCTGAAAAATCCGAATTTGTTTCACTTCCCATGGAAACACCGCCGTATCTTCCGTAATAATTGAAGTGGATTTTTTTTGGTTTTGACATCAAAACATGAACGAAATTGTTTAAGAGAAACTCGACTTTTGTTTTCACATAAATAATTTATTTTTTATTGTGTTGTCAGAAAAGTTATTCCTTCTCAATAAGATAGAAAATGGTAATTTTGTAAGAGGAACGAAAACATGTAATAGGTGAGGTTTTAGGATGGTTAATGTTAGTTCATATTCTCATTTTCCCATTATTTAAAAAAAAAAACAAGGATATTGTGTGGCGAAAAATGTTATCTAGTTTAAAATTCTTTCGAAGTACTACTTTCAAAATCACATTTTCAATTAAAAAACAAAACAATCAATTTCAAATGATTTACTTGTTGACAATTTTATATTTTCGTACCTTCTATGACATTTTCCTCCAATCGAACACATTTTTCTATGCGCCTTCTATTATTTCCTCTAACTCTTTTCAGTTCTCTAGGTGTGATTTCTCTACACGCTTGTATAATTCTTGCACGGAGATCCTCCTTATTTGTTGGCCTATCCTTATAAACTTCATTTTTCAAGTTTCCCCATAAATAGAAATCCAGTGGTGTTAAATCTGGGGATCGTGGTGGCCATACTACGAGAGGATTATTGGGTTGAAGCGATAAGTTCCTCAAACTGATTCTAGGATCAGCTTGATGAGCCGTCAATATCGTATCATCATCAATTTGATGTTTTACAATTTTTCTGACCTTTGTTACTTGGTCGGTGCTCACGAATAGATAATTTATTTTATGTACAGTTCCAGGGTGTACAGCTACCTCTAGCGGGTGTCTTTTATTAAATTCAGCGGCCGCTTCACGATAAGACCTCAACCCTTCATCAACAATTAAAACAATTTCAATTTTTGCTTGAAGTGACAGACGTGCCATGTTGAACTTTGTCAATCAAAATGAGCTGATATCAGTTAAAATGGAAACTTCAGAAATATTAAAATATGAACAGGAACTCACGAACAGAAAACAACTGAAACACAGGAACAATATCCAACACAACTACAGGAACAATAAACACAATGGGAACAACAGAAACAACAGGAACAACGGTGATTCAAAGAACAACAATTCTAGAAACAACAAATGCAATGAAAACTGGTCTGGGGGTAATACAACAAGATCTTTCAACGATATTGTCAGGTTGACAGTAAATATCAATGAGCAACTGTTTTCCATGGTGATTTCAGGGCGCCGCATGATTCAATGAAACTGATGTAATTCAATCCCTTCAAATAATTTCAGTCAACAATTCAGCAAGTAGGTAAAATAATCTAAATTCTACCTGTTCACCAAGTGCAATTTTTTCTTCAAAAATTAACAGTTGTTTCGGTTTTGCAATGAGTATGAAGATTAATTTTGTTTCGGATGGTAAAATGTTTCCTCAATATTTTAATAAAGCACCCCGCACATTTCTTATGAGAAATGGCTTGCCTTGAATTTTGCCGAAATTTTTATATGTTGTAGTTCTTGATGTGCTGATTGAAAGTGTCCACAGCCAAAGCTCAGAATTGTACAGTTTTCGAGATGTTAACCCTTTGAATATAGATTTTCTCCATTTTTTGCAGTTTTTGCTCATCAATCGAGAGCTCTCACTTCTGGTTGGGATAGAATTTGGATGTTCAGCAACCAGAATCAGTTTTACGAATAATCTTCTTCAGTTATAATAGATGCCGTCATCGATAATCTTTCATACTCTGCTTCACACTATCTCGACAATCTGAGAATGTGGTGCTGTGACATTTTCCTCAGATAGGCTCAAAATGGGTGATAGTGAGAATACTCTCAAGATAGAATGAAGGGGTTCAGGTATTGGAAGCGAACTATTTTGCGCCGTAATATGTTTTACCTAAAAATGGGGTGTTCCATCGCGAGTGGCGGACAGTGTATATCACTTTGGCCAACCCCATCCAGGTGGTAGGTGCATTTTGAGCATTTTCATCAGTCCTGAGAGTTTCAGCGTTCCACCGCGAATATTACGGAAAATACGGGGGTGTTTCCATAAGAATTGAGACAAATTCGGATTTTTCAGGACTGAAATTTTTTCAGGAAAAATGTGTATTGGTAGTGAGTTGGTAGTTCTGATCACGAATCTGAAGACATTTTGAGCCTATTCTGCCCCTAATATGTTTTACCGTAAAAATGGGGTGTTCCATCACGAGTGGCGGACAGTGTATATCACTTTGGCCAACCTCATTCAGGTGGTAGGTGTATTTTGAGCAATATCATCAGTCTTGAGAGTTTCATCGTTCCACCTCGAATATTACGGAAGATGCGGGGGTGTTTCCATGAGAAGTGAGACACACTGTATGTAGTAGCCGTTAATATAAAGAACATCAAGCTCACTACAAAAAATAATATGTGCCGTAACTACAACTCTTGAAGGGGTAACGAATCACTTTAACGATCCTGAAGAACTTACAAAGTTATAGGATAGGTCAAATAGTATTTTGTACATACATAAAATAATATTCAAAGTAAAATTAAACCAAACATACATGAAAGATTGTCATTTGCATACAATGATGGACAAAACATATCAATTTCATTCAACTCCAGCTTTATTGAAATAATGTGACAGAGAAATAAAATTACGGAAGATTGTGAAATTCATCTATGGTATAGAAATTATGATAAAATAACAATATTTCAAGGGTGGTTTTAGAAAACCTGAATTATATCAGTAGTTTTCAAAGATTCGGGCGGTTTGTAAAGTTTTAGCCCCAAGTGAGAAGTTGAGTTAGCGGTTATATTGTATTTGACGGGATTTATGTGTATTTAAATGCGATCATATTTCGACCTATTGGTGTGTATGAATACACACATTTCAAAAATGAAAATATTCGGGAAAGTAAGAATTTTTGAATATTCGTATAAATCATTTCAGGAAGTTCTCTGATCAACGCCTGCTAAAATTCGTATAATCTTTTTTGGGTAATAAATATATTTGGAGCCAAAACTGTTCAGTGGTTAATACTGAGTTAAGATTTCGTATCAGATACGAAACAGAAATTAGTTTCAGTATCAGTTTAATACAATGACTCTTCCAGTTCAAGCGTGAGTCCCAAAGATTTACATTCATCGAATAAAGAAAGTGTGTTTTTATTCTCAGTGATTTCAATTTCAAGATTTGAACATTTAAAGATTTTTGAGAATTGAAATGAAGTGAGTTGGTGGCACAGCATGAAACCAAACGATTCGACACCATGTTACAATTTTCTTTCAAAATTGTGTCTTCTTTGTCCGAAATCAGAAGTAATGTGTCATCTGCATACATAAAGTACGTATTCTCAGCAATCGCGGCCCCAACATCATCACAGTATAATATAAATAATAGCGGTCCAAACACTGAACCTTGAGGTACTCCAATGGTAAAAACTTGAGTATTTGAAATACATTTTTGATGGATATTTTCAGATCACCGAAAAAAATTAATCCTGTTTCTGGTGAGAGACTCTATCCAGTCAAGAGCATTTTCTCTTATTTCATATGAATATAATTTATTTAATAATAACGTGTGGTCGATGCAATCGAATGCCCAGCTGAGATCACAAAATATTCCAGCAGGGCATTTACCAGCCTCGATGTACTCCAAGATTTTTGAGTAAAAAGCTGTCACAGCAGTAATAGTGAAGATACTGGATCGAAAACCATGTTGAATCGGGGAGATAATGCAATGCCTTTCAATGAAACGTAGTAAACGATGTAGTTATGCATATTCAAATATTTTTGAGAAACGAGATGGAACAGTGATGGGCCTATAGTTTCCTAAAAGATATGGTTCCGTGTTTTTTGGACAGGTACAACTTTTCTAATTTTCGGGAAACACTCCTGTACTAAAGTACATATTGACTAAGTCAGTCAAAGGATAAATGATGTATTGCAAACTTTTTCTGATCAAGAAAATTGGGATTTCATCGGGAACAGAAGAACTTTTACTCTTAAGTTTAATCGTTAGGAGAGATAACAGTTCATTATCTGTAAAAGGCACAAGAGATATAGAGTTATAAACATCAGTTAGATGATTGATATGATTATTGAACGGGTTATTATTTTTAATCTCCCCAATTATCTTCATATGGGTAGTGATGAAAAAATGATTGAAAAGGCAGAATATTCTATAGTATTTACTATTCACTATACTATATACCATTTACTATAACCATATAGTCACACTGTATTTACCTGCCCTAATTTTTCTGTACAATGTTTGGTCACATAAGATTACAGTCCTGATTAATATAAACAGTAATGTTTGACAAATTCATTCCTCCCATCGAGTTGTCTTTCACTTTTCCAAGACTTCCAGCTGACTGCCGGATAAGTTGCTTTATAAACTGTGTTCCAAAAATGTTTCGTTACGAAAATATGAGATTTTATTCTGAAATATTCATTTTATCATCAACATGTCTTCACCATAATCATAACTTAATATTATTGCCATTACCAACTCCAAATTTAAAAAATTACGGTAGTGTATGTAATTAAAGTTTCCTTCCTTGATTATTAGATAGTTTGGTGAGTACCCAAGTGAATTTATATTGCAAAGAGCATCGAATAAGTAACTTGATCAGTCTTTTTTGCAAGGATACTTTCCCGAAGAATTCAAAAAGGCATTAGTAATACATCGTTTCGAAGAGGGTAATAGAAAATTATAAGCAAATCTCTTAGCTCTACTCACTGGCTTTATTATTTACAAAAATAGTCGCAAACAGCATCACTAATTATTTGGAGAAAAATAATATACTGTCCAAAGATCAACAGAGATTCAGAAAGATTCAATCAATTGAAACTACAACATATCACTTACTGAATATCTTAATTTTTTGATCTAACAAAAGTGTTTGACACAGTGTCTCTTGAATTTCTAATTGCAAAACTAACCCAACTTAGTTTCCCGAATAACTTGTTGAAATGGATTGAATCTTACCTCAAAACACGTATCATGACTGTAAAATGTGAAAATGTCAGATCAAGATGCAATGACGTTGAGCTTGGAGTGCCACAGGGGTCAGTGCTTGAACCATTGCTTTTTTGTTGTATGCAAATGATTTGTCAGAATATCTTAAAGATTACCACCTTACTATGTTTGCGGATGATACCACTATCACAGTTACAGGTGGAAATATTGATGTACTGCTTAGTAAGGTAAAATGCATAATCAATGGTTTCAGCTCCTGGTGTCAGCGAAACAGATTAATATTAAACTCCACAAAAACTGTAATAGTGAATTTCTATGATAGGAAAAATAATGTTCCAGATGACCTATAAGTTATTGACGAAATAAAGATTACTAGGAAAGTAAAATCTGTATGTACTTACTTGTATGTACTATCTTGAGATCTGTAAATAAAAGATATCTGCAATAAACTAAACAAGACATTATTTGCTTTAGGGCAAATGAAATCATGCATGAACACAGCAGGACTATTAGAAATCTATTTTGCTATGGCATATTCACATATATCGCTCAATATCATAGCATGAGGTTGCAGTAACGAATTCATCAGAGTATTCGTAGCACAAAAGCGCATAGTTAGACTAATTTTCAGCATTGAACACCGAGACAGCTGTTAACCAGTACTCGTTAGAAAAAAATTATTATCGACTTATTCTCAAATGTATAGGATTTGCTATATCTGATATCTATGAACTAGAAACAAATCCAACTGCGCGCAGTTACAACACACGTCTTGGTGATGTTTTGCGTATTCCAAGTCATGAGACAACAAAATATAAAAAGTTTCATTTGTATAATACCATAAATCTGTATAATAAATCATCAGAGCATATCAAACAAAATACCTCTGATAAAGTGTTTCATGGTAGAGTAAAGCAATTGCTGCTGCAAAAATGTTATTATAGTTGTGATGAATTCCTGGATGATGATTTCCGATGGACACTGATTTTGCTTATTTTTTCTCTTACTGTTATTTAATCTTATCTTCGACGCCTGTTCCATATTTTTGCTGGGGAATTTGTACACACGGCAAATAATACACGGTAAATAAATAAATGAATAAATAAAATCAACATGGATTCTGCCAGGGTACATCTACTTCAACTAGCTTGCTGATGTCTGGAAAAAACATTGAATGTCTTTCAGAGCAGATATCAAATGGCTGCTGTATACACTGATTTTTCCAATGCATTTGATCGTGTAGACCAGGGGTCTCCAAACTTTGAAGCCTTCGGGCCATAATGATTTTTTCAGTTTGTTCCATGGGCCAATTACTGCCCTTAACTATATTTCTAGACTAGATTAGTCGCAAAGTGCGTCACCTAACAAACTCACGCTTTTTTGCATTTCAATTATTATTGTGTATTGTGACACTTAACGACATCTAGTGGCGAGTAGTGGTACTATGTACTATATTTTCGGCTACCCGCTAGGTGGCATTAGGCGTAATTAAATATTTGGAATTATCGCGTTGGTTCGAGAAAGTTCTGGTTCTAGCTAGTGTATTCCGATTACCTCGAGATGGCAGTAATAATTGCATATTAAAAGGCTAGCGGCGCAACTGCGAGTTAATCTGCGTAGGAAAGGCGAAGGAAGCGTAACTGTCTATTGTGAAATAAAGTAACACCCGTCAATAAAAGTATTTTGATTTGACTCATTGTTTTTATGTGTGATTTGTTAGTATGGAAAAGAAGCGAAAAATTGACAGTGAATGCAGAACGTTCCAAGAAAAATGGAACTTTCAGTATTTTGTGATTGAGTCCAGTAATAAGGCGCTATGTTTAATTTGTAATGAAACCATAGCTATTCTCAAAGACTATAACATATATACAGAAAGTTTGCGGAAGGAACAATTTGAAGCTTTGAAATGCGGACTCAAATCGCAGCAACCTTTGTTTACCAAAGCGAATACTGAACAAGAGTCTGCACGCTAGCTTTCGTGTGACTCTTGAAATCGGAAAACGTGGCAAACCATTCACCGATGGAGAAATGGTAAGAGAATGCTTGATTGCAGTAGCCGAAGAAATATGCCCCGAAAAGGTAAATTGATCTGAAAGTGTCAGTTTGTTAGCAAACACCTTGGCTCGGAGGGTGCAAGACATCGCAGAAAATATATCATCTCAACTGTCTGACAAAAATGGACATCATGAGTGGTTTTCTCTAGCATTAGATGAGTCAACGGATGTGTCAGATACTGCTCAGGTGTTGATTTTTATTCGCGGAGTAGATAAAAGCTATGAAGTGTATGAAGAACTTCTTGATATTGATAGCATTCACGGCACGACAACTGGGGCAGATATTTTTAAGGGAGTTGAAAATGCTATTGATAAAAAGAACATTCGATGGAGAAATTTGAAATCTATAACAACTGATGGAGGCAAAAATATGTATGGTAAAAATAAAGGTGTGGTTGCACTTGTGTCAAAGGCTGTAGAAAATGATGGTGGTTCAGAACCATTAGTCTTACATTGTATCATTCATCAACAGTCCTTGTGCGGAAAATGTTTGGATATGTCTGAAGTTCTAAAACCAGTCATATCAGTTGTTAACTTCATCAGATCCACTGGGCTGAATCACCGACAATTTCGCGAGTTTATTTGACAGATTGGAGAAAATGATTCACCATATCATACTGCCGTACGCTGGCTTAGTTGAGGAAGAGTCCTTAAGCGCTTTTTTGAACTTCGAGCAGAGATCGATTTTTTTTTAAATGAAAAGCAGCACCCTTTTGCCGATTTATAAAATAGTGAATGGATGTCGATTTGACAAATCATATGAACGAAATGAATTTGAGATTACAAGGAGAAAATCAGCTTCTCCCTGATTTATACACCAATATCAAATCCTTCAGGCAGATAATAATACTATTTCAATCACAATTACGTAAAAAATGTTTCACACATTTTGAAACATGTGAAATATTCAGCCACACTACAGAGACTGAATTTCCCGTCAATTTTGCAATCGAAACTTTGAGTGCTTTGAAGATAAATTTTGATACTCGTTTTTCAGATTTTGATGTCATTGCGAAAGAAATTAATCTTTTTCAAAATCCTTTTGATTCTGACATTGAAACCCTGGCTCCGGAAGTCCAAATGGAAATCATTGATTTACGGTGCAGTGATATGCTTAAGAACAAATATCAAAATTCATCTCATGGAATTTTATAAGAGTCTTCCACTGGAACAATTTGATAATTTGCATAAAATTGCTCGTGGGTTGTTTTCTGTTTTTGGTACTACTTAGGTATTTGTGTGAGAAAACGTTTTCCAAGATGACGTACACAAAGAATGTTTACAGATCTCAATTAACCGATGAGCATCTTAAATCTCTTCTGATAATTGGTACAAGTGAAATTGATCCACAAGTACAAAGTATTGTCGGTAGAAAATCACAATTACATAAATCTCATTAGTGTTTTTGTTTTACTGTGATTCATTTCAATTATTTGTTAGTTATTAATATGCTTAAACTTAGATACTTAAGTTAAGTTTTCTTTGTCATCATTTCTGTCGTTAAGTTTTACCTTGCAAGTGAATAAAACCGAGTAATTATCATTCTGTGTTTTCTTCTTCAACTTATCAACTTATCCGTGTTAGGAATCACACGTTAAAAGGCAAGACCTCGTTAATCCTTAGCTCGCACAAGTTTCGACTTCTGAGGGTTGTCGTTCGTAGGGGTGCGACAGCTGGTTAACGGAAAAACAGATTTTAAACAGATTTTTTTTTAATAGTAACAACAATTAGGTAATCATTGGCTGTCGCGAGCCAGATTGATGACAGTAAATCATTGTCTGTCGCGGACTGGATTGATGACACTGGCGGGCTGGATTTGGCCCGCGGGCCGTAGTTTGGAGACCCTGGTGTAGACCATAAGATTTAAATGCACATGTTAAGATCATTTGAACTCTCAGACCAAAGTCTATCGTGGTTTCAGAGTTTTCTATTTGGCCGTACCCAGCAAGTCAAGATAGGTTGAGAAAGTAGAAAATTATTAGGAAGAATCGTCAAATGTCGAATGACTATGTCGGCATGTCGGTTGGCTCATGACATGCAACTTTTTTGGTAATTCTGGACATGAAATTGCTTCATATAGGTACTGAGATCCAAAAATGTTACGTTACGAAAATTCGAGATATTATTCCAAAATATTCATTTTATCATCTCTTTACCATGGTCATCACTTAACATTATCAACATTACCAATTCAAAATCTGAATAATACCGCTGGGTGAAGTTTTCTGCCTCCCTAACGTTGTAACTTTGAAACGACAGCATTCACAGAACTCCAATCGTCATTAGTTTATCGGGACAGAGTTCCACGAGAACTTGCTGCATCATCGAAACAATTTTCTTTTCCATCAGCGGTGTATTTTCCCATTTGGGAAATTGATGATGCTCCTTTTGGCGAAGAGATGGGTCTCTTGTTGGAGAGAAATGAACGTCTATTTATTTTTCATTAGATGACTGCAGTTGATAAGACAAGATGGAAAATGTGAATGAATTAGGGTGAAGAAGGGAAAATTTGGAACAAACAAGGGTTGAATTTGTGAGTGGTGGAGATATTTCAGGTGTGTTTGATTTGAGGAGAAATGCAAGGAAAGTGTATTTGATCCATATAATTAAGAGTAAATAACTTGAGGATCATTTTGGTTTTGGAATATTCAACTCTGTTGGATTTAAAACGTTCAGGATTTGTATAATAACAGTAATGAATATGGTCGAGATCGTCAAACTCTGATGATTTTCACTGCATCAACTTCATAGAGTTGAAAGTGTGAAAAAGTGAATAGAAAAATTGAATGTTCACCCATTAGACTAGCTGTATTATAAAATTTTCTCACCAGTTGAGATGAGACAGGATAATCAATGAAAATTACTTCATGAATCAGGTACATTGCCTATCAATTCTACATATTGAGATGAAATAGCGCTAAACTAGATTTTTGGAATCATTTATTTCAACCGATATTTCGCTGATGCTTCATAATGAAATCATGAACAAGATTTTACAATTTTCCACAAATCGTCTTACACGGACATCATTATACATCTATATCAATACAGTCACACCCAAGTTAACTTGCCAAGTATCACACCAATAGGTGGTTCCACTTACGTCTCGCTTGCGTTTACTCAGTTATTTTTATTAAGTACTTTTCTTGGTTTATGTCTCCAATCGAGGACCGCCCGCCCGGTACTGACGATGCCCAATAGGCTGAAACAGCTTTCTACCGGTGGCTCTTAATTTGAAATTAAAAGCCACCGTAAAAGTAAAGCAGAGTTCGAGTATATATATATATATATATATAATATATATATATATATATATATATATATATATATATATATATATATATATATTTATTTCATGAAAATCAAAAGATTAATAGAAAAGTACTATTTTGAACATTCCCATATTGATTTCAATTTAAGAGCCACCTGTAAACAGCTGTTTCAGTCTATAGAGCATCGTCAATACCGGGCAGGTGGTCCTCGATTGAAGACAAAATGAGAAAAACCAAGAAAGTCATAGTCAAGATAAGTCCTCTTATCTATTTATTTTTTGATTTTCATGGAATTATTTTCCAGCAGCTTGATTGCATTAACATTTCTAGATTTCATATCATTTCTAGAAACATGTAGATTCGTTTTCCGATGAAATATCAGGTTAGCTTCCCAAATTTCTGCTACCGCAAATTAAAAGATTAATAGAAAAGTACTATTTTGATCAATCCCATATTGATTTCAATTTAAGAGCCACCGGTAACCAGCTGTTTCAACCTATTGGGCATCGTCATATATATATATATATATATATATATATATATATATATATATATATATATATATATATATATATATATATATATATGAAATATGAAGTTTTCACGGATAGGAATATGCTGAACTGGTTTTTCGGGTATTTGATCCGTGTATGTGATATTAATATCACATACATGGATCAAATACCCGGAAAACCAGTTCAGCATAAATAAATATATATATATATATATATATATATATATATATATATATATATATATATATATATATGTGAATTGAACCGATTTATATATATATATATATATATATATATATATATATATATATATATATATATATATATATATGATGAGCTGTTTTCTAGAGTTTCGCTCCATGTTCTGTGTATTTTCTCCCCATAAGGATTATTTTCACAACGTTTCGGCAAAGTCTCATTTGCCATCTTCTGGTGATGTCTGGTTTTTTCAACTAGACTGATTAGTTCGAACTCTGTGTCTCAATTTATAGGGATGGATGTTTCCCTTTACCTGCGTTGCTGCCACTACCTGTGTTTGCTCGACTACCTGTTTTGGTCTTATTACCTGAGCTGCCTCTCCTGCCTCTGTTATTGTACCTGTATTGTCATGTGCCGAGTTTTGCTTCTGGGGTTAAGCGGTCTTATTGCTTGTGCGAAGCGATAAAACGGATCTCCATGTTGATTGTAATCTTTGCGCATCATCCCTCAACGCAGGTAAAGGGAAACATCCATTCCTTTAAATTGAGACACAGAGTTCGAACTAATCAGTCTAGTTGAAAAAACCAGACATCACTAAAAGATGGCAAATGAGACCTTGTCGAAACGTTGTGAAAATAATTCTTATGGGGAGAAAATACACAGAACACGGAGCGAAACCCGAGAAAACAGCTCATCATACTTTATCCGTGAGAATCTTCGAGTTAACAATGGAAATTGTTTCTTAGTGGTAGTTTTATAACTACCTTACGCAACAATATACGCACGACACACAATTTTTTTAAATAGTATTGTGAGGACCGAAGTAACTATCTTATAGCGAAACACGTGTGGCGGTTTTTCAAACTTTCAAGTAGGAATCTCACATTGAAGTGAGTTTTTTGAATACGTTATAATGAATGTTCATCAAGTATCTGTCAGTTCTATCATATTTTCCAATTATTGATTGATTGATATATTAGAAAAATCTTTCTCTACATTTTCCTTCAGTATCTGCTAGGTTGATGCTGTATACATCACAACTGTGTCATCACTGAAGCTGGTACTGAGGAAGAGCATGAGTACTATTCATGTAGATGTTGAAAAGGAGAGGTCCAAGAATAGATCTTTGTGATAGTCTAAAATTTCCTGATTTCAGATGTAAATGCCGTCAATTGAAACTCTCTTCCTCTCATAACAAGTAGATTTCAAAAACATTGTGAGTATTTGCTCTGTAATTTCATATCGCTGAAATTTTTCAAAAAATATTTTGTGGTAGACCGTGTCGAATGCTTCAAGAATGTCTAGAAATATACAGGCTGATTCACGGTGGATGGCACATTAAACGTTTCTGGTGAACCAGACAACGGATCACTTTGAAAATTTAATGGAGGGCATATTCGGACATTCTCTAGCCAACTAAAATATTTTCGACAATGCGGTGTTGCCGCTTCTATTAGAAAGCAGTAGCAACTTTGATTTTTCAAATGAAACACTCTGTATATAATATCATTTTTGGAATCTCCAACAATTGCCCGACAACTTTTCTTGATATTTCTCTATACCTATCTGTTACCGTTTTCGAAATAAAAATTAATTTCAATTTTTTCTTCGAAAATCATGACTTCTAAAAATGCCGATATCTTTTAGTTAAGAAGTACTATGATATCGAAATTTGGTTTGGAGTTAGGTGATACTTGGACACTTCCCACACGTCAGCCTAATCTCCGTTACTTCAATACAGGGTGGTAAAAAAATACAGTTTTTTCGTTTGCTTGAAAAAGTTGCTGAAATTTGATTATTTTAAAAGGAACACCCTGTATATTATTGAAAATTCGGAAAGCTGCTGAAATTTGCTTTCTTTCTATGTATATCATACCTATACCTAACTAGTCAAGTTTCGGACTTATGAACATTTATTTGTGAAAATGTCCCTTCAGAATGGTATTTCCATTCGGTATTTGGTAAACAGGCCATGATTACTATTTGACAGTAGCGTTGTGACATTCTCCTAATAATATCGACATTTTCGTCACTTCAGAAGTTGCAAATACCTTCAAAACGATGGAACAAAACTATTCAAACGAAGTTCTTATGAATTTGTTTATTATTTTTGGACAGTGTGACAAAATTATCAGCAGAACATGTAGAAAGTTCAATGAAATGTATCCGAATCTACCGTCAATGAACCTCAAGAAATTTATACGAATTCAGAACAATTTCAATATGTTTGGATAAACTTTAAAAAAGCACCAAGAAACTTGAAATTGGAAATATTGATATGAATAATTATAAAAAAGTAAAACAATCATATGGAATATTTCAAAATATGTTCGAATCGCTGGCCGTTCACTTCCAAGCACTTTAAAATACGGGTGTTGACTGCTTTCGTGGTGACAGATCTGATTTCATTGGGATCCAAATCTTCAAATGTTTGGGCAATCCTTTCTAACAATTCATCTCTCGAACGCACGGGTATTTTGTAAACTTTTTCTTTAAACATTCCCCACAAATAAGAATCTAATGGATTAAGATCGGGTGATCTCGCTGGCCAATTCCATGGTCCCAAGCGCCTCATCCACCGATCGTCAAATAGTCTATCCAGTTCTGCGCTCACTTCTCTTGTGCAATGTGCAGAAGCTCCGTCTAGTTGGTACCAACAGTTTCGATAATCTTCGAGTGGCAGATTATCCACGAAACTGTCTACAGTATTCTCCAAAATATTCAGGTAGCTTCTGGATGTTAATGACTCCTCGTATATCACGTACCTCAATTTGTTGTCCATCAACATGCAGAAGACATTAAAACTAAATTTTTCTTGAAATCCGGCTTCTTTTGTGACGTGAGGATTTTCACTGGACCAATAATGACGATTTTTCCTATTGAAAATCCCTTCTCTCGAAAATTTCGATTCATCAGTCCAAATAATTTTATTTAAAAAAAGTGGATCTTCTTGAATGCGTGTCAACAACATTTCACAAAATTCTACTCTCTGTTGAGGATCTTGAGGCTACATTGCTTGAATTTTGGTGAATTTATAATCATGCATTTTATGTCTTCGCAAGATTCTTTGAACCGATGAATATTTTATACCCAAATCTTCTTCAGCACTTCTTATCGATGACTCGGGAAATGCGTGAAAATATGCTAAGACATTAATCTGGTTGTCTTCGAAAGTTACGGGTCGAGGCAAGTTTCTTGGTGCTTTTAAAGTTGATCCAAATGCATTGAAATTGTTCTGAATTCGTATAAATTTCTTGAGGTTCATTGGCGGTAGATTCGGATACATTTCATTGAACTTTCTACATGTTCTGCTGATAATTTTGTCACACTGTCCAAAAATAATAAACAAATTCATAAGAACTTCGTTTGAATAGTTTTGTTCCATCGTTTTGAAGGTATTTGCAACTTCTGAAGTGACGAAAATGTCGATATTATTAGGAGAATGTCACAACGCTACTGTCAAATAGTAATCATGGCCTGCTTACCAAATACCGAATGGAAATACCATTCTGAAGGGACATTTTCACAAATAAATGTTCATAAGTCCGAAACTTGACTAGTTAGGTATAGGTATGATATACATAGAAAGAAAGCAAATTTCAGCAGCTTTCCGAATTTTCAATAATATACAGGGTGTTATATTTGAAATAATCAAATTTCAGCAACTTTTTCAAGCAAACGAAAAAACCGAATTTTTTTACCACCCTGTATTGAAGTAACGGAGATTAGGCTGACGTGTGGGAAGTGTTCAAGTATCACCTAACTCCAAACCAAATTTCGATATCATAGTACTTCTTAACTAAAAGATATCGGCATTTTTAGAAGTCATGATTTTCGAAGAAAAAAATTGAAATTAATTTTTATTTCGAAAACGGTAACAGATAGGTATAGAGAAATATCAAGAAAAGTTGTCGGGCAATTGTTGGAGATTCCAAAAATAATATTATATACAGTGTTCCATTCGAAAAATCAAAGTTGCTACTGCTTTCTAATAGAAGCGGCAACACCGCATTGTCGAAAATATTTTAGTTGGCTAGAGAATGTTCGAATATGCCCTCCATTGAATTTTCAAAGTGATCCGTTGTCTGGTTCACCAGAAACGTCTAATGTGCCATCCACCGTGAATCAGCCTGTATGAAGGTATTGATTCTGTCGCCAATTATAGTTGAATAAACCAAAAGTGTTTCACCGACAAATAACGCGCCATCCTGCCCACAACACAAAAATTTCCGCAACTAATCAAATCCTCCTCTCACCTACACCCGCGGAAAAAGTAAAACCGCAAACCTGGCCTGCTGCCCCGCTCGCAATAATTCACGAACTACCCTTATAGAATCCACCCTTTACGCAGTAAATTCCCGTCCGACGGACATCCACCTCTCGACATTCGAGTCAAGAGTCCGCACCGTTACATGAAAGATAGCCACGTAATCTCCACGTTAGCGTTATTGGATACTTTGTGGAAAGTTGCTCCGGTCTATTTGACCAGAAACAGATCCAGGGACTTAGTGACATTCAGTTTGAGGTTCCACCGTAATTCCGGCTATTGAAATGAGATCTGACTTCGGAATAACGCTGGATTGGCGGGGTCCTTTCGACGAGATTGTGGGTCAAGTTATAAACCGCAGCTCGAAATACGAAATTGAAACAGGGGGTTGGTTGTAGGGGTTGAACGTCAGTCATGGGCCCCAATTTTCTGAATGAGAGTTTGTTTGGCATTTGAGCCCTGTTTCGTTCTGCTCCAAGATATCTTGTCACCGGTCTTTATTAGTTAATGGATTCAAATCAAATCAAAATATGCTTCATTACCCAAGATCTGAACATCTTATTGGTAAAGTCTGGTGAAGTGAAACGTGTATATGGAACATTAAATTAACAAATACCAGCTATAAAATAATGTTTACAGGCAAGAGCAGCATGTATGGATAGAACAATATTAAGCCCAGCTGAACAGATACAAATATAAGTACATGAATACATGAATATTGAGTATATTTAGATATACAGGGTGTAACTGAATGAGGAAGTGATTCGCATCGAAAAAAAGATAGGATCTTTCATATAAGGAAACTTCATTGGAGCATCCCTTGTTAAGATACAGTCCCTTAAAGAGGGTACATAAAATTGTATAACAATTTTTTTCACAAGCACTAAAAAAGTTAAATATTGAAATTGAACTGAAGTTTTGTACTACCAAAAAGACACTCAGCCAGAAATTTATTTGGTTTACCCATGGTTGTAAGGGGTGGAAAACGCAACTCCTAAAATTTATTCCCAATGTAACTTTTTGTCTTATTATTTGTTTACCATTTGAAAATGTATTTTCGATAGCCTGTTTCATTCTAAACAAAAAATGTTTCTTGGGTTTTCTGCCCAAAATAGACCAGTTCGCAGCAAAAATCATTTTACGAACAACTACAGAGCTACATCGTCATAAATGCAAAAATACGAAACTAATCTATCTAGTAGGTCGCTATTAGCGATAGTAACAATTAAATTGGTATGACGCTGTCAGTTTGTGAATTCTCGAAATTGAATTAATAATACATTAATAATTCACTTGTTATTAAAATGGCATACACAAATGAGAAAATGGCTGATATGCATTACGTGTACGGTCTGTCGCAAGGGAATGGGTTAGAAGCGTCTAGAAGATATGCTGAAATGTATCCCCAACGGCAGCATCCTTTACATAGAATATTTGCTCTACTTCATCTACGATTACGAGAATATGGTTCCTTCGACAAAAGAACGCAGGATTGTGGTCGCCATCGAGAAGTACGAACACCACAGCTTGAGGAAGCAGTACTTAATTTGATTAAAGAACAACCTACTACCAGTATCAGAAAGATTGCTTCCCAGCTAAATGTTGATCATATGACGGTATTTCAAATTTTGAAGGAACAACTCTTATACCCTTACCATCTGCAACGAGTATAGGCACTGTTACCGCGATACTTTCCAAACCGTCTTGAATTTTGCAATTGGATGCTGGAAATGATTAGAAGAAATTGTGACTTTCTGAAGACGATATAATTCACAGACGAATGTAGTTTTTCACGGGACAAGATTATTAATTTTCATAATTACCACATATGGGCTGATGAAAACCCTCACGTTATTATCGAAACTAATCATCAAGAACAGTTTTCTCTCAACGTGTGGCTTGGAGTTATTGCGGATGATTTATATGGGCCTCTTTTCCTACCTCCTCGATTTAATGGTGAGGCATACGTTCAATTTCTAAGAGAAGTGCATCCGGTACTGCTGGAGGAAGTTCCTTTGGGCGTCAGAAGGGATATGGTTTTTATGCATGATGTAGCACGTCAGCATTTAACTGAAACATATGCAAATAAATGGATAGGTCGAGGAGGAACACAGAACTGGTCCGCTCGATCCCCGGATCTCTATCCACTCGATTTCTCTATTTGGGGCCATTTACAGCATTAGGTTTATTGTACTCCTGTTCACGATGTAGACGACTTAAGAAACCGCACCATCGATGCGTGCAGGGTAATCAGAGAGAATCCAGGAATATAGCTAGAATATAGCTGAATATGATGCGAACTGGTTTATTTTTGGCGAAAAACCAAAGAGACATTTTTTGTTTAGAATGAAACAGGCTAACGGAAATGAATTTTCAAATGGTTAACAAATAATAAGACAAAAAGTTACATTGGAAATACATTTTGGGGTTGCGTTTTCCACCCCTCACAACTATGGGGTAACCCAAATGAATTACTGGCTAAGTGTCTTTTTGGTAGTACAAAACGTCAGGTTAATTTCAATATCGTAACTTCTTCAGAGCTTGTGAAAAAAATTGTTATACAAATTTTATGTACCCCCTTTAAGGGGCTGTATCTTAACAAGGGATGCTTCAATGAAGTTTCTGTATGTGAAACTTAGGGCACTAACACAGAAACAACAACATATCATACACAGCGAATCAGTCGAACCAGATATCCAGTTCAGAGAAAGAATCACTAACTTGACCAAAGTAGAATTCAACAAAAAGGATATTTCAATAATGTCCAAGGGGCCGAAATATACACCAACAATAATTAATAAATATAGTTTGGATACGTTGATAACAGATACAGTTATTCCGTTGAAAAAGACAGATAATAGAGACATAGGGGCATACAAGATAAATGAAATAATTCAGAACCATCCATTCTTTTTATCAAACAGTAGAGAAACAGGCATAATAAAAAGTATATAACAAAAAAAGGAATAATGATCTTGTTTTCACGGAAGCTGATAAATGGAATGCCATCGTTATCCTTGAACGAGAAACATATGTTCAGAAAATTGAGTCAGTCATTCGAGATGAAAACCTTACTGTCATCAACGAACCAACGAAAAATAGTCAAAATGAACTGAAAAATTTCCTCTCAGATACTAAAATCATTTTCACGAAATCAGAGAAACATAGAATCACTAACATGAACCCCTTGCCCTAAACTGTATGGCCTGATAAAAACACATAAAGAGGATAACCCCATAAGACCGGTAGTTTCGTATATAAATAGCCCGGTAAAAAAACTAGGAATACGTCTTAACAAGTTGTTCAGAATTATTACCGATTTCGTCCCACCTCACAGCATTGAAAATTCACTGACTTCAGTAGAAAACATAAGGAACCAAACCACGCCACATAATTCAATTTTAGTTTCATTCGATGTAAAGAATATGTTCTCCATACCGTACAACGAGTGTAAGCCTCTCATTTTAGACATATTAGATCAAGCCAAAGTGGACCATATCACTGTCCTTGAAGTTTCAACAGCTTTCGATTTGTGCCTAAATCAGAGCCAGCTACAGTTCAACAACAAATGTTATAAACAGGATTCAGGTTTACCAATGGACTCACTTCTTAGTCCACTTGTAGCAGACATATTTATGAACAACTTGGAGACCACTATAGTAAACTCCGACCTGGGTAAAAAAACATATTCATTTTGGTACAGATATGTAGATGATTTTCTCGCCTGTTTTAGAGGTACTACACGACAGCTGAATCCATTTATGACATTCATGGATAATCTCAATAGCAACATTCAGTTCACACTCGCAACAGAGATAGAGAAACAGATAAATTTCTTAGACCTGGCCATTACACTCAATCAGAATAAATTTGAGTTCAATGTTTTCAAAAAACCTAGCTATACAGACATCACCATCCCAAGCATTTCTTTCCATCCAGACAGTCATAAATTAACAGCACTGCCTTTGTCTGCAGACAATCTACCTAGGGAAATTGATATAATTACACCGATAGGTCATAATGATGATTTCAACGCAGATACTATCCAGAAGTTAGTCAGGAAACAAAGCCGAAAATTCACTTACAGATTGATATACCCTCAGGTTAAACAACCAGAAATCAAGAAATGGGTAACGCTATTATATTTTGGAAAAAGAACACAAATAATGAAAAATAGAGATAAAGGTCCTAAAAATATGAGCGATAGCTCATTCGATTCGGAATCACCTCTAGAAAAATATTTTCGAAGGATTTTGGAGCAGGTAAAAAATTGCAATTTTCATTAACAAAATAAGATTTAAAAAAAATGGTATTTAGTTTTTCATTAATAACTCAATATATAATAATATTCAAGCAATTTTGAAAAAAACTCGTTAAAGAGGAGGAAATTTCTGATAAAAAAGTCTCGACTCAAGAAACTCTATCTCCATTATTTATAATTTTTATTTGACGTTGAAAATAGGGTTCCCCGCGACTGTTACGGCATGCGCGCGCTGCCGCTAAAGAGAGTTTATCGAAAAAAATAATTTTTTTATAACATAAAATGTCATTTTGAAAATTTAAAAAATCTAGTATCTTCTTAACACTTGAATCAATCGGGTCCCGTAGAAAAAAAAGTTTCATCACCATTTTTCAAAAAGTCATATGAATACTCCATACGATCCTGTGATAAAAAATCATAAAAATTTATTAGTTTGTTAATTATGATTTTTTATAACTATTGCAAAATGAAATATCTAAAAATTGTTGATGAAATTTTTTTTCCAATTGATAAATAGCTGTCTCTTTTCATATTAAACAATGGCAGTTATTAACATGAGACATTAATTTTTTACGTAATTTGTTTATTAAATTGTTTTAAACAAATAGAGAAATTCAATATTTTTGGAAAATATTTTTTTGCTATATAGTTGTCTGGAGATATTAATGATAAAAAAAAATCTCAATTTTAATTTTTAATTGTTTAAAATCGATTTTATTATATTTTGATTGTTTGAATAATTAGTTAGGGAATAATTTTGCTTTTAAAAATCATAATTCACACTTTTGAATAGTTTGGCAAAAAAAATCATTCATTATTCAATTGTTTATTAGTTTAACAATTTGTTATAAATAAATATTGACCAACGTTATATTATAATGAATATATAAATATATTATGAAAAAAAAATTCATGTCACTTTTTTATATGTAGCTGTTTTTATAATTTTTTTCTGCTTCAGAAAAAAATATAACGTTGGTCGATATTTGTTTTTAACAAATTGTTAAACTAATGAACAATTAAATAATAATAAAATTTTTTGCCAAACTATTCAAAATTGTAAGAAGAGATTTTAAAAAGCAAAATTATTCTTCAACTAATTATTTAAACAATCGAAATATAATAAAATCGATGTCAAACAATCAAAATTCAAAATTAGGATTTTTTTCCAATCATAATAATTATCTCTAGACAACAGAATAGCAAAAAAAAATTTCCAAAAATATGGAATTTCTTAATTTCTTTAAAACAATTTAATAAACAAATTACGTTAAAAATTCAAATCTTATGTTGATAACTGCCATTGTTTAATGTGAAAACAGACATAGCTATACATCAATTGAAAAAAAAAATGTCAACAATTTTCAGATACTTCATTTTGCAATAGTTATAAAAAATCATAATTAACAAATTAATAAATTTTCATGAACTTTTATCATAGGATCGTATGAAGTTTATATATCAAAAGAGCTCCACGAAGTTCAAAATTTATATGACAATTATTCATACCTTTTATCTCATTATTTATGCCAACGGATATTGGGAAAACATTTGTTAGTTAACAATTGAATAACTATTTGAAAAATGGTGATAGAACTTTTTTTTCTACGGAACTCGATTCATTCAAGTGTTAAGAAGATACTAGATTTTTTATAATTTTCAAAATGACATTTCATGTCATAAAAAAATAATTTCTTTCGATAAACTCTCTTTAGCAGCAGCGCGCGCATGCCGTAACAGCCGCGCGAAACCCTATTTTCAACGTCAAATCAAAATTATAAATAATGGAGATAGAGTTTCGAGAGTCATGACTTTTTTATCGGAAATTTCCTCCTCTTTAACGAGCTCTTTCCAAAATTGCTTGAATAATGATATTTTTTGGGTTATTAACGAAAAACTAAATACCATTTTTTTAAATCTTATTTTGCTAATAAAAATTGCAATTTTTTACCTGCCCCAAAATCCTTCAGAAATATTTTTCTAGAGGTGATTCCGAATCGAATGAGCTATCGCTCATATATTTAGAAACCTTTATCTCTATTTTTCATGTGTTTGAACTTGTTGATTAGACTATTGGTTCAATTGGAATTCATGGAGAAAAATTGTCCGAAACTCGCTCAATGACATCATATAGCAGTGGTCGCCAACCTCCTCAATGTGTTGAGCTACTTTGTTAATTTTGGAATAAACAGCGAGCTACCCACACGGAAGCCACGTAACGCAACGTAAATTAAATAATCCACAGTTAATTTATCATTATATGTATTTATTTTACTATTTAACTGGTAATACATAATACATAGGTACTAATAATAAACTAATAACAAAATAACTAATATTACTAGTACGTACTTGTTCATAGCTACATTCCTACCTATCAAACGAAGGTGTTTGAAAAATAAACACAAACTTTTATCCAGCCACAACGGCATGTCACGTATGATTTAAAAATAGTTAATAATAACAACAAAAAAGTAACGCACTATCATGAACATAAACATTGAAAAATAAAAAAGCACGTTCAATGAGAAGGCTGACACTCAGACTCATCGATAATTTTTTTAATGTTTGCAGTATAATTTGATGCAGCCATTCGAATACAATTATCCAAATGTTCATCTGTGAGTCGATTGCGATATTTGTTCTTAATAAACTTCATATTGGAAAAAGAAGATTCACACAAATAGGTTGAACTGAATAATGCTTTCACTTTCAAGGCAACACGGCATAGAACTGAATATTTGTCTTCACTTACAATAGGCCAGATACATTCAGTACTTGAGACTAACGATTTTAAGGCTAAATCATTTTGAAACTCAATGACTTTCATTTCTGTTGCAGCGATGTCTTCGCCAAAGTTCTGCATAACACAAGTTGCAAACTGTTGGATATCAATTTCCATAAAGGTTGAAACAACAAACTGCGCTACTAAAGCCATTTCATTGAAATCCTTAAAACGATTTTTGAAGTTATTCTTCAGGGTAGAAATTATTTCTACATGATATTTGTTGTCATAGGGTTCTAATGGATTTTGAGATATTTTTTCTGAAAGAATAGGAAAATGCTTGGCATCGCTGTTAATTAGGTTTTGATCCCAAAACTCCAGCTTTTTGATAAATGCTTTTATATCAGAAATCATTTCCGCTAGTTCTTTGTCTCCCCCCTGAAGCTGCAAATCAAGTTCGTTTAATTTCTCTGTAACGTCCACGAGGAAACCAAAATCTCTAAGCCAGATTGAATTTTCTAGTTCCGGAGTCGGTTCATCGCGTTGTTTGAAAAATTGAACAATGCCAGATAGGACATCATTGAAACGTTTCAGCACCCGTCCTCTACTTAACCATCGGACTTCAGAGTGAAGGAGTAGGTCGCCGTATTGACAGTCAACTTCATTGGCCAAGGTTCTGAATAATCTTCTTTGTAACGCTTGAGCTCTAATCTTGTTCACAATTTTCACCACCAGTTTCATAACGTTGTTTAGTTTCAGGAAATTTCCACATAATGCTTGCTGATGGATAATGCAGTGGTAACAGAGAAATTGCGGAAAAGTTTCATCTTTACGACATAACGCCACCAGACCCTTATCACAACCCACCATAGCTGGAGCGTCATCGGTTGTCAAGCCTACCATTTTCGAGATTGGAATTTTCTCGGAAGAAATAATATTTTTTAAATGAGAAAACAACTCATGTCCAGTAGTGTGTCCTTTCAGTGGAATGAACTTCAAAAGATCTTCTTCAATCGTGAAATCACTAAAAACCATCCTGACGAACACGGCCATCTGGGCAGTGTCAACGACATCTGTTGATTCATCCAGTTGAAGTGAAAAATAAACACAGTTATCTAAGTCAGTTCTTAACTGTAAAAAAAATATCATTGCTAAGTACTTCTACACGTCTCATTACTGTATTAGCAGAAAGTTGCATAGATTTTATAGCTGAAACTATCTCGTCTTTATTTCTAAAGTTGGCTAATAACGAATCAGCAGCTTCTAAAAACGCCTGTTTTATCATTTCCCCGTCTTCATAAGGTTTCTTTTTTTGTGCAATTATCTGGGACACACGGTACGATGCTTCAGTTGCAGCCTTATTTTTGTCGACTGTTCTCAAAAATATTGATTGTTGTCCAATTAACTGCCTTTTTAACTGTTTCAGTTTCTCCTTTCTGGCGGCAGAATGTAGTGGGAATGATTTTTCAAAATTAGAATGTACAGTTTTATGATTTCTCTCAATATTTCCTTTTTTAGCAACGGAGACCAAAGTATTACATAACAAACACACATTTTTATCTTTAACTTCTATAAAAAAGTATTGTTCTTCCCATTCCGAATGAAAGTGGTATGTCTTTACCTTCTTACAACTGCTTGCCATAATATTATTTTTGTTGTTCTCTACTAACCCAACCGCTGGACGTTGGTTACGCGTTCAGTTTCAAACTAAGCGCAATGTCGCCGCGCCGTGCGTATTTATGCCGTTCAAAGCAATCCAGATCGTTCTCGAACACTAACGCGCTGGTCCGGCTGGTCGGTTCTAGCCGATTCTAGCTTGATGGCGTCAGCGGCAGATCGCTCACCGCAAAGTTGCCGCTGTTTATGTTTAATATTATGACAATTAGATTTCTTTGTGGAATTTTCGGAAGCTTCTCTGATTTTTGCAGTTTGTATTTTTTTAAATTAAAATCGTTGTGAGAGCTACCAGAATTGCCTCCGCGAGCTACCGTTAGCTCGCGATCGACAGGTTGGCGACCACTGTCATATAGTAATGAGCTGTGGTGAGGCAAACATTTTAACTGCATCGATGTATAGAGTATAAAATTCTTATAGATCAGTATATACCATAACATAGTAGCATAAATATTCATTGAGATACAGAGCTACAAAAACACATGTCGTTAAAACGGATAAAACTTTTGAAGGAACTTAATAATTCTTATCCACATTCACGATCCAAGTGCGTAAAAAGGCACGACGTGATATACGTGAAATTTGCATGACACTCGAGACATTTTATTCGAAATATTTCAAATTAAAACATGAATTCGTCCTCGTCGGTGGCCATAAAAACTTTACAACATCGTATGGAATGGGTAGAGCAACCTCACGAAAAAAATCGTGTCACGAAATGTACCCGCCAAAGCTTTCAGTTCCGATTCAAGAGACATTGTTGAATGTAAGAGTTTTTTCAATCCTCATATCACTCTATGAATATCGAAAGGGCAGAAGTCGATACAGGGCCGTACTCTCAGGAAAAATACCACACTACCACACTACCAACTTTTTAAGGAAGATACACTGGAGGAATATTAAGACAAATTGAGAGCGGTATCTGTATGATAGTGAAAATTTGCGGCCTCGAGAAACTTATTCCATTATGCCGCTTTTCTCCAAATGAAAGATGAATAGATGGACGTTTTATTTGACTAACATATGCATAAAACGATTGTAGCAAGCCACAGTACATTAACATACGAGTTCGGTTGATTTATAAAACTGAATGGATTTTACTTTCACTATACGATTTTTCAAAGAAACATTTTTTCATTATTGAGTATCAGCTTGTGATCAATTTCGGCTGGAGACAAAATATGACTGCAATATTTCAGTGCCATTTTTGATATGGGAACTTTTATGATGGATGAATTAAGTTATTATTTATACCAAATACAAAGTCACATTTTAAAATTGGAAAAAATGGATTACTGAGAATGTAAGCTATACAGAAATGCCATCACACGAAAAATCACTCAACTGAAATGAATAAAAACAGTTTTTTCTAATTTCCACTAGTTATTTAATTTTCACGACCAGTTTCGGGTTTTACCCATTCAAGTAAAAGACTAACATGTGAAATTTGAAAACTCGGTTATATCGGGAGTTTTTAGGTGAGCTAGAAGGAGAGGTAGTTGAATGAACAAGGGTGCCAACTATAAAATTCAACACTGAACTCAAAAGGGGTTATCAAACTCATGAATTCAAGAGTTGGAGACCCACATAAATCGAGTTGCATGTTTAGGGGTATATATTTCGGGTTTTTAATTGATTTTTTAATTTCCATGGCTTCCAACAAACTCATTTTTTCCCTTTATTACATACATGTATGATTTTGCGGTTATCTTGACTCATCTTGTGCTTTGATTCTTGTAGATGTTCATACATTGTAGATTTTTTGTCCAAACAGACGTGCCCACGGAGCCTCACGTCAAAATTTCTACCGGTTTGGCCTGTATATACTGCAGATCATTCGCCACACTCTGTTCTATATTATACCTTATTATTTTTTCATTCTATCTCGTTTGGGTTTTGCATTGAAATTATGATAGCTGTTGTTATTTTCTATTTAGAGAAGTGATTTTGAATATAGTCTGAAATTTCACCTGAGAAATTGATGCTACTATATCTACATGTATTGTGTTCTCTGCTGTTTGGGTATAATTTTCTTATACCTTAGTGTTTTACCCTGATATAATCTTCTCTATTAGAGAAACTGTTACCTGATTGTTTATTGCAATTCGTTTAATTACAGTTTGTGAATGTATTTCTCCGGTAGATATTAAACAAAGAGTTCAGCTTCTTAGATTTGAATATTTCATGAGTTTTTGCAGCAGTACATGTTTTTACAGCATTTTCAGTATGTTCCTCAAGCATCTTTTATAGATTACGAAAATTCTGTGGGCTTCTGTAGAATTTGCCCAGAAAATAATTTCATATATAACACGAGATTGAATGTACGCAAGATACACAGTTAATGCAGCCTCTGTATTAACTGACTAATGAACAAGTTATCAATACATGAAAAATCAATTGAACTGAATACTCATAAATCTGATTGATTATCATGAAAACAATAGTTTTCATCCTAGTTTTCAAAATAGATATAGTTTAAAAAACTAAATGACACGCTTTTGAAGAACATCGAACTGAAAAGTTGATTTTTTTTAAATAAGCTTGAAACAACAACGAACGAAAAATACTAGTATTTTTGAAAAAAGAGTAGGCGCTTGATATACAAAAAATATGGCACAAAGCGCCCACGCTTTCTTCACAATAATACTAGTATTATTGTTTTGAGCTTATAAAAAAAAATATTTTCAACTTTTCAGTTCGATGTTCTTTAAAGGCATGTTTTGTTTCAGAAAATCGCTCGCGATAAATCTAATGATCTAGCATAAAGTATACAGATCATAGCTTCATACTGATGAAATGAAGTGAAATTTAGGTATGGAAAAAGATTTTCCGCAGAAAAGTAGACATCTTTGAATCATAGGTGCTAAAAAAACCTTTACTTCAGAGGTGAATCATTCATCACTGTAGCATAGGAAAGTATCCTATGCTATTTATCGCCAGAAGGTACTAGTTTACCGTCTGCGAAATAATTGTTTACAATTCAGTATTGGCGACGAAGTCTTTTGTTGTTTTCCTTTTTATTTGACCTTTCGTTTTTTATTTTCAAACCCATTCTGTGAATTTCGATGCCGGCAGACCAAGCTGGCAGCACTTCGGAAAATAATCTATTTGTCGAATATTACAAAGCAATTTTTTTCCTGGTGTTAGGTAAGTGATAATTTTGTTCTTCAAAAATGAATGTAATACTGAAAGTAGTAAATTTTTGATTTTTGGAGTCGTTACCGACATAAACTGACAATAAACTGAAGCATCCTGATAAACCTTAACTATAACCCAGAACCCACACACACAAAATTATCCTTGTTACATCACACAAACTCACCTTTTCGCATACTGAAAAATTGAATTTTTTCATTTGCGATTATGAAGATTTTATTAAAACTCGAAAATTACCTTCTAGAGGTATGTCCTAAAACAGTTTCTTTCAATTAGTGTGTAGCTCCATGTCCCAATAAATATTTATTTCACTGTGTCTTGGTGTATACTGATCGATAGAGAATTTCATACTTCATACATTGATTCTGTTAATTTTTTTCCATGTTTTGATTTTTTGCCTCTTCAGCCCATTATCGTATGTTGTCGTTAAGGGATTTCCAGCCAATGTTTCTCAACGAATTTGAAGTGAACCAAAGCTCTGCCGAAACAGCCCGAAAAATCAACCAGGTATTTGGGAATGACAGTATTAATGAAAGCTCTATTGGACGTTGGTTTTGCAAAATTTCGGTGCGCAGATTTTAGCCTCAAAGATGAGCCCCGAAGTGATCGATCTACACTAATCCAGGACGAGGATTTGAGGACCCTGGTGGAGACTGACCCATCACAAACGAAAAAAACAATGAGCACAAACTTGACATTTGATCGAAATTGGCGTGCTAATTTTGGTGATGGCTCTCCTTGGAACAATTGGAAATTAGTATCGATGTCATAGCCATATACCCATGATTCGTCATCAGTTACGAACTTTTCAAGAAAATCTGGATTGCTCTCAAAACCATTCTGGGCGATGCTTATGCGACGGTTTTTTTGGTCAAAATTAGTCAATTTTGAAACGAACTCCGCTGCCACACCCGTCATGCCAAAAATTTCTGAAAAAATTGCTTGGCATGAGCCAGTCAATATGCAGACATCCTCAGCCACTTCCCTGGAAGTGAGTTGATGATTCTCCATAGCAATATTCTTCACTTCCTCGATATTTTCATTGATTGTTGATGTACTGGGGCGTCCAGGGTGAGCGTCACCATTCACATCTCGCTTGTACCACCTGTAAACATTTTCGTGACTCAGAGTACAATCGTCGTATGCCACTGTCAACTTTGCAAGTGTTTTTGACCATCCAGTTCCACTTTTTATACAGAGTTCAATGCAAATTTGAACATTCACCTAATTTTTTAACAGTCGTCGTATTCGTCTGCTGCAAACAGAATGTATGAATTCATTGCACAAATCTCCAGAGATTTCTCGGATCTACATCGAAAACCTTATACTATGCTTTCGTCAGATCCAAATTAGAATATGCTTCCATAATCTGGAATCTATCTCATCAGTTGTATACAGAGAAAGTTGAATCAGTACAACATCGTGTCCTAAAACTTTTCTCCTATAGATCAGACAATATCTATTCACCAATTGGATTTCCCAATGCATGCATTATTAGCTAGACATGCTATGAATAGCTTGAGTTACTGTCGTCATTGTCACTCCACAATTTTTCTTTTCAAACTGATTATTAATTTAATTATTGTCCCACATATTCTGCAAAAACTTAATTTCAATGTACCTAGACCAACCTCTAGAGTGGTTAATCCTTATTATCTACCAAATATTCTGAAACGTTCACCTCTGCATAACATGTGTGTCAAATGCAATTGTGCAAGTGTCAGTTCGACATTTTTTGCTGCTCCATCTCTGAGGTTAGGTATTTTTACTACAGCTAATTCTATATGTATTGTTTTCATCTTATAACTTATTGTAATTGTATTGTATTGTGATTTGACTTATATCCCTGTTCTGTAGTTGGGTGAATCCTGTAGTGTAGAACAGTGTATAGATAAATAAATAAAAACAAATACATTTCCATTTTCAATTTTTTGAATAGTCAGACTCAGTATCTCGGCCACTGATACCGAACCTCAAAACTGCCAGGGGACCAATATCACCAGTCCGCCTCTGTTCCTTCTTCACAATGTATGCCATATTCCCATGCATGTATATTTGATATATCCAATGCAGAAGCAAGTGCTCCATTTGAATCCTTCTTGAGTATACCCCGAAGTATTAAATTTTTAGTGCTCGTACAAAGAACGTTCCTTATTTCGAGAAGCCATTTAAGGAAAGGCCTCTGAATTATTTATACGACTTGCCTAGGTACCCACATACATCCGAAATAGAAGCTTGTTCATTCCACAAAGAAAAAAGAGAATGCACGTTTCGAGCTGTACACGAGATAGCAAGAGGTGATCACATTTGATATGCGCAGATCAGTATAGAACTCATTGATACAAGTATAGAAATGAATGTTTCATCGACTTGCAAAACCTCTTTTGTCTCAGGTGAAGTGGAAAAATATATATAGATATATACTGTGGATATACTACGAGTTTGAAGTTTGTTTGAATGCTTGACGATGTTATTCGTTGAATGTTCTCAACAGATTTGTTGAGAGAAGATGAGTGGGAATAAAGGGGAATACAAGAATCATGAAAATGATACTAGAAATGAAAGACAAAAATAATCAATGAGGAATGTAGAAATATGAGGAGTATTAAAACGTTAATTCGTGAAGAAAACAATTTGCTATGTTCTGAGATAGGAATTGATGATATAAGAAGGAAATAAGAAGAAGATATGAAAGTTGTTGTTACGAAAGTATTATGTTATTCAATGTTTAGTGGGAGTAGTTGTTCGAGAGAACTTTTGTTTGAAAGTAACTCCTATGCAAGATCCACAAATCTTTATTATGAAGAGATGAAGAATAAATTCAGTATTTCGGTTATTATACATATTCAAAAAAATTCCGAAACACGTCAAATGTAATTTATAATTTGACACTCTTCAACGTGAAAATGCCACCCCACCTTCAACCCTCTTCGAATGACAGGAACAACCCCCAATTTTTTAATTGGGAAGTATAGGTTTGTGATATATCGTTTGAAAGGTCTCTTCATACTCTATTCAAAAATTTTACCGTTTTCAAGTTTTTTGCAACAATTAAGATGAAATATTCTCGAATGATTCTTTGACTACAACTACCTACTTCAATAGAAAATTTACAGATGAAAACTTACAAGAACTTAGAATACGATTAAGTAATATTGATTGGACTTGTGTAAGTGGACTTACTACAAATAATGCATTTGAGGCCTTTATGAAGGAATTGACTTGGTGTCTTGACGTGTCATGTCCTAAAAATAGGATAAATGCAAAACAAAAACAGAAAGTAAAAAAAATTTCACTAGTTCGGACTTCCATTGTCTACTATATAAAATGATTTAAAATCCCTGAAACAACTAGTAAAAATAGAACAATTGAATAAATAAAAATGAAGGAATGAAAAAAGAAAATAAAAATAAAAAGTGGAGAAATTCCAAGTCACGTAAGTTCACGACGTTTCGATTGTTAGTATCTACAATCGTCTTCGGGTGATGACTCGAAGGAATCAGTTCAGTCATCACCCGAAGACGATTGCAGATACTAACAATCGAAACGTCGTGAACTTACGTGACTTGGAATCTCTCCACTTTTTATTCATTTACTTTTTTTCATTTCTTTATTTTTATTTATTCAATTGTTCTATTTTTATTTGCATTTTATTTTACTATTATTTCATCTCAGGTTTATTTTGCTTGATATAATTGTTATTTTCAGCTATTCATTTTCAATTCTTCTTTTTCAGTTGTTTCAGGTATTCCAGATCATTTTATATAGTAGACAATGGAAGTCCGAACTAGTGAAATTTGTAGTTCAATGTTGTTTGAAAGCGTGATTTTTAGTTTTTTAAACTATATTTAATTTAAATTTTTCAATTTCGTATGCAATAAAAGCGTAATTTTTGTCTTTTTAAACTATATATAAATGTTGGGATCAATCAGCCGTATATTGTATAGAAGAATGAACATTGATATTCTCCGATTCCGGGGAAGGAGCCTGAAAAAATCAGCTACCAAGCCCAAGGCAGCAGGCGCGCAAAGGAAGGTTACAAATAAGTTAGCAGGCGCGCGTGTTAATAGAAAATTACTTTTTTCACATGAAGAAATACATGTGAAGTGAGTTCGAATGTAAATATATTTCAATATAACATAAATCTAACATAACTGATTCATTAAAACATCAAAAACAACAGTACAAAAATAACATTTCAAAACGCTCAAAGGTGCGAACTTATTTCCTCCTTTTCATAGACGAGGATGTATGCATCTCCACTCACAAGCGATTTTGGTGAAATTGGTGACACGTGTGAATCATTGTATTCGTGCCACGTGCCAGTATAAGGATGTCTGCAGAATGCTGTATAATGTCCGCTGTAGGTAGATCCACTGTGATTCAGAAGTTCATATAGATTATAACGATAAGGAGTCACATTTCCTGATGCATAATTGTTCATGTCTAATCCATCTAGAGGAAATTCGATGGCAACATTTAACTTGCCTCTAAATCTTTCTGTTTGAGAATCTTTTAAAATGAATTACTAAAATACGGGGAAACTTATAGATCGATAGAGACTTTGTGACAAATCCCAGAAAGGATCGAAGGTTACAGATGAGTCTCCACAATGTGTGCACTTCATCGTGGATTTTAATTGACCAACGAAATTATCTACAATCTTAGAGTTATATGTACTCAAATAAATAAGCCATGACTCTTGCACTTTTTCACTGTCGCTAAATTTTTCGTTAATCTCCGTTAAGGTCGGTTTAGCTTTCTCAATAATTCAATTAACGTCATCATGTAAACCTTCTAAAAGATAACGAAGGAACTCATGGGCGTTTTGATGTGCATGACCCATGAATCGAGGGGCAAAACTCTAAATCTGACTTTTTAAGGAGACTGTGTTCACTGCTCTATCAGGTGAATCTTCTGACCACAATTCCTTGATAACTTCTGCGAAAGTTTTGATGAAAGCACCCTCCGTATTAGAAATATTAGTATTGATATCTTTCATGTACTCATCCTTTTCCGAATATTCCAGTAACCATCACGTATTTGATAAACATTGGATTGCACTGTTCATGAAACAGGTGTTGCCAATATTTTTCAACCCATTAAGCCCAAGGGTTTCGACTGAGGAATGTATCACTGATTCAGTTGTGTTGTAGCTGTTGGTGATACGTTCGCCACCGCTGTTTTCATTCCAGTAATCACGGATGTAATGATTCTTCCCATTATTGGACCAACGAAATGAGGAATTTGAAGTTGAATTTCTTGAAATTGGATCAGAAATGCTCATGGTGGTTTTTTCGAATTTGTGAAAGAAAGATAATTCCAGAACTTGTTTATTTTCCTCTACATCTTCTGAGACAATTGGGCAATTATCAATCTGCTGACTCCATTTTGCGTTATTAATAGGAAATTTTGATTTGAATCGTGGGTTCAGGAATATTTCATCTAATTTTTGAGTAGACGGGAGAGTACCCATGGACGTAACGTCCATGAGAGTACCCAATATCGATGTGGCATTACCCCTTTGAATGATGATACAGATTTTTTGAATCAAAAATTAATAGGCTCGGTTGGCGTTGGTAGACTTCATCATTCTTCTTCCAATTTCTTTCAACAATTCATAAGCATGAGATACAAAAACACTAAAGGTTTCAATAGCAACAGGAAAGAAACAGTAAAAATCTAGCAAAGTGCGAATAGATCAAGCAATAATGTCGGTAATTCTGTCAAATACAGATCTCGAGCTTGAGAGTTACAAACAAACAAACAAACATACATACATACATACATACAGGTGAAGTTAATGAAAGCGTGTTAATAAAAACAATTGAAAAAACAAATACAGAGTATAAAACTGACAAAGGTGAGTCGGCCTCAGTGAGATGGTTGCTAATTTTTTTTTTGTAATTTTCAGCAAAAACTATAAAACTATATAAAACTATAAATTTCAAGGTTTTAAAGCTCATGTATTTCCGACTAATCTTTCCGATAAGTGAGTATTTGTCTGACGATGCGTCTAGCGAAAAACCCGCAGATGAATTTTATAAACATTCTTATGGCTGGCCGAGACGATTGAATTTTATGAGGCACAGGATTGGCTTTTGAATTTCTGAATTGAAAATTAATCTGTCTATTTTCGAAACTAGAAATACATAGCCTTTTTCTAAGTATTACACTTCGTTACTTTGAAAGTTTCCCACACTTCTTGTTTCATCATGGGTAAGTAGAAAGCCAGAACCTTTCTTTCCCAATAACTATTCTTTCCTGAGAAAAAACTCCTTTCAATTTGTAAGGGTTCAATCTCAGGGTTTTTTGAAAGGGGTTGCTGCTGATCCAATGAGACACAGGATAAGGTGCGAAACAATCTATTTTCAGTTCGAGGGGGAGACAGAGTACTTATTTGGTTGTTGACTTAGTTCTGAAATAATTACAAATGTTTTAATAAAATAGTTGAAAGTAGTTAATAAAAACCATTACCCACCTAAAATAATTACAGGCACGGGACTCGATGGTGAATCTTGTCCTAAAGGACCACAGTAAGGTAATTTAGAACGGAGTTCACTTTAAAGAGCAAACAAGAAGAATCTTCGAACAATCGAGCAAATATGGCGCATCAAAAACCGTTCTAACTCAGGTCTCTAGAGACGAAAAAGAATCTCGACAGTCGTTCATAAAAAACCTGACCCTGGAAATACTTCGCCAATATAAAAAACCCGTCAAAATGAAAAATTGGTTGCCTATCCCGTAGGGCATGAGGGCCATCGCTACTTATGATTAAGGACGGTAGATAGCTGTAAACAACTGGAATCGGCCTTCACTGCGGTGGATAAGTTACCGAGAAAATTCACCAGATGGCGAAACGATACTAGTTAAAATGGAAATGAATGCAATAGATGTGATTTGTCACAAATTCAAAAAAGATTCAGATGTCAAAGTGACAAAGGCTCTTTTTCGTTTTCGTTCTACCCTGTAGACAACCAAGATGTATTTCTTCAATTGAGGAATCGACTCACACTTGGAGATATCAAGTATTTCGAACCTTTTCGTATACCACCTTCAGGCTCCCAGTTTCGCAATCGCCAAACTATATTTTGACTAACTAGACACCAATTCCAAACGGCTGTCGTAACCAAATAACGCACAAAATGGATCCATGCAAACAACTATTCAAAACCATTACCGTACTCTGTCAGATATCGTTAATGAAATTTCTATTAACGTTTTCAAAGGTCGGTGGAATTGAAGTAGTAAATTCATAGCCAAGTGCACAATGTACCGCTAACTAGCTCATTGAAAGCTTTTGCAGTAGTTAGCGTTACTGAAATTCCATGTATTCGCAAAATTCTCTCAAATACCTAAAATGACATGTTCGCTTCCATTTGTTTTCTATTGTGAAGCCGGCAATAAAACACAAAACAAGGTTACTAATGCCTCTCTACTTGCATTATCTCTGATTGCTTTTTCAGTGGGAATTTATTCTTGAAAATATTCTCAACGTCTTGAAGCTGCTGGAGACATTAATTATAATCGGTTATGTTTTCTACAGGCACTTCATAGTAGTAGTTAAGAAATGGTTCATGTTGGATTTGAAACTCTTTCGATTGTAGTATATTTTAACTTTTTGAATAAGCTGTGTTCTATTTTGACAAGGAAATTATTATAACTGTATTAATCAATGAATGTTTATACAATGTTCGATGTTTATTACTGTCTCATTGATACTTCAATTTGTTGTTATCACTTATATTATTTGTGTTATAATATGCCTAGGAATGTAGGCTTTCACGGCGTTTTGGAAAAGGAAAAAAGAGAAACACCATTGATGATCAATCCCAAGGCATTGTCTATCTGCTATACATAGAAGGTGTCACCAATCGAATCGGGAAAATTCTGAAGAAGGATATCAACAACGTCTTCAGACCAACGAAGAAAATATCTGAGATCAGCAAAAGCAAAGTTTACCGAATACTATAAGTTGGTTCACTCCAAGGAATTCGTTTGTCGGTACGGCTCAGGATTGCATTTTTTGCGATTTCCATAAATCATATCGCCGACAAACGATGTCTGGAAGCCGCCGGCCGCATGACAGTTATACGAGGGCAGTTCCTATTCGCGATATCTACAGGGGACGTTCCGAAGTTGAAACTTCGCTTGCTCGGTTGTATCAGACAGATAAACAAAGATACGAAAGTAGTTGTTTGTCGATCAACTTCTAGAAACATGATAGATAAACTCATGAATAAATGATCTAAGAAACAGATCAGAGTGATTTACTGATGAAATGATAAACATACATTCAGAAAAACATGTTTTATTAACAAAAATAATACAATTATATAATGTTATATGTTTATAAATGATTTAAAATATTCAATTTTACATTGCATGATTTATGTTTCCTAACAATCTTCATGTCCTGGTTCATGAATTTTAAAGTAAAGTATATCCGAACTCTTGTATATAAAGATATATAATAATCGAAGAGGAATTTTTGACATGGATGTGAGAAAAGAATTTTCGAATATTTTGTTTTCAAATACTGTCCAATTCCCTTCTCACTGCCGATTTTATCAAAATTTTCAATGAATATGTTTTCCATCTCTATTACATGGTCAACAATATCTCTTGATGGGAACTTGGGAAGCCAACGTGACTTTCATTTTTTGAAAATTATTTCGATAAATGTGGTCATTATTAAGTTTAAGAGCCAATTTATATTGTTTAGTTCTATCATAATTATACATTGTTTCTATGTAATGTTTTCTTGTTTCTCCACCCTGAAGTGAAAACTGATAGGAAAACAAATTGTTTCGTGTCGACTTCAGCGTGTCTATCATCGATGATGTCATCGTTTTTTTTTCCGAAGCATATAAAAATAGATCAGGTAAGTATATAATATAACGAAAAGATATTTCATCTCGTGATCCTAATTGATCCGTTTGAACCTGAGCATCAATGTAAATAAAATCCTTGCTAGTACCGGCAATGGCATCATCATCTGGAAGGTTTAAACAACAAAATTGATATTGTAAATTTCATATGTTAAAAAGTGGAATAAGATTTTTTCATCATTTGAATCTATAAACTTCACTGAACCAACCTTTCTGAGAACCATCTTGAGGCAGAAGCAATGAAGGAACATCATAGCTATGAATACGAGAATTCACAATATCATCGGCTCTAAAATGTAAGCTGCAAATTTTAATTCTATTGTGACTCTGCTCTGGGGTAAGAGTAGCATATCTATGATTCCCAATGAAGCCTAATACATTTTTCCAACGTTGACACCTAAAAAAAAATTCAAGTATATCAATCGATAAACTGAACATTTTGAAAAAAGATTGAAATGAGTTTGGATTGGCAAATGCCGGCGGTATATTTCGTTATGAATAATTTTATACAACAAAACCATAAAAGGTATAGATAGGTGAAATAAAAATTAATGGTGAATATATTGAATGCATACCTTTCACTGTACTTTGGGCAGCGGAAAAACGAAATACCTGGACTTCCCACCGTACTCAGACAACCATCCACTGAGCAATACGTCGACATTTTCACAAAATAAATATTTCGAACTCCGAACGAACACAACACTATCACAATACCAAAGTTTACCGATTCTGTAGTCTTTGACAATACCAAACAATACGGACAACCTTTATATCTCGTGGCCGACGAGAACTGGTAACTTCAAGCGACACACTGTACTACCTCGGCTGGTAATTACCCGCTGTCGCTAGCGGGCGGCGAGATTTCTCAGATGTCGAAAAATGAGCGAGTGACACGTCTTATAGTATTCTGTAGTCTTTGGCAAAAGACAGCAGAGATCCACTCAAACCAGCGAGAGTTCACAGGATTCCTTGTATATCGGTCAGACGAAAAGAAGCATTGGTACCCGCCTAGTCGAGCGCAAGCGGAGTTGCCGATTGGGACAAACCAAGAAGTCTGCTGTCGCTGAACATATACTGTCCAACGGGAATCACAAGATCCTGTTCGAAAAAAACCGAGAGGCTAGCAACTTCGACTCATTATTCAACAAGAATGTATTTAGAATACATAGAAATACACAAACACCAAGAGAACTTCAACAGAAAGGAAGAGAGAACATATCTGCCAAAGATCTGGCATACAGGAAAGCAACAAAACGAAGCCAAGTTAACCAAATCGCGAGGAAGTATTCGCGAACCCGCCATTACAAAAAATGCGCGAAAAATCAGCCCTATAAATGGAACAGCAGAAATGGGAGCTTCAGTTTCAGTTGATACGTCAAGAAGAGTACTTGGTGGTCGAAGTACTGAAGTACTGAAGATGACTGCCGCAGTTGCAGTCGAAACGTTTGAAAATCATTACCAAAGAAGACCACTGCAAAACACGAAAACCATCCAAAACATAATATGCTTGTTTTTGATAATTTTGTTACTATATTCTTCCACCCTGTTAGGTACCTTATTGTTGGATATTGTTCTCCCACATTAACGAAATTAACATTCTTTCAAGAAGAATAATATCACCCCCAAATGTCACGTGTTTCCTTTGCCCCCACTCTCCTATTTTCCACCTAACACGAAAACGAAAAAAACGCATGTAACGTATTTTGTAATGTCATTGCTAAATACTCTGAATACCCCCAATTTCAAACGTTTCTCATTGGAATCGCACGTTAAAACGTTAGGCCCCCGTTAAATTGCCATGTTTTTTTTCAAATGACGTATTTCGAGACACCTTATACACACTGAAGAATCACACGTTGAAACGATGAGCCCCGATGAACTGTGATGTTTTTAAATGACGTATTTTGAGACACCTTGTACACGTTGACGAAATGTTTTTTTCTTGAATGATGGGGCACCTTGTAAACCCCGATGGTAGCCATGTTGTTTTCTTTAACGCTGGTAGCCATATTAACGCTAGTAGCCATATTATTACTATTATACCATTATTTTTGTAATTCAGCCACGCCGTTGTCTCCCAAATGAATCTCTTCGATACACATTCCATCCTTCTATGCATCGATCACATCGCACACGTCTCTTTCTCACTCATTAACGTAGTGACGTGCCTTAGGGAATACGCCACAGAAGACCTGTATCTAATCTACTGGAAGACGCAGACCGGTTTCGAGCTGTTTGGACACTCGTTAGTGCAAGGTGCAAGGAAGATTAATCTTTCTCTTTGAAGATGATCACTTGGTGATCGAAAAACGTGTCGAGGTGTTAAAAATAACGATTTGGTGTTGGGGAAAAAACTCCAGTAATATTCATTACTACACCAAAGGTTCCAAACAGTGCATCATAAGTATGCATAACATGATTGAATAAATTCTGTCTCTCTGTCATATGCAACTTCAGTGAAGAATCCAGCAGTGACACCTGTAGGATATAATACAACGCTTTTCGTGGTATTAGCCAGGGGAGTATTTGTTTTCTGATAGGTGTCAGTTCATTGGCCTGCAGTGTAGGGAGTTGATGACTATACAGGGTGATTTGTTCTTGTTTCGTCAGGCATTCCGCATTCGTCAACTGGCACTACTAGGGCCATAAAAGTCCGTAAAACTAAATTCTTTTTAATGCTTATTTACAATAATATTATATTAATTAATAATCTACACTAATATTATAAAGAGAAAAGATTTGATTTTTTGTTTGAATTGAATAGGCTCCGAAACTACTGGAACTGGAACTACCTAACCTAGCGCAGGTGCAAAGATGAGGTGACGAAACAAGAACACCTTAAGCGGGTACATTTTGCAGTTGACGAAACAAGAATAAATAGGCTCTCAACAGGTAAAATTTCCCTAGGTGACGAAACAAGCAACTACCTACAGGGTCCTGCAACAGTGGCGCGGTGTTCCATATCTCTATTTAGGAAACAGATAGAAATCTAAATTCCCATAATATTACCTTATTACTCGAGCTCGACAAAATGAAAATATTGGCGGTCACACAGGGTGTTCAATTTTATATGGGCGAATCCCAACTGTGTTTTTTAAAATGGTAACCTATATTTTTTATCGTTTTTTCGGTTTCTACACAGAAAATGAAAGACACTTTATGTATTTCTTCACTTCAAAAATATTGACGGTTTTCGAGATATCTAGCATGACAGGTTTTTTTTTTCCAATATTCGTCACTCAGAATATTTGAAATTATAAAGTTGTGCCAAGTCCAATTGTATTTTTTTTTGTAAAATATTCTACAGTGGTAACTCTCTCAAACGATGTATCTGAAGTCGACCTGTGATATACAGGGTATGGAAAACCGCTTGCCACATATTGCAAACAAAAATTTGCAGAATCTTCCTTATTTCAAATGGAACTCCCTGTATATTATTGATCCATAAGGAGCGTCAAAGAAACCTACAAATTTCATTGAGTATTTCCTATGGCTAGGTTCAATAGTTTTTCTTAAAAAGCATTTCTTTTCGAAAAATGGTTGTTCTTCCTATTTCTACGCCATAAACTCGATGAAAGACTTTTTTCAAAGCGAAATCCATTTGACGACTGATAATAATGTACGAAAGATATCTTGTTTCACTTTTGTACATTATAGCGTGTCCTATAGTTTTTCTTATTTTTTTTTTCTTTCTTAAAATGACAACTCTCTATTGTATCGCCATGATATCAATGATATGATCGGATATATATTATATTTATAACACATTTATTCTCTAAATAGAACACCGTGCAATTTCTTCATTTGATGCATAGTTTTTGTCCAAGCATTTCCTTAAAATATCGCCCCATGCCTAAAATTACCTGTTGCTAGATAAACAAGTTCTGAATTACACCACAAAATGTACGTTCTTGAATAATTACAATAATTTCAATAATCTCGAAGTTTGTGCCATATTTTTTCGGGCTACTACTACCTTCAGCGAATAAAATAAAATCAAACGATTTGTTGAAACTGGATGTATCAATTATTCTAAACATGAGCACATCAAGCCTGCTACTAATGAAGATAATGAATTGCAAGTTCTTCTTGCTGTTGAAGAAGATCCTAGTAGGAGTCAACGACAAATTGGAGAAATAGTGGATATAAGTGAGAGATCAGTGCAATGAGTTTCGAAGAAACATCGCTTTCATCCATCTCATACTACTGTATACCGATTTTGAGAAAAGAGTGAGATTTTGCAATTGGGCCATGGGAAAAATTCGTCGAAACGAATATTTTTTCAATAACATTTTATGGTCGAATGAATCGACATTCCATAAAAATGGATTTGTGAATCGACATAATTACCATTATTATTCGACAGAAAATCCCCACTTATTGAGACAGGTGGACTATTAATATAGGTGGTCGATAAATGTCTGGGGAGGCATCATTGGAGAATATGTAATTGGTCCATACTTTTTTCAGGTAGGTACATATGAATGGAACAATGTATGTGCGCCTGCTCTTCGGCAGAAGTGAGAGATCATCTAAGAGAAGTATTTCCCAATAAATGTATAGGACGGACTGGGCCTGTACGGTGGCCCGCTAGATCACCAGATTTAACAAAACTGGATTTTTTCTTATGAGGATACATGAAAAATATAGTTTACGTCGAGCCACCGAGCCACCTAGCCACCAGCTTCTTCCGAAAATATGCGACTTAGAATAACGAATGCTTTTGGTAGCATTACACCAGCTGTCTTGTGCAGGATAGAACAGTCTTTCAAACATAGACTTCAGCTCTGCATTCAAGAAAATGGAAGACATGTCGAACATATTTTATAAAAAGTTTTATTATCAACCTTCATTAAACTCTTTCTTTTTTTTTTGTAGTTTATCAGTTGACAAATTTAAATATCTAGAACTTAAGCCCTGAATAATTCATGAATATACACCATAACATAAAAAAGTTAGTAATATTCACAATGTTTTTTCATTTAATCTTGTTTGGTTTGATATTGCACGATTTATGGGAAAAATTCTGCATCCAATGAAAACAATAATTTTCCATTTAGAAAAATGTGATAGGTACAAACATTTATTTCGTAAAAAAATATTTGTTTGGACACGCTATAATGTTCAAAATTGAAACAAGATATCTTTACGCTTTGAAAAAAGTCTTTCATCGAGTTTATGGCGTAGAAATAGGAAGAACGACCATTTTTCGAAAAAAATACTTTTTTAAGAAAAACTATTGAACCTAGCCATAAGAAATTCTCAATGAAATTTGCAGAGGTTTCGTTGACGCTCCTTATGGGTCAATAATATACAGGGTGTTCAATTCAAAATAAGGAAGATTCTGCAAATTTTCATTTACAATATGTGGCAAGCGGTTTTTCATACCCTGTATATCACAGGTTGACTTCAGATACATTGTTTGAGAGAGTTACCACTGTAGAATATTTGACCAGAAAAAAAATACAATTGGACTTGGCACAACTTTATAATTTCAAATATTCTGAGTGACGAATATTGGAAAAAAAAACCTGTCATGCTAGATATCTCGAAAACCGTCAATATTTTCGAAGTGAAGAAATACATAAAGTGTCTTTCATTTTCTGTGTAGAAACCAAAAAAACGATAAAAAATATAGGTTGCCATTTGTAAAAACACAGTTGGGATCCGCCCAGAAAAAATTGAACACCCTGTGTGACCGCCAATATTTTTATTTTGTCGAGCTCGAGTAATAAGGTAATATTATTGGAATTTAGATTTCCATCCGTTTCCTAAATAGAGATATGGAACACCGCGCCACTGTTGCAGGACCCTATAGGTAGTTTCTTGTTTCGTCACCTAGGGAAATTTTACCTGTTGAGACCCATTTTATTCTTGTTTTGTCAACTGCAACTTTTGTCAACTGAAAAGTCTTTCATCGAGTTTATGGCGTAGAAATAGGAAGAACGACCATTTTTCGAAAAAAATGCTTTTTAAGAAAAACTATTGAACCTAGCCATAGGGAATACTCAATGAAATTTGTAGGTTTCGTTGACGCTCCTTATGGATCAGTAATATCTCGGGTGTTCCATTTGAAATTAGGAAGATTCTGCAAATTTTTGTTTACAATATGTGGCAAGCGGTTCTTCATACCCTGTATATCACAGGTCGACTTCAGATATATCGTTTGAGAGAGTTACCACTGTAGAATATTTGATAAAAAAAATTCAATTGGACTTGGTACAACTTTATAATTTCAGATATTCTGAGTGACGAATATTGGAAAAAAAACCTGTCATGCTAGATATTTCGAAAAACGTCAATATTTTCGAAGTAAAGATAGATAGATAGATAATATATTACCTTTTTGTGCCATTTGTGCAATGTATAGGTTCGTCACATAGAATAAGAAATATTGTACAGTAAATAAAAAAATTGTATCACGCAAATATAACAAGAAACAAAATACATTGTTACATCATATTAAAAGATTAGACTCATCAATTTTCATGTATGGTTCATATACTCATTCAGATCATAAAAACATCTATTCGAAAGAAATTTCTTCAATTCCACCTTGAACTTTTTTGGTGAAAGTTGCATTAGGTGATTTGGCAATAAATTATAGAGGTGAACACCTGCCCATTCTGGGGATTTTTTGTAGTAAGTGTGATTGAGTTTTGATTGATATACATAAAGTGTCTTTTATTTTCTATGTAGAAACCGAAAAAGCAATAAAAAATATAGGTCGCTATTTAAAAAAACACAGTTGGGATCCGCCCAGAAAAAATTGAACACCCTGTGTGACCGCCAATATTTTTATTTTGTCTAGATCGTGCAATGAGGTGATATTATAGAAATTTAGATTTCTATCTGTTTCTTAAATTGAGATATTGAACACCGCGCCACTGTTGCAGGACCCTGTATATTAAAAATATATACTAGTTGGTACCGGTCCCTGTCTACTGGACATAATTTGCCACGTAGTGAAATGACGTATAGATTACCATATTTCTGCGTAATATAGTTGTCTGTTCAGTTAATACTCGTCATTTCTGTCAGAGTTAGTTTCTGAGTGACGTAGCAAAACCCTGAGCTTTATTGATATTTCCCATATACACCAACAGTAGCTCGCTTCTGAAATGTCCATCGAACGAGCCACATTGTATGGCGTCGAAATTGTATATTCGTGAACTTCCGAAAGCGACGCCGTCTCGCGCCAATGCTAACAATCAATTAACAATTTCCTGCTTCGTAGTGCTATAATGTCGTCTTCGAACTTAATAGGATATTCAACATCTCATCGTTGCCATTGATAAAGCGAATGATAATTCGGCAATTATGAAGATTCCCCAATTCCAGGTCGTCTTCCAGGTATTCAGAGTTGTTAACAAAAGCAGTATTTCCGGGAATGTAATGAGATTTTATTGAGTAGGCCAAGTTGGGAACGTTCAATTGAAATTAACAGATGAGAAGCGGCACTTTTGTTCTCGAAACAATAATAATGATGATTCCATGCTGGGGAATCCATTTGCGTTGAAGCCAAGAACAATGCTAATTATTTAAGTGGAAATATTAAGGCTGATGGGGAAAAGCTCTCTTTTCTGCAGAAAATTTGATGAATAAATTTAATGAATAGTCTCCTCAGCAAGTTATGAATAATCTGATCCGTTACTTGATGGAAATTAATAGCATTATTCATGATAGTGAATATAATTTTCACAATGAATTTTATTTAAATCGCGTTTCGCTACACAGTAACTACATCAGTTACTAGCACCTTAAACTATTTCACAATGTTTTTTATATAAGTATAGGAAAATGAAACGAATAATAAAAAAAAATTGGAGAAGGTGAAACAAAAAAAAAGAAAATAATCCCAAAGAAAAAGGAGGCCAATACATGAACCATAATATGTATAAAATGATTACTATTCATTTCAATCACCTAATGAGAATCCTGAATTATTCCAAAGGGATGCACAAAACAAGTGCCTCGAGTGCTTAGGAGAACCCTTGGGATAATAAAGGATAATAAAGGATAACTGTTATAAATATGTACATATATTAGACAAGAGTCGATAATTTTTGAAACCAAAAAATGTAACAGAAGGATGAAACCTTTCAGAAAAGGAGGGAAATATGATAAAAATGAAAGGAAGAATGAATTACGGGCGATCCGAGTTCGGGAAGAGGGGGGTTTATCTCGATTTCCTGTAAAACTACAAGTAAAACTACAAGTAAAAGTTGAATGGCAAAGTTGTAGGTAATGAAAAGATCTACAACTATTGTGTTCACAATTTATCAACATATCCTCAAAATTTATGTGAAAACATGAAGTAACCAAGTTTTTGGTTTTTTATTTTTATCTTAAAAAAAAAAAATCACGAAATTTGGTGAAAACTTACATTTTTATGTCCCAAACAGACTGTGTCCCAAACATCTGTCCTGAAATATTTAGTTTTTCATCTTATTTTGACTTAATATAAAAAGCAACCTTATTTTCAATCGAAAATTCTTGCGTCAATATATCGACTTTTTTTGAAAAGTCGGTGTGATTTTTTTTGTTGAAAACTCTACTTTGTGATGGTCTTTACTTTAACGAAATATCGAACCGTTTTTATAAGCAAGACTTTGTTTTTCCTCCTACCTCCTTCCTTACTTCTTTATGAAATACCTTTCCATTGGCTAAAATTCTCCGTAGGTCACTCAGTTATATAAATTATTTGAAAACAGCAATGAATATGCATCTACAAATATTATTTCAGGAAGATCCTACAACCTTCTCAAAATATTATAGATATCTTGTTAAATATTACATTTATTAACTTATTTGTTTGTTAATTATAGTAGTATATTTCGATTTGCAATTTTTTCGTTTATCAATGCTACATGAAATCTGATATCTTACGTTTTCTGAGTAGTTAGAATGTAAATGTTGATAAATAGCTCAAAATTGTACATAATTGTGCATGAAGATTAAAAAAAAATCGAATTCGAGTTTTTTTCGATTTTTTGAGAACATTTACTAGAGTGATGTATATTTCTTCACACCATCAGGAAGCAGAGTTTTCACCAAACAAAAAGCATACCAAATCTTTGAAAAAAGCTGATATTCTGAGGCGAAAATTTTCGATTGAAAATTAGGGTACTTTTTTGATATAAAGTCAAAATACGGTGAAAAAATTAAAATTTTGAATCAATTAAATTACAGTGTATTCAGGACATAGAAAGGTAAGTTTCCATCAAATTTTGTAGAATTTTGTTTTTGAAAGATAAAAATGAAAAACTAAAAACTTGGTGATTTGAATTGTTCACATAAATTTTGGGGTAAAATGAAAAATTTGTGAATACAATAGTTATAGATCTTTTCATTACCTACAACTTTGCTATTAAACTTTTTTTCATAGAACTTGTAGTTTTGGCGGAAATCGATATAAACCATTTTTACCTTTAAAAACTCACAGATCGCCCGTAATTAATTTTTTTCTTTCATTTTCATCACATTTCCCTCCTCTTTAATGGGTTTCATCCTACTATTATTATTTTTCCACTTTTTACCATTTTTGAAGGCTTCAGCCCTGGCGATGGCCTTAATATCGCATATTTCAATTTGATAAATAGAATATCTAAATAATTCACCCATTTTCCATGGTTTTTCACTGTCGTTGATTGAAAAACAGACAAACAGACACCACCTCATCAGAATCACAGATAAAGCCATTCGTTTGTTTCATGTCGTTTGGTGTTGGTGTTGTCTCGGAAGTCCATCTGTTGCAATGTTTTTATTTATTTTTCAATATGTATCTAATATGTCTGATGGTTTAGAAAGAATTATAATCAACAACACGAAGAAATTACTTTTCGGTGAGTAATTCAATTGAGAACTCATCATTTCTCACAGAATTGAAACGATAATAATCGTATAAGTTTTGCTGGAGATATGTTAATGAAAATTCATTATTACAGAGCCCTGAAGAAGAATTTATTCAAATTGGAAACGTCGGCAAGAAAACAATTGTTTTTTCTTAAGAATAAGAAAAAATGGATCCTGTTACTCAACCAATCTTTCTTCAGAAAAATTATTGGATCACTCCACTAGTTAACTGATGTGAGTATATTAATAAAAATGAACAAAATGGAGTATTGAGATGTCATTGAATAGTTTTTTTTGGAATACAATACGCTTACGCAAATCGAAGATGAGTTGGATTCTAAAACTGCAACTACCGACGAAAATATCTCCAAAGTTCACCAAATGGTGCTAGACGACAGCCTAATTGAAGTTACGTCGATTAATCACTACAGATGGAATTTGAATACACCATTATACTCCCGAAAGAAAAAAAATATAGTCCAAAAAGTGGATTGCAGAAGTGGAACCGACTCCTCTTCAAAAATGAATAAATATAACAAGAACATATTATGCATCATTACTTGAAAAGCTGAAGGCACAACTTGTGGAAAAAAGGCCTCATTTGCATAAAAAGGAAATTCTTTTCCACTAAGATAACGCACCGTCCCACTTCTCAGCGATTACCATGGCGAAAATTCACGAATTAGGTACTCTTTGAACTGTTGAACATCCGCCTTACTCACCAAATCTAGCCCCAAGCGTCTTCTTTTCGTTCCTTCATCTGAAAATTGCTGTCGGAGGACAGATATGCTCCTCATATGGAGAGATAATTACCTTCGTGAACCCACCCTGGGTATATTCATACATATCGAGGAAACGTTTGATAAAACAACCTTTCAAACAATTACCCAGCAACTACACTCCAGGAATGTACCCCTGGTAGTAGAAGAATGGATACTCCAGATGCTCTCTAGTAGAGCAATAAGTATTAATGTAGAAGACATCACAGTGAAAGGACTGGTCATGAGGGGATGTCCACAGGGAGAGGTCTTATCAACCCTTCTCTGGAACATAGTTCTGGATACCCTGATTAATCACCTCAACAATAATGGATTCTACACAATTGCCTATAAAGATGACATAGTTATCTTGCATACTGGCAAATTTGTGAACACACTGTGCGATTAAGCGTAGGATGGGTTCAAATTGATAGAAACATGGTTTAAGGAAGACTCACTGTCGATCAATCCCAAAGAAGACTGAGATGGTCCTCTTCACCAGGAAAAGAAGCTAACATGGAACTTTTACCTACAGATTAGAGCAAAACGAGTATATGTGGCTTATGAGCAATGTCGGAGGACAATGGGAAGCGCATGGGGTCTTTGACACCGTGTGGTCACCTGGATCTACACTGTAATAATAAGACCTATGTTAACGTATGGAGCCATTGCATAGGGACCGAAAGTTCTACAAGCAACGGTCATCCAAAAATTATATCAAATACAGCGAATGACTTGTTTGAGCATCACAGGAGCCATGAAAACAACACCAACCGTGGCAATGGAATTAATTACGGGTCTGACCCCTCTGAACCTGTACGTTGAGGAGGTTGCGTTAATGGTCATGGTACGATTGCGCACGGCTGGTGTAAACGTCGAAGTAGGAATGAGTCAATTGAGGCTGGGCCTATGGCGAGAAGCGCTTACTGCGCAACCTCTGCTGCAGGCAACCAGTGATTCAATTGAACCCAGGTTTGTGTTTGATAAACCCTACAAAATACAACAGCACTGACAGCAGACATGCCCTATTAGCCTTGAACAGACAACGTGTAACCTTAGGGCTAGTACTAGAGTATCACCAAGATTTAGCTAAAGCCTCGGTTGATAATAACATTATCCTGAGGTGGGTTAAAGGGCACGACCTGAGTAAAGATAATCGCATTGCCGACTCTTTAGCCAAGGAAGCGGCTGGACTAAGAATTTTAGGAACCAGTGGCACCTATGGCCTGATGACTTCAACAATTGCGGAACTAGCCAAACGTCACACCCATGCTCAATCCCTAAAGAGATGGAATGAAATCAAAGGATGCAATCTTGCCCAGGATCACCCTGGGCGACCCTGGGAAGCGTGCGCCGAAGAAATATCTGGCGATGACCAGGAAAAATCTACGTTTAACAGTAGGATTTCTGACTGGTCATTATCAACTAAGGAAATACCTCCATAATAAGGGACTAGTGGACACACCTCTATGCAGGATGTGTGAACAGGAAGGTGAGACTGTCAGGCATGTCCTTTGCGAGTGCCCGGAGTTATCGTCAATTAGAGAGTGTGTGTTCGGCGAGTCTTGGCCTTCACCTACCGATATGAAGGAGATATTTCCCAGTGACCTGTTCGCCTTTCTGGAAAGGACAGGATGGACGATGATCTAGGAGGACAACTCCTCGGCAGGATGTACAATGGGTCACATGTGGCCTAAGTGCTGTAGGTCTACACTCCCCCTTCTTACTATACAGATACCTTCGGGAACAATAATGCTAACCTTGCTGGTAGAAGTGTGTGGAGTTTAAAGGAGATTTTGAAAACTGAATAATATCTGAAAAATGTTCAATGTACAACTTTGAAAACGTCCTTATAGGACGAAACTGCAGTAACGTTAGTTACAAATAAAAGTGGTAAAGTGGAAAGTTTCAATTCTCACTTCTTCATAATGATTTCCTACCACTTAGTAACGGCTGCATCCATCAATTTATTAGTAATATACGGCAGAAATAACACAGGACTCAAAATAGAACCCTCTGGAACACCTATGTTGGAACACTATTTCCAAGGTAGCAACAGTGGGATCAGCTAATAAAAACGGCATCCATACAACGGTGTCGTAAGCCACACACACTGTCTTGTCTTCCAGTATTACATCGACTAATCCATCCGCCTATACGCAAAACACAGTTAATCATGTCCAATTCTAACGCGTTTCAGACTCAACGAGCGTTTCCCTTGTCCGTTCTCTCAAAGGATCCCCTTCGCAAGAACAGCCCGTCCGAAACACGAAGCAAAACGCGTCGAATCCCAAGATAATTCATGCTAATACCTCTCCATCATCCGAACTGGTGGTCCGGTCTTGTAATTCAGCCATTTTGGACGCTGCGCCAAATCCATCAAGCAAGTTATAATGAGTCTAGTAGACTGTGTCTGTGCCATGCCACCGGGCGAGCTTCTGAAGGATAATCGACTATCTGTAATCCCTTCTGTAATATACCATATCTCACGTGAGAGCATGACATGTCGTAAAATAACGGTCACTAGCAGATGCCGCGCAGAACGTTCCTCTAATGATTTATAAGGCGATCCTTCGAAAAACTTCAATTAGATCGGGGCAGTTCTAGCAGGTGTAGAGGGGGGGGGGGGAGCAGGGGGATTGGAAACCACAAGTGGTGAATTTGTACATATAGAAAACATCTCTGTTTGGAATTGAGAAAAAATAATTTCGTTGATGCACTCGATTCAGATAAAAAAATCATTTGAATGTATAGTCGAAGTAACCGGTATTCTGCATAGTTAAAGGTGTCGGCATTCTCAAAGGCCAAAAAACCAATACAGTGCTGCCAACTAGTCCACGTGGACTGAAGAATTGGCGGTTTGTATTGGATGATTTGTTTTTAAAGTTGATTTATTTTTGAACACATACATACATAGTTCAAAAATATAAACTGACATCGTACTCTCCAGAAAGTGCTTGGCATGGTTCTCTGTTTGAACAATTTGCTATGCACCTCAGATTTTTTTTGTGCTATAAACACATTTTCTGCTGTAGAAAATCAACCTCAGAAACAGACATCATACCTAAGTCTAGATTCTACTTGAGCATAATATATATTACCCAACTGACTCTCTGTCAAAACTGTTCTTAAGTCGATAAAGAGATACTTTGATGGATTAAGTTTCGAGATAATTGGTGGCAGTGGGGCTCTCCAGTTGAGGAACTCATTTAAAATGATTCCCAAGCATCTTACATTGTGATCAGTATTTGTTAGGATCACGTTGTTCACCATGAAATATATGCTTTTCACTCTGCTTTGCCAATTGTGGAGACCCACACACACAAGATACGTAACATATGGAAACCTCTAATCGAACGAAAAACGACCAACTCCCGCCAAACGGTCATCTCCCGCTGGAATATACCGAGCGAATAGAAATCTGAACTACAGCTATCCGCTAGGACTATACACATCCTAGTTTTAGGCGGAAATGTATGCTATCTTGCAGTGTGCAAGGTTAATTAAATTGAGACCTCAAAGAAATGAGCGGATCAATATTTTTACAGAAAGCAAGAGCGCACTAGGGGCTCTGACAAACCCGAAGGTGACATCAAAACTGGTCTGGAAATGCCATGTAGGACTGAATGAACTTGCAAACAGGAACAAATTAACTTTGTACTGGATGCTAGGACATTCAGCGCTAGACGCGGATCATCAACTTCGTTTATAGGTCCTGAACCAGAAGCACACGGACTACTGGACAAAAGTACCTGGCAACAAACACAGTAGAACCTTCATTAGGGAACCGTTCGAGAAAAGAACCGAAGAACTACTTCAATATAGTAGGTCATTGTCCGCTTAGAGGACACCTGAATAAAACGGGGCTTTACAACAGATACCTCAGCTGCAGATTATGCAACGAAGGGATAGAAACAGCCCTACACATCTTATGCGAATGTGAGGCACTGAATCACAGGAGGCAGGCAATATATGGACGTACAAAATTACTTCCAGAAGAATATGACGAACATCCAACACGAAACCTGTACAAACTAGTATAGGGAACGAGACCAATGGAATGAGTGTCATGAGAAGATGGGAGAATAAACGCAATAAGCCCAAGAGTCTGCAGTGTTTTCTGGAGACTTGGACTAAATGGACAAGTCAGACAGCTCCCGAGGTACAAAAAAAAGGCCATTGAAAGTTCGCATTGCCGAGCACCAGAAACACACACAGCAAGGAGAAACCAGTAAATCCAGAATAGCAGAGCATGTTTGGACTCAACAACATAACATCAAGTGGACTCAAGCTGAAATCATCCACAAATCGGAACACTGGTTTAGGAGAAAATTCAAAGAAGCTGCGTATATGTTGTTCAACAACGCATTTAGTCAAGCTAGCGTAGAGATACGTAACATATGGAGACCTCTAATCGAGCGAAAAACGACCAACTCCCGCCAAACAGTCATATCCCGCTAAAACCACTGAAGCGGAGAGAGGGAAGAGGGAATAGGTGAAAGCAGACGAATTACCTATAAATAGTCAGATCTCGAAGGAATATGTCCAGTTATCACCCGAAGACGATTGTGGATACTGACAATCGAAACGTCGTGACGTAACTTGGTTTGGAATCTTTCAATTTTCATTATTCATTTTTTATTGATGATATTTTTCAATTTTTTGATTTTCAGCTTTTATTAATATTCAAATTTTTTATTTTTTTGGTTGTTGCTGGTATGTTATTTCTCTGTAATTTTAGTTTTTCTTAAATGAAATTGTTATTTTCGGTTAACTTTTCAATTTTTTTCCCGGGATTTCGAATCAATTTATATTATAATAGACAATGGAAGTCGTGGCGTAACTTGGTTTGGAATCTTTCAATTTTTATTATTCATTTTTTATTGATAATATTTTCAATTTTTTAATTTTCAGCTTTTATTAATATTCACATTTTTTATTTTTTCGGTTGTTGCTGGTATATTTCTTTGTAATTTCAGTTTTTGTTTAATGAAATTGTTATTTCCGGTTAATCTCTTTGATTTTTTTTTGGGGATTTCAAATCAATTTATATTATATCAGACAATGGAAGTCATGGCGTAACTTGGTTTGGAATCTGTTAATTTTTATTATTCATTTTTTATTGATAATATTTTTCAATTTTTTAATTTTCAGCTTTTATTAATATTCAATTTTTTTATTTTTTCGGTTGTTGCTGGTATGTTATTTCTTTGTAATTTCAGTTTTTGTTTAATAAAATGGTTATTTCCGGTTAATCTCTTTGATTTTTTTTTCGGGATTTCAAATCAATTTATATTATATTAGACAATGGAAGTCGTGGCGTAACTTGGTTTGGAATCTGTTAATTTTCATCATTCATTTTTTATTGATAATATTTTTCAATTTTTTAATTTTCAGCTTTCATTATTATTAAATTTTTTTATTTTTTCGGTTGTTGCTGGTATGTTATTTCTTTGTAATTTCAGTTTTCAGTCGCATAGGTTCCTAGGCAGGTTGATATGTCTGTCCTGGGTCTGCGACTAAAAACACCTGCACCAGAACCGGAAGGTGTTTTTGATCCATCTGTGAACCAACAACTATCTGCTCTTATTATTTCCTTCTTCCGGAGGATGGAGTCCTCTCTACTCGGGAACACTAGGCAGTTCGTAGTTGACAGTTGGAGGCATAAAGTCAGAGGTCATTTCCAGGTCTGGAGAGTATGATAGGTGAGGCAGAAGTTTGAGACTCAATTTGTTTGATTTGCTGGCGGCGATTTTATAGAATCACGATGTATACATTGTTTGTTAGTACTGAACACGCCTGAAGAAGCTATTATGAAGTGGATCTGTGAAAAAATCTATAAGAAAATTACAATAAAATGTTATGATGTATTCATTTATTCATCAATTCATTTATTTATTCATTCATTTTTTGAAACAATCGCTAATCGAATGAACGTAGCCTGCCAAGTTTGAACTTTCTCTTTTTTTTTAACAGTCCAGGTATTTTCATCAATGTTCGTATTTCATTGAACATGATATTTTATAGAACTAATTTTTGCTCATACATCATATAACATTCAATCGAATATTCTCTTTCTCTCTCTATTTTAGATGGTCGTTGTTTTCTTTCTTCAGGCGCATATTACCAATGCTTCTCCTGTTGGTTAACAGGAGCTTCGTCGGGTGGCGCAGCGGTCTTGCACAAAGCAATGCTGCCACCCATTTTTTTCAAACTTTGTATAATAAAAACACTAGTTTTTCTCAAAGTAAAAACAATTTGATTTTTTTAAGTCGCCTCCTACTTGGGAAACCTTTTGGTGATTTTTCACATATATAGCCCCCTTTACGTGGTTATCCGAACCACTCCGGCCTGGATACCGGCGTCAATAAAAGGGACCACTTTTTCATCACTTTTCAGACACTCCACATTCCAATTTTATTACAACACAACAAAAAACGGAGCCCCACGATAGCACATGGCATCCGCGTACCTTCTTTGTAGACGGACGTTATCAGCACGTCCGTCCACTACCACGGCCACCACGGAACCAATCAAATATTCATTTTCATATCAATAACTTTTTTTCTGTATGTATCAGAGCACAACTGAAAGTATGTAATTGACATCAGAAATTTCTAACTTTTTCCAACGTTCAATATTCCGAATAAAGTATTCCGCATGCAAACGAAATGAAGTTTTTAATTATCAGGATTTTTTATAGAGTTTTACTTTTAACTCATTAAAAGTTATACTGAATAGGCGAACTGCATGTAATTTAAATGGGGTTTTTCATTCCAATTAAAATGGAAAAAATCATCATTGGAATTATTATCTGATTCACAGAATATTCAGGGTGTAACTGGATAAGTGTAAAACATTCAAGGAGGTGATTCCTCATCGAAAAAAAAATAGGATATTTCATATAAAGAAACTTCATTGGAGCATCCCTTGTTAAATTTCACTAGTTCGGACTTCCATTGTCTACTATATAAAATGATTTGAAATCCCTGAAACAAGTAAAAAAGAATAATTAAAAAAGAATAGTTGAAAATAACAATTATATTAAGCAACAATAAACCCGAAATGAAATGATAGTGAAATAACCTACAAGTAAAAATATAATAATGGAATAAATAAAAATTAATGTAATGAAAAAGAAAATAATAAAAAAATAAAAAAGTGTAGAGATTCCAAGTCACGTTAGTTCACGACGTTTCGATTGTTGGTATCTACAATCGTCTTCGGGTGATGACTGGACTGATTCCTCCGAGAGATGACTATTTTATAGGCCGTTGAAATACTTTCACTTTCTCTACTTTCCATTTTCCGCTTCACTGATTCCGTGAGAGATGACCGTTTTGGCGGGAGTTGGTCATTTTTCGTTTGATGATGGGTTTCCATATGTTTCGTATATCTACGCTGGCCTGGCTGAATACGTTGTTGGACAACATGTATGCGGCTTCCTTAAATTTTCTCCTAAACCAATGTTCCTCTCTGTGCAAGAGGGGACCACTCGATGTTGTGTTGATGGGTCCAAACATGGTCTGCTATTCCTGATTTGCTGGTTTCTCCTCGCTGTGTGTGCTTCTTGTGCTCGGCTTCTCTTCCGTTACAACCAGTGCTTGCACTTCCCTACATCAGAGGATTATCGGAGAGGATAAGAAGAATTGGTTCCAAGTACAACATTAGAACCTGTTTCAGATCCGGTAACACTATCCATAGCAGCCTCACGAAAACCAAGCCCCCAAACGCGGACTGCGATTCCAAGAATTGCTTTTACCGGATACCCTGTGAGTGCGGAAAATCCTATATTGGTGAAACTAAGAGGCCATTGAATGTTCGCATTGCCGAGCACAAGAAGCACACACAGCGAGGAGAAACCAGCAAATCAGGAATAGCAGACCATGTTTGGACCCATCAACACAACATCGAGTGGTCCCAAGCTGAGATCTTGCACAGAGAGGAACATTGGTTCAGGAGAAAATTCAAGGAAGCCGCATACATGTTGTCCAACAACGTATTCAGCCAGGCCAGCGTAGATATACGAAACATATGGAAACCCATCATCAAACGAAAAATGACCAACTCCCGCCAAAACGGTCATCTCTCACGGAATCAGTGAAGCGGAAAATGGAAAGTAGAGAAAGTGAAAGTATTTCAACGGCCTATAAAATAGTCATCTCTCGGAGGAATCAGTCCAGTCATCACCCGAAGACGATTGTAGATACCAACAATCGAAACGTCGTGAACTAACGTGACTTGGAATCTCTACATTTTTTTATTTTTTTATTATTTTCTTTTTCATAACTTTAATTTCTATTTATTCAATTATTATATTTTTACTTGTAGGTTATTTCACTATCATTTCATTTCAGGTTTATTGTTGCTTAATATAATTGTTATTTTCAACTATTCTTTTTTCATTATTCTTTTTTACTTGTTTCAGGGATTTCAAATCATTTTATATAGTAGACAATGGAAGTCCGAACTAGTGAAATTCATCACGAAACATTGTCAATCACCTTCAAACAAACATACCTTGTTAAGATACAACCCCTTGAAGGGGGTACATAAAATTTGTATAAAAATTTTTTTCACAAGCACTAAAAAAGTTACAATATTGAAATTGACCTGACGTTTTGTACTACCAAAAAAAAACTTAGCCGTTAATTCATTTGGTTTACCCCATGGTTGTAAGGGGTGGAAAACGCAACCCCTAAAATTTATTTCCAATGTAACTGTTTGTCTTATCATTTGTTTACCATTCAAAAACTTATTTCCGATAGTCTGCTTCATCCTAAACAAAAATGTCTCTTGGGTTTTTTGCCCAAAATAAACCAGTTCGCAGCAAAAAATTATTTTACGAACAACTACAGAGATACATCGTCATAAATGCGAACTGGATTCATTGTTATTTTGTAGTTAGTACCTGCATTAAACGATTGAAGGGTAATAAACAAAACTAATTTATAAATAACAAAACACACAACATGTAGAAATCATAGTAAATGTTCAATATGTTCACCTTCAGACATTACGCATGCGTCTAGATGTCGCCGCATTGAGCCACGTTTTCGCTCAAATATTCCTGGAGTCTCTCTGATTACCCTGCACGCATCGATGATGCGGTTTCTCAAGTCCTCTACATCGCGAACAGGAGTACGATGAACCAAATGCTGTAAATGGCCCCAAATAGATAAATCGAGAGGAGTGAGATCCGGGGATCGAGCGGGCCAGTTCTGTGGTTCTTCTCGACCTATCCACTGATCAGCATATGTTTCAGTTGAATGCTGGCGTGCTCCTTGACTGAAATGGGCGGGAGCCCCATCATGCATAAAAAACGTATGCCTCACCATTCAATCGAGGAGGTAGAAAATGAGGCCACACGTTAAGAGAAAACTGTTCTTGATGGTTAGTTTCGACAATAGCGTGAGGGATTTCATCAGCCCATATATGGCAATTATGGAAATTAATAATCTTGTCCCGAGAAAAATTACATTCGGCTGTGAATTCTATCGTCTTCAGAAAGTCACAATTTCTTCTAATCATTTCCAGCATCCAATTGCAAAATTCAAGACGGTTCGGAAAGTCTCGCGGTAACAGTGCCTGTACTCCTTGCAGATGGTGAGGGTATAAGAGTCATTCCTTTAAAATTCGAAATACCGTCATATGATCAACATTTAGCTGGAAAGCAATCTTTCTAGTACTGGTAGTTGGTTGTTCTTCAATCAAATTAGGACGTGCTTCCTCAAGCTGTGGTGTTCGTACTTCTCGATGGCGACCACAATCCTGCGTTCTTTTGTCGAATGAACCATATTCTCGTAATCGTTGATGCAGTCGAGCAAATATTCTATGTGAAGGATGCTGCCGTTGAGGATACATTTCAGCATATCTTCTAGAAGCTTCTAACCCATTCTCCTGCGACAGACCGTAAACGTAATGCATATCAGCCATTTCCTCATTTGTGTATGCCATTTCAATAACAAGTGAATTATTAAAGTAACAAATTAAGAACAGAACAACAAGACACAATCAGTATTAATTCAATTTCGAAAATCCACAAACTGACAGGGTCATACCAATTTAATTGTCACTATCGCTAATAGTGACCTACTAGATAGATTAGTTTCGTATTTTCGCATTTATGACGATGTATCTCTGTTGTTCCTATAATAATTTTTTGCTGCGAACTGGTTTATTTTGGGCAAAAAACTCGGGAGACATTTTTTGTTTAAAATGAAACAGGCTATCAGAAATAAATTTTTAAATGGTAAACAAATGATAAGACAAAAAGTTAAATTGGAAATAAATTTTAGGGGTTGCGTTTTCCACCCCTTACAACCATGGGGTAAACCAAATAAATTTCTGGCTAAGTGTTTTTTTGATAGTACAAAAAAAAAAAAAGAAGTGAGATTACTCTCACACATACATACACATATATACACACATACAAACACTGCCTCATACACAAGCAAAATGCCCTAATTATTTTTGAGGTCGATGATTTGGTGAATATAATTGCGACTTTGACTGCTTATCCATTTTCTAACATTTGACTTATATAGCCTGAAAGAATTCATTGCTTTGAACTGAGGAGGAAAAATATTGAAGATTCTTGGCCCAAGAAAAACATGGCTTCTTTGCCCCAAAGTTTTATACATTCTTGGGACCATCACGGAGATAGCACTATTTCTAGTCTGATGTATTGTCGTAGATGTTTCTGTTTTAATTTTTCAGCAGTAATGTCTGGCAGTATAATTGTCTAATATCGAAGAACCCGCTTTCAATATATAATAGATCTGAAGAATACCTGAAATTTTTCTTTAGAATTATTTTCAATTTCCACTTCTGTGTGACTTCTAGTTTATTAATATAGTTGTTCGTTAATCCTCCCCTAGCAATTATACCATAACTGAGCTGAGATTGCATAAGCCCAAAATAAAGTATCCTCAAGTGGTTTAATGAACAGAAATTTGAGCAGATTTTGAATTTTCTTGTGAGGCGTCGAATTTTCGAAAGCAGTTTTTGAACATGTATATCCCATTTGAGGTCACAATCAATATATATTCCCAGGTACTTAATATATAATTGAGTATATCACCCATATTATAAACACTTGTCTCCTTGAAGGTGTTTTTCCGGCAACTTGGGGTAGAGCGCTAGTTGAAGTACTGCCAAAAAAATCAAACCCTGTTGAATATGAAGATCTTCGTGCTATCAGTATCCTACCTACTTTGTCAAAAATATTACAGCGCGCGATGGAAAGACAGTTAACAGAACATCTTTCGAAAATAAATATACTGCCACCTGTTCAATCGGGGTTCAGAAAAGGACACAGTTGCACAACCGCTCTCCTGCACGTTGTTGATGATATCATAAGAGCAACCTACCAAGGACAGTATAGTACACTCATTTTGTTGGATTTCAGTAGGGCGTTTGATACCCTTAATAACACACTTTTACTTGGTATTCTGAGATATATAGGGTTTTCGGGTACAGCTATTCGCTTATCAGAAACTCTTTTGAGAAATAGATTCCAGAGAGTCTCTATTGACAACATAAAGTCTAAGTATCTTCCACTCATATCTGGAGTACCACAAGGCTCAATATTAGGTCCTGTGCTGTTTGCTCTTTACTCCGGCAATCTTCTTAGAAGTATTCAGCAATGCAACATTCATTGTTATGCGGATGATACCCAAATGTATTTGAATTTTCCGCCTCAAAAAACGATTGACTCATGCGAGATAATCAATAGAGAACTCGGTATATTCGTTAAAAATGATATTGATCATTGTTTGTTTATAAACCCCACAAAATCAAAGGCTATATTATATGGACCCACTGATAAGCGAGTTGATGTTCTAAACTCAGTAGATATCAAAATTAACAATGATAATATCGAAATAGTACCATATAGAACCAAGGTTCTATGAGTATTATTGGTATTATTTATTGGTATTATGAGTATTTTGAAGGCCAAAATTGCGGAGAAACAACCCCATTTGAAGAAAAAGGAAGTGTTGCTTCATCAAGATGATTCACAGTCTCACAAATCAATGAAAACTATTGCAAAATTGCATAAAATAGGCTTGGAATTGAATAAAGCCAATTTTGAACAAAAAAATTTTTACAAATTTTTACAAATTTAAATGTTACTGATTATAAAACTCTACCCAACCATGTGTGACATACCCATAAGCTAAAAAAAAAACCTTTTGTGTTAAATCACCACGTATGACTCCGTTATTATTCAGTTGGTTCAACCTAAGTTAATTCAATATTTTTTAAAATGTAAGTAACGTTGTCAAAATCACTAAATGTGTCTCATTTCCTTTTTCTTTGTAGCTGTTTCTTGTTTAACTGATGATGGGTGGCTCACTTCATCCGAAACACGAAACATGTCTAATTGTTAATAATTTCTGACCTGCAAATATACATGTAGAAATTTGTGGATACGACATTGTTTTAATTCTGATTCTGAATAATTACCTCCACTTTGAGCTATGGACTATTTCTTGACTATTAATAGAAAAAAACGCGTTTTCTTTCTTAGGCCCAAGACCTTTGAACTCAGGTACCATTCTATGCATCTTCGATATTTTTTATTTTTTAGTTGGAAATTTCCATTCTTGCTTCCACCAAATGTACGATCCAATACAGTGTTACCAGCGGATGTCTATTTTTGAATGAGTTCAAATCATCAGTAAGAAACCATTAATTTTCCCAAATTAATTTTCCATGGGAAGAACCAACATTATCAGCACATGAAATTTGTGTTTGATGTCAGTACAGAATAATTGTATACAATCACGCAAAGACAACATTTGTCTGGAAAATGATATTATTCATGCATGTCTTGATATGACTTTCAACGTTTTTATTGGTTGTTTTCTGTTTTGATACGAGATTGTTGCAATGTTTGTGGTTGCGAGCTGAACATCTAGATAATTGGATTCCTATCTGATTTTGGATCGTTAACAAGGCCAACAAGGAAACATGAATACTGAATTTTTTTGAGAGAAACATAACTTACATTTATTTTTTTTGTGCATTGCAATTTTCAACAATTCGAAAGACTCAGATTCTTAGAAAAAGAAAATTTGATAGTAACACTATGACAAGGATAGACTATCCACTGCCAAAGAAAATAAAGCCCTTTTCCAGCAACTACTTTTATATAAACTTTGAAATACACGGAAGGAAAATTACGCCCACACACACCATCCATGATTTTTTTTTCATAATGAATACAATAGGAAATTCTCATCTTGAAACATTCCACCCTACGGCGCACGAAAGCAGATGAACGGAAAATTCGTGAATACGTCAACGGGGCCTAGCACAGTTCCTTGAGGTATCCCTAAGTCCATACTTTCCAAATTACTCATTGTATCACCTATCGTGAACAGAGGGTCAGGATAGGTAACACAATGAGTAATCCGGAAACTGTGGCTTTGGGATACCTCAAGGAACTGTGCTTGGTCCCATTCTTTTCACAATTTACTTGAATGAACTGCTCCTTCTTGATACAAGAGGTAGGGTTTAGAGCTTTGCGGATGACACTGCCATATACACAGCATCTACGTGGGAACAACTCAAAGTATGTGTAGAAGAAGGTTTTCTAGCAACGGAAAGTTGGTGTTTCGACAGAACAAACTCACAATCAACTTCCATAAATGAATTACTTACCATTCATGTCATACTCCAATTGATTGCCTGATATTGGACAACTCAATATCAACAATAATTACTATAAAACTGAAAGTGGCTCAATTAGATATATAGGGGTAACAATTGATAGACACCTTCGTTGGGACTTACACATAAAAGACACACTAACAAAGATGAGTTAGTATATATATGTATATTGCCGAAACTACCACAAACTCAAATAAACTTCTCCTGGTATTGAATTCGAGAAACAGCATTTTTGAGTGTTCTAAGAAATACACCGGACTGACAAAGTGATTCTGAATGACGGACTAAAGCTTTTGGAACAGATAGTATGAACGCGGAAATGCTGGAATATTGCAGTACTTTCATAGATAAATATATTGCTCATATAATAAATTGCTGTATTGAAAAATCATATTTTTCTGTAATATGGAAGTGCTCTGTTGGCATACCTATTCCAAAAAAAATAACCCTGAAGATTTTGCAGATTTGAGAATTATAAGCTTGCTTTCAGCTCTATCTAAAATTTTCGAAAAATTTCTTTATACTCAAGTGTATGATTATTTCATCTCAAAAAATTTACTTCCTGATTGTCAATGTGGTTTTAGACCTGGAAGAAATACTGAAACATCTTTATCAACTATAACGACAGATATTTTAACAGCCTATGATCAAGGTTTAAGTAGTGTTTTGGTGTTACTTGATTTTTCCAAAGCTTTCGATACCATTAGTCATGAACTGCTTTGTGCTAAATTGAGATATTATGGCTTTGATAATAAATCAGCGTTTTTAATGTGGAATTATTTTCTCAGACGTTCTCAGAGAATATTAGTCAATGATTCGTACTCATTCAAACTTGATATTCTTTCAGGTGTCCCGCAGGGGTCTATACTGGGCCCATTACTTTTCATTATATATACTGCAGATGTTTCAAATGGAATAGAACTTTGTAAAGTTCAAGCTTTTGCAGATGATACACAGCTTTATCTCAGTTCTCATACTGAAAATTTCGAGACTGCAGAAAAAATCATGAACAATGAATTGAATAAAATCAAGACATCATCAGAAAAACACAACTTGAAAATCAATTCTGAAAAATCCAAAGTATTATATTTCGGTAGTAAAATTAATATGAACTTCTTGAAGAATAGTTTTAATCTTCAAATTGATAATACTCCACTGGAAATCTGTGACTCAGCCAGAAATCTCGGTTTAGTATTAGATACAGACATGCGTTTCTCTCAGCACATAAAAAGTCTTATTGGAAAATCTTTGGCATCCCTGGAACTTATTTACCATAATCGTCATATCCTTAGCTTCAAAATGAAGCGAACGTTGTGTGAATCACTTGTTCTGAGACACTTTAACTGTTGTGATTTTATTTATGGACCATGTCTAACAAAAGTCGATAAGGATAGAATACAAAAAGTGCAAAATAGCTGTGCAAGACTGATTTATGGTATTAGAAAATATGAACATATTTCACATAAAATCGTAGAATGCAACTGGCTCAATATGTACAATAGAAGGCAGCTTCACATGGGTACCTTTACTCACAAACTTTTAAATGATCCTAACCCGCCTGCATTGATCAATAAATTCATTCCTCGATTCAAAATACATTCACAAAATATCAGGCACAAATCTACCTTGACCATGCCTCAGCACAAAACTGCATTTTTCCAAAGGTGTTTTGTCTTCAATGCCATCCAAATGTACAATACTCTGCCTGATGAATTCAAATTATTCAATATAAATAAGTTCAAATATAAATTAAAGCATTTTTTACTTGGTAAGCAGTAAGCATATTTATACGACCAGGCATATTAATTACTTCAACTACTTCATTCACAGCTCATACTCCATTTCAATTTATCATGATTTTATAGCTAGCTAAGTATGCACCCATAATTTAATTTACAAGTTATAATTTATATCTTATTTTATTTCATGTTAGTCTGATAATTTACATCTTGCCAAACAATTTGTTAGAATATATATATATATATATATATATATATATATATATATATATATATATATATATATATATATATTCTTTTCTTGGGCTGTGTCCCCCTGTTGGCTGAGTAGAATAGCTTTGAGCTAGACTTCGCCAACAGTCTATGAATGATCCAATTATGTACTGTTCTAGAATGACAATAAAAGGCGTTTATTATTATTATTATTATTATTTTCGACAAAGATGTTAAACCCTTTGTGAATAAAACTGCATTATATTCACATTCAAACATAGGCGTAAGCATTTATAATGATCAACTTCGATTCCTGGCAAACTGTTAGGAATCAGACGCTAAAAGGTAAGACCTCGTTAGTCCTTACCTTGCACAAGTTTTGACTTTTGAGAGTTGTCATTCGTAGGGGAGCGACAGGTGGTTACCGAAAAAACAGATTTCAACAGACAGAATAATTTATTGTCGATTTGGTATATCTCTGAAAATACTATACAACTCAGACAGAACACAGCAAAACAACATTTTGGAGGAATTTACATGCAAGTTCTACAATAGAAAAATAATGCCCTGAAATATTTTGCAGAACCGGGTTGGCAGAAAAGTGAGTACTTTAAATTGGAAAAAATGACCCAACCTGTTGCTTTTTTCTGAAAATTTTTATTCTAAAGCAATTTGGAAAAATCTGTCATATTGGGGCGTGAATACAAAGCGTTCTTCACAAATCAACAGTCTACCGCAAGCACTGCGTAATCCAGAAGAAATTAATAACTTTTTTCCTAATGTTACTTGAAATTCTACAATTAACAGTGATACCTTAATATTTTATAGTAATAACTGATTCAATATCAATGCAAGTTTCTCGTTTATGGAAATATCCAATAAGGATATCTTTGAAGCTATCAAAAAAAAAATTAAATGCTTTCGGTATCGATAATATCAATTTTAAAATGATTTCATTTATTATTCCACATTGCATAGATGAAGTAAAACATATTTTTAATGAGTCTCTGAGGCAAGGCATTTTTCCTGATCTTTGGAAAATTGCTAATATTTTACCCACTTCCAAGATACCTATACCCACCTGTTTCAACGAGTTACGTCCAATAAGTATTTTACCAGCATTCTAAAATTTTGAAAAAATAATAACACAACAAATCAAAGTATATTTGGATACAGCTAACATACTTCTAGAAGTGCAATCTGGATTCCGACAGAAACACGGTACCAACACTGCTCTGTTGAAGGTTATCAATGATATCACTACTTCTCGGGACAAATCGATGGTCTCATTTTTGGTTATGCTTGATCGAAGCAAAGCATTCGATCTGGTAAACTTCAAACTATTGCTGAGTAAACTAAAATACATTGGGTTTGAATGCAGTTCTTTAGATTAGGTGAGAAGCTATCTCACAGAAAGGGATCAACGGCTTATACTGGATAATGATCAATTATGCTCATCTCTTCAGGAAACTCCTTCTGGTGTACCACAAGGTAGCATTCTAGGTCCATTAATGTTCTCTCTTTTCATTTTTGACTTTCCTGCCACGTTATCCCAGTGCGACGTATATTTATATGCTGATGATTTTCAATTATATCTGTCAATAAAATCTAATAATATTTACCATGCTATCACCAAGATGAACTTAGATTTAGAAAATACACTTCTATTTTCCGAAAATCATGGCCTTCAAATAAATCTAAATGAAACAGTAGCCCTATGTTTGGGATCTGACCTATAAAGAAATGAAGTTGAAACAAATTTCCATCTTTTTCTTGACAATGAACCGATTGACGTGCTCGTTCAATGAGCACGTTGAATACATTTACAAAACTTGCTTTTTTAAACTGAAATCATTATACAAGTTCAAGTTCCAGCTTTCTCAAGAAACAAAACTGAAATTAGTTCAATCGTTGATTTATCCCCATATTGAGTATTGCTGCTCAGTGTATTACAACTTCTTGCCAGACTATAATAAACACAAACTTCAACGCATACAAAATGCTTGTATGATATTTTTGTGCTGCATAAACTACCATGATCATGTAACTCCATATTTATTGAAATTAGATCAGCTGAATATTGAGTTTAGAATTAGTTATCTCATATCTGTATTCTTATATGAACTATTGGTAGTTATATATATAACGTATGGTGTTTGAACTCGCTGGGAAGTGCATTGTAGAGGACAACCGAATTATGTAAGAAACTTCGAGTAAAACAAGCTGTGAAGTGTTTGGGAATGGTGAATTTATCATGATTTCGGGTTTTAGAGTGACTCTGTGTTTCAAATGTTGCGTATCTTTCAAATAAATAGTGAGGTTTCTTTTGAGAGATCAATTTGTGAGTTGCAACAAGAAAGTGCAGTACCTAATTTTAATCAGTCTGGGCCAGCCAGATTCCTCAAATTTAGCTGAGATATGATCAAACTTTCTTACACCATAAGAGAACCGTATACAGTTGTTCTGAATTTTCTGGAGGCGTTTCATGTCCGATTATATTATGGCAAACACACAGATGATATTACAGTAAGATACTCTGGATAATATCAGTGCTTCGCAAAGCTTCAATTCAAGCCTGGATGTTATCAAGTCTCTATTTCGGTACAGCTGACGTAAGATATTGGTCCGTCATACTTAATACTTATCGTTGTATTATGAACGAAATTACACAAAACCTTGTGTAATGTTGTAGCCATATTGTAGCCTATATGTTATTCTGATGTATAAGCTGTATTCATGTGAAGTTTGATGTAAATCCGTTCAGTCGTTTAGGCGTGAAAGAGCCACAGGCATTCATAATCAATGTTCATGTAAGACAGTTTTCGAAAAATCGCAAAAATCATGTTCATCATCGATTTGAATAATGGTCTAGACCAGGGGTCTCCAAACTTTGAAGCCTTCGGGCCATAATGATTTTTTCAGTTTGTTCCAAGGGCCAATTTCTGCCCTTAACTATATTTCTAGACTAGGATAGTCGCAAAGTGCGTGACCTAAGCAAACTTACGCTTTTTTGCATTTCTATTATTATTGTGTATTGTGACACTTAACGACATCTAGTGGCGGGTAGTGGTACTATGTACTATCTTTTTCAGCTACCCGCCAGGTGACATTAGGCGTAATTAAATATTTGGAATTACCGAGTTGGTTCGAGAAAGTTCTGGTTCTAGCTAGTGTATTCCGATCACCTCGAGATGGCAGTAATAATTGCATATAAAAAGGCTAGCGGCGCAACTGCGAGTTAGTCTGCGTAGGGCAGGCGAAGGAAGCGAAACTGTCTTTTGTGAAATAAAGTAACACCCGTCAATAAAAGTATTTTGATTTGACTTATTGTTTTTATGTGTGATTTGTTAGTATGGAAAAGAAGCGAAAAATCGACAGTGAATGCAGAACGTTCCAAGGAAAATGAAACTTTCAGTATTTTGTGATTAAGTCCAGTAATAAGACGCTATGTTTAATTTGTAATGAAACCATAGCTGTTCTCAAAGACTATCACATTAAACGACACTATGAATCGAAACATCTTCAAAGTTACTCCAAGTATACAGGAAGTTTGCGGAAGGAAAAATCTGAAGCTTTGAAACGCGGACTCAAATCGCAGCAATCTTTGTTTACCAAAGCGAATACTGAACAAGAGTCTGCAACTCGCGCCAGCTTTCGTGTGGCTCTTGAAATCGGAAAACGTGGCAAATCATTCACCGATGGGAAATGATAAAAGAATGCTTGATTGCAGTAGCCGAAGAAATATGCCCCGAAAAGGTAAATTTATTTAAAAGTGTCAGTTTGTCAGCAAACACCGTGGTTCGGAGGGTGCAAGACATCGCTGAAAATATATCATCTCAACTGTCTGACAAAAATGGACATCATGAGTGGTTTTCTCTAGCATTGGATGAGTCAACGGATGTGTCAGATACTGCCCAGGTGTTGATTTTTATTCGCGGAGTAGATGAAAGCTATGAAGTGTATGAAGAACTTCTTGATATTAATAGCATTCACGGCACGACAACTGGGGCAGATTTTTTTGAGGGAGTTGAAAATGCCATTAATAAAAAGAACCTTCGATGGAGAAATTTGTAATCTATAACAACTGATGGAGGCAAAAATATGTATGGTGAAAATAAAGGAGTGGTTGCACTTGTGTCAAAGGCTGTAGAAAATGATGGTGGTTTAAAACCATTGGTCTTACATTGTATCATTCATCAACAGTCCTTGTGCGGAAAATGTTTGGATATGTCTGGAGTTCTAAAACCAGTCATATCAGTTGTTAACTTCATCGGACCCACTGGGCTGAATCACCGACAATTCCGCGAGTTCATTTAACAGATTGAAGAAAATGATTGACCGTATCATACTGCCGTACGCTGGCTTAGTTGTGAAAAAGTCCTTAAGCGCTTTTTTGAATTTCGAGCAGAAATCGAATTTTTTTTAAATGGGAAGTAGCGCCCTTTTTGCCGATTTAGAAAATAGTAAATGGATGTGGAAGTTCCTTCTATGTCGATTTGACAAATCATATGAACGAACTGAATTTGAGATTGCAAGGAGAAAATCAGCTTCTCCCTGATTTATACACCAATATCAAATCCTTCAGGCAATCCTTCCTATTCCAATCGGAATTACGTAAAAAATGTTTTCACACATTTTGAAACATGTGAAATATTCAGCCACACTACAGAGACTGAATTTCCCGTCAATTTTGCAATCGAAAATTTGAGTGCTTTGAAGATAAATTTTGATACTTGTTTTTCAGATTTTGATATCATTACGAATGAAATTAAGCTTTTTCAAAATCCTTTTGATTCTGACATTGAAACCCTGGCTCCGGAAGTCCAAATGAAAATTATTGATTTACGGTGCAGTGATATGCTTAAGAACAAATATCAAAATTCATCTTTGTTGGAATTTTATAAGAGTCTTCCACTGGAACAATTTGATAATTTGCATTTATTTGCTCGTGGGTTGTTTTCTGTTTTTGGTACTACTTACTTGTGTGAGAAAACGTTTTCCAAGATGAAGTACACAAAGAATGTTTACAGATCTCAATTAACCGACGAGCATCTTAAATCTCTTTTGATTATTGGTTCAAGTAAAATTGATCCACAACTACAAAGTATTGTCGGTGGAAAATCACAATAACATAAATCTCATTAGTGTTTTTGTTTTACTGTGATTCATTTCAATTATTTGTTAGTTATTGATATGCTTAAACTTAGATACTTAAGTTAAGTTTTCTTTGTCATCATTTCTGTCGTTAAGTCTTACCTTGCAAGTAAATAAAACCGAGTAATTATCATTCTGTGTTTTCTTCTTCAACTTATCACAGCAATAGTAACAACAATTAGGTAATCATTGGCTGTCGCGGGCCAGATTGATGACAGTAAATCATTGGCTGTCGCGGGCCGGATTGATGACATTGGCAGGCCGGATTTGGCCCGCGGGCCGTAGTTTGGAGACCCCTGGTCTAGATAGTTCGTTGAGATATTTACCTGCATTTCAGTGGTGAATTTAATCGGAGGGTAACTAGAACACATTCGACAAACTCACCCAAATATTTACCTTCACCAGTAAAACTGACTGAGATATCATTTACGTATCTGTATCAATACACGAAAAGTCAAATATGTGAAAAATATTCATGGAAATAGATGGTGACTCATTTGGTGGATGTCAATTCCAATTGAAGCAACTCCAAAGAAATAAATCATATCGGAAAATGTCCATAAAGTAAAATAACGCAATTATTGAAACCGTAACTAATTCATCACGAAAAGAATCTACGAAAAACAAATATTGACGTCGAACGATACATTGACACATAAACATTTGATGTAGCAAAGTTCCTGCTGATCTTTCCGACTGGTTAGTCACCGGGAAATAGATCGGATTTTTCTCTCTGTGAATTATTCCCGTCAATGATCAGGTAATTCCTCTCTATCTTGTTCATTTAATACCTTCTGCAAACTGAACGATTTTTAATGGGATGTGATCGCTCAATTTGAACTTGCTGCGCTCGACTGCCAGGTTTGACAGGATACTGAGTAATTAATTTGTCTTCGATGTAATCGATGCTCCGGAGTCAGCGACCGGAGTTTCACAGGGTTTCTCTAACAGTAACATTGACTACGCAAGTGATGAAATTAATTCTGGATCACTGCAAATGGCATGCAGCCAAAAATCACGAGTTAACAACTTGATTAGTTTCACTCATTGACATGTAGAATCCTTGTCCTCCTCGTCCAGCTAATGCCGTGCATCAAGCTGAGTGACTGAAAAACATCAGCGAACCCAGCTAATGACTCACCCGGCACTGAGAAGGAGCTAGTACTCTGGTGTTTTCAGTTGTCCAACGTTTCAGCTTCAACATTCAAGCCGTTTTCGAAAAAGTAGTGACACGCTTGATGCCTGGGTCTCAACCACCTACTTCCCAGGTCTCATCGCTGCCCCCCGCAAGAGTCTCAATCTGACTTCTCCCAAGTGTCGAGGATTGGAAATAGCTTCAACTTTGAAGCCGTTTTCGAAAAAGTAGTGGCATTCTTGATTTCGGGGTCTCAATCCTCCTACTTCTCAGGTTTCCCTACTAGCTAGCCTCTGCAAGGGTGTCAATCTGGCTACTCCTAAGCGTCAATGCTTGGGGATAGCTTCACATTTGAAGCCTTTTCTGAAAAACTATTGATACGCTTTATGCCGGGTTCTGAATCCGTCTACTTCCCAGGGTCTCAATCTGGCTACTCCCAAGCGTAGACGCTTGAGATGACCTTCAAATTTGAAGCTGTTTTATAAAAGAGTTGTGACATACTTGATGCCGGAGTCTCAATCCTCCTACTCCCCAGGTCTCTTTGCTGGCCTCCACAAGGGTCTCAATCTGGCAACTCTCAAGGGTCGACGGTTGGAAGTAGCTTCAACTTTGAAGTGGTTTTTTGAAAAGTAGTAATACGCTTGATGCCAGGATCTCAACCGTCAGGTCTCGTCGCTGCCTTCGCAAGAGTCTCATACTGGATTCTCCCAAACGTCGACGCTTAGGAGTAGCTTCAACTTTGAAGCCGTTTTTGGAAAAGTAGTAACAAGCTTGATGCCAGGGTCTCAACTGCCTACTCTCCAGGTCTCGTCGCTGCGCCCCGCAAGAGTCTTAATCTGGCTTCTTCCAAGCGGCGACGCTTAGAAGTAGCTTCAACTTTGAAGCCGTTCACGAAAAAGTAGTAACGCGTTTGATTTCAGGGTCTCAGTCCTCCTGCTTCCCAGGTTTCGTCACTGGTCTACGTAAGGGTCTCAATGTGACTACTCCCAAACGTCTATGATTAGAAGTAGCTTCAACTTTGAAGCCGTTTTTGGAAAAGTAATAACACGCTTGATGCCAGGATCTCAATTCGCCTACTCCCCAGGTTTTGTCGCTGGACTCCGCAAGGGTCTCAATCTGTCTACTCCCAAGCGTCGAAGTTTGGGAGAAGCCGTTTCCAAAAAGGTAGTGACAAGCTTCATGTCGGGGTCTCAATCGCCTATTTCTTCAACTCTTGGAAGTAGTTTCTTCACCTTTGAAACCATTTTCAAAAAAGTAGTGATACACTTAATGCCTGGTTCCCAATCCACCTACTCCTCAGGTCTTGTCGCTGGTCCGCAAGGGTTTCAACGTGGCTACTCCTAAGCGTCAACGCTTAAGATGACCTTTAACTTTGAAGCCGTTTTCAAAAAGTTGTGTCACACTTGATGCCGTGGTCTCAATCCGCCTACTTTCCAGGTTTCTCAGCTAGCCACTGCAAGGGTCTCATTCTGGCTACTCCTAAGGTCAACGCTTGGAAGTAGCTTCAACTTTGAAGCCGTTTCCGAAAAAAAAGTGACACGTTTGATGCTGGGGTGTCAATCCACCTACTCCTGAAGATTCGTAGCTAGTCTCTGCAAGAGTCTCAATCTGGCTACTCCTAAGCGTCAACGTTCGAAAGTAGTTTCTTCACGTTTGAAGTCATTTCCAAAAAAGTAGTGATACACTCAATGCCTGGTTCTCAATTCGCCTACTACACAGATCTCATCGCTGGCCTCCGCAAGGGTCTCAATGTGGCTACTCCCAAGCGTCGACGCTTGAGGTGAGCTTCAACTTTGAAGCCGTTTTCAAAAAAGTTGTGCCGGGGTCTCTGTCCCCCTACTTCCCAGGTTTTGTAGCTAGCTTTTGCAACAGTCTCAATCTGGCTACTCTTAAGCGTCAATGCTTGGGTGTAGCTTCACCTTTGAAGCCGTTTCCGGAAAAGTAGTGACATAATTGATGCCAGGGTCTCAATTCACCAACTACCCCGGTCTCAATCCGGCTACTCACAAGCATCGACGCTTGAGATGAGCTTCAACTTAAAAGCCGTTTTCAAAAAAGTTCAATCCGCCTGCTTTCCAGGTTTCGTAGCTAGCCTCTGCAAGGGTATCAATCTGGCTACTCATAAGCGTCAATGCTTGGGAGTAGCTTCACCTTTGAAGCCGTTTCCGAAAAAGTAGTGACACACTTGATGCCGGGGTCTCAATTCACCTACTACCCAGGTCTTGTCGCTGGCCCTGCAAGGGTCTCAATCTGGCTACTCCCAAGCATCGACGCTTGAGATGAGCTTCAACTGTGAAGCTATTTTCTGAAAAAGTAGTGATATACTTGATGCCGGGGCCTCAATCAGCCTATTCCCAAGGTCTCTTTGCTGGCCTCCGCAAGGATCTCAATATGGCTACTCGCAAGCGTCGACACTTGGGAGTAGTATAACATCGAGGAGGAAAGTATAACATCGTTCAATTGTCCGCCACAGCTTCTCTGGGTGGAACGCATTGGAAACGTTCAATTTCCCAGGACTCTGGCAAATAAATCAGATAGAAATTGACCGATGAGATAGGATATGTTGGCTTTGAACCGCTGTGGTTCATGGCTCAATCGTATACACCTGCGAATCAGGACAACCCCACAAGAAAAAGTCTAATGGGGTCAAATCGACCAATCTCGGTGGACCGTTCATATCACCTCCATGTGGGATGATCAGGCCCTCAAATCGCTCGTGCAAAATATTCGATGTGGCATGAGCCGTCCTGTTGAAACCTCTGTCGTTACTTGACAGTGATGGCCTGGCTAACGTCGTTCTCGAAGAAATATACACCGATGACGTCGCCAGCCCAAAATCTACACCTAATAGTGACCTTTTCGGGATGCATTGGACACTCTTGGATCTCTTGTGGATTGGTATCGTCCCAAATTCGTACAGGTGTTGATCAATCGTTTACTGAACCAATGGACTCAAATTTATCCTCCACATTGCAAATAGTCCCCTCGGTAGGACGATTATGGCGACCGTAAAATGAGAGTAGCGCGCGGTACGTTGCCCAAATAGAACACCCTTTTTCATGAAACAATTGTATCATTTGCACGTGTTCTTGAATTCTATATCGGTCCATAGTGAGTTGGCAACAGACTGAATGAATAACAACTAATATGACAGAAGTGGTTTCAACAAGATAGCTGTTATCAATGGTCAAAGTTCGGAAGTCCCCATTGGAAGATTCATTAGTGAAAAAAACTTTTACGTCTCGGGACGCCTTGTAGTGCCCTTTAGATAATTGTACTTATTTTTCTAAATATTTATTCATGTAGTATTAGTGCCGGTTGTGTTTTGCTAATATTGCAAATATATTTATGTTTAATATGTGAACTTTATTGCCAATCGACGAATTGTTAATTGTGAATCTAGAAAAGAACAAAAAGGACAACCCAACCAGAAAAGTTGTTTTATAATTCCATGGTGTTGCAACAGTTTTATTTTATTAGTATTTTATAATTACTTCAAAAATGCTAATTGATTGTATTAGATGATCGGTGAACACAATACAGTTGTAGGCAAGAAAAGTGTTTTATAAATTTGTCATAGAAACGTTTATGAAATAAAATTAAAAAACCATTATGAAATAGTCATGAAATTATCACAGAAACGTTTTTACAACTAACTTATAAAACTTATTTTCCTATAAAAGTGAATTGTTATGTAGTAGTTTTATAACACTTTTCTGCGAGATTTTTATGATAGTTATAATACTATTTCAAGCTTATTTTATAACTGTTTCCTGTAGCTTTAATGAAATCATTTTATTAAAATGCTTTCAGACACAATTTTATTTTCATTAGCATATTGTCACTTCAATGATAATTTCCCAACTATTTTATAGTATGGTATATTTACTACAATTCAAAAACACTAATATAACTGTTATAAAATCAAATTGCTTTTGCTAATATATATTTGCTGCTACCAAGAATAAAATGCAGCATTTAAGAACAACCAGCTGACATCGATTCGTAATCACAGCTTTGGAAAATTCTTAAAAATTTTAGTTGTATTTAGTAAGAATATTTTTGTTAAGTTATTCAAGTGGGGCACCATCGATGTCGTGGTGGAAATTAGTTCTTCAGCAACTTCTAAATATTTGATTTTTATTGAATATTGAAAGATTGTAAAATACAAAGGGTTTGCACTTTCAAGTTTCAGTTTTTAGTTATCTATTTAGGAAACCTGGATATTTTGTGCTGAGTGAATCAGTTTCGTGTTACAACTCTTTAAATGATGACAAATTCAGGTACAGCAAGGTATGCTTCACAAACAGCATTCAGAAGTAACTCCTAATAACTAATAACTACTGTCATATAGACGGTGTCCCATAAAAGATACATAACTCTGGCTTTTCCACACTTTTTGTGACAACTTGTTTGGATGAAAATAACCCTGCTTGCTTTTTGGGTTGCATAGAATTGATAATTTTTTCTTGTTCTGTATCGTCATTCTGCAGCATTCGTTCTATCAGTTCTTCTTCAGCAATTTGGTAGGTCATCAAATGACTTTGTTTTAGTTTCTACATCATTGTAAACCAACTGGCTTCGGGCATAGAATTGTGGTTTCGTATTAGCTTATCAGCATCAATTTTTGGCCATGAAGGTTGGTTATTATTTACCCATGACGACGGAACTATGGTGAACATATATACCTAAAACTTAGATAAAATGAGTCACATCCAGCTTCAAAAAGACAAAACTATCAACTGAAAATATAGGCCTGAATTATCAAATATCTGGTAAATTATTGAAGCTAATTAAAAGATATATTCTGACATCAAAAACTTACCCGTCATTTCCACTTAACGCACGACAAATTAAATATCAACAATATTTAATCCGCGTTCATATAGGTTATGTCTAATATAACATGTATTTAGCATTAGACAACGAATATTTATCATAAAAAAGGTAATCTGTGATGAATATAAGTAATTTATATTATAAGAGTCACCAAAGTGTCATTTATTAGCAAAAATGTTGCCAACTAACTTATAAACAATCACAATAGTTGTGAACCGACAGCAGAGCCACAGCGGAGCAGAAAGGCAAAAAAATATTAATAGGGCCGTATTCTTAGTATTCTGTGTAAAAAAACCATCAAAATAACGGGATGCTTCGTTGTGTTTCCAAAAAATATTTCATATAGAAATGAGTTGTTATGGTTGGATGAGAGTTCAGTTTTAGCAGCTAAACCATACAAGGTGATTCACGACATTTTATCCATTTGGGAGTATCTTGGTTTCCGATAATTTTGTGATTTGAGCGTATGCGTTCGCGTTCGAATTCGATCGTCTATATTCGCAACCCGCTTTCTATAATTAATTCGTGACAGTGTTCGTATCCATAGATATTCGTTAGTGTAAATGGCTTTGATGTTGGGATGTTGACTAATTGACGTATAATTAATTTTTGTGGTGGGTTCAAATACTCTATCTGTAACAAATATTTTTTTATAATTTTTTGTTTTGTGAAAGAAGGAATAATGGTTGGTTTGGGTTAGTTTGGTTTTGTTTCAGTTATTTCGGAAAATCCATCTATTAAAAAATATACGGTTGGAAATCTTAATAGTGGGTCTAGAACGGTTTGTTGTTGGGAGAGAACTCCAGTAATATGAGGTAACACTCATGCAAAATACTTCCATATTTTCAATACATTGTAGCCTACGGCCAAAAAAATATTGAAAACTCACTTTTATAAATTATAATTAATTGATATATTTTGTCAATAACTAATAATCAGTTTCTATTGTTACTGTATTCAATTCTAATTCATCCTTAATTTTAGACACTATGATATGCATATATTAGTGTATTAATTTATACTTTCAATTTGATGATAATTCCATTGTGAGGATACTGTAGTGGATTTTTCTGTTTGTATCCCGAATATATAAATAAAAATAAATAATAACTCAATGGCGGCCATTTTAAACATTTATTGGGGAGTATATAATAGTTTTAGATTCAGTTCAAGGTGCTTCAAATAGACGAAGAAATGACTTGGTGTTCCATAAAAAACTTTCTGGAAGCTTTTTGAGTCGCCCTGTATATTGGAAATACTAAAAAACACTTTAAATTATCCCACCTAACCTAGTGCTTCAATTTTTTCTTGCGAAAATCAGGAAAAGGTTATGATAATGGTTTAAAGCCGTCGTTTAGCCTTTATAATCGATGAAAGAAACTTTTTAGCCAAAACATCAAAGACTGATAATATTTATCCAAACTATATGTGAGAAATCTTTCATTCATACTAGCACTTTTCTAGAAACCTAAAGCTTTAAAAGTAGTCCGACTCTGCCGCAATACCATCACTCCCAGAACTAAGTGTTTCTTAACAGTTTCATAGGGGTAACATATTAGCTAAAATACGTTGAAATGCTTGCTACTGATACCAATTCATTTTATAGTACGACGCCATAAAATTGGTTCTGATTATTTTATAAGTATCGCTTAAATATGTTGCAAAAGTGCAGTAAGGGAAGTCTTTACAAAACTACTTTTTAAGAGCATTAGACAAATTTTATAGTAACTGCCAAAATGTTTATAAAACTGTTTTGTAGTGTTTGTAAAAGGCGTTACAAAATATTGATAATAACTATAATGTTTTATAAAACGGTGCCAATTTCCTATTTATAGCAGTTTTATAAACATATTGAAAACATTTCTGGGAGAAATGCAGTTTTATAATTTGTTTTTCCAAAACGTTTCCGCAACTATTATAAAATACGAAATTGCTAGTTGGGAATAGACTAAAGTGAAAACTCCACCAGTCCTCAGTTTCAACCCTTTCATCATAAAATAACCTTATAGCCCGACAGAAGTGATAACTTAAACTAATCTAAGTTGAACTAGATTATTATCATCTTTTCCTCCAACCGATTTCCTGGAGTTTTTGAAGTCCACTAGATACTTGTTAGGACAACAAGAGGATTGTTTTGAATTCTTGGAGTTCTTATTGAATACTCTTCGTGAGCAAAACAAAAGCAAAATCAATACTCCTGACCGCTCTGGAAGTGAATACAAGTGTTGTTCATGACGAATAATTTCAAAAACGAGGTTTTAATGATGAACGAGAACGGGAATGTTTCCTACGTATTCATCAAATTCAAACACCTGATTATGGAGCTGCAGTTTCGTAAAAATGTATCATCTTTCCCTCCAACCGATTTCCTGGAGTCTTTGAAGTCCACTAGATACTCGTTAGGACAACAAGAGGATTGTTCCGAATTCTTGGGGTTCTTGATGAATACTCTTCGTGAGCAAAACAATAGCAAAATCAATACTCCGTACAGTCCATCTCGTCTTGTGTTTGTAACTCTTTTGCTTGAAAAATCCTCACTTATTTACTTTGTAGTAAATGTTCAAATGTAGCAAAAACTTTTTTGAACCTCCATCTAGCGTTTCCTAATATGACTAATAACCAGTCCGTGCAAAGGTTATTGTTGAATTATCTGAAAATGGAATTTTCAACAGGTGATGATGGACTGTATTGCCAAACATGCGCCTAACTAACTGACTGTTATAAGGAAACAAGTACAGCTGAGGCACCAGTCAATCTAATGATAACACTGATGATCTTCAAACAAGACTCAACCTCTGACGGAAGCAAGAAACTCTTTCGAAGGTTCGAAATAGATGAACAATTGATAGATGAATCAATTCAGCAGACCACTGTTATAATTTTTGGGATAAAAAGTTTTTGGCTTTCTACTAATCCATCTTGATACAAAAAAAGGATGTGGGAATCTTCCAAAGAAAGGAAGAAAGTCCTCCTGAAACAGCTATTTTCATATAAACATTGAATTACACGAAAGAAAAAATTCTTTCGAAACAAATACTTCTATATGAACACTGAATTATACAGAAGATACTTTTCTCTACTCAGTTTGTATTTCAAACATTCGTTGTGGAATAAAAATCAGAAATCATTCACATGAGTTCTACTTTGAATTCCCTCATCCTTTTTTTGTATCAAGATGGAATAGTAGAAAGCCAAAAACTTTCTTTCCCAAAAATTAATCACTCCTGAAAATATAACCCCTTCAATTCAAATAAGATTCCTCTTGGCTGGGATTAAATCAAATAGGTGAATGAATGTCATTACGATGTCATCGATGACATAAGCAGATCAAGCTTATTCCGTGACATTGAAAATCGTAATCCATGAATGAAGTGTGTGCATTTTCTATAATGTTATCCAATTTGGTACTGAAGAGCCTTAGGGCAAGTGTCTTAAGGCGAAACATCGGTGTATACCAGTGAGGGTGACAGTGTTCCATGTAAGTGCAGTTTGTTACCATTCATTTAAAGTCGAACTCATGTGAATGATATCTGATTTTTATTCCACAACGAATGTTTGAAATACAAACTGAGTAGAGAAAAGTATCTTCTGTATAATTCAGTGTTCATATAGAAGTATTTCTGTTTAAAAAAAATCTGTTTTTCCGTTAATCAGCTGCCGCCCCCATACGAACGACAACTCTCAGAAGTTGACAAACTTGTGCGAGCTAAGGACTAACGAGGTCTTACCTTTTAACGTGTGATTCCTAACACGAAAGAATTTTTTTCTACCGTGTAATTCAATGTTTATATGGAAGTAGGTGTTTCAGGAGGACTTTCTTTCATTCTGTGTCTGAAAGTCACTTCTTTGCTTGATCTACACATCCATGTATAGAGTTACTGATTTTGAAATTGATTACTTCCTTCCTTTTTTTGGAAGAATCCCTCATCCTTTTTTTGTATCAAGATGAAGTAGTGGAAAGCCAAAAACTTTCTTTCCCAAAAATTAATCACTCCTAAAAATATAACCCCTTCAATTCAAACTGTTATAATATTCATGCAGTCATTGTTCACTGTGGTTCTGGCGTTGAATTTGATCATTATTACGCCTTGGTCAAAGACGAAACGTACTGGTTTAAGTTTGACGATAGTCATGTCACGAAGTGTTCTGGTGATGTATTGAATCTATTGGAGCCTCTGGAGACACCCTACATTATGAGAGAGAGGACATTGGCAGATCAAGATCTTCAGATAATGTGGTGCTGCAGATTTTTGCGGGTTTTCCTGTAGCTGAAAAAGCAAATGCGCCACTGGAATCAGTAGCCAATTGTTACTTTTGTAGGATTAAATAATGATACTCATAATGTACATACACAGAATTAGTATCTTCATTTCAAAGCCACATTTCACACAATTAAAGAATATCACGTGCTTGATGGTTACATTTTTATAATACTGTCAACAGTATATGTCTAACGCTTACTAAACACTGAACGTATGTCCGACGAGAGAGAAAGAGCCTGCCTTCCGCTGACGTATGCGTGAGAGCAAGGAAAGCCAGACAAACTGGAGCTGTTACGCGTTAGGCAACGAAGCGGTTTACTTTCCCATAAGACGTAATCACTTCAAAAATCCCGTCCAAAAATAATGTTCACTAATAATAGCGCTAATCAGAGGAATAACATATTTATCACCCCAGATTGAAATTACCCATCCTCCACTCAGGGAAATAATCGGTCAGTCCCTAATCGAAGTACCATTGTCATGTCGCCGTCAATAATTCATCGGCACAATTCCCGAGACAATCTAGCTTATGTTCCGTTCTGCCAGCTGTACAATGGAAATAATAATCGGCGAATTCGATAATCCGCACGGTGTTGCACAAGATAATTGCCATTAGAAGATAATCGTCGATTATCGACAGTCTTTCGGATAATGGAGATTAACGGAAGAGCCAGTCTCGAACGCGGAGGATCGTTAATCAAATTCTGAGGGAGGAATTATAAGGGATGAATAGAAGTGCGTACGATGTTAGATCAAATGAACATCGCGACGTGGGGTATTATTCGCGAGGGATGGATAGGGAAGGATTTCAATGCTGTATGACGTGTGGAAGGATCTCACAAGGACTATAAAGTGTTATTTTTTCATGCAATCTCAATCAACTTAAATAAAGTGGACCATCGAAAATGTACTGTTTCATTTCATTCCTGTAGTATGTTGCTATTCCTCATCAATGGAAAGGTTTTTCGGTGACGCCAATTTTTGAGTAGGTAAGTAACCCGAAGAAACCTAACTAACCTAACCTAACTTAATCCAATCCTACCTAACCTGACCTAACCCAACCTAACTAACCTAACCTAACTCAACCCAACCATACCTAACTTGACCTAACCTAATCTAACCCAAAGAAACCTGACTAACCTAACTTAACCCTAACCTAACTAACCAAACCTAACCTAACCTAACCCAAAGAAACCTAACCAACCTAACCTAACTTAACCCAACCCTACCTAACCTAACATAACCTAACCTGACCTAGTCTAACGCAAAGAAACCTAACTAACCTAACCTAACTCAACCCAATCCTAGCTAACCTAACCTGACCTAACCCAAAGAAACTCGATAACTACCTCTAAAAGCTTGTGATGCACAGTTTGGAACCTTTGGTGTAGTGATGAATATTGCTGAAGTTTCTTCCCAACACAAAACCTTCATTTTAACACTTCGACTCGTGTTTCGATCACCAAGTGATCATCTTCATGAGGGAGATTAAACTGGTCCTCTTCCTCTTGAAGATGGTCACTTGGTGATCAAAACACGTGTCGAGGTGTTGAAATAAACGTTTGGTGTTGGGGAAAAACTCCAATTAGTATTCACCTCAAATGCCTCCAATTGAAAATCTGGGAATTTTTGTGAACGAGCACATGAGATGGAAAGAGTATAAATATACTTTATAAAACAAATATAATGTGAGTGCTCATGTACAAGTTTTATCATATTGAAAAACATTATCAATTTTTATTTCTTTTCAGTTGAATATATATCTATATATTCTATAATAGCGTGGAAAAGTAGTTTTTCGGCAACAATTGGGAAAGTTTAACGTTTTTTCTATAAGGAAGTACCATTTTTCCGGCTTAGTCCGGGATTACGTACTTCCGGAAGAATGACATCGTTGTTGTCTTTGTTAATATAAAAATCTTGGTAGGTATGGTTTTTGATAAATGTAGTTGATCATTACAAAATAACTAACTGACTATTTGATATGAAATTATTTGGCATTTTAATTCTTGAAAGTTTTCATGGTTTTTGTTTGCAATTATCGCAATGAACGAACTATGGAAAGCAGCAGCAATAGTGAGTTTCAAAATGTGCCTTACGAAATTTATAATGTAGCAGCTGCTGCCACAGCACAATAATCGCCTGAAAAATCAAAGTCCAAGTACGAAAACTTTCATGATAGGTTCTCGAAGTGTATGAATATGAATAAATGCAAAACTATTACGAATAATGTGACTGGCTCATTTGGCGCAAAAAATCTAAAACTGTCAAATCCTCTACGTTGTAGATTACGTACTCTATATTGAAAAGCAGTATTTCAGTAACGGAAAATGTAAAAATAGTCACTCTCCCAGAAGTTATCGCATTTGTTGAAAGAAAGCATGTTGGTTATACAGTGCATTTCTTTAATGTCCCCCTTTTTATTTTTTGAACGAGACAACTCAAAAAATTGAAATTTGGGATAATGAAATTAATGCATGAATACTTCATTTTCAAGTGAAATTGACAGGTGAAACTTTCAAGATGGCGACTGGGCGCCATCTGGGAAGAAAATTAAATGGAAAGGGGGGTTGTGACACATTATTTTGAAGCTCCTGACAAATACTTCACAAGCTTAAAATATGAAGTCAATATCTTCACCTACTACAATATGGCAGAACATTTAATAATTTCTTGAAGACAAACACATTAATATGTATTCTTTTAGAAATGTTCCTTTTTATCTGCCATATAGCAATTCCAAAAACCGGATAAAGTTTGTTAAGTTATTTTTTGTTTATAAAAATTACGAAAAATGTCAGTACGACAATGAACATCATTGTTCAGATAGAATATTCTCATTTTATTTTCGGTTTTACTAGTAGAAAGTTACCACGTCAACAATTTACGGAGCGACGCGTAACTTTCACAAATCCGAAAGGATTTCCGAATCGTCCTATCTGTAGAAAATATTTGAGGGAAATTGTATCCAATTCACAACTACCGGTAGTGTACAAAACAAAAAGCCTCCAGGTCATCCCACCATTCCGGAAGATCAGCAAGTGCAAATAATTATAATTGGTCAGATGGTAGTGAATCCTGAACAGTCTCCTTATTTCGTCGCGAATAATGATCACTTCCCACACCGTGGGGTAAGTTATCATTGGGTCCGAGAATCATGTGCCCTGAGCAAGCGCAGTGAGCCAAGAATGACAGCCTTCTGCATCTGTGCGGCTAAGATTTCTGCCTTAGTGCGGCAAGCCGGTATTATTATTATTTTTTTTTCTCCACCGTAGTGTGCGCTGGTCAGGCCCTATCCCCCGAAGCCCCGATACATTCGGGAGGGCGCGCCAGCATTATCAACCAATGACCACTCCCCACACCTTGGGGTAAGTGTTCATTGGGTCCGAGAATCATGTGCCCTGAGCAAGCGTAGTGAGTCAATAATGACAGCCTTCTGCATCTGTGCGGCTAAGATTTCTGCCTTAGTGCGGCAAGCCGGTATGATTTTGAGATTCGAGAGTAGAGAAAACATCATTCCACCAAGGACTCCAATAATCAGAACAACCATCTTGACAGAGTGATCTGGATAGAGTCTGCGGAGTTCGAAGAGAAAATCTCGATATTTTATCCGTTTTTCCTCCTCTTTTCTGACGATATTCGTCTCGCCAAGAGCTGAAAACTCCACGACAAATATCGTTTTGGTCTGGTGGTCAAGAAGGACTACATCAGGCTTATTAGCTTGTATGAGCCCCTTCTGAAAGTGACCCACCCTGTTTGAACTCTTGCTTGACCAGATGTTATGGTGAAGCGAGTTCGCCAAAGTGGTATCAGTTGTTCAATGCATCTCACTATGTTGTCGGGTACCGCAAGGCATCTGAGCAAATGCAAGATGAGCTCATGCGAAATTATATCAAATGCCTCACGGTAATCGATCCAGGCCATATAGAGGTTACGCTTATATTGTATCGAGTCCTGCGTTACACATCTATCGATGAGCAGGTTCTCTTCACATCCAGCGACTCCTCTCTTCGACCCTCTCTGCTCATATATCCGTTCGAACTCTCGGTCAACTGCGGTGAGTATTCGTGTGTATAAGATGCTTCTAAACAACTTATAACACGAATTCAAGCATGTTATCGGTCTGTAATTCTTAGGAACCGACAAATCTCCGCTCTTTGGGATAGGAACGGTCCGATCCTCGACAAACCAATCCGAAATCGGCTGCTCTCCATCCAGCCATGAGTTGAAAACTCTGGCCAGATGGCGGTGGGTACTTGGTAGTTTTTCCACCAATAAGTGTTCAGCCCATCTGGGCCTGGAGCAGCAAAGTTCTTGGAACCAACAAGGGCCCTTCGAACGTCATCCGGGGTTATCGGGTTGCGCAGTTCATTGGGCTCAGGCTGTCGAAGCTCTCTGTTGAATGCTTCGAACTGCGCTAGGGCTGGAGTGTCTAAGTTGAGTGGTTACAGGTGTTCATAGATATCCTTCCAGAAGGATTCCACCTGATCAGCGGTCGGCGGATTATCCACAACACGTGGAGGCTCTTGGAATAAGCGAGAAGGTTTCTCACGGAACCTAAGGTTTTCCGCGATACTTCTCGCTCGCCTCACTAGTGACTTCTTAGCAGTCACTAGCATTGGTATCCTATCAAGGCAGTGCTGTTTGGTGGTCAGCAGCACGCCTTGGCTTGAAGTGTGATGGATACGTCGTAGATTGGCGGCTATTCGCCGCACTGCGGGCGTGAAAGGCTTGTTGGCCGCCCTGTAATCCATCACACATTGGATACGAGACGCGTGTTGTCTCGCCGACGTGATTTTAGCCTCCATCTTGTGTACACGCCGTTCAATCTTCCGAACCGCAAGGCCGGGATTTCGTCCTTCCGATTCGGAAAGCGATTGGACGACGTTATACGCGGCGGTGTTGATTTGCCAGATGTCAGCCTCTTCTGTTAGAACACTATGAACCTCCGCATCCAAACGAGCCAGTTCTTGTGGCTTCAGGGGCTTAATCCTGTGGAGCGCCCTGCGTGTTCTGATTGTCGTCTCCATTGGTGGTATGGTGCTGGTCTCCTCTCCAGCCGTGCCAACGGGTGGTAGAACTGCCACTTCCACCACTTCGTTAGCAGGCTGGAAAGGAGCTATATAGCCCTGCCGCCGAAGATAGGATACGTAATCCCTAAGGTTTTGGGCGGAAAAGGCGGCATGCTCCGGATGTGTTTCACACCACAGAGCATGCAATCTCGCCATATACCCCCTTCGCGCAGGCTCACTACTCTCGTAGCAATGCATAAGGCTATCTATTAGCTCATGCGTCCACTCAAAACGTCCGTTTTCATTGCCAGGGTTGTCATCAGTAGGCAAATCATCGTTATGGGCCCCACCAACTATTATTATTATTATCATTATTATTATTATATTAGGCAAAAAAACGAATTAAATAATCCAGATACAAAATGAGAATGACCATAGAAACGTGTTAGGAATCACATGTCAAAAGGTAAGACCTCGTTAGCCCTTAGCTCGCACAAGTTCTCAACTTTTGAGAGTTGTCGTTCGTATGGGGGCGGCAGCTGATTAACGGAAAAACAGATTTTAAACAGATTTAACGTGATGAATCAAAAATTTGAAAAAATCAAACCAAGTTACTCTACAACGTTTCGATTGTTAGTATCCACAATCCTCTTCGAGTGATGACTGAACTAATCCTTGAATGCTTTCACCTATACCCCCTTTCCTCTCTCCGTTTCACTGGTTCAGGGAGATGACCGTTTGGCGGGAGTTGACCGTTTTCCATTTCCACGGGTTTCCATATGCTGCGTATCTCTAGGCTTGCTTGGCTGAATGCGTCGTTGGACAACATTTCTGCAGCTTCTTTGATCTTCCTCTTAAACCATTGTTCTTCCCGAGGAGGATCTCAGCTTGGGACCACTTGATGTTATGTTGATGAGTCCAAACCTGCTCTGCTAGTTGAGCCTCATTGTATGTTTTTCTGGTGCTTGGCAATGCGGACTTTCAACGGCCTCTTAGCAACAACTCCATCTCGTCAACAAAGCCCCAAGCGGAGGAGAAACACAGTAGGGTGCAGCAAACGTCTGTCGGAAAAAACTACTTTCCCGGCTAATACCATGCTGCGAGACTAGCATCTGCGAGGAATCTTGCATTAATGTCAGTCGGATGTAATTCAATATCCAGCTCTTTATGCAGCATAACCTCTATAGAGCCGATTGCTGAATTTTGTAAGTGATAAATCAAAGAATCATTCGAAAAATGTATATTGGATCACCCTGTACATTGTAGTGTCAGTTCCGTTAATTCCGGTTCTTCCATTACAGATTTTCCGACAGGCTCATAAATTTTTCGGTAATCCTTTCTTTGTTGGACGTCCAATCAATCGGGAGATATCGGATCGAAAAAAGATGAGGGTTAACTCCTCGAGATTTAATTATGATCCAGAAAATCATCCTCTCGAACAAAATCTCCTCTCTTTTGTCGAAACTTTTAATAGGGAAACTTTTTTACGGAACTTTCGGAAGTTCGGTATCATTCGGGATTATTATTGTTACGATGTTCACAATAATGATGTAGGCAATCAAAAAATGTATTTTTCTCAGAAGGAGGTCGTCAATCTTGTAAATATTTATACTCTCAGATATTTTCATCAGTATTTTTGATGCTAAAGAAGCAGTATTTCCATAGTGTGTAAACTTTCATGGCCGAAGGCAACTATGCTGATGAAAAATTCTCAATTTTTCATGACTCATTTCTCAACCTATTCGATAAAGCCTTTCCTCAGGAATGACATCAAACCAATACACATAAAAAATCTAATAACAATAAACCTTGGATAATTAAGGAGATCGTTAATGAAGGAAAATTACTCAGAGATCTTTTTTACATCAGTAAAATCCAATCTGATGAAATCATTAACCAACAATATGAATTACTTTTGAAACAGCATCAACAAAAGATAGAAACTTTAAAGAAGTCTTACTTCGGCCAAAAATTTATTGAAGCCACAAATAAATCTAAGGTTGCCTGGACTTTAATCGAACAGAATACCGCATGTGATGAAAAAATCCAGTGTCAAACAAACATCTCCTATTTTAGTAAATAACTGTGACATCAACTCCAACTTTTTTTGTAACCTCTTGTTCAAGGGGTTGAAAATTTTATCGAACCCCACTCATACCTCATTAATATCTCCTTGGTCGAAGGTATATTCCCTACTAGACTCAAACATGCAATAATAGTGCCTATCCATAAGAAACATGACAAGCACTTGTTTTCCAATTACAGAGGAATTGCGTTATTATCTGCATTTTCCAAAATATACGAGAAAACTTATCAAAGAAGACTCCTCTCTTTTTGCAAGAAGTATAGAATCATCCCAGACTGTCAATATGGCTTCCAAATTGGCAAGTCTACTCAGGATGTCACGATGAATTTAGACAATGAAGTCATTTCTAATCTCGATAGAGGTGAAACGATGGGTGTTCTATTCGGCTTGCCACGAGCTTTCGACACTGTTGATCCCGATTTACTTCTAAGCAAGCTGTTTTGTCTAGGAATTCGTGGCTCATCTCTGGATTGGTTGAGATCTTATCTGGATTGCAGAACACAAACTGTGAGGGTTAAACTGAAGGCTGGGACCTTCCACTCTAGAACCTGTGTCGTTCCCACCGGTGTTCCCCAGGGTAGCGTCCTAGGACCTATTCTCTTTGTTTTATTCGTACATGACCTCAAAAACAGTAATCGTCAACATTGTACAGTGCAATTTGCCGACGATTCTTCGTTCACTCTGAAGTCTTCAGATTATGAGGGATTATCGAGGCAGGCCAATCAAGCAGTTGCTAATATGCAAAAATATCGTTCTTGAAATGGTATCATTCTGAACAGCTCAAAAACTAATACAATCGTCTTTTCACTACATGAGAATGATCGTAGTGTTCTGGTCAAAATAAATGGCAAGTCAAATGGCAACCTCATCTGAAAAATTTTTAGGCTTGATCATTGATGCTCAACTCTCTTGGAACAAGCACATTGATTATATTTTGAGTAAAATGTCGAAACATTGTTTTGCAATTTGTAATCTCCGTAATTTTGTTCCATTGAATATATTGAAGAGCTATTACTATGCTTATATTCAATCTTCATTCAGTTATTGTCTGATCAACTTTGGTAACTGTACAAGAATAATCGAATTACTAATAGCTCAACAAAAGGGAGTGACAACAATGTGTTTTAAAAAATATGATAACTCATGTAGGGAGCTGTTTACCGATTCGGATATTCTAATTATTATTTCACTATATATATCAACTGTGTTGTTCATGTCAAAAATGAAAAATTGAAAATAAAAATTAAAAGATTCCAAACCAAGTTACGTCACGACGTTTCGATTGTTAGTATCCACAATCGTCTTCGGGTGATGACTGGACTTATTCCTCCGAGATCTGACTATTTATAGGTCATTCGGGTACTTTCACCTATCCCCTCTTTCCTCTTTTCGCTTCATTTGTTTTACATATAGTCATATAGTCATATATAGTTGAAAGTTTTCTTTCCTTATACGAGGAATTGGGCAAATTTCGGATATGCAGTTGGTTACCTCGTTCACAGGCAGATGGGGCGACGACAAACCTGTTGTTTGTTGTATGCTTCAGCTTAGTTCGAGGAATGATACTCTGACGGAATTCGATTTTCAATTATCGGAAATCATCGACTTCATGTTGATGATATACACTACCTTGCACTGACGAGTGGCCAAACAGCCCGAAACCGGTCTGCAAGTGTGTTCCAATAATTGAAAATCTATTGCAGCAGTTGTATCGCCAACAGCATATGCAGGAATAACTTCTGTGAAGAATCCTGCACTGACACCTGTCGGATATAATCCAACGCACTTCGTGGTATCAGCCAGGGGAGTAATTGTTTTCTGATAGGTGTCAGTCCATTAACCTACTATGTAGGGAGTTGAGACTGGCCTGAACGAATAGTTCTTAGATAATTTGATTCATAGCCAGTCTTCAAGTATGCCCACTGACTATATGTGAAAGTATATTATGCAGTTACTTGCGACGAATCTTCCGAGTGGAAGACGCTGCACAGTTGCCTGCAGCTTTCTGAAGTTGAGTAAATATTCCATTCCATTCAAGTATATTACTCTACAATCGCTTTCGAAAACTATTCAACAAATTAGTTCACTGTTACCCCTTTCCTCCGCCATTGCCGCTCTCCGCAACATAAACACACGCTTTGTCCTTTGTCATGCAAACCGAAACAGTATGGATATATTCTCACCTTTGTGTGTACGAATGTCTGCTTACACAATCTCGAACAGGCCCTCCTCGGTTCGAAGAAACGAATCATTGTCATTCCGACGTCTCTCCATGGCTGCCACTGAAACCGAAGAAAAGGGATGAGAACGGATGAGTTGAGCCCCATGCACAAAGGGTGCGAGGGAGGCTACCCGGCTCGTCAAAGAGGTATTCCTCGGATGCCACAAGTAAACAAAAAGTGTTTACTCTACGCACCGCGAGTTGGATAGGAAGAGAAGTGAAAAATAAACTTTGCAGGTTGGTGTCCAGGGCCGCTCTCAGACTTTTTGAGGCCCGAGGCAGAGTTTGCGTGTGAGGCGCCCCAACCTCGAAAAACATTGAAATCAAGAAGTAAAATAGCTTTTGGAGTTCAACTGGTCTAACTTATCAGTTTGCATACAAGTCGCCTGAACATAAACTAGAAATGATATGACTGAACTCAAAAACAGACTTCAAGATCTGAAGTAAGAAGATAGGTCGTGCACAGTAAAAAGTGTTCCTTTAAAATAAGATCATAGGTTGCTTTGAAGTTTTTATCTCTATTGGAAAAACTATTACTTCATGCCAACATCGCCATGTTCCACCAGAAAATCACACTTTTTTCAACAAAGAAATCAAATTTCTTGGCCTCTCAACGACATCATTCGTTTGATTATATCATTGCGAAGATGAACTATTTTGAATCTAGAAAATATAATATCATCTCAAAATCCACCTGCTATTTGAAGGAAAAAATAAACTGTTTCAAATGGAGAGCAATATCAACTTGATCTGAACCATAGTATTTGTTTGAATTTAATACTGTATCCTTCAAATAACTCAATTCGTTCATAACGAGTTCATAAAGAGTTTTGTGAATCTACATACAAAACTATATTATGACAGGGTTTCTTTCAAAGAAGTATTTCATTCATTCCAGTTTGAAAAAACCTGTGGTGCTCTGGTCTTTCTATGGCCCTGTTAAGTGAGCGGGGAATTCCGTTGTAAGCATCGCGTACGCGCCAGTATGTGTTGGAAAGTGATGTTGGTGTGTTGCGATTTTGAGGAGGAAGTGTTTTATGTGTCTGTAGGCAGTGCAATTTTTTCTTGATTATTTTGTATCTACCATAATGGAACAGATTTTTCAAGACTGGGGTCTTGCACAGTTGAAAGATATTATCATGGGTAAGTATTATAATTGGATAAAACTCCGCTATATCAGTAAGCATCGAGTTGTATACGTAGTACCGAAGAGGAAGTAGTAAACTTTGACGGCAACTCTTAATTTTGTATTCATTTTGCGAAAATTATACCAATGCTCCGTAATTTTTCACACATGCATTATTACATTTGCCGAGCTCTGCAAGTGTATATTAATTTAAACTGAAAAATCCTTCACGTTGATTCAAATTTGCCAATCTCTTGTTTTGAACATACATTTTATCTTGTTTCAAATAAGAGCATTTTCTCTAAATAAAATTTTATTTTCTCTTAGACAGAATTAATTTTTTATTGAAAGAGGTACTTATAGTTTCGACAATAAATTATAATACAAAAAATACCGAAATAGGCCCAAGTAGGTCTATGTAATATGTAATATGTGACAGCCACTTTCTGATTTCAACATGTAAATGTTTGTTAAATTCCAAAACGTCATGTCTTTTCTTTCTGTAATCACTTCAGAAATGTTTTTATGTTATTCATTGGGAATGTACCCTACTCAGCTTGAAATTATTTGATAGATTTCCTTTACGAATATAAGAAATAGGTAGAAAAAGATTACCAAACTCACTAGAGATGAAATATGAATTTCTAAAAATGTGAAAACAGTGAATGCTGTTATTTAAATAGCGAATCATATTTCTTTCAGTATGTTTGTATGATCATGAGTTCCATTTTTTCAATAAAACATTTTATATTTTTCATTGATCCTCTAATAATACTCACATGACACTGTGAATTCCTATAACAGTTCCAAAATTATTATTTTGAAAGGCAGTTTTCCTGTATAGACTTCAAAGGGATTTGAGGTACGCCTTTCGAATTGATTATTTATTTCTGATCAAATAATATTTAAGCACCTTTTAACTTGCTAGGAATCGTATGTTAAATAATAAGACCTCAGACAAATTTGAAATGACAGAATCACTTGTGGCCGAGGAGGACCACAGAACTGGCCCGCTCGGTCCCCGGATCTCAATCCTCTCGATTTCTCTATTTGGGGCCATTTACAGCATTTGGTTTATCGTACTCCTGTTCGCGATGTAGAGGACTCAAGAAACCGCACCATCGATGCGTGCAGAGTAATCAGAGAGACTCCAGGAATATTTGAGCGAATACGTGGCTCAATGTGCCGACGTCTAGACGCATGCGTAATGTCTGAAGGTAGTCATATTAAACATTTACTATGATTTCTACATGTTGTGTGTTTGGTTATTGATAAATTAGTTTTGTTTATTACCCTTTGATCGTTTAATGCAGGTACTAACTACAAAATAACAATAAATCCAGTTCGCATTTATGACGATGTATCTCTGTAGTTGTTCAAAATAATTTTTTGCTGCGAACTGGTTTATTTTGGGCAAAAAACCCAAGATACATTTTTTGTTTAGAATGAAACAGGCTATCGGAAATGAGTTTTTAAATGGTAAACAAATAATAAGACAGAAAGTTACATTGGAAATAAATTTTAGGGGTTGCGTTTTCCACCCCTCACAACTATGGGGTAAACCAAACAAATTACTGACTAAGTGTCTTTTTGGTAGTACAAAGCGTCAGGTTGATTTCAATATTGTAACTTGAGACATTTTATGTACCCCCTTTAAGGGGCTGTATCTTAACAAGGGATGCTCCAATGAAGTTTTTTTATATGAAAGATCCTTTCTTTTTTCCGATGAGGAATCACCTCCTTGAATGTTTTACACTTATTCAGTTACACCCTGTGTATGATTACTGTATCATCAGAAAAACTTATTATATTTCCAGTGGTTTCCAAAGCAAAAAGGTCATTTATATACAGAGAGAACAGGATTGCTCCAAGTGTAATGCTGTTAGTTATTTTTCAAGGTCAACCTAATTGGTTGTTAATATGTACTACTAGTTCCCTTCCATTTGGAAAATCTTCGAATACCCGTCAACAGCTCAGAATGTTCAAACGTATCGCTAAGTCTAGGAAAACATGAATGGCGGGTTGAACATCATCAAGTTACTTATATATTTTACCAGTTAGTGTACATTTGGTATCTGTAGAGTAGGAAAGATAAGTGTAGACCCACAGCAATTAGGCCACATGTGCCCCATTGTACATTCTCCCGAGGAGTCGCGTTCTAGGTCATAGTCCATCCTGTCCTTTCCAGGAAGGTGAACAGGTCACTGGAAGACATCTTCTTGATATTGACAGGTGTAGGCCAAGACTAGCCGAACACACACTATCTTTGGTAACCTTGAGGTGTCTCAAGGTGGCCTCCACGAAGGTTTTGGAAGGTGCAGTGATATTACTGTCGTTGTGCGTGGTATCCCAACTCCTTCTTGGGGCTCCCTCCTTGAAGATGCACAAGTGGGGGAGCTTTCCTGCTGGGGCAGCCGGTTCCTTGCTTTTATTCAAAGAGGAGCTCTTGGCGCCCGCCGCAGAAAGTGTTGCTGTTGGAGGTTATCTGTTATGTCGAGCCTCATTCCAAGCAGTAGATTGGGGTGGACATTTCCGTTCATCCCCAGCCACCGCCTTAGATTGGAGTGAGCACTTCTGTCCAGCCTCGTGATTGGTTTTTGTTTTAATTGTAATTAATTTTGTTTCTGTTGTTTCATTCATATGTGTTCCCACGAGTAGCAAGGGAAGACTTGGTCACCTATTGCAGAGCCCCGCATTACCAGAGGTAGGCTGATTACAATGGGGTTTCGCCAAGTTCCCCAAGGGGATCATTCGTGACCTCATATCACCCTGCGGCCATTCAGCTGTAGGCACGATTCCTCACACCTTAGCTTGAGTAGGCTGGTCCACGGTGGCATGTTTTGTAAAGGCTTTTGGGGGTTTCAGTTCCCCTCACCCTACTTATTTCTGCCACTGACCCGGAGTCTGGAGACCCCGTCCGTGAGGCCACATTGGCTCCCCGGACAGGGCCTCCAGTCCCCTGGCCGTTCCCCTATCCGCCTCCTGAAGACGCGCCCGATAGGTAGCCCAATCTACGGGCAGTTCGATAGTAGATACATTCTATCTGGTCAAGTCTTGCCTTTACAGCTTTTACAAATACAGTTACTGAATAGATTCCGAATGTTTCCTGAAGTTTCCAATTCCGTTGTCGCCAAGAACACAATTATCTGTGAAACATTCAAAAGAGTCAAAATGGTTTAGACTTCCAAGGCTGAGGTTTTCAGTGTCGTTGCTTTTCGAGTTTGAAAGCCGTGGATTTTTGGAATTTCTTCCTGACGTTTCGCTGGCGCGAGTGGTTAGCTTCTTCAGAGGTTTAACCATCATGGCTTGCTATCCGATGGCTACCTTTTAGGCTTCGTAAAGCGTATTTATGCCTTGTCAGGTAATCAGTTGTATTTGTACCTGTATTTTATACCTGAATCTGTACCTTTATTCGTACCTGCACTTGAACCTGGAACATTAACAATCTTGCTGCCTATTGTCCTGTTCGTTATTCTCGAATTCCTTAAAATGGGGTTACATATTTGATTACGGTTCACCACTCCTTCTTTTCTGTTGAAATTATCCGTGTGTTTGTGGATCTCTATTGCCTCCCGTACCAGTCGGCTATGGTATCTCTAGTTGGGGGCAATTAGTTCTGTGTTCTCAAACAAAATTCTGTGGTCTCCTTCACTCAGTGCGTGTTCTGCCACAGCTGATTTGTCTGTTTGGCCTAGTCTGAAGTTCCTTTTATGATTTTTTAGTCTTGTTCCCATGGATCGTTTGGTGGTTTCGATATATACCATTCCACAAGTGCACGGAATGCGATAGACCCCTGCTGCTGATAATGGGTCTCTTTTGTCTTTAGCCGACCTGAGGCTTTGTTGTATCTCCGTCGTGGGTTTGAAGACTGTTTCGATGTCGTGTTTGCCCAATAGTTTTCCAATTCTATCCGTGACCCTAGGGATAAACGGTAGATATGCGCGTGCAACCATCTGATCTTTTTTCGGTTTCTGAACCGTGGTGCCCTTCGGTCTCATGGCTCTTCTGATCTCGGAGGCACTGTATTCATTCGCTCTCAAGGTCACTTTTAGGTTTTTCAGTTCCCTCTCCAGATGTTCTGGTTCACATATTCTCCGAGCCCGTTCCGTTAGAGTGGAGATAACTCCTCTCTTTTGGCTAGGATGGTGGTTCGATAGTGCGTGCAAGTATCTATCTGTGTGTGTGGGTTTTCGATACACTTTGTGGGTTAGTCTTGTACCACATCGTTCTATTAGTACATCTAGAAAAGCTATCCGTTGGTCTTGCTCGAAGGTCTCATCCACGTAACGTAGCCATAAGGTCGGCTTCAATTCAAAAGTGTCTATCGCCTTCCCTTCAAACCGTTCCGTTTGAGGAATTCGAGAATAACGAACAGGACAACAGGCAGCAAGATTGTTAATGTTCCAGGTTCAAGTGCAAGTACGAATACAAGTACAGAATGTCATCGTGATTTCATCCAGGTTTGGAGACCAGCTCCCCTACCCTTTTGGCTGATTGTTGGTCTTGAGAGGGACCAATGGGTTCATAACTGAATTGGTGACGGCATGAAGTCCTTAGACATCAGTGCGCTCTTCACGGGATACCCCTACCTGGCTGGGGTGGGATGGATGAAAAAGTTATTCATCCGTTAACGGGGGACATGAGGGCCTCATTCGACAGAGTGTCGGGGCCTTCTATATCGGAAGGGGTCGTCCACAGCATAATCCGAGGCTTCCCTAACTAACGGATTTTCGTGAGTTTCCGTTTTTTCGAAAACTCTCTCATTCCTCGACTGAATGGACTGCCGAATGGAAGGCAGCTGCAAATCTCTGCGGATGGCTTCATTCCGCACGAACCAAGGAGCATTCACAATCATCCTAATTGACTTATTTTGCAACCTTTCCAAAATGGAAATGTTGGACGGAGCCGCTTGTCTCCAGACGCCTGAAGCGTACATTATGACAGGCTTGAACATCGTGTTATAGATCGTAATTTTGTTTTTTAAACTCATCTTTGATTTTCTATTGATCAGAGGGTACAGACTGGCTACCCGACCCTCGATCTTAGATTTGACGTACATAATGTGCGGGTTCCAAGTGAGCCTACGGTCTATCAAAAGGCCGAGGTACTTTACCCGCGCTTGCCAGTCAATCTCCCTTCCAGAGATTCTCACTTTTCTGGCCGGAGAAGATAGTAATTTTCCCATGGTTATCGCCTGGGTCTTTTCCGGGTTTACTCGGATCTTCCAATCGAGGTACCAGCGCTTGAGGTCGTCCAATGCACGTTGCATGTAGACGACGCCGAGCTCTCGACCCATGGAAGATGAGAGAAGAGCCGTGTCATCGGCGTACAGGGATATCTTCACTCGTTCGGACCTAGGCAGGTCGCTGGTATAGAGTGAATACAGCGTCGGAGAGAGCACGGCCCCCTGTGGCACTCCAGCGAGGATCTCTCTGCTGTCAGACAGAGAGCCCTCTACTCTGACCTGAAAAGTTCTGTCTTTCAGGAAAGACCCGATCCACCGGATCAGGCCCCGAGGTAGGTCGAACGCGTTTAGCTTGTGCAGAAGACCTTCGTGCCATACTCGGTCGAAGGCCTTCGAAATGTCTAACAGCACAATATGTACTTTTTTGTTAGTGTTTAGCTCGCTGATGGTGTTTTCGACCAACCTTAGAGTCTGTAACTCAGTGGAGTGATCTCTCCTGAAGCCGAATTGTTCGTTAGGCAGAACATTTCGGTCCTCAACTTCTTCGTTGAGTCTTTGCAGTACAACTCTTTCAGCCAACTTAGCCGCCGACGAGAGTAGACTGATCGGGCGATAAATACAAGTACAAATACAGGTACAAATACAACTCATTACCTGACAAGGCATAACTACGCTTTACGAAGCCTAAAAGGTAGTCATCGGACAGCAAGTCACGATGGTTAAACCTCTGAAGAAGCTAGCCACTCGCGCCAGCGAAACGTCAAGAAGAAATTTCAAAAATACACGGCTTTCAAATTCGAAAGAAACGACACGGATTCTAAAGAGTTATTCATGTTAACCTCTCCAAAATCTCCGCATAATTTCCCGAAAAAATCTTCCGACTTTCTAATCAGTCACGCCAATAAAATCAGCAATTCGCATCATCTTTTCATCAGCCCCCACGCCATCATCTTCCTTTATAATGTCATATCCGAAGAGCACAATGCCACCCCGAAATCTTTCACTTCTCCCTCGAAAAACTCAAACGATTGCCTAATTTTTTCCTAATTCCTCACGCACCGATTGCCAGAGGCCACCGAACGGGAAAATATTTCTCCATTCCTCGTGAAAGGAATTGAATTTTCCCAGAAATTTAATCAGGACGTTGGTTGCAATTCGACATCAAAATTGAATAATGCCAACGTCGTTATTAAAATTTCGCGTCTAAGAGTTTCACAAGCAATCTATAAAGTTGCGAAACTCCAGGGGATCCATTCAAGGAATCTATAACGGGCCATGTATCAATATCAATATCAATTTAGATGAGAGTTTTCGTATGCGGATGGTCTTTTATAGCCTCGGCGATAAGGAGTCAGGGATGTCGAAAGGAGCAAGGAAGGATGAATGGCACATTTTGACGAGGGATCAATCTAGTGGAAAAATTTATCATTTCACGTGATCATTGTTATCTTTCAGTGAACCCGACATCTGCGTGCAAAGGATGGAAATTATTCTATCTATACTAATACGCGTTTGATACAGTTGAAAGGTCTTTCGTCTCAGAAAAACTAGAAAAGTTGGGTATTCGTGGCTGTCTTAATGATTGGTTTCTCTCTTTCCTCGAAAATCGAAAGATTATAGTGAAAATTGATAATGTTTTTTCAAATGAATTTGATATGGATCTTGGAACCCCTCAGGGCAGTGTCCTTTGTCCGTTAATTTTTCTCATATTTATTAACGATCTTCCTAAATATTTAACTGAAGCAAAAGTTCTCATGTATGCAGACGACACATGCACAATAATATCAGATCAGTCAAAACTCGCACTTTCAGAAAAAAATACCAGAACACTAAACCAATTCAAAGATTGGTGCTATCGTAATAGATTAATGTTGAATGTTTCGGAAACGGTTTGCATTGAATACCATACCGCTCAAAAATTACCATCAGATTGCTCAATATTATTGAATAACACTTCAATCAGTACATCCAAGTCTGCAAAATTTCTCGGAACCATATTCGACTGTAATCTACCTTGGGAGGCACAAATTGATAGTGTCTGTAAAAAAATCAATCAGTGTTTCTATCTATTGACTGTTTTGAAATCTATGCTAGATAGGGATACTTTATTGAGTGTCTATTATTCGTATGCTTACTCTGCGATTTCCTATAGTATCATAGTATGGGGGCAAGGGCGTGATAACCAAAGGGTGTCTGTATTACAAAAAAGAATATTGCGATTAATTTTTGACCTACCTTATCAAACTTCATGTCGCGATGTATACAAAAACCAAAAAATTCTTACTGTTACTTCTATTTACTTATATAAATTACTGAGCCATATCTACCGAAACCGAAATAAACTGCCAAAAATTCAGATATTCACAGCCACAACACAAGGCATAAAAACGACTTGTTGCAAAAAAAATCAAACCACAGTTTCCACAAAAAATCACCTCTGATGATTGGAGCGTCTTACTTCAATAGGCTTCCTTATAATATAAAAAATAGTAACACGTACAGAATTTTCAAAAGTAGGTTAAAGAAAATTTTAATGAATCATTGTTTTATAGCTTAGGGGAATTTGATGATTTCCTTTCTAGTAGTGTTAACTGAGTTCATAGTGTTGATTGTGCTTTATGATTTTTTTATATTCATATCAAGATGTCTTGTATACTTGTTTTATGTGTCATTGTATTTATGTGTATATATTCTATTTTGTCAACCTAACCTGTAAACTTGTACTTTAGGAGTAACTTTTTTTTGTAGTAAGATTGTGGGGTTTTACACCACACCAGACACGTCCAATCCATTGTATAAGAGGAAAACGGATTATATAAAATTTGATTTGATTTGATTTGAATATAAATGTGAAAGTTTGTGAGGGTGGATGTAATAATAATAGTAATGGTCTTTATTATTTCCAAAAAAAAGTACGTATTCCTCATAATTTTTACCTAGAATCCGTTACCCGTGTTAGGAATCACACGTTAAAAGGTAAAACCTCGTTAATCCTTAGCTCGCACAAGTTTCGACTTCTGGAGGTTGTCGTTCGTAGGGGTGCGACAGCTGGTTAACGGAAAAACAGATTTTAAACAGATTTTTAAAATAAAATATTGGAAATGAAAGGCGAAGTTCAATTCATTCAGCGAGAATATCGCTGATGACTTGTTCTACCATTCAACCTTGAGCTGTTTTCACTATCAGAGTTTCTAGTCCGCACCTAATTTTATTTAAAGTCAATTATGGATGTATGCACATCTAGAGCGGTCCAACGAAAAGTATGTACCTTGCTTTTCTCCTTTTTTTGTAACTTAACGCAAAAATGCTCGGACAGGTCAATTTTGCTTTTGAGGGGGACTCATTTTAGATGTATCTTCACCTGTGCCTTCAACCCCTTAGCGAGGGTGAGTAACAACCCTAAAATTTTAAATTGGAAGTGGGGTCGACTGATATATCATTTGAAAGGGCACAAAATTATCTTTCCAATGATACCTAATTTGTTGTATTTACTTGGATAGTTATAAAAAAAGCAAGAACATTTACTCGATATTTTTGGTGTTGATGAAATTGCGGAAAAAACCGGCATTTTTATCACTACTACATTCCTCAATTTCTCTCGTGCGTTTTTTGGTTCAAATAACAACAGCAGATGAGTGTACAAAAAGAATTTAGACAAACGTTCATTGATTCAGTTCGGTTGCTTTTGAAATTATTTCAACTTTACTGTAAAAATGGTCTATTCCATTCCTGAACGAGTTGAAATTGTTAAACTTTATTATCAACATAATAGTTGTGCTAGACTTACTGCTCGCCTCTTTAATAACAGTCATCCCGGGAAAAATGTGAATGATTCGTACGTTGCCAAGTTAGTCCAAAAGTGTGTCGATACCGGATCTGTCTATAATGTGGAACACCAGCCACGGGAACCGATCAGAAATGAAGCAGTGGAAGTCGCTGTTTTGGGACATGTTGAATTGGATCATACTCAAAGTACCCGTCAGCTTGCTGCAGCCTCAGGTGTCTCCCGTTCGTCCATAATACGGATATTGAAAGCCTATAAATTTCATCCGTACAAAATTAAATCAGTACAGGAACTCAATGAAGATGATCCTGATAGAAGGCTGCAATTTTGTGAACAACTGGGCCAGCTGCTAATTGATGATCCGCACCTATCATTCCACACGTGCTTTTCCGATGAGAGTACTTTTTTTTTAATGGAGCTGTGAATAGGCATAATTGCCGTTACTGGGATGACAGTAACCCACACTTATTCGAGAGGTCCATACCCAGTACCCTAAAAAATCAATGTCTGGTGTGGCATATTAGGTAGTCATATCGTAGGGCCACTTTTTATTCCTGGGAATTTAACTGGTGTGGTCTACCTGAACATGCTTGAAGATACAATTGATCCTCTCATAACAGAAATAATTGAAAATGACCAAAATCATAATGATGATCGGCTTCATTTCCAGCAAGATGGAGCACCTCCTCACTATGTTGCTCTTGTAAGAGAGTTTTTAGATGACCGGTTTCCTGGACGGTGGATTGGAAGGAGAGGCCCCATCGAATGACCTGTCAGGTCAATTGATTTATCGCCTTTAGACTTTTTCCTTTGGGGACACTTGAAAAATAAATGTTTTGCTACGCAGCCCGAGTCCATAGAAGATCTTCGCCAACGAATTACACCACAGTGCGGAAGTATAACACCTGATATGCTACAGAATGTTAGGAATAGATTTGAACAAAATCTGTATTATTGTATGGAAGCAAATGGGTCACATTTTCAGCACTTGCTGAAGTAGGATTCTACTAAGTCAATTACACATTTCAAAGTACTGGGTTGTAGTTGTTTTTCATCATAATACCTACATGTTTGAGTGAAATACAACAAATTAGATATCATTGGAAAGTTGATTTTGTGCCCTTTCAAATGATATATCACTCGACCCCACTTTCCATTTAAAATTTTAGGGTTGTTACTCACCCTCGCTAGGGGGTTGAAGGCACAGGTAGAAAAATACATCTAAAATGTGTCCCCCTCAAAAGCAAAATTGACCTGTCCGAGCATTTTGGCGCTAAGTTACAAAAAAAGGAGAAAAGCAAGGTGTATACTTTTCGTTGGACCACTCTGTATACATTGGTAATAAATAGTATATTCCACATTTTACCTGTCATTGTGCTGATTCTAACAGTAGTGTCTTAAATGCTACTTTAAAGCAACCTTGGCTCAATTTTTTCAATTCAGAAGCGATGTTATTATACAGTTTTGCAATGTGGTAGCTGTATATGAGCACATGAACATATGGGTTTTGAATAAAGGAGGAGTTAATGTTCCCTTGAACCTAATGTTCAAGTTGTGGATATCCGTGCGGTGTTTTATTTCATGATAAAGATATGGAGGTGCTTTATCAGTAATAATTTCGTGATACACACATGCCCTTTGCAGATGTTTCCTGTTTCCCATACTCAACCATCTTGTTTCTTTCAATTTATGTGAAATCCTTTGGTGCCTCCTTATCCCATGTATTAGCAGAAGACACGAGTTCTGTACTTACTGGATTTTGTATTTATAGTTTGCGATTAGATTCGGGTGATATGAAATATCTGCATAATTGAATAAAGAAAGAACCAAGGTTTCACATGAAGTAATTTTTATTGAGGTGGGAAGAAAATATCTGTTTAAAAAATATCTGTTCAAAATATGTTTTTCCGTTAACCAGCTGTCGCACCCCTACGAACGACAACCCTCAGAAGTAGAAACTTGTGCGAGCTAAGGATTAACGAGGTCTCACCTTTTAACGTGTGCTTCCTAACACGGGTTGGACGGTAGCAAGTGAAGATCGATCGTTCAGACTAGGGCTTGAACCACCGACCAACACGACAGTCAATTCGAGTGAGTGAACAAAGTACCCACGCCGAACCGCTTGGCTACCGACCGACCATCTGTTTCCATATATTATTTTTATGGAAGAATATGCTCGTTGGATCAATTTGTTTATGTGTTTTTCACATCTAAAATTTGAATCTAACCAAGGCTTTTACCTTCATTCACTACTTCAAAATTTTCACCATCAATCATGATGTTCATATCGTGTACAATACTTCGATCATTTCTTGTTGTAAAAACAATAATATTTGATTTATTTGGATTTATGAATAAACAATGGTCAGTAGCGGCTTTTACGAATGATTTCAGACCAGTATTTATTTTCATACAAGCATCAATAACATTAGACGATGGGAAATCATAATAAATATGAGTATCGTTTGCATACAAATGTGCAGAACAGAAGGTGAGACATTTTAGAATGCTCGCGGTGTACATTGTAAACAGTAAAGGGCCCAGTGTGGATCCCTGGGGAACTCCAGATGTTTGTAGGTTTGTGACTCTTTCACGTCTAAACGACTGAACGGATTTAAATGAAACTTCACATAAATACACCTCATACATCAGAATACAGGCTACAATTTACAGAGGTTTTGTATAACTTTGGTCATAATATAATAGTACAGGATCCCGCTGCAAAATTACTACGTTCATAGCGTAGTAAATCAAACCCAAATTTTCACATACATTTATGAATACGAAATTACAGGTACAGGTTGCCAGTCGAAAAGTGGTCGCCACTATTTTTAATTGAAAAAATCAAGCAACTACGAAATCCTTCATCACTTGGAAGGATCGATTGCGGCTTGAGAAATGGTTCTGAAGCAGATTCTGTAAATCATGTTCTCCCTAATTATTCAGTAGACAGTTTTCCTGATAATCTAGCGAAAAACATTCGATTTGATAATTCAGGAAACATTAGCTACATGAATAGCATTTTACAAGTATTGTTGATGACGAGTTTTTAACGATGAACGAGAACAGGAATGTTTTTGGGAAAGAAAGTTTTTGGCTTTCTACTTCTCCATCTTGATACAAAAAAGGATGAGGGAATCTTCCAAAGGAAGGAAGTAATCAATTTGAAAATAAGTAACTCTATACGTGGATGTGTAGATCATGTAAAGAAGTATTTTTCAGACACGAACTGAAAGAAAGTCCTCCTGAAACAGGTAATTTCATATAAACTTTGAATTACACGAAAGAAAAAAAGTTCATGGAGTAGTAGGAAGCCAAAAACTTTCTTTCCCAAAAATCAATCACTCCTGAAAATATAACCTTCAATTCAAGAATGTTTTCTACTTATTCAGCAAACTCAAACGCCTGTTCATGCAGCTACAGTTTCGTAAGGGTGTATCATCTCCAAATACGCAAACTTGCACGGATGCGTATTAAGCATTTTACCTCAGTAAGATGACCAGAGGAAAGTTGCAACCTCAGCATATGAATCTTTATAAATATTGAGGGAGGTTAATATCAACAGAAGGTATTGAGAAATGCATTCAGTATTCATTGATTACTTACTCTTCAGAAACGGTTCCAGAGCATTTTAAGAATGCAGCACATCTCATTTTCATTGTTCCTGTAGGGTAGCAATATGATGTGAGTTTTTTGGTGATTCATCATCATAATAATTATTTCATTCAGTTTCAAATGAGTTCATTCATTATTTGGATGAAACAGTAATAAATCCCCTCGTGATGGGCAAAGCGAGTAGGGTAAACTGGGTACGGTTGTGACAATTTTCATTTGATCACCCATAATTTTGTCAGTACGCCAGTTAGATGCAAAAAATGCATTTTTTATAGAGAAGTGTGTATTCGTGTACACATAAATACAAAAATACTGTGCCTAAACAAAAAGGTCAACTGATGAAACTAAAATTAGAAGAGATGGAACAAATGCCACAACCGACCACAGGGGCGGTTGTGACAGAGCTGGGGGTCGGTAGTGATAAGTTCTGATATACACAGACATGATTTGGAATCACTTTTATTACGTGTAATATAAGAAATCCAAGGTTAATTCTTCCCAGGGTCGCCCAAGGTGATCCTTTGATTTCATCCCATCTCTTTAAAGATTGAGCATGGGTGTAACATTTGACTAGTTCCGCAATTGTCGAAGTCATCAGGCCGTGGGTGCCACTTGGTCCTAAAATTCTTAGTCCAGCCGCTTTCTTGGCTGAAGAGTCGGCAATGCGATTACCTTTACTCCTGTCGTGCCCTTTAACCCACCTCAGGATAATGTTATTATCTACCGAGGCTTTGGCTAAATCTTGGTGGCACTCTAGTGCTAGCCCTGAAGTAACACGCTGTTCAAGGCTAATAGTGCTTGTCTGCTAAAAGTGCAGACTGTTATGTTTTTGCCAGAAATTCTTTTCTTGTTTATTTCTTTTGTGGCGATTGAGATACCAGCCAGTTCTGTTTGGACCACGCTGGTATTTCTTCCCATTCCCCACTTAATCCTTAGGCTTAGTGATCTGGTGTACACTCCACATCCTGAGCCTTTTTTGAATTTTGAACCATCTGTATAAATCCGTATTGCATTTGTAGCATCTGACTCTTTGTTCTGCTTAATTTGTATTTTGTAGGGTTTATTAAACACAAACCTGGGTTCAATTGCATCACTTGTTACCTGCAGCAGAGGTTGCGCAGTAAGCGCTTCTCGCCCTAGGCCCAGCCTCAATTGACCCATTCCTACCTCGAGGTTTACACCAGCCGTGCGCAATCGTACCATGGCCATTAACGCAACCTCCTTAACGTACAGATCCAGAGGGGTCAGACCCGTGATTAATTCCATTGCCGCGGTTGGTGTTGTTCTCATGGCTCCTGTGATGTTTAAACAAGCCAGTCGCTGTACTTGATATAATTTTTGGATGGCCGTTGCTTGTAGAACTTTCGGTCCCCATGCAATGGCTCCATACGTTAACATAGGTCTTATTATTGCAGTGTAGATCCAGGCGACTACACGGGGTGAAAGACCCCATGCGCATCCCACTGTCCTCCGACATTGCTCATAAACCACGTATGCTCTTTTTGCTCTACTCTGTAGATGAGAGTTCCATGTTAGCTTCTTGTCGAGGATAGTACCAAGGTATTTCACCTCTTCAGAGAAGTTTAGTTTGCTTTTAAAGATTTCGGGAGGTTTTAAGCCCGTTAAACTTCTTTTCCTGGTGAAAAGGACCATCTCAGTCTTCTTAGGATTGATCGACAGTGAGTGTTCCTTACACCATGTTTCTATTAATTTAAGCCCATCCTGCGCTCTATCGCACAGTGTGTTTACAAATTTGCCGGTCTGCAAGATAACTATGTCATCTGCGTATGCAATTGTGTAGAATACATTTTTGTTAAGTTGATTAATTAGGGTATCCAGAACTATGTTCCAGAGAAGGGGTGATGAGACCCCTCCCTGTGGACATCCCCTCATGACCAGTCCTTTTACTGTGATGTCTTCTACATTGATACTTATTGCTCTGCTGGAGAGCATCTGGAGTATCCATTCTCCTACTACCAGGGGTACATTCCTGGAGTGTAGTTGCTGGGTAATTGTTGGAAAGGTTGTTTTATCAAACGCTCCCTCGATATCTATGAATATACCCAGGGTGGATTCTTTGTTGTCTAATGATCTCTCGATTCTGTCAACCACATGGTGAAGGGCCGAATCAGTAGACCTTTCCGGGATATATGCATGCTGATTTGGATGAAGTGGGTTGTTAACAAGTACCTCATCTCTTATATACCGCTCACATAGCCTCTCCATGGTTTTTAAGAAAAACGATGTGAGACTAATTGGTCGGAATGCTTTTGGTAGGGTGTAGTCCATCCTACCTGGTTTGGGTATAAATACTACTCTTACTTCTCTCCACTTAGTGGGAATATACCTCAGAGCTAGAGAGGCTCTGAATATTCCAACCAGGTGTGGCATAAGAGTGTCCAGTCCCCACTGAAGTAGGGCTGGTCTTATACCGTCAGGCCCTGGTGACTTGAAGGGGGAAAAGCCCGATATAGCCCATCTTATTTTATACTCATCAATTACTGTACTAGCATATTGCCAGTCATATTGTGAGGGTGTTATTGGTACATCCGTCCAGTTCGCCGTTCCAGAAAGGACAGAACCTGGGAAGTGAGTTTCCATAAGAATCTCAGCACTCTCCTGGAAGTTCTCATGGAAAGCTATTTGAATAAAAGGACACAGGAAGTGAAAATTGGTTATGACTCAAGTAACTCAAAAATCATTCAGTATGGAATACCGCAAGACACAGTTCTGGGTCCATTGTTATTCAACCTATATGTGAATGAACAGTTGCCAGTAAAGGGAACATCGTAGAATATGCTGATGACACCGTTATCTTTTATCAAGCTCCAACATGGCAAGAACTGAAAAATACTACAGAAATAGATTTCAAACTGATTGAAGAATAGTTTGATAACAAACTATTGACAGTCAACTTCGAAAAAACCCTCGTTCTTCCTTTCAGTTGCAACAAATCTGACATTCCTCGTTTTCGCCGCCTAGAAATAAATATAGATGGGAAAATATTGAAATTGAATACAACTATGAGAAAATACTGAGGAATATATCTGGACACACAACTTAAATGGGATTATCATATAAAATATATGACCAAAAAACTCCAAACCATTTTATATAAATTCAAATATCTGAACACTTACTTACCCATAGAAGAAATGAAAGTAATATACTCCTCTCTCGTAGAAAGTAATATTCGATATGGTATTGAAGCCTGGGGTGGTGCGCTTAAAACCCATCTCAATCGACTAGAAGTGATACAGAGACGGTTCTTAAAATTGATGCTACAGAAAAGCTCTAGATAGCCTTTACAAAGAAATAAAAATCATGGATATCAAGCAATTATTTTACCTTTATGTGAATATCAAATACCACTTTCAAAAACATAAAGCTGATATTCCTAACCATGAATACAATACTCGAAACCGTAACAAACACATCCTACCGCATGCTACAAAATCCAAAACTCAAAGAGCATACTCTTATATTTCAATAAAAATTCATAACACCCTGCCAGAAGAAATAAAAAAATTTATTGAAGGGGTTATATTTTTAGGAGTGATTAATTTTTGGGAAAGAAAGTTTTTGGCTTTCTTTTAGTTTGTGTCTGAGAGTTACTTCTTTGCATGATCTACATGGATGTATAGAGTTACTTATTTTCAAATTGATTACTTCCTTCCTTTCTTTGGAAGATTCCCTCATCCCCTTTTTTTGTATCAAGATGGAGTAGTAGAAAGTCAAAAACTTTCTTTCCCAAATAAAAAAAATGTTTTTAAAAAATGTTCAGAAAAGCAGTTATTGCTCGAAATTTCGAAAATCGGTAAGGAGAAAAGATGATTGTTTTTTAATTTTTTACCCATATACCAATTTTCAGCTCTCTAGTATAATTTTAGTTTTTTTACAGTTTATCGAAAATTTTACATTTGCCGATTTCTCAAATTTAGCCAAACCTAAACAAAGTTAGTGTTTTATGCCTAACTTATCTTTCCAACGCATTTTTATTACCAATTGCAATTCTAAATACAACTTGTTTCGCAAAAATTCAAAACGCCAGAAAAAATTATGCCAAAAATGATGCAAAGTTGATACAGTTTTCAAAAACAGATAAATATTTCACTTTATTTTTACTTTTTGCGAAATAACTTGATACATAAGCATAATTAAAAAAACAATATTAATGAAAAGTCAATAATTTATTCTTCACTGCACTTTTTAAACAGCTAAACTTTGATTTACTAATTACGAAAAATTACAACGCAATTAAACTAAGGGAAGGAATTATACGAAAGTAATTTCACATTTACTACAGACATTTATGAGGTATGAATGAACAAAATTACTTCAGAAATCAATTTAGATTTTGTTGCCTAGAAAACTAAACCGTAAAAAATTCTAACAAACATCTGTTAAAATAAAGTTATAATTTAAATTAAGAACACTATAGTCCGTTCATAATTTGTCGATAGCACAAAATGAGGGCCCAATTCATAAAACGGTCGTAAAACTCGTAAAATCATAGGTGGAGGTTCCTGAGGTGTTTATTCATTAAATATAAAGCTTCAGTTTATATTCGAAACTTGCCTTGAAAGGGTGAAGTTGTTACGAACGAAAATAATTTTTGGTTTAATACATTTTTTAATCGCATTTAATTTACGGCTCGTTGGTGTTTCGGCGTCTACGGCAGTAATTAACGTCTCTAATATTTATTTTGCGAATTTTGTGCAGTGCGTGAGTAACTTTTTTTCATATTCCTACAAACATATACGTACCTTTCGTTCCTGCTTGTTTTGTTTGATTGCTTGCGATGGCTTCGTCATCATCATCAACATCATCAAGTTTTGCACCGGTACTGTTGCGTACAGTCAGTAAGTCTGTCTATTCACCAAGAGAGAAGACTATTGTTTTGAACGTTCACGATGCTCTGGTTTCTCAGAACCCCACAAACACTGTTCAGAACATACAAAACATACATACATACAAAAAAGAAATACCCAACTTGAACAAAATTTTACAAGAAGTTAGAGATGACCCGGATTTGCCTCATGTCGGACGAACCAAATTGTGGCAAGTTTTAAAAGAATTAAATTTCCGTTAGGAGAAATCAGACCGAAAATCACTTTTGATTGACCGGGAAGAGATAATATGTTGGAGAAGGAAGTATCTAAGATCTATACGAAAATTTCGGGCTGAAGGAAGGCCAATTTACTATCAGGACGAAACGTGGGTAAACGCAGGTCATACTCTCACAAAAATTTGGACAGATAAAAATATATCAAGCTCCAGGCAAGCCTTTATGGAAGGTTGGTCTACTGGTATTTCCCCACCCTCTGGTAAAGGCAGTAGATTAATAGTTTCTCACATTGGCAGTGAAAAAGGATTTGCTAAGCATGGTTTGTTGGAATTTGAATCCAAAAGCACAAAAGACTATCACAGGAGATGACAGCTGATGTTTTCGAAGAGTATTTTGAGCAGATGATTGAACATATACCACCAAACTCAATTATAGTATTAGATAATGCACCTTATCATTCACGACTAGTTGAAAGACTTCCAACGACTGCGTGGAAGAAACAGGATATCATTGACTGGCTGCGGAATAAGTCCCTGCCTTACGAAGATGGAATGGTTAAAGCAGAACTTTTAAAAATTGCCCGGCAACACAAATCTAAGTTCAAGAAATACGTAGTTGACAAAATGGCGGAAAGACGAAACATCACAGTCCTTAGACTTCCACCCTACCACTGCGAATTAAATCCAATTGAACTCATTTGGGCACAAATGAAAAGCTATGTGGCTAGAAAAAATACGTCATATAAAATACAAGCTGTACGTGAATTGTTATATGAGTCTTTACAACATATTACAGAACAAAATTGGCGAGATGCAGTAAGACATGCAATAGATGATCCTGTTAATTTTGAATTTGAATAGTTTTGTAAGTAATCGTAGTTTATATCATTTAAAGATAGGTATTAATTAAATGAATGTATCTTTTACAAATTGCAAGTAACTTATTATTTTTGAATAAAATAAAGAAATTTTTCTAAAATAAAAATACAGTTTACAGTACCTACGGTTTAAGAATATTAATATATTTATTTATTTAAAGTAACTAATGTTTTAATCATATACTCTACGAATCTGGTCACTCATTTCCACTCAAAATACCTACATAATCGGATTAAAAGTTTTATAGCTGTATTGTATTTCTTCAGATACAAGGTGGGTTAGTCGAAAACATCTTAAACTGCCAGTTTTAGTTTGGTTTTTGTTATTATATCATATTAGCTGTCCTCTCTGTATTTCAGTTCTCTAATGAGGGTCAAACTTGCAGTGAGCTATCAACAAATTATGAACGGACTATAAATCAAATCGAAACATATGCCTAAACCATGTAAATACCAATAGAAATACAAAATAAAAAGTCACATTTCGGTGTGCTTTCTACCACGTTCAATGCAATCAATTGTCCTTTTTAAAACATCTTCAACTGCATTCTTCATACTACGGGGTTTCGTGCTTACAACACATTCTCGAAGAACTGCCTCTAAATGGTTTATATCTCGAAAAGGTCTTTGCTTATACACCTTTCGTTTTAAGTAACCCCAAGAAGAAATCTAGTGGGATTATATCAGGAGATCTGGGCGGCCAAAAGTGTTCCATATTGCGACTGATTACTTTGCCCCTAAATATTTCCAAAAGACGCTCTTTAACCACCCTTGTAGTATGAATAGGTGCACCATCACACTGATACCATACAACATTTCTCACTTGAAGGGGCATATTATCCAAAACTTCAGATAGTTCGGTATTCACTAAGTGTAGGTACTCCGCAGAATTCAAATTATGTCTAAAAAAGTATGGTCCTATAATTTGATCGTTCAATATGCCACACCATACATTCGTCTTAAACGAATATTGATTTCGTCATTCGATTACGAAATGTGGCTTTTCTTTTGTCCACCACCTGCAGTTTTGCGAGCTCACAACGCCATTTGAAGAGAAGGTCGCTTCATCTGTCCATAAAATTTGATAAGGAAAATGATGATTTTCTTCTTTTTCCCCTTAAAACCAAAAAGAAAAATACAAGCGCATATCGAAGTCCCTTTCTTTTAATGTATTGATGAATTTTGGTTTATAAGGCGTAAATTCATTTTTGTGTAAAATACGTCGTACACTCTCTCGGTTAACATCTTTTCTATCTGCAATATCTTGAATACTTGTTTTTTTATGTTCTACGACATCCAAACATATTTCAAATTCCACTTCTTCAGTATGTCTAGAAGGCTGATGTGCTTTTCTAAAATTACTCTCGGCCGAGCCAGTAGATTCAAACTTAGCTATTATCCTACTAACTGTTGACTGATGAATATTTCTTGCAGGATGTCTGGCATTGAAAATATCAGCTACTTGTCGGTGACCGGTATTCTGGCCGCATATGTTGAAAATGTTGAATCTTGAAGATTCAACATTTTCAACAACACACTAGACAACGAATAAACTATTTTAAATCTAAAACTGATAAACACTATTTTGAGTTATTCAACAAATGTCATATGACAATAAAATATTTTGCTTATTCAGTTCAGTTCAATTGTTTCCACAGTACCCTTAGTTTAATTTCGTTGTAATTTTTCGTAATTAGTAAATCAAAATTTAACTGTTTGAAAAGTGCAGTAAAGAATAAATTATTGACTTTTCATTGATATTGTTTTTCAATTATGCTTATGTATCAAGCTATTTCGCAAAAAGTAGAAATAAAGTGAAATATTTATCTGTTTTCAAAAACTGTATCAACTTTGCATCATTTTTGGCTTAATTTTTTCTGGTGTTTTAAATTTTCGCGAAATAAGTTGTATTTAAAATTGCAATTGGTAATAAAAATGCATTGGAAAGATAAGTTAGACATAAAGCACTAATTTTGTTGAGGTTTGGCTAAATTTGAGAAATCGGCAAATGTCAAATTTTCGAAAAACTGTAAAAAAACTAAATATGTACTAGAGAGCTAAAAATTGGTATATGGGTAAAAAATTAAAAAACAATCATCTTTTCTTTTTGCCGATTTTCGAAATTTCGAGCAATAACTGCTTTTATGAACATTTTTTGGAAAGAATGTCAAATTAGACAGGGAAGAAAAATCACTTGATCGGTCATATGCATGTCATTTGCCATCATTTTTAAAGCACAACCTAAAGTAGATATCAAAAGTTGCTTGAAGAGATGAACAAAAAAAAATCCCATTTGATGCGGACTTTATGTGTGACACTGTATATATAACAGGAAATATATATATATATATATATATATATATATATATATATATATATATATATATATATTGGTGTTAAATGAAGACAATGTACCGTGAGATTGTTTATTTCGAATAGGTAGTTCTAAAAGTCCGCGATAGCATATATCTACCTCTTATGTGGTAGCCACTATATGCAAAAAACTGAGCCATAAATACAATTGAATTGGATACTTTTTCTACAATGCATATTTTAGAATATCTGTTCAATTCAGGAATTCAAGATACACTTCATCGTGAGATTTTCACTGAACAGTCGATAATTTCACGATACATTTCCAAAGCGTCCTCTTCACTCTGTATCCACTCCATAAATAAATCGAAGGGCCCAGAAATACTCCGAGTATGTCCCTATGTATCGGTTGACAATCATTTTCAATTTATTTCCTATTTCCTACACAAAGCGACCTCCTCCCTGAGGACTATATATTCCGAAGCAGATGCTGAAATAAATCTCGTCCTGTTCAGATTTCACTTTGAAGCAACTGATAATCAGTTCGTTCCGAAACATCTGAAGACTTGCAGCGAGAATAGAGGACCAGTCAAAGGAATAACAACTCTATATAACCGACTTTTTCCAGGCCGCTTAACTCATTGTTATGTAAACACGATTTTTACGATGGTGGAAACTTTCGAAGTTGAATAACTGGGTGTGTTTGTCGAGTTTACTTTGGAATTATGTAATAACTAGCAAGAAAAACCTAGGTATGTTAATATTTTACAGCTTCGGGAATTAATAGAGTTCTTTTGATTCAGAATTTTGAACGCCGGTCTTGTGTCTCGTACAATGTAACATCTTCTGCTAGACCGTGAGAGTCTATAATAAAATAATAATAATATCGTCTTTATTATTTCATTACAGAAAATAAGAAACAGAAATCGACATAATTATATCCTTAACCTACGAAATGAAATGAAGGGCGAAGTTCATCGTCTGTAATGCAATGCATCACAGAAAATGTTCTTCCTCTTAACCCTTAACCCAGTAACGAATCTTGTTTGTTTTTCTTCGTTTGTTGATTGAAGTATAAGTTTGTTTGTGTACACCCAAGTTAAACGTTGGTGGATATAGAGTTCTCTCGTTTTCAGTAACTGCGTTTCGTTATACAGACATTCGGTAGAGTATAGTTTAGGTTTTTTGAATAATATTTTCAAGATTGTATTTTAAGATATTTGGAGGGTATTGAGAGAATTGTTAAATGTACCACCCCAGGCAGCAATACAGTATCTTATTACAGATTCTGCTAAAGAATGGTATATGGTGATCAAATTTTTGTATTCCAGAATATTTCTCAATTCATAGAATTTGTCTGTTGAAAGTCTGAGCCGTTTTACAACATAGTTTATGTGGTAATCCCATCTCATATGCTGATTCACTATAACTCCCAGACACTTAATCATTTTCATTCTTTCTATAACAGCTCAATTGCCATTTGTTGTATTAGTTCGATCTCTGTCATGTATATGGATTATGTTATTTCCAGGTTGATCGTTCTGTAAGAGGGTTAATGTATTGAATTTAGTTTTTTCCACATTCGGACTCAGAAGGTTGTGATGAAGCCATATCTGGATATCTTTCAGTCCCTTTTCTGATTTTTCAAATGCCTCCTTCCAATTACTACCTGTGAATATGAGTGCTGCATCGTTCGCATATGATATGAGGTGACCCCAAAATTATTGATGGAACAGATACTATTAATGTAAATAAGAAACAGTATGGGATCTAAAACTGTTTCCTGCGGTACTCCTGTTTTAACTTTCATTGCTTCACTCAGGCTATTATCAACTTTGACCTTCTGTGATAGTCTTCTAACTTTGACTTTCTGTGTCCTATGTGATAGATAGTCTTCTGAAATATTGTTCATGATGTATATACATGACACAGTCAGGATATTGTTATCAATAAAGTAGGGTTTGCAAGAATCAGTACGTCTAATTCCGAAAATCAAGCGTAGTAAATATTGATGAGTTGAAGCTTTCTGAAGATGTTCTTCATTTGCAGAATGGCACTATTTACTTTCTTGCTGATATGATCGATACAATTTCTGGAGGATAGATTGGAGTCTAAGAAACGTGCCTGAAAACTTCGTAAATTCTGATGTAATACTGATGATACTGTTGTTTTTCATAGAGTATTGCATAAGAATGGTTCTGTTGTGGCTGGGTATCAACTGATTAGAGGCACACCAGTTACTGAATTTGTTATAAAGTTCGTTAACTTTCTCATCAAATTCACATTCATTTTCACTGTGAAATTCAAGAGATACATCATCGGCATATGATACTAAGCTATCGGCATTCATATACTCCGGCAGATCATCGATGAACATAAGGAAAATCAATGGACCCAGTACAGATCCTTGTGGTACATAATTCGATTCTCGAAGCTATTCATTACTTGGTGCAGTTGGCAGTTATTTTTAGTTACTATATTTTAAAGGTGAAAATATGAATTACAAACTAATTTACTTTAATATTCAAGTACAGCCGAAGCTACTGAACATAGAATCTTGAAATATGCAGGTAGGTTCTTTGTATAGCGTCAATAAGCATCAAGAAAGAGAATCAGCAATTTCCACCCCTAAGGGGGAAAATAGGGGCTCAAAGATTGTATTGAATTTCACAGTTTTGAAGTTGGAAACCTGAAATTTTGAGTTGGAGAAAAAATTTTGTAACTATTTGTTTGAAATGTTCTGTAATGAAACTCAATGTGACAAACCGAATTCTACGCGGGGCAACAACTAGTAGCAAATAAATGAATAAACATATTCCCAATTCCAGATTGAACAGTTTTTCCACCTCGATTTCTCGGGAACGTTCGAAAAAATCAGTCGATTCGGTATATATGGCGGTAACGTCTGATATGAATATCTGGCGTATTCTTTGTGTTCATTTGAGAACCACGCTTAGGATGTACGGAGCGGAAATCTGATTTATAGAACATATCACGACGAGGAAATGACGTCAAATAAAATTCTCCAATTTTACGACAATCCAATCTGGAACGTGATATGAAATTTATTATTCTCATTTCCATCCTTTTTATTATGTCTATTACTCGAGGAATCATCTTCGACGAGAACTTGTATAATTCAGAATGCTTTGAGAGATGAAGATCTGATAAATATGTGATATCTTCGAGAGAAATCTAGCTACGGCGACATTGTCGATATAGTTTTATTTATTTTCCAGATCCGAAGCAGAGGATAATGCGACATATATCGTAAAAAAGGCGACACAGAAGCATGTTTTATTTAAAAAACACTTCATTGTGAGGTTTCCACTGAACAGTTTCACAAGCAACACGTGTTTCGCCATACAATAGTTTCTTCAGGCTTGTCTTTACTAACTAATATTTACATATTAAGTGCTTTATATATGTATTTTCCAGATTCGAAGCAGAGGATAATGCGACATATATCGTAAAAAAGGCGACACAGAAGCATTTTTTATTTAAAAAACACTTCATTGTGAGGTTTCCACTGAACAGTTTCACAAGCAACACGTGTTTCGCCATACAATAGTTTCTTCAGGCTTGTCTTTACTAACTAATATTTACATATTAAGTGCTTTATATATGTATTTTTGAAGTATAGTCAAAGTAAACAATATTGTGCACTCTTAAAGTTGTCGGCACTCACAAAGGCCAAAAAAACAATACATAGAAATGAACCGGCAGCAAACTAGTCCACGTAGACTGTAGACTGGGTGGTTTGCATGGGACAATTTTTACTAACCGAGTTTTATGATTGGCTGAAGAGTCATAAAATTAAATTTGAAGTCATGTTACGGTGACGAATTGTTGACTATCATAAGAACATGAAAGCTAATATTCTCCAAGAATGGTTTGAAAACATCTTGATCATAAATTTGAATGCGAATAGTGTAATAGTTCTTGACAACGCTTCCTATTATTCGCGACAGCTCATCAAAATACCGAATGAAAATTCGAGAAAAGACGAAATACGAAGTTTTTCAATGGATAACAATTTGTATTTCGAAGATAATTATACCAAAAACCAACTACTTGAAGTTTTACAGATATACACATTTGAAAAAGTGTATGCCCTTGTGAGTATTGCTGAAAAGTATGGACACACCATACTGAGACTTCCCTCCTACTTTTGTATTTGATTTGAGTTGATTTGGAGAAAATTGAAACGAAGCATCAGGCGTAAAAATAATTTATTTTAGTTGAAAAAGACTATGTGGCGATTGGATACTTCCATATTAATGGTGGAAATAAATTCATTATTGATTTAAATGACGACAGTGATAGTGAAACAGATAATATGGAAGAGGAATTATCAGAAACTTTCGAAGAAAGTTAGTGAAGTGTTTTTGAAGCGATCGATTGTATATACAGTGTGTAACAACGAAAACTCAACAGAGTCGTTTTTGGATATAAAAAGTGATATTTTTAAAAAAGCTCAGACATGTCGATTTCTAATCAAACGGGGACACCTTTCAGACTAATCAGATTTTTTGTAGTACGCACCTCCTCGGAGGGGTGCGTCCGACGACCCTTATTTAGATAGGGAAAGTAGGTCGAGTGACACCTTGTTTCAAAGGTCTTTCGAATCCCTTTACAACTCGTGTATTGTTATTTGTTTAAAATTGCCTTACACTACTGCTGAAAGCGTTTCAGTTATTGCTTTATTTTTTGGCAACGACCAAAATGCTAATACATCAATTTTATTTAACGAGCAAAACCCTGGTTAACACCTAAGCAGAAATCACGTTCTGGATTTGGTCACAAAATTCAGGGAGACAGGTTCGGTTTTAAATAAGAAAAGAAATATTCAGAGAAGGGTAGTGAATGACGATAATGCGATTGGAGTGATTGGTCAAGTAATCGCCAATCCCAGGTTAAGTACCAGAGGTTTATCAGCAATGGCCGGAATAAGCCATTTGAGCACATGGAGAATCCTTAAAAACCACAAACTTCATCCTTAGAAAATTAAACTTGTTCATGAACTCAATGAGGATGATTTTGACCGAAGACAGGAGTTTTGTGAGGGCATGAGTGAGAGATTAATGCAAAATCCCGAGCTGCTTTATAACATCTGTTTTTCGGACGAAAGCTCATTTTATTTAAATGATTGTGTGAACCGTCACAATTGCCGTTATCGGTCGGATGGAAACCCAAGACAATACGCAGAAATACTTACCCAACATCCCCAAAAGTTGAATGTCTGGGCCGGAATATTAGGCAATCATATTATAGGTCCATTTTTCATTGATGGAAATTTAACTGGTGATTCATATTTACAACTTCTTGAAGAGGCAATACAACCTCGTGTAGTTGAAATAATTGAACAGGATCCAAGATGTCAAGATGAATTTATCCATTTTCAACAAGACGGTGCACCACACCATTATGCCCAGCAGGTTCGAAATTTTTTGAATAATCATTTTGAAGGACAATGGATTGGCAGAAGAGATCCAATTGAATGGCCAGCACGATCACCAGATTTAACACCACTGGACTACTTTTTGTGGGGATATTTGAAGTCTAAAGGTTATGCTACACATTCAGCTAATTTGGATGAATTACGTCGTAGAATTATTGATGAATGCCGAGCTATAACTCCTGAGATGTTGAATAATGTAAGAGCAAAATTCGAACAAAATCTTTATTGTTGCATGGAGCAAAATGACGCACATTTTGAACATTTACTCTAAATTTCCTATGTGAGTTAACCTTATTAGGTGTTACTTTTTTTGTGTGTGCTTTAAAAACAATTATTGGGATTTATTAACCCTTAAACAGTTTTTTAAACTTTTCTGTGTCATCAGCATTCAAGGAAATCAGCAGATTGTATTTGTTGTGTAGGTAAGTTTTTAGTATGATTCAGTTTTTTATCAAAAGCATAGAATATCCACGTCAAAAGGCAACCTTCATAAGGAGGTGCCACTCAATTCACCTAAAATGTAAGGGTGGTAACCAACCCCATCCCTCGAAAAAATCTCCTCTAAATAAACAAATAATTCTTACTTTTTTACAAAATCGAATGGACACGTATTAACAGGTTGTCATAAAAAGCAAATATTTATTTTTTCGTATGAAAGTTCTGAACGTAAATTCTACCTTAAAAACAATTTGATTTATTTTAAAAAGAGTTGAACTCAATAAAAATACCTTTAAATCTTCAAATTATCTCGAAAACTAATCGTTACAAAAATTTTCTTCTAGCAGAGATGTGAAGGTATTCGAAAGACCTTCAAAACAAGGTGCCACTCGACCTACTTTCCCTATCTAAATAAGGGTCGTCGGACGCACCCCTCCGAGGGGGTGCGTACTACAAAAAATCTGATTAGTCTGAAAGGTGTCCCCCTTCAATTAAAAATCGACGTGTCTGAGCTTTTTTTGAAAATCTTACTTTTCATATTCAAAACGGCTCTGTTGAGTTTTCGATGTTACACACTGTATGTGTGAATAAGTAGTATTCAGAAGTAAGTACAAGAAACTGTTGCATGAATGAAACTTTTTGTCGAATTGGAAATAATTTCGAGTTTTGATGGTAGAAGAGAAATAAAAAATATATCATTCTAGAACCGAAAGTCGAAATAACTTGTTCGGAACGGCAATATTGATTTTCCTTGTCAAATTTTTCTCTTGCAATTCTGCCAACATTTCGAAAATGAAAATACGGATACATACAAAAAATCTAGTCCAATCCGTTCTCATTGACAGAACTGTTGTATAAATATTCAGACAAATTGATAATTCACGTTCCAAATTCAAAACGTGTTAATGAACAATTTTTAAAATTCGGTTCAAATAGATGGTGGAATATTAATTGGAATATGATGGTATATAAACTGCATGTAATTGCTGATTTATTATAAATGGTTTTTTACTAAATTCCTGCGATTGATGGAAATGTTTTGTTCATTATGAAAGCTGGCTTACTGAACGAAATATATTATTGAAAATCGAAATCTATTCAACAATATTTTACCCTTCAAAACTGATTTTATTCGTAGAATTAATAAATCGCATTGTATCTGGTAATAATGGAGTATGGTAGTTCACTATATTTTATATCTCAAAAGCAATTTGAAAATAAATCGCTGTTCATCTGGATTATTAGCTGAAAGTTCATATCTGTGAGATAATAAACATAACTCCCAAATTTAAACTGAGAGGGACAGACTAATTTTTGGGAAAGATAAGTTTTCGCTTTCTTCTTCTCCACCTTCATACAATATTTCTTCATACAATGTTTCTGACAAACATTGAATACACCGAAGGAAAACTCTTCCGAAATAACTACTTTCATACGAACATTGATTTATACAAAACAACAGGATAAGACTACTACACAATATACCACCTGGGCTGAAAAGTTCGGGCCCAACACATAGATGGCGTTAGTTTTATTGCACTCACCGCTTTTTTAGCAACTGCTAACCTTCAAAAGTAAGCTGTTGATATTTCATGATATTTTTTTTTACCTTGGGAGCTGTCTGACTTGTCGATTTAGTCCAAGTCTCCAGAAAACACTGCAGCCTCTTGGGCAGTGCTGCCGCATGGTCAATTCAAAAAGTACCGAAATTTACAAGAAAATAGTACCCGAATGGCACATGCGCATAAGTCATTTCAGACCAAATGCCAGTAATGCCAAACGTGTAATAATGTTATCCATTTAAATTCGGAAAATATATGGAGTAAAAAATTTGCTGGAAACTAAGAAATGTTCCTTAAGAGAAAGATCATAATCAGAACATTTGATAAAAAGATGTCTTTTTCCTTCTTCAAATTGCTCTTTCACAATTGCAAATGTGTTTTGTTTCAATTAGGTTTCTGTCACAATAGAATGAACAATACTAAAGACGTTTTCAAGTAGCTAGATTCGAGAATTTATTTTTACCTGTCCATATTCCTATTTATTTTGACAAAACAATGAAACCAATTTCTCAAGGTGAGGTGTGAGGTAAGAAGTTGAAACTGCTGTTCTGCTGACTGACTGACAGATGACAGAACCGCAGTTCACAGGCACAATACAGAACACAGGATTAAATACTGCAGAGTTATGATGATAGCGCGCAATGTTGATACAAGTACGGTATTTGCTGATCTGGAACTTGAAACACGGAATTGCATTGCTGCCACACATATTGTTGTTATTTTTTACTGTACTCGATGAGAGTCAACGTGAAAATGTAAAAAATTGGGATTATAGTAAATAGTACCGAATGGTCTACATATTGCTCCGGGTAGTATCTTCGTATCAAAATCATGGACTAGTACCGAATGCCGTACAATAGTACCTTAACGGCAGCACTGCTCTTGGGCTTATTGCGTTTATTCTCTCATCTTCTCATGACACCCATTCCATCAGTCTCGTTCCCTGTACTAGTTTGTACAGGTTCCGTGTTGAATGTTCGTCATATTCGTCTGGGCGTAATTTTGTACGTCCATATATTGCCTGCCTCCTGTGATTCAGTGCCTCACATTCGCATAAGATGTGTAGGGCTGTTTCTATCCCTTCGTTGCATAATCTGCAGCGGAGGTATCTGTTGTAAAGCCCCGTTTTATTCAGGTGTCCTCTAAGCGGACAATGACCGGTTAGTAACCCTGTAATTATTCTGAGCCGATCCCTACTATATTGAAGTAGTTCTTCGGTTCTTTTCTCGAACGGTTCCCTAATGAAGGTTCTACTGTGTTTGTTGCCAGGTACTTTTGTCCAGTAGTCTGTGTGCTTCTTATTGGTCCACGTCCTAATCTGGTTTCGTACCAATGATTTTGGTACCTCCAGAGCTGGTTCAGGACCTATAAACGAAGTTGATGATCCGCGTCTAGCGCTGAATGTCCTAGCATCCAGTACAAAGTTAATTTGTTCCTGTTTGCAAGTTCATTCAGTCCTACATGGCATTCCCAGACCAGTTTTGATGTAACCTTCAGGTTTGTCAGAGCCCCCAGTGTGCTCTTGCTGTCTGTAAAAATATTGATCCGCTCATTTCATTGAGGTCTCAATTTAATAAGCCTCGCACTCTGCAAGATAGCATACACTTCCGCCTGAAAGACGGATGTGTATAGTCCTAGCGGATAGCTGTAGTTTAGATTTCTATCCGCTCGGTATGTTCCAGCTCCCGTTCCATGTTTGGTCTTTGATCCATCTGTATACCAGGTGTTTTTTCCAAACATGTTTTTGGGGTGACTAATGGTCTTTCACTCTTCGCGGCTTATGATTTTGGCCGTGAAGTTTGTGTTGAAGGTGTACTTCGGTGTCATGTGGTCCGTGCACATATTCAATATGTGCTTCTCCACTTGTTCCGAAATTTCTGTTCGGTCCGATCTTTTGTAGTTTGATGAGTTTCCCAGTCTGAATTGGCCCATCCTGGCCTCCCCCATTATCACAAAGTGTAAAGGAGATAGATTCAGGAGTGTCTCCAATGCAGCTGTTGGGTAGTTCTACTACTCTATTCATCTTCATTCGGGTTTGAAGACCGTCGTGGTTTGTAACTGTACTCTAACGGTTCGCCAACACGAGTGGCTGACTTCTTCAGAGGTTCGTTCATCTTGATAGTTCACCGATCGGTGAACCATGTGTCAAGGATTCGATAAAGTTGACGAAGGCCGTTTTTATCTGATTCTGATTAAGAAGGTTTCACAGGTGAGAAATATATCAAAGTGCCTGTAAAGATGGTAGTCGGTTGGCGAAAATCAACACAACAAAAAAATATTTTTTGAATGTTTCCTACACTAAATTAGTCAATTTCTACTAATTTTGGGGTGATAAAAACGAAAATAACAATGAAAAAATTTTATTAGCTCTGGTTTTTGAGATACACAGTACTTAATCTTAAAGAGTAGTTATACTATACGTGAAAAGTGAAAGTACATAAAACAATATTGTTATGTTTCTTTTAGAATATTTTAAGTACAAAATTAATGAAAAAAAACATTATTCTTAGTGTTTTGACAAATAAAAGAAGTTTGTACCACCAAATTTCAATTAAGTCCATCCGATTCATTATAAGATCGCTGTCGTTTAGCTTGTCTTTTATAAAACACTTCTGGAGCATCCCTACACACAGACCAGCAGTAGTCTGCAAGCATTGCTTCATTCCAACGGCCCTGATATCTCTGTTCCATTAAGGCAATGTCTTGATGAAATCTTTCTCCATGTTCGTCACTCACAGCTCCACAGTTTTGTGGGAAGAAATTAAGATGAGAGTGAAGAAAATGAATTTTTAAGGACATGTTGCATCCAAGTTGGTGGTTAGCTTGAAGAAGCTCTTTAACCAATGCTGTGAAGTTATCATCTCTTTTGTTACCTAAAAACCCATGTACAACCCCCTTAAAGGCTTCCCAGGCTCTTTTTTCATTTCCTGTTAAAATCATGTCAAAAGCAGGATCATTTACGATTTCACGGATTTGAGGCCCAATAAAGATGCCTTCCTTGACTTTAGCATCACTCAACCTGGGAAACTTTGCTCTCAAGTACTTAAATGCTTGTCCTTCCTGGTCGATGGCCTTCACAAAGTTTTTCATTAGTCCAAACTTAATATGTAATGGGGGAAGGAGAACATCCTTAGGATCTACAAGAGGCTCGTAAACTACATTTTCCTCATTAGGGTTTAGGTCTCGTGTAGGCCAGTTCATTTTTTTATAGTGAGATTTTCTATCCCGACTGTCCCACAGACACAAAAAACAACAGTACTTGGTGAACCCTAATTGCATTCCTATGAGTATAGCAATGACTTTCAGATCACCACAGATGTGCCACTTGTGTTGTTCATATTTGATTGATTGGAGAAGTGTTTTCATATTTATATACGTTTCCTTCATGTGAACTGCATGACCTATAGGAATAGAGGGTAGCTGATTTCCATTATGCAGAAGTACAGCTTTTAAGCTTAGTTTTGAAGAGTCTATAAACAGTCTCCATTCAGATGGAGTGTGATCCAAATTCAAGCAGTCCATCAAACCATTAACATCAGAACAAACTACGAGGTTTTCTTTTTTCTCAACAAAAGGAAGCAAATCTTTTTGACGCTGTCTGTACTGAGATATTTTCACATCATGTTTTAGAAGATTCCACTGTTGTAGTCTTGACCCTAACAGCTCAGCCTTTTCCTTAGACAAGCGAAGATCTCTTATAAGGTCACTAAACTCTGCTTGACTAATTCTGTGCGGATCACTAGACCTATCGCTTACCTCAAAATCAGGGTCATAGGATGTAGAAGGATGGGTTGCTCCTTCTAAATAGTCTTCATCACCTTCCTCTAAAATTTCATAGTTTTGGGGTGGAGAAGGGACTGGCAAATTGTCTGAGTGTGGTACAGGCCGAAGAGCAGATGGGAGATTAGGGTATTTAACCGTTCCTCTTTTCTTCATAGATAAACCTTGCTTAATGGGAGGAGTTAAGCAGAAATAACAGTCATCTGTATGATTGGTAGGCTCACGCCAAACCATAGGTACTGCAAAAGCCATTGCCCGGTTTTTATTTTTCAGCCACTCTCGCAATATGACGGAACAAGAATTACAACATATATGAGGAGCCCATGATTTATCTTGGTCCCCAACTTTCACACCAAAATAATGTTCATAGGCTGTCTTAACGATAGGTGTCATTTTACATTTCTCAGCCTTAAATGTTATTCCACCACATATATAGCAAAAGCTATCGACAGAATTCACACACTTTCGAGGCATTTCAGATCAGCACTTAAATTAATTTAAAAATCAACTTCACACGATAATTTCAATAGCAACCACGTGCGTACAATTGACAAACTCACATAGGTTATGTTTACTACTTAAGAACAGCTGATGAGAGGGGTGTTATGTAAACAAACATGTGTACCAACTGTTGGTGATGAAATATTTCATTTGTTGAAAACTCAATATACATATATATATATATAATATAATGATACTAAATCTTGAAAACAAGAGCTAATATATAATTTTTATGGTCACTTTCGGTTTTAACACGTGGAAATACATTAAAATCATCTAATTTCAACCCCGAAACAAAAACTTTGTTGTGTTGTGTAACCAATATTATAACTGAATCTTCAGTACTCACTGTATTTGGTGGAACTGTTAGACAGTTTTATTGGCCGCACACGATTTGTCTATGTGCATTACCGAATAATTACAGCAGAACGTGAGTGTGAATATTGTGTACCGTCCTGCAAATGACGAATATGAACATTTCAATCGGTAGGACCGTAATCAAAGCTGAGTGACATTCACATGAATATTTTACATAATAATCACTTGGAACGGGTCGAGTGTCCACAGTTGGAAATGCTTTCATGCCGATATATACTTACAATTCCATTACTGCCATTTTATCATCATCGATGGCGTGCAAAATGTCTATTATGCAAAGATTCATCGTGTTATAATTTTGAATATCAGTTCATTTTGCATAAAACTTGCCTCTCCACCGCAACATTGAGTGAAAACACTTCGAAAATAATATGGACAATCGCTTTAACCTCAAAATTAAAAAAATGTCGGACACGATTATTTCCTTCAAAACCCTTTAAAATGAAAATCATACAGTAAACTGTATTAATTAGTTTTTTAATATGGTTTTTCATCAAGTATCAGCCGTTTCCATCCAATTAAGGTAAAATTAAAAACTAGGCGACCAAAACAGTTTAACAGCGATAAAACAGCTCGATACATTCGGGAGGCCGCGCCAGCTCCCGTAACGTGTGGTAAGTGATCATTGGGTCCGAGAATCATGTGCTCTGAGCAAGCGCAGTGAGCCAAGGATGAAGCCTTCTGCATCTGTCCAGCTAAGATTTCCGCCTTAGTGCGGCAAGCCGATATGATTTTAAGATTCGAGAGTAGAGAGGTCATCATTCCACCAAAGATCTGGATAGTCTGCAGAGTTTGGAGAAAAAATCTCCATATTTTATCTGTTTTTCATCCTCTTTTCAGACGATATTCGTTTCGCCAGGAGCTGAAAACTCCACGAACAAATATCGCCTTGTTATGATGGTCGAAAACGACAACACCGGTGTCTTGTCAATACCATAAGAGTGCTTGTAATACCTAGCAAAAAATATGTATGTTAGAGTATATTCTAGCTTCTGGAATCGATTGAGTTCTTTTAATTCAGAATTTTAAACGCCGGTCCTGTGTCTCATACAATGTAACAGTTAATATAGAGAGAAGAGAGTTCACATATTATTTTATTCACTTCCTATTTACAAAGAGGTTATATGTATATTGTTGGGTTCCTGGTGTGGGTTGTTTAGCTGGAGTTCAGATTACAGTCAAAAAAGGAAACAAATTCAAAATTCATGAAGTCGTTGCTTTACTCATTACATTTCATATTCCAAACCTCGGAGTTTCATTTTCTCTTGGACTGAGAAGAATACCATCCTCGTAGAGTAAGACGAAGTTAAGAAAACTAAAATTGCAGACTTCTTAGTCAATCTAGACTGAAATTCAGTAAAGGCATATTCAGCATATACCGGGTGTCCCACATTTTTTGTGACAGGCAATATCTGGTTTGTTGAAGGAGATACACAAAAATGTTTCATACAAAAGTTTCAGGAGTTCATGAGAGCTATATTTTGATATAATTTTTAAATATACAGGGTGTTTGGTGTAGGTGCTACAGACCAAAATTCCATTTTTTAAAATAGAACGCCCTGTATATCATTACATATTCAGATGCTACGTTAAATTCTGATATCATTTCATGTTTGGTTTTTGAAATTCGGTTACGGCGTTGTTGAGTTATTGCACTTTTCCTTAAATATAAAGTTTCAAAAAAACTTATTTACTCGTACACGAATCCAGTCTATATCTTCTATTAAATTGAACTAGACTACTACTGAATACAAACCATTATTCTCACCTCTACGATACGATATCGATATCAGTTGAATATAATATTGAAATTCTTGAGAATGTGACTAACTTGAGGGTGAATTGCTTTATATTGCACAATTTCATCAAGTAGCTTATGCTTGTTGATGCCATAGTAACAAATGTTGTTGAATTGTATCTACTTGTCAGTTCGATTCAGTGATTCTTTGCAAAACAGTAACTGTGTTCTTTGTGCGAAAACTCCAGTATGCCTTTCGCGTTTAGTCCAAGTGATTGCATTGATATGTTATTAATTTTTGGGGAATGTCAGAAAAACTGCCGTCAAGCACAACGTCTATACCAAGAACGTTTTCCAGACAGACCCATTCCGTCACGAATGACTTTTTCGAGAGTTGTAGAAAAATTGCGAACTGGGTCATTTCCTTCTACTATAAAGCATCGTCATCATACGAGATGTGTTAGAACTGAAGATTTAGAGATCAATGTGTTGGCTTATATTATTATTCATCCACATGTTTCTATCCGTACTCTTGCAGAAGAAGTCGGTGTGAGTAAATCTAATGTACAGAGAATTCTGAAAGAAAATAATTACCACCCATTCAAAATCCAGTTGGTACAAGGTTTGAAACCCACGGACTTTGAACGACGACTTGAATTCATTGCTTATATTCAGGTAATCTTACATGAAAGTCCTAACATATACAGTCAAATTTTGTGGAGCGATGAATCGCGATTCCACAATAATGGAGTTGTGAATCCCCACTGGTTCCGCGAAAGTAATTTTCAAACTTCTGGGGGTATTAATGTATGGTGTGGATTGTTCAATGGCCGCATCATAGGACCTTAATTTTTCAATGAAAATCTCAATGGATTGTGATATTTACATTTTCTAGAAAATGATTTGATCCAGTTGATGGAAGATATTCCCATAGCAGAACGACAAGGAATTTGGTGGCAACAAAATGGTGCTCCTCCTCACAATTCACAGGTTGTTACTGAATATCTGGATAGAACGTACCCAAATAGATGGATTGGTAATAAGGGTCCAATTCGGTAGCCGGCTCGTTCCCCAGATTTATCACCGCTTGATTTTTTCCTATGGGGTTATTTAAAAGATATTGTTTTCACTACTCCCCCTTTGAATGTGGATGATCTGAAAATGATAATTCGACTAGCGTGCAGTGATATTACGCCTGATATTATAAGAGCGACTTGTACGAGAGAAGTGATTCGACGTTTCGAAGCCTGTATAATATCTAATGGGCATCACTTTGAACAATTTTTATGACTTATTTCTAGGTACCTACCATTCTTATGAAATGATTTATCAAGTTATATTATTTACATTGTTATTAATTAAAGATTTGTTTTCGAATACACCTCTTTCAATTTCGCAATTGTTTCATATTCAAAATGATTCCTGACTGAATTCCACAACTCAAAATTGAAACCATTACTTCGAACACCCAAAATTTCGACTAATTTTCATGTGATCTGATGCAGAGAGAATAATTGTATGAGATATTTTTAAAAATAATAGTCGTTCTCGAGACTTTACATTTTAAGCAATAACTCAACAACGCCGTAACCGAATTTCAAAAACCAAACATGAAATGATATCAGAATTTAACGTAGCATCTGAATATGTAATGATATACAGGGCGTTCTATTTTAAAAAATGGAATTTCGGTCTGTAGCTCCTACACCAAACACCCTGTATATTAAAAAATTATATCAAAATATAGCTCTCATGAACTCCTAAAACTTTTGTATGAAACATTTTTGTGTATCTCCTTCAACAAACCAGATATTGCCTGTCACATAAAATGTGGGACACCCGATATACAGGGTGTTAATTAAGTATGTATCATAAATTCAACTGACGATTCTTTAGGTAAATCCGCAAATCCTCCGTTTTCAAGATAGAGGGGGTTACAATAAAAATAAAAAAAAGTTATTCGTAAATATCTTAAATATCCTTCACCTAATTTTTTTGTAGTTTGGCAATGATATTCATAACATTAAGGAGCTCATTTAGCCCGGACGTGATTCAATTCATTAAGTCCAGTGGCGTCTCGAGCGGGATTTGAACGAATATTTTTTACTTAAAAATGTACGCCACTGACTTTTGTGAAAGCTATATTATTCAATATATATTCAAAGAATATTGGACGTAATGATTTGACACTTATCAATGTTTAACTTTAACAAATTATTTCTACACCACATGGAAAAGGCTTTGAGATCTTTTTGAACTAATTCAGCATCTTCCCGGCAAGTGATTGCTCGATAATGGAATAATGGGCACATATGGGATCCCTGCCGTAACCCTGATGGAACCTGAATAGACGTAGATGTTGTACCTCCGTATTTTATAGAGTGAGCTCTACCAGTTAAGAAGCTATTGATTATTTGCAAAACATTCCCGCCTATACCAAGCGCTTGAATTTTAGATATAAGTAGGCCGTGGTTGACTCTATCAAAGGCTTTGGAAAAGTCAGTTTAGACAGAGTCAACCTATAGCCTCCTCTCGAGATTTTCAGTTGATTAGTTTATGTAAAGAGCAAGGTTGGTATAGTATTTCCAATACCAATTGGAACAGCACAGAGAAGGAATTCCCGCCTCGACATAGGCGTCGGCCAATTATTTTTCAGTGGAAGTTTTTCAGTTACTTATTCTTACAATCATAGCAATTGATTACCCCATAAAAAAGTTATTTCAACTGAATTTTTCCACAATGGGTAATTATGAAAAACTTCGAAATTTAAGGTAGTTGATTTCCGAGTCGAAAACTCTAAAATACAATGAAAACAGAAATAATCACACCGAATTTCCGTCAAACATATATTTACAAAATAATAGAGGCCAACAAAATTGCTAGAAAAATAAAATTCTTCTTCGCTATATTCGGATGAGGTAGAATCATCATCTGGTTGAATAAAAATCGGATTTATGGAACTTTGCACATAATATTTGTTCTCTTCTTTTATAACGTGGGCCACACAGTTCTTCCACATATCACTATTACCTACTTCATTCACCACTCGTCTTATATTGCCAAGCACCACAGCATTCAAAGTCGGTAACTGATTACATTTCTTTCATTGTGGCCTAAACCATTTCAATTGGATTGAACACACAATAGTATGGAGGCAAACGTAAGAGAATATGACCACGTGTTTCACACATTCAATCAATAATATATTCTTTTCTGAAATTACGTTGTTTCATGGCCGCCAGTAATACCTTTTTCGTTGGAATCTTTTCGGGTATTTCAATGTCATGATTTCGCATGAAATCAAGAACATCTGCTTTTTTTGTGTTATTGTTTGGTATTGTAGTCAATAACCGAGAATGATACGAAGCGTTATCCATAACAATAACCGAGTTTGGAGGAATATTTGGGAGAAGCTGCTCACTGAACCAGGTTTCGAATGAAGCCGTAGCAATATCTTCGTGATAATCAGCAGACGAATCTTTTATATTTTTGGCCGACAGAAGCAAAGCGTTAGGTACGAAACCACTTTCATTCCCGACATGCAAAATTATAACTCGTTTTCCCCTTGAAGAAGGTGTGTTCAAAGCACAATACTTGGTTTCGTCTACCCAGCCATATTTGACAACATCATGGGTGTCAAACCAAGTTTCGTCGAGGTAGATTACATGCCTGCTGGATTCCCGGTAGCTTTTCATTCGCCTCAAATATTCTTGTCGGAGTTGAACAATGCGTGTCGATTCCATTATGACCATTCGATTGTTCAATTTTTTATATTTGAAACCACAAGACAATAAGACACCTCGCAGAGTTTCTGAAGATTTTTAATTGTAATCGGGATAGTCCAATAATTTATACCAAATGGTACTTCATTTTTTTGGTATATACCATAAATTGTTCGCCGAATCACATCTTTTGTAGCACCATCAACGTTTGCGAATTTTTTATTGCTTTGTTTTCGTTTCATTGCATGGTCAATGACATCCCCTATTTTAATGACTCGAAGAACTGTCGAACGAGATAGTTTCGTTAACTGGCATATTCTATTCACAATAGCATTCTGTGAAGTGTGACAGTTTTCCTTCTTCAAGCATTCATGAATATTTGAAATTACTCGCTGAACTTGAACATGTAAATCCTCATTTTCAAATTCCGGATCCCTGTCGATTGACACAGATTCCTCACGCGTAATGTTTTCATTTGTTTCAAAAGGTCTCTAGGAAGCCATATTGATGAAAGTACCCAAAAACACTAAGATTTTCACAAAAATCGGTTTAAACGATGAGATTGGAACCTTTGGTGTGAAAGTTGAGAACTTTTTCTAGAGATCAATTACCCTAAGACAAAATGATATTTTTGCACTCGACACGCGTTTTGTTAACAAGGTTAGCATCTTCAGGAGAAGCAAATTGATACTGAATCTAAAGACAAGGGTTAGCGGTTCATATACCTAAAGTTTTTGGTCCGATGTGGACTTTGTTTGTTGAATGATGATTATCCTAATTGAATTTTGGGTAATTAACTAGTGGAACCACTACCTGCATATTAATTTGTCCGCTTTTTAATCTATTGTTGACAAAACCGTGTTGTTGGGAATTGAGTAAAGACTTACAGTCCCAGGAAAGTTTCTTTGTAAGCATAGAACCAAACAACTTAGCCATTTGTGACTGATTGCAAACTGTTTTATAATCCCTAATTTTTCTTATCTCCTAGTTTATGTATTGGTTTCAGGAAGCTATGTTTCCAAAAATGTGGAAAGGTGCCTAGAAGAACACTAATTGAACGAAGATCACTTAACTCTACTGAGTGGTTTATTTGAAGTAAGCGGGTAATTTTCGCATAAATTTCAAAATATATATACCCTCCTTCAATAATTTCATCCTCCCATCACGCAAAATATCAACAAAAATGGCGAACAGAACACTGACATCTCCAGAAATTTCTTTCCGAAAAAATGAGAATTTCTGAAGAGTTGATGATGAAGTTTCACACATTGCGAACAACACTGCATCCAAAATTGATTGTATAAAAATAATAATATTGACGTACATGATACTTTCCAGAGTCCAGAAAAGTTTTCAACTCCCAAAGCCGTGTCGGAAAATCAAGACATTTCCTATCAGAAAATTCACTCTCGAATTCGAATCTATCACATCGTCAATAATAACGAGACCAATCAATCCCGTCGCATGAGATAAACAACCGTCGACGGATACGATGAAAAATTGATCAAGCTGGCCGCACGCAACTCCAGAATTCGAAACAACCGCCTGTCGGCGAAATCCAGCGCACACTGCGAGTTTCCCAAGCACATGACACTGGACAGGTGAAATAAGGAGGAAGTTCGGGAGTTGGAAGTTTGGCGTGCGCGACACGGGATACTACAAGAATCACTCGGGAAAACGAGAGTGGAGTGGGAAGAGTCGGGACTTCGTAATTATTTTTTCAGAGCGTTATTAGACTTGAAAAAGTTGAAGGATGCGTGGGGAATACAGAAATTGCGGTTCACTCATTATCAGTGTTGAGGGCTGGGAAGATTACAAAATGAAAAACTTTTCCTAATGGGTATATTAAAATGAGATGTAAATAATAACTAAGGGGCTGTGACTGTGACTAATATAAAATATCATTTGTCATACTGAATATCTCCCAAATGTTCAAACATCACAAAAAACTGATACTGATTTAGGTATCATAGATAGATAGATAGACAGCTTTTGAAAGTATCAAAAGTTGCTGAGGTGTGTACAGTTTTTTGGTTCGGAACAGTTTTCCAAGCTTTTGAGAAGCAGCCTTTGCAATTTCAGCGACATGGTTTTACCAAGATATATTGGTATCCATTCTAACCCCCAACAAACTTATCAAAGCATAAAGCGAAATTGTCTGACCTTCTAGATCTTCATTAAGATATTCAACTTCCGGCTGCCGGTGAAGATGTGCATCCACAGCCGATGTCCGGGAATCCAAATGGAATGACGAGACAAGTGTGCTGTCGTCAGCAAAACAATATATTTAATAATAATAATCGGCTTTATTCATCGAATAATTACAAATTAAACACAGTGTAACAATCGATGAAAGGCGAAGTTCAACTCGTGCTGTTTTTCAACTTAACCTAGGAATTTATGAAATTAAAAATAAACCTATAAAATAGCAAATAATATTAACAACTAACCATCAAATAATAAGCAAATCCAACAAACATACACATAACCATATACACATAATCAAGCACACATATAGATAGATAGATATTTATTAGATAGATATTTATTGGCTACGTTATATACATGAAATATTTGTAGCAAGTCAAATAGGAGCATATTCACACTCGTGTTCTTGAAAAATTCATATAAATATACCCACACACACATATATACACATATACATACACATATACACACATATACACACATATATACATGTATATAGAAACATACACTGTCGTAAAACAACTAAAACTAATACTTAAAAAATATACAAGTCATTTCAAAAGTTCAGTAGTTGGCGTACTCATATATTCGTCAATCGAATAAAAACAGTTTTGTATTAATAAATTTTTTATTGTCGCTTCAAAGTTTGCTGGTCCTAGTTTCTTAATTTCCGCTGGTAGTTTATTATATATATCAAAATCGAGCGAATTTTTTTTGATATTCCTAGTCTAAACCTCCTATTCAATAGAGAATCGCCATGCCTAGTGTTATAATTATGGTTTGAACTATTTGTGGAAAAAGTGTGGCAATTTTTATGGATCTCTAATAAACATTGAAATATAAATATAGAGGGAACTGTCATAATTCTTAATCTTATAAAATGAGATTTGCATGAATCTCTAGGACCCAATTCTACAATGATTCTGACCGCACGTTTCTGCATCACAAAAATCCTGGAAGTATGGATAGAGTTACCCCAAAGTAAAATTCCATAAGTCAGGTGGCTATGGACAAGAGAAAAGTAGGAAATCATGAGTATATCTATGCTGACAGATCTTTTCAGTCTTCTCATGAGAAAGAGTTGACAAGCCAGCTTCTTCGAAAGAATATCAATATGATGGGACCATTTAAGTGACTGGTCTGAAGTAATAGGTACCTAATAGCTTCACAGACTGATTACTGTTAGATGAAAAATTGGAAGAAAAAATCAATTTCTGTGTTTTTGATTGGTTTTGTGTCAGACCATTTGGTATTAACCATTCATCAATCTTTTCAATCAAGGTTTCATCCTTCTATTTCAAATTGACAAGATTCGAGTCCGAGAAATAAAATGTAGCATCATCTGCATATAAAAGCCCCTTCACAAACTCAAGGTGATCAAATATATCATTGATATAAATAATGAACAGAAGTGGTCCTAGAACCGATCCTTGAGGTACACCACAAGTGATATCCCGACATGAAGAGGGTACAGAGTTCAGATGAACTGTTTGACTACGCCCTGTGAGGTAAGATTTGAAAAATGTGTTTGTGACTCCTCTTACACCATAGTATTCAAGTTTGTCAAGTAAAACTTGATGTGATATGCAATCAAATGCCTTGCTCAAGTCACATATATATATATATAGATACACAAAAAGAATTCATATAAATACATGTACACACAAATATACATATACATACACACAAATGTATAAACAAAAGAATCACCAAGAAGATAAACAACGGTATGAGTTTCACATTAGATCAATCTGAATCAGTGAAGATAAGATTTGATTTTTTCTTTAAATTATACAGAGAGTAATGCTTAAATTCACAAGGTAGAGCATTATAAAAAATGACGGAATTGTAAATGAAAGTTCGAGTGGAACAGGCTGAAATGTATGTACAGGCTGAAATGTATGTACAGGCTGATGATGAATGTATCCCGATTTCTCGTTCTTGATTGACGGTACCCAAATGTGCTGTACCTTTTAAAAATATACGATGGTTTTCTCTGGATAGGAATTTATGCGTAGTAATAAGGATATGAAGTTGCGAGATTTTATCGAGTTTAAGCCAACCTGATTCTTCGAATTTCAGTGAAATATGGTCGAATCTTCTCCCCCCATATGACAATCGTATACAGTTATTTTGAATTTTCTGCAGGCGTTTCGCGTCAGATAGAATCAATGCTGGTTCGTAAATGATGTCACGGTAGGAGACTTTAGATATAATAAGAGTTTCACAAAGTTTTAGTTTTAGTTTAGGAGTCATAATATCCCGGTTGCGATACAGATGCCGTAATATGGTGAAGGAGCTCTGACATAGACTACTAACATGTTTATTGAATCTAAGGTCTGAGTCTAACCACAGACCAAGATTTTCACATTCATTAACAATAGTAAGTTTGTCACATCCAATTCCGACATCTATTTTGTACACTAATTCAGCCCTTTTATGTTTAGTACCTATCAGTAGCAGATGAGATTTTTTAGAGTTTAATTTTAAGTTGTGCGCGATAGAGAAGCTCGACAGACTTTCAAGATCTTTGTTAACCAATGCAACAGCATCATGCCAGTTGTTCTTGGCAAATACAATTGTGTATCATCAGCATAATGATGAATAGTAGAGTTCTTAATTATACGGTGAAAATCTGAAATATACAGTGAAAAGAGGAGAGGGCCCAGAATAGAGCCTTGAGGGACTCCGAACCTTATAGGTAATGTATTCGAGCATAGATCATTCAGGCATATTAGCTGACTCCGATCTTTGAGGTAGCTTTCAATCAAAGCAACGGCACTAGCTCCAAAACCAAAGTATTTTAGTTTTCTACAAAGAAGTTGACGGTCGATGGTGTCAAAAGCCTTACAATAATCAAAAAGGGCCATTAGCGATAAGTCATTATTATCGACTGCCTGGAATAAATCCTGAGTGATGTTGACAAGAGCGGTTGTTGTACTGTAAGAGCTACGAAAACCAGACTGAACATGTGTAATAATGTTAGTCCAACTGACTCTTAAGAGCCAGCTCGAATGCTTTGGACAATACAGGTAGTTTGCTAATGGGTCTAAGGTGCGATAATTCTGTAGGATTGTCACATTTAGGCAAGGGTAATACTATTGCTTTTTTCCAGAGGGTGGGAAAGGTATTAGTTTCAATTGCAGTGTTGAAAATGTGGATAATGTGGTTGATTAGAAAGCTCTCGGCTAGTCTGATCATTTTGATGGATATCCCATCTGAACCAACACAATTACTCTTGATACGATCCAGGTAGAGTTGCGTCTGGATAGGAGTAAAGTAGTTGTTTACAGCTGATTCTCGGCCTCCCCCCACCACTATGACGTATTAATTGCTTTTTTTATTGGTTGCTGTTTGGTGAAGTTTTTTTGTTGTGCAGTGAAGTCAAGGCGTTGTGACCTTGAAGTGTCTGGTGCATGGATCGTTCAGATTTTTTTTTCATATGAGATTTTGTGTGTTTATGTGTGTGTGTGTGTGTGTGTAGGAGAATGCATGGTACAGGGTTTCATCATGTGCTTGTTTGTCTATGTACAAACATACGTCTGCATACTTCGAAGATCCTCCAAGTAATAAATGCTCCATCGGTGTTAGGGCACCAAGTTAGTAGTGGAGTGACGTCACAGCAATAACCGTTCAACGGCTAGAGAGCGACATGTTCACTCCACGACGTGTGGCAGAGTAATGCGTATTCATCGGTCTGCCCTCACCTCTCCCGAAGCGATGAAGATTCGCTCTAGCCCCGCTATCGATGGTGACACAACGGCAGCCGAGGACTGTTTGCCTAGCGTCTACCCTCTCCGAGACCGCAACGACCATTGCTTGCTCGTACCGGCAACTGTTATCGCATCAAGTTGGGAGATGGGCTTGGCTGTGACGTCAGGCATCTCTAGTGGATAGCAACTAGCAATGTGAATCTTTCACGGTTTCATGGTGGGGGTGACTCACACTGTTTAATATAAAAGAAATGCCTGGCACACTATGAAATCAGTAGACGAATATATCTGCAGCAGTTAGCAATTGGTAGAGTGTTATTCAGTTCGTAATAGAAGGAAGACGGTGAGTGTATTTGTCTGTTGGAAATTGTTTATATTTTCATATATATTTTCATCATGTCCGTTTCAAAAGTAGACTTGAATAAAATTAATAATTTGATTGTACAGGAGGTTGAAATACTAGAGCAAAAGGCCTTATCATCATTGCCAATTGATGAAGTGTACATAATTAAAAATATGTCAACTTATTCTACACGATTTGGTAAATCAATTTTATTAACTTTGCAAGATGTGAGCAATGATAAATTATTTAAAACATGGCTACCAAAACGTATTTCGTTGCAATTCAGTGATGACGATATATCTTGTATCAACTCATCAGGTGGTAAATATACGATGATGTATTTAGGACAGAGCCAACAAAGTTTTGCTGGCATGAAAACGCGATCTCTAGTCAAATTCAATATGATTGAATAATAGTAATAATTTATAGTGAATTTCTTTAGGTCATAGCTTACAAAGTTTTTTTGGTGTGAAAACGATAACTCTAGTCAAATTCAATATGATTGAATAATAATAGTAATTATAATGAATTTCTTATTGTTTTATTAATATTCATATATTAGATGATAATTATATGGAAATATAAACATTACTAACTTAGTTGAATACACTCACTTTGTAACTACAAGTAAAATGGGAATGTGAGTATTATATCACTGAAAAATTGGAGGTTGCTTATTGTTTTTTTTTATTCGATTTCAGTTCCACCATTTAAAGATGTGGATGCAGTACGCAAGTCAAGATTGGGTCGATATTGTAGATCTCAAATCATCGGTTCAACATTTGTCGTCTAAATTGAAGGTGTTGGGTGATGGAGCCGAACATGCAAGCGTTTATGATATGAGTGTATGCTATGATGAAAAACAAATCGAATTATGCCTTCGTGATGCTGAGAACTATTGGAGTGGTGCAGAAGTTTGCAACAAATTTTTGGATAATGAATTGGAATTGTGGCAACTTTGTGAGGTTATGATTGAACTGAACCTAAGAAGATTCCTGTATAGCCTCCAACCATACTTGCCAGAATGGATTATTCATCACTTTGAATTGAATGATGAAAATCGAGAGGAAATTGAAGATGGTCGCGAAAATGATGATTATGAGGAAGAAGTTATTTTAGATAGTCTGTATGTTCCTGTAAATCATAAATAATGTCAAATAAAAAACTTTGTATTATTTTCATGTTTTATTTATTTAAATCTGATGAAATACAATAGAAAATGATTACAAAACAATAAATATGATATAAAATACAATACATGATATAAGTCAGTTACAAATAAAAAAAAAAAAAGATCATAAAACAGTACATGATAGAGTGAAAAAAAAAGTGTCAATATCTGCTATGAACTGAACCATCCAATGCATTGTATGTTAAAACTGTATCATGCAAAATTAATGCATATACTTTAGTGTTGTCTGGAAACTTGGTCTTCCTCGTCTCAAACTCAATCTTTATATCAATAGTTGATGATTTTGTTGCATTCGGTTGATGGGAACAATCGATGACGAATAGTGGATTCTCTCTAAATTGTCCAATGTCCATCAGAGGTTCACTCATATCTTTATCATAATAACTTCGCTGGAAACTCTCAAAAGCATAATAAGCAGGAGCATCAAGTTTTTTATCGAAATTCAAATTCCAACGCTCATATGGATAAACTTCAGAATTCAAGTATACTCGAATACTATTGATATCAGCAGTTGTAAATTTTGTAATATCTTGTGTTCTATCTTCAGATGTGGTAGTACTTTGGAATGCGATGATGACAAAACGAGGAGTTTCCAATGCGTTAGTTGTTTTGATGGCCCATATGTCTGAAGAAGTCCCACGTAATGATGGTAGTTCATAGAGGTCCCACATACGATACGCCAACTTGATTTTGGCATTCAGACCGCTTTTGTTTATTCTACTCAAAAGTTTGAGCTTGTGTTTATCATCTGGTACAATATGCCTTATTTTCCATTCGATTTTATTTATTTCCAAATCAGCATCAACCTCACCTATATATGAGTTTTTGAATGATCGAGCGATAATCAAAATCAATTCCTGTTTGGCATTCAAGATACTTTTGTTGTAATCTTCAGCAAAACCCATCAAATATTTCAGTGGTAGTTTTCCACTAAAAACATGACTGTTTGTATCCAAGATATCTTGCTTCAATTGTGAAAGTCCCCAACCAGATGTCAATAATGTGTTAGCATGAGATTGTCCAAATGATATCATGGTTTTCATTGTAGATGTTATCCCAGGTTTTCTAACAACAGCCACTTGTTCACCACCCATTTCATAACGAATTTCGTCAAAGAGAAATGCAATTGCATTATTCGAGAGATAGCATGTTTTCGCTACATCTTTGGGGGTGAATTTACCTTCTATGTAAATGAAGCTCTCGGCAATATCTAGTATAACATCTTGATTATTGATTGCAATTCTGATTTCATCCGAATTCCTGAATAGCGGTGATCCATAGGGCTTATATGTGTGCTCATGTAAACTTATGAGAGAATGATCGAGCACTGGTTTATTGAATATATTCAACTTTTCATTGTTTGTTTCGAGCACCATTGTTATTTTCTCACTTTCAATCCAATCGATTTCAAAAATTTAAGATCACTCACAGACAGAGCGTTATGTGCTAACTGTTTAGCATACACTTGTGGAATGAGCTTCTTTTTATGCACACCTTTCTTTTTGATAGTGCAACTCGTTTGGGATTGTTCAATGCGATTTTGTCTATTATAAATGAAACCCATAACAACAGTTATTCGATTTTCTTCAATTCCAAAATAATGAAAATCTCTTCTTCACTTCCAAAATCGATAAGGTTATTTTTTTCATCCAAAATACGCACTGTAATGTTGTGAATCAATTGACGACCTTCTGGACTGACAGGCATATATATAATACTGTGTGGTTCTTTAGTGAGATTGTAGCCAGGTTCAACATCAATATCGAATGAGAAAAGAATGTGGGATTCTTCACCATTTATATATGAACCAGATATTATATTGCAATCTAAGCGGATAAGTCTCACAGTTGTAATGTTTATTGGTAATGATGATTCATGTATCTGATTTGGTGGAAATATTTCATGAGCGAACCCCATCATTTCTGCTATTGAATTTGGATGTGTCAGATCAATTTCATATTTGGATCGCATTTCACATTTGAATGTATTATTATTGGCGTGTAGATAGAAAATATCATCTGCAACGACATCATTTGGTTTTTTATCATGAAACAATCTGAACATGATATGTTTCTGTATGACGGCATTGATCTCTTCTATTTCATAAGCACCACATGGAATTTCAATTGTCAACTTTTGGGGTATCGATGAGTTGTCATTACTGATTCTAAAACTAACTAAGTTATTAGCTTCAGTTATATTATTGATTGTATTGCACCCATAGAATCCCAAAAGTCCTAATCCATAACGACTGTTCCTATCCAATTCAATTGGTGGAAAAAAATCCGCACTCAAGACACTTGTCCCGACAGCTTGTAGCTCGAACTTTCGTGACATGACTGATGAATATTTTGAAACACATTTCAATTTATTATTGTACACAGCAACAGCACATTTGAGACAATTTACACTTTTTGGAAGGTGTTGTATTGTAATAAGTATCATTTTTATTGATACCAATATTCACATCCTCTATATTACAAATACAACACATAGATTTCCGAGGTATAGGACCGTCATTAACATCCGATTCTGAATTTTGATCGTGGTGGTGGTGCTCATAACAATATCTATGTTTCATTATATCGATGTCATCTTGCAGATGCTTAGGCAACTTTTCCCAAACATATGCAATCTCATGTGCAACACATGCAAGTATCACTTCCTTAGGCATATTTGCAAGCATCACTTTATCCATTTTTTTCAAGGTACCATATTTTGAAAACATTCTAAGTGAAAACCCCATTCCCTTGATAGCCTCTTGATCCAGTTTTGGTGTTGAATCCATTTTTATTTGGAAAATTATTTAGAGAGAAACTGCAAGCACAAGTGACCACAGAGAACTGTATTAAATTTCTGTTGTCGATCATAGTTATATTTGATTTTTACATTCGAACATTTTCGAAAGAATCGAGTCAATTCCAATGGTGGGGGTAGATCTCCAAAACTATCGAAATATGTGACTTCTTTCCCACATTTTTTATATGCCACCCAATGTGTTCCTGGTCCACTTATTCCATCTAAATTAACAATAGCTGTCTCGTTTTGTTTTGGACCTGAAGATGGTAATCTATCACGCATAAAAACACCACGAAAATGTGGAATTTTCATTTTTTGTGCATAATAACTGAGATCGAGATCAGTAAGAGGCCTCTGAGGTAGGGGTTCAATTCGTTTTTTGTTTTGTTTGTGGCTTTGTATGGTTTTAAATATAGTCCTAAACCTTTACGGTATGGTTTGAGATATATTCCACTTCCGCGTTTGCCTAATGCTACAGCCTCCATGGTTTTATTGTGACGATTGGCTTCCATTAAAGCCGCTCTGCTGGCTTTTGCCGAATTCACGGCCTTGGTAATACCAGCAGCAGCTCCCGCCAAACTTTCTAGTGCGGATAGTCCAGCAAAAATTGGTATCAATGGTAAAAGTCCACCGATCTTGGGAACAGGAATTATGCGTGGTGTGCGGATTTTCTTCTTTCCACCGGCAGCTTTAAGGTATTTACGTGCCGCCTGCAATGCCACAGTGATAGCTTTTTTGCTATTATTCGTCACAAATTGATTCCCACCAGCTTTCTTCAATACATTTCGCACTTTATGGACTATCCCAGCACCAAATGCAACTTTTTTAATTTTATTTTTCTTCGTTTGTTTCCTCTTACATTTTTTCTTATTGGTACTACAACCCATGCCCATATGTCTTTTCGCTTTCATAATGTTGGTGACAAGTAATGCAGCTGCTCTTTCCCCAATACTCGCGTCCTTCGATTTAACCCTATCCCAAGCGCTGTATTCAAGTTCTTTGTCGGCTAAATGTCTTGCTGCAAGATCGGATGGATGCTTAGAATATTGAATATCGTGTTTTTTGCATTCAATATCTAATTTATTGATTCCAGGGTCGTTACGAGCTAAACGTTGTTTCAATTTTGTACCCGGTCCACAGTATTGATAACCTCCGGTAGATGTAATTCGAAAGGAAGTTTGTTTATTAAATCATTAACAAAACCACAACCTCTTTTAATTTTACGATCACTTTCAATACGTCCGTATCGTTTGATGGTACACATTGAAATGAATAAGCTAATAACATTTATATAGTCTCCAACCACGGCACGATGCGCATTGTAAAACAGAAAGAAAAGTTTGCTGTAGATAATCTAGATGAGAAATTTGGTTGTGGATTGAATGGACAAAGGGTATTCAGACATGGTCCACTACTTCCATCATCAGTTCGAGGACTCATTATAGGACCTTCAAATTGTGGAAAGACGAATGCAATGATATCACTATTAACACATCCACAAGGACTGAGATTTAGAAATGTGTATCTCTATTCGAAATCACTCAATCAACCTAAATATCAGTACTTGCGAAGTGTTTTGGAACCTATAAAAGGATTAGGTTTTTATACATTCAGCAATAATGCAGAAATAGTGGAACCCTCCGACGCTAAGCCTAATTCTGTTTTCATTTTCGATGATGTGATATGTGAAAAGCAAGATATTATTAGATCATATTTCTGTATGGGACGTCATAAGGATGTTGATTGTTTTTATCTAGCACAGACATATTCACGGGTACCCAAACAGTTAGTGCGTGACAATACCAATTTCATTATAATGTTCAAACAAGATGAGACGAATTTACATCACATTTATTCAGATCATGTTTCACCCGATGTAACATTCAAACAATTCCAATTGATGTGTGTTAAATGCTGGGAGGACCAATATGGATTTCTAGTCATTGATAAGGATAGAAAAATAGATGAAGGTAGATATCGCAAAGGATTCGATAGTTTTATATACCCATGATCTTGTTTTTGGAACTTATTCGATCACTGAATATTGTAGTGGTCACTTCACCAACGAATTAAGCTTTAATTCAAAAAAAAAAGGCATTATGAATACAAAAAAAGATCCTGAAAATAAAAACAATGAAATAAATTTGAAACGTCAACTAGTAGAGACAACAGAAGCTGTCAGGCAGAAATTCAACTCTATCAAGAATGATAATATTGAAAATCGTACGACACTTGAAAGATTGTATGAGCCCATAATGAAACCATTGAATGTTTTATCATCAAACGCTACTTCTAAATCACCAGTGTTATCACCAAATCATGGAACTGTTCAATCTACTTCAAATTATCCCATGAGTACTCCAATAGGAAGAAAACAATCTTTTGGTAGTGTATCATCTGTGAATAGTGACACGAGCACACTTCAAGACGATATGAGAACAACTCTATTCGAAACACCATCATCGTCCCACATCGATTCCTCGGATCCTGACATCTCACCTGTTATGAATGAAAGTGGTGAAGATGTTTTGATGAAACATTTGAATAATATAAAATCTAGAAATCCAGCATATGATGGAACATTTGGCGTACGTATGGATCCAATTACACAAAAGCTGAAAATGGGAAGTCTAGTGGTAAATTTCAAAGATGGAAACATTTCATTTTGGGATGCTAATAAAGTGAAAAAATATGAATGCGCAGGTAGTCCAGAATTGTATGATATGATTTTTTTGAAGAATCCACAAGATGTTGATAATGAAGAAACTCGTCAAGTATATTCCAAAATATTGAAAATAACGAATGCTCCATATAAACAATATCATCTGAAGAATGGTTTTAAAAATACAAATTCTAAAAAATTTCGTGAAGTTATCAAACCTCTATTAGACTCACGACAATATCCAATAAGAAGTAGAAGTAAAATTGGTGGAGCACTCAAACGAGTGAAAATGGAGAAAATATATAATTCTAAACCTGTGAATTATGTGTACTGGAATTCACCGAAAGAGTTAGTTGCTCGCCTACGACTATTGGTAGCTTCAAAGTCAGCCGGACATACCGGACATGATAATGAAATAATTTCAATAATTGAAGAATTACGTGAAGAAGGTATAATATATTAACATATTCACATGTAATGATCACTGTCACATCATCATTCAATGCAGTAACATTATCACCTTTTCTCTTTAATCATATTGAAATAGAATGACTAATGAAATAAGTGATGTCAAACGACAAGTTGTTAATGAATTACATAAACCTGCAAGACGTAATTTTCGTAGAAGAATAACCACCATCAAAGGTTTTGCAGATCTATGGCAAATAGATTTAGCTGAACTGCAACCTTATGCAAAAAGTAATGAAGGATACCGATATATACTTGTAGTGATAGATTGTTACTCCAAATATCTGTGGACTGTAGCAGTTAAAGATAAAACAGGTAGTACAGTAACTAATGCAATGAAACATGTACTGAAAGAAGCCAAATACTCCCCCAAACACATACAAAGCGATCAAGGGAAAGAATTTTTCAATAAAAGCTTCTCATCTCTCATGCGAGAATATAATATCAATCATTATTCAACATTTAGCACAAAGAAGGCAGCTATAGCAGAAAGAGTGATTCGTACAATAAAGGCATGGCTCTACAAGGAATTTTCGATGAGAGGTCACCACAAATGGCTTGATATTCTTCCAATTATAACTAGTAGATATAATAATAAAGTTCATCGTACAATAGGTATGGCACCCATCAATGTTGATTCAACAACAAAATTAAAATTCAAGGGTATCAATGGAATTGGAGGAAGACAAAGTAAACCCAAATTCCAATTAAATGATATTGTACGTATAAGTAAATACAAACATATTTTTGAAAAGTCTTACACTGCGAATTTTACCACGGAGCTATTCAAGATTGTTAAAATTAATAAAACCATCCCAACGACTTATAATCTTGAAGATATGAATGAACAGCCGATTAGAGGATGTTTTTACGAAGAAGAGTTATTACGAACCGAGAATCCTGACGTATATCTGATTGAGAAGGTGTTGAAGAGAAGAAAAAATAAAGTATATGTAAAGTGGTTAGGCCTTCCTAGCGAACAAAATTCTTGGATTGATGAATCAAATATGGTTTAAATGTATATAATAGTGACTTTTATGAATAAAGTAATATTAAAGTTCATTATTGTTTTCATTTCAATTATAAGTATGTGAACTGAAAAATATTGCAGCGGTAAACATTGCCCCAGCCATTCGCAATGTTCTGTGTATACCAAACCAAATTAATTGTATACTCCATTCCCGCTTATATTTTTCAACTCACGATATTGAAAACACATTATCATTCCCAAAACTAATCGCCGTCACTTTGAAATGCAGTATCCAACTCTTTTTGCCAATTATCTCTCACTGATAATGCTGTCTCATAAAGCTTAGTCGACTCCTCAAGCTCAGCCTGAGCTTGCATTCTCGAACGTTGATGGAATTGCTTATCTTTACCAATTTTTGAACGGAGTTCATCAGCATCTTTAGACATTCTAGCCAATTCAACCTTCGCTAATGCAATCTTGGCATCTAATGCTTCAAGAGTTTCATTATTAGCATTAATAGCTCGCTCACTCTTTTCAAGTTCAGCAATAGTCATCTGTGCCTTTACAAGACGGCATTTTGCTTTCCTTTTCATTTCCCCAACCGATGGAGGGGGCTGAAAGAAGATAGCGGTTCAGCTTTCAAATCACTCTTCATTTCTTTAGGAGTACCTTTTGGCTTCCTCTTCGATCTGTCACTTTTCGTTGCGGGTTTTTTCTGTCGCACAACACTTTTGGATTCTTTCTTTTCTTTAAAGTCAGTGACAATCGATGAAGATGCCTTAGTAACCTTCCTCTTGATTGTTCTAGATTTCTTATCAACACCAAGAGGAAGGGTAGATGAAGAGTGTTTGAGTGATGATAATTGCGAAACGATCGGATTTTCAATAATAATTTGCTCATTTGGTTCTGGCACATCTGCAAAGTTAACGAAGTCGTTAATATCAAAATCATTTATCGAATCTTGACTCGATAAATGTAATACTGGAATATTTTCAAAATCAGTCTGATCGATATCAACAAGTGGTGAACCATCTTCAGCAATCAATAGCGGCATAGAGCTCATGATTATTAAGGTCTGAGGAATGATATGTGATAGCAATAGAATGTGGATAGGAAAGGTGATGATGTTACTGAGACCTCACCATTTATAGAAGAAAATAAACTAGCGCATGCGCTCTTTCATCAACTGGCACATGCGCTCTCTCACTAAACTATTCACGCATGTAACAATCTTTGTCATTTAAGAGGAAAACTTTGTGTTGCATGCATGTATTTTTAAATGTTAGAAAATAATACAAATAAATTCAAAATATATATATTTATTAATAATAGAGGACAATAACGATAATAAAAAATGAAAAATGTTAATATGTCTCTGTGGATGTGGAACGTTCTTTGACTCTATTCCTCAATAGTTGTTGCTCGTGCGTCAAACACCAACATTGAAAAAAATGGATTCTCCTATTGGGGTAGAGTTGACCAACCTTCTCACACAGATCCCAAGTACTTCTACATGCATTGCATACATGATTCCAACAATTCATGGAATATGTATCACAACGCAAACAACGTTGCAGTGGAGTTGGAACGGCAGCACAGGTACCACAAATATTTCTACAGATACCTATATTGTTAAATATTATAGGTTCGGAACACTTCAGACACTGTAACTGTTGTTGACGATAATCCGATTTTGTTCGCTTCGGTGGATGAGAAGGAGGCGATAGTTGAATCCGCAACACGCAATCACTACACATACCAGTACATGGATTGATTGAATCCTTAGGTCTACTTATTTGACAAAAGTAGCACACAATAGCCCCTGCAATCATCATTGGGTAGACACACACTTTTGGTTTTTCATTCCACTCTTTTGGAAACGGCATTTTACTAATTCGATTAGAAATATTAAGAGATGACTCACAGAAACTCTGAATGCTCTCTCCTATACCTACGATCTCTATTTATACGAATCAACATCATGTGGAAGTATAGTGGGATAACTTCTCCTACTATTCCACTCTAAACGAGTCAAGTGGGAGTCGCATCACCTCCTATATAAGTTGACTTGCAAACCTAGAGTTCATTCATTCACTCTCTACAACTGTGAGCAAACAACAACAAGATGAATTCTGCAAAAATAAATGCTGCATTAAATAGAATAGCTGCTGTTGATGAAAACAATTGGATAGACGAATCAGATGATGAGGATGTCAATGTTCCGCTAGAGGAAGTGATAGTTGAAGCAGAAGATGTTGGAGTCGATGAAGATGAGATAGACGAAGTTGAAAACGAGGCCAACCAAAGCGACGAAGATGATGACGTGATGGAGTTTGAGAGGGTCATGGATGAAGAAGGAGATGATGAAGGGATAGAAGCTGACACAACTGAAGGTGATGGTGCTATGAGGATCGGTATGCGAACACTCAATGTCAGTGAGACACTGGAAGATCCCTTGGATTTGTATTGTGCATTGGATGCATACGTATTGATCAGCACAATAGATGGAGAGAACAAAAAACTATGTTGGTGCTGCTTTCGGTTTTATTCGCATAGAAACAATAATGGAGGGTGGTATGCCCATGTCAACACCCACAACACTGTCTCAATTATGGAAATGGGACAGAATTGGTGTGAAGCTTGCGAGAGGCCACTAACAAACTTCACCCGAGTATCTACATGTATTATATGTAATAATGTCCAACCTGTGGCACAATAACCGTGGACCTACTGGTCAAAAAAAAAACAACAGCCCTTTTCAGGGCTACATTATTCACACAAACAGTAGTTAGTTGTATTAGTATTCATAGATTATGTGACAAATGAATACTTTGACTAATAAAAGTCTAAGTTGGAAATTTGTTAGTCTTTGAATATCTATACATTATATGACAAATAAATTACTACTTTGACTGAAAAGTCGAAATTTGGAATTTGATAGTCATTGAATGTCTATGCATATGATGAGTACTACTTTAAATGAAAGTTGAAGTTGGCATTTGTCAATCATTCATATGCATATAATGATGAATACTTTCACATACATATATTTCGTTTGAGATTATAATGTTAACATAATGTTAACAATGGTATGAATCTGTTTCTGTTTGAAAGTATAATGGTAGCTCTGAAAAGAGCTATTTTTTTTATTGTTTCAGTCTTTAATTGTAGCCCTGAAAAGGGCTGTTATTTTTTATTAATCCATGCAATGATATGGACTAACGCTCCTCATCATCAGAAACAATAATTATGGTATCGTCATCTGAATCAGATGATATACTAATGATATCATCCTCATAGTAGTCATCTGAATCAGATGATATACTCATGATGTCGTCGTCGTCATAATCAGCTGAATCAGATGATATACTAATCACATCATCCGCATTATTATCGTCAACAGCATCTATGTCGTCCTGAATACCTTGTTCCACTCGTTCTGCGAAATCATCAGGAAGATCATAGATTCGCTGCAGAAATTGAGCGAAGGTTGTACTCAAATGATCAGACGTTGAATCTATTTCATGTACTTGGATGGGTCCTGTACTCGACATTGTGGAAGAATGATATAGAACTGGGATTGTTGCTATATTTATATTGGAAGAAATGAAATGGAGGGGGTGAAATGTAGAACAGTGTTTGAGATTCGAAAACATCAAGAATGAAACTCTGAGCGATTATTAGGAGAAATTCTAGTGATTATTATGGAAAAAAAACTAATAAGAGGGAGAGGAAGGGAGGAAGACACTGCCCCAGCCTCGCAGTGCCTCGTGTACACCAACCAAAAAGTGTGTACTCCGTGGAAGGAAAGGAAAGGAAATGATGGACGAGTAGATGATTATATGTCATCATCGGAATTGAGGACATCATCATCGATTAGGATTGGGGATGGCGGAGGACTATCCTCGATGAGGATAGGGGATGGTGGAGGACGTCTAACGTCAAGCTCGTCATCAGCATCATCACCAGAGTCGTCGTCGTCATCATCGTCGTCGTCGCTACTCATTGGGACAATGTCATCATAAGCAGGGTCCCACCATCCGTCAGGATCTGGATATTCCGAGTCATCCAAGTGTCCTTCGTCACTGCCAGTGACATGTTGAACTTGCATCCTGATGTCGTGATCCCGGTATTCGTTTGGCGGACTGTGGGGTTCCGTGGTGGAAGAGACTACCTGTACCTGGCTGTTATCCCAGTAATTGAAGCTGTACCCCTGATCCGGGCAGCTATAGGGTTCGGAGGTTGAATCGGGTTCCATCTCGATGCTAGCTGATCAACTGAATGTTTCATCAGATGATTTCTACTTTTATACTTTCGAGAGGGAGTGGGAGAGGAGTGGAACATTGAGTAGGGGTAAATTGTAGTGTGACATAAGACATATTCAATGAGTAGGGGTAAATTGCAAAGTGACATAAGACATATTCAATGAAAGAGATACTTGAATGGATAAAATACAAATGAAATATACTTGTCGATTTCACTATGAAACATGTCTATTTTTTATTTTTTAAATTTTCTTCACATGAAATTATTTACAAGTGATTAGAGGACACAAAAATTGATGTGAGGTATTTGTCTAGAAGAACTTGGAATTGAAATAAAAAAAATAATAATAATAATAAGAGGAAGTGAAGAAAAATGCTCCAACCATCGCATTGTTCAATGTGTACCAAACCAAAAAACAGTGTACACCCTTTATTTCACTTCCTTTTCCTTTATTCAATATAAACTTAACAAATATAAACTTAAAACTACCATAATTAAATACTCCTAACTAACCTAAAACTAATCTTACATTTACACTTCATCTACAAAAAGAGTGTCCATAACAGTCACTATTTTTTTGTACAGCTTTATCGAAGAGGTCTCTGCTTTACACCTTTCCTGCAGAGATGCATAATTCCGATCTATTTCGGCCATTTCCTTTTGGATTTCCCTCCGTCGGTTATCCATTTCAGCCATTTGTCGCTTCATGGTAACCAACGCGGCCTCGCTAGATCGGGCAGCTCGTTCTGCTTTCTTGCATCTCTGCAGAAAAACACTCATCTTTTCACTAACCTCTCCGATAGGCTGTGGCACCAACACCTCAGGATCCGCCGGTGTCGCTGGCAGCGGTGGTAGTCGCGTCACCAACGGCGACAATATCACCAACTCCGGAGAAGGACTCCTCGGAATTTCCACTGCTGCTGGTGCTGCTGCTGGTGTGGAGGCCCTCTTACGAGAGGTCGAAAAACTACCTGCATAAGGATTAGTCCTATTGCAAGTAGCTCGGTACTTTGAAATAGGACCAACCTTTGCTGCAGGTCGTTGGCAAACCTTCTTCACAGCCCTGACTTCCTCCTCCTCCTCGAATAAGTCAGGGCTAGAAGATCTGCACCTAACTCGCGAACGCGAAGTGGTTGGCTGGTCAACCGTCACCGCTCTCGAAGATGCTGCCTCCTCCTGGTCAGCGGACACCGGCAGAATAGACGCCACAGCATTATTCACCTCCTGTGTATTGGTTGCCATTCTGAAAAAGAAGAAATAATACAAAGTTAGTTGATATAAAAAATAACATTCCTAATTTACTTACTCAAATATCAAGTTGGTCGTTGGAACGTACTGCCTTGTTGTGGAGTGGACTGCTCTCGATGAGATGACTTCTCGAACTGAATGTTGTGGAGTGCTCTCCGGAGGGTATCGACTTCGATGCGTGAGCGGTGGGAAAATGGTGGGAGCGCACATGCGCGATGAGGGTAGGGGTGTACATGCGCAAATGTTGGGAGTCGGGGGGCGGGGCTTCGGGGAGGGGAGGGGCGGGGCTTCGGAAAGGGGGCGGGGCTTCGGAAAGGGGCGGGGTATCCGAAAAGTTGGTGGCGACGGGGGGGGGGGGGGGGGGGCGTGGCCCTAACGGGCCCCGCCCACTGCCTGGGCTCCGCCCAGGTGGGTGGGGCCTCCGGCCCCAGGTAGGCGGGACATCTGGAGAGACATCTACGCCCTCTTCGCGCGCGCGTTCGTAACATAATATGCAACCGAACACCTAACCTAACGTATTAACGTATTAACGTAACCTAACCTAGTACGCTAACCTACCGCTATGCAACCGAACACCAAACCTATCGTATGTATTAACGTAACCTAACCTAGTACGATAACCTACCGCTATGCAACCGAACACCTAACCTAACCTAACCTAACCTAACCTAACCTACAGTAACTATTAACCTAACCTAACGAGGGAATACTAACCTAACACCTAACCTAACGTAAGTATGCAGCTAACCTAACGTAGCTATTAACCTAACCTAACGAGGGAATACATTCACCATGTTGGTTCCATTAATACATCATCAGTTGGTTTTGGTTTTGGTTGTATTATTCTATGATTTGGATTAATGTTCAGTCCTGGATATCCCAGTCCACCTGATGATGATGGCCTGACTTTATAGTTTCTCTCCAAAACTTCTTTATGGTTTTTCTCCAATACTTCAACTCTCTGTTCCAGTACATCATACTTTTTCATTGTAGTCCCTGTTATGTTTGACATAGCATCAAATTTTTTATTTGTAGACGCTGTTATGTCAGACATTTTTATGTCTACATCACTTGTAAGTTTGTCAAATTTACGAGTGAAAGTTATCCGAGCCTCTGCAATTTTATCGTCAAATGCTTGCCGGGCGTCCCGAGCAATATTGCCTATTGTGGATTGTATTGCAGCTTGTAGGGCTAGAAGTATAACTTCCTTTGCTCCATTAATTTCCCCTCAAGATATGATACAGTTACACAATCACTCTTGTCAATTGGTTCACTTGTATTTTTCAATATTTTCCTTTGCATGTCATAATGACCATCTTTTGTTAATTTAAAACCATTCCCAGGAGGACCTCGAATGACATTACCACCCCATTTTCTTTTTCTACCAAACTTATCGATTGTTTTAGACATTGTGCACTCTACGATGATTCTCTTCAAGCTGATATTTCTGTCATTTACATTATACTATATATTGCAGTAATTGATTAGGGAAATAGAAATAATACAAATAAAATTTTAATCATTTTATATTCATTACAGTAATACATATACATACATACATAATACATTAATATCACATTACTTCTATCATATATTATTAATTATAAATGGCTACATAAATATCAATATTGAATTTTCCGGTTTTGAAGATATTGAATGATATTTCAATCATTGATCTCGGCAGATAATAAATTAATCAATTGATCCAATGGAGTCTCCTGAGATTGTGATTGTTGAATAATATTACTTATCCAACGAATGTTCTCATTTGGATCGTTTTCATAAAATTCAATATCATTATGACCCCAAGGAAGAGTGTGGGTAGTATTCGGAATGATAAATCGTTTATCATCGTGATATGATAATGCAACTTTATTTTTTAATTCAGTATACATATCATGTAACACGCTTCTAAATGAATTCATCTTTCTGAATATCATACCACCTTGTTCGACGATTTTTTGATAATCTTCGCATGTCAATTCATTCTTTATTACAGATCGTTTAACCCCTTTGGCTTTCTTAAATTCACCATCAACAGATTTCACATAATATGCTTTAGCACCTGTACCATAAAAACTCATGATTGGATCATTTGGAAATTCATCTTTGAAGTTACCCAAGACTGAACTTGTTACTGGAATATTGAATTGGTTAACTATACTGTAATTGGATGTATCAAATCTACTTATGTTAGTTTTTATGAATTCATAAAAATTTTCTGTGTTTACTTTAAGAATGAGCGAGTCGGTATCTGTGTAAAGTAAAGAGACATTTTCATCAAAGTGTTGTTTGATGCATCCATAGAAAAAGTCATACATGACTGTTTTAGATAATTCTAATATGGAAAATCCCAAATATAATGGTTTATCGTAATGAACCTTCACTCTACCCAATTGAATGGCAACGAAATTATCAGTGAAAATTGAACAATTTTTGAAATTTGGTTTGGCTATGAGAGTGCTGGCACCTATATTTTTCTTTATATTTTCCCAATGTGTAACGAGTCTAACATCAATTCGATTATCTACATTCTCCATTGTCTTTCCATACACCGCATTATTCATTAGTTTATAGAAATCTTTAACAGATTTGTTGTTAGACCTATTACGCATTTCAGTATTAAGATCTATATAGGGTTTCATCCAGCATGATTGTTTGAATTTCAATACTCTATGTGTATTCATTACAATCAATCCATTTTTGACAGCTTGCTGTAGATTCCTATAATGAACAATATATTTTCTTTTATCATTCAAATTTGGAATTAATTTGGGAATTTTCGATTGTGTACGAGGTGGTATTATTTTTTCGACTAAAAATGGAAGGTCAGAATGTTTATCATGCAACTCTTGTGGATAATGAATGTCCACTTCAAATACATACCCATACGGACTATCAGTACTCACATCCATCACATCGAGATTAAGAATTTCATTTGGTGTCAACCATGTAAATTCACTTGTTGGTAGAGGTTGTGACATACTGTGACCGTATAGATTTGTTGCATCTAAATATGTAATGAATGTGGAAGGTTCGTTGGGATTATAATTGGGTAAAAATCTATTATTTGCTATATGTTTCCTCTCGCTACATTGACTAATTCCACCTCGTATACCTTTTTGAAAAAAGTGAATCATATCAATGTCAGTTAGTAATTCCAATTCAACATTAGTGAACTTCAACATGGCATCCCATGATAATCCAGGTGCAGTGTAATATTGTGCCGGATCTAAGTTATATATCTCTAAACTTGTGGTGCGGAAGTTTTCAAAAATATCACATAGTAGCAATACATCCGACTTCAAATACAAATCAGAGTATTCCCCCAAATTCTGACACTCGAATAAATTCCAAACTTTTCTAGCCCTATCATAATCAGTTTCCGATATATGTTCACAATTGAGTGTGTCATAAAACTGATTTTTTGTCGGAAGTAATGGATAATTCAATTTGTCAATGTCATCAACAAAACTATATGGAAATACACCTTTCTGTCTCATCAAATTGAATTTCTCAATTTGTGGGAAATGTTTGTGCATCTCCAAACATTGATCGGAGGTCAAGTTTGCACCCAACTTCTCCAACGAATTAGTCATAAATTTATAACTATCGATAAATCTCATTTTGAGATAATTCTTCCTAACCACACCATCTTTATCGGTATAGCTGTGTGTAAAGAGATGCTTCGTGAAAGATATATATTTCTCTTTAGTTTGCGGGATAACATCAACTTTCTCTTTATTCCTATACAATTCTTTTATGAATAAATGACAATCATAACCACTTAAATTATGAAAAATGATAGGTATGAAGTTTGGTATTTTGAAATTTAAATTACATTTCGAGTGAGCGGCATGTGATCTTTTCTTTCTGTGACATGACAATGATCTCTTACTTTGACGTCACCATCAGTAAATGCTTTATTACATATACCACAAGTTCTGGCTGCAACAAACTGTTCTTCTTCTTCGACAGTTTGTGTATCCATTGGTTTAGGGTTTCTGAGATGATTTTCATGTATCTCTTTCAAATCATCTTCAATGCTACTCACAAATTTCTGAGCTGCATCTACACCCCTATATGTAACAAATTTTGTCAAATCATCATTATATGAACACTTTATCAAATAAGCAAATGAATATGGGGCATGTTTGAATGTTTTAATCGTGTATGAACTTCCAGGATTTGGCTCATTCACATGAATCGGTTTAAGCACTGATTCAAAATCAGCATACACTACAAATGGCACCCTCATTTGCCTCTCAAAGTTTTCAAACATTAGTTTATTTTCCGCAACCATTCTACCATATTTATTGATCTTTAAATTAGTAGTTGGTGTTGTGGTACTAATGTGATTACAATCATACATATTATGACGTAAAAGCAATCTCTCATCAGAAAAATATATCAAACATCCGTCACAAAAATATTTTTTCTGTCTATGAGCTGATAGTTGATTAGAAACTAATCTTGAAAGATCTTTGATCCAACAATAGTGACCATTACGGAGTCATCAGTTATAAACAACAAATTGACATGTCTCCGGAGTCTTCTCTGTGAGTATCGCAATGGACCAATCACTTCATACTTCATTTTACCCTTCTCAAATGTACTCTCTAAACCGTAAACATTAATTGAAATATCATTCCTATCTTCGAATATTTCGATACTCTTATTATTAACTTTAACCGGAAAATCCATACCTGTAACATCTAAAACAGTGGAAAAATGTGGATATGACGTAAGTTCGGACACTCGACTATCTGCAGGATATAATGCTGATGTTATAGCCCAAGCAAAACAATATTGATCTTCATTACGAACATTCACAACAGCTTTCTTCCATTGAATACATTGAGGCAGCTTCACATATGAACGTCCTTCCAGTGGACTGTATTTATTAATGTTGACCTCGAGAAACAATATTTTTTCACAAGTCCAACCTGAATTATAAAAAAAAAAAATATTACTATTCAATCTTATTGAAATTTTTAAAAAATAAATACCTGAGTCACGATCCTGGAACTCAGTCGTTTGAGCCACAATTACATCACGGAATCCATCAAAAACAGCATTCAAATCTGAAGATTGGTCCACTATTTTATTTTGGGAATTAAATGACTTCGTGTCCCTCGAATCATCAGTCTGAAGAATATAATTCCCAAAAACTTCCATATTCACCTTGATGCTTTTATGGATCCTGATGGCTGATTCCAGTAATTCAATGACCTTCTGCCTAATCTTATTGAAAAATGACATGTAGTCACTGGTTACAATCGAACTCTCCACCCTGTATGTAGCAATGCGGCAATTGAATGCATTCGTTATAATTTGAACACCGTCAGACAATTGAACACATGCATTATTTTTATGACTCATGGTTCTTCGGTGAGAATTCACTTGGCTCATAGGAATTGTCACATTACAACAATTGCACGTATACATAGGTGTTGCATTATCCACTCTCACCCGTTTCACTGCAGGCCCTCCTTGGCAACTCTGGAGCTGATGCCGACGAAGATTATCACTACGAGTGAAAGATTTACCACAGTCACAGGAATACATTTTATATAATAGTTCTCACTAACTCACTTGATGTAAACTGACATAGCCAACACTCGTACGCTTCTTAAATACACTCTGATAGGACCCGTCAAGACGTCATAGCCAACCCCACTTCTCAACTACATGCGCCAAGATTACCTCCCAACTGAATGCGATAACAGATGTCGATATACGAGCAAGCAGTGGTCGTTGCGGTCTCGGAGAGGGTAGACGCTAGGCAAACAGTCCTCGGCTGCCGTTGTGTCACCATCGATAGCGGGGCTAGAGCGAATCTTCATCGCTTCGGGAGAGGTGAGGGCAGACCGATGAATACGCATTACTCTGCCACACGTCGTGGAGTGAACATGTCGCTCTCTAGCCGTTGAACGGTTATTGCTGTGACGTCACTCCACTACTAACTTGGTGCCCTAACACCGATGGAGCATTTATTACTTGGAGGATCTTCGAAGTATGCAGACGTATGTTTGTACATAGACAAACAAGCACATGATGAAACCCTGTACCATGCATTCTCCTACACACACACACACACACACATAAACACACAAAATCTCATATGAAAAAAAAATCTGAACGATCCATGCACCAGACACTTCAAGGTCACAACGCCTTGACTTCACTGCACAACAAAAAAACTTCACCAAACAACAACCAATAAAAAAAGCAATTAATACGTCATAGTGGTGGGGGGAGGCCGAGAATCAGCTGTAAACAACTACTGAGTAATAGTGGTAAAATGGAAGCTTGGCCCATTAGAATTATGATTATACTTATCAAGAAGAGTTAAATGAGTATGGTTTTTTGTTGGGTGACTGATGTTGACAGAGTGTTGAGTTCATCTAAATTTGACAAATGTGGTGGAAAGGTAAGGTTATTCTTGGATTTTAGAATATCCAGAGATTTAAGAGTATTCCAGATCATTTTAGTTACCATTTCTTAAAGTGAAGTCCAGGTAAGCTTTCTTTTCCGGCGAATCGCACCTGTAGTAAAATTACGCATGTCTTTGTAATGTGCCCAATCAGTATGGAATTCAGATGATTTGTATTTTTTCAATGCGTTGTTCCTCAATTTAATAATTTCCTTTATATTGAAGGCGAGCCAAGGTGCAGGCGGTTTAGTTGTTCTGATTCTTCTCATTGGTGCATGTAAATTGTCATTGAAAAATTCAATCATACTATCAACATTATTGAGTTGAAAGAGATTATCCGATAATCCCACTGGAGTGAGTGAAGATCGTTATTAAAACTATATATGTCGAAGTTTCTAAAATCTCTAACAGTTATTGTTTAGTGGCCGTGCACTATTTTCAGTGACAAAATATCAGACATCGTTGCCAGATGATCGGAAACACCAGCGTCAATTACATTTATAGATTTAATATCATCTTTATCAGAAGTAACTGGAATATCAATTAGTGACTGGCTATTACAGGATATCCTTGTGGGGACTTCAATAACCTGTGATAAATTGTAAGTTTTGAGAAAATTCAAAAAAATTTCAATCGAGTTATTGATTGAAAGGAGATTGATATTGAAGTCCCCAACCAAATTTAGTGAATCACAGCTAGGTAATGAGCTAGAGACAACTTCTTCGAGTGCAGCTAAAGACAGCGTTACATTAGCTTTTGGTGGCCGATAAATGATTCCAAAATAGAATGTTTTACTAAGACTATTCAGCTTGGTTTCATCCAATAAGTCGTTGATATACAATAAAAAAAGGGTTGGAGACAATATGGATCCCTAGGGTACACCAGTGTTGATGATGAAAATATTCGAGAGACATAGAGTTCCGTTTTGACAGCGGAACAGTGCTTACGTATCTGAGCGTTCGGGTGTATTTTCATCAGATTTCTGGTTGATGATCAGCCGTACTGTGGTGTTTCTGGCTTATGATAGTTATTGCGTTGTGTTATTGTGTGCAAGCAAAAACGTTTCTGGTGAGTACGTTTAGATATATTCATTTGCGTTCTGTTCATTGTGCTCACGCTTAAATATGTGTCAATTTGCGTTCAATATATGTCTAGCAGTATGGAGGAACTGCTTCGCAATCTGACTGGCAGGGAAAAGGTCGAGATTGTTTGCCAACTAATCTCGTGCTTTGGCCTGAACCAGGCAGATTTGTACGGCAGCGCATTGCCGGTCTCTGGAGCCAGCTGTCAGAATCTGACGGCTGTGAAACAGGGAGTGGCTAATGCTCCGACTGATAGTAACTTTCAGACCAAGAATCAGATAATTTGAGCGTACTTTCCTTCTCCTTCTCCACGTCGAAGAAGGGTCGTATCAGCGACGATTTTCTACCAGACGTGTCCAGCCGCAAAGTAAGCGACTGGATGAGAAAAGAAAAGCATGGGAAGGCAAACAAAATTTCAAAAAAAGCCATCATTAATAATGTTAGAGACGAGGCTCGGAACTATTACTCCGAGTCTGAGGTCTCACATCCAATGGCCCAAAATCAGGTCGATGAGACGGCCGCACCCAGCGGTAACACCCAAAGTGAAGTTGAAATGGAAACTGACACATGAATCAACGACAGTGCTTCAAACTCAGGAAGCACAGTCAAGTCAATACACGGGGAGGAGCCTGTCACCCCACCCCTTTGAAACAAAACCAACATTCATCGGCCAAAAACGCCAGAATTCCCCCAAATTGTTGTCCGCCAGAAGGACAAATGGGTTGGAGTTGACGACCCAAGAGAACATCAAGTTCTCCAAAGCCGTCAACTTGCATGACGGCATAAAGGTCAAGCCGAAGACATCTGAGGATTATCGACGGTTGTCCAGGCTTCTGGTGAAGGAAAAAATCCCTCACTTCACATACTCGCTACCTGAATAATGACAAATTCGTGCCGTCTTCAGGGGTGTGCCAGAACACCTGGCAACTGACGATGTCCGTGAGGAGCTCGAGGCCACACATCAGTGACGCGTATGAAGCACTATAACAAGCCTATGCCAATGGTTCTTGTTCTTCTGAGCAGGGATCAGAAGCATATCTTCGAGGTCAAAGACCTTCTGAGCATGAAGGTCCAGGTTGAACCTCAACATCCTAAAGCTTCGGTGGGTTAGTGCCACCGATGCCAACGTTTCGGCCACTGCCAACGAAACTGCTTAGCAGTCCCAATATGCTTAAAGCGCGCCGGCAGACATCTAACCAGTGCCTGCAAAAAGGTTAGGACTGACCCCCGGAATGTAACAATTGCAAGGGGCCCACACCGCCAATTAACGTGGCTGCCCGGCGTACTCGAAGGTACAGCAGAAAGGAAAGTCTTTCGCCAGGAAGCCAACCCCTTCAGAAAGACCTGCGGGGTCTGGAAGCGTCCAGAAAGGGATCAGCTTTGCTAAGGCTGCATCCAAGGGTGCCAGCAGTTCTGCAAAGCCCACCCCTCCTCAACCTGGGCCCTCTCCTCAGACGCAGGACGTTTTAGACATCTGTTCCGCATTGGATCAGATGAAAAAGTTGTTCGTGCAATTCCCCGTGTTACAGAAAATGTTCACGGTGAATACTGAGGTATTAATCGGAACCGCCAATGTCTAGATGAGAGAGAAATCGCCTGAGAAGGCTCTATAAGTGAACCCTTTTCCCAGGGGATAAAATCGCGGCAAATAGGATGGTCAACCAAGTCAAGCAGGCCATTATTGATCATCGAGACGAAAGGTGGGGAGAGCTTTTGGAATCCTTTGAACCTGGGAGTGACGAAGGAAGAAGACTGCTCTCTCACCCATTCACGGAGATCGCGGAGTCTGCTACTCCCCTGCCGACAAAGCGTTAGCCTTTGCTGACTCGATGGAACGTCAGTTTCATCTTAACGTTGACGATGACGACGACATCGACCGCGATATGCTGTTGGAAGACCGAGTTCACCAAATCCTCAGGGATGATGATGACGACGACATCCGTCCAGCTTCTGTGGAAGAACTGAAGGGATACATCAGGGCCGCAAAGGCTAGGAAAGTACCGGGGGTCGACTCAATAACTAACAAGTTGTTGAAGAAGCTCCCGAACAATTGCGTTGAATACTTATTAAACATCATAAATAGTTCGTTGGCCCTCAGACACTTCCCCAGAAGGTAGAAGCATGCGATCGTCGTCATGATCCCAAAACAGGGTCAGAACCCGCTGTTCCCACAGAACTATCGCCCGATCAGTCTACTCTTTTCGGCGACTAAGCTGGCTCAAAGAGTTGTTCTCCAAAGGCTCAACGAAGAAGTTGAGGAACGAAATGTTCTGCCTGACGAACAGTTTGGCTTCAGGAGAGATCACTCCATTGAGTTACAGGCTCTAAGGCTGGTCGAAAACACCATCAAAGAGCCTAACTCAAACAAAAAAGTACACATTGTGCTACTTGACATCTCGAAGGCCTTCGACCGTGTTTGGGACGAAGGTCTTCTGCACAAATTAAACGAGTTCGACCTGCCTCGGGGCCTCGTCCGGTGGATCGGGTCTTTCCAGAAAGACACGACATTTCAGGTCAGAGTGGAGGGATATCTGTCTAATAACAGAGAGATCCTTGCTGTAGTGCCACAGGGGGGCGTGCTCTCTCCGACGTTGTACTCACTTTACACCAGTGACCTTCCGAGGCCCGAGCGTGTGAAGATATGTACGCCGATGTCACGGCTCTCCTCTCATCTTCCATGGGTCGAGAGCTCGGCGTCGTCTATATGCAACGTGCATTAGACGACCTCGAGCGCTGGTACCTTGATTGAAAGATCCGAGTGAACCCAGAAAAGACTCAGGCAATAACCATGGGAAGACTGAAATCTTCTCCGGCCAGAAAAGTGAGAATCTCTGGAAGGGAGATTGACTGGCAAGCACGGGTAAAGTACCTCGGCCTTCTAATAGAGCGTAGGCTCACTTGGAACTCGCACATAACAAGCGTCAAATCAAAGATCGAGGGTCGGATAGCACGTCTGTACCCTCTAATCAACAGAAAATCTAAAATGAGCCTCAAGAACAAGATTACCATCTATAATACGATGTTCAAGCCTGTCATCATGTATGCTTCAGGCGTCTGGGGACAAGCGGCAAAATATAATATCTCCATTCTGAAGGTATTGCAAAACAAGTTGATGAGGATGATTGTGAAATCTCCTTAGTTCGTGCGGAATGAAGCCATCCGCAGAGATTTGCAGCTGCCCTCCATTCGGCAGTCCATTCAGTCGAGATCAGAGAGTTTTCGATGGTGCAGAACTCATGATGATAACCATTAGTCAGGGAAGCTATGGATTTTACTGCAGACGACCCCTCCCGATATAGAAGGCCCCGACACTCTGTCGAATGAGGCCCTATATCTTCCATTGAAAGATGAACAACTTCTTCATCCAACTCACCCCAGCCAGGTAGGGGTACACCGTGAAGAGCGGTACTGATGTTTGAGGACATTCATTCATGCTGCCATACCATCTACACCCACCGTCTGTCCTTCTGGCAAACATCAGTTCAAAGGGTAAGGGAGCCAGGCTCCAACCTGATTGGAATCAAGACGACGTGCAGGTATTCGAGAGATATCCATCGACGACCACTTACAGGGAAAGTTCTTTCAGGAAGCTGAAAATTCATAAACATCGAAATTTTCCCAGCAAACCCTCATACCACACACGGTCAAAGGCCTTAGAAATATCAGCTCATGTTCTTCTTGTTTCTCGATTGCGTTATTCCAAATTTGGGTGACATAAGATAGAAGGTCGCTTATTGATCTTTGTTTCCGAAAGCCATATTGATGATCGCTCGGAATGTTGAAGCATTCCGAATATTTGAGGATATAGTGGTTTACGGCTTTCTCCATAATTTTCGGTATCACCGATAGGAAAGCGACTGGTCTATAGTTATTTGGAAGAGTTTTCTTGCCCTTTATGGGAATATGCTGAACGCGAGCAATCTTCCAATAAGAAAAAGAAACCCTTTCCTTGTAAGACAGGTTGAAAAGTCTGCAAAATTTTGGTGCGAGTTCATTTGCGGACTTTTTAAGTACGATGACGGGCACTTCATAAGGACCAGACGTCTTGTTGATATTGAGCTATTTCAAAATTCGCCTGACTAGACACTGTAGACCATCCGTAGGTTATTTTATTCGTTCCCAATCAAATAAATCTTGTTCAAATTGGCGAAAGTATCTGAAAATAACTTCTTTGCATTATCCACACATTTTTGTGATGAGACTGTTTCATGCTGAGTTGTTTAAACGCTTTCTTCCTTCCATATCGGATGTGTGGAGTAAAAACTGTGAAGCAATGATTCAATGGCCATCTGAAAGGAGTTATTTCGAGAGTATTTTTGACTCGTGTAACTCATTGTCCATGTAGAATTTCACAGACTGATTCATGCAAAGATATATTCAACAGACTGAAAATATTAACATCACTATGTCTAGTCATATCAGAGTTCAGTATGCTACTATTCGACAATAATGATGAAATTTATGTGAGGAACAAATAAAATCATAGTTTCAATACAAGACAAAAGAATGATTTTTCAATTCCATTCGGAAAATTCAAAATAATTCACCAATCTTCCAGTCATATGGCTCCTGAAGTATACAATTCATTTTCTTCAAATGTGAGAAACTAGATAACAAAACAATCATTCAAATATAATTTGAAATCCTTTTTGACAAAAAAGTGTTTTTATACACTGGATGAATATATGTCGTGGCAATTTGCAGTGAAATCAATTTTTTAGTATTAGTATATTAGAACACAGCTCTACAAAAATTTTTTTTTTGTGTTGCCCTGGATATTTTTGCAAATTTTTATGTTTTCGAGTGCCTAAATCACGAATATATTTATGAAAGTACTGAATGTGCTCTAATTTTTATGATTTTTACGTATCTTGTATTTTCAATAATAATCGGCTTGTTAGTAAAAAAAATATTTTCTCAGTCATGATTAGGCTTCTGCGCAACTTCTTTGCGCGTACAAATATCACGTGATCCCCACTTCTCGGGCTCCTTGCTCTGCAAAACAGCTGAGAACTCAGTTATTTAATAATATTAAGTACTAACACGGAAATCTGGATAAGTTGTTATATGTTAATATTTTGTTTCAATTGTTGAGTGTCCGTTCTAATATATTTATCTTGTCTTTTTAAACATGAGTTTGTCACGAAGGAAGTGCAAATATAATAGTAATTTATTCTGTTATATTTGTGGTATTTATATATCAAAAAAACAAAAAAGAAATATCACAGACTTTGTTAAAGAAATTTATACTGAATATTTCGGTTTTGAAATGGACAAATTAGATAAATCATGGGTTCCTAATGAAGTTTGTAAGTCTTGCGTTGAGAATTGCGGTTGTGGAAAAAGGAGAACGTTCTGGATTAGACTTTGGTATTCCTATGATCTGGATGGAGCCTAAGAATCATTTCGATGATTGTTACTTTTGCGTAGTAGATGCTAAAGGTTTTAATCGAAATCAAACGTGGAGATTTCCAGACTTACAGTCTACAAAACACAGTGAAAATCTCCCTCGGCCTATTTATGTTTCAAAAGTGATTTGTATGCCCTCAGAAACAATGATGTTGCCAAATTCACAGAAATCGAATCAGTCTACCAGTGGAAGTGAATGGGAGGGTGAAACATCTACGCCAAAGTTGTTTTCTCAAAATGAACTCAGTGATTTAATACGTGATCTAAATTTATCAAAACAAGGATCAGAACTGTTAGCTTCAAGATTGAAAGAAAAAAAATGTATTGGCACCGACAGTTACAATTACAACGTACAGAACGCGAGAAAGTGAGCTTTTACAATTTTTTGATGAAAATGAAGGATTGGTATACTGTAATAATATTGCGAAGCTGCTTCTGAACATGGATTTGAAAGAATACAAACCTACTGAGTAGCGTCTTTTTATTGATAGCTGTAAAAGAAGTTTAAAATGCGTCTTACTGCATAATGGAAACTCAAAGAAGAATATGAAAATGTCAAATTAGTTTTAGAAAAAATCAATTACTCGGAGCATCAATGGTCGATCTGTGTGGATTTAAAAAATGGTTGAGTTTTTACTTGGTCAACAAAGTGGATACACGAAATACCCTTGCTTCATTTGTATGTGGGACAGTAGAGCAAAGCAACGTCATTGGGAACAAGATGTTTGGCCTGAAAGAAATTCTTCAACTGTCGGTAAAGCTAATGTAATAACAGAGCCGTTGGTGAGCAGAGACAAAATTATACTTCCACCATTGCATATTAAGTTAGGAATGATAAAGCAATTCGTAAAAGCTTTGAACAAGGAAGGAGATTGTTTTAAATATATTTGTAGAAAATTTCTAAAACTTAGTATGGAAAAGTTGAAAGGTGGAATATTTGATGGTCCTCAAATACGGCAATTGATGAAAGACACTGATTTTATTAAAGTTATGACTGTTCCGGAAAGTAAAACTTGGAAAAGTTTTGTGTTGGTAGTCGAACATTTCCTAGGTAACCATAAAGCACCAAATTATGAAGAAATTTCACAAAATATGCCGACAAACTTTCAGATTCTAGGAGCAAATATGAGTATCAAGTTACACTATCTTCGCAACCATTTGGATACATTTCCAGATAATTTAGGAAATTATAGTGAGGAGCGGGGAGAACGGTTCCACCAGGATCTAAAAGTAATGGAAGAAAGATATCAGGGTCGATGGGATTGTCACATGATGGCCGATTACTGCCGATCTTTAAAAAAAAATGTCCTCTGAAAAATTATAAAAGAAAAGTTCTTAAAAGGCGTTTCATGGAAATATATCATGTTTTCGAAATTTCCTATCTATTTACTTCAAACTATCATATTTTTTCCAAATAAAACTGAGATTATGAATATATCTGTTATTTTGTTTCTTGTTTTAGAATTTTTGTAATGTAAAATGAAAATAAACATTTGAAAGAAAACGAGAGCAACTCTTACAGAACCATTGATAATTTCATGAATTGTGAGTATAAATACACCCAAAATCAATCTTATATCTAGACCATATGTAGACCAGTGTTATTGTATTTTAAATGTAAACAAATGACTTTTTCCATATGATTTGTAACTATCTCAAGGAAATAAATTACTATTATTTTTATTATTATAGCAGCGAAGTTCGTTCCGAAATTGTTGAATTTTGACCAAAAACAAAGTCGCATGAGCATTGCTCAGGAATTGTTGAATAACGTCGACAGCGAAATAGAATCACTCGAAAGGATCATAAATGATGACGACTCATGAGTGTATGGTTATGACATCGAAATCAAAGTTCAATCTTTTCAATGAAAGAGCACAGAAAAGCCAAAACCAGAAGAAGCACGTTCAATCAAATGTCAAGGTTTGCTCGGGGTGTTTTCCGATTACTGTGGCGTAGTGCACCAAAAACAACACCGTAATCATGCCTCAGCCACTGTATTTACCAGATTTTCTCCCCTGCAATTTTTTTTATGTTCCCGAGATTGGAGAGAATCACGAAAGAACGGCGTTTTGCGACGATTGAAGAGATACAACCGAATCGCTGAGAGAGAGTCCAAGGACACCAGCTGTATTATGTTTGAGGGTGATTACTCTGAAGGAGTAGAAGAGACTTGATTTAGTCAATATATTTTTACCGTTTGTTTCCCAAAAATTCAATTGTAAATATGCCTGAAGCCCTATGAAATGAAACTGACTTGCTAAAACAACGTGTCGAGGTGAAACATATGCAGAAACAAACAAACACAACAAATGCTCAGAATGAATCACTTGTAAAAATATACCTCTGATATACACATTTCAATTCGAACAAGATTCTTATGGCTGGGTTTTAATCAAATAAGCGAATGAATGTCATTGATGACATTAGTAGATTCAGCTCATTTCGACAACGTCGTAATTTTATGAATGAATATAATGAAAGAATTCTGCATTCTGTTGGCAACACTGTATCTGTCATAACCACAAAACTGTTGCCGGTTATAAAACAAGCTCTAAGCGACGATTGAGGTCTAGTAGGCCCTGATTGTTGGAATATGTCACGCTATCAAAGAACTCGAAGGTCTAATCGATTGATCAATCATTTCACTGCAACCCCTTCGAAAATATTTGCGTTCGCACCCTTTCTTTACCGGACAACAAAACGGGTTGATTAATGAGTACAAGAGCCACTTCCACAAAGCAAACACAAGAAGCAAATTACGGAACTGAAAAATAATGTCTCATTGTATAAATTTCCTACTAGACGGGATCATATAGGTTTTTCAGTAAATAACTGAATAACGCTGGTCAACACGAAATTTGACTTTGACGTTGATGTATGAAATTTCGATAAATCAGTTCAAAGATGAACAAAAAAAATTAAGTGATGGTGATGATGAAGAATGTCCTTATTGAAAGTTATTAATGATCACAAGTATGGTGGGGTCATTTTATTTAATATTATATAAGTGAAAACCATGGAACAATAGAATGAGCTTTTGGATACTGAGAGTCATTGTAGAGCAGATAGCATGGTAGAAATTGATGTATACCTATTACATTTTAAAATTATTCTCATTCCCCGATTTTGTAGTTTTTGTATTTGTTGCACTTTGTTCAAATTGAAAGAGAATAAAATAGATGCACAGTAGTCAAAATGGTATTGGATTATTGATTATATACCATAATTTTTGTATCTGTTGGTAAGTTATTGACGATTCTTGAGAAAAAATATAATTTTTTGCAATCATTTTTTCAATATACTTGAGGTGGTCGTCGCATGATGAGCAATTATCGAGTTGAAATTCCAAATTCTTCACTATTTCTATACGTTCATCTTCAATTTTTATATTTATGTTGTTTGTATTCATTTGATTATATTTGAATTTAGTAGATATTATCATTGCTTCAGTTTTTTCAACGTTGAGTTTAATTTTATTGGTTTTCAGATATATTTCTACTTTTTCTAAAACCTTATTTATTCTGCCAACAGTTTCTTCTAAATTTACTCAAGTACAGGCTAAAAATATATCATCTGTAGATAAGTTGCTGAACTCACAGTCTGTAAATAATTGTATATCATTCAGGAACAGAATGAATAATAGGGGACCAAGCACACTACCTTGTGGTACTTCTTATATATAATGTGAAATAATCATTCACACGTACTGTCTGCTTCCTATTTGATAAAGAATTACATATCCATTTTTAAACCATCCCCTCAATCCCATATCTTCTCAGCTTCTGAAGCAAATTACTTATATCAATCGTTTCACAGGCCCTTTTGAAATCTAAAAAGACAGCTACAACATATTTACTTCTGTTTGAAGGTGATTGACAATGTTTCATGATGAATTTCACTAGTTCGGACTTCCATTGTCTACTATATAAAATGATTTGAAATCCCTGAAACAAGTAAAAAAAGAATAATTAAAAAAGAATAGTTGAAAATAACAATTATATTAAGCAAAAATAAACCTGGAATGAAATAATAGTGAAATAAAATACAAGTAAAATAGAACAAAAATAAATGAAAATAAAGAAATGAAAAAAGAAAATGAAAATAAAATGTTGAGAGATTCTAGGTCACGTTAGTTCACGACGTTTCGATGGGTTTCCATATGTTGTGCAACAATACGCAACATATAGAAACCCATCATCAAGCGAAAAATGGCCAACTCCCGCCAAACGATCATCTCCCACGGAACCAGTGAAGCAGAAAATGGAAAGCGGGGATAAGTGAAAGTACTCGAACGATCTATAAATAGTCATCTCTCGGAGGAATCAGTCCAGTCATCACCCGAAGACGATTGTAGATACTAACAATCGAAACGTCGTGAACTAACGTGACTTGGAATCTCTCAACTTTTTATTTTCTTTTTTCATTTCTTTATTTTTATTTATTTTTGTTCAATTGTTCTATTTTACTTGTATTTTATTTCAGTATTATTTCATTTCAGGTTTATTTTTGCTCAATATAATTGTTATTTTCAGCTATTCATTTTTAATTCTTTTTTTAGTTGTTCCAGGGATTTCAAATCATTTTATATGGTAGACAATGGAAGTCCGAACTAGTGAAATTCATATTTACTTTTATCTGTTTCATTAGTAAATTTAGTTAGCGATAACTGTAGTGACGTTTCACAAGAATATTTTCGAAAACCAGGTTGATTGATAAACATGATTTGATTTTTGTCAATAAACTCTAATAATTGAATAAATATATTTCCAAAACCTTCTCTATTGGCGGTAAGGTATCAATAGATCTAAATTCACTTTCTTTTATAGTGTTTGTAACTTTAGGTATGGGTATAATGGTACCTATTTTTGATAATTCGGGCATTTGACTATTCTGGAACGATGTATTGATTGAATTGAGGATTGCATGACCAGCTGTTTCAAATAATTGCTTTTACATTTTAGAATTCCAGATTTCATGAATACTACATTCATTATGTAATGGCATAATTCATCGCTTTTTCAGTTAGTGATAACCTTCAAAAGAAAGCTGGTGAATTCTCATGATATTTCACTCAAAAGTTTGTTAGTTGATGTGCTGAAAGTGACATTACTTTTATTTTCAAAACAATGGAGCAAAAACAATTTCGTGTATTAATTTCACACAGCTTCTTGGTGGAATAAAATGCCGTTCAAGCAAAGCAATGGCTTGAAAAGTGTTATAAGGACTCCGCTCCATCAGAAACAACAATTAAACATTGGTTTGCTGACTTCAAAAGTGGTTGTAGAGTCACTGCAGAACGCAGTGGACATCTAAATGAGGCAGTAACACCAGAAAACATAAAAAAATCCACAAAATCGTTTTGAATGATCGAAAAGTGAAGTTGCGTGAATTACCTGACATGGTGAAGATACCAAAAAAACATTTTGGCTTTATATTGCATGAGCATTTGACTATAAGAAAGATCTGTTCAAAGTGGGTGCCGAGCGAGCTCACTGTTGACCAATAACAAGAACGACTTGATGATTCTGAGCGGAGTTTGGCCATGTTTAAATATAATAACCTGAATTTTTGCGTCAATATGTGATAATGTATGGAACACAGATCCATCACTTCACTCCATAATCAAAATGATCGTCATCTGAGTGGAGGGCAACTGGTAAACCTCGGTATTTTGAGATGTGCGTGATCTAATATCCATCGATCATCTTGAGAAGGGATAAACCAATGATATAGAATATTATACAGCATTATTGGAGCATTTGAAGGCCGAAATTGCAGAAAAACGACCCCATTTGAAAAAAAAATTGCTGGATTGAAGCGGTTATTGCTGAAAGTGAGGCCTATTTTGAGATGCATGATGTAACGAAACGACTTTTGGTCAGTTTCGTTAGGAATACGGGGTTCGGATTACTGGTATTTTTGTTCAATAAACTAGGCCGAATTTCAGTGGATTCAGTTTCATTGGTCAGCGTTCAAGGTAACTGTTGGATTTTTTTGAGAAATACTCATATCCATTATATTATTATTACCATTATTTGGAATAATTTGTGGTGCCAAATTATTCGAATTCAAACCCGAATTCATTCCTGAATTTCTGCTATGAAATAAATTCAGGTCAGGATAGATTCGATTTAACATCTGTGGATGATATTCCTTGAAATTTATATACGAGGGGTGGTGCTGAAAGGTAAGATTGAAGTTTGGATTTTTTTCCGAAATTCCCACTATTTGAAAGGTTTTTATGTACATCATCTGGATTTGAAGTAAAATTCTCACTAGGTAAACTATTATAGTACCGTAGAGCTCTGTATTTCGGCTTTAAAAAGTAGGAAATACGTCAGAAACAGTAATATATGTTTGATTGCTGGATAGATTGATAGGGTTGAGTCTGAAAGCTATTACTTTGAGTTTGATTTTTCTGCAAATTCGAATTTGGATTTCTGGCCCATACATTTTCAGTTTGAAACCTAGGACTACGAATATTTTGACTGATTCCATTTGAATATTCATCACGCCGAGAAGGTTGGTTTTGATTTTCGGATAAATAATTAAGTATCTCTCCCCATTTGATGAACTCCCGAAGTTCAAAGACCTTCTTCTTTGTTGTGGTCTTTCAGCACTAGTCGACAAAAATGAAAACATTACTATCCTGATCATCCCCTTTTTTGGGGTGGCTACTCCACTAAAGGCTGATGGTGGTTCCTGTTCAGCAGACTGCTGTGACAAACCAAACTTTGGGATAGCCCCCGTATTTGACTGTGGCTGTTGAGCCGCTGCTCCCTCCTGATTGTTGTTTTCAAGAGTTTGTCGGTACTGCCTCCTTACCGGCGGCTCTGACATATTCGATGGTTTGTTTGAAGGTGGTTGACAATGTTTCGTGTGGTGTTTTCATCAGTTCGGACTTTCATTGTCTAATAAATATGAATTGATTTGATATTCCTGAAAAAAATTACCCCTGTTGGTAGCAACATAAGAGCGGATGATAGTAAGCCTCATGTCTCAAAGAAGGTAATATTGTTACGTGTTATCGTTCATTTGGGTGTGAACGAGACGCATTGGCATCACAGAAGTAACACTATCAAAATTGTCAGCGCTACTGCGTAACTCACTTCACCTAGCTATAAAATAGTTTTGTGTGTTGTATTGAAATTTCAAAACCTTTTCTTAGATACCTTCGAACAATTGTAAACCAATGGTATGCATATTAGATAACAAAATCCTTCATGTTAATATCATTTATTTTTTTTGCGAATAAATCAAATTTTTCAAATTTTTCAAGTTTTTTTCGTTGAAAAAATAACTGTCTCTCTTTTTATTTGACCGACGCTCTCTTTTCCACAACTATCAGCAATAAAAGATTCGAAAATTAACTTACTGCTTTCTTCTATATTTATATTCACTCTTGTCTCCACTGTTGAGAATCTGGTAGGGCATTTAAGGAGGTGATTTGCTTACATATCAACTAATTGTCAATTATATTTGGTCAGTGAGCAACTGTTTCTGATTCCAAAAGATTGAGCTTCAAACCTTTCTATTCCAAAAGTAACATATCACAATCGTGATTGAACTAAAGCTTCACTGCAAAAAATGATTTGCACTACTATGTTCTTTCATTCTTTCGGAAAAGGATTTCTCCGTTTGGCCGATATAAAGTTTTGTACAAGAACCACAAGCCAATTTATATACTACCAATTCATCTGATATCAAAGTTGCGTCCCTATTGTTTTTGATTTTTCTTGAATAACCATCTGTTCTGTAACCTTTGTTCGAGCAGCTACATACAAATATGTCCCCCTGAAAAGTTGACGTGTTTCACGATTTTTTCACAGTCTCAACATCTAATGACTCAAATTCAGTCATTCATTTACCTCACCAAAAAAATCGGTGAGGTAATAATTTTTTCATAGTTCACATTTGACTCACACGTGTCATTATGAACAACTTGATGGACTAACATGAACTACTAATATTATTATCATTATCTTCACTGTATGCGAGTGTATACAAACACGTGTTCGACATTAACTAAATCCATTCGTCGCAGTCCCCATGAAATCAATTTTCCATCAATGCCCCTTCGGCGAAAGAACAAAAAGATTATCTCTCCAAACAAATTCCCGAGCTTTGTTTACTGGATCGGCACGCGATTTGAAAAACTTTCGTAGTTTCCGTGACGGAAAACAGTCCAGATTGATGAATGTATGGAAGAACGGTTATTTTCATTCGTGAAGGTGATACTCAAGGGTCTGTTCTCGAGCGCTTGTTGTGATGTGTATAATATTCAAGTCGGAATCAAGCAGAATTGAATTTTTATAATGAACACAGAAACAGTTCGCACTGGAAGGTATGAAAGATGGAATTGACATAAATAAAGGCTAGCTGAACGAAGCCATCATGTATTTTGGCCTAACCAATAAAAAAATAATCCATCAATGACATGCAATAATAGATGCAAATCCCGAACAATATAGTATGTGGGAACCATAGACTTTTACAGCCGGCCTGAATGATAAATAAAGAGAACGAATTACAGGTAGACGGTGGTTGAATTCAAACTAATGTATCAAATATTCCGCCTACTACAGCGGCAGACATCATCAAAGGTATGTTTGTCGACTGCGAGGAAGACAGTTATACTCCGAAGTCTTAGCCGCGACTGAGTGGTGAGCTGCGTATTCATCCGTATTTATAATTCAGAGGGTGATGGTGGGGAAAGCGGTGCATAGTGGCAGTGGGTATCTGTATCTGTAGAGTGGGGAGGGTGAGTGTAAACCCACAGCAATAAGGCCACATGTGACCCATTGTCACATGTGGCATCGTCCATCCTATCCTTTTCAGGAAGGTGGACAGATCACTGGGAGACATTTCCTTTATATCGGCAGGTATAGGCCAAGACTCGCCGAACGAGTCGAGTTATTGACGATAACTCCGGGCACTCGCATAGGACATGCCTGACAGTCCATCTTCCTATTCACACATCCTGCATAGAGGTGTGTCCACTAGCCCCATATTGTGGAGGTGTTTTCTCAGTTGGCAGTGGCAAGTCAGGAATCGTACTGTTGAGCGTAGATTTTTCCTGGTCATCGCCGGATATTTCTTCGGCACCAGCTTCCCAGAGTCGCCCAAAGTGATCCTGGCAAAATTGCATCTTTTGATTCCATCCATCTCTCTAGGGATTGAGCATGGGTGTAACATTTGTCTAGTTCCGCAATTGTCGAAGTCATCAGGCCGTAGGTGCCACTGGGTTCTAAAATCTTAGTCCAGCCGCTTCCTTGGCTAAAGAGTCGACAATGCGATCATCTTTACTCCTGTCGTGCCCTTCAACCCACCTCAGGATAATGTTATTATCTACCGGGGCTTTGGCTCAATCTTGGTGACAATCTAGTACTAGCCCTGAGGTTACACGTTGTCTGTTCAAGACTAATAGGGTTTGTCCGCTGTCAGTGCAGATTGTTTTTTCGCCAGAAATTCCAGTTCTGTTTGGACCACGCTGGTATTTTTCAACATTCCCACTTGATCCTTAGTGATCTGGAGTACAGTTCACATCCTGAGCCTTCTTTGGTTTTGAGCTATCTGTATATATGCGTATTGCATTTGTAGCATCTGACTCCGTGTTCTGTTCAATTTGTATTTTGTAGGGTTTATTGAACACAAACCTGGGTTCAATTGCATCACTGGTTGTCTAAAGCACAGGTTGCGCTTCCCGCCATAGGCCCAGCCTCAATTGACCCATTCCTACTTCGAGGTTCACACCAGCCGTGCGCAATCGTATCATGGCTTTAACGCATCCTTAACGTACAGGGCCAGAGGGGTCAGACCCATAATTAATTCCATTGCCGCGATGGTGTTGTTCTCATGGCTCCTGTGATGTTTAAACAAGCCAGTCGCTGTATTTGATACAATTTTTGGACGGCCGTTGCTTGTACAACTTTCGGTCCCCATGCAATGGCTCCGTACGTTAACTTATAGGGCTTATTATCGCAGTGTAGATCCAGGTGACCACACGGGTTGAAAGACCCATGCGCGTCCCAGTGTCCTTCGACATTGGTCATAAGCCACATATGCTCTTTTTGCTCTACTCTGTAGGAGAGTTCCATGTTAGGTTCCTGTCGAGGATATTACTAAGGTATTTCACCTCTTCAGAGAAGTTTACTTTGCTTTTGAATAGTGGCATTGGGTACGATGATGAGGTTGATTGCAAAGTGTTCATGCCAACGCTCTTTTCTGATTTTTCTGCATTTTTGCTTTGTCGTTCTGATTGGTCAGTACTGTAACTGACTGGATAAAGGATGAGAATACTAAAAAAAATTAGTCAACAAAAATTCTCGAGCGCGTCAGATTAAGGTGAGGTAAGTTAATTACCTGCTAAAAAGTGTATATTCAGTAATCTGACAATTTGAGAGTGACGTAAAGAAAGGGGAGGGCAGCAAAGTTGTGAAAAAATAACGTCATTTCGACATTCTCGAGTGTAGCTGATTTTTTTTATTTTGAAAGAAAAACTTCAAGGATAACGAAAAATATATAATCTAACGATTTCCGCTCGCCGAAATAACATAAATTCGTCGATACAGTTAATGCGTGCAGCTGTGTGATACCTATATTTTCCTCTCCGAGTTTCTATTCCTCTATTCTCTATTCACTTTCTCTCTATCTATTACTCTCTCACTCCGTCCCACTCTGAATTCTGTTGCCATGACGCCATCACAGCTGATCACAGAGACTCGTTCGTGATGAAGATGAAGATGATGATTAATTAATCAATTAATTGATGGGTGTAGCCGTTACTACGTGGTAGGAAATCATAATGAAGAAAAGATAAATTGTACTTTCTATGTTTTTACCACTTTTATTCGTAACTAACGTTACTGCTGTTCCGTCCTTTAAGGACATTTTCAAACTTATACAATATATGAGTTTGAAAATGTCCCTATAGGACGAAACTACAGTAACGTTAGTTACAAATGAAAGTGGTTAAAAACATAAAAAGTGCCAGTTCTCTTTTCTTCAATAATTAATCAATTGATTATAAAAAATTAAATTTTTTTGACCATGTTTTAAAATTATTTTCTTATAAATACAAGTATTCTACTTGAAAAACATACACTTTTTTATATGCATGCTATTTCCTGAGCTTTTCAATTAATTGAGTTCAATGGATTTGAAAAAAATTAAAAAAATATTGTTTTTGTCAGATTAGGCGAATCCCTCTACATAATAGTCAGATTATGAGACAGCACGTCTAAAACATAAAGATGAACCACATATATCTTAATCTGACGTGCTTGAGTATTTCAAAATGGCGATTTTTTTTTGCACATTATAATAATGGCCGCGAATTTGCGTCAGATCGAAATCGTCAGATTATTGAATGAGAGATTTTTTTTGTTGCACTCAACACCCCCTCAGAAAATCTGACGCGCTCGATTAACTTATTTTTCTTTTCACTTTCAACCCTTACGTACAACCACCCACATCATGCTATATATCTTCTTATCATCTAAACTTTGTAGCCTAATATGTCTCAATGACGCTCGAGTAAATCCCCATTTTGCATCGTGGGCTCCCCTGCTATAGTATTGAACAACACAAAAATTCTGGTAGTGGTAAGTTGAAATTTATTTTAAACAAGAGCAATAAATTTACTCCATGTATCAAAATATGACATTTTTTGCAGCGCTTACTCTCTAAAATTTAGGAAAAGCAGGTTAAGTAATCACTTTTCATTTTGCGCGAGAAATTGTTATGAAATCATATTGTGTGATACGTTGCTGTATTCACAATAAAAATGGAGTCGCATACAGGGTATACTTCAGTTTTGGCCTTATAAAAATACAAAGTTGATGATGTTTTCTAAAAGACGAAACGTCGCGGAAAATTTCTGCTTGCGTTATCGTGTAGTCCTTAAAAAGTTGCCGTGGCAAAGTGCTATTAATTTTACATTTTCTTTGAAAAGCTAGCTAGGAGAAAATACAAACAAAATTCTCAAATTTCAGTTTTTCTCGGATATCTCAAAAACTACTTGGAATATTGAAACTTTCTAAATGGCATATCACTAGGCACATAAATACGCTACTTTTCTCTGATTCAATCGACCCCCTATCACTTACTGTTTCCGAAACCCCCATGCTGTTCATCCTTATCTTGGAAACAGTGTATAACGATGCCGACTCAAAGTTTCTAGGTAATCTGGAACTGATAACAAAGACAACTATAGATTCAACTTTTCTGGGATGCTTGAAAACCATTTTCTCAATAAATCTGGAAAAACAATGCAACCTGTGGGCTTATTGCCATCCACTGTAACAAACTGCATTACATATTCCAAGTTGCATAACTCCTTGAAATATATCTTGCATACTTATCAAACTTGAAACTTATCAAAATTAAAACATTCTAATCGTAACTCATGTAAGCTGATGAAGAAAACAAAGACTAAACTTCCAAAACTGACAAACACAAAACGTAAGTAAACCATCTAGGCAATACATGGCAAAGTAATCAAGACTTCAGACCCCGCCACTTCAAACCGTTCACTGAAACAACTCCCAAGTTTTATTACTTTATTAGATACACAAAACTTCATTTGCATTCAAAGTACCAAGAGCTCAGGTTCCTATTTTTCATTGACAGGAAGTCTTTCTCTTCCACGGCGATGTAACTTTCGAAAACTCCGGAGATGTGCAACTCCAAGTTAGTAGGGTAGTTTGGATGCCTCTATTTAGTAGTTTGAATTGTTTTATTCTCTATGCCGCTGCTGCTACCTGAGGGATGTGCGAAATTTCGCTGTTGATTCCGAAGGTATGGATTTGAACTTCATGAATGGAAGTTGCGGAGTTGTGAGAGTCTAAATATGCCCTTCGTTTCTACGCCATCGATTATACAAACTTTATGATGGGTTGATATGACTACACTTATAGAGGGTGTCCACGAAGCGTATATTTTTTCAATTTGAACTCACTGAAAGTCATATTGATAGAAATGGCGGCAACTTTTGACTTTTATATCGAACACAATGTATATATTCAGATATATATGTTAAGAGCCTCAATAATTTTCTGATTTTTTTCCATTTCAACTCGATCTGATGATAATAATACTTCATTTCCTTAGTGACATGCAGAAAGATGTATAGAATTTGTCAAAAAACAGTAGCCAAATACCTAAAACCAAGACTGACTAAAGACTAAAGTTGTGTGTGCTACAGAAGGGTGTCTAGTTCTGTTTTTCCATAGTCCCATTTTATGGAGGGGTCGTCAACGTATTTCAATCAGATTTGGGGCTTCTTGTCGGCTCCTTCAATGGCCAGAGTACAAATGACTCAATAACAACAGTAGATGGAGAAATTCAAAACATCTCAGGAAAATTCATAGAAAGAAGTACAGCTAGATCACCCTGTACATGTCTAGAAGCTCACATAATGACTGAAATGAAACAATTACGAAATAGCGGGAAATTCAAAATTCTAAATTTGTGTACTAAAAATTTGTTATTTTCAAAAACAAACAACCAGCAGAGGATCTTAATTGATGTCAAATGAAAACAAAATGATATCTGTAGAATAAAATTGAAAGAGACATCATAAACTTGTTGTAAATATTTAGAAATGATGAAAAGTTTAAAAAGTATGGTTGTAAACCGTTTCCTAGTTACTGAAATGATGCTGACAAAAATTTTATGTTTATACATAAGTGAGATTAAACATGTATTCACATAAATGTTAAGGAAAGATGTATCTAAATTCAGAAATGAGTAGTAAACTTGTAGAAGGGGTAAATTTTCGTTATGTGGACACCCGGCGATTTTGAAAAAATGTTTGACTGTACTTACGTATTTTGATGCGTAGATTACGAATCCGAAAAAAAAAAAAGCGGCGCTCTCCCTTATTCAAAAAGTTACGGCCCTTCAAAGTTCAGAAAAGGGCAACTCTTCAGCCTTCTTTTTCACTAAATAAACTATTTAAAAACACAAGCATTTATTCACTAGGTCCCCTTTACACCTTATTCCTCCTTCTTTAACACTTTTCACTTCAATAATCAACATTTTTCTTATAAAAAACTCAATTTAAAAACGAATGCTTCTCCTGGTGACATTATTCTATTTTTAGGTTACTTACTAGTGACATTTCAGAAAAAAAAGCGGTGGTATTTGCCGTCGCCTACTATTTCAAATTCGTAATACACCACCAAAAACCAATTTACGATCTAAAGAATGAGGTAAAAAACATTTGAATTACTTCAGGAATATGGACTGCATCAGTCGTACCAACCATATCATCAACCTTAAAAACGTAAAATACAGTGATATGTAACCAAAAAGCAGCTCCGTACATTTTTTAACATTTTTATAGAAAAATGTTGATTATTGAAATGAAAAGTGTTAAAAGAAGGAGAAATAAGCTGTAAAGGTGACCTAGTGAATAAATGCTTGTGTTTTGAATAGTTTATTTTAGTGAAAAAGAAGGCTGAATAGTTGCCCTTTTCTGAACTTTGAAGGGCCGTAACTTTTTAAATAAGGGAGAGCGCCGCTTTTTTCTTTCGGATTCGTAATCTACGCATCAAAATACGTAAGTACAGTCAAAAATTTTTTCAAATCGCCGGGTGTCCACATAACGAAAATTTACCAATAATTATATAGAAAAATAATAATTGGAAGAAGTCATAGTAGTAATAACCTGTATAAGCCAGTTTCAATCGAAAAACTCATCAAAAAATTTACTTGGAGAATTTCAAGCAGACGAGAGAAGAACCCGGTGCAGAGACAATTTCCACTACACAAAATCCACAGAAAGAAAACCAGGTTTTAACTATTTCCGTATTGAATATAAAAAAAATGTATGCATATATAAATAACTTGTCCAAAAAAGAAAACACTGGACAATTGAATAGAAATCAAAATGCATGAATTTCCATCGAACCTAAAACTACAAAGTCTCCAGGAGAGAATAACTGACATTTCACAAACTGATAGTGCGTTCCGAAATTCACATTACTTAGTTCGGTGTAGTATAGAACAATTTTAGAGTGATTTGCTGTCTCATTGGTTAATTTATATTTTAGAATTTAGATTTTACATTTTATTGAACAGATTTACATTTTCCTATTGTTATTTGTGTCTTTCCAAAATTTATTTACAGGTACACCTGCTATTCAGATTGTTTCTGGGTAAGTAATATTTGTGTTCGAGCCTGAGCCGGTAAATGCAGTTCTTGGAATCGCAGTCCGCGTTTGGTGGCCTGGTACGGACAGTGTTACCGGATCTGAAGCAGGTTCTGATTTTGTACTTGGATAAGAAGAATTGGTTCCAAGTACAACATCAGAACCGGCTTCAGATCCGGTAACACTATCCGTAGCAGCCTCAAGGAAACCAGGCACCAGGAATAACAGACCATGTTTGGACCCATCAACACAACATCGAGTGGTCCCAAGCTGAGATCTTGCACAGAGAGGAACATTGGCTTAGGAGAAAATTCAAGGAAGCCGCATACATGTTGTACAACAACGTATTCAGCCAAGCCAGCGTAGAAATACGCAACATATGGAAATCCATCATCAAGCGAAAAATGGCCAACTCCCGCCAAAACGGTCATCTCCCACGGAACCAGTGAAGCGGAAAATGGAAAGCGGGGATAAGTGAAAGTACTCGAACGACCTATAAATAGTCATCTCTCGGAGGAATCAGTCCAGTCATCACCCGAAGACGATTGTAGATACTAACAATCGAAACGTCGTTAACTAACGTGACTTGGAATCGCTCCACTTTTTAATTTTATTGTCTTTCTATTTTTACTTGTATTTTATTTCACTATTATTTCATTTCAGGTTTATTTTGGTTAATATAATTGTTTTTTTCAGCTATTCATTTTCAATTCTTCTTTTTTAGTTGTTTCAGGGATTTCAAATCATTTCATATAGTAGACAATGGAAGTCCGAACTAGTGAAACACAACACCCTTCTTGTAGATTTTGGGTAGTTCATACAGGTGACGAGGCTTACAGCGGGGTTGATGATCTCTCCTCTTCCGAAAAATATAATTACTTTGTCCAAGGTTGAGGTCCCAGTAGGTAAGTAAGTATGACTCCTCAAATGGAATTCCTGAATGGAATGACATAAAACGTTATTCTTTCTCTCTTGTAGAGTTTCAAAGATTACTTGAAATGGGATCAAAATTCGAAATTCTTGAATGGAATGATATAAATAAAAACCTTCCCCTTTCTCTCTTGTAGGGTTTCGAAAATCACTCGAAACGGGACCCCAAAACAGTTAACAACAATTTTGAACAATATTGAGTTGAAAGTGAGAAAAGAGAAACAATTTCAGGGTCTATGCAGAAACGTGGAACAGTACGTTTATGGCCTTCAAACTTGCGTCAAATCTAATTCAATTCAATAACCGTTGTGTGTTCGACGCGTCTGTATTTCCCCTCGCCACCCAAAACACCCCTACGCCAAACTATTTCTCGCTATGCCAACAAACAGACACCCTTAGCACAGCGCTAGCAACTATGCAAATACGCCTTATCTACATATAAATAGTAATCCGACAGGGTTATTTCACCTGATTAATTATTAGGCGACGTCTTCTCTTTGACGTCGCGGCGCTGCGTCAGTCTTAATGCTACGTACATGTGTCAAGTTTTTGCGAGAGCCCTCAGCCTAACAAATTGAGGAAGGAAACCCACTTTGAGATAGAGACGTTATATACTGCATAGACCTTTTGTATAATTTATTTCTTGATTAAATTCAGCCACTTGAGTCGCGTAAGAAGCACTAAACTGTTTTGTCATAATACAATGGGGTGGCGGCAGGGGTTGCTACCCTACATATTGTGATAAGAGCATCTGAATTGCTCATGTAGTGAGCCCATTGGTGTTCGGAGATGTGAGAAGTAAACGTATTTATACGGGGTGTGTGACGTCTTGCTAGAAACTGGAAACTAAATTATACCTTTTTTTCTTATAAAATGGTCGTTGGTATCAATACAACTAAGAGCGTCTAATCACAACACAACAAAAAAAATATTTTTTTAATGTTTCCTACACTAAATTAGTCAATTTCTACTAATTTTGGGGTGATAAAAACGAAAATAACAATGAAAAATTTTTATTAGCTCTGGTTTTTGAGATACACAGTACTTAATCTTAAAGAGTAGTTATACTATACGTGAAAAGTGAAAGTACATAAAACAATATTGTTATGTTTCTTTTAGAATATTTTAAGTACAAAATTAATAAAAAAACATTATTCTTAGTGTTTTGACAAATAAAAGAAGTTTGTACCACCAAATTTCAATTAAGTCCATCCGATTCATTGTAAGATCGCTGTCGTTTAGCTTGTCTTTTATAAAACACTTCTGGAGCATCCCTACACACAGACCAGCAGTAGTCTGCAAGCATTGCTTCATTCCAACGGCCCTGATATCTCTGTTCCATTAAGGCAATGTCTTGATGGAATCTTTCTCCATGTTCGTCACTCACAGCTCCACAGTTTTGTGGGAAGAAATTAAGATGAGAGTGAAGAAAATGAATTTTTAAGGACATGTTGCATCCAAGTTGGTGGTAAGCTTGAAGAAGCTCTTTAACCAATGCTGTGAAGTTATCATCTCTTTTGTTACCTAAAAACCCATGTACAACCCCCTTAAAGGCTTCCCAGGCTCTTTTTTCATTTCCTGTTAAAATCATGTCAAAAGCAGGATCATTTACGATTTCACGGATTTGAGGCCCAATAAAGATGCCTTCCTTGACTTTAGCATCACTCAACCTGGGAACTTTGCTCTCAAGTACTTAAAAGCTTGTCTTTCCTGGTCCATGGCCTTCACAAAGTTTTTCATTAGTCCCAACTTAATATGTAATGGTGGAAGGAGAACATCCTTAGGATCTACAAGAGGCTCGTAAACTACATTTTTCTCATTAGGGTTTAGGTCTCGTGTAGGCCAGTTCATTTTTTTATAGTGAGATTTTCTATCCCGACTGTCCCACAGACACAAAAAACAACAGTACTTGGTGAACCCTAATTGCATTCCTAGGAGTATAGCAATGACTTTCAGATCACCACAGATGTGCCACTTGTGTTGTTCATATTTGATTGATTGGAGAAGTGTTTTTTATATTTATATACGTTTCCTTCATGTGAACTGCATGACCTATAGGAATAGAGGGTAGCTGATTTCCATTATGCAGAAGTACAGCTTTTAAGCTTAGTTTTGAAGAGTCTATAGACAGTCTCCATTCAGATGGAGTGTGATCCAAATTCAAGCAGTCCATCAAACCATTAACATCAGAACAAACTACGAGGTTTTCTTTTTTCTCACAAAAAGGAAGCAAATCTTTTTGACGCTGTCGGTACTGAGATATTTTCACATCATGTTTTAGAAGATTCCACTGTTGTAGTCTTGACCCTAACAGCTCAGCCTTTTCCTTAGACAAGCGAAGATCTCTTATAAGGTCACTCAACTCTGCTTGACTAATTCTGTGCGGATCACTAGACCTATCGCTTACCTCAAAATCAGGGTCATAGGATGTAGAAGGATGGGTTGCTCCTTCTAAACAGTCTTTATTACCTTCCTCTAAAATTTCATAGTTTTGGGGTGGAGAAGGGACTGGCAAATTGTCTGAGTGTGGTACAGGCCGAAGAGCAGATGGGAGATTAGGGTATTTAACCGTTCCTCTTTTCTTCATAGATAAACCTTGCTTAATGGGAGGAGTTAGGCAGAAATAACAGTCGTCTGTATGATTGGTAGGCTCACGCCAAACCATAGGTACTGCAAAAGCCATTGCCCGGTTTTTATTTTTCAGCCACTCTCGCAATACGACGGAACAAAAATTACAACATATATGAGGAGCCCATGATTTTTCTGGTCCCCAACTTTCACACCAAAATAATGTTCATAGGCTGTCTTAACGATAGGTGTTATTTTACGTTTCTGAGCCTTAAATGTTATTTCACCACATATATAGCAAAAGCTATCGACAGAATTCACACACTTTCGAGGCATTTCAGATCAGCACTTAAATTAATTTAAAAATCAACTTCACACGATAATTTCAATAGCAACCACGTGCGTACAATTGACAAACTCACATAGGTTATGTTTACTACTTAAGAACAGCTGATGAGAGGGGTGTTATGTAAACAAACATGTGTACCAACTGTTGGTGATGAAATATTTCATTTGTTGAAAACTCAATATACATATATATAATATAATGATACTATATCTTGAAAACAAGAGCTAATATATAATTTTTATGGTCACTTTCAGTTTTAACACGTGGAAATACATTAAAATCATCTAATTTCAACCCCGAAACAAAAACTTTGTTGTGTTGTGAATAACCATACCTGAACCCACATACAAGAACAAGTGTATACCGAACAGTAATTTTAAGCTCTATTGACATATGTAGGAATATACACGGTGTCTCATTGAAAAAAATAGTTTTACATCAATAACTATTAATATCTCATTTGAAAAAATACGTTTTTACATCATTGAATTCTACGTAAGAAAGTGATTCAGAAGGTTTCCATAGAAACAATAAATTTTCGACAAGAAAATGTTTTTCGAAAATGCATCTTTTCGAAAAACATGCTGTAATTAAGAAACGATGATAGATATCGACATGTGGTTTTCACCATTGAGTTTCCAATGAAAGTCGACCCTCAAACATAGCCATCAGTTTTCATCTATCCAGTTTGAAAACAGGAGTATTTCTTTGAAAGTTTCCAATTTGGCTCACTCTATATACAGTACCAGTACAACGCATATTGAGAATAAAGTATACATATGGTGAAGATTTGTGATCATTGTTTCGAAAAGCTCTAACTTTCATTTGATATTTCTCTACACCTGTCAACCGAAATCAAATGAACTCCTGATTACCACAGTCGTCCTGCGGCAATAAAACTCCAAACCGTGTTCACTCGAACCAGGGCTTGTAAAACAGCCACTCCGCCCCACCGAAAAATGGCATTTTCGTCAATTGAACTGATTGAAAACAAACATTACTGCAATCCCGTTCCTCTGCGGAAATCAAAAGAAACGCTTCACCGATTCTGCCGGGACGTAGATGTGATTTGTAGAATATGGGACGGTCCTCTAGGAATGTATTAGCATAAGAGTTCGGAAAAGTTATAACTTGTTTGGAATTGATGAGGGTCTTTGTCCAGCCGGGGTCCCGAAAGGACGGCAACCGTTGTTTTGCTTTGTCTCGTTTATAGCTGTTTCAAACCGTTTGGAAGTTTTATACGGTCCAACAACAACGTTTCGATTATCCTCGTCTTCCGTGAATACCGAAAAGGATGCGCCATACGTTTTGTTTGGATTTTTTCTACCGAAATTGTATTAAGCTATAAATTGTTCTGAGCAATGTGAATTTGGAAATTATTGGTTTCTATTGTACACGATATGGAATAATACCATGACTTCACAAAGGGGTTAGGTTTCATTACTGCGGATGAATTTAATTGTTGACAAAAGTATTAATAATAATAATACACGTTTATTAGAAATGAAATGAAAGGTACATAAAACATAAGCAGTCAGCAGTAAATAAACATGTGAAAAAACCACTATAGGCGGGGCCTGTGCGTGGATGAAATGGGGTTACATATATATATATATATATATATATATATATATATATATATATATGTATATTATATATATATATATATAATATATATATACCGGGTGTCCCACATTTTATGTGACAGGCAGAAGGAGATACACAAAAATGTTTCATACAAAAGTTTTAGGAGTTCATGAGAGCTATATTTTGATATAATTTTCAAATATACAAGGTGTTTGGTGTAGGTGCTACAGACCAAAATTCCATTTTTTAAAATAGAACGCCCTGTATATCATTACATATTCAGATGCTACGTTAAATTCTGATATCATTTCATGTTTGGTTTTTGAAATTCGGTTACGGCGTTGTTGAGTTATTGCTTAAAATGTAAAGTCTTGAGAACGACTATTTTTTTAAAAATATCTCATACAATTATTCTCTCTGCATCAGATCACATGAAAATCAGTCAAAATTTTGGGTGTTCGAAGTAATGGTTTCAATTTTGAGTTGTGGAATTCAGTCAGGAATCATTTTGAATATGAAACAATTGCGAAATTGAAAGAGGTGTATTCGAAAAGAAATCTTCAATTAATAACAATGTAAATAATATAACTTGATAAATCATTTCATAAGAATGGTAGGTACCTAGAAATAAGTCATAAAAATTGTTCAAAGTGATGCCCATTAGATATTATACAGGCTTCGAAACGTCGAATCACTTCTCTCGTACAAGTCGCTCTTATAATATCAGGCGTAATATCACTGCACGCTAGTCGAATTTTCATTTTCAGATCATCCACATTCAAAGGGGGAGTAGTGAAAACAATATCTTTCAAATAACCCCATAGGAAAAAATCAAGCGGTGATAAATCTGGGGAACGAGCCGGCCACCGAATTGGACCCTTATCCATCTATTTGGGTACGTTCTATCCAGATATTCAGTAACAACCTGTGAATTGTGAGGAGGAGCACCATCTTGTTGCCACCAAATTCCTTGTCGTTCTGCTATGGGAATATCTTCCATCAACTGGATCAAATCATTTTCTAGAAAATGTAAATATCGCAATCCATTGAGATTTTCATTTAAAAAGTAAGGTCCTATGATGCGGCCATTGAACAATCCACACCATACATTAATACCCCAAGTAGTTTGAAAATTACTTTCGCGAACCCAGTGGGGATTTTCTTGAGACCAATAGTGACTGTTATGTCGATACAGTTAATTGTACTAAATTCTTGGGTGTTGATATTGATAATAAACTTACCTGGAGGTTCCATGTTGATAGTGTCAAACTGAAGCTCAGTAAACATATATATTTACTTCGTAGGTTGAAACGAACAGTCTCTTTTAATGTTCTCATGCTTTTATACCACAGTTTAATTCAGTCAGTGATTTCCTATGGTCTTGAACAGTGGGGCTTATCAGCTAAAGCTGATGAAGTGTTTGTTATTCAGAAAAAGGTAATCAGAATTCAGGCTGGGACATCTTCAAGTGCAAACTGCAGGCCATTATTCATTCGTTATAGTGTATTAACAATGCCTAGTTTGTATATCTATCAAACTCTGATATGTATGAGAAACAATATTTCAATTATTCCTAGAAATGAGCAAATCCATGAACATTTCACCAGAAATAACCCTCAACTCTATCAGCCTTATAGTAGATTGACAGTATCGAAGAATCACCCCATGTGCTATGGGATTAAACTATATAATAAGCTTAGTGATGACATTAAGTCCTTAAACATCAATGTCTTCAAAAGGCAGCTCAAGGTTTTTCTATTGCAGAAAGCATACTACTCTGTGGATGAGTTTCTCCTTGAATCGTAATCATAATTTGATTATAGCTTAGTAATTTCATTTTTATTTAAGTTATGCTTTGTATTTGATTTTTTATAATAGTTTGACCTGTTGTATCAGCTAGTATTTTATGATGATGTTTGCCTAGTGTGATTGTGAATGAAAACTGATTCAATAAATGTTTGATTGATTAATTGATTGATTGATTGATAACTAATTTGGTTTATATAGATTCAAGTCTTTCAATATATGTGACATGCAGGGGGTTCCAAATAACTGAAGCAGAACTGAGCTGGCTATTCATAGAAGCCATGTAAAGTGTACGAACAGAGTTAATATTTCGGAAGTCGTGACAAATCCTGATCAGAAAACCAGTTATACTTTCATAACGGTTTTATCCTATTAAAAATTTCTTTCTAACACAGAAGAAAATACTGTCTCCTGATAATGCTAACGATACGCTTTCCGAGAGTCAGTTTTTCTTCTGGTGTAGAAAAAGTGTTTTTAATAGACTCAATAGAGTTTTTTTACGCCAAAAGTTCCAGTAGAGTGTTATACTCTGAAGAATGTACTCTTTACGATTCCCTCATAAAATGAATATAAAGAGAAGGCAATAACAAATGAATTCCCCTCTGACACTCGACGCAAATGATCCGAGCAGAACTTTAACTGAACCAAATACCTCTCGAAGCCATTCATCAAGCAACTTCAATGAAATAGCTGGAGTTATATTCAAAATTTCGGTTTTATTGTTCCTGTTATTATTTTAAAAGTTTCACCATAAATCTCACACGATAACTCTATTATGTTCGTTTAAAGTGACTTTAAAATTTTCTTTTCAACTTGATTTTTCTTTATTCCTCTCGAACGGGCAATCATTTATTCTTAATGTTGAAATTATATTCGTAACTCGAGTTTTATGATGCTTTTCGGAGGAGGGATTGTTCCGCAGACGTTTTTCAAAAGTTTCAATTATACGAGCATCAGTTGATGTTCCTAGAAGATATACAGACATATCTTTGGTTCTACAAGCTATTACGATTATTACCCTCGAACTAATGAGTCTTTCAGGAGAGGTTTATCAAGAATCTCGTTAGTATTACAGTTCATCAAATGTAGGGGGAGCTTTCTAGATACGCGTTAGAAGACGATATGAGTACTCAATGGCAATGAAAATTTTGAAGTGTATACAGGTTGATTCAAAAATACTTTGACAAACTTCAGGAGGTGATTCCTCACAATATTCTAATATGAATTGTCCAAATAAATAAACGTCCGGAACCGCTTCGTTTCCAAGATACAGGATGTTGAAGTTTTATTTTTATTTTCGTTTTTTTCAAATACCTTTTGAAATACTGAACTTAATTAAACGAAACTTGGTAATAGGAGGTTTTTGAGGTGTCGAATTCAAACCTGATGTTCTTATTGCTCTTACTCGTAGGGGGCGCTACCTACACGTCTTTTTCTTTTTTAAAAATTCATAACTTTTTTGGGCGTACTTCTAGCACATTTTTCAGTAAAAAAATCGATTCCTCTATCATATCTACGTAAATAAGCTAGTCTTGTTACTAGTCGCTGTAAGCAACCGTTTTCTAAATATTTGGACTTGAAGTCGATTATTTGATAATCGATGCATGTTGAATTTATTACGAATATTTTGCTTCTTTCACAAGAATGCTTTGGAAATGAATTTGAAGTTTAACTCGTTTGGAGAGGTCATTACTGTTGGGTACATTTCTTCATGACATCCTTAAGCTAAATAGTCATTTTTGTATCAAGAGTGCATAATCAGTATTTGTTTTAATAAAATTTGCAAATTTGCAAATGTCAACATTTTATTTCAAGAAATTTTCAATATGTAGGTATGTAGAATAAAGTAAAATAAACGAAACTTAATTGTATTCAAATAAATTGTTGGAAGTGTCCACCTTCAGCGAAGATACAGGCAGTCAGTCGTCTAGTCATTGAATCTCGTACCCGCTCAAACATTATTGGTGTGTTTCTTATTGTTTCACAGGCGTCTACTATTCGGTTTCTTAGATCTTCCTCGTTCACTACTGGAGTCTTATAAACTAGTAACTTCAAATGTCACCAAAAATAAAAATCTATCGGGTTTAGATCTGTGGACCTTGGTGCCCACGCCTGATAAGGTTCTTCTACACCCCTACCAATCCATCGATTTGGATAGACTGTGTAAAGGAATTCCCTGGCTACAACGCTAAAATGGGCCGGAGCCCCATCATGCATAAACCACATGCGGATACGAATTTCTAATGGTACATTCTGAAGTAGTCCCGGCAATTCACTTTCTAAAAAGTGTTTGTAAGTTGCGCCATTTAGTCGGAGCGGAAGAAAGAAAGGACCTATCAAGTAATTATCAATTATTGCCGCCCATACATTTACAGAAAATTGATACTGATAATGCCTTTCACTAACTGCGTGCGGATTTTCGAGAGCCCAAACATGGTTGTTATGAAAGTTTGCCTCGTCCGTGAAGAATACATATCTTAAATATTGAGGATTTCCAGCCAATTTTCTCAAAAACCATTGACACATAGTAATGCGTTGAGGAAAGTCTCGTGGCAAAAGAGCTTGTACCCTTTGAATATGATATGGATAAAACTGTCGATCGTGGATACTTCTCCAAACTGTGGACTGAGTAGAATTGACAGCTTCAGCAATTACTCTTGTGCTTGTTTCTGGATTCTCCTCGAGAGCGTTCAAAACAGTTTCTTCCAATTCTTGGGTTCGGACTGCTCGTGGTCTTCCAATAATATCAGCTGCCCTCTTGAAGCTACCTGTTTCTGCCAAACGACGGTGGACACTAGCAAATGATGGAGCTGAAGGCAATACTCGATTAGGAAATCGCTCCTGGTAAATACGTCTTGCTATAAACGAAATGCATATCGGGTAAATGAGCATTATTATTTAAATAATTCATTTTTTCAAAATAAGTGTTACTTCTACTTACGGAAACTTCAACAAAACGTCTAACTGTCACAAAATATGTAATTACCAAAACTACTCACAAACGTCAAATTTATTTCCAAAGCATTCTTGTGAAAAATGCAAAATATTCGTAATAACTTCAACATGCATCGATTATCAAATAATCGACTTGAAGTTTTCAAGTCCAAATATTTAGAAAACGGTTGCTTACAGCGACTAGTAACAAGGGTAGCTTATTCACGTAAATATGATAGAGGATTCGATTTTTTCACTGAAAAATGTGCTAGAAGTACGCCCAAAAAAGTTATGAATCTTTAAAAAAGAAAAAGACGTGTAGGTGGCGCCCCCTACGAGTTCGAGTTCGACACCTCAAAAACCACCTATTACCAAGTTTCGTTTAATTTAGTTCAGTATTTCAAAAGTTACTTGAAAAAAACGAAAATAAAATAAAACTTCAACATCCTGTATCTTGGAAACGAAGCGTTTCCGGACATTTATTTTTTTGGACAATTCATATTAGAATATTGTGAGGAATCACCTCCTGAAGTTTGTCAAAGTACTTTCGAATAATCACCCTGTACATCGATAGAACAAAATTTGTGTAGTGAAAATTAAATTTACTTCTGAAGTGAAATACAAAGATTCAAGAGGATTCAAGAGCAAATAATGATTCTCCTCCAGTCTTGAAAGCGTTCAAAAGAATAGTACACAAGCACTCTGCTCAATGCATATAAAGTTTTTCATAAGGCGCTCCTTTAAATTCAAATAAAACAAGGAGTTTGTACGATATCATCGGAATATTTTATTCGATTCGAAAAATGTATTAATATATGGGGTGTTTCATTTGAAAAAATATAATTGCTAGGACTTTTTGATAAAAGTGGCAACGCCGCAATGCTGAAAATATTTTAGATCGATAGAACAGATAAGGAAATGTGAGAGGTGGAATTTTCAGAAAAATCATGCTTTGCGTTTTCCAGAAATGTCTAACCTACCATCGACCGTGGTCCACGCTGTATATGGAGAGGTTTGAAACTCTGCTCATTGAAGAAGCCCTCCAAGAAACCTCGTGTCTGGTTGACATACGTTGACGACACCTGCATAATATGGAACCATGGGAATACTGAACTAGTCGCTTTCCTGAAACACATCAACAGAGTAAGACCTTTCATCACTTCCACAATGAAGAAGGAACACCGCAACGAATTGCCATTCTAAGACGTATTGGTGAAGAGGACCGACACTAAGTGGGAAACATGTGTATACCTGTGTATTTCAAAAAATATCATAAATGGCCGGATTATAGAACGGTACGAACATCAACACTTAGAGCAGAATTTAAAATATTATCTCTACAGCAAAGACGTTTTTTGAATATTATGATATTTTTGTATAAAATCTTAAACAATAGAATAAATTGTCCGGAAATTATATCGTTAATACCTTTTAATGTACCGCTGCGACGCACACGTTCATCATTTGAATTTAACTATCCTGTAAATTTATATGGATCTAGATCTTCTCTTGTATACATGCTCCGATTGGCTAATCAAACAGGTGTTTTAATATCATTGGACTGGACTTTATCGCAAAACAGTTTTCGCCAATTGATATTAAATTATTTGGTTAGTATTTCTGAATAACGTCTCCCTATCATTCTGGTATATTGGCAGTTAAGGTTGTGTAAACATTATGTTGCTATTTTTAGTATTAATTTTATTGTATATGTATTAGTATTGAACTAAAATTTTTGTTTTTTTTTTGTTATATCCATGTAATTAGGCTAATCAGCCTGTTTGGATGAATAAATAAATAAATAAATACCTAAAACCCACTCATACGGGACCGTATCTGAACCACGAATCGAAATATTCGAATACATGTCCGTTTCTGACTTACAGGGGGGCCAAGTTTCCGTTATACGCCCTGTATATCTGTATATGTTTGTGAAAGTATTATTTTACCGCAAACAAGCAACTTCGTTGCTTCCGTGGCTTTTTCAATATTTGTTCGCTAAATATTATATTCGACGTTTTATCATGTTTCATGAGCAAATGAATGATACTATTACTTTTTCCCTTCTTGCTTTCCTTTCTCCACTTTCCATAAAACGATGGAAAAGTATTAGGCCAGCAGGTATGCAACATCGACAAGAGAATTCCTCGGCTGCATTTGCTCTATCTTTCTCACGAGTGTAGTTGTATGCATAAACTGAACTACCCCTCAAAGTGGTAGCTGCAATATCATGGCACTAATATGATAAACGGTCTAATACCTCCATAACAAGAAGTTATGTTTAAATTATGTAGAACACGTGAACAGACATACCTGGCCAGTCTATTTTCAACGGCGGTATTTCACCAAGGAAGCCAGTTGTTTCTAGCTTATCGATTTATATTTATAACGAGTAGTTTATTTGAAAGACATACTGGGAGTTCTGGCTACTTTGGACTAGGTCAAATTAGGAAGAGAAGGAAATTCATAACAATAGATAGGAGAGATTATATTTCAGTATAGTTCGCCACCAGATGATGTCAACTTGGTTGGTGGAAAGTGCACCAAGAAAAGTGTTTTTCATCAGTTCGGATTTCTATTGTCTAGTATGATATAAATTGATTTGAAATACCTGAAAAAATCTGGTCAGCTGGTCAGCTGAAAAATAACTTCCTCCTCTCTGGTTCATCGGTTTTAGCGGAAACCGACCGTTCGTCGGGAGTTGGTTGTGTTCCGCATGATTAGAGGTTTCCTTGTGTTGCGTATCACTACGCACTATATATATATATATATATATATATTCAATACCAATTTGTTGACAATCTAAATACTGAAAATTTTGGCGAAAGATTGGGGTTTCACTATATTTGACGAATGAATTAGGTTCAATAATTTGGGGCAGACACAACGCAACTATTTTGGCGAACAAAACAATCAATTTGGCGAAGGTGCACAACAAACAATTTGGTGAAGGCGCGGAACAAATAATTTTTCGGGGGTATAGGTCGATCATTAGCTCCAGAGATTCAGCCACTCAGAACTTGTCCAGATATTTACTACCAATAATTAAACCATTGCAAGAAAAAACATATTTTGTGGAACATTCAAGACATTTTCTTGAACTGTTAGGGGCAATCGAAGTCAAAAAGCAGGATCAACTGATCAGTCTCGACGTAGAAAGCCTCTACAGTCTACACCAGGGGTCTCCAAACTACGGCCCGCGGGCCAAATCCGGCCCGCCAGTGTCATCAATCCGGCCCGCGACAGCCAATGATATACTGTCATCAATCTGGCCCTCGACAGCCAATGATTACGTAATTATTGTTACTATTGCTGTGATAAGTTGAAGAAGAAAACACAGAATGATAATTACTCGGTTTTATTTACTTGCAAGGTAAAACTTAACGACAGAAATGATGACAAAGAAAACTTAACTTAAGTATCTACGTTTGAGCATATTGATAACTAACAAATAATTGAAATTGCTCCAACCCCAGTTTTTTATAGTACTTTACCCTTCATTAAGGAGATCACTCCCAAACTCTCTAGAATTTTCAATGAATTACCCAATATTAAAATAGCCACCAAAGCAGTTCTCACGATTAGAACTTTACTCACCAGAGTTAAAGATAAACCCCTCATTACTTCTCGAATAAATGTAATATATAGTATTCCATGTCAATCTTGCAACAAAATCTATGTTGGTCAAACGTCAAGAACTTTAAGTTCCAGAATAACTTCTCACAAAAGCGATTGTAGACACCATCCTGAAAGATGTGCTCTAGCTGAACATGTCAATAAGTTTGACCACTATATGAATTTTGATGCCACTAAGGTCTTAGCTAGTGAAACACATTTAACAAAAAGTTCCTTTCTTGAAATGGCCTTCATTGCTGAAAATAAAAATTGCATCAACAGAAAAACAGGTATTAATCATCTTAGTGAGATATATTCCTATCTTTTGACGTTAGATAAAAATCCATATAACAAAGTTTCAATGAATTCACCCAATCTAGCATTAATAGAATAATGTACTTTATACTTTAATCCGAATGTTATTATCTCACATTCACTTTAAAAAAAGCTGCACAGGTAGAAATTTCCAAAAATAATTCTTTACAGTTGGTAACAGCTTTTATCACTAGAACCACTGACATATGTCATGTCAACTATCTGTCAATCCCTCTAAATTAATGTTTTGTGAAATTTCGACATGTGACATTATTCTTCCTTCAAATTAATTTCAAACTGTAACGTTTTTCACAAATATTTTATCCAATATTAGACATCCTTTAAACAGTTTTATAAATGTATTGTATCAATGTTCATCCATCATGTTGTGTCCAATATTTTACATAACCATCGTATGAAACATCCTCAAAAAGTTTCAAGTCTAACCATCCATAATTATATATTAATATTACTTACACCCTCAAATTGTAGCATCCCTGATGATGGAAACAATTTATTAAATTTCCGAAAGCTTGGACAAACTTTAAAGAGTACTCTTTCATTTGCTGCTTACCCCCATTATTTGTTGGTTCCATTCCTAACTAGTCAGCAACGATTACCTTTTCCTCTATATATATATATATATATATATATATATATATATATATATATATATATATAGATATATATATATATATATATATATATATATATATATATATATATATATATATATATATATATATATGATGAGCTGTTTTCTCGGGTTTCGCTCCGTGTTCTGTGTATTTTCTCCCCATAAGGATTATTTTCACAACGTTTCGGCAAAGTCTCATTTGCCATCTTCTGGTGATGTCTGGTTTTTTCAACTAGTTGAAAGTCTAGTTTCGGCAAAGTCTCATTTGCCATCTTCTGGTGATGTCTGGTTTTTTCAACTAGTTGAAAGTATATATATATATATATATATATATATATATATATATATATATATATATATATATATATATATATTTTGGCTATAACATGGTGAACATGGCGATCCCATCGTTCTATCTTTCAGGTTCTCATCTTCAGATAGCTTCCTCTGTATAATTTGAAGTGCTTCTTTGAGGGACGTTGGTGTAGACCAGGGGTCTCCAAACTTTGAAGCCTTCGGGCCATAATGATATTTTCAGTTTGTTCCAAGGGCCAATTTATGCCCTTAACTATATTTGTGGTTAACTTAACTATATGTGTAACTATATTAGTCGCAAAGTGCGTGACCTGAGCAAACTCAACGCTTTTTTGCATTTCAATTATTATTGTGTATTGTGACACTTAACGACATCTAGTGGCGAGTAGTGGTACTATGTACTATCTTTTTCAGGTACCCGCTAGGTGGCATTAGGCGTAATTAAATATTTGGAATCACCGCGTTGGTTCGAGAAAGTTCTGGTTCTAGCTAGTGTATTCCGATCACCTCGAGATGGCAGTAATAATTGCATATAAAAAGGCTAGCGGCGCAACTGCGAGTTAGTCTGCGTAGGAAAGGCGAAGGAAGCGAAACTGTCTATTGTGAAATAAAGTAACACCCGTCAATAAAAGTATTTTGATTTGACATATTGTTTTTATCTGTGATTTGTTAGTGTGGAAAAGAAGCGAAAAATCGACAGTGAATGCAGAACGTTCCAAGAAAAATGGAACTTTTAGTATTTTGTGATTGAGTTCATAGCTGTTCTCAAAGACTATAACATTAAACGACACTATGAATCGAAATATCTTCAAAGTCACTCCAAGTATACAGGAAGTTTGCGGAAGAAAAAATTTGAAGCTTTGAAACGCGGACTCAAATCGCAGCAATCTTTGTTTATCAAAGCGAATACTGCAGAGTCTGCAACTCGCGCCAGCTTTCGTGTGGCTCTTGAAATCAGAAAACGTGGCAAACAATTCACCGATGGAGAAATGATAAAAGAATGCTTGATTGCAGTAGCCGAAAAAATATGCCCCAAAAAGGTAAATTTATTTAAAAGTGTTAGTTTGTCAGCGAACACCGTGGCTCGGAAAGTGCAAGACATCGCAGAAAATATAGTATCTCAACTGTCTGACAAAAATGGAGACCATGAGTGGTTTTCTCTAGCATTGGATGAGTCAACGGATGTGTCAGATACTGCTCAGGTGTTGATTTTTATTCGCGGAGTAGATAAAAGCTATGAAGTGTATGAAGAACTTCTTGATATTGATAGTATTCACGGCACGACAACTGGGGCAGATATTTTTAAGGGAGTTGAAAATGCTATTTATAAAAAGAACCTTCGATGGAGAAATTTGAATTCTATAACAACTGATGGAGGCAAAAATATGTATGGTTAAAATAAAGGAGTGGCTACACTTGTGTCAAAGGCTGTAGAAAATGTTGGTGGTTCAAAACCATTAGTCTTACATTGTATCATTCATTAACAGTCCTTGTGCGGAGAATGTTTGGATATGTCTGAAGTTCTAAAACCAGTCATATCAGTTGTTAACTTCATCAGATCCACTGGGCTGAATCACCGACAATTCCGCGAGTTTATTCAACAGATTGGAGAAAATGATTTACCATATCATACTGCCGTACACTGGCTTAGTTGCGGAAAAGTCCTTAAGCGCTTTTTTGAACTTCGAGCAGAGATCGAAATTTTTTTAAATGAAAAGCAGCGCCCTTTTGCCGATTTAGAAAATAGTGAATAGATGTGGAATTTAGCCTTCTATGTCGATTTGACAAATCATATAAACGAACTGAATTTGAGATTGCAAGGAGAAAATCAGCTTCTCCCTGATTTATACACCAATATCAAATCCTTCAGGCAGAAAATAATACTATTTCAATCGCAATTACGTAAAAAATGTTTCACACATTTTGAAACATGTGAAATATTCAGCCACACTACAGAGACTGAATTTTCCGTCAATTTTGCAATCGAAACTTTGAGTGCTTTGAAGATAAATTTTGATAATCATTTTTCAGATTTTGATGTCCTTGCGAATGAAATCAAGCTTTTTCAAAATCCTTTTGATTCTGACATTAAAACCCTGGCTCCGGAAGTCCAAATGGAAATTATTGATTTACGGTGCAGTGATATGCTCAAGAACAAATATCAAAATTTATCTCTGTTGGAATTTTATAAGAGTCTTCCACTGGTACAATTTGATAATTGGCATAACTTGCTCGTGTGAGAAAACGTTTTCCAAGATGAAGTACACAAAGAATGTTTACAGATCTCAATTAACCGATGAGCATCTTAAATCTCTTTTGATAATTGGTACAAGTAAAATTGATCCACAACTACAAAGCATTGTCGGTGGAAAATCACAATTACATAAATCTCATTAGTGTTTTTGTTTTACTGTGATTCATTTCAACTATTTGTTAGTTATTAATATGCCTAAACTTAGATACTTAAGTTAAGTTTTCTTTGTCATAACTTCTGTCGTTAAGTTTTACCTTGCAAGTAAATATAACCGAATAATTATCATTCTGTGTTTTCTTCTTCAACTTATCACAGCAATAGTAACAACAATTAGGTAATCATTGGCTGTCGCGGGCCGGATTGATGACACTGGCGGGCCATATTTGGCCCGCGGGCTGTAGTTTGGAGACCCCTGGTGTAGACTGTAAAGGCTTTCCACGTCGAGACTGATCAGTTGGTCCTGCTTTTTGACTTCGATTGCCCCTAACAGTTCAAGAAAATGTCTTGAATGTTCCACAAAATATGTTTTTTCTTGCAATGGTTTAATTATTGGTAGTAAATATCTGGTAAAGTTCTGAGTGGCTGAATCTCTGGAGCTAACAATCGACCTATACCTCCGCCAAATTATTTGTTTACTACCTTCGCCAAATTATTTGTTTTGTACCTTCGGCAACTTGATTGCTTTGTTCCTTCGCCAAAATATTTGTGCTGTGTCTGTCCCAAATTATTGAACCTAATTCATTCTTCAAATAGTGAAACCCCAATCTTTCGCCAAAATCTTCAGTATTTAGATTGTCAACAAATTGGTGTTGAATAAAAGAAGGTGAATACGTGAACAAATATACCCGGCCAGTGTTTTATTCAACAGCCATAACTCAACGAGGAACCCAGTCGTTCCTAACTTATCGATTTATATTTCTAAAGAGTCGGTGCTTTTCAATGGGATACAGACTGAGTGCTTGTAACTTCGGATTACGTCAAGTTTAGGAAGTGAAGGAAATTTATTACATGTGTTTAGCCATTAACTCCTCGTAGCCATTTGCTCCGTATAGCCTGCCAACAGAGACAGAGTGTTCGCAGCGAGCTGAAAACTCCTTGGGATAGGGTCGGGGTGAACGTCACAACATCACGCCAACTCTTCAGTGGAGTGATATTCTCTGACGGTTCATGAATCGGATCGATAAGTTTCGTCAGTGAACGGGCATTTTATTATCGTTATCATATTTCCTGCGATATTTTTATGTCTACAATGTTCAACTTGATTTTTTTTGGAAATTCAGAAATGTTGTTATACAAAGCACGCCAAGTTCGATCAATAATCAGGGTTCTGCTAACTGTTGCTCTTCGATAATCGTAGTGCTTGTCGTAGTAGTTGAACAATACACATTAGTTCCTCGTAAATAAAGAGAATGTTTTCAGTTTAGACTATTACACTATATATATACACACATATACATACATAAATATACATATACATACACACACACACATATATATATATATATATATATATATATATATATATATATATATATATATATATATATATATATATATATATACACATACACACATATATATATGCACATACATATATACACCTCTCGAAGCGAAGCAGTAACTCGTCTTGATAATGCCATCTGAGATGATGGCGAAACGTCGACTATCGAATAGTACACAACGGATGAACACCCGGAAAAACAACACATCATATTCTACCATCCGTGAAAACCTACATTGTAATATATATATAGATATATATATATATATATATATATATATATATATATATATATATACACATCGGAAAAGTCGTCTAGAGATATTTTTAAAAATGGCAATAATTTTTTTAGATCGCTTTAGGGAAAAAAAAAGCAGAACTAAAAAAAAATATGGCTCTTCTTTGACACCACGAAAAAAAATCATAATACAAAAAAATTGGAAACAGTACAAAGTATGGCCTCCACGCTGGTTTATTACGGCCCTACATCTATCGTGCATCGACAAAATGAGATTGTCAATGTCTTTTTGAGGTACATTTGCCCATTCAGCGATTAAAAGCTCTCTCAATTGAAACGTTGTGTGAATGTTCCCCATAAGCGGAGTAATTCTTCGTTGAAGCATGTTCCACACGTGCTCGATGGGATTCAGGTCCGGTGATTGTGCTGGCCATGACAATACATCAACTGCTTCGTTGGTGAGCCGTCAGTCAATAGACGCGCGACATGTGGACGAGCATTATCGTGCATTAGGTGGAAGTTTCCACCAACAGCACCTGCAAACGGACGGACGATAGGTAGAAGAATGGTGTCGAGGTACTGTCGAGCTGTGAGGGAGCGATTTGGAAAAACGAGATCGGTTCTGCCGCCGATCATGATTCCGCCCCATAGCATTACTGTAGCACCTCTGTAAGTGTGGACTTCCTGGACCTGTCTCAAACGTTCATTATTTCCAGGTCGTCTCCACAGTCTTACTCGACGAGAATCTGGATGAAATCCAAATCTGGATTCGTCTGTAAACAAAACTGTGGCCCAATCATTTGCATCCCAGTTTTGATGTTCTTGACACCACTCTAATCTTCTACCGCGATTGCCTCTCGACAAAGGTGGACATCTAAGTGGCCTTCTGTTGTGGAGATCTGCTTTACGCAGTCAATTTCTGACAGTATCACGACCAATGGTTACCTGGTGCGTCTGCTGCAACACGTTAACCAACTCAGGTGCTGTGATTGTCGGTTGTCTTCTTGCGGTTAAGACCAAAAATCGGTCTTGAACTGCAGTTGTAGCGCGTCCTCGCCCTGGATGTTGTTCGGCTGGACTGCCAGTTTCAAGGAAACGCCGCCACAATCGACTGATAACACTTTGGGAGACCCCCAAACGAAGAGCTACATCATTTTGTCGCATGCCACCTTGAAGAAGCCTTACAGCTCTATTCATCTCAGCCAATGGTAAGTGATGGCGTTCCATGTTAAAGCACAATATTTCCAGTTTAATTGCTGAGCAAGAACAGCATAGAATGTACAAACTCGACACTTTCAGATTATTCATTTCAGCCGAAAACCTACAGTTTGTAAAAAACTTGATAAAAGATCAGTTACCGTTTTTGCAGGCTTTGTTCAACCCATAGGAATCTACAGGGTGGTCGAGTGTACTAATTTAATCGAAATTAAACGACCTCATGCATTTATTTTTATGATATTTAGTATGTTATAAAAATATCCCTAGACTTTTCCGATGTGTGTATACACATTTACATACATTCGTGGGAAAATGCTTAGAAGTCATCAAGTGAGTAGCAATTTTTCTCAAGTAAAATTTTTTTCAATCTATACTTGAAGCTTTTCAACGTAGGTGAGTTCTTAACTGAGTCATCTAGCTTATTGAAGAATTCCGGGCCGAGATGATGGAAACTTTTTTGGAATAAGGTCGTTCTGTGAGTGTTGGGCATCAGAAAATCTCTATTACGGGTAATATATCTATGTTGCTGGGTTGGAAATATACGTTTGTTCATGGAAACATAACTACATAACTTATAGATATACAAACCGGCAACTGTAAGTATTCCATGGTTTTTGAAAACGTTTCTACATGAGTCTCTCCACCCTATTCCAGCTAAAATTCTGACGGCTCTTTTTTGGAGAATGAACACTCTTTCAGCAGAAGAGCTTGTACCCCAATTCAAGATTCCGTATCTTAAATGGCAGTTTATACTCGCATAGTACAAACTTAATAAGACTTTTGCATCATTGGTGATCTTCTTATATTGGAAGCCATACTGAGTATTCGACAATATTTTGTGTTCAACTAAAAATAGTACTATCCTCTTCTTAACTAATTTCTCTATGATTTTGGAGATAGTTAACAGTAATGCAATAGATCTAAAATTTGCTGGTTCGTTAAATTGTCCACCTTTGTAAAATGGGATGATGATTGTTATTTTAAGACATGATGGAAATACTTCTGTTAAGAAGGATATATTGATCGCATCTACCAATACCTGTAGGGCCTCAAATGGTAAACTTAGTAATATTTTGACAGATATTTCATCCATACCAGAAGTCTTTTTATTTTCAATATCCGATAGAGTTGTTAGGAGTTCTTCAATGTTAGTATTTCATAACTTAAAATTATCTGATATGAGGTAATGCAAAGTATCTACTGAGGGTATTATGTCTGAGCTTAGATTTTTACCTACCGTGCGATAGAATTCATTTAGAGTGTTGGGTTCTATATTCATATGGGTGGGGAGCTTTGAATTCTTCCCTCTCAGATTATTAATTATGAGCCAATTTCCCTTCATTTTATTTTTTGCATTGTCTATCCTATTTTTATAGTATTTCTCTTTTGCAGCCTCAATCACAAGTGTGTAGATACCTTTATATTTGTTAATATAATTCAATATGAGTTCACTGTTAGTGTGTTTTTTTAAACAATTTCAGTGATCTGAAGTTTGCAGCTGATGTTTTTATTCCTAGAGACATCCATGGTTTTTTCTTTTTTCCCTTAATGTCATGAGGGGAAAACTGTTTTTGAAAAGTAGAGATAGGGTTTCTTGAAGAGTATTAATGGGTTAAGAGAAATATCTAGCCTCTCTCTCCTCCTCTCCTTATGATTATCTGTCTATTTTGCAATTGTTCTGTATCTCTCCCATAACAAGCTTCCCACTTGCTGAAATGCAAAGTCTAAATCGATTCATATTTCTATATGACACGATTCCTAAATAGACTCCTCATTTTTGTTGGATATTCAGTAAAAACCTCCATTCCAACAAACTTCCACAACAATAATTTCACAGAGTTCACGTAATCGAAATATTTTATCGTTTCGACCATGAAACCCACAGTTGGAACATAGTTTCAGTCAAAATATCCCTCATAAAAATCGAACCAAACTTCGTTTTGCGTGCCAATAAAAAAGTGAATCGCGTGTCTGAATCGACTTGTTTTTCAGATTGAAATAGAAGCGATAAACACTCTTCTGTTTTCGCCGGCAATAAAACTGATAATTCAGTTTCTCGGCATTGTGATGGAGGCAGCGACGTCTGGAGATTTTACGAGGTGATTGATTATACGACTTTTGACATAGTTGCTTGGAAGTCATCAATGGAGTTATCTATTAACGTAGTTTGTCACGTCTTGTTACGTTACAGACTACAATGAGGGTGTGTATGACGTTTGGTCGCGTCAAATTATAGGGTCGTCCAATTTTCTGCTGTCAAGAAATACAGTTCCACTTTTGTTTTTGGGAAACAATAGTGTAGATATTTACTTATTATTTATCATTCTGTGTGTTTATTTTGTGTTCATTTGTTTTGTAAACAAGATTGTCAGTTGAAAAATAGTAAAAACGTCAATAAAGTTCCTTCTTGACCAAAATTGGATTTATTGGCTTGATTTGATCAATTCTTCTGGAAAAATAACAAAAAGATTTCGTATAGACAACTGAAATTCTCATATAAGTACTCGTAAAGTATATATTTATCATGATTCGACTGCGTGAATAATGAAACACTATTATTTAAACTCATGTGCTATGGCTTTAGAGAATTGGCATATAACTGGCTTTACAGTTATCTAACAGGCGTGAAGCAGTCAGTAAAACTCCAAGGAAATACATCGCATATTGAGAATAATACATCAGGTGTACCACAAGGTTCGGTTTTGGGTCCTAACCTTTCCCTGCTTCATCTGAATGATCTGCTAACCATTGATATTGAAGGAAAGTTCACACTTTTTGCGTATGAAATCACGGTCCTTTGGCGTGGGACAAATGAAGATAATCTCAGAGACATCATAACTCTGAATCTTACTTATAGAAAATCACGCTATAGTTAACAAAACTGACACAAAATTTTTAAGGGTATTTATAGATGATATGTTAAAATTTGATGAGCATATAACAAATTATTTATGCAAAAAATAGCATCTGACTGTTATGCAGTTATGCATATACTCCCTATTTAAAAAATTGGGGGTTGTATCCGTCGTTCGAAGGTGGTTGAAGGTCGAGGTAGCATTTTTCCGTTGAGTATGTCAAATTTTAATTTAAATTTGTTTCGGGATTTTTTTTAATATTTACAATAATCGAAATAATGAATTTATTCCATTTGGCTTGTACACACTGTATAAAAGTCTATATACAAAGATGATACTGAACAGTAACTGCCACCTACAATCTAAAAAAGTAACAGAATTATTGAGTAGAAAAACGAATTCTACTCAGGGTTGGAGAACCTCAGAATGATCATTGAAGAAAGGTGGAGATGAAATTATTAAAGTTACCCATTTCATCTCAAGGTAGAGTTATATATTGTGTAATATAATATGGGAATGATTTCACACTTTATCAAAAGAGCCAAGGAAAATTAAAATTATTCTCGAAGCGAGAACAGAAACTCCAACAACTAAAACAGAACCGAGAGATCCACATCTTGGCATCTACATTACTGATATACTTCACAATCAGATGTCAGTATTGCCTATATATATTTATTGTAAAACTTTAAGGATTTTGATATGTTATTTGTAATGAAGTAGGTATTTTTGTCTATTTAGGTTTTTTGATAGTAGTGATTTTCCATTTATTCGTTCATGCGAATTGTTTGGGTAACGGAGATTTGAATAAATGTGACTTTTGAGTGTTTGGGTGTCATTTATTATTACTTTTTTGACAGTGATTCCAATTATTTTTTGTAGGACGCCAGAATAAATCATTAATGGAAGAAGAAGATTCTTGACAAAAAAGTATATCGATATTGTTTAATTGGATACATAACGACCACTATGTATGCAACCCATATTACTGATGACATAGTCACAGTAGAGTCACGGGCATGTTTATCGCTGTGCCGTAGTTTCCATATCTCTGTGTCATCTCTCATCTGTCAATCAGTAGGTGAAGTTGACATAAGTCTATACTCTATATGTCATGTCTATGGTTTTATTGGTTTTATACTATACATTGTTTTAGGTTAGGGACGAAATTGATCGGAAATGATATTTTAATTCGATAGTTTCATTATCCATTTAATTGTTACCACCTGTGTCTGATGTCGTCTATGACCTTTGGCCAAAAAAAATTCACGCCCACCGCTCCAGACAAAGGAAGTTTTCCACTAGATCACGACGGACTCTGCAGGAAACTGATGGTGAAATATATGAAATGTCTGCATACTAACAAAAACGATAATTCCGTCTGTCGAGAAGTTGCCAAAGAGTATTTGGGCTGCCGAATGGAAAATAATCTTATGCACAAGGAAGATTGGTCCAAACTAGGTTTTTCCGATTTGGAGAAAAAGTCTTCCTAAAATGGTCAAAATTTTGATTGGATGCACCGGGAGTGTTGCTACTATCAAACTACATAACTTACTTGAGGCTATTTCACTTGGTTTTGGTTCAAAAACAGAAGTAGGTGATTTGTGTAAATTTTGATTCTATTTTATTTTTTCCACCAATGAGTCCAAATGCTATTAGACTGGAGCCAGACTACATTTTCACCAGTCATTGAAAACAGTCCATTATGAAGTAATGATATATAACAACTTACGAAGGGACCTGAACCCAAAAATGAAGCATTTGTGATTGAATATCAGCAATTTCATTCTTACTGGTGAAAATATTCAGTGTGATTCCAGTCTTTACCTCCAGAGTTTCAATAAAGATATTATATTGTGATTTTTTTCCCCGTTTTGATGTATCAAATGTCATTAATGATATTTTTGTGATTAATAGAATTGTATTATAATTTCGTACCCTTGTTGGTTTTGGTTGAGTGTTTTTTAGCATCCACCAAACAAGTATTTGGCATCTTCAGAAATACCAAAATGTTCAACAACTATTTTTAATCAGCTCCTGCTAGAACTGTTGAAACAAAACAGAGATAAACGAGAAAAACAAATGAGGTTTTTGGGAAAGAAAGTTTTTGGCTTTCTACTACTCCATCTTGATACAAAAAAAAAGAAGGATGAGGGAGTCTTCCAAAGAAAGGAAGGAAGTAACTCTATACATGGATGTGTAGATCATGCAAAGAAGTAACTTTCAGACAAACTGAAAGTCCTCCTGATTTTTTCTTTCGTATAATTCAATGTTTATATGAAAGTAGCTGTTTCAGGAGGACTTTCTTTCAGTTTGTGTCTGAAAGTTACTTCTTTGCATGATCTACACATCCTTCCTTTCTTATTAAACACTAACGTGATAACTGTTTGGCCGTTATCAAACCCATAAGTTCGCCTATGAATTTAGGAGTTCCTCAAAGGTCAATCATTGGGCCAATTCTCTTTACCTACTACGCTATTTTTACAATTTACACACTGATGCTCATTTCATTATCTGATGATACTTTGGTTATAGTATCTGAGAAAAACCTTGAGTCCCAAAATTCAGGATACTGATTTGGAGAAACAACAAGTTATGAACCTTCTTGGAGTACATATTGATGAACATTTAAATTTCAAAACACATTGTTCTTGATTAGTCTCTGGTTGAAACTGTGAGGCATATAAATTGAAAAACTTGGGAATTGTTCTCACTGCAAATGAGCTGACAAATCTCTATTATACTTCTGTTGAGACTGGGCTGCGATATGCTCTTGGGAAGCTTCCATATTAATCCATATCCTATGTGAAGTTTCAAGAGTTTAAATAGTTATGGAACTGTCTCGCAATGTTTTCCGAAACGAATCACAAACTTGATAATAGATATTATTCTCGATCCTCAAAGCAAATAATGAAGTATCAACTATCACATGCTAAAAATAATGTAACTAATAAATCACCAAATATATTGAGATTGAAAATATTTAACAATTTGAGGGCAGATATAAACAATGCTCGTAATGTTCAAAATAAATGTGGGGTTTTATTGGATGATGAACTAAAGTTTTCTCTACTCATAATAATGATGTCCCTCAAAGCACGCAAGATGCTAGGTTACATCAAGAAAGTATCCAGTTCTTTACTGTGCATTTGTCCGTACTGAATATGTGTCAGTGGTATGGAACCCTTACTATCAGACTTATAATTATATTCTAGAACCGAGGCATATAAATTGAAAATCTTGAGAATTATTATTTTAACACTTCGACATGTGTTTCGATCACCAAGTGATCATCTTCAAGAGAAAGATTGAAACAGTCTTCAGGCACAATTATGTAAGTCTTTAAAGGAAATAAAGGTTTCATTATTATTACAAAGATCATCTTTATGTTACTTGAAATGCGAACCTTGTATGTAAGCAAAACAATCAGAATCACTGGAATGGATGACGGTCAACAGTCTCGAAAAACTAATATCTTAATTTCATTTCAGATTAAGGTTTGCTTTACTGAGCACTCAAAGCATTTCATCGCTGAAAACAGCATTGAAGATGTCTGTACCTATTCCGATTCAGACGAATGGGAAGCTTGGTCACAAAGAGGGGATCCAGTGTTACATATAGAGTTGTCGAAATGGGCAGATGTGTTTCTGATAGCTCCTTTGGATGCTAATACTCTTGCGAAAATTTCAAATGTAAGTATCTTCAAAATACAGTTCTCATCAGATAGTGTAGGGTTCAAACCAATCAAGATTTTATTGAAAAAATCATTTCGAATTTGTATCAATAAAAAAATGTATTAGCTGTTCCATAAAAAATTTATATCTAATTTCTCTAACAAAATACAAGAGATATGACTATGACTGATGACAAATTATTTTACCTGAGTTGAGGTGAAAACAGATTAAAAATGTGTAAACATAAAAGAAAATTTCACCAACCAATTGAATGGAAATTCAACTATGCAAAAAATTATCCTCAAGTTGTTATGTGATAAGGTCTATCTGTAACTCTTTAGACTATCACTCTGTTAGAAAAGCATACTTTGCACTTTTCGAGTCCCACTTGCGGTACGGAATTTGTTTCTGGGGGAGCAGCTGTCAAAACTTATTGAGTCAAGTTTTTACAATACAAAAAAGAGCTGTGAGATTCATTACCAGAGTTAGAGTGCAAGATTCCTGTAAGCCTCTTTTTTAGCACATCAAATCTTAACAGTCTACTGCCTCTTTATTTTAGAAACAGTCTGCCTAATGCACAAAAAGCACAACGATAACATCTAGACTCAACTCAGAGTTATGTCACTCATCTCACATTCAATATTCCTCTTCCCAGCAAAAAATATTTCAATCATCTTCCCCTTTCAATCAGAAAGTTATGCTACAAACAGTTTCGAAAAAGAGTAAAAAAACTCCTGCTAGATAAAGCTTATTATACTATTGAGGAATTTCTTTCGGATGACTTCGCAACTTATAATTCCAACTTATAAAATTTTTTATCACAGACTTTTATCCATAGACTTTTTGAAGTGTGCTTGAGCCATGTTAATATTTCATTTTAATTATTCAACTTTATTTTAATGTTTCTGATTGTTTTAGTTTTTAAGCCTGTTTTGTCAACATATAAAATTTTTTATCAGACTTTTACTATAAACTTTTTGTAGTGTGCTTGAGCCATATTAATATCTTGTTTTAAATTCTTGACCTATATGTTAATGTTTCAGATTGTTTTAGTTCTTAAGCCTGCTTTGCCAACAAAACCTAAACTTTTATGACAAGAAAGCATTTCTGACTGATTGACTGACGAATTGGTAAATAATAAGTTTCCATAAACCATCTTATACATACTTTGTCATACATAGTTCCTCGACACATCTCTAATCAGCATAAAGTAGCAGTATGCTTCTCAGACTATTGAATTTCCTACTGTCAGAAAGATCTGAATTTTATCAAAGAAATTGCTGTCAACAACTGTTATAAGGTACATATTAAAATCTCCATTCTTTCCAAAAAACTGCCGAGAGCCATTTAGCAGGTCTCTCCCCTCTTAAATAAAAAATAATAAGTGTCATAGATCATTGACATACTTTCCCATCAATAACATCGCTCTTTTTTTGAAACTGATCGAATTTTACGTGGTTCACCAAACAAATTAATATTTAAGCAACTTTTTTAAAAACAATAAAGACACAAACTCGATGTCGGATAAATCAGGAATATATAAGATGACTTGTAGTTCTTGTCTAAAACTTTATATTGGGCAAACAGGGAGAACCTGTTCCCAAAGAATAAAGGAACATATGAGTAGTTTTTTGAATGCGAAGACCAATTCTACATTTGCAAACCATCTTTTGACTGAGTCTGTTTTCGAGCATGGAAAATGGTAATTAGTTTTTAACATGTTCATTTCATATGATTTGGTGAAATTTTCTTCGATGTTGTTCCAATTTTCAATTTTTTTTAGGTAAAATCATCAATCATCAAGTAGGCAGTTATTAAGTCATATGATTCAAATTGTTATAAAAAGCACAAAGTATAATAAGTTCAGTACATGTCCGTGTACTTACCATGAGTTGGTAAAGTTTGAATTTTCAATTAGGACTCAACTCAGTTGATTATTAGCCACTACATTAGTAGAAGATCATATTATTCAAATTGTTATTATATAAAAAATGAATTGAGTAGAATTTATGAAAAGCTTGAAGAAGCTATTATACAGCAGAACACGTGATGGGGTTTTGTAAACATGTTTATGAGGAAGAAGAGGTGTTCCACTTGAAAAAAAATAACAATAATTTCTCATGGACACTCTGTATATTTGAAAATAATTTTGAAACAAGTGACCTGCATTTTCTTGAAGAGATGTTTCGTCTTCTCTCCAGGGACCATCTCATTACTTTTGACTTACTCTGTATAGATATCCTAATGTTTTGGTATTTGAGGAATCTGGCATGAATTACTCCACGTTGACAATTAGAGCAATTGTGTAACTTTTCTCTAATTCTGTCAATAATCACCTTTTTTTTCAGGGTATTTGCGACAACCTACTCACTTGCGTTGTGCGAGCTTGGGACTTGAACAAGCCTCTCATATTCTGCCCGGCGATGAACACTAGAATGTACCAGCACCCCATAACCTCTCAGCAGATATCGACCCTCAAAACCTGGGGATACCATGAAGTTCCAGTGATCGAGAAAGTACTTATATGTGGTGACAGTGGTCTTGGTGCAATGGCCGAAGTAGCAACTATTGTAGACTTTTTGAAAAGTGTAGTTTCAGAGAAAATAGTTTTATAAACATATGTATTCAATGTTCATACTGTTTTTTTTTTAGTTCACTGAGTCTTAGTATTCCCAATAGAAGGTTATGTCTTAGTTACCCTGGTAAAAATAAATCTGTTGAAATCTGTTTCCTCCACAAACGACAACCCTCAGCAGTCTAATCTTGTGCGAGATAAGAATCAACGAGGTCTTACCTTTTAACGTGCGATTCGATTGTCCGGGCCTCTAACCCCCGGTTCACAAAGCAGTTGAGTCTTGAATAACAATGAGTTTCTCCAATAGAAATTCATTAAATACGAGAATGTCTTGAGGATATATTAAAGATATACCAGACTTCTTAAAGATGTGTTCTATTTCCGAAAAGATGTCCTGAACACGTCTTTGATAGACATATTGGGAGATGGAACAAAATGCACTTTTTGTGGAGGAAAATCAATTTTTTATCGACCTTCTTAGGGTATTTTTATCTTCCACAGTGTGACGAAGAAATTGAGAAATAGAAATTATCAGCAAAGGAAAAACCGCTTGCTTGTATGACCGTTCTTTATTGTTTACAAAATTTCACCTGTTTATATTGACATTGTTCATGTATGATAATGAAATAGTGATTTTCTAGTTGTGTTTCAATTATATACAAAATCTGTAAAAAAAAATTAAGTGTCTGTTCAAAATATATTTACTCATTCATCAATTTTCATGATGTCTACTTCAAAGTAGTCCGCCTCAGATATAATAGACCCAAGCCAGCGTTTTTCCAATCCTCAAAGCAGTTCTGGTATGTCCTTTAGCTCCCTCAGCAATTTGGTTTGTATCTCCTCGGCAAAATGCCGTTCTTCCATAGGTCTCTTCAATACTGCTAACAGAAAAAATCGAAGGGGGCCAAATCTGGTGAATATGGTGGTTGACAATGTTTCGTGGTTTATTTCATCAGTTCGGACTTCCATTGTCTTACTAAGATTAACCGAAGATAACAATTTTATTAAATAAAAAACTGAAATTACAAGAACATACAAGCGACAACCAAACAATTAAAAATAAAAAAAATTGAAATAATAATAAAAGCTGAAAAATGAAAAAATTAAAAAATATTAACAAAAAATGAAAAATAAAAATTATGAGATTTCAAACCAAATTATGTCACGACGTTTCAATTGTTAGTATCCACAATCGCCTTCGGGCTATCACCTGAAGACGATTCAATTTTTTCATTTTCAATTGTTTGGTTGTTGCTTGTATGTTATTTCCTTGTAATTTCAGTTTTTTGTTTAATAAAATTATTATCTTCGGTTAATCTTATTAATTTTTATAAACTTTTTCAGGGTTTTCAAATCAATTTATATTATATTGAACAATGGAAGCCGGAACTGATGAAATACAAACGTAGGGAACCTCAAAAAAGCTTGTCTTTGAGGAGTTTCAGCTTAACATTTACAATGATTTCAAAAGGAACCTCAAAAAAGCTCGGGAAAGATTGTCTTTGTGGAGTTTTAGCTTGACATTTGATATGGTTTCAAAATGAAACTCAAAAAAGCTTGAGAAAGCTTGTTTCTGAAGAGTTTCAACTTAACATTTGCAATTATTTCAAAAGGAACGTCAAAAAAGCTCGGGAAAGCTTGTCTTTGAGGAGTTTTACCTTAACATTTGGAATAATTTCAAAAGGAACCTCAAAAAAGCTTGTCTTTGATGAATGTCGGCTTAACATTTGCAATGATTTCAAAAGGAACCTCAAAAAATCTTGAGAAAGCTTGTCTTTGATGAGTTTAAGCTTGACATTTGCAATGATTTCAAAAGGAAACTCAAAAAAACTTGAGAAAGCTTGTCTTTGAAGAGTTTCAACTTAACACTTGCTATGATTTCAAAAAGAACCTCAAAAAAGCTTGAGAAAGCTTGTCTTTGAAGAGTTTCAACTTAACATTTGCGATGATTTCAAAAGAAACCTCAAAAAAGCTTGAGAAAGCTTGTCTTTGAAGAGTTTCAACTTAACATTTGCAATGAGTTCAAAAGAAACCTCAAAAAAGCTCGGGAAAGCTTGTCTTTGAGGGGTAACTCAAAAAAGCTTGTCTTTGAGAAGTTTCAGCTTAACATTTGCAATGATTTTGAAAGGAACCTCAAAAAAGCTCGGGAAAGCTTGTCTTTGAGAGTTTTAGCTCAACATTTGCAATGATTTTGAAAGGGAGTCTTAAAAAAGCTCAGGAAAGCTTGTCTTTGAGGAGTTTTACCTTTACATTTGGAATAATTTCAAACTTTCAGTGACTGGGTAAAGGGTCAATGACTAAGAACCAACCAAGTGAAGAATGTGGTGAGTATTATATACACATATATAATCTCATATTTATACATGGGGTTCACATATTTTCTGGGAAAATAATAGCATAAATTGTGTGTCTATCAGAAGATATCAACCAATTTTTCTAGTTTTTTTCTTGAAAGGATGAGAATGTATGAAATTTTCAGGGCTTTTGGGATATTTTCTATAAGTCGTGGTGCAATATACGCAAAGTATCTCTGTCCAATTGCTTTCCCAGCTCGCGGTAAGTGTATCTTATGTTCATTTCTTGTATAATGGATATGATTTAAGAACACTGTAATATTGCCTTAGCCACCGTATTTACCAGATTTGGTCCCCTGCGACTTTTTTCTGTTCCCAAGATTGAAGAGACCCATGAAAGTACGGCTTTTTGCGACGATCAAAAAGATGAGTGCATATGAGAAGGCTTCAAGGATTGGAAAAAACGCATGCACAAGTGTATCATATATGAATGGGACCGCTCTGAAAGGGACAAAATAGAAATGGATGAATGAATATTTTCTGAGAAAAATAAAAATCCACCTTCGTACATGTTTCGAACAATAACTTTTTGTAAGTATTTATAACTGATCATGATGTATTATGAAATCAAAAGACGGTTTCAACCAGACACGTTTATTAAAAATAAAAATGTAATGGTTCATTACAACAATTCACAAGAACTTTCAATGGGGATAGAATTGCAAATTTCAACATAAATAATCTGAGATTCCCAACAACTTGAAACATAATGTTTGATTCTTACAATATACAACTTCCAGGTGGGCTTACACTATATTTTCACAAGAAAACGGTTTTCGATTTGACTGGCAGTAAGGGAGAAATGCTTACCCTGTTTGCGTTCATGTCGACTTCGATTATTGTCAAAACAACTTTTTTCTCGTGAATTTCAGCCTCGATCCGAAACGCGCAACACCAATCAGTACAGATAATTCTATTCAATGTATCTAAAAAAATATATCCGCATTTATCACAAATCTGAAAGCAATCACCAGTGTACCCGGCATTTCTTCCCAGAAATACCACTAGCAAAGACAAAGTGTTTTGATTGGTTGAAAGTATTACAAACACATTACACTCAGAGCTCAATTTCCATTTTGTTAATATCCTAAGCAGAATTCACATAAAGAAGTACATTTTTTGGTTGGCACATGTCAAATAGTGCCCGAACAAAATGAATCAACAGAAAACCTGGAATGCCACAATATCCCATTTGGAGCTTGAAAAAGGCGAGATGTTCCCAATTATCTGTTACCGAGTCAGAGAAAACTCCATTACTTGTTATGTTCTCACATTTTTCAAACCTCAAATGCTACACCATATACATTCCTCACTAAAAATTGCCTGGAATTAATTTTTATTCAATCATTTCTTCAAACAGTTTTCTCTGCTCAGGTTTATTTCTCAATAAAACATTTATCAATGTATAAGAAGAGAATTCAAAGAAATCACCTTTACACATTTTTAGCCATGTTTACCTCAGCTTGAACAAACGTAACATTGTTACATGAATGTTACATGTATGCTCGGGAATGATTTATTGATAAATGTATTAAAATTCACCACATTTGAGTGTAGACTACTTTTTCAGTTGCAAAACAAGCACTTTTTTCAATCACCAGAACTGCAATACTTTTCTCGATGCGCGTTTCTCCTGAATTCGTCAAGAAGAGTATTCCAGTTCTAGTGACTGGGAAAAGTGTTCGTTTTGGATTTATTCTAAGCCACAGGTTTCAATTGTAGCTTTTTTACTTTCTCAATTATTATTTGTGATTTTTCATAGTACATCATCTGAATGTAACAGAGAAGTAACGAGGCTATAACCATGTGATTTTTCATCGTACATCATCAGAATGTAACAGAGAAGTAACAAGGCTATAACCATGATTTTATTTGATATAACTGTCGATTCATCATAATGGGATTATGTAACTGAAATATTACATAATAAAAAACTAGGTACATAATGAATAAGACGTTGAAAAAAAAGGAACTAAGAATATTCAAATCAAACCAATAATAAACAAAGGGATATTTGAAATGAGAAGAACACCCAAGCAACATGAACTTGTCCGATTTTTGTAACTTAGATATCAAGGAGGATTATTTTTTTAATTCAATGACAATTTTCAATTGCTTGGGAAATGTCTGAACTAATCATTTTCCAACCTGTTTCTAAGTTTAATGTAGGTATTCATCGTTACTGCATTGTTTCTTAGATATTACCACAGTAGTTTTCTGAAGCTACAAGAGATTTTGTCGGATGAACTGAAGAAACTTGAATATTTCAGAATATGGAGGTTAGATTTTTTTTCCAGTTTTGGAAATAGTGTGATCTCGTAGTAAAGGAATACACAGTGTATGTAAGAATCAGTTTTTGATACTGTAGTTTCATCATCATTCACAGGTATATGAAGTAATGAAACACACTAATCCTGTACTAGAAACTTTTTTCAATATATTGAGTGTATTAGGATATCTTACCTCTTTTTTTCAGTTGACAATGACATGTGACTATTTAGTCCCCTGAAAAAATTCCATCCTATTTTCCACAAAAGCATGTAGCTTTCTATTTTCACATGAAAATACAGAGATCTGATTTGAGTATTCCCAAGTTGAAACTTATTGAATGTCTAACGGGAATGAGTTTCATAAATCAAATAGTTGTTGAATAGAACAGAATTTCAATATTCTTTGTAACAAAAATGGATGAATAATAATGACACTTATATCTGCATACACCAGTTGAAACCTCTCTTCAATACCTTTTCAAATAACCAAATAATTCATTCCGAATCTTTAGAATGTAACAGAGATATAACAAAGTGTTGATGTCAATTCATTACAGCGAATCATTTTCTTGGTAAACATTTCTTAAATCATTTTTGAGCAAATTGTAATATGTAGTAGCGTACCATTTACGTTTCAATTTCTATTGATGATAATGAAGAATATCAATAATTTCCTGTACATCATTGACAGACGAAATGAAGATAAATCATTTCTGAATTACTGTATCAGACCCAAATAAATCGATATTGTGAACTTGATTATCGAAATATAATAGGATGCTGATCTTTGTGAAAAAAAAACTGTGGAGTAATAATGGTTAATTGAAAAATATGTAACATCCATGTATCATCTATGTAACAAGACGGTTTTGGGTACTGTTGAAAATTTTTACAGGGAAAAATGAAGCTTCACAGAGATTTTGGCAAGTTAAAACACAAAAAAATGTTTGAATAAACATTTACCCAAGCGTAACAAGTTTTCTATAAATAAAATAATACGAATTCTCTTCAACTATACAAATTTCACCTTAAACGTCTAAGAAATAGTTAAAAACTACCAATAAAAAATACATGTATAAAAATTCCAAGAAAACTCTGATAACAATGACAGACTGAAAACATCACCACCAGCAAAATCAACACTTTGTATATAGTTGTATGTATATGAAGAGCACAGGATATTCGAGTTAGTAAGGCATTACACATTATTTTTATCACATATTCAAAGAGTCCTTACGCGTGACGACAGCCGGAGGCGTTTACTAACTGGCCCGGCTTTTCAAGTGCCACCTCCGAGGCCAGGGCAGAGGCCAATTGAACTTTCTCGGCAGCGGTCCTCCGACGTTCCCCTCGAAATAGAGGAACAGCCCGAACCACCACTCGCGACCTAGTAAGTTGTTGGGGGAGCGTTGCTGAAAAAAAGGTGAAATGATTAAAACATTACAGAAGTTAAGAAGAAGAAATTAGTCCAGGAGGAATCGGCACAGAAGTACCGGAATTTGCCTCAGGCCAACCCTGTGCCACATTGTTGCCAATTGCAAGGAATTGTTATTTTTCAACCGGACAATTTTTTTGAAGTACAAATAAAAAAATGCTATGACTTTTCTGATAAACTTAACATTTTTGGAGATATGAATTTTTGAAGGTTCGAAAAATCTGAAATTTGGGTACTTTTGACCCATAAAAATATATATATATATATATTATATATATATATATATATATATATATATATATTTTTATAACATACTGAATATCATAAAAATAAATGCATGAGGTCGTTTAATTTCGATTAAATTGGTACACTTGACCACCCTGTAGATTTCTATGGGTTGAACAAAACCTGCAAAAACGGTAACTAATATTTTATCAAGTTTTTTACAAACTGTAGGTTTTCGGCTGAAATGAATAATCTGAAAGTGTCGAGTTTGTACATTCTATGCAGTTCTTGCTCAGCAATTAAACTGGAAATATTGTGCTTTAACATGGAACGCCATCACTTACCATTGGCTGAGATGAATAGAGCTGTAGGGCTTCTTCAAAGTGGCATGCGACAAAATGATGTAGCTCTTCGTTTGGGGGTCTCCCAAAGTGTTATCAATCGATTGTGGCGGCGTTTCCGTGAAACTGGCAGTCCAGCCGAACAACATCCAGGGCAAGGACGCGCTACAACTGCAGTTCAAGACCGATTTTTGGTCTTAACCGCAAGAAGACAACCGACAATCACAGCACCTGAGTTGGTTAACGTGTTGCAGCAGACGCACCAGGTAACCATTGGTCGTGATACTGTCAGAAATCGACTGCATGAAGCAGATCTCCACAACAGAAGGCCACTTAGATGTTCACCTTTGTCGAGAGGCAATCGCAGTAGAAGATTAGAGTGGTGTCAAGAACATCAAAACTGGGATGCAAATGATTGGGCCACAGTTTTGTTTACAGACGAATCCAGATTTGGATTTCATCCAGATTCTCGTCGAGTAAGACTGTGGAGACGACCTGGAAATAATGAACGTCTGAGACACGTCCAGGAAGTCCACACATACAGAGGTGGTACAGTAATGCTATGGGGCGGAATCATGATCGGCGACAGAACCGATCTCGTTTTTCCAAATCGCTCCCTCACAGCTCGACAGTACCTCGACACCATTCTTCTACCTATCGTCCGTCCGTTTGCTGGTGCTGTTGGTGAAAACTTCCACCTAATGCACGAAGGAGTTGATGTATTGCCATGGCCAGCACAATCACCGGACCTGAATACCATCGAGCATGTGTGGGACATGCTTCAACGAAGAATTACTCCGCATATGGGGAACATTCACACAACGTTTCAATTGAGAGAGCTTTTAATCGCTGGATGGGCAAATGTACCTCAACAAGACATTGACAATCTCATTTTGTCGATGCACGATAGATGTAGGGCCGTAATAAACCAGTGTGGAGGCCGTACTTTGTACTGATTCCACTTTTTGGTGTATTATGATTTTTTTTCGGGGTGCCAAAGAAGAGCCACATTTTATTTTAGTTTTGCTTATATGCGCACTCAGTATTTTTGACCATTTAATAAATTTTGTTGTAAGTTACATTCGTTTAATAATCACCCGTCAACTTTTTTTCCCTAAAGCGATCTGAAAAAAAATTATTGCCATTTTTAAAAATATCCCTAGATTGGTCGAGTGTACCAATTTAATCGAAATTAAACGACCTCATGCATTTATTTTTATGATATTTAGTATGTTATAAAAATATCCCTAGACTTTTCCGATGTGCGTATATATATATATATATATATATATATATAATATATATATATATATATATATATATATATATATATATATATATATATATATATATATATATATATATTATATATATTATATATATATATATATATATATATATATATATATATATATATATATATATATATATATATATATATATATATATATATATATATATATATTATATATTTCAATATTGAATTTTACAAAAAGGATTTGAAGCTTTATATCTTCTATAAATTATCTGCGAGCGCTTTCGACAGTTGGTAGTACTGTCATCTTCTAGGCACCCTTCAAACTGTTTGAAGGGAGGTTTACCAGTCCCAACACCCCCGGCAAATTGGGAGGAAAATTTGGAAATGTATGATGACCAGACAGGTTCCCATGATGTGCCAAAAAAAGACAGTATTTATTTTTCCGAGAGTGAAGGACTTTTGAAGAGGAATAGGTATCATCCATACAAAATCAAAATGGTACACCAATTAACTGATCGACGAACAGAATTCTGCGAAATCATTGCAAGGCATCCTACCTATCTCCACAATATTTGTTTTAGTGACGAATGTACATTTTTTCAAACGGAAATGTTTACAGACGAAATTGCCGTTATTGGAGTGACACCAACCCTCACGTTTTCCGGGAAACACATACCCAATATCCAGAAAAAGTTAACGTTTGGGCAGGAATATTGGGAAAACATATTGTAGGACCTCTATTTATCGATCAAAATTCAACAGGGAAACTGTATTTGAATATTCTGGAAACTAGTGTTGACCCTCTCATCACTGAAATCGTCGAAGCGAATCCTAATAAATTCGATATGGATATTGTATCCCAACAAGATGGAGCACCACCACATTACTCCAGAAAAGTAAGAAACTATTTAGATACTACTTTTCCCGGTCGTTGGATTGGCCGTCGAGGTCCTACAGAATGGACAGCCCGCTCACCAGATTTGACACCTTTGGACATTTTTTCATGGGGCTATTTGAAGCAAAAGGTGTACGAAACTGAACCTGCTTCAATATTGGATAAACGGCAGAGAATAATAAAAATTTGTAGAGATATTGACGTTACTGGGTTCAAAAATGTTTGGCGTGAAATATCGTATAGGCTGTTCGTTCATATGTCAAAAAGTTCAAGGCAGCCATTTCGAGCATCTTCCGAACTGACCTCAAGCTTATTACCTCATTTTATGTAGTTAAATATCAATGTATTCAGGCAATTATAAAAAGTTTCGCCATTTTGTAGTAGTTGAAAATATTGACATTATATTTTCGGGTTGTGAAGCATTTGTCAGGAGCTTTAAAAAGATGTGTCACCTCACCCCCCTTTCCATTTAATTTTTCCCAGATTTGGCATCTTGAAATTTTCTTGTGTCAATTTCTCTTCAAAATAAAGTATTCATGCATTAATTTCATTATCCCAAATTTCAATTTTTTGAGTTGACCCGTTCAAAAAAGAGGGGGGGGCATTAAGTAAAAGCACTGTATAATATGAATGACACCGCCTTATTACGAGATACTTGCATAAAAGATATAGGGGTTGTCTTTGATTCTGAACTGAGTTGGTATTAAACTTCCAGAGGCATCTAGATGTATGGTTTTATAGTTAGTCTAGTTCACATGTAATTTTTTTTGTAACATTTTTCAGCCCTGTCCAAAAATTACGACCAAGGTGTCATTCGATTCGTATTTTTGCCTAGAAAGTTTAAGGAAAGGTCCGAAAACGCGCCGATAAAATTACAAAAGTTATAAACAATTAAGTGAAAAAAAATGGGGCTTTAGTTTTTTCTTAATATCTCGGAAAATTTTCAAAATTTTGGAAATTTGAGAAAAGATTTGAAAAGATCAATGAATTTGCTTAAAAAAAGTCCCGACTCCCGAAACTGTATCTCGATTATTTATAATTTTTACAGAGCCCTGAAAATAGAGCCAAAAGCGGGTAGTCTGGCTTCCGCGCGCCTTTCGTCACTCTGACATAAAAATAAACAAAAATGTTTAAACATATTAAATGTAAATATTGAGGAATGAAAAAATTCATGTAATGTTGGGATACATCAATAAACAATAATCCGCAGTCAAAAAATGTTTATCCCAATTTTAACGTTAATTATAAATTTGTTAATTAATAACTTTTTCTGAATTGAAAGTTAATATAAAAATCACTATAATTATTAAACTAACACCTGGCATTTTTTTCCTTTAGCGAAGTTATCCTTGATAGGCAAAAAAATAGATTACCGTTGCCAAAATAAAAAAAATGTTATTTTCTATTTTTTTATTAACAATTGAAAATTATAATTTTATAAAAAATACATTACCCAATTTTTTTTCTAATTTTTTATTGTTTCAATGTCTCATGGCTAAAAACTAATTATTATTTTTTTTTATTTCTTACAGCTATTGTTAATGAGTTTATTATAATTATATATAATTATTATATTTAATTAAAAAAAATTTTATGAACATATTATTATTTTTTATTCATTTTTTTTCAATACTTTGTTCTATAATAAATGTAACTGTTTTTTTTTAATTTATTCTATTTTTTATAAAACTTTTAATATTGTAATATTAAAAAAACACATAGTTACTTTTATTATAGAACAAAGTATTGAAAAAAAATTTGAAAAAAATTTGTTCATAACAATTTTTTTAATAAACAATTAAAAAAAGAATAAAAAAAAATTCAAAACCTTAAAGAACAATAGAATTTATGATTTAAAAAAACGCTTCCTTAATTTTGATATTTAGTTGCAAAAAACTATTGTTAAATAACAAACGCATTTTTTAGCAACAAAGAAATTTTTTTGAGAACCATTTTTTTTCTAAAAACCATGGTTTTTTTCCATTAACATAATGCAAAAAAAATTCGAAGTGTTTATGAACAATGTATTTGTTTATAATAAATTTATTAACAATAGGTGTAAAAAATTAAAAAAAGAATCATTAATTAGTTTTCAGCCATGAAACATTGAAACAATAAAAAATGTTAAAAAAAAAATTGTAATGTATTTTTTATAAAATTATAATTTTCAATTGTTAATAAAAAATAGAAAATAAGAATTTTTTTATTTTGGCAACGGTAATCTATTTTTTGCCTATTAAGGATAACTTCACCAAAGGAAAAAAATGCCAGGGTTTTAGTTTAATAATTATAGGGATTTTTATAATAACTTTCAATTCAGAAAAAGTTATTAATTAACAAATTTATAATTAACGTTAAAATTGGGATAAAAATGTTTTGACTGCGGATTATTGTTTATTGATGTATCCCAACATTACATGAATTTTTTCATTCCTTAATATTTACATTTAATATGTTTAAATAATTTTTTTTGTTTTTATGTCAGAGTGACGAAAGGCGCGCGGAAGCCAGACTACCCGCTTTTGGCTCTATTTTCAGGGCTCTGTAAAAATTATAAATAATCGAGATACAGTTTCGGGAGTCGGGACTTTTTTTACGCAAATTCATTGATCTTTTCAAATCTTTTTTCAAATTTCCAAAATTTTGAAAATTTTCCGAGATATTAAGAAAAAACTAAAGCCCCTTTTTTTCTTCTCTTGATTGTTTATAACTTTTGTAATTTTTATCGGCGCGTTTTCGGACCTTTCCTTAAACTTTCTAGGCAAAAATACGAATCGAATGAAACCTTGGTCGTAATTTTTGAACAGGGCTGAAAAATGTCACCAAAAAGAGCTAAATCGAGTACATGTGAACTAGACTAAGTGCACAATTGCAGAAATTAAACTCTATAGCTTTGAAGATTTTATGTATCTGTTATGTTAGGTCAAAGTTAGAATATTGTTCTACTATATAGAGTCCTGACTGTGCTTCACACATTATTGGGATCAAAAATACGCATAAAAAGTTCTTAGAATATTTATCTTTTGAAGTTGACGGTATCGATCCACAGCGGAGAACAGTTAATGACTATGACAGATTGAATTTTGATAGCTTGATGTTTTGAAGATGCCCAGCATCTATTTCATGCCTCCATAAACTAATTAATTTTTTTCCAAAAGTTGTTTTAATAACAAAAAAAGGTGGCAAAACAGAATACTTACTTTCAAGCTGGAATTATTTGCCAAAGTGTGATATGTCCAGAACAATCTGGTGGTGATGAAATAAGCTATGATAACATCCACACTGTAATGCCCATGGGATAGCTCCAGCATTACGATACCCACACACGATAACAGCCAGTATAACCAGTGGATAAGGTACAACTTTCTGGGTGTATCTACAAAAATTAAAAATGAATTGACTAGCTGAAGACCCTGCAACTTCACTACAGTTAAATAATGGATCAAAATACTTACATTCAGATATGAGTAAGGAAGTAAACACCAAGATGACAGTATGCCCACTATAGATAAAGTCTCCACAGTAGACATGCTGTCCGTTGAGAGAGAGCCCCAGACCGGACATCAGCTTCACCACCCGCTTGGCAATCATGAGGGGGGACGTCTCGTTCGATTTGGGCGAACAAGGATAACTCGGGTTTGACAAAGGCAATACCGTTACATACATAGTAATGGCTCGGTACATATACAATAAGGACATTAGTAAAAATATTCTTCTAAATACGATGAATCTGAAAAAGAAAACCACATTTAGCCGAGTTAATATAATCATATCAAGCTAGGAGGGGATATTATTAATTTGGTGTCAGGTGTGGGACAAGACAAGTTCAATCATTCACAGTTTCATTTTGACGTTCTATCAAGCTAATGAATATTCAATAAATCCAGTGTGAGGTGTGGTGTAGAGTTCATTACATTCAAAATTAACAAAACGTTACTCACCTATGCTTGTGAAATATCATAGCTATCATGCTAGTATTCACACAAAATATAATGATGAACTCTGATACATCTAAAGCCCAGGCATAAGCAGGTACGTTGTCGAGGAACACATCTGGAAGAGGCCCGTAAACCTCTTTGTTGGGCACTCGCTCGTGAACAAGACTCAGCGAGGTGAGAGTCAGAACAAAATTGAACATCATGATGATGGCGGCTAAAACAAAAAAAACTCATTTTGATTTTGAAAAGCTTTCATAGAATAAAATACAATCTATTAATGTCTTGAAAAATCCATAACTTAATACATTCTAAATGTCTTTCACGCTTTTGTTTTCGAAACTATTTGCATTGTGATCTTTGACAAGATTAGAGAAATATTATTGTCTTGGGAAAGAAAGTTTTTGGCTTTCTACTACTCCATCTGATACAAAAAAATGGATGAGAGAATCTTCCAAAGAAAGGAAGGATTAATCAATTTGAAAATAAGTAACTCTATACATGGATGTGTAGATCATGCAAAGAAGTAACTTTCAGACACAAACTGAAAGAAAGTTCTCCTGAAACAGCTACTTTCATATAAACATTGAATTACACGAAAGAAAAAATTCTTTCGAAACAAATACTTCTATATGAACACTGAATTATACAGAAGATACTTTTCTCTATTCAGTTTGTATATCGAACATTCGTGGAGGAATAAGAATCAGATATCATTCACATGAGTTCTACTTTGAATGAATGGTAATAAATTGTACTCACATGGAACACTGTCGCCCAAACTGGTATACACGTGTTTCGCCTTAAGACACTTGCCCTAAGGCTCTTCAGTACCAAATTGGATAACATTATAGAAAATACACACACTTCATTCATGAATTACGATTTTGTCTTAAGGCGAAACACGTGTATACCAGTTAGGGTGACAGTGTTCCATGTGAGTACAATTTATTACCATTCATTCAAAGTAGAACTCATGTGAATGATATCTGATTCTTATTCCTCCACGAATGTTCGATATACAAACTGAATAGAGAAAAGTATCTTCTGTATAATTCAGTGTTCATATAGAAGAAGTATTTGTTTCGAAAGAATTTTTTCTTTCGTGTAATTCAATGTTTATATGAAAGTAGCTGTTTCAGGAGCATGTATAGAGTTACTTATTTTCAAATTGATTAATCCTTCCTTTCTTTGGAAGATTCTCTCATCCATTTTTTTGTATCAGATGGAGTAGTAGAAAGCCAAAAACTTTCTTTCCCAAAAAATTAATCACTCCTAAAAATATAACCCTTTCAAATCATTATTGTCTTGCTTTAATTTTACTATTCATGATAATGATTACAAATTTTCACAAGCAGTTCACAAGTTCTAATATGCACTTTTTGGTATGTCTTTGACCTCTCAGTTTCTATCTCCTTAATCGTCGCAAAACGCCACCCATTCATGTGTCTCTTCAATCTTGGCAATGAGAAAAAGTGGCAGGGGGTTGAATCTAATGAACACGATGGCTGAGGCATGATTACGGTGTTTTTGGCCAAAAAATTACGAACAAGCAGGTGCATTATGGTGATGTTACATGCCCAAAATTTTCAAAAAAATTGCATGGTATGAGCCAACCGATATTCCGACATCCTCAGCAACTTCTCTAATTGTGATTCGACCAAAATTCGATAAAGTACACTCAAAACTTATTGCAATATACTCAAAATTTATTTCATGTTGAGGTATTGATAATAAGAAAGTAAGCAAAAACCATAGCAATGTTCTTTTTAGACGGTAAATATCCTTTAAAAAACTAAATAATTTCCGTGGCAATGTTAGTTTAAAACGCCTTGACAACTTGTTTTGTGAGTTACAAGATTAGTTGCCAATATTTTAATTTAAGTTTGAAGTTCGTTAACTTCTAGTCTGACAAATGGTTAGATTAACGGAGATGCATAAAATAACAGTTTTACAGATGATTGGTTACGGAGAAATAGAGAAGCAGTTTCGCGAGCTTGCTCATATGGGGCAGATAAAAAAGCAGCTGCCAAAGCAATGAGTAATAAACTCAAATCAGTGGGTTTTCCTTGAGAAGGAAAACCCACATACATCGTGTAGACAGGTATCCACTACATTCAATATTAGCCAAACATTGATACTAAACATATTAAAAAAAATATAATGCATCCCTATAAAATGATATCTACTCAGGAGCTCATGGAAGACAATTTTGTTAGAAAAACTTATTTTTGTGAGCAAATGATGGACATGTTGGATAACAATATCATCCAATTGGAAGATGTTGTTTTCTGGTAAGTGAACTTTGTCTCTACTGTCATGCTAATCGGCAAAATGGCCGCTACTGGTCAAAGGAAAATCCTCACTGGATGAGAGAAGAACACACGGAATAGCTTAAAAGGTTGATGTTTGGGCAGGGATTGTAGGAAACCATTTCATTGGTCCCTTTTTCGTTGAGTTCAACTTGAATTATTTGGCACTACTTCAAAATGATGTAATTCCAAGTTCAGCAAATATATATCCTGATCCAGGAAACTCTCAAGTTCCAAAGAATATGATATGGTTTCAGCAGGATGGAGCACCACCATATTACCAAGTTAATATCCGGCAATACCTCGATACAACATTTCCCAATCAGTGGATAGGAAGGCGAGGATCGATTAAATGGAAATAAAGTCTATACTGTGAACATTTTTAATTATTATCATAAATAATGTTAATGACTTTCTTTGAAACAGCTGTATCCGTGATATCCAACCCAATTACACCTAATATTCAATATTCTGGTCACAATCTGAAAAAACTGATGAGATAAGTTATCATAATTTCGAACTGACTTTCAAAAATATCAACTTGAATGAATGAACTCATAAAAGTCTCTCGATATCTCTGTCACATATCTATGAAAAATCACTTGATACTTCTTATGAATTTTCAAGAAAGAGGGCTCCCCTTCTGTATACCCCCCCGAAAGAAAATGTTCGACAGAAATTCAAAATTTCTGGAGGTTGGAGTAATATAGTTTTAGAAAATACATTTATTTTGATTTGTAACGTTTTTCTGTACTCCAACACAAATTGGAATAATTCGGTTTAACATTTCTCAATGGTATAAGCAACCAAAAAGAAGTAGAGCTGTTGAAAAGAAGAATATGGAAAAGGAAAATATCCAGGAGAACTTGAGCTAGAACAAATATATCGGTATAGAAAGCTAGGCTAAAGAGAAGATTAGGAGGTTTAATAGAATGATTTGAGAGGACCATTGCCACAAGGTGGCGGTGCCAAACCCTAGGAAAACAAAGAATGGGAAATGTTCCTCCTGACGAAAATCAAGTAGTTTTCATAAAAGAGCTCTGAAACAAGCTTTTTAAACTTACCATTTAAACCTTTTTCTTTAAAAAAATATTTAAATACTTAAAAAATGAGGAATGAAATAATGCATTCAACCTTTAAAGGGATTCGTTTCTATCTCACCATTTGGCGACATCGGTTATAGCTAATAAAGGACAATGAATCTGTTACCTGTATGAGACAAACAAAGATGACATATTTCAGAGGCGTGCTGTTCTGTTTACTTATGTTCCGAGTTCCGAGACATTCCGTGATATATGACATTTTGTGCACCTAACCTATCTTCCTCTATATAAATAAATAACAAAACAACTGTTGTTTATGTGGCTTGTGGAGGTGGTATTGAACTATAATTTATATTTTGCCTTAATTGTTGATTTATAAAGATAATTTTCTTTTTTTAAAGTAGAATATCTGTTGCCAATATGTGAATTAGAAACAAATCCCTTTAAAAATTAAAACCTAACATTTGAAACATCAATTTGAATACTTTTCGAAGTGAATTTGAAAAACTCAAGAATTAAACTCAACTTTATTTTGTTCAAACTTGCATTTGCTGTAATAACCCAAATTGAGGAACATTCGCCATTGTCAAAGTGACATTTTGTATTGAAATTTCTACGGAATATTATGTCCAACCTAACAATAATTTTCTCAAAAATCTCTATAGTGAAAATATTTCTGACGTAAATAATTCTAGATTGATGGGTTGTAGACCAAGGCCTACTAGCTCGGATTTTGTTCTCTCTATATGACGTGTTAGTGAGTGACCTCTAAGTTATGGTCCTCCCAAAATGGAAACTAATAAGCAGAAGATAAAAAAAGAAGAAGAAGAAGAGATAATTTCTATCATTGGAAGTTCTCTGCCTATATCAAAATGGAGCAGTTCACATATATTTTGGTAGTTCCGTCAACTCACCCAGAAGCGTTTTACACTTTTCCTGTGGAAAAACGTGGTTCCTCTCTCGCTGGAGAGGGCAGGTCGATCGCAATGTGACCGTTTCTTTCCGTGCTCTTCTGTATGATTTCTTCATCATCGTCGTAACACTCGATTTCCAATGGATCGTTCGCGCTGTGGCCCCACTTGCTATCTCTGCTAGTGTTTGGCAGCAGTGGTTGCCTCTGATACAAGTCACCTGGAGCAAAAACAACAGATTGAAACAAAAATTTTAATGCTTCATTTTTGGAAGTGGGATAATCCCCGTTATACAAAATTATTGAATATCACAAGTTTGAATATACTAACAATATTAGGTTGTTTGAAAAGTTTAGTCCGTTTTTTAAGTATACTTTAAACTGTAACACCTCAGAGAATACTGATTCAGATTCACCGAAATAAGCGTCATTTGAATCAAAGCACTTTTGCCAACGTAACACAAGTCGATTAATTCCGTCAGTATGAAAATTGAGTGCTCGGGATTTGATCAAGTCGACGAAGGCCGTTTTTGTCTGGGACAAAACACAAGCACTACAGGAAACTCCTTGAGGCGCTATAAGAGAGGTGTCTGTGAGAAAGTAGAGATTCACGTTCAATTTGAATCGCTGGAGATTAAATTCGTTTAGGAAAACGTTCTGAGGAAGTTTATTCTCCACCATGGTCCTAAAATCCTTCGGGGCTTATCTTCGAGGCTGAATTCTTGTCGAACTGCGTTCATTAACACAGTCATTGCCAAATGCCTGGTTGATTTTTTAATAATAATAATACCGTTCTTATCCCCAAAAGCAAAGAATTGTCGATTCCTAAGAATTTTAGACCGATAACGTGCTTGAATTCGTGTTATAAGTTGTTTACAAGCATCTTATACACACGAATACTCACCGCAGTTGACCGAGTGTTTGAACGGATATATGAGCAGAGAGGGTCGAAGAGAGGAGTCGCTGGAAGTCAAAAGAACCTGCTCATCGATAGATGTGTAACGCAGGACTCGATACAATGTAAGCGTAACCTCTCTATGGCCTGGATCGATTACCGTAAAGCATTTGATACAATTTCGCATGAGCTCATTTTGCATTTGCTCAGATACCTTGCGGTACCCGACAAAATAGTGAGATGCATTGAACAACTGATACCACTTTGGCGAACTCGCTTCACCATAACATCTGGTCAAGCAAGAGTCCAAACAGGGTGGGTCACTTTCGGAAGGGGTATATTTCAGAGTGATTCCCTCAGTCCCCTTCTCTTCTGCATCTCACTATTGTCATTATCGTTGCGCTCAGAAATACTCGCGGGTATAACTGTAGCACCCCCGGAAACCGGAGGCACAAGGTCACCAATCTGTTTTATATGGATGATCTTAAACTTTATGTCTCTGGAGAGAAGGATCTCCATCAGTCCTTGAGGGTGGTGAAAGAGTACACGCATGCTATCGGTATGAAATTCGGGATAGACAAATGTGCAATGATCCATGTCAAGAAAGGACGATGCTACACCATCTGGATGCCGGAGAGACGTATACTTACCTCGGGGTGGAACAACGCCACTCACAAGAGGTAACAACAGTGAAAAACTCACTCCGCGGCAAGTATCAGTACAAACTTCCACAGATCTGGTCATCGGAACTGTCGGGGAAGAACAAAGTTGCTGCAACAAATATGCTTGCCGTTCCAATCTTACTCTACTCGTTTGGAGTAGTGGAGTGGACTCGGGAGGAGCTGTATCAACTCGACGTGAAGACCCGAAAAATGATGCATCTCTTTAAGAGTTTGCATCCCAAATCATCCGTTCCAAGGTTGTACTTCCCCCGACAACAGGGAGGCCGTGGACTTTTGAGTTTGGAGTGTCTACATGACAGAATGGTACTGGATACAGCCTGTAAAGTCGTCAGGAGTTCGGATCCCCTTCTCTGCATGGTCCGTGACCATGAGAGAGCAGGAATTGGAGCATTTCTTCTTGAGGCAGCTGCCCGAGCAGCTGATGAACTCGGTATAGTTTTCGACTCTGAACGAGGTGACCACAAATCTGTCACCGAGTTGGAACCTGTTCAGCAAAAAGCTCAGATAAAAGCCGCGGAGATCACCTTACTTATGCGTGATCACAAGAATAAACCAATGCAAGGGGTCTTCTTCAGTAACAATCTATAAAACTTGAAAAACTACAAATGAGGTACCGGAAGGATACTGTTGATCTTAGTTATAGCCCTGAAGAAGAGAAAACTAAACTAGAGAAAAAAAAAGGGGAGAAAAAAAAAAGGGAAAGAGGGAAGAGAGAGAGAGAGAGAAAACATGTTGAATGTTCATACTGAACATTTCTCAGAAGAATGAATCTATGAAATCAATGAATTTCTGATTCAGCAGCGATGAGATATTTTTTGTAAGAGCACTCAAATAAAGAAACTCCACTAACTTTATATTTTTGTGGAATATTATTATACAAACTATATAAGGTTATAACTGAAAGATCGTCGAAATACAGTCGTTCGAAGGAGCGAAGGGGAAAGTAACCCTTTAAACCTCAAATTTAAAGTATGTACATCGCTATGAAATATTATTTTGGTTATACAAATATGATGGACATTTGTTTATTGATATTTTATAGAAGAGAGTGGCTGAGTGCAAAACACGTCTTTTTTTCATAGTTTACCATTTGGTTTCCTCAAATTTATATGAAATACTGTCATATTTCCTAATATCATATATATATATATATATATATATATATATATATATATATATATATATATATATATATATATATATTATATATATACCTAAGACATGATTTTTGAACTCTCTCAATTCTAAAAATGTCTTTTTTATCCAGGCATGTACCATACACAAGATCACAATATGCAAAATGACTCAACACAAGCGCATTTGCTACTTTCATTTTCAAACTTTTTGATAATAAATAACTCAAAACTCATGTCTCTGAACACATTTTGTGACATGTTTTGTAAACCTTAAATTTACGTCCATTTCGATACCTAAATTTTTTGCCACGTTCCCGGGGCATATTACTGTATCACCAATAACAATATTAATATACCCACCACGATTAGTACCAAAAACAAGCAGATTAGTTTTGTTTGAATTGATTTTGAGGTTATGAGCTTCAGATGCTGAAATAAGACGAGCTAGATCTTCATTCAATTTTCGATTAGCAGTAGCAACGTCATTGGGGTTGAATGATATAGTTGTGATATGATACCCGCATACATATGTGAATTACAATGTCTTAAAACAAAAACTAGATCACAAGTGTATACGCAAAATAATAAGGGTCCAAGTATAGATCCCTGAGGCACTCCAAAATAAATTAACTGCTTCATTTTCCCTCTGAAGTTTTTCGAGCTGTTTCGGCAGTGCTTTGGGTTAATCAAATATTAAAATTGAAAAAAAACTAACAATATTGAGATATAGAGTACGAAATTCTGTATCGATCAATATAAGCCACGACACAGTACAATAAATATTTATTGAGATATGGAGATACAAAAACATTAAAACAGAAACAACCTACTACAATAACAATGAGAAAATCAATAGTTTTTCATAATTAACTTTCTCAAATGTTTTCCATTCGCTAGTAATTTATTTAGATGACTTGAAAATATTTAATGACGGTGAATATTTCACATTACTGGCAAGATTATTGAAATCATTTAATCCCTTGAAAAATAATGTTATCATTGACTTTTTATTGCGCTTTTTGGAATAGAATAAGATAAAATAAAACAGTTTACTATTGAACATTGAGTTAGTTCTACACAAGTCATCATAACCAAAATAGACTGAAGCTACAACTTATGAAATACATTTACATGTTTACAGGTTAAAATAATTTGTTATCTAATACAAATACAATGTCAATCTTAATGTTTCTACTGAGATATTTGCCCTAATTATAAAAGGCCCTACTAATAATGGTAATGTCGTATTTCAAGATTTTAGCATCTTCATACTGTTTAATTTAACGTCTTCTTCAATCTTGTATTATAGTTATGTGTGTGGTTAAATGCCCAAGTTCTACAAAAATTTGATAGCTGATACCCGATGGAAAAAACAACAAACCCAGCTGACGCCATAAAAATTGTTGAAATAAAACCGTAAGACTCATGTGCAACACCTTCCATTTGAAACATTCGTCACAATCATGAAACGCTGAAATAAATTTCATTTTGTTCGTGATGACCAAAGACAGACACAGGTTTCGGAGTACTAGCTCCTCGTCAGTGCCAGGTGGGTAATTTCAGATGGAGTTAACCGTCTGAATATTCCGAACAAACGAAGTTCTTTCCAACTAGTCATAACTCCACCTGCAGAAAGAGCCGCCGCGACACCTGCAGACAATATATACCACTTTTGTAGAACGATTTTCTTTGCCTCAAAATATGCCTCAGCTTCAACAATAACCTCTTCATTCGAGCGGAATTTATTATCGATGAGCATTTTTTTGAGGTCTGCGGACAGGCAGCATTCACTGGGAGCCAAATCTGGCGAATATGGTGTATGCGGGAGCAATTTGACGCCCATTTCATGCAAATTTGCCACCGTTTTCATTGATTCGTGACACTGTGCATTGTTTTGATGAGCAGCACTTTATTTTTCTTCAAATAGGGTCGTTTTTCCGCAATTTCCGCCTTCAAACGCTCCAATAATGCCATACAATATTCACTTTTGAGATATCCCTTCAACTATTCGAACATTCTATAGCTTTTTACTGTGCAGCAGTTTTCTCACTGCCCCTTAAGACTCTTGAGAAATAATCCCTCATAGGCCCCTAACCACCCCCTCAGAGATGTATTTCGACCTGGCAGACCAGAGCATCCAGAGGGACACAAGGTAATATGTCTAGTGGGGTCCAATGTCATTGGACATTGGGGTCATCAATCATTGGACCCCACTAGACGTATAACCTTGTGTCCCTCCGTATGCTCTGGTCTCCCAGGTCAAAATACATCTCTCAGGGTCGTTAGGGGCTATAAGGAATCATTTCTCAAGAGTCTCAAGGGGCTGTGAGAAAACTGCGGTACAGTAGAAAATAATATTCACTTTTGATGGTATTTTCCTTCTCAAGTCAAATATTACACCAAGCACATCCCAAAACACCGAGGCCATAACTTTTCCAGCCGATTTGTTGTGCTTTTGGGCACTTTGGACAAGGTTCTCCAGTTGCTCTCCACCCAGATGACGATCGTTTTGACTCCAGGGTGAAGTGATGGATCCATGTTTCATACATTGTCACACATCCACGCAAAAAATTCGATTTGTTTTGTTTGAACATGGCCAAACATGTCTCAGCATCTTCAAAACGTTTTTGGTTACTGAGCTCGCTCGGCGCCCACTTTTGCACTATTCTGTTGTGGCCACAAGAATCCGCGGCCTCCCTGTCGGAGGAAGTATAACCGTGGAACAGAAGATTTGCTATGCAAACTCCTAAGAAAATGTATAATTTTTCGGGTCTTTACGTCAAGTTGATACATCTCCTCCAAAGGAGTAGAGTAAGATCGGAATGGCATCACATTTGTTCTTCCTCGACATTTCCGGCGATCAGATCTGTTGGAGTTTGTGCTGATACTTGCCGCGTAGAGTTCTTCACAACACAACGCCATGAGTGGCGTTGTTCCACCCCTAGGTAAGTATAAGTCTCTCCGGCATCCAGATGGTGTAGGCTGATTTCGTCTACGACAAGCAAATCCTCTTTGTAATCCCTGCATCGTTCTCGTTTGAGATGGACCGTTGCACATTTGTCTACCCCGAATTTAATACCAACTGCTCGAGTTTAACGTGTACACAAAACGGACAGTTGGTAAAACCGATAAATGATTGAATAGTAAGGGCCCAGGTGAGAAACCTTGTGACACTCCGATAAATTTCATCGCTCATTCGTAACCACTCACCTTGAGTCATTTTATTTTCTTTGGAGGTGTTGGGTAGTTCGTCGTCTGCGTGAGGTAGAAGTGTGGCGGACCTGGAACTTAGCATTCCATGCTGCAGCTGCGGCAGATCTGCTGACGTCGGATGGATGCTGCCATAATCGACAAACTTGGGCTCCAATATCATTCTGTAACAATGAATAACAAAATGATAAGCCTACCGTATCTTGGTTGTAAAAGAGATTAACATAAACGATACGCCATCAGAAGTGTACATTTTGATCAGTGGCGTATGCGACGGATATTTGTACTAGGAAGTCAACTGTGGGAAATTAAATAATAACATCCATGAATGGATGCCATGCAACTTTTGTAGAGGGTTTGAGATGCTTATTGAGAAGACAATCTACTGTCATGTCAGCAACATTATTAGCCCCAATCAACACGGTTTCATGACAGGACGTTCAACCACCTCCAATCTTGTAATAATCACTCCATGTATTGCAGAGGGTATTGATTGTCAGTCTCAGACTGATGTCATCTACACTGATTTTTCTAAAGCGTTCGACATACTTGACCAAAGTATCCTGCTAAACAATCTTTCGACTTTTGGGTTATCCAATGACTTAATTACCCTTTTCAAATCGTATTTTTACAACTCAATGGCCTCAAGTCTATCGAATATGTAGCCACATCTGGTGTACCACAAGGATCAAACCTAGGACCCCTACTGTTCAATATGTTCATTAATGATATCGGAGCTGAGATTGATGTCAATTTCCTTTTATACGCAGATGACTTGAAACTCTATCACAATATAACATCTTCTAATGATTTAAATTCAGGGCGTCTTGCTCTGAATTTAAATCGCGTTGCTACATGGTGCCGGAAGAATAATCTATCTCTCAACATATCCAAATGCAATGTAATGTCTTACTCACTGAAAACAAACTTGAATTTACACAACCACGTCATAAACAATCAAGTTCTGGAGCGTCCTGACACACTCACCGATCTAGGCGTTACTTTTTATTTATCCCCACTTTCAATAAACATATTGATACTACTCTAACATCAGTTTATCGCATGTATGGATTCTTAGTTAGAAATACAAAAGACTTCGAAAAAGCTTCAACATTGAAATTACTTTATTTCACTTTTGTTCGATCTAGGCGGGAATATGCATCTGTCGTGTGGAGTCCCTACTAATCAGGTTCATATAAATCAACTAGAAGCCCTACAGAGGCGCTTCCTGAAATATATGTCTTTCAAAATTGAAGGCACGTATGCTACTGGAAGAATACCCTTTTATGAATTGCTTGAAACTCATAATTTTTGTAGTCATGTCCTAGATATATTTAACTGCCAGATTATACAAATCAAAAGACATTTCTTAGCTAACTGACAGGTTTTTTAAATTTTTTTAATGTAGATTCACAAATTATACTATGTAAGTACATATTTGTGAATGCCACTGTTACTCCCTATTCTGTAATTGGGTTCATCCTGTAGAATATTGTATGAAATAAATAAATAAGTGATAAAACAGAGCAAAAACATGATTTTAAGCAAGGCCACATTTTTTATCCTCTGGTATATAGATTTCTTATTGCAGAGAAAGAGAAAGTGAAACTGGACCTTCCAGAGGGACCCACATTTACCTTCAATATTCGCTCTCAAAATGTCAAAGCTTTCAAAACTCCTTGGCACTTCAACAAGAATGACATACAGAATGATGGAAACGGAAAGATGTTTGGGATTTACGATATAAACCGTGCGGACTGCGATGAAAAATGTGTTGGTCAATCTGAGCAGACAGAATTAACTTGTTTTAAGAAACACATTTCAAGTACCAGGCTTCGTGAACCAGATACGTCTAGTAGTGCTAAATATGCCTTGGAGAACGATTACTGAATAAATGAGAAATTTTTGTAATTGTTGTACAATGACAATAGGATTTTAGAAACATTCGAAATTCTAGAAAAAAAATACATAATGACGTCCATTGATAAAGATCTAATCCCAATCAGCGTTTCATTTACTCCTTCATGTGGGTTAAAGGTCACGACAGGAGTAAAGGTAATCGCATTGCCGACTCTTTAGCCAAGGAAGCGGCTGGGCTAAATATTTCAGGACCCAGTGGCATTTACAGTCTAATGACTTCAACAATTGCGGAACTAGCCAAATGTTACACCCATGCTCAATCCTTAAGAAGATGGGATGGAATCAAAGGATGTAATCTTGTCAGGATCACCTTGGGCGACCCTGGGAAGCTGGCGCCGAAGAAATATCTGGCGATGACCAGGAAAAATCTACGCCTAACAGTAGGATTTCTGACTGGCCACTGTCAACTTAGGAAACACGTCCACAATATGGGGCTAGTGGACACACCTCTATGCAGGATGTGTGAACAGGAAGATTGTCAGGCATGTCCTATGCGAGTGTCCGGAGTTATCAACTCCTCGGGAGGATGTTCAATGGGTCACATGTGACCTAAGTACTGTGGCCGTACACTCACCCTCCATACTCTACAGATATAGATACAGAGATACTCCTTCATGTGAAAATTTCGTGTAGAAATTAGGCAACTCAGTAATTAGTTTGACACCGCTGCATTACAAATCTAACATGGGAGTCTTGGACAAATTCAGAACTGGAGACTCTTAAAAGACTTCCAAAGATGATTAGCTGGTAGCAAAGAAAATTGGCAAAGAATATAGCGGTAAATTTAGATGAATAAATTGGCCGTAAACTCAATTCAACCAGATGACATCTAACCAGAAACCCAGAGAACCCCGAAAATCTATCAAAATCATGGGTAATCCTCGGATTAAGTTTAAATGCATAGGAAAGATATAGACCGATCAAGGTTTCGTGGTGGAGGCACCTTACGTTTGAATTGAAAACAGAAACAATATTCTAGAACCCATACTTATAGCAAAATAGATAAGTATCAAGACTTATCTTGATACTTCCTGTTGCCTGACAAGTGAGCACTGATGATGACGAACGTCGAAAGCGCTTTGCAAGAATTTTAAAATATTATACACTTTAATACAAAACCTCTTCGATTCATTAATACAAACATTTAATACTAATAACTCTTCAATGGTTCAGAGCAAGAGTTCCCAGAAATAAGACTTGTAATTCTAATAATAATATTCAATATTAGATACTTCGAGAGGTTAATTGATTAGGTAGAAGATGTTTTAGGAAATTAATTTCCCAGCGCATAGTACTATGTGGTGGTTTACATATATTCGTTGAAAAACATATACTTTAACATGAGTGTATCTAGATTGAATGTACATTAATAATTAAAAAATTTAAATGGTAGGATTTTATCCTGTATAAAAAATATATAAGTAAAACCTGTTCCTCTGGCCACAGCACTTTGAAAACTGAGTACGGAATCCCAGGCCAACCAGGTCTGGAGTGACGAGTGGAGCGATACTACGACAGCTTTATTCTCTCTGAGTGCAATCAAATATTCATCGGGCTGAACCATGGAGTGTACACTTCGGGCAAGTGACCCCTATTGGAACCACAATACCAAAAATATCCTTGAAATGTAGACGAGGGGTTAAACCAAAGCTTGGGAGATAACTAACCAGAACAGAAACCGTGACAATTCCCTGGATGAAAATCCTTCGTGTACAACAACCCTATAAATGTTTTTTTATAGAGACTGTCCTATATTGTCGCTAGCAAGAGAACAATGAAAAGAAAAGTAGGAAAACTCACCTTCTGTGAAGGATTTTATCTTGTAGCAAAAAAGGCGTTGGCGTGGTACAAAGTATTCAAACACCAAATTGTCGTAAATGTTCAATATAGGCCTCTATCGAAAGCCAGGACGTATTGGTTGATAATAAGATGGGTAGAACAAAATATCCACTAAAAGTCATTTGACAAATTCAGGATTTGTCAGCCAAAGAAAACCAGAAACACCTCTAGGGCAGACACCTGTCGTTTTCGCGAAATCTACCATCTTAACTGATCAGAAAACAATTCCTTTTCTTCTTCTTCTTTTCGGAAGATATAGGGTACTAGCGTTTTGACCTATCTATATTTGCATGTTCCATGCCTAAAGGACCAATCTGAACAGAATAAAGTAATGGTATGTTTGCTTGTATCTGGTCAGACACCCCCTAAAGCTATATTGGCTGAAAAATGAAACAGTTGACAGTCAAAATATCATTAAACAGCTGACAATTAAAATTAAACGGAAAATACCAACTTGGAAATACTCCTTGTGAAACTTGTCCATAACCAAAACATTCGAGATTAGCAATAGGAATTTTATACGGTTTCTATGGATGAGGTCAGACAACCAACTTTACATATCTATGTTTGTTATGTTTATTATGTTGTTATTATTATTTTTTTCCAACATGGATTTCACTCCGTCACCACGGAGTGAAATCCATGTTGATCTAAAACTTTTTTATTTATTTAGAAAATAAAGTAGCGAAAATTTACATGCTACAAATAGTCAATTCTAAAATGGTCAATTGGAAGAAAAAATTGAAGCGATTTTTATTTACGGTGTGACGCGTAACTTTCACGAGACCGAAAGGATTTTCAATGAACGTTTTCTGAATCGTCCTATCTGTAGAAAATATTTGAGGGAACTTGTATCTAAATTCACAACTACATAACAAAAAGCCCCCAGATCATCCGTCGATTCCGCAAGAACAGCAAGTGCAAATATTTGGTGAGGTGGTAGTAAATCCTGAACAGTCTACTTATTCCGTCGCGAATGTTTGTGAGGTGTCTCCTTCTACTGTGTGGAGACTTTTGAAGAGGAAAATGATACACTAATTAACTGAAGATGACTGAAGATGAAGAACAGTATTCTGCGAAATCATGACGGAAACCATTGCAAGGCATCCTACCTATCTCCACAATATTAGTTTTAGTAACGAATGTACATTTTTTCAAAAGCAATGTTCACAGACAAAACTGCCGTTATTGGAGTGACACCAGCCCTCACGTTTTCCGGGAAACACATAGGTACCCACTATCCAGAAAAAAATATTGTTTGGGCAGGAATATTGGGAAACCATACTGTAGAACCTCTCTTTATTGATCAAAATCCAACGTGGGAACTGTATTTGAATATGCTGGAAACTACTGTTGAAACACTGAAATCGTCGAAGCGAATCCTAATGAATTCGATATGGATATTGTATTTCAACAAGATGGAGCACCACCACATTACTCCAAACAAGTAAAAAACTATTTGGATACTACTTTTCCCGCTCGTTGGATTGGCCGTCGAGGTCCTACAGAATGGCCAGCCCGCTCGCCAGATTTGACACCTTTGGACTTTTTTATTGGGCTATTTGAAGCAAAAGGTGTACGAAACTGAACCTGCTTCAATATTGAATATACGGCAGAGAATACCTGAAAAATATTTGTAGAGATATTGACGTTACTGTGTTCGAAAATGTTCGGCGTGGAATATCGTATAGGCTGTTCATTTGTCAAGAAGTTCAAGGCAACCATTTCGAGCATCTTCTGAACTGACCTCAAGCTTATTATCTCATATTATGTAGTTAAATATCAATTTATTCAGACAATTATTGAAAGTTCTACCATTTTGTAGTAGTTGAAGATATTGACATTATATTCTAGGGTTATGAAGCATTTGTCATGAGCTTCAAAAAGATGTGTCACAAGACCGCCCCTTTCCATTCAATTTTTTCCCAGATGGCGCCCAGTCGCCATCTTGAAAGTTTCATCTGTCAATTTCACTTCAAAATAAAGTATTCATGCATGATTTCATTATCCCAAATTTCAATTTTTTGAGTTGACCCGTTCAAAAAATAAAAGGGGGGGCATTTAAGAAATGCACTGTATAAAGTCTTCTACAGGGACTTCCGAACATTGATAACGGCATCTTGTTGAAGCTACATTTGTCAAATTACTTGTTATTTATTCAGTCTATTTTGCCAAATCGCCATGAACGGATATTTCATTCAACAACACGTGCAAATGATACAATTGTTTAATCAAAATGGGTGTTCTGTTTGGGCAACGTACCGCGCACTTCGCTCATTTTACGGTCTTCATAATCGTCCTATCGGGATGACTATTCGCAATGTGGTGGATAAATCAGAGTCAATAAACATCGTCGCTGTCTGTGAGAGTGTGCAGGAGAATCCGAAGCAGTCGATTTCGCGTCGCTCACAAGACCTCTTCGCAGACCACAACGTGGCGAATTTTGCGTCGTGACTTGGGCCTGCACCCGTACAAAATTCAACTGAATTTGTTCTGGTGTTTGGCAAAAGTGCTCGTTTTGAATGCATGAGGAATATCGAGCGGTAAATCACACAGGGTCGGGCCTGAACAGAGGTACCACTGATGCTGATCAAGAAGATCTCGGGGCTTGATATATCGATGATGGAACCCATGATAACCTATACTTCTTTGGTGGCTATTGACTATACATTCAAAAAACTTTCCGTTCTATCCCTTTGTCACAAAATGAGTTTCATTCTGCCTTCTACCTATCTCAGATCCTTTGTATTCATTTGAATTCATGAATATTTGTTTCCAGGCAAGAAATGTCACCATCGCATAGTTTGGCTTGTGGACGTCTCTGTTGTGCACGAAAAGTTTCCTGCGGAACATATACAGGGTGGGCCAATGAAAACGGAACCAGCGAAAAATGTCGCTCGAATTCGACAGTTATAACTGCCTGTGCTGTCATATTAGTAGGTGCACTAATATGACAGCACAGTTAAGCCCGCGCATTTTTCGAATATGATGATCGAAAGCTTTGTTGACATTGAGCTGACTCGGGATCCTTTTAATAGACAGTAAAACCAATTAAAATCAACAGTGTAGCGGCATTCAAATCGATTAAGAAGCAAAATGGCTTCTTTTATCAATGTTTCGATTATTTATGATCAATAAAACGTACAGTAAAAGTTCACCTACCCATGTGAAACATTCTGGAAGCAACAGCTGAACGCTGGGAATAGAACACTATAAAACAACCACGTAAACGAAATAAATAGAATCGAATATAGCACAAGCCTTGTTCATCAATTGATTCACAAATATCGAAAACAATTGAATAAATTTGACCTTCGCTGCGGACGAGAGAGTTCTACGCCGACAATGCGGTTATTGAATACAGTAATCAAGCATGCTTTGCAAAAAAATAATATCACATTACGCACTACTAGTATTTTTTCGAAAATGACATCGATTGCCTGCGTTTTAGTGTTTTCAGATTCAAGGACAGAATGAACATAGACAGCGACATCATATTTATGTGGATAGATTCGCAGGAAAATATAAAAACGTGGTTTTTCAGGTAGGAGTTATATAAATAGTTATCGTGACACGTGTGTCACGAATTTGATAGTGGATACATTTTGAAATGTAAGTTAGGACACGCTCACGCAACGGGTATCCCAATATTAGTCACATATAGTAAGGGAGCATACTTAAAAACTGGCTGTTAATCAAATTATGTGGTTGGTTACCTCGTTCACGGTCATATAGAGCGATGACAAATGTGTTGTTGGTCGTTCGCTTCAGCCTAGTTCGAGAAATGATACTCTGAAAGGAATTCGATTTCAAATTATGGAAAATCATAGACTTCATGTTGATGATGGGCACTACCTTGCACTGACGAGAGACCAAATAGGACGAAACCGGTCTGCAGGTGTGCCCGTTCCAATAATTGAAAATCGATTCCGGCAGTTGTATCGCCAACAGCATATGCAGAAATTACTTCCGTGAAGACTCCTGCACTGACAACTGTCAGATGTAATTCAATTCCCTTCGTGGTATTAGCAAGGAGAGTAGTTGTTTTCTGATAGGTGTCAGTCCAGTAACCTACACTGTAGACGAGCTGAGACTGGCCTGAACGAATTGTTCTTACACACAATGGTGCAAAAAAAAAACTAGAAAATGTTTGAAGTATTTTTACATGAGCTGAAAATATACCTGAAATATACCTCGATATGCGATCGAGGCATTTAAAATAGATTCCATACAAATTTGATACCCCCTTTCAGTGGAAAAATGAATTAACTTTTCTTATATACAGTGGCTACAAAAATCGATGAAGAGAAGAACCAATGGTCCGTATTCAAAAAAATAAAGTTGATGCAATATAATGTACGAAGTGTCGGATCGTCACGTGTAATGAGTACTGAAACCTCTACGATAACAGGGGACGTTCAGAACAATGGTTGGACACCTAGGCACCTCCCCAAGGCGAAAATCCACCAAAAAACAGACCATGGATACTGTATGGTTGTCAGTGGCTGGTGTGATTCACTATAACTTTCTGCAACCGGGCCAAACCATCGCAGCATAGTCCCATTGTGAGGAAATCGACGGAATGTACGGAAAATTGCATCACCAGCAGCCGGCCCTGGTCAACAGAAGAGGTCCGATCCTGCTCCACAACAACGCCGGTCTGCACATTTCACAAATCACCGTCCAAAAATTAAACGAAATCAGCGTCGAAGTTTTGCATCACCCACCATATATCTGTCTGTATCTGTAGAGTAGGGAGGGTGAGTGTAGACCCACAGCCCTTAGGCCACATGTTACCCATTGTACATCGTCCCGAGGAGTTGTGCTCCTAGGTCATCGTCCATCTTGTCCTTTCCAGGAAGGTGGACAGGTCTCTGGGAGACATCTCCTTTATATCGGCAGGTGTAGGCCAAGACTCGCCGAACACACACTCTCTTATTGACGATAACTCCGGGCACTCGCACAGGACATGCCTGACAGTCTCACCTTCCTGTCCACACATCCTGCATAGAGGTGTGTCCACTAGCCCTATATTATGGAGGTGTTTCCTTAGTTGACAGTGGCCAGTCAGAAATCCTACTGTTAAGCGTACATTTTTCCTAGTCATCGCCAGATATATCTTCGGTGCCAGCTTCCCAGGGTCGCCCAAGGTGATCCTGGCAAGACTGCATCCTTTGATTTCATTCCGTCTCTTTAGGGATTGAGCCTGGGTGTGAAGTTTGGATAGTTCCGCAATTGTCGAAGTCATCAGGCCGTAGGTGTCACTAGGTCCTGAAATTCTTAGTTTAGCCGTTTCCTTGGCTAAAGAGTCGGCAAAGCGATTACTCTTTACTCCTGCCGTGCCCTTTAACCCACCTCAGGATAATGTTATCAACCGAAGCTTTGGCTAAATCTTGGTGGCACTCTAGATACCTAATATAAAAAAATCGTCTATATTAAAAATCGTCCAGAGAAAGTTCATTGCCCTGTCCTCATTCACGTGAACAACTAATTATAAATCGATAATAAACGGTGGGCTATTCAAAAAATAATTGTCAACTCACCGAGCGTCATCCATATTTAGACATGAATACATTCGATCCCTCACTTGTTTTCTTCAACACTACCATCTTTAGTTGAACTCGGAAACGCAATAAACAAAGTGATTTGACGATAACACCGCCGAAAGGGTACAGAAAAATATCGAAAACGAGTAGCGAGTAGAGTAGAAAGTGCTGCCTACGGAATCCGACGAAAAATATATAAAAAAACATATTTTTGGCAATCAGTCAATATTGTGCCTAAACAAACGACGTTCGCTGTTTACAAAGTAAAAATAAACCGAGACGATTTCGAATCAACAGTTCAAAAACGTAAAAAGGATCGGAGAAGTTGTTTATAGTAAGACGATTGTTTATTGTTGTTGAATTTGCCAAATTTTGACAATATAATGCAGTCGCAGATAATCTGTCGGGCATAAAATTAGAGTCACCTCATGAGTTGAAGTTATCTTGGAAATTTGTGTTTATATTTGAGTTATTTTGGATGTTCCATACTGCACTAATGAATTCCTTCAAAAACATAGTTGTTAGTCTAGGTCACAAAATCCTTTTTTTTTTTTAAACTTCTGTCCAAGGGCACCGAAAATTATGATCGAGGGCTTTAGCAACTTTTTGAAAAATTTCAAGAAGGGATCGAAAAAAACTGCATAAGTAATAAACAATTTAGTAAAAAAATACTGATGATTTTTAAACTGAAAACCTTAAATTTTGTTCCCTTCTTGGAGCTTTTCTTGAAAGCTTTCGGCCCTTTTCTCAAAGACTTTATTCCAACTTTATTCGTATTCTTATTATTTAAAATTACATAAAAATGATTTTTCATAATTTTTGGCTGTATTTTCTTTAAAAAATTATTATAAACGAATGTATTGTTTATAAGATATTTGAAATTGTTTTGGGGGGATTTTTATCAGTGATGAATATTATGATTTTTGAAAACAAAATCGTTTCTTAAAAAATTTTTATTGCTTGAAAACGCATTTGTTGATTAACATTTTTTTTTGCTACTAAATATGAATAGTAGGGAACGATGATACACTAAAAAAAAACTATTTTTAATTTATATTTTCTTTATTTATTTAATAAACTATTTGTTTTAAGCAAATTAATTTTTACGATATATTTTTTTAAATGCTACCAAAAAAAAACAACCATGTGTCACTTTTTGTGTAAAAAAATAATTTTTTTTTTAATAGAGAAACATTTTTTTACTCGGCTAACTGACTAACCAGCTTTTCAAGCACTTCAATAAAACAGATGCCGCTTCGATTGAATTGTGTACTGTGTACTGAGATATTACAGTTCAAAGTAGACTCATGAAAACGGACAAAACAACCAATAAAAGCTCGGCTCGAGCCGAGCCCAGGTTTTTAAAATCGATCCGAACCGAGCTCAAGTCAAAGCTCGGCATGGCTGCAATATATTCATATCATATTTGTAATTATTGGTAACATTGTATAGTATTTCCAATACCAATTGGAACAGCATAGAGAAGGAATTCCCGCCTCGACATAGGCGTCGGCATATCATTTTTCAGTGGTAGTTTTCCAGTTACTTATTCTTACAATCATAGCAATTGATCATCCCATGAAAAAGTTATCTCAACTGAATTTTTCCACCATGGGTAATTATGAAAAACTTCGAAATTTGAAGTAGTTGATTTCCGAGTCGAAAACTCTAAAATACAATGAAAACACAAATAATCACACCGAATTCTCGTCAAAATATATTTACAAAATGATAGAGGCCAACAAAATAGCTAGAAAAATCAAAATTCTTCTTCGCTATATTCGGATGAGGTGAAATCATCATCGGGTTGAATAACAATCGGATTTATGGAACTTTGCACATGATATTTGTTCTCTTCTTTTATAACCATGGCCACACAGTTCTTCCACACATCACTATTACCTACTTCAGTCACCACTCGCCTTATATTGTCAAGCACCACAGCATTCAAAGTCGGTGACTGATTACATTTCCGCAAGCTTTCTTTCATTGTGGCCCAAACCATTTCAATTGGATTGAACACACAATAGTATGGAGGCAAACGTAAGAGAATATGACCACGTGTTTCACACATCGAATCAATAATATATTTGAAATAACGTTGTTTTAAGGTCGCCAGTAATACCTTTTCGTTGGAATATTTTCGGGTATTTCCATGTCATGATTTCGCATGAAATTAACAATATCTGCTTTTTTGTGTTATTCTTTGGTATTGTAGTCAATAACCGAGAATGATACGAAGCGTTTTCTATAATAATAACCGAGTTTGGAGGAATTTTTGGGAGAAGCTGCTAACTGAAACAGGTTTCGAATAAAGCCGCAGTCATATCTTCGTGGTAATTAGCAGACGAATCTCTTATATTTTTGGCCGACAGAAGCAACGCGTTAGATACGAAACCACTTTCATTCCCGGCATGCAAAATTATAACACGTTTTCCCCTTGGAGAAGGTGTGTTCAAAGCACAATACTTGGTTTCGTCTACCCAGCCATATTTGACATCATGGTGTCAAACCAAATTTCGTCGAGGTAGATTATATGTCTGGATTCTCGGTAGCTTTTCATTCGCCTCAAATATTCTTGTCGGAGTTGAACAATGCGTGTCGATTCCATTATGACCATCCGATTGTTCAATTTTTTATATTTGAAACCACAAGACAATGAGACACTTCGTAGAGTTTCTAAGGACTTGTATTTGTAATCGAGATAGATGAGTAATTTATACCAAATCATTTCCAAGGTTGGTACTTCATTTTTTTGGTATATAGCATAAATTGTTCGCCGAATCACATCTTTTGTAGCACCATTAACGTTTGCGAATTTTTAATTCCTTGGTTTTCGTTTCATTGCATGGTCAATGACATCCCCTATTTTAATGACTCGAAGAACTGTCGAACGAGATAGTTTCGTTAACTCGCATACTCTATTCACAATAGCATTCTGTGAAGTGTGACAGTTTTCCTTCTTCAAGCATTTATGAATATTCAAAATTACTCGCTTAACTTGAACATGTAAGTTTTCAAAAATCGGTTTGCAAAACCGCACAAAACCCCACAAACACACGGCACTGATAAAGAAATATTGTGGAACGGACAAAAAATTAGTATTCAGCCAGTCCAGCTAGCCGAGCCTTTATTCCTCAACTACATTTGATAGCACGTTTACTAACTATCTGGGCGACTAGGGGCCATAGGCAAAAAATGTTTATGAGTGTATTCTTATTTTTATTGCCATTCCAATTGGGAATGGATAGACTATACCTATAGGGAGATAGTTGGAAGATAACGTCTGACCTGGAAGATGATTCACCAAATGAATTAATTGATCGGTTTGTGTACTAAAAAAAATTTTAACAAAACTCAATGTACTTGTAACTTTGAAAATGCATTCAACTTCACCCATAGCAATAAAACATCTCACGTATAAGTCGATAAGATAAAGGCATCCAGATGGAGAAGGTATTTTTAAATATGAATCATTGAAGATACATAGATTATGGATAAACATTTTTATGTTTCATAAACTACACGATGTTCTGATATTCTTAATAAATCATTGAAAATTTGTACTGTGGTACTTTTTTTATTTCTTTTCAACTGATATCTAGTAAACACTCTGGTTTGTATTGATTTTTGGGTTTTTCGCTGTGAAAGTTACTTTTATGTTTTGGTTTGTATTGATTTTTGAGTTTCTCGTTGTGAAAGTTACTTTTATGTTCTATTATACATTGAAAAAAAAATGTTTCGGGCTGTCCCATGTACTCATAAGAGTAAATTCATCCGAACAGCTCCAGATATAATTGATAACAACTTTTTTCTTTTTTCCATTCAATTTTACATGTAATTGATTGTATTTTTTGTTCCATTTCGTCATTTCACAACAATGATCATATTTATTTTGTAACACATATATCATAAAAAAACTAGTTAATACAGTTTATTGTATGATTTTCCTTATAAAGGGGAGGGCGCGCCAGCATTATCAACCAATGACCACTTCCCACACCGTGGGGTAAGTGATCATTAGGTCCGAGAATCATGTGCCCTGAGCAAACGCAGTGAGCCAAGAATGACAGCCTTCTGCATCTGTACGGCTAAGATTTCTGCCTTAGTGCGGCAAGCAGTATGATTTTAAGATTCGAGAGTAGAGAGGACATCATTCCACCAAGGACTCCAATAATCAAACAACCATCTTGACAGAGTGATCTGGATAGAGTCTGCGGAGTTCGAAGAGAAAATCTCGATATTTTATCCGTTTTTCCTCCTCTTCTCTGACGATATTCGTCTCGCCAGGAGCTGAAAACTCCACGACAAATATCGTTTTGGTCTGGTGGTCGAGAAGGACTACATCAGGCTTATTAACTTATTATTATTATCATTATTATTATTTTTTCACCGTAGTGTGCGCTGGTCAGGCCCTATCCCCCGAAGCCCCCACACCGTGAGGTAAGTGATCATTGGGTCCGAGAATCATGTGCACTGACCAAGCGCAGTGAGCCAAGAATGACAGCCGTCTGCATCTGTGCGGCTAAGATTTCTGCGTTAGTGCAGGACATCATTCCACCAAGGACTCCAATAATCAGAACAACCATCTTGACAGAGTGATCTGGATAGAAACTGCAGATTTCGAAGAGAAAATCTCGATATTTTATCCGTTTTTCCTCCTCTTTTCTGACGATATTCGTCTCGCCAGGAGCTGAAAACTCCACGACAAATATCGTTTTGCTCTGGTGGTCGAGGCTTATTAGCTTGTATGAGCCTGAGGGTGGGGAACGAATAGTTCCAATAAATTCGGCAGTTCTCGTTCCCCACAACGGATTCAATATCCCCTGTAGCGTAGGGCAACACCGGTGTCTTATCAATACCGTGAGAGTGCTGTAGTTGGTAATATAGCACTCCTAGTTCCGCGTTATGTCGATGGATATAGGCCGAGACCGCATATGCTGGACATGCTGATAGCAAGTGCATTAGGGTCTCGGGCGTCTCGCGGCAGGGCCTGCACCTTGTGTCAGGAACCTCTATACCCATCACGCGACTGCGGTAGACTGAGGTGTTGAAGACACCATCCTGGGTAGCCATGATGAACCACTCAGTTTCCGACTTCAGCCCAGTCGACCTGAGAAAAGCGAACGTCAGGCGCTTTGATAAGCCAAGGTCTTGAAGAAGACCCCATGCATTGGCTTATCCTTGTGTTTCCGCAGAAGTAAGGTGATCTCTGCGGCTTTTAACTGAGCTTTTTGCTGAACAGGTTCCAACTCGGTGACAGAGTTGTGGTCACCTCGTTCAGTGTCAAAAACTATACCGAGTTCATCAGCTGCTCGGGCAGCTGCCCAAAAGAAAAAGATCCAATTCCTGCTCTCTCATGGTCACGGACCATGCAGAGGAGGGGATCGAAACTCCTGACGACTTTACAGGTTGTATCCAGTACCATTCTGCTATGTAGACACTCCAAACTCAAAAGTCCACGGCCTCCCTGTTGTTGGGGGAAGTACAACCGTGGAATGGACGATTTGGTATGCAAACTCCTATAGAGATGTATCATTTTTCGGGTCTTTACGTCTAGTTGATACAGCTCCTTCCGAGTCCACTTCACTACTCCAAACAAGTAGAGTAAGATTGGAACGGCAAGCATATTTGTAGCAGCAACTTTGGTCTTCCCCAACAGTTCCAATGACCAGATCTGTGGAAGTTTGTGCTGATACTTGCCGCGGAGAGTGTTTTTCACTGCTGTTACCTCTTGTGAGTGGCGTTGTTCCACCCCGAGGTAAGTATACGTCTCTCTGGCATCCAGATGCCAGATGCCGTAGTCCCCGCATCGTCTTTTTTTGAGATGGACCATTGCACATTTGTCTATCCCGAATTTCATACCGATAGCATGCGTGTACTCTTCCACTACCCTGAAGGACTGATGGAGATCCTTCTCTCCAGAGGCATAAAGTTTAAGATTATTATTATTATTATTATACTACTATAATATCGTTATTTGCGTTATCGACTTTAATTAACCATTCTCAAAGTAAGAAAAATACAGTAAATAATTATTATCGGATTATTTAGAGTTGACAGTTCATTCATATCTATAAATGTTTATGGTATGTAAACAAATTTTTGTATCCCTCCATCGGTAATTGAAAAAATATTTTAACGGTCTCCTTTTGCGGAAGATTTCAAAGCGAGTGAGTTTCAACAACGCAGCTTCGCTGTGTTTTATCGAAATCCTGTCGACAGATCTGATTTCAATGTGTACAGGGTGTCCCAAATTCGAGGGTGAGCATGGGATCTCGGAAACCCTAAAAGATATAGGGAATGTTGAATTATGGCAAAGTTGCGTTATTTGGTACTCTTCAGAATGTTTTTTTTTGGAAAATTTCAAATACTTCCGGAGATACCATGAAAAAAATCGAAAATGCACGATTTCGCTTTTATTTTTTTCTGACGTCATTTTGAAAAAAACAAAAGTCACTTTCTCAAAGCAACTTTTTTCGTTATACAACATGCAGTGCTCAAATTTCAAATCCGAAGTTTCGTTTTTCAGAAACCATCATCAGCTTTTAAAAAAATATATATTCAAAGAGTTGGCCGTGCCAATGCGACATTCGCAGGGTAACTGACTGAAATGAAAAGAGGCCATGGACCAAAATAATTATTTTTAATTGAAGTATCATTTCTAACTGAAACTTTTAATTTCTACATTCAAAAGAGCGTGTTTTTTTAAGATGTCTAGTATTATTATTTTAAAACAAAAACTACGTTTAGTCTTTAGACATTTCGTTATAATGAATATTCACAGACAAAACAATAAGCAAACTTGAACCAAGTACGTTATCAAAAAAATTGAACTTTAAACATTGATCACAAAATTGTAATAACAAAATATCAGCACTTATTTATAAAAGATGTTCAAACTGTAAACCTTCCGCTTAGATTTATTTTGCACTAAGCCGATCTAATCTTAAAATGATATTGAACGAACCTGGGATTATTGGGTAAAAACATTTCATTGAATACTTCTGGCCATAACGTGAGCTGCTGTGACAAAACTCTTCAGAATTGAATAAAGAAACAAGCGTCAAGCAGTTATGGAAAGCTGAAGAATTGTGGAATTGTGGAACAAATAACCAAATATAGACAAGAACAACCGCAAATTTTCTATTTGGACGAAATTTGGTATGACACTCACGACACAATTACGAAAGGGTGGACTGATGGTTTGAGAATGTGTACGCCTAACATGCCTGCAAACAAACGATGGCGACTATTCACTGTGCATTGCGGAAGAAGTAAAGGATGGGTTCCGAATTTGTGAAATTATGTGGGAAAAACTTGAGGACTGCAATGTTAATTATCCAAGAACATAGAAGCAAATATTTTCGAGAAATGGATTGAAAACACATTGATCCCAAATTTGGATGCGAATAGTGTAATGGTTCTTGACAACGCTTCCTAACATTCGCAACAACTCATCAAAGTACCGAATAAAAATTCGAGGAAAGATGAAATACAAAGTTTCTCAATGGATAACAATTTGTATTTTGAAGATTACTATACCAAAAACCAACTACTTGAAGTGTTACATACATGAACATTTGAAAAAGTGTATGCCCTTAAGAGTATTGCTGAAAAGTATGAACACGTCATACTGCGACTTCCTCCCTATTTTTGTGTTCTCAATCCCATCGAGTTTATTTGGAAAAATTGAAATTTGATAAGAAGGTAATAGAGCTAATTAAAGAAGAAGTATCTAATATTACCGAAGACGACTAGCAGAAAAGGACTGAAAAAGTAATTTCAGTTGAGAAGTATCTAATATTACCGAAGAAGACTGGTACAAAAGGACTAAAAAAGTAATTTTAGTTGAAAAAATATATATAGAGGAGGAATTTCTTTCAGTTTGTGTCTGAAAGTTACTTTGCATGATCTACACATCCATGTATAGAGTTACTTATTTTCAAATTGATTACTTCCTTCCTTTCTTTGGAAGATTCCCTCATCTTTATTTTTTTGTATCAAGATGGAGTGAGAAAGCCAAAACTTTCTTTTCCAAAAATTAATCACTCCTAAAAATATAACCCCTTCAATTCAAATAAGATTCATCTTGGCTGGGATTAAATCAAATAGGCGTGACATCAAAAATCGCAATTCATGAACGAATTGTGTGTATTTTCTATAATGTTATCCAATTTAGTATTGAAGAGCCTTGGGGCAAGTGTCTTAAGGCGAAACATCGATGTATACCAGTGAGGATGACACTGTTCCATGTAAGTGCAATTTTTTACATTCATTTAAAGTAAAACTCATGTGAATGATATCTGATTTTTATTCCACAACGAATGTTTGAAAGAAAAGTATCTTCTGTGTAATTCAGTGTTCATATAGAAGTATTTGTTTCGAAAGAATTTTTTTCTTTCGTGTAATTCAATGTTTAAATGAAAGTAGCTGTTTCAGGAGGACTTTTTTTTAGTTTGTGCCTGAAAGTTATTGTTTGCATGATCTACACATCCATGTATAAAGTTACTTATTTTCAAATTGATTACTTCCTTTCTTTGGAAGATTCCCTCATCCTTTTTTTGTATCAAGATAGAGTAGTAGAAAGCCAAAAACTTTTTTCCCAAAAATATATAGAGAAGTTCCCTAACTATATTATTAAAGGGGAGTTGTTGGAAAGTAGGTTTACTTGAACTATACCGTTAGTAGAAAAACTGCATTCATATCACAGCTCCATATTACTTCAGGTAAAAGCGTATCATCTTCATCAAATTATTAATGAACTGACCCGTTACTTGAAAATCAATAACACTATCTATGATAATAATTAAACAATTTTAACAAACATTTTTTTATTTCTGACTTACCTATATCGCATTTTCGAATAAAAACGATGGGTAATTTCAATTCAAACTCTACCTTTATAACTGAAAATACACAACTGAACTGCAATCAGCAGTATACGTGGGTATGATAAATGATATCTGATAATGAATCCGATTGTAATTCATTTTGTGAAGTTTCCATCCTAGCATGAAAGATATTATTTCCAAAGGCAGCAGGAGGGTGACGAGTTGAAAGTGACACAACTTTTTGGTAAAAAATTTTCTTCAAGAGTTCGAATAAGACTAAGACTATACTATAGTGAAAGATGCAAGCTCTGTTTCGGACCACTGCCTGGTATTTATTGAAATTCAGATTGATTGTCCCAAACAAAAACCCAAAATTCATACCTTTAGGGATTTCAAGAATTTTAATTATTATCAGTTTTGTACAGATTTAGTAAGTGCACCTTTCCAGGACATTTATACAATAGATGATATTGATAACAGAGTTGAATTTTTCACGGGACAAATTCTAACTATTTTTAATAAACATGCACCTGTCAAGACAGCACGTATGACGAAAGCTCCAGCTCCCTGGCTGACATATCCCATCGAAATAATGATGAAAGAAAGAGACAAAGCTCTTGCAAAATTCAAAATTTCAAAATCAGAAGCTGACTGGGAACACTACAAAAATTTGCGAAACTTCACGCTATCATCTGTTCGTCGCGAGAAGAAGGCTTATTATGACTATTTATTTCAATCTAAAGACTCTAAAAAATTATGGAAAAACCTAAAGAATATTAATAATACAAAAAGTAATACTGATTTACCAATTCCCTTGCAAAATCCTGAAGAAATCAATAATTACTTTGCTTCAGTATTTATTGATGATGATATTGATAACAACCTCCTAGAATATACAATAGTAATAAATATCCAAAATTAAAAAATCAAGAAAGTGTGTTCAAATTAAAATTCATCTCAGTTAATCAAATGAATGAAGTCTTAGCTACTATCAAATCGAATGCCACTGGTTTTGATGGTTTATCCATCAATATGATTAACTATTGTAGTCCGTTTATAGATAATTTTCTCACTCATATTTTGAATTGTTGCTTAGAAAAATGTTATTTTCCTAATCAATGGAAAATTGCCATTGTCAGACCTTTGAGTAAAGTTTCGAACCCAGTGAACTACACTGACCTCCGTCCTATAAGTATTCTCTCTACGCTTTCAAAAATATTAGAAAAACTCATTCATCATCAAGTAAGTTCATATCTATATGAAAATTATATTATTCCTGATTGTCAAGACGGGTTCAGAAGTGGGTATAGTACATCTGCAGCCCTCGTTCAGGTTACAGATGACATATTTCGAAACTCTGATAATAAAGAGTTGACAGCTCTAGTTGCCTTAGATTTTTCGAAGGCATTTGATACTATAAATCATTCTCTACTATGTTTCAAATTGAAATATTATGGATTCTCGGATGAGTTAGTCTTGCTACTATTTTCATATCTAACGAATCGCTGTCAAAAGGTATATTATAATAATGAAATGTCGTCAACTCGAAATGTTACTTCTGGTGTGCCTCAAGGGTCAATCTTAGGACCTTTACTCTTTATAATCTACACCAGTGACATCTTGAATTCTATGAAGCACTCAAAAGTTCAGGCCTATGCAGATGATACGCAATTGTATACCAACTTAAACATCTACAACTATGGAACTATTCAAAACCTCATCAATTCCGACCTACAACCATTTCTAATTTAGCTGCGCAACATAATCTAAAATTTAATAGGAATAAATGCCATTTGATACTTTTCGGTAATAAAAAGAATAGGGCTATAGTCGCACAACATCTCACAATTAGAATTGAGAACACCATACTTCCCGTTGTGAATTCCATTAAAAACCTAGGTATTATTTTTGATTCTGACCTAAAATTTGATTTGCATTTGAATGATTTGCTTAGAAAATCGTTTGGGACTCTCAAACTGATTTATTCAAATAGATATTTTTTCAGTCGACCAATCAGGAAACTTCTCACTGAGTCGTTGGTCTTAATACGGTTCAACTATGGTGACATTGTGTACAGCAATCTTTTAAGTAAATTTGATTTAAATCGGAAACAGAAAGTACAGAACTTCTGTTGTAGACTTGTCTATTCTTTAAGAAAATTCGGTCATACAAACATGCATACAAACATACAAACAAACAAACAAACATACATACATGCATGCATACATACATACATACATACATACATGCGTGTTGAAAATGAATGACTTCAACTACGGAACCATGGATTATCTGTTTTGGTTTTTTATCGCAAGAACTGTTCTGTAGCTGTTCTGTAGCTGTTGTGTTCTGCGTCATTTCGGATCAGTTCTGTAACAGTTCCAAAGAACAGAACCAAACCAGACCTCTTGTCCAACCATCTATCTAACCAGTCAATTTTCACAAGCGAACGCTCACTCCGAAATCTCAACCATACGCGATTGATTTATTTCCAATGTACACCGACGTAAATGAATATGAAATTTTGACATGAAAGAACATCGCAAGCTTAAAAGTGTCATGCGAGCACTAGGCAATGTCAAGTTTTTTTCAACGAGAAACTTCCGTGATCACGAACCGATTATTAATTAGGTTAAGTGTTCGAAAGAGTGAGTGATATCGGTTGTTCTGTGGCGATAGAAGGGTTACGGATATATTTATCAAGGCTCGCGTGAAAATTTTGTATCCACATGTCACGAATGAAATCCGTTCGTGAATGTATTAACTGTACGCTCAAGGATGTTATGATGTCACTAGTGTTAATATGTTCATCTCTAGCAGCAGTTGACATAAATTATTTAGTATCACAGTGTTCAGTATTGGGTCCATTCGAATGAGTGCACCTTTGCCAAGTCGATTAATTTAGTCGGCATAAAAATTGGGTGCTCGGAATTCGATAAAGTCGACGAAGGCCATTTTTCTTGATCCTGATTGGTGAAAGTTCTACTATCAAACTTAACGAGTTCAGAGTAGCACTTGCATGACATGCAATCAGCAATGAATAACGAAGGGTCTATCTGGTTATTACTGATTCACCGGTATACGCCTGAAACGTCAATTTCTCTTGTATTCAGATACCTGGATTTTGACAAATCTTTTTTGGTTCCATTGTAGACCGATCTGCATCTACAAGGGATCCGATTTAACTCTGGTGTTGCTGAAGGTTTTCTGAGGGTCCTTATTTGATTTGAGAGTATCTCTATTGTTCATTTAGACTCTCAAAAAGCCTTCGATCAAATAGACCATTATGTTCTTCTCAGCAAATTGACAAAATTGGGACTCTCTAACCAAGTGCTTCCTCTAATTGAATCATTGGGGTACCGCAAGGTTCTAATCTTGGACCTCTTTTATTTTTTATTTTTATTAATGACTTGACAACCTCTTTGAATATTCCTAGCCTACTATTTGCAGACGACCTGAAACTATATTATAAAATCGACGACATTACTGACTGTTATTACATGAATAACAACAAAAAAGCGAACTTTAATGTACGATTATTCAATCAACAATACTACAATCAACCGCGTACATGAGATAAAAGATCTTGGTATTCCATACGACAGTAAATTAACATTTACAACACATATAAAGAATATGACTGCTGATGCAAATAGGATGCTTGGATAGATACATTTACATTAATGCCAAAAACTACAAAAGTATTGCCACCTTAAAACTGCTATATTTTGCGTATGCCAGATTTAAGTAAGAGTATGGCTCTGTGTTATGGAATCCAGTTTACGACTACCAAAAATCATCAATTGAGAGCGTGCAAAGGAAGTTCCTAAAATACTTATGTCTAAAAGTTGATGGACCGAAAGGCATCGATCATAACATTTTGTTGACACGATTTGATATGACATGTGTGGAGTGTTATCCTTGGTATCAAATTCCTGCATGAATTACTAAACAACAATATTGACAGTACGGTTCTTTTACCCGAGATCAATTTCTTATTTTCTATTGCGAAGCATCACGCACAAATGTTATGATACGATCACCATTGAATTTTATGTGCAGAAGCTTCAATAAAATCTGTGAACATTGCGATATTCATTTCAACTCTCTGAAAGCCTTGGTATCATGTATCCACAATCACTTTTAATAATACTATAAATAACATTTGTGTCAGTACTGCTACTTTGCATGATTTGTAACTTTTTATGTTATATACTCAATTTTTCATTTCTCTTTTTAAATTTTACGTATACGAATACTTCATATACACTGTGTCCGTAAAGTATGGAACAAATTCATTTTTAGCTAAACAGGTCATTTTAAGAAATAATCCTGAAACACGTCGATTTTTGATGTTAATTTACCGTATTTTAGAATTATAATCTAATATACAGGGTGAATTACGTTCGAGTAATGACGTCACCGTCATTTTTTTTAAAAGGAACTCCCCCATTTTGTCTCAATTTTCGGATTACTCTAGCTGAGCTGATTCCAAAAATGTATCACATGTTGATTCTAATTGGTACAGGGTGGACAAAAATACAGTAGTTGTGTGTGTGCTAATAAAGTAACGCGTAACATTCTTTATTAGGTAAATTAACAATATTATCAAAAATACTTATTGTCTAGCGGACAGAATATGCTGGAATACATGACTTTATATTAAATGTTCGAACTGCAGCCCTTGGTGTATTTGACAGTAACCCAAACGGTATACAAATTCTTGTTGAACCTTGTGTATGGTTTCTTGCGTAATATTGTTTATTTCTTTTGGAATTTTCACTTGTACATCTTCAATATTTACTGGTTTCGTTTTATAAATGACATTCTTCAAATCCCCACAGAAAATAATCCAAAGGATTTAAATCTGGTGACCTCGCTGGCCATTCAGTGGGTCCACGTCTACCAACCCACCTGTTCGGAAAAATTTCATCTACGTACCTTCTAACATCTACAGCATAATGTGGAGGTGCACCATCCTGTTGAAACCATAAACTTTCATCAAACCCTCCAGGATCACGCCTGCTGGGAAATAAATTACGTAAAGTAGGTACGAGATACCCCCTTAAAAACTCAAACCTTCGATTAAGTAGGGTCCAATGATTCGATTTCGTACAATTCCAGCCCATACATTTACCTTTTGAGGGTATTGTGTATGATGCTCACGCATCCAGTGGGGGTTTTCTTTTGCCCAATATCTACAATTCTGACGGTTAACCTCACCATTTAACGTGAAAGTGGACTTATCAGAAAAAATAATGTTTTGTATCAAGAGAGGGTCTCGGTGACATTTATCCATCATTTCTTCGCAAAATTGGAGTCTTCTATCGGGATCATTTTCGTTTAATTCTTGCACAAGTTTGATTTTATAAGGATGCCATTTTTCAAGCTTCAATAGTTTGTGTACCGTTGTTTTGCCAACACCGATTTCGCGACTAACTTTACTAACAGAAGTGTGCGCATCTTCTTCAAAACTCAGTAAAACATCTAATGCTGTATCAGCATTTGCAGGGGATGACCTGATTTGCGTACATTTGCAACCGTACCAGTTTCTCGAAATTTCGTTTCCAGCTAACTGACTGTTGAACGCGTTATAGGTCTTTCTGGATATTTATCATTAAACAAATTGCACACTTCCATCTGAGTTCGCGATCTGTCTCCATACCCAATCATCATAATTATTTCAATTCTTTGTTTTACACTTAACTCCATTTCTACTTCCAATTAAATCTAAGCAATCATTCGAATATTCACGAATACCAAAAATATTGTAGTACTAAACTGTCACTGAACATCAATAAATTACTAAACAAATAATGATATTTCACAAAAAACTAGACGACTATGTTTTTTATAAATGTAGATAAGAAATAATTTCTTTCATATTCTGTCTGCTACACCACAAGTACCAAACATGTTTGGAAACAGCTCATTTTTATTACTCTAAACATGTAGCAAACTATTGGGTGTTACATTTAAACCAATTGCCTGTTTAGCTAAAAATGAATTTGTTCCATACTTTACGGACACAGTGTATACTTTGTTTTAGCATTTACTTTTATACATTTCTATATTCCATTATTTTTAATATTTGTTTCATATATACTCAGTAAATGGTACTCCTGTTGGAAATAAATCGCTTTTTTTATCTCTTATAGGTTTCCTTGGGCTGAATCTCGTTTTATGCTTTAGAGTTCCTCCAATAAGGTTCAAGAAAACATTTTCAACATAAAACTGGAAATTCCCTCGGATTACCTTTGCGTTATCTTTCCTGGGAACCTAAACCCCTTTTGAAGGCTTTCTTCAAAGATACTATTGATTCGCAGATGCAACTCGGTTTTTCAGCATGCGCTTTTTCCAGGAGTCTCTGTCACAAATCAGATCACCAGCGAATGTGATATTTGATGAACCTCAAGTCTATATAACAACTGGCGAGATCTCGCCAACATCTTGACACGCTCCCAACCCTCACCATTACCTTGGGGTGTTTTCAGTTGATAGATAGTATCGTTGTATTATAGGAATACAATAGATTTGAACCAAGAAAGAAAACTAACATGAATACATTCTAGCTACCCGCATTCAACAACACACAAATGAAGCCAATTAACTGAATTGATTATAAAGAATATACGCTTGCCATCGACTGAAAGTTATTTCACGAATTATATAAATTTTAAAAGTGCATATTACTGAATCTATCTCCAAACTACTGTTTCAATACGAACAATTTCTGTGATGGAAAAAACAACACGATACTAGTTCACCTTGCTCTTCGACCTAGCGAAACTCTGTAATATGGTCCAGTCATCTTAGTCAAAATTAGTCAAGTATCTGGGAGTTTGGGATACCCAGCTCTTAACTTATATTTTGACATCTTGAAAGTTGTACCAAAACCCTCGGGTAGGGTGTACACGAATAATAAAATCTTAAGGTCAATGGCCCGTATGTGGTGATTATGAAAAGTAATAATCCTGTCCCGAGAAAAACAACATTCGTCTGTGAATTCTATTGTCTTCAGAAAGTCACAATTTCTTCTAATCATTTCCAGCATCCAGTTGCAAAATTCAAGACGGTTCGGAAAGTCTCGCGGTAACAGTGCCTGTACTCGTTGCAGATGGTAAGGGTATAATTCGGTATAATTTAAAATTCGAAATACCGTCATATGATCAACATTTAGCTGGAAATCAATCTTTGTAGTACTGGTAGTAGTTTGTCCTTCAATCAAATTAAGTACTGCTTCCTCAAGCTGTGTTGTTCGTATTTCTCAATGGCGACCACAATTCTGCGTTCTTTTGTCGAATGAACCATATTGTCGTAATCGTTGATGAAGTCGAGCAAATATTCTATGCGAATTATTAGAGTAACAAATTAAGAACCGAACAACACACAATTAGTATCAATTCAATTTCGAAAATTCACAAACTGACAGCGTCATACTAATTTAATTGTCACTATCGCTAATAGCGACCTACTAGATAAATTAGTTTCGTATTTTCGCATTTATGACGATGTATCTCTATATAGTAAAACCAATAATGATTGAGAGTAAAGCGCGTTGTCATATCTAAATTTTACGTTACCAGTTTATAGCAGAATCAAAATATAGTAAGCAGTAGAGTTGTAGGTTGTGGCAAATTATAGATAATACACAATACTAGTACGATTAAAAGGTATTATTTATGACAAAAATCAGTAATGAGCTTGTAATGAGTAATACTTATACATTTCCTGATTACTGATCAGTTAAAATTCATTATTTTCTGTATAGTGTTAGATATTTATTACAACTAGTGGCAACGCTGTACGCAACGATATTTCTGTCTTTGTCACTTTACCGTAACTTCCATCTCATCGTTGCAGTCCTTACTAATGTACTTGCAGCCATGAGCGTATCATTGGTTTGTGAATTATACAGCGTGAATTGTACGTTTTACAGTTAAATTTAGTCAGCAATCGACGTGCTGTGATAACAATTGGTGAAAATAATAGTGCTAATAAGTGTTTAAGCGTTATATTTCTACACCGTTCTCAAACTACTCAAAAAATGGGAGACATGGTCGGGCCTTCCACGTCGAAAAAGGTAAAACGGTCGGAGTCTCGGTCAGTAAGAGAAAAACAAATTGTACTGCGAGTATTTCACTGTCTTGAAAGAGATCATCAGCCACCAAAAGATGACTGTGCATATGTGCTGTATTTCTACGTGTGTACCTCCGAATAACCAACCGGGCATTTCTACATCATTAAGTTCCACAATTACAAAAGATAAATTAGTTGATATGTGCTCTGATTATACCGGTGTACCAAAATCATCGATTTACAAAATACTAAGAGAAGCAGAAATTCATGGGGACGTACAAACGCCAAAAACTAGTAGCGGACGAAAAAAAATCACAGTTGATGAAGAAGCCAAAACCAGTATACGCAGAACTATTCACAGTTTCTTTTTCAGAAATGAACTGCCCACACTACAAACAGTTTTGGAGGCACTCAGCGATCATGAATTGGTCCCAAAAATGGGTAAAGAAACTTTTAGGAAACTTGTACACGAAATGAAATTTACGTACGGAAAAGTTGACAGGAAAAGCATTCTCATTGAACGTCAAGAAATAATAGCATGGAGAAGAAACTATCTAAGAAAAATTGACGAATTTTGGAAGCTCAAAAAAAATTGTACTTCATGGACGAAACATGGGTTAACCAAGGACATACGGTCAAAAAAGTATGGCAGGATGGTAATATAACAAGTGCACGACAAGCCTTCATTGAAGGTTTGTCAGTTGGTTTAAAACAGCCATCTGGAAAAGGTAGTCGTCTGATAGTTACGCATAAAGGAAGCGACAGTGGATTTTTACCAAATGGTGAATTAATATTTAAATCTAAGAAAACAGGCGACTATCATGAAGAGATGAATGCGGAGGTGTTTGAAAAATGGTTTGAAGGTATCATTCAACTTATGGAACCTGGGTCTGTCATCGTCATGGACAATGCCCCATACCATAGTCGACATTTAGAACCATTACCGAAACAATCATGGAAAAAAGCAGCAATTCAAGAATGGTTAATTAATAAGAACATCCAATATAACAAAGATAGTTTAAAGGCAGAACTACTTCAGCTAACAAAATTACACACAGACAAATATAAAAAATTCGCAGTGGATGAAATGGCGTTAAGTCGTGGAATTACAGTTTTAAGGTTACCACCATACCACTGCGAATTAAACCCAATAGAATTAATCTGGGCGCAAGTAAAAGGATATGGGGCACGAGAAAACAGAACATTTAAATTAGTGGACGTGCAACATCACCTACAAGAAGCTATTCGAACTGTTTCTGCAGAAGACTGGAAGAAATGCATGCAGCATGTTATAAAAGAGGAGAAAAAAATGTGGGACGTAGACAACTGTATTGAACATAATATTGAACCAATCATAATTCACTTTGATGATAGCGGTAGCAACAGTGACGAATCTGAAGTTGAATATTAGAGTTCACTTATCAATTGCTGCAACCCAGTAGTGAAAATATATATATATATATATATATATATATATATATATATATATATATATATATATATATATATATATATATATATATATATATATATATATATATATATATATAGTGTTTTTTATTAATATTGTTAATTTATTTGGTACCTACTATAATTACCAGGATTATTACTCCGTTTTCATAAGGCCCACCTAATGACTACAACGATTAGGTAAATTACGATATTGCAAAGTTTTAATGAAATAAATAAAAAATGTGTATGAATATTTTAACTAATTGTATTAAGGATTTTTCTTTCATTCTTAACCCTCTCAAAAATTAATAAGCACGCCCCCGATTTGCTGTCAACTGGGCTTACTTCTACTCTCAATCATTATTGGTTTTAGTATAGTTGTTCGTAAAATAATTATTTGCTGCGAACTGGTTTATTTTGGGAAAAAATCCAAGACACATTTTTTATTTAGAATGAAACAGGCTATCGGAAATAAATTTTCAAATGTTAAACAAATAATAAGACAAAAAGTTACATTGGAAATAAATTTAGGGGTTGCGTTTTCCACCCCTTACAACCATGGGGTAAACCCAATAAATTTTTGGCTAAGTGTCTTTTCGGTAGTACAAAACATCAGGTTAATTACAATATTGTAACTTTTTTAGTGCTTGTGAAAAAAATTGTTATACAAATTGTATGTACCCCATTAAAAGGGCTGTATCTTAACAGGGATGCTCCAATGAAGTTTCTTTATATGAAAGATCCTATCTTTTTTTCGATGAGGAATCACTTCCTTAAATGTTTAACACTTATTCAGTTACACCCTGTATACATTACTTTGAAGAAAATTAAATTGAATTGACGATGGCAGCGATTCATAATCTCCAACTAGAGGCCCGGTTGCCACCGCTCCAAGCTCGTTTGTCTGGTGTGACGTCAAGATGTACCGCGGGCGATCTCTTATTTTCAATTGCTCTTGCTCAGTTGTTAATTGACATACAAACCGGAAAATTTTGTGGGATACTTGGGAGATGATTTACTTTTATAATATATAATTTTCAATAAAAAACTAAATGAGCCCATTCCGTATGCGGACCGCGGTCCGCCTGTTGCTCTAATCTAATACATATAGCAAAAACACATAGGAAACGAGATATTTGTATAAACTGTGCAAAAAATCGATTTTCGGGACTTTTGATCGTAAGACCATATGACTATATACGAGTTTATAGTTAGGTATCTCAAATTCCGAGGTAGACTCACTAAGATGACTGTACTAAATAGATAAATACCACTGGCGACAACATTTAACGGGTACCAACATTTCGTATCACCCGTATACGAAAACATTAGCTTACGCATGAACCGCCTGATCAAATGTCAAACGACGTCACACAAACAAGCGAACACAACAACAAAGGAGCCTCTATCGATTCAGATGACTGGAATGAAGACCGGGAAACCTTCAAAGTGAATGTGGAAAAATGTCGGCCTTATGCCAATATACGATAAGAAACCTTAAATTCGGAGAAGACAGGAAAGTAACGTTTGAAAAAATGTGTTTGATTTGGAAATGGTTCAGGACCACACCTTTGAGTACTCGATACAGAATTAGTCAATAATAAATAGCCAAAAGGACGATTTCTAGATTCCAATTCGATTAGACAGAAGTGAGATCTACGATAAACGCAAAACACATTATTGTGTTTTAGTCTAATCAACAAGTTCAAAAACATGAAAAATAGAGATATAGGCCCTAAAAATATGAGAGATAGCTCATTCGATTCGGAATCACCTCTAGAAATATGTTATTGAAGGATTTTGGTGCAGGTAAAAAATTGCAATTGTTATTTACAAAATAAGTTTTTGAAAAAAAAAGGTATTAAGTTTTTCGTTAATAACTCAAAAAATATCAATATTTAAGCAAATTTGGAAAAAGCTTGTTACAGAGGAGGAAATTTCCGATAAAAAAGTCCCAACTCCCGAAACTTCATCTCCATTATTTATAATTTTAATTTGACGTTGAAAATAGGGTTCCGCGCGGCTGTTATGGCATGCGCGCGCTGCCGCCAAAGAGAGTTTATCAAAAGAAAAATTTTTTTATAGCATAAAATGTCATTTAAAAAATTTGAAAAATCTAGTATCTTCTTAACACTTGAATGAATCGAGTCCCGTAGAAAAAAGATTTTATCACCATTTTTCAAAAAGTTATTCAATTGTTAACTAACAAAATTTTTCCCAATCTCGGTTGGCATAAATAATGGGAAAAAAGAGATAAATAATTGGCCTACAAATTTTAAACTTCGTGGAGCCCTTTTGATATATATACTTCATACGATCCTGCGATAAAAGTTCATAAAAATGTATTAATTTGTTAATTATGATTTTTTATAACTATCACAAAATGAAATACCTAAAAATTGTTGATAATTTTTTTTTTCAATTGATATTTAGCTATGCCTGTTTTCACATTAAACAATGGCAGTTATTAACATAGAATATGAATTTTTTACGTAATATGTTTATTAAATTGTTTCAAACAAATAGAGAAATTCAATATTTTTGAAAAATTTGCTATTTTTTTGTCTAGAGATAATTATTATGATTAAAAAAATTTTTTCTTCTTCATATTAATATTTAATTGTTTAAAATTGATTTCCGCGTGCTGTAACAGCCACGCAGAACCCTATTTTCAACGTCAAATTAAAATTATAAATAATGGAGTTTCGGGAGTCGTGACTTTTTTATCGGAAATTTCCTCCTCTCTAACGAGCTTTTTTCAAAATTGCTTGAATATCAAAATGTTATGTATTCATATTTGTTTGGATTAAATACCGATATTTTTATGATACACAATATAGAGATACTGAAACCATACATATATTTCTATAGTTTTATGCACTGTTCTACACAAATGTCAATAAGCTATTCAATACTCAAAACTAAAAGTTTATATATATTCCACTTATGAAGAGATGAAAAACTAACAGCCACTTCCTTTATATTTACATCTATCTATAAACTCTTTCTGAAAAATGGTAACAAATTCTGCAGCCACTTTTACGCAACAGGAAACGGATGTCTATCGAATTACCCAACATCCTATAAGGTTATTCGAAAAACCACTATCGCTAGTATAGTGAAAATAAATTGATTGTATGACTTACAGTTTGAAAATTAATAATCACTTCCAATTTTTGAATATACAATCAGAAATGTCGAAATAATACGGAAGGTTTGTTCCACTATAAAAATGACGTTTTAACCATCCATAAAATATCTAGTTTCCTCAGACTAGATAAAGCGTAATTAAATTTTTTTAATTCTCCAAAGAATCAAGTCAAGAATTTTGAATAGAATCCTGGATTTTTTGCTGCCAACTGATCGAATATAAAATTCTCTTCTCGAAGACAAAACACATGTTGCTATTTTCAAAGGGTATCAGCTTGCCCTGTTTGTTTATTTATTTGTTTGGGTCAAATTTAGTAACTGAAGTTTGACTCCCTGTTGACAGATTGATCTAAAATTTGGTCCCCCTTTAATTTTTGATGACAATACAATTTAATGAATTCATCAGAGTAATCAGAAACTGGAATAGCTTTATGTCATACCAATTTCTGAGCATCTTCATAGAGTAGTTATTTTTTTATCAAATTCAGTAAGAATCAACCAATCGAAGACAATAAATTTCCTGCAAACCAAATATTCAAAACAGATTTACCAGCAAATAATGTTTATCAACACCTATTGAATTTTTCATTATTGACGACTGAACAATTATTAATGTAACATATCACACTCAAAGCCATTGTCATACATTGCACTCGACTTGAAACAACGTAGGTATTTCTATTAAATATTCATATGAGTGTATCACAGCAGCAAACATAAATACCATATCCGCACGATGACAAATCAATAAAAATAGAAAATCGCTAGAAAACGAATGATTCAAATTCGCCAATAACAGAATAAATACTACTAGTGAATCGGATGTTTCAAACACAATATTCTATCAATACAAATACAAACGTGGAAGTTTGTGAGGATGGATATACGTATGTATGTTTGTACATCTTTCACGCCTAAACGACTGAACGTATTTAGATGAAACATTTAGTCTAATCAACAAGTTCAAAAACATGAAAAATAGAGATAAAGGCCCTAAAAATATGAGCGATAGCTCATTCGATTCGGAATCACCTCTAGAAAAATGTTTTTGAAGGATTTTGGTGCATGTAAAAAATTACAATTGTTATCAACAAAATAAGATTTAAAAAAAATGGTATTAAGTTTTTCCTTAATAGGTCAAAAAATATTAATATTTAAGTAAGCAATTTTGAAAAAATATAAATTAATAATTTTTTATAACATGTCATTTTAAAAATTTGAAAACAATCTAGTAGTATCTTCCAAACACTTGAATGAATCGAGTCACCATTTTTCAAAAAGTTATTCAATTGTTATAAATGATGGCATAAATGATGAATTGGCATAAATGATGGGATAAAATAATTGGCCTATAAATTTTAAACTTCGTGGAGCCCTTTTGATATATATAGGTATATATATATATATATATATATATATATATATATATATATATATATATTATATATATATATATATATATATATATATAAATATATATATATATATAATAAATATATATATATATATATATATATATATATATATATATATATATATATATATATATATATATATATATATAAATATATATATATATATATATATAAATATATATATATATATATATATATATATATATATATATATATATATATATATATATATATATATATATATCCTGCGATAAAAGTTCATAAAAATTTATTAATTATGATTCTTTATAACTATTGCAAAATGACATATCTAAAAATTGTTGATAAATTTTTTTTTCAATTGATATTTAGCTTTGTCTGTTTTCACATTAAACAATGGCAGTTATTAACATAGGATATGAATTTAAGTAATTTGTTTATTAAATTGTTTTAAACAAATAGAGAAATTCAATATTTTTGAAAAATTTTTATTTTTTTTATATTTTGTTGTCTAGAGATTATTATGATAAAAAAAAATTCCTAATTTTGATTTTTAATTGTTTAAAATCGATTTTGCTATATTTGGATTATTTAAATGATTAGTTAAGAAATACCTTGGCATTAAAAAATCATAATTTACACTTTTGAATAGTTTGACAAAAAAAAATTATTTATTATTTGATTGTTTATTATTTTAACAATTTGTTTTAAACAAATATTGACCAACGTTATATTTTTTTCTGAAGCAGAAAAAAATATTAAAACATCTGCTATATATAAAAAAGTGCCACATATATTTTATGACACTTTTTTATATATAGCTGTTTTTATAATTTTTTTCATAAAAATTTCATGGCACTTTTTTATATTTGGCTGTTCTTATGATTTTTTCTGCTTCAGAAAAAATATAACGTAGGTCAATATTTGTTTATAACAAATTGTTAAACTAATAAACAATTAAAAAAATCGATTTTGAACAATTAAAAATTAAAATTTAGAAGAAAAAATTTATCATAATTATCTCTAGACAACAGAATAGCAAAAAAATGTTTCAAATATATTGAAATTCTCTATTTGTTTAAAACAATTTAATAAACAAATTACGTAAAAAATTCTTATCCTATGTTAACAACTGCCATTGTTTAATGTGAAAATAGACATAGCTAAATATCAGTTGAAAAAAAAATTATCAACAATTTTTAGATATTTCATTTTGCAATAGTTATAAAAAATCATAATTAACAAATTGATAAATTTTTATGAACTTTTATCGCAGGATATATATATATATATATATATATATATATATATATATATTTATATATATTTATATATATTATATATATTATATATATTATTTATATATATTTATATATATATATATATATATATATATATATTTATATATATATATATATTTATATATATATATTATATATATATATATATATATATATATATATATATATACCTATATATATCAAAAGGGCTCCACGAAGTTTAAAATTTATAGGCCAATTATTTATACCTTTTATCCCATTATTTATTTATGCCAACCGAGATTGGGAAAAAATTTGTTAGTTAACAATTGAATAACTTTTTGAAAAATGGTGATAAAACTTATTTTTCTACGGGACTCAAGTGTTAAGAAGATATTAGATTTTTTTCAAATTTTTAAAATGACATTTTATGCTGTAAAAAAATTATTTCTTTTGATAAACTCTCTTTAGCGGCAGCGCGCGCATGCCGTAACAGCCGCGCGGAATCCTATTTTCAACGTCAAATTGAAATTATAAATAATGGAGACAGTTTCGGGAGTCGGGACTTTTTTATCCTCCTATTCAACGAGCTTTTTTCAAAATTGCTCAAACATTGATATTTGTTGAGTTATCAACAAAAAACTAAATACCATTTTTTTAAATCTTATTTTGTTAATAACAATTGCAATTTTTTACATGCACCAAAATCCTTCAAAAACATTTTTCTAGAGGTTATTCCGAATCGAATGAGCTATCGCTCATATTTTTAGGACCTTTATCTCTATTTTTCATGTTTTTGAACTTGTTAATTAGACTATTTACATAAATACAGCTTATACATCAGAGCATGAGAAACAAATATAGTTAATGTTTATATTGCCGCGACTGTTTAGAAAATAACATAAATAAATAAAGTTTGAAAAATTTTAAAACACGCTTTTGAAGAATATGGAACTAAAAAGTTAAAAATATTTCATTAAATAAGCTTAAAACAATAACAAGCCAAAAATACTAGTATTATTGTGAAAAAAGCGACGGACGCTTGATATACAAAAAATGTGGCACAAAAAGCCCACGCTTTTTTCATAATAATACTAGTATTTTTCGTTCATTATTGTTTTGAACTTATTTTTTAAAAAGTAACTTTTTAGTTCGATGTTCTTTTAAAGCGTGTTTTTTAGTTTTCTAAACTATATTTATTTTTCATTTTTTAGATTCGTATGCTATAAAAGCGTGTTTTTTACTATATTTAGTTTATCTAAAGTTTGGGATCAATCAGCCGTATATTGTTCAGAAATATTACCATTGATATTTTCCGATTCCGGAGAGGGAGCCTGAAAATCAGCTATCAAGCCCAAGGCAGCAGGCACACAAAGGAGGGTTACAAATAAGGCAGCAGGCGCGCGTGTTAATAAAAAAATACTTTTTTCAAATGAAGAAATACATGTGAAGTGAATTCGAATTATATCCAGGAGGTTACGTACAGCGCCATCAACCCACGAATAGATCAAGCAATACTGTCGATATATCAAGGAGGTTACCTACAGCGCCATCTGCCCGCGAAAAGATCAAGTGATAATGTCGATAATTCTGTCAAATACATATCCCAAGCTTGAGAGTTACAAGCAAACAAACAAACATACATGCATACATACAGATGAAGCTAATAAAAGCGTGTTAAAAATGTCTTATTTGATCTTTTAGAGTGAAAATGATTTTTTTTAAGTATTTTACATTTCACGTTGGCTAGCATTTGCTATGGATGACAAAGGAAAGTAGTTGTGCTTTTTCTCATTTGTACAGCTTGGCAAATTCAGCTGTGCCTTTGAGGTGTCGTTTCCACTGGAGCGATACGATAAGCTATGCAACATGAGCAATCTTTTATCGCACGATGCAGCTTTTATCCTCGCAATACTCCAGTACACACTGGAGCGATACGATAGCCTATAGGATAAGCAACGGAGCAGTTGTTTTCTTCAGTCGCCACGAGCTCCTTAGAGTAGGACGTTGTTTTTGTTTACCGATACTTGCAAAAGAGAAATCAGGAATCTAAAAAATACTGGGTACACCCATCTGTATCTGTAGAGTAGGGAGGGTGAGAGTAGATTTAGGTCCTAGGTCATCGTTGATCCCATCCTTTCCAGGAAGGTGGGAGATATCTCCTTTATATATCGGCATGTGTAGGCCAAGACTCGCCGAACACACATTCTCTTATAAACGATAACTCCGGATACTCGCATAGGACATGGCTGACAGTTTCATCTTCCTGCTCACACATCTTGCATAAAGGTGTGTCCACTAGCCCCATATTGTTTCCTCAGTTGACAGTGGCTAGTCAGAAATCCTACTGTTGCCCAGGGTGATCTTGGCAAGATTGCATCTTTTGATTTCATCCCATCTCTTCAAAGATTGAGCATGGATGTGACGTTTGGCTAGTTCCGCAACTGTCGATGTCATCAAGTCGTTGGTGCCACTGGGTCCTAAAATTCTTAGTCCAGCCGCTTCCTTGGCTGAAGAGTAGGCAATGCGATTACCTTTACTCCTGTCGTGTCCTTCAACCCATCTCAGGATAATGTTATTATCTACCGAGGCTTTGGCTAAATCTTGGTGGCACTCTAGTACTAGCCTTGAGGTAACACGTTGTCTGTTCAACGCTAATACGGCTTGTCTGCTATCAGTGCAGATTGTTATGTTTTTTCCAGAAATTTCTTTCCTGGTTATTTCTTTTTTGGCAATTGACATACTAGCCAGTTCTGTTTGGACCATTCCCCACCTAATCTTTAGGCTTAGCGATCTGGAGTACACTTCATATCCTGAGCCTTCTTTGTTTTTTGAGCCGTCTGTATAAATTCGTATTGCATTTGTAGCATCTGACTCTGTGTTCTGCTTAATTTGCATTTTGTAGGGTTTATTAAACACAAACCTGGGTTCAATTGTATCACTGGTTGCCTGTAGCAGAGGTTGCGCAGTTAAGCGCTTCTCGCCATAGACTTAGCCTCAACTGACCCATTCCTACTTCGTGGTTTACACCAGCCGTGCGCAATCTGGGTACATCCATATAATGTTTAATACTAAACACAGTTCGGCAGTGGTTTTCCGAGAGCTCTCTCAACATGAACAGAAATTTATAGAGTTTTATAGAATGATCTCAAATAGTTACCATGTTGTATTGAAATTGGTGTCAAGGGAACTGGATAAGCACGGGTTCTACTCCACCAATTTCACGAAGGAAACAGAGGATTCCACCTCTTCTTGCTGACCCGACATGAACGTGTCGAACCATATTGCGCATTTCTTTCGCTTAAGCGACCCGGCAGCTGTGTTCCCCTCACCGATGCGACTCCGGTAATTATCGGAACTAGATTAGTTGCTTCCATTAGGTACGCACGATTATGAGTGATCGGTGTCAAATCAGGATCGGGCTGCTTATCGAATCACCTGTTGCATCGCTTATCGTTTCGCTCCAGTGGGCACCGCGCCTTGTATGCGCGAACCCTTAGATGCGCGAACGATAGAGATGGTAACTTTCCACTGCTAACTTTTATCAGAAGTACAATCGTGAGAATAATTTTGGCTGAAATGAATTCGCCGAAGGAAGAGACTTGAGAAATATTTTTCTCTCTCTCTTCTCTCTCTATTTCTCTCTCTTCTCTCTCTCTCCCTCTCTTCTCTCTCTCTTCTCTCTCTCTCTCTCTCCCTCTCTTCTCTCTCTCTCTTCTCTCTCTCTCTTCTCTCTCTCTTCCCTCTCTCTCTTCTCTCTCTCTCTTCTCTCTCTATCTTCTCTCTCTCTCTTCTCTCTCTATCTTTTCTCTCTCTATCTTCTCTCTCTCTCTCTTCTATCTCTATCTTCTCTCTCTATCTTCTATCTCTATCTTCTCTATCTTCTCTCTCTCTTCTCTCTCTCTCTCTCTCTCTCTCCCTCTCTCTCTCTTCTCTCTCTGTCCTCTCTCTCTCTCTCTCTCTGTCCTCTCTCTCTCTCTCTTCTCTCTCTGTCTTCTCTCTCTCTCTCTCTCTCTTCTCTCTCTCTTCTCTCTCTCTCTCTCTCTCTTCTCTCTCTCTCTTCTCTCTCTCTCTTCTCTCTCTTCTCTCTCTCTCTTCTCTTCTTCTTCTCTCTCTCTCTTCTCTCTCTCTCTCTCTCTCTCTCTTCTCTCTCTCTCTTCTCTCTCTCTCTTCTCTCTCTCTCTTCTCTCTCTCTTCTCTCTCTCTCTTCTCTCTCTCTTCTCTCTCTCTCTCTCTCTCTATCTTCTCTCTCTCTCTTCTCTCTCTATCTTTTCTCTCTCTATCTTCTCTCTCTCTATCTTCTCTCTCTCTCTCTTCTATCTCTATCTTCTCTCTCTATCTTCTATCTCTATCTTCTCTATCTTCTCTCTCTCTTCTCTCTCTCTCTCTCTCTCTTCTCTCTCTCTCTCTTCTCTCTCCTCTCTCTCTCTCTTCTCTCTCTCTTCTCTCTCTCTCTTCTCTCTCTCTCTTCTATCTCTCTCTCTCTTCTCTCTCTCTCCTCTCTCTCTATTTCTCTCTATTCTCTCTCTTTCTCTCTCTATCACTGTCTTCTGAGGAACGTAGATCTAGTGGGCGGGGCAATAACGGAATTCGAAAAGCTCTTCCTACATTAGACAAGCTGTACACATATACACCGTTGCATCTGCTTGCATAATTATTGATACGTTGTCCACAATTTCTCTGCTTTGTCCACTAAAAACTTCGTTTTTCAATTTACTGTTCGAAAGCGTTTGCAAAGACAACAAATTAACGTTCACCACACAGAATAATTTCATTTACTGTACCTACACGATGTTCGCTACACGAGTTCCTCGATGTTAATGAGCTCTCGCCCCACTTCGCAAGCTGATCTGCTGTGCATCCGACATTCAGAGATACAGCTAGATTTGCCAAGCAGTGTGTCCAAGATAAGGAGTTCTAGCTGGGAAAATCGAAAACCGTGAGATACAAAGTTGGTTAAATAAGGAAAAAGTTGTACAATTTCAAGTGGTTTGCGGGTGAACTGTACGAAAATCAATTCAGAGATGAAAAAAATTGAAAATGGTAAAAAAAAAGAGTTTTATATCAGGGTAGCACGGAGTCTGCGAAAAAAAAAATCATAAACTTCAGCCTATTAGACTACTCACGATAGAATTCTTGAAGAAAATGCTGACCTATAGAGAATAAGGTCGACCTATTATTTATTTGGATGAAACAAATATTCACGCTACACACAATGAAAAGTCTGAAAGAAACTGTTAGTAATGGGCAACGTTACATGCGGGTGTTGAATACGGGTTTGTGCCTTATGCTTGCATTAGAAGGAAATCAAATTGAATAACACAACGAGATGAATTTTGATAATTATATGAAATGGATGTCGGAACAGTTGATTCCAAATTGCTATTGAGAACAGTTCTGGTGATAACCAATCGACAACATGCCAACGACATTGACCGAAAAAGACGATATGCAATCATGGTTTTCAGAAAAAAGATTCAATTTGGGAAAAACACGCGAAACCTGAATTACTTATGTTGAAACCGGAATAATTAAAATCTATAAGCCAAAATTCGAACGTTACGAAATTAATCAGATCTTTCTAGCAACAAATCACACGTTGTTCGATTACCGCCATATCACCCGGATTTGAATCCAATTAAGTTTGTTTGGGCTGGACTGAAAGATTACGTAGCGTTACTTCCACTTTCAACGATGTCATGCAATATTGCGATGTTGTTTTTAAACAGTTTTCTTCAGAGCAATGGAAATCTCGTTGTGAAGAAATAGATAAATTTAAGTACGATTTCATGTCAAATGGACCCATGATAAACATCATCGTGGATGATCTGATTATTGATTCACTTTATGAGGATAGTGACACTGCATCGGAACAGGAATATGGATAGGTAAGCATTTTCATCGAAGGATGTAGACGAAAACCATGTATGAAGAGTAAGAAAAAATTATATTGAAATCTTTAGGCAACCCATCTTCGAAATATTAACTATTATCAATATTGCAAACAATGCGTTGTATATTATCTAGCGGATACGTTTCATAATCATCTCTAGTGACTATGTATTCAAGTATCTATTATCGATGTTAAGTTTGAGCATTTCCTCTAATTCGTTTATCGTTTATGGCAATAATATATCACTTTCATCTTTCAATTATTTTCCACAAAACGAAGAATTGGGGTTCTCACTACCTACTTACTGGTATATGTGTACTTGCGAATTTATTTAAGCCAAACTTCTTTTCCCGATTGTACTTCCTAATAAAAGTAGGTAGTGCAGAATTACCATCTCTCTCTATCATTAGGCCATCTCAGAGACAGCTGGATTTGCCAAGCTGTATCTTATATATATATGTGATATATTTTTCATGAAAAGTCGTTTCTCACTGATTCTGCAGAAAAATGTTTATTTCTTATTTCAAGTCTATTTTAAAGTTTTATTAAAAAATTTAACCACTACTTTTTACTAGACTTGTTATGACTTATGACAAATTACTCACGATTGTTGAATAAACTCACTGGAATTAATAGATAACCTCAACCTCCCAAGACTAATTATATTTGCCTTACTCGGATTTATAAAAATGATGTGATACTTATTTTCACAAGATTATATCGATTGATGAGGTCACGTGAAAATGAAAGAAAAACAAAAACAGCCTACAGAACATGAACGGGATAACAGACACTTCCTTTTTTGAAATATTGTTTACTCAAGTACCTAAATCTTTATTTTCCACTGAAAATAGAAAAGGTAATGTGGGTCCTTCATAGTTAAGATTTTTTCAGGCGATATAAAATCACAGAATCTCAATGTCTTATAACAAACTAAAAATAACACCACCTACCTAAAAAATCGGTAAAGTGACCAACTATCCATTCATAGTTGAATCACGTGTAGCAGTAGATCCAACCCAATTGTCACTATTGTTCACAAGTTTATAATGTCGATAAATAAAATCACCCAATCACTAAAAAAAACTTAATGAAACTGCTCTGCTACACGAACATACGTAAAAGTACAAACATAACCTAGTTTCCCGAAAGGCACACACTTTTAGAGACAAAAAAACTGGTTGCGCGAGTATGCACTGACTGGCAGATTGACCGGATTTCGACACAAATAACCGAGCCTTATTTTTACAGAAACTGAACCAAAATCTCCATAAAATGCCATTTAATGAACTTAAAACTACGCAGTTCTCACTACAACTGCTTCCTTCAGTTCGACATCAAAACAAATGCCATAGAGAAAACGTTGCAAAGGCTAGAGAAAGACAATGCGCAGTTGCCAAATTCGTATATGAGAAGGTCTTCTTATTATCAGAATGAAGGACTTACTTGCATACGGGGCAAGTTAGAAGATATTGTAGGTCGTAACTGGTCCGTTAGAACCATTAGTTTAAACAGAACAGTTTTTCCGTCATATATATATATATATAGATGAAACCTGGATATTTTCGAAAGGCAGTCTAAAAAAATATGGCAAGAATATGATAACATAAAATCGACATTTTTTGGTATTTTCACAATCTGACAAAATACAAATTTTCTAATGAAAGACTTTATACAGGTTCAAAGTGAAAGGGGTATATTTCTAGGTGAGATTGGATTCGTTCATTAAGTGTTATAGACAACTATAATACCCACCTCTTTCTCAAGATTTTGGCATGGGGAATTTGGAGGTTGTTTACAGTTCTAGTCATATCTCCTGATGATGCGAAATCGGTTAGCGAAACACGCGTCAAGTAGCAGTATTTTATTTTTGGTGTTTTCAATTGGTCCACTTAAAAAATAGGAAGATGCATACACTATTCAAGTTTTCAGCATATGAATCACTGAAAACAAAATCAAGTCAGTCAATTGGTCCTAAAATCGCTTCAGTATTTTAAAATTTGGAATGTGATGAAGAAGAGTGGAGGTGTAGAGTCAATAAACATACAAGTCTATTTGCGAATAGGTCATGACGAATTCATTATATGGAAAACACAATTTTTAGTAAATATGAATGATTTTTTTTTATTTAGGTAAAACGAAATAGTGCAATTAAAAAGGGTTTACCTTAGTATGCAGTCCCATCACTTGTATTCAGAGTTGAAAGTCTATTTTCAGAAGTACGGTCGGTTTGCATAGTAGAATAATAGTACCAAAAATGTATAAAAAGTATTCTCATAGATATACCGAGTTGGCTTTTGACTAGAAGTACAATAGCAATACCTACCTGCTGGTATTATCTCTCCTTCAAGGAAAACCAGTAGCTCTTCGCTACCTGCTGGTTTTATTTGTCATTTAGAGACCAAGGCAGATGCGTTATCTATATTTAATTATAGATAGAAAGGATTTGACATCATATGACCAATCAATTCACACTTTCTATTCGAAAACTGTTTATTCGTGGTTGCAATGTAACCGCGAAGCGAATTTCCATAGTTAGATCTAATCTTCACATTTTTTGTCGAGTATTGGGAATATGGTAGAAATAAAACTGCAGGGGTTCCTTCGGAACCAGCAAAATTTTTAAAGTGGTCTACGATAAAAAAGTTTCGGAATCTCTGTTCTAGAAGAATAAATATTAGGATAACATTTCCCAGTAAATAGAAATCATGTCAAATTTCCACCTAGATATTAATCACTATTTCAGAAGCTATTTTTATATGTTGTAGAAAGCGGTACAAAGACAGCTTGGCTAACAAATGAATAACAAATACTTGATGGTTCGTAAATATGGAAGGGAGAGAACAATTATATTTCAAAATAAATTATTCACAAAGATATCTAGATTATGCATAGGAGTTACTTTTATATTCAAACTGGAAGTAGCCCTCTCCAAACAGTAATTTAATTTGATTTGATTGCATTTTTCCTTCCTTTGGCAGTTTCCCACATTTCTGTATAAAGTAGAGAGCCAAGCCGTTTCTTTTTCATTCGATCGAAGTGTCAATCGATTCGTATTGTCACCTAGAAAGTTCAAGGAAAAGATCGAAAAGGCGCCGAAAAAAAAAATCACAGAAGTTATAAACAAATTAGTTAAATAAAATAGAGTTTGGTTTCTTTCGAGTATCTGGAGAATTATTCAAAATTTTCGAATAATAAAAGAAGATCCAAAAATATAATCAAACTTGCTAAGAAAAGTTCCGAGTCCTGGAGCTGAACCTCCATTATTTATAAGTTTACAGAGCCCAATCTGACTCACCAACAAAAAAAATTATTTAAATATATTTAATATGATAATTAAGGAATGAAAAAATTCATGTAGTTTTGGAATACATCAATGAACAATAATCCAGGGTTGAAAAAATTTTATACCAATTTTTCCATTAATTATGCATTTGTTAAATAATAATTTTGTATAAACTGAAAGGTAACATGAAAATGCTGATAATTAACAAACTGAAACCCTAGATTTTTTTTCACTTCTTGACAAGATTCTCAATAGGCTAATCGTTGCAAAATTTCAATTTTCCACTTTTTCATTACCAATTGAAAATTTAAAATGAAAAAAAAATAAACAAATTTTTTTACCTAAATCTTGATTGTTTCGATGTCTAATGGTTGAAAGCTACTTGATTTTTTTCAATATATATTAAAATTAGGGAACCATTTTTTTTTCCGAAAAACTAGGAAATTCTGTTGTTCTTCGAGATTTTTGTTTTTTTATTTGTTTATTCAAAAACACAATTTGTTTTAAATAAATTTATTTTTTCCATTTATTTTTTCAAATACCTACTTGATAATGTAGATTATTATTAGTTTGTTAATTATCAGGGTTTTTATGTTTTTTTGTTGAATTATTAATTAACAAATGCATAATTAATGGAATAATTGGGATACAAATTTTTCAACCCCGGATTATTGTTCATTGATGTATTCCAATTTCAATCGATATTTAATATATTTAAATATTTTTTTTTTGTTGCTGTCAGTTCGACTCAACGCGCGCGAAAGCCAGACTACCCGTTTTTGACTCTAGTTTCAGGGCTCTGTAAAAATTATGAATGATAAAGGTACAGCTCCCGGACTCGGAACTTTTTTTAGCAAATTTGATGATCTTTTTGCATCTTATTTTGAAATTCGAAAATTTTGAATATTTTTCGAGATATTCAAATAAAACCAAACCTCAATTTTTTTACTAATTTGTTTATGACTTCTGTAATTTTTTTCAGTGCGTTTTCGAATTTTTCCTTAATCTTTCTACGCGACAATACAAATGGAATTACAACATTATCGTATTTTTCGGAGTCTATATAAAAATTTTCATATTTTCAAGACATAATGATGTGAGAAAAGAGTTTTCAATAAATTAATTTCGCTCAATAGGTTCCAAATTTTACTTATTGCGGTTTTTTCTTGTGACATGCAATTGTTCCACTGAGCTTAAACATTCGAGTAGGGTCAAGTAAACTATCTATGACCTGACGATGTCCAGGTAAATCTGGCAATCGCGCGGCAGCATCTCGGATATTATCGGATTGGGAATAAGTAGAAGGTCTAACCAACCGGATTATGGACGGTCCTAGATTCATGTTATGGTCAATGGATCGTTTCGCTCTCGCCGTTTTAGACAAGGGTATTTCATGAAGGCCTCAACTAATGTTAACGATGAAGACTGAGTAACTCATTATTACTGCAGAGCTGTCCCAGACACACCAATTAGATATTGGCCTTTCCAAATTGCCCAGTGACGTCCAAGCTAGAATTTTTTTAAGGAAGACTCGATTTAAAATGAAGTTGAGGAAGATAGGGTAAGTGTACTGGTTATCCGGCCAGCACTAGTTCTCGGCCTTTTAATCATTTAAAGCGAAATATTAAAAGAAATGAGTTATCCTGGCTGAGGTAGAGATAACAAGTGTATCTGAATTAGGAAAGTTTTAAGCGGAGTCAATCGACGAAATAGTAAGTATTTTATGACTTTTTCATTTAAAATGCATGTAATATATTGGAGATTATTCTGAAAGGTTTGAAAAAGTGAATTTTTTCATATAACTGATCCAAAAACGACTTTTTAATTTGAATATTGAAATTTCAGTGGCCGCGAACCAGTATAAGAAAGAAAAGACTTTTTAGTTCCCGGGCAAAAGGGCCGAGAATTAGTTAAATCATTCAATATTTGCCTTTCAATTGAACTATGAAAATAAATCTAATATTTTTCTTTTTTTATCATAATTTGTATACTTGTATGCTCTCTTTCCGCACATTCAAGTAATAACATATGCGTACGACACAAACTTCATCATTAAAGCACAAGATGCATCAAATTTAGTAGGTCGTACCCAAATTGTGTATGAAAAAGTGCAAACATGGGCAAAAAATAATCACCTTGAACTCAACATATCTAAAACCACACTGATGAAATTCACAATGAGCAATATTCAAGAAACTTTTTTTATACATAAAAACGAAGATCGACAAATTGAATCTTGAGCAACCACCAAATGCTAGGTCTAACTCTTGATTATAAACTTACTTGGACTCCTCACATAGATACTCTATGTAATAAACTAATAAAGAACTGTTATGCTCTCAGGTTTATGGGTAATTTCTGTAGTGAAACAGTCTTATTAAGTTTGTACTATGCGACTATAAACTGCCATTTAAGATACGGAATCTTGAATTGGGGTACAAGCTCTTCTGCTGAAAGAGTGTTTATTCTCCAAAAAAGAGCCATCATAGAGAAAAAGTTTCCTTTATCTCGGCCCGAAATTCTTCAATAAGCTGGATGACTCAGTTAAGAACTCACCTACGTTGGAAAGCTACAAGTATAGATTGAAATTTTACTTGAAAAAATTTGCTACTCACTTGATGACTTCCAAGCATTTTCCCACGAATATATTTATATATATATATATATATATATATATATATATATATATATATATATATATATATATATATATATATTATATATATATGTTAACTCGAAGATTCTCACGGATAAAGTATGATGAGCTGTTTTCTCGGGTTTCGCTCCGTGTTCTGTGTATTTTCTCCCCATAAGGATTATTTTCACAACGTTTCGGCAAAGTCTCATTTGCCATCTTCTGGTGATGTCTGGTTTTTTCAACTAGACTGATTACTTCGAACTCTGTGTCTCAATTTATAGGGATGGATGTTTCCCTTTACCTGCGTTGCTGCCACTACCTGTGTTTGTTCGACTACCTGTTTTGGTCTTATTACCTGAGCTGCCTCTCCTGTCTCTGTTATTATACCTGTATTGTCATGTACCGAGTTTTGCCTCTGAAGTTGAGCGGTCTGATTGCTTGTGCGAAGTGATAAAACGGATCTCCATGTTGATGGTAATCTTTGCGCATCATCCCTCTTGTTCATATTATTAGGTCGTTTTTCAATTTCGATTGCCTCTCTGATTGTTCGTGAGTAAAAGTTTTCGTTGCTTGCTAGCATTTTTGTGTTGTCGAAATTGATGTTATGTCCTGTTTGAAGTACGTGTTGGAAGAGAGAGACGTGGTGACTTTTCCCTTCACTGCTAGTTTGTGTTCATCTTTGCGAATGTTGATTCGTCTGTTGGTCTGGCCGATGTAAGTCCTGTCACAATCATGGCATGGTACTTCATACACTCCTTGTGATTCCAGTGGTATCTGATCCTTGGGATTACGAAGCATGGACCTTATTGTTCGTTCTGGTACGAACGAAGTTGATATGTTATGTCGGTGAAAAATTCTGCTGATTTTATCTGTTGTTCCTGCAATATATGGTAGTGTGGTTGTTATGACCGGTGTATCTCGAGTCTTTTGTTGTTTCCGTGTGGTCTTGGCAGCCGCTTTTATACTTCTTTCTGAGTAGTTATTCATTTGTAGCGTTGTTTCGATGGTGTTCAACTCTTGTTGTCTGTGATCGTTGTCTGCCAGCCTCCTCGAACGTGTAATGAGTGTTTTTGCCACCGCGTGAATTTGTTTTGGGTGGTGGTGTGAATTTGCGTTTAGGTACCTGTTCGTGTGTGTTGGCTTTCGATATACCGTGTTACCTAATGTTCCGTCTGGCTTTTTCATAATCAGTACATCGAGAAATGCGAGCTGGTTGCCTTCTTCAACTTCTTTCGTAAATTTAATGCGTGGATGGATTTCATTCAAATGATTAAAAAACCTGGACAGTTCCTGGTGACCATGAGACCAAATCACGAAGATGTCATCGACATACCTCAGCCAGAGTTTAGGTTTCAAGGGTGACGTTGCTATTGCTTCGGTTTCGATTTCTTCCATAAAGAGATTGGCAACAACGGGTGATAGTGGCGAGCCCATTGGTGCCCCTTCAATTTGTCTGTATCGTTGGTCGTTATAGATGAAGTAAGTGTTTTTGATGCAATGTTCCGCCAATGTGATGATATGCTCTTCCGGTTTGTATTTCTTTTTGATTATTTCTAGTGCCTCTCCGGTGGGTACCTGGGTAAATAACGAGGTTACGTCAAAGCTGACAAGGATGTCGTCCGGACTAACGGTTTGTGTTTTCAATATGTCTATGAGGTGGTCGGCATTGCGCACATATGAATTGACCTTTTCCGCATGTGGTTGAAGTACATGAGCAACGTGTTTCGCTAATTGATGCACTGGCGAACCTACCGAGCTCACGATTGGCCTAAGTGGTGCCCCTTCCTTGTGGACTTTGGGGAGTCCATAAAGTTTAGGGCACTTGGATGATTTCTCTCTTGGAATCAGATGTCTTTTGATTTCGTCGTCGATAGGAGAATTATTGATGGCAGTTTTTGTGGTTTTCTCTAGATAGGTAGTTGGATCTCTAACTATTTTCTTGTAGGCTGGATCCTCTAGTAGTTTCATCATTTTGGATTCATAATCTATGGTGTTTAACACTACTGTTGCATTGCCTTTGTCTGCTGGTAGGATGATGATATCCTCATTCTCTCGTAGATTTTTCAGTGCTTGGTATTCCTTATGGGTATATTTCTGGTAGGCGGATTTGCATTTTTGAGTACGTGTGCAATGTCCTGTCTAATTGACTCTTGCGTCTCCTTGTCGTCTATTCTATTCAGGGCTGATTCTACATTGCTAATTATATTTTCAACCGGTATGCGGCCTGGTGCGACCGCGAAGTTGAAACCTTTAGCTAGCGCCTCAGTGGATGCCTCATCTAGGTGCTGGCTCGAATAGTTGTAAACCACTCTGGTGGCCTCAATCTTTGGTATGTTGACTACACGGCTTAGACTACACACAACTTTAAGCAACATAATTCATCCACTAATATGGGATAAGATTGACACACTAGCGGAATTCCGAGCGGAAAATGACTTCGATATCACAACAGAGAAACAGAAGGACAAGTTCAACCGTCTCAGTCTGACACAAACAAGGAAAAACAACATACCAAAGATTGAGGCCACCAGAGTGGTTTACAACTATTCGAGCCAGCACCTAGATGAGGCATCCACTGAGGCGCTAGCTAAAGGTTTCAACTTCGCGGTCGCACCAGGCCGCATACCGGTTGAAAATATAATTAGCAATGTAGAATCAGCCCTGAATAGAATAGACGACAAGGAGACGCAAGAGTCAATTAGACAGGACATTGCACACGTACTCAAAAATGCAAAACCGCCGACCAGAAATTTACCCCATAAAGAATACCAAGCACTGAAAAATCTACGAGAGAATGAGGATATCATCATCCTACCAGCAGACAAAGGCAATGCAACAGTAGTGTTAAACACCATAGATTATGAATCCAAAATGATGAAACTACTAGAGGATCCAGCCTACAAGAAAATAGTTAGAGATCCAACTACCTATCTAGAGAAAACCACAAAAACTGCCATCAATAATTCTCCTATCGACGACGAAATCAAAAGACATCTGATTCCAAGAGAGAAATCATCCAAGTGCCCTAAACTTTATGGACTCCCCAAAGTCCACAAGGAAGGGGCACCACTTAGGCCAATCGTGAGCTCGGTAGGTTCGCCAGTGCATCAATTAGCGAAACACGTTGCTCATGTACTTCAACCACATGCGGAAAAGGTCGATTCATATGTGCGCAATGCCGACCACCTCATAGACATATTGAAAACACAAACCGTTAGTCCGGACGACATCCTTGTCAGCTTTGACGTAACCTCGTTATTTACCCAGGTACCCACCGGAGAGGCACTAGAAATAATCAAAAAGAAATACAAACCGGAAGAGCATATCATCACATTGGCGGAACATTGCATCAAAAACACTTACTTCATCTATAACGACCAACGATACAGACAAATTGAAGGGGCACCAATGGGCTCGCCACTATCACCCGTTGTTGCCAATCTCTTTATGGAAGAAATCGAAACCGAAGCAATAGCAACGTCACCCTTGAAACCTAAACTCTGGCTGAGGTATGTCGATGACATCTTCGTGATTTGGTCTCATGGTCACCAGGAACTGTCCAGGTTTTTAATCATTTGAATGAAATCCATCCACGCATTAAATTTACGAAAGAAGTTGAAGAAGGCAACCAGCTCGCATTTCTCGATGTACTGATTATGAAAAAGCCAGACGGAACATTAGGTCACACGGTATATCGAAAGCCAACACACACGAACAGGTACCTAAACGCAAATTCACACCACCACCCAAAATAAATTCACGCGGTGGCAAAAACACTCATTACACGTTCGAGGAGGCTGGCAGACAACGATCACAGACAACAAGAGTTGAACACCATCGAAACAACGCTACAAATGAATAACTACTCAGAAAGAAGTATAAAAGCGGCTGCCAAGACCACACGGAAACAACAAAAGACTCGAGATACACCGGTCATAACAACCACACTACCATATATTGCAGGAACAACAGATAAAATCAGCAGAATTCTTCACCGACATAACATATCAACTTCGTTCGTACCAGAACGAACAATAAGGTCCATGCTTCGTAATCCCAAGGATCAGATACCACTGGAATCACAAGGAGTGTATGAAGTACCATGCCATGATTGTGACAGGACTTACATCGGCCAGACCAACAGACGAATCAACATTCGCAAAGATGAACACAAACTAGCAGTGAAGGGAAAAGTCACCACGTCTTCTCTCTTCCAACACGTACTTCAAACAGGACATAACATCAATTTCGACAACACAAAAATGCTAGCAAGCAACGAAAACTTTTACTCACGAACAATCAGAGAGGCAATCGAAATTGAAAAACGACCTAATAATATGAACAAGAGGGATGATGCGCAAAGATTACCATCAACATGGAGATCCGTTTTATCACTTCGCACAAGCAATCAGACCGCTCAACTTCAGAGGCAAAACTCGGTACATGACAATACAGGTACAATAACAGAGACAGGAGAGGCAGCTCAGGTAATAAGACCAAAACAGGTAGTCGAACAAACACAGGTAATGGCAGCAACGCAGGTAAAGGGAAACATCCATCCCTATAAATTGAGACACAGAGTTCGAAGTAATCAGTCTAGTTGAAAAAACCAGACATCACCAGAAGATGGCAAATGAGACTTTGCCGAAACGTTGTGAAAATAATCCTTATGGGGAGAAAATACACAGAAGACGGAGCGAAACCCGAGAAAACAGCTCATCATATATATATATATATATATATATATATATATATATATAATATATATATATATATATATATATATATATAATGCAGGCAATCTGCTGATCAAATAGATAAGTACTTTTTGATCACTCCCATATTGATTTCAATTTAAGAGCCACCGGTAGACAGCTGTTTCAGCCTATTGGGCATCGTCAGTACCGGGCAGGCGGTCCTCGATTGAAGACAAAATGTGAATGATCAAGAAAAGTACTTAATGAAAATAACTGCGTAAACGCAAGCGAGACATAAGTGGAACCACCTATCGGTGTGACACCCAAGTCAACTTGCCAAGTTTTTTTTATGTCAGTGTTGGTGGTTTAACCAAATTTCTGCTACCGCAGTTGTCAGTTGATTGGTCAAACCACCAACACTGACCTACCGTTAAACAAAGGAATGAAAAAGAGAACATAGTATTTCTCATTATGTTCAATGCAGAAGGAAAATTACAAGTGCGATATGTGCGAAATTCAACATTGAAATACCTATAAGGATTTAAATATATTTCAATATTTGAAAATAAGAATTATAAATATATTTTTATATGTCTAGTTGTATAATTATTTGTTGGGTGATCTCATAAACATTCTATAGTTAACATTAACGAATATAATTATTAAGAATTATAGGTATACCTACTTATTGAGACAGATTTTTGGATGGCCGAGAACTGATATAAAATGGCCGAGAATTTTGAGGGGTGGCTGAGAACCAAAAAAAGCATTTTTTTCAGTTTTTCAGGTTTCTTTGCCGAAAAGTTTCAATTAACAAAAAAAACATTTCGGAGGTTATTAACAACACATGACTCAATATTTTTCATTCGAAGCATATTTCAATTTAAAGCCGTTTTCTGTACTTTATTTTAAAACAAAGTCGTTTTTTTTCACTAAAAGGCCGAGAACCAGTACACTGACCCTATACAGGTATGCATTTTGTTGAACTTGTCTAAGAAGTCATTGGTTGATAAGCTTATCTTTGAAAATAGTATAAATTCATCATTTTTTTAATTGAAGGGGTTATATTTTTAGGAGTGATTAATTTTTTTTTACGAAGCCTAAAAGGTAGTCATCGGAAAGCAAGCCATGATGGGTAAACCTCTGAAGAAGCTAGCCACTCGCGCCAGCGAAACGTCAGGAAGAAATTCCAAAAATCCACGGCTTAAAGCAATGACACATTCTATATTATTGTTCAATCGTTAATTTTTCTCTCAGACTATTTATATGTTTATTGAGAAATGACAAGTTCGTAAATAAATAAACAGAATACAAATTGATTAAAAAATTTCGACTGAAAACCGGAAATATATTAAACATACTTACTTTCCTCCTGGTACAAGCATCCCATCAGATTTGCTGCCATCATCATCCAAAATCAAGTTATCCACGTTATCGTTTTCATCAATATATCTAATTTCCTCCAGATGGATATCTTCGATGTAGCCATTATTTTTGGACAAACGTTTCGAAGTTCTGTCGACATTTTCAGATGCAGATAATGGGCCCATTATCACAAGCTTTTATCAACTTCTGTTTCACTAATTCTGTCCACAAAACGCATTTTGAAATGTTGTTACTGTTGCTAGATGTCACGTATTTAGAGTTTGATTAGTTGACAAGTCCATTTTGAAAATTTTGAGTGGCCCTTACCAAAAATTATGGTTGGGGTGTCTTTCCATTTGTAATTTCACGTTGTTGTTGCTTTGTTTGTGTTTTTTTGTGAATATCTAAAAACCATTGAACATCTAAAGAAAAGTCCACGAATTATAGTTATTCGACTTACGCACGCGCGCAGATCATTTTGGGCATTTCAATAACAAAAAACTCAATAATTTCAAAAGAATAAAAAAAGGTATTCACTTGCTGGGTATTTCAATAATCAAAAATCTGCCAACAAAACATTTTTTATCCCAATTATTCTTCTGTTAACAATTTTACCCGAATTGAAGGTGTATATACAAACCGATTTTTTATTTTCATTAAAAATGAAAAACGTTGAAAGTAGAATTCGTTAATAAAAGATCCAAATTTTCTTTTAATATCCTGTTTGTTTTCATTTTGTCATTTATAAAGTTACACGAATATATTTATTCCTTCAAAAATTGTTATAAACAAATAAAATGCAAAATTTTTTGGAGGCATAAAAACGCATTTATCAATAGACTATTTATTCTGCCCGTCAATAACAATAGTACTTCTGATTACTCTTTCGTATTTCAATTTTATTTTTCATTTCTTTGCTTTACAAATGAGTTGTGAAGGCAAATATATCTCCTCACTTCATTTTTCAAAATAATACATGAATAAATGAACGTAAATATGTGTCATTTTGTAAAAAAAAATGTATTTCTTATTCCATTTAATTTTTAAATGATAAAATGATCATTCGCATTTGTTTACTTGATTTCTATTTCTGAATGCTGAAAGTGAATTATTCATCTATATTATTATTATTCAATAAATTATTAATCAATAAAAAAAATATATTTATTCATTTATTTATATATTCCGGATACAAACAGAAAATTCACAAGATTATCCACATAATTAAACTGATATTAAATTAAAAGTAACCTACAATGCATATGTACATAGTATTACCCAATTTGACGCATCGACATGAGGAGAGTTCTGCGAATAGTTTATTATCTTTAAGGGTAATATAAATAATTCATGTGCTCTTATTGTTCTATTCAGAACATTTAAGCAAACCATTGATAATAAAGATGTTTTGTTTTTTATTATTTTTTGTAAAAATAAAATCCCTGATATGATACGCCTATGTTCCAACGGCACAAACTGAAGGTCTAGTCCTAGTTTCATTCGCAGAATATCATTGTTTTCAGCGATTCGAATACCTTGTTTGAAAGCAACGAGTTTCAAAAATCGATTTTGAATACGTTCTAATCGATGGATATATACAGAGTGTAACGGTACGGTCAATTTTCGAAAAATGCAGTCAAGTGCTTTTTTAATCTGATTTTATTCTTTTGTCTAGTAGGATAGGTATGAAAATCTGAGTTTTGAAGGTGCGTGTCATATTTCTTCATAAACAAACAAACGCATTTATAAATATAATATAAAAGTTTTCTTATTCGAAGTTCATTGTAGAAAACGCTCAGAGCAATGGAAAAAATATTAATAGGTACCTAAAAATGAAAAAAATAACTCTAAAAAAACTCTACGATACATATGGATACGTGAAAGTTGTTATTATGTTTTTATTCAACTAAGTCAACCAATTTCCAGGGCAGTAATTTAAAAGGAAATAATTCAAACAATTATAATCGAATATTACCGAAACAGCCCGAAATATAAAATTTAATTTAATTTCTCAGTATGAAGTGAACGTCTACAATCCAAAAACTACAACAAAAAATACAGCTCTGTATTTGAAAATTCATAGATGGGGGTGGCCCAAGTCAGATGACACCCCGTATTAAAGATTCACGGATATATTCTGAGAGCCCACATCAAGTGCCAATAGCAAAATGTGGACAGATTTTCAATATATCTGCGAATAAAGAAGATATAGGCAAAAAAATAATTTGAGTTGAGACTAGCCAGAACAAATTGTTCTTTTGGATAATTTGAAAAATTCTAAGCTTTCGTTTTGAAAACTGAGTTTTCTTCATATGGGAAAATATATTAATAAGTATAACTAAGGCGGAAAATTGCTATGAACATTTTTGTAAGCAGATTATTGTTTATTTGACTTTCCAGCAACTACCTAATTTTTTCAGTACCCAATTCACATTCACCGGGATAATATTTTTTTGTTGCAGCGCTCCAAGCCCAACTAATTTCACCCAATTTCGAAATATTTTTTGAGACAATCCCAAACAGCGAATGCTTCCTTTTTTTCCAAACAGTTCATAACGTTTGAACCATTTTTGCGAAATATTTTCAAATCACTCTTGTTGAATTTACGAATCGAATAACTCCCAACAACCATAATTCACTGTGACGACAAACTCGAAATTTGTAAAATGGTACTACCTGTGAGTTGAGTCGTGAAAATTATCGTTTAAAACAAGTTGTGGTTGAAATAACCACAGAATTGCGACATTAGCGACATTTACTTGATTATACAAGGTGTTCATCTGATTTTTCATTTCCAATTTGTTATCATTAGCAAAAACAATAGTTTGATATTTGATGCAAACAAGGAATATCCGGTAAAAGTGTTTCATTAAAGTCCGGTAAGTAACTTATTACGGTACGAGTACGGAATAAAAAAGTTGACCAAAAAATATAAATATATATATATATATATATATATATATATATATATATATATATATATATATATATATATATATATATATATATATATATATATACATTTTTAAACCAAGTTGAGATCCGGATAAATCTTGGGCAACCTGAGATCTACCATAACCATTATGAATTTCCGAATATATTTTACATAAATATTGAGGAAAAGATCGTTTTTATGTTTACCATCACAGAGGGGAAGCATTTTCTCATGATAAATTTTTATGATGAAATCAAACCAAAGCGAGATCTACGAAATAATACAGCTAAGTCGAGATCCTACAGTGGATATATTGACGTTTATTGGTAAAGGTGAGATCCCGCGCTGTTGTCAATAGTAAAAATTCAAACCTTGTTGTCCCTTGTGGAGCAGCACTCTTTAAGTTAGTTTAGTTTCGTTCGGAACTATTTGAGTGAAGGAGTGATTAATTTTGCATCGAATATGACCGCTCGTAGTAAAAGACTGGTGGAATTGGCTCTGAATAAGGAAGTAAAGCATACTGCAGAAAGGGAAGGTAAGTTAAATCATGATTTTTTTTATTCTGCTTTTATTTCTGAATTCCCCAAAGAGCCATAGGCATGAGTACATTTTCATATGGTTCGAAATATGACGTTTCCGCATTTTAATGTAAGCAATATTTTTCATAATATACTCTTATGCTACTGATTTTTCTTTAACATTGATTCTACTAGAATTATGTCGCACGGATAATGAGCACTCTAAGCACTCTGAAAACGAAAATTCGTTCTGTAAGGACTACGTAGTGGAGGATTTAGAAGGAGGGGAAAATGTCTGGAATGAATTTAATGAATGGAAACAGAAGCAAATTGAAATGAACGAAGAAGTTGAATCAAACCACACTGAAGAAGAATATAAATCATCAACGGATTTTATTGATTCATCAGTAAGTTTTTTCCATACTTTCAGTTTTGTGTTCGAGTTATATCACTATTATAAAATATTTTCTGTATTTGCTAGACATCTTGGATTCCAGATGAGGAGAAAGAATACAATTCAACAAGTGAGTGTCCATCAGGTACTTCAGAAGAAATTCCAATTCAAGAATTGTTGCAATATCAGGTACTCAATATATTATTTATTTTAGGCGATGTAATTAACTTGAATAATATGTATCGGGGAATCCCAGTCGCGTAGGAACATAAACTTGGAGTTTGAGATGAATAAATGCTTGGTAATTCGTATCAAAATTGATACATGCAACTCCAAAGGTCGCTAATTACAGAATTTTGATCGAGAATCGGTTTTATTTTTTTTATTACAACCTTTTTTTAACTTGCTTCGATCGTATGTCAGTCTTACCGGTTCAAAATTTGTAATCCATTTTCAAGCATTTGCTGACATCCGATTGAGCTGAAATTTGGTAGGTGTTCATAATTCCGGTGACAATGCATTATGAAATTTCTGTTAGAGAAAAATACAAAATGGCGGATGAGTTTTGCTATTATAGTCCGAGTCTATTTGAAATTGGTATGTGAAGATTTTCGGGGTTATGAATTTTTTTCTCAAAATTCATAAATTCAAGATGACGGAGCAGTTTTGCGATTATGGTCCGATTCTGTTCAAAATTGGTATATGGGGTTTTCGGGGTCGGATATTATGATTTTTCTTTCAAAATTCATAATATGAAGATGGCGGACGAGTTTTGTGATTATGGTCCGATTGTATTCAAAATTGGTATGTGCGGGTTTTTGCATTCGGAGATAATGATTTTTATAAAAATACATGGGATGAAGATGGCGACGAGTTTTGTTATTATGGCCTGATTCCATTCAATATGGTATGTGGGGGTTTTTGGGGTCGGATATCATGATTTTTTTGTCTAAATTAAAAATTTCAAGGCGGCGGACGAGTTTTGTGACTTCTATTCAAAATTGGGATCTAGGGGTTTTTGAGGTCGGATATTATAATTTTTTCGTTTAAATCAAAAATTTAAGATGGCGGACGCGTTTTGTGAAATATGGTCCGATTCTATTCAAAATTTGTATCTATGGGTTTTTAAGGTCGGAAATTATAATTTTTTGTGAAAATTCAAAAACTCAAGATGGCGGACAATTTTATCAAAAATTAGTATCTAGGGGTTTGTGAGGAGTTTTTTTTGAAAAAATGTTTGACCATCATGAGTGATTCATTTATATGATGAAATAAAGCCGTTTAACTCAAAAGAAAAAATTATTCCTTCATAAATTCGTTTTAGGAAAAAAAATATTCGCAAGAGAATATGATTGATATCCAAAATACGAGTATTGCTTTAGTTCTTGAAGAACAAACCCCAGCATCAATCAGCAATAAAAATCTTCAAGACGTCAGACCGACAGTGAACATTATACAAAATATCATCGTAAGTTATATTACCTGTTTCAGTTAGAGAAACAACATTTCAAAAAGAAGTTCTGAATACAATATAATTCAATTTCAGTTAGATTCAACCAAAGAAAAGGAACCAAAAACAGTAGTACCAGAAAAAAAAATTAAAATAGAGGTGAGAAAAGCTGATCTGAAATTAAAATTGTATTGATATAAAAAGAGAATTATTGTAATTTTCTAAATATACCAAGTCACACAGAATGGCCCTATTGAAACTGCCATTCTCGAACATGACGGCGCCTCTGTTGATTATAGGCGATTTCAAATAAAAATAATGCATCCTGCAAAATATTTAAACCTACGTTGTTAGTAGATATTTTCATATATCTTTTATCGACCATGTGTTTTCATTGCTTTCATAACATTACTTTCAACAGTCTTTTGGTACCTACTTTGTATTTGTTTACCAAACTATATAAAATAATGAAATTACTATACTCCATATTTGTTCACAAACGCTAGTACCACTATCAGTTCATACGATTTCTATTTGAAAGAGAGCTATGCTATAATAACACTGAACTTTCTCAAGTCAAACCTCTAGGGGGTAGCATCTTTTTAATTCCTTTCAAGAGCGATGAGGATCAAATTATACCTTCTCTAGAAGTCTGTCGAATAGCTATGTTATGTGAACTTTGATAGAATGGACATTAAAAATTAGTGTCAATGAATATTTAGTTAGCTGAAGTAAAAACGTTCAAATCTAAATTTGTTGTGAATTATTGCATTCGATGTTCCTCCGTTCCGATATTTCTTACGACACTGTTCTGTAATCCTTTGTTGCCTAGGTGGTTTAACTTCGTGGCAAACAGTTTTGGAACTGGTGAGTAAAAATCGAGGAGTGGAAAGTTTGAAAGTCCATTCTGTGTGATTTCATACCTCTTTTCCACTACTTATTTATTTTTTGAATCGTAGAATATTGGAAAAATAGGCGATTCAGAGAAACTAGTCGATGTTAGTCAACGGAAAAGTAGAATATGGGATAAAAAAGACAGATGCGTTTATTGTGATCGGGACTGTACAAATTTCTCGAGGCACTTATTCAGAAATCACGCCAAAGAAGATTCTGTATGTAAAATCATGCAGCTTCCCAAAGGTAATACGAAAAGGAGGCAAATGATCAATATTTTACGAAAAGAAGGAAATTTAACTTTGCTAGATGAAAACAAAATCAGACCCGTTCAAAGAGCAACACGAAAATATGAGGGAGGACAAGAAAACACTAAAGAAGCTATTGAGTTTATGCCATGTCCTTATTGCAAGGGTATATATCGATTGAGAACTCTGCGAAAGCACTCGAAAATATGTTCATGCAATCCGCGTAATGGCGAAAAATGTAACGTTGCTAGTCTAGGACAAAATCTCTTGGTTTTCAAAGCTTCTCGAAAATCCTTTTTGGATAAACTGAGATTGAAGAATGAGGTATTTCCGAAGATGCATGCAGACAGAGCTTCGTTCAATGGTAAAAATGACCCCGTTATTTGTCAGTATGCTGAAGACTATTTACGTAAACACAAAAGACCTCATATTAGAAACGCAGTTTCTAATAAAATACGAGAACTCGGTAGACTGCTTATTCCCCTTCAGGATATCTATGGTTTCAATACATTGCTTGAAGCAATGAACACGAAACACTATGATAAGGTTGTTCATGCAGCCCAAATAATTTCTGGTTATGATGTCACGTCGAAAACATTTCAATCACCTTCTTTAGCAATGCACCTAAGAACAATCCTATTGTTAGCATGTTTAGCAGCAAAAACACTTCTATTGAAGCAAGATCCTGTTTTACCAGTAACCAATTACACAGAAGCACTTAGGAATGTGAAAAACTTTCGGTTACTGATAGACGAAAGATGGAAATTTGACATGAGTAGTTTAGCATTGAAAGACCTCAATGAAAAAAACGGAAAAAAACCCACTCGCTACCTATAACAAGCGATGCCATTAAATTTAGAGAATATGTCGTCAATATTGCTGAACAGAGTGTTGATGTATTGAAAGAAAATATTAATGATCTGAAATCTTTCAAAACGTTAACCGAGGCTATTCTTGTATTGACTGTTCTATTGAATCGAAAAAGAGTTGGTGATGTGCAATATATTAAACTCGATTCTTATAAGGAGAGTACAACCAGCAGAAATCAAGAAGAATGCATTAATGTATTATCTGAGTCAGAAAAACTGTTATCTGTGCATTTTAAAAGAATTGTTTCCATTGGAAAGGGCAGCAAATCTATTCCAATTCTCTTCCCCAAAAATATTCAGACATATATTGAAATTCTTCTATCTAGCAGAGAGAAAAATCAATTGGTCCCAAATGAAAATCCATTTCTATTCGCTTTGATCGGAAGTAAAGACAAATGGATGGATGGATCATCAGTTCTTCGTAAATATGCAGCATTATGTGGCGCTGAAAATCCAAAAACATTAACGTCCTCACGTCTAAGGAAACAAATAGCTACAGTTCTACAAGTCATAAATTTGAATGAAACGGAGAAAGAGCAGGTGGCGTCTTTCATGGGACACACAAAAAAGACCCATGAAGAGTTTTACAGGTGAAGTTACTTATATGTTTGAATGTTTCATATTTCATTGCTTCCTCACGTGATAAGTGGTTTTACCAATTCAACCATATTCCATAAACTATATTGAATTTGAAAATGAGAAGTTAAGTGTCAAAGAAGTTTCTCTAAAACTATAAGGAAAATTCATTACAAGTAATATTCGTAGTTTGAAAGTTGTTTGACAGTACTGTGCCATTACACTTCCATTTCCAAATTGACTCCCATTCCCAAAAACCATACAATTAACTAATTACCTGCATATTTATATAATTATGCATGTATAGGCTTCCACAAGATGTATTCCAAACAGCGAAAATAGCCAAATTGTTATTGATGATGGATAAAGGAGAGGGGCAGATTTCAAAGGAAAAACTCTTGAAGAAATCGATATTCATCTGGACAATTTAGAAGAAGAGAACTGTCCAAAAATAGAGAGCGATATAGGTAAATCATCCCAAGTATATTCCAATTACTAAGTCTTGAAGGGTACAAACAGAAAAGTCGATTTCTATTATTAGGAGGCATGTTTCAATTTAAAAAACCGATTTTCTTCTACTTCTGTGCACTCCAGGGTCCATAACACAATACTTTAAAATGAAATTTTCAGTAAAGTCATCCTTCATTTGAATAATGTTCCAAATCTGGTTAAGGCTGCAGGTTGTTTCATCAAAGTACTCCATTGTTTTTCAAACAGCTCACCCGACAACACCTTGAATAACTTAAAGATCGAAGTTATCAAGGGTGTTGCGTTTTGAATGGCATATCTTGTATATGTTTTTCACTGAACTAAATTCTGAACTTAATAACTTATTTTTTTTTCTTCAAATTTTTTTTTAGATTCTGATAATGAAGCAGAGAAAACTCAAATACCTGTAGATGAGGATCACCATTTCAGCTCTAAATCTAACGAAGGTAGATTACACATTTACTTAAAAGTTTCAGATTGATTATTTTTTTATAGGAAATGATTTTAAGAGGAAGAGAATGAGTAAAAAAACAAAGTTACGTGGATCGTGGAGCAGCAAACAAAAATCTTTAATGGAGAAGTTTTTCAAAAAACATATTTGTGAAAAGATTACTCCTAAGAAGGAAGAGTGCCTACAGTTAAGAAATGAATACAAAGATATGTTCGAAGACAAAACTTGGGTGCAAATAAAAGTTTTCATTTATAACACCTTCAGAAAGGAAAAAAAATGAGTTCCTATTAATAAATTGTCAATAAGTATTCACGTGTCTTCTTCTTGTCATCTTGTGGTACCCAGATTTTGTGTAATTTCTGATTTACCAACAAAAATATAATAACTCAATACACATGGTTTGAGGTTTGGTATTTTATGATTGTCTATAATTTCTCTAGAACTCCCCCAGAAAATTCTTGAGAAAATGTTTCACCTCACATCACACGACTACTATGAGAAAAGAAAATCGGTTACCAAACTTTCCCTCTTCAAGCTTTTTAAGTCTGGAATTCTCAATATTTAACCATTGATGCATCAAATTGCAACTATTTACTTCGGACGTTCTTTGAAAGAAGCGAGATGTCACAGACGGATGTGTGAGTGATTCTATGAACTATTTCAGATTACATATCCTTAGGAACGAGCAAAACATATTTTTTATCAGCCAACTTTCGAAAAAGATCATTTGAATACCTACCGAAAATCCAAAAATATATTTTTTTTATCTCTCTTATGTTTCAGAAAAGGTTTTGGGAACTTTCGATTATGAAATATAAATTAAGGACTCTTAGCTTTTATTCAATTGCACTGAAAAGAATAAAACACGTAATCGCACATCTGAAGAAATTTTATTTTATTTCTTTGAATAAAAGTTTGTCCTTATTTTTCATATCTATTCGATTCTTTTTAGTCATTCAGTCAGCACCTTCAAGAACAAAAATCATAAAATCCCCTTAAGATTCCTGAATTTTGACAAAAAATATATTTTTTGAAAAATAGACTGCTGATACTTGATGAAAGTCCATAATTGTTTAACTCCACCTGATGAAGCGAAACACGTGTCGTGGTCCAGTTGACCCTAAGTTTCATATAGTGAAGTTTAACTCTATTCTTTAAAATATCTCCCTCCCCAAAAATCACTTGATACAATTTATTCAAGAATCTAATAATCACAAATTTGTCCGCCATCGTGAATTCCGTAATTATGACAAAAAATCATATTCTCAAGACACCAAAAACCCCATATACAAAGTTAGTATAAAATCTTACCATAAATCACAAAATTCGTTTACCATCTTGAATTCTTGAATTTTGGCAAAAATCATATCCAAAAAACCCTGATACCAATTTAGAATAAATATTTTGACGTAAAATTCATAATCATCTACCTCAAAATGTCTGTTATGCCAATTATAACGAAAATCGTCTGATATTTTGCAGCCGTCATTTCGAAATCTTAAATTTTGATTAAAAAACCAATACCACCGATCTCAAATTTTCAATAGAATCAAATATATTCAATATTGTGTTCTCCACGAGATCCCACCTTCATATTTCCATAGTGTAGATAAATCAGAAAAAAAAAATCATCAAAGGGATAGTGAAACAAAATGTATCTTTTTCTATGCTATGGTAGAGTATACAATATGATATGATAAATTCAGATATCATGAGCTCCACGACGTTGCCGGATTCTCGGATCTCACTTTAGTTAAAATATCTCCACTTACATACTCCGCTCGTAAGCGCCCCCTACCCTCAACAGTCGAGAACTGCTGGTGTATAAAATTGCAGAAAAATTCTTCAGATGAGATCCTGCATAAAATTCAAAGCAGAACTCTACCTCATTGATATTGACTGAAAAAATCCGAAATACACACTAAAAAAGGCGAGATCCGAAAATGGATCTCGACTTTCCAAAATGATCTCACCTTGGCAAACATTCTTCTGTATATGATCTCATCTTTCCCGTTTATGAATATATATATATATATATATATATATATATATATATATATATATATATATATATATATATATTATGATTTTATAAAATTTTTCATTTACTAAAGTTTCGCGAGAAAGAAGAACAAGTAATCACAGTAAGCAAATATGAAATAGATGAAAAATATAATAATATACTCCGCGACAAGTATCAGCACAAACTTCGTCAGATCTGGTCATCGGAACTGTCGGGGAAGAACAAAGTTGTTGCAACAAATATGCTTGCCGTTCCAATCTCACTCTACTCGTTTGGAGTAGTGAAGTGGACTCGGGAAGAGCCGTATCAACTCAACGTAAAGAAAAAAAAATGATGCATCTCTATAGGAGTTTGCATCCCAAATCGTCAGTTCCACGGTTGTACTTCCCCCGACAACAGGGAGGCCGTGGACTTTTGAGTTTGGAGTGTTTACATGACAGAATGGCGCTGGATACAGCCTCTAAAGTCGTCAGGAGTTCGGATCCCCTTCTCATGGTCCGTGACCATGAGAGAGTAGGAATTGGAGCATTTCTTTTTAGGGCAGCTGCCCGAGCAGCTGATGAACTCGGTATAGTTTTCGACTCTGAACGAGGTGACCACAACTCTGTCACCGAGTTGGAACCCGTTCAGCAAAAAGCTCAGATAAAAACCTCAGAGATCACCTTACTTCTGCGGAGACACAAGGCCTTTGGCACGGTGGATCACAATATACTTCTTCAGCGTTTACATGATTCGGGTATAAGAGGAGTAGCGTTAAACATCTTTGAGGATTATTTGTCTAATAGGATTCAGAGAGTTAAAATAAATGATTCAATTAGTGAACCTCTAGGAATAACCAGGGGCGTACCTCAAGGAACGGTGCTTGGCCCTATCTTATTTCTAATACACATAAATAACATTTTTTCAGTACCTAAGGGGCTTCGAAGGTAATATAACCTCTTTTGCGGATGATACAACATTAACTTTTGTCGGGCACACAAGGAAAGAAGCTTATAGAAAGGAGGAGTTTGGTATAAATATAATTTTCCACCAAGTAATAATCTATTGGGTGTCAACGTCAAAAAACTAAATTTATTGCATTCTCCTAAACAAAGAAGTATCAGCCCACTATTACAGAAATTAAAATCCATTAACTTACTTGCCAAAACGATAGACTCCCTTGCACTTGTCCCTTCATAAAAAAACTGATATAATAAAATACTAAGGGTCCTAGTGGAACAGTGCCTTCGTTGGAATGATCATATTGACTATACGGTGAAAACATTACGTAAGCTCACTTCCAAATTTTATCAGCTCAGAAGTATAGCAGTGGAAAAATATTGCTTACTTTATATAAAGCCTTGGCCGAGTCTATTTTACGGTAAATTGAAGATTGAAAACATTCATCAATCACAACTACCACAGATTGGAAACAATACTGGATAGTTGACTAATTCACCATTCTGCAATCACTCAATACAATGTCACGAGCTGTTGTTTCTGTATCTTTTATCGTATTTGATGCTTTTATTACGCTAAAAGACTGCTCATCATTTTGGTCGTCCTTCTAGAACTTCCCAGAACTAATTAGTAGGTTTATCTTAGTTTGTAAATGTATTGGATTCGTGGCTGTAACACAAGCTAGGCTTAGATAGCCACGATCCTTCATAGATGTAATTCATAGTTCTGTAAAATATCTGAATTGAATAAATGTGATTTGGTTTGTTGACTTTTTCTTTTTTTTTCTGATGAAGCCAGCAGGATATTTCCATACGTTCAGCGAAATTGTCATTTTGTAGACGTGTTCAGAAAAAAAAAAAACCGTTTTCACGCGCCACTCCGTATCGTTCTTATTTCAATATTTGCTTGTGACTGTGGAAAACTACGAAAGTGTTCAAGGTTTACTGCATACCACCTTTTCAAAAGTAAATATTATTAAAAATGTATCGACCAAGAGATAAACACTAAGTGTATACCGAAATCTGAAGGGAAATGGCCCATAATTTGTTTCGACTCGTTAACAAAATAATTATCTAATATAATTTAACATTCCATCATTAACAAACGTATTTAAATATTTGGGTCTCATGACCAATTAGTAGTTTATGTAATCGGTTTCACAGGAATCCATTATGTCCGAATTCAATTAATGTTTCCATTTTTCAACAAATCTCGAACAAAGTCTGAAACTGAAATAGAAGTAGTAGCCCCAGTAGAGAAATTCCACTTGATTTGTTTTAGCCCCGACTATGGTTCTGTTCTGTGACAGAATATGACACTTTGACATTTTGTCACTATCAATATCATGTGTTTTTGTAGCTCCATATCTCAATAAGTATTCATTCTGCTGTGTCTATATACTGTGATATATACTGATAGATAGAGAATTTTGTGGTCTATTCATTGATGCTGTCCATTTTTTCCAAATTTCTATTTTTGAAGTGATAACTTCTTATGGTAACGTAACACATAACAGCGTCAGTATGTCTGGCTTTCTTTTCTCCTCACTCTAATACACAACACTAGCCGTATCTCTGGCAAACGATTCTCTCGCCGCTCTTCGCATGACTCAGTGTTCAGTGTGCGGTCGACATATACTGTTGACAGTGAGCATATAACGTGATACCATCACCGTTTTTGATAGTGATTATAAATATTTGATGAAACAAGACGAAGATGATCCTCGGAACATTACAGAATCTCATAATGGAAGGTTAGGTACAAAGTAAGTGGGTCTTTTCGACCCTCCACCGCAACCCGCAAGGGTTTATTGTGGCTAGTGGAAGGTTAGTATAAAAATATAATATAATACGTATTATTAATAACAAGCATTCAACAAGTACACTGCCGCAGCGTGTATATTTTGAAGGTCTATATATCTTTAGCTTCGATATATACCTACACATTACGTTCACTCAAGCGATTGAGGAAGCAATTGTTTTTATAGCTCAGAAAGAACCTAATTTCAAAACAACATAGGACTTCAACCTATGAAAAGTCTCCCTTTTTGGCCAGATCAAGACTTCAATTGTCTACCTACTACTCTAGAAAAATTATCTGATATCGAAAAGTTCAAAATGAGCCTCAAAGAGTTTTCAATCGATCGAACTATTTATTCAGATGAATACTTCTATAAAAGTCACCGTACATAATGTATGTATTATTTATACAGTGTGTAACAACGAAAAGTCAACAGAGCCGTTTTTGAAAATAAGAAGTAAGTTTTTCAAAAAAAAGCTCGGACACGTCGATTTCTAATTAAAGGGGGACACCTTTCAGACTAATCAGATTTTTTGTAGTACGCACCCCCTCGGAGGGTGCTTACTACCCTTATTTAGATAGGGAAAGTAGGTCGAATGGCATCTTGTTTTGCAGGTCTTTCGAATACCTTTACATCTCTGTTGAAAGAAAATTTTTGTAACGATTAGTTTTCGAGATAATTTGAAGATTTAAAGGTATTCTTATTGAGCTCAACTCTTTTTAAAATAAATCAAATCGTTTTTAAGGTACAATTTACGTTCAGAACTTTCATAACTTACATTTTAGGTAAATTGAGTGGCACCTTCTTATGAAGGTTGCCTATTGACGTGGATATTTTATGCTTCTGATAAAAAAGTGAATCATACTAAAAACATACCTACACAACGAATACAACCTGCTGATTTCCTTGAATGCTGATGATACGGAAAAGTTTAAAAAACTGTTTTAGGGTTAATAAATCCCAATAATTGTTTTTGAAGCACACACAAAAAAAGTAACACCTAATAAGGGTAACTCACATAGGAAATCTGCGCCATTTTGCTCCATGCAACAATAAAGATTTTGTTCGAATTTTGCTCTTACATTATTCAACATCTCATGAGTTATAGCTCGGCATTCATTAATAATTCTACGACGTAATTCATCCAAATTGGCTGGCTGTGTAGCATAAACTTTAGACTTTAAATATCCTCACAAAAAGTAGTCCAGTGGTGTTGAAACTGGTGATCGTGCTGGCCATTCAATTGGACCTCTTCTGCCAATCCATTGTCCTTCAAAATGATTATTCAAAAAATTTCGAACCTGCTGGGCATAATGGAGTGGTGCACCGTCTTGTTGAAAATGAATAAATTCATCTTGACATCTTGGATCCTGTTCAATTATTTCAACTATACGAGGTTGTATTGCCTCTTCAAGAAGTTGTGAATAAGAATCACCGGTTAAATTTCCATCAATGAAAATGGACCTATAATATGATTGCCTAATATTCCGGCCCAGACATTCAACTTTTGGGGATGTATTTCTGCGTATTGTCTTGGGTTTTCATCCGAGCAACAACGGCAACTGTGACGGTTCACGCAACCATTTAAATAAAATGAGCTTTCGTCCGAAAAACAGATGTTATAAAGCAGCTCGAGATTTTGCATTAATCTCTCACTCATGCCCTCATAAAACTCCTGTCTTCGGTCAAAATCATCCTCATTGAGTTCATGAACAAGTTTAATTTTGTAAGGATGGAATTTGTGGTTTTTAAGGATTCTCCATGCGCTCATATGACTTATTCCGGCCATTGCTGATACAATTACCATCTGACCTGAAAGACCACTCACCATACAAACTAATCGGCTTCGTTAAGAAGCTGGGTTTATGTGAATGAATTAATCCAGAAAGCTTACCTTTCACTCGAGCTGATTTACGGAAATCGAAAATTCCTCCCTAAAAACACAAAAATTACTTTATGTGACAGTCTCGTTCTTTCATCTTTGAACTTTGCAGATGTACTCTATGGACCATGCCTCACAATTAGGAACAAGAAAAGACTCCAAAAGATTCAAAACTCCTGCCTTCGCCTTATTCATGATGTACGTAGAAGGAACAGAATCTCATCAAAGCTGTCAGAAACTTGTTGGCTCAATATGGAAAACCGAAGGTCATTACACTTAGCGTGTTTCTATCATAAGGTTATCTGCAAAAAGATTCCGACCTATCTATATGTATAATAAAATTACTTTTCGGACTGATGTACACAACTTGAATGTAAGGCATAAAGGGTTATTAACTCCTCCGATACACACTCATGAATTTTTCAAACGATCATTTACGTATCAGATATGCAATGTTAACAATAAACTTCCCCCTCATTTAAAACATTTCAAAATAGGTATTTTCAGGCAAAAATTGAAAATTGAACTATTAGGTAAACAAACTTAAATACTCAATAGTTTATCCAAATGTATATTCTTTTTTTGTTGTTATTGGAATGCTGATTGATATCAGGTGTATAATGTATTACTTTTTCCATTTTTTTTGTTTGTATTTGTTTTTTTTTGTTGTTGCCAGTTCTCGTAGCTGGATGTGGAGGTTAAGTGGTAGAACAAACCTGTAGTGTTCTACACTGGGTTTTGAACTTCGCCTTTTGGATGTTATATTGTATTTCACCCAATAAAGACCATTATTATTATTATTATTATTTTCGTTCACCGTAGTGTGCGCTGGTCAGGCCCTATCCCCCGAAGCTCCGATATATTCGGGAGGGCGCGCCAGCATTATCAACCACTGACCACTCCCCCTCACCGTGGGGTAAGTGATCATTGGGTCCGAGAATCATGTGCCCTGAGCAAGCGCAGTGAGCCAAGACTGACAGCCTTCTGCATCTGTGCGGCTAAGAGTTCTGCCTTAGTGCGGCAAGCCGGTATGATTTTAAGATTCGAGAGTAGAGAAGACATCATTCCACCAAGGACTCCAATAATAAGAACGACCATCTTGACAGAGTGATCTGGATATAGTCTGCGGAGTTCGAAGAGAAAATCTCGATATTTTATCCGTTTTTCCTCCTCTTTTCTGACGATATTCGTCTCGCCAGGAGCTGAAAACTCCACGACAAATATCGTTTTGGTCTGGTGGTCGAGAAGGACTACATCAGGCTTATTAGCTTGTATGAGCCTGAGGGTGGTGAACGAATAGTTCCAATAAATTCAACACTTCTTGTTCCCCACAACGGATTCAATATCCCCCGGAGCGTAGGGCAACACCGGTTTCTCGTCAATACCGTAAGAGTGCCGTAGATGGTAATATAGCACTCTTAGGGCCGCGTTATGTCGATGGATATAGGCCGAGATCACATATGCTGGACATGCTGATAGCAAGTGCATTAGGGTCTCGGGCGCCTCGCGGCAGGCCCTGCACCTTGTGTCAGGTACCTCTATACCCACCACGCGACTGCGGTAGAGTGAGGTGTTGAAGACACCATCCTGGCAAGCCATGATGAACCCCTCAGTTTCCGACTTCAGCCCACTCGACCTGAGAAACGCGAAGGTCAGGCGCTTTGATAAGCCAAGGTCTCCAATGTTATTGAAGAAGACCCCACGCAATGGCTTATCCTTGTGTTTCCGCAGAAGTAAGGTGATCTCTGCGGCTTTTATCTGAGCTTTTTGTTGAACAGGTTCCAACTCGGTGACAGAGTTGTGGTCACCTTGTTCAGTGTCGAAAACTATACCCAGTTCATCAGCTGCTCGGGCAGCTGCCCTAAAAAGAAATGCTCCAATTCCTGCTCTCTCATGGTCATGGACCATGCCGAGGAGGGGATCCGAACTCCTGACGACTTTACAAGCTGTATCCAACACCATTCTGTCATGTAGACACTCCAAACTCAAAAGTCCACGGCCTCCCTGTTATTGGGGGAAGTACAACCGTGGAACGGACGATTTGGGATTCAAACTCCTATAGAGATGCATCATTTTTCGGGTCTTTACGTTGAGTTGATACAGCTCCTCCCGAGTCCACTTCACTACTCCAAACGAGTAGAGTAAGATTGGAACGGCAAGCATATTTGTTGCAGCTACTTTGTTCTTCCACGACAGTTCCGATGACCAGATCTGTCGAAGTTTGTGCTGATACTTGCCGCGGAGAGAGTTTTTCGCTGCAGTTACCTCTTGTGAGTGTCGTTGTTCCACCCCGAGGTAACTATACGTCTTTCCGGCATCCAGATGATGTAGGATGCTTCCATCTACGAACTGCACATCCTCTCCGTAGTCCTCGCATCGTCCTCTTTTGAGATGGACCATTGCACATTTGTCTATCCCGAATTTCATACCGATAGCATGCGTGTACTCTTCCACCACCCCCAAGAACTGATGAAGATCCTTCTCTCCAGAGGCATAAAGTTTGAGATCATCCATATAAAACAAATGGGTGACCTTGTGCCTCCGGTTTCCTGGGGTGCCACAGTTATACCATCGAGTGTTTCTGAGCGCAACGGATAATGGCAATAGTGAGATGCAGAAGAGAAGGGGACTGAGGGAATCACCCTGAAATAGACACCCCTTCTGAAAGTGACCCACCCTGTTTGGACTCTTGAATGACCAGACGTTATGGTAGAGCGAGTTCGCCAAAGTGGTATCAGTTGTTCAATCCATCTCACTATTTTGTCGGGCACTGCAAGGCATCTGAGCAAATGCAAGATGAGCTCATGCGAAATTGTATCAAATGCCTTACGGTAATCGATCCAGGCCATAGAGAGGTTACGCTTATATTGTATCGAGTCCTGCGTTACACATCTATCGATGAGCAGGTTCTCTTCACATCCAGCGACTGCTCTCTTCGACCCTCTCTGCTCATATATCCGATCGAACACTCGGTCAACTGCGGTGAGTATTCGTGTGTATAAGATGCTTGTGAACAACTTATAACACGAATTCAAGCATGTTATCTGTCTGTAATTCTTAGGATTCGACAAATCCCCGGAATCCTGAATCGGCTGCTCTCCGTCCAGCCATGAGTTGAAAACTCTGGCCAGATGGCGGTGGGTGCTTGGTAGTTTTTTCCACCAATAAGTGTTCAGCCCATCTGGGCCTGGAGCAGCAAAGTTCTTGGAACCCACAAGGGCTCTTCGAACGTCATCCGGGGTTATCGGGTTGCGCAGTTCATTGAGCTCAGGCTGTCGAAGCTCTCTGTTGAAAGCTTCGAACTGCGCTAGGACTGGAGTGTCTACGTTGAGTGGCTGCGGGTGTTCATAGATATCCTTCCAGAAGGATTCCACCTGATCAGCGGACGGCGGATTATCCACAACACGTGGAGGCTCTTGGAGTAAGCGAGAAGGTTTCTCGCGGAACCTAAGGTTTTCCGCGATACTTCTCGCTCGCCTCACTAGTGACTTCTTAGCAGGCCACTAGCATTCGTATCCTATCAAGGCAGTGCTGTTTGGTGGTCAGCAGCACGCCTTGACTTAAAGTGTGATGGATACGTCGTATTTTGGCGGCTATTCGCCGCACTGCGGGCGTGAAAGGCCTGTTGGTCGCCCTGTAATCCATCACAGATTGGATACGAGACGCGTGTTATCTCACCGACTTGATCTTAGCCTACATCTTGTGTACACGCCGTTCAATCTTCCGAACCGCAAGGCCGAGATTTCGTCCTTCCGATTCGGAAACCGATTGGACGACGCTATACACGGCTATACAGCCTCTCCTGTTATTATTATTATTATTTGGGCGAGTGAGAGTAGATGTGAGCCACAATAAACCCTTGCGGGTTGCGGTGGAGGTCGAATAGACCCACTCACTTTAGACCTAACCCTCTAAAGTGAAAATCATACAAAAAACTGTAATAATTAGTTTTTCTATTTTCAGCTTATTATTATATGATGTCGTTAAGCCCGAAAAATTAACCAGTCATTTCGCAAAGATACTTTATCCTCAGCAACATATTGTTGTTTCTTCGAAACTGAATAATGAATTTACTGACAGTTCGTTTTCCACATCAATAATGAAACATAACAAAACTCACCCCTGCACTACGAATTCTAGACTAACAAATTATACCCATCAACAAATCCTACTTTGGATAAAGGATGTCATTAAGGTGCTGAGACTCAAACAATCAAGTCTGAAAAATTCATGAGCCAACAAAGTTCCCAAGTAAGTAAATAAGAATTCAATAACGAGTAGTAGTTTCAACTGTGTACGTCGTGGAACAAACAAAGAAAAATGTAAAGCCCTCATTTGTCAAGCCATCATCAATTTTGCATTGCAATCACTTTTTCAATTTCCTTGAACGCAATTAGTGAAGTGTACACGTGTTGAATCAGTCTAGACGCAAGGGCGAATAATTCAATATGTCGTCTCCACGGTCCAGACTGTCGGGAACATTGAGAAGGGTTGATGTAAATGTTGAAACCCCTCAATTAACTATCTACATTATTGGGTGATTTGAATAGGTTCTTCCACTGAGCGCTTTCTATCTTTAAATTTAAATAAAACAAGTGTGTGTGAGGGATATTATTGATGTCACGGAGTTGGAACCCGTTCAGCAGAAGGCCCACATAGAAGCCGCAGATATCACTTCACCTTTGCGGTAACACAAGGATGAGTCAATGTTTGGGGTTCTCTTTAATAACATTGAAGAAATCGGGTTATGAAAATACCTGATCTTCACTTTCCTCAGGTCGAGTGGGCTGAAGTCAGAAACTGAAGGATCCATCAGAGCTTGCCAGGATGGTGTCATTAACACCTCAATCTGCTGCAGGATGTATAGAGTGCATTTCTTTAATATCCCCCCTTTTTATTTTTCGAACGGCTCAACTCAAAGAAATGAAATATGGGATAATGAAATGAATGCATGAATACTTCATTTTTAAGTGAAATTGACAGGTGAAACTTTCAAGATGGTGACTGGGCGCCATCTGGGAAAAAAATTAAATGGAAAGGGGGGTCTTGTGACACATCATTTTGAAGCTCCTGACAAATACTTCATTAACCTAGAAAATGAAGTCAATATCTTCACCTACTTCAAAATGGCGGAACATTTAATAATTTCCTGAAGACAAAGACATCAATATGGATATTTCTAAAAATATTCCTTTTTATCTACCATATGGCAGTTCCACCAACTCGATAAGGTTTGCTAAGTTATTTTTTGTTTATAAAAACGTCAAAAAATGTCAGTACGACAATGAACATCATTGTTCAGTTAGAATATTCTCAATCAGTTTTTGGTTTTACTAGTAGAAAGGTACCACGTCAAAAATATCTAAAATGGTCAATTCTCATCCATTGGAAGAAAAAATTGAAGCGATTTTTATTTACGGTGCGACGCGTTGACTTTCACGAGATCGAAAGGATTTTCAATGAACGTTTTCCGAATCGTCCTATCTGTAGAGAATATTTGAGGGAACTTGTATCCAAATTCACAACTAACGGTAGTGTACATAACAAAAAGCCCCCAGGTCATCCGTCCATTCCGGATGAACAGCAAGTGCAAATAATTCATGAGATGGTAGTGAATCCTGAACAGTCTACTTATTCCGTCGTGAATGTTTGTGAGGTGTCTCCTTCTACTGTGTGGAGACTTTTGGAGAGGAATATTTATCATCCATACAAAAATAAAATGGTACACCAATTAACTGAAGATGACCTTGATCAAAGGACACAATTCTGCGAAATCATGATGGAAACCATTGCAAGGCATCCTACCTATCTCCACAATATTTGTTTTAGTGACGAAAGTACATGTTCCCAGACAAAATTGCCGTTATTAGAGTGACACCAACCCTCACGTTTTCCGGAAAACACATACCCAATATCCAGAAAAAATTAACGTTTGGACAGGAATATTGGAAAATTATATTTTAGGACCTCTATTTATTCATCAAAATTCAACAGAACTGTATTTGAATATGCTGGAAACTACTGTTAACCCTCTCATCACTGACAGCAAAACCCCAGCAAAACTGTATTAATCCCCTTCACCAAGAGAAGGAAATTGGACAATCTATTGCCACTTTCCTTCAATGGTGTGGTCATTCCATTTGGAACGGAGGTGAAATATCTTGGCATTGTCCTTGATAAAAGACTCACCTGGAATGCTCACTTGGAAAAAGTTTTACACAAAGCCAGACTGTCTCTATGGACATGTCGAAGGATTTACAGTAAAACTTAGGGTTTAGATCCCAAACAAATCCATTGGATTTTCGTGATGATTGTCAGACCAGTGATCACGTATGGTGCAATTGCTTGGTGGCCGAAGGCTTTACAGAAAACGGCCCAGGCGAAGCTCTCTGGGTTACAGAGACAGGCTTGTCTGGCTATCAGTGGAAATTACCTCTGACTTCATTCCTCCAACTGTCAACTACGAACTATTCTCGAGTAGAGAGGATTGGATCCTGCGGGAGAAAGAAATATTAAGAGCAGATAGTTGTTGGTTCACAGATGAATCAAAAACACCTTCAGGTTCTGGTGCAGGTGTTTTCAGTTGCAGACCCAGGACAGAGTTATCTACCTGCCTAGGAACTTATGCGACTGAATTTTAAGCGAAAATTTACGCTATTGAATTGTGTGCGGAGAGATTGGATAAATCCAACCTCTCTGACAAGTCAATAAAAATATCCTCGGACAGTCAAGCGACGTTGGAAGCTCTCGGCTCCCACCGAGCAACGTCTAAATTGGTAGCAAACTGCCAAAAAAGACTCTCCTCGATAGGAAGACTAAACAGATTGTCTCTGGTCTGGATTCCTGGCCATACTGGCCTGGAAGGCGATGAAGCTGCTGACTCTCTTGCGAAGGAGGGTGCTGCAAGCGGCTTCATTGGACCAGAACCTGTCATTGGCATCGCTTTGGGCTTTGCCAAACAAATAATTACCACCTGGATGGCAAGAAGAGTTATGGACTTCTGGCAGAATCTTCCAGGATCGGCTCACTCCAAGGCGTTTATTCACCCTTCGAAGCTTGATACCAAAGAGCTATTGGACTACAATGGGGATGAACTACGATGTCTATCAGGCCTTCTTACAGGTCACTGTCATTTGAATCATCACATGCAAAGACTTGGACTGTCGGAAGACAGTGTGTGTCGCCTCTGTCTGGAAAATGATGAAACTGCAGAGCATATACTTCGTGCCTGCCCCGCTGGGGACCGAATCAGGTTCTTTGAGTTCGGCAGATCCGTACTCTCACCATCTGACCTGAAAGACCACTCACCATACAAACTAATCGGTTTCGTTAAGAAGCTGGGTTTATTTGGCCGAGTGTGAATAGGTGTGAGCCACAATAAACCCTTATGGGTTGCGGTGGAGGGTCGAACAGACCCACTCACTTTAGACCTACCTACCTCATCAATGAAATCGTCGAAGCGAATCCTAATGGATTGGATTTGGATATTGTATTCCAACAAGATAGAGCACCACCACATTACTCCAAGTAAGAAACTATTTGGATGCTACTTTTCCTCCAATTCCTGCTCTGTCATGGTCACGGACCATGCAGAGAAGGGGATATGAACTCCTGACGACTTTACAGGCTATATCCAGTACCATTCTGGTACTGGCATTATTATTATTATTATTAATGTATCGGGGCTCAAAGGACAAAAGGCCCAATTAATGCAACATCTTAGGATGATATTAATAATAAATAATTTATTTTTCCCCCAGTCAATTCTAGTTAACGGCGAGTAACAAACTATTCGGAAAGGGAAAGATATATTATGTACATAATATATATTATATATATTAGGTACATAAGTGAAAGATTAAAAGTTATGTAAATAAAAAGATGTACATTCTATGGTGTATATAAAATTGAATGTTGAATAAAACAAGTTATTAAAAAGATTGTAATAAAGAAGATAATTCACAAATTGTCATCATCTGGGTATTTATTTATCCACTAATACGTAGCATATTTCAATATTTTACGATTGTATTTATAGGTTTTGTTATCAAGGAATTTGTATCGATTCCGTATTTTATTGAACAGTTTCATGCCAATATATTTGGTATACAGTATAAAATTAATATCTTTTTAACCAGTATTTTAGGAAAAAAACGCTGAAACACGTCAGTTGATTTCACGTTGTACGCATTTTTTGGCAATACAATAAAATAATTTTTTTGAACCCCTTAGCTGCAACCCTCCCCAACTTTTTTTTTTCAAATGCAAACTTACGTAGTGTATAGGCTCATTGAAAAGCTCGTAAAAAATGGAATCTGACCATACCCTTTATTTTTTTTTACTCATGCAGTTACCACAAAATGAGAAAAAACTCTTTTAAAACCAAAAAAGTTAGAAATACCTACTTAGTGCTATCTAGGGGTGAATTAACGTTGGAAAAAACAAATAAGTGGTGATGACGTACATTGCTCAACAATTGCTAAGGATCACCAGTACTTACTTTCTAAAAGTTTACAAATTTTAAGAACAGACCAACCGGGCCAGACACCACAACAAATTTTATTGATTTATGTGTAAAACTGATAACGTAATGTAGCATCAATATTCTGTGGACTTTATTTTTTCACCAAAAACTTACACATAAAATTAGTGCCATCCCAAGCAACTGTTGACCAGTGTACCTCAAAAAGAGAAAAAGGTTGTTGCATTTTTTGTACCAAAATAAATGCCCTGATAACTCAGTTTTAAAATTGTGACATTTCTGGGTGAAATTGAAAATATGTATGTTTAGTTTTTTAATTGGGTACCTTCAAAGTGTTCTTTTTAATTTGCTAAACAAAAATGGTATTGTCAGAGAGGCAGCGTATCGAAGTCTTGATATTGTTGGGATTTGAACAAATGGTACAGTGAAGGACTTGCCCAGAAGTGGCCGGCCACATGTTTTAGACGAAGATCAAAAATTGGACATTACCGTATCTCTGCAGGAAGATCCACATTTATCAACGGTTTCATTAGCCCAAAACAATCCTGCATCTAGACGTACGATTGGAAGGTTTTTGAAAACAGAAAAATACCACCCATATAAGGTATGTCTTGTCCAAGAGCTCTTGGAAGATGACTATGCAATTTTGTGAGGAAATAATGAGGCGATGTGACGAGAATAATGGGTTTCCACTCAACATACTCTTTTCGGACGAAGCTATTTTTTCTGGAGTCAGGATAACCCACACTTGATATGCGAAGCTCGCACGCAGCGTCCTCAGAAAGTAAATGGCATGCTGTTATGTTTCCCAATGAAGCAGATCCAGATATCCCCACTGAAACACTTTGGTTCCAACACATTTTGGTATTAATGTCAGTGAATATATCGATGACATATTTGCAGGACGCTGGAATGGACGACGTGATACAATTGAATGGCCGCCTAGATCCCGAGACTTGACGCCATTAGATTATTTATATTGAGGATATATGAAAGACAAGGTTTATCAAAATAGGCCGGCTACTATTGAAGATCTAAGAAGCAGAATTAGAGTGGAATCACATAACATACCGGCTGAGGCCATTCGGAATTCCGTAGACGGGTTTCACCATCGCCTAGGAGCCTGCCAAGTAGAGGGTGGAGGCCAATTTCAGCATCTGTTACGTTAATTCACCCGTAGATAGCACTAAGTTAGGTATTTGTAACTTTTCAAAAGAGTTTTTTTTTCATTTTGTTGTAACCACAAAAAAAATTAAGGATATGGTTAGAATCCATTTTTACGAGCTTTTCAATGAGCCCATACACGACATAGGTTTGTATTTGATAAAAAAAGTTGGGGAGGGTTGCAGCTAAGGGGTTGGAAAACAAATTTCATTTTATTGCCAAAAAATGTGTACAACGTGAAATCAACTGACGTGTTTCAGCGTTTTTTTCCTACTGGTTAAAAAGATATTAATTTTATTCCGGACTTTTGCACACCCCTGTATGTATTTCGCCCATACTTTCTTTCATTGAGATTTTCGTGGAGAGTATTTAAGAATTCAGTTAAAGTAGATGTTGGATATCCTCTCTTGAAGCTAATTTGATTTTATCTAGTTTGATCAGAAAAATCAAATACAAAAGTGGTTTTCAAAACTGCTCCTACACTCCAACAAGTTGTAAGAGTTTCTTTTAAAACTAATTGCTTTCTTTCTTTCTTCAAAAATTTTATTGTGAGCAAAATAAATAACGAAATGCTCGTTCTTTTTGAATTTTTCCTTAGTTACAAAGCCTTGTTTGTATATAGTATAGTTGTGAAGAACCCGGTATAAATACACATTATCGCTAGGTGACTAACTGAATAGAAATAAATCATGAAATCATACCTATGTTCATGTATTTTATAATAACACAGATAAATTTATTGGGCAATTCATTGATACGTGTAAACGAAAAAACTCAATTTAAGCAAAGGTTACGAATTCTTTACCTCCCACATAAAACGGGGATAATTATAGACGATATCACCATAAGTGAAGTATCTGGTCTACATCACTTTTTAACCACACAAACAAGAGGCTCCGTTTTCGTGAAGTGTAGGTATTTTGGGATATTAATTTGAACGACAACTTGTCATTGGACATGGCTCAATTTGAATGTAGATAACATCTAGAGTTAGCAAAATTGGTGTTCATAAACGAGCCTTTTCATTTTGTGAAGAACCACACATTTTTAAAATGACAGTGTAAGTATTTTGGGATATTACTTTGACCAACTTGTCATCATTGAAGATGATGTCTTATTTGGAAAGTGGATAATATCTAGAGTTAGCAAACTTGGTGGTCATGAACTAGCTTTTTCAATTTTATGAAGAAACAATTTTTTGTGAATCCAATTTTATGAAGAACCACACATGTTTATGAATTAGTGCAGGATTTTGGGAAATTAGTATGACTGACAACTTGTCAAAGAAGATCTTATCTGGAATGTAGAAGATATTTAGAGTTAGCAAACTCGGTGGTCATAAATGAACTTTTTCAATGTTACGATGAACCACACATTTTTTCGAATGTGTGCAGGTATTGTGGGATATTATTTTGACCGACAACTTGCCATTGAAGATATCCTTTCAAAATTGTAGATAATATCTAGAGTTAGCAATGTTGGGGGTCATAAAAGAGCTTGTTCAATTTAATAAAAAACCACACATTTGTTAGAGTGAGTGTAGGTGTTTTGGAATATTACTTTGAACGACAACTTGTCGTCATAGAAGAAGTGTCATTTGTAACGTAGATAATATCTAGAGTTAGTAAACTCGGTAGTCATAAACGAACTTTTTCAATGTTATGATGAACCACACATTTTTTCGAATGTGTGCAGGTATTGTGGGATATTATTTTGACCGACAACTTGCCATTGAAGATATCCTTTTAAAATTGTAGATAATATCTAGAGTTAGCAATGTTGGGGGTCATAAAAGAGCTTGTTCAATTTAATAAAAAACCACACATTTGTTAGAGTGAGTGTAGGTGTTTTGGAATATTACTTTGAACGACAACTTGTCGTCATAGAAGAAGTGTCATTTGTAACGTAGATAATATCTAGAGTTAGTAAACTCGGTAGTCATAAACGAACTTTTTCAATGTTATGATGAACCACACATTTTTTCGAATGTATGCAGGTATTTTGGGACATTACTTTGACCGACAACTTGCCATTGAAGATCTCCTTTTGGAAATATTGATAATATCTAGAGTTAGCAAACTTGGTGGTCATAAAAAAGCTTGTTCAATTCAATAAAAAACCACGCATTTTTTTAAACAAGTGCAGGTATTCTAGAATATTACTTTGACCGACAATTTGTCATCATAGACGAAGTGTTATTGGTAATGTTAATAATATCTAGAGTGAGCAAGCTTGGTGGTAATAAAAAAAAGCTTTTTCAATGTTATGATGAACCACACATTTTTTCAGGCAGGTATTTTGGAATATTACTTTGACCGACAACTTGCTATTGAAGATCTCATTTTGGAAATGTAGATAATATCTAGAGTTAGCAAGCTAGGTGGTCATAAAAGAGCTTGTTAAATTTAATAAAAAACCACACAATTTTTCAAATGAGTGCAGGTATTTTGGAATATCACTTTGACCGACTTGTCATGATTGTAATGTAGATAGTAATGTAATTAATATCTAGAATGAGCAAGCTTGGTGGTCATAAACGAGCTTTTCCAATTTTATGAAAAACCACACATTTTTTTATCAGTGCAGGATTTTTGGGATATTACTATGACCGATAACTTGTCAAAGAATATCTTATCTGGAATGTATAGAATGTACCTATATTGCGATCATTTAGGTACACACAACGTGGAAACTTCCTACCGGTGTTTTCATAGTGATACAACAGAACAATTCAAATATTTATTTCCTGGAATTTGTTAACCTATTTGTTGTGATTTGTTTGAGAACCTTGATATAAATAACTCTGATGCTTGGTTACTCATTCGGTCACTCATCATTGGAGTGAATCATGCATTGATAAAAATTTACCACGGGAATTAATGATAACTCGTAGGCGAAATGAAACAATCTATTTCAAAGGTTATTATTTGTTCCATTTGGCAATAACTCAAATATTGAAGGGGATGAAAACTATTTGATTGATTAATTTCTGTGTGAACTATAAATCATACTTGATTACTGAGGTTCAGTCTCTTCAGGTTTGAAACTAATATTTCCGCCTCTAATGCAGAAGTGTTCAATTGGGGTTAACTATGGAGTTCGTAGTGGCTGCTCTAAAGCTTTGTAGTAGGGGAGCCCACGATGCAAAATGAGGATTTACTCTAGCGTCATAGAGACATATCAGGTTGCAAAGCTCAGATGATAAGAAGAAAAAAATGTTATATATAATATATACCTTTTCATGGTTTTCAAGCGACTATAGATTTTTAAATATGTGAAAAAATACTGTTGCATGGACATACTCGAGCGCATCAGATATTGATAGTATCAATGTCCTACGTATTTTTAATGATGTTCGTATGTTGATCTGATCGTTTGCATAATGCTCGTGGTCATACGTAAGGGTTAAAAGTGAAAAGAAAAACAATTCAATCGAGCGCGTCAGATTTTCTGAGGAGGTGTTGAGTGCAACAAAAAAAAGCTATCATTCAACAATCTGACGATTTCGATCTGACGCAAACTCGCGGCCATAATTATAATGTGCAAAAAAATTCGCCATTTTGAAATACTCAAGCGCATCAGATATATATGTTCTAGACGTGCTGTCTCATAATCTGACGATTATCCAGAGGGATTCGCCTAATCTGACAAAAACATTTTTTAAATATTTTTTTTTTAAATAATTGAACTCAAATAATTGAAAAGCTCAGGAAATAGCATGCAAATGAATAAGTGTATGTTTTTTGAGTATAATAATAATAATGTTTATTTTCGATAAAATACAAATTACAACACGTTTATGAATTACAACAATTTTTTAAAACAAATTCTTATACTTATAAGAAAATAATTTTTGAAAAATGCTCAAAAAAATGTAATATTTTATAATCAATCATCATCTTCATCACGAACGAGTCTCTGTGATCAGCTGTAATGGCGTCATGGCAACAGAATTCAGAGTGGGGACGGAGTGAGAGAGTAATAGATAGAGATAGGTATCACACAGCTGTATAATCGTCAGATTATATATTTTTCGTTATCCTTGAATTATTTCCTTCAAAATCAAAAAAAATTAGCTACGCTCGAGAATGTCGAAATGACGTTATTTTTTACAACTCCGCTGCCTCATATTTCTTTACGTCACTCTCAAATTGTCAGATTACACTTTTCAGCATGTAATTACCTCACCCTACCTTAATCTGACGCGCTCGAGAATTTCTGATGATCATTTTTTTTTACTAATTTGATCTTATATCCTTCACGGGCGGCCTTATATATGGGGCTCATATTTGGTGGAGGTACTTAACCGGATACAACTTATCCTCCTGTATATTATTCTGCCGCGCTTTACTTGATCCCGAAATCCCCGCTTGGGCTCCCCTATTTTCGAAAGCAACATCATTTTACATTTACAGGGGACATCTTGGTCTCACTGGTTTTGAACAGAAAAACGGGCGAGGAGATATTTCTTAGGAACTCCGTTTTTTGGCGTTTTGTTCTCTCTGAAGATGCGTTGGAAGTAATTTGAGGTCTACCTGCTTTCTTAGATGAAATGCTAAAATTCGGAAAACTTATTGAAGTATTCAGCCAGTTTTCGTTTTTCATAACAAATCTGTCATGAATTCGATTAGACCTCTGTCATCTTTTCTTAAAATCCAGGGCAAAGAATGAAATTTTTTTATGAAGTGCAGGTAAACCTTGTTTTGGACACTTTGTACGCATTTCGAAAAAATTTTTCAAGGCGTTCACTCGCTCTTCTAATTTTGAATAACCAGAATCATTCATTTTGTCGAATAATTCCCTTCTAGTTATACATATTTCTGAGGAACCCGCTCCTAGAAATAACAAAAAACGATATTTCTCAAACTGACAATTGGTATTGTTAATTTTAAATGATATTTTCTTCAAATAGAGCAAATACGTGCAACATTTTTTTTGTTATTATGTGATTACATGCTAAACCACACATTTTTTAAAAATGAGTGCAGGTATTTTGGAATACTACTTTCACTGACAACTTGTCATCATTGAAGATGTGTTATTTGTAAAATAGATAATATGTAGTGTTCCTGAGCTTAGTGATCATAAACGTCAGGAATTTTTGGAAATTACTTTGACTGACAACTTGTTAAAGAAGATTTTATCTGGGATGTAGAAAATATCCGTAGTTAGCTAACTCGGTGGTTATAAATGAGCTTTGATGAACCATACACGTTTCTTCGAATGTGTGAAGGTATTTTGGGATATTATTTTGACCCACATCTTTGACCTTGGATTTCCTAGGTTTGCCTTTACAGAGACACCTTTTTGTAATATCAACACAGATGAGAAAATGGTTGCACTGCATTTTCCCCAAAATGGTATTCCATATCTTATTTGGGATTCAATTAAAGCGTAGTAAACTGTTTTTGCTGTGTGAAAACCCAGCTCGTTAGAAAGCACCCTCACTGCATAACATCCGGATGAGACTTTACTCTTAAGTTGTCTGAAGCGTTCATCAAATTTGAGCCTATTATCAATATAGACACTAAGAAATTTTGTGTCCAATTTTTTTCACAAGATATCATTGTCTATTGACATTTAAATGTTATTATATTTGTTTTGGAGATATTCAAGGATATTAAATTAGCATCATACCAATTTTTCACCTTTTCTAAATCAGATGATTTTTTTTATGTAGCTCTGCTGGGTTTTTTTCCTTCCACAATATTGTTGTGTCATCTGCGAATAGAGTAAAGCTGCCAGATATATCTATCATAGTCAAATCATTAATATACAACAAAAATAGAACTGGACCCAACACAGAACCCTGTGGCACACCAGATGTGATTGCCCTACTATCTGAAGGTTCCGATGTTTTTACCATTTGACTTCGGTCTGAGAGGTACGATTCAAACCAATTGTACGTCACCCCTCTGCAGCCATACCGGTGAAGTTTTTTGAGTAGGGGAGAGGGGGGTACATTGGGACACGGGGCACATATGGACATTTCAAATTTTTGCGCCATTAAGCATAAAGTTGAGTTGTAATGCTTATCGTTAGAGCGCACCACGTACCTTTTTTATTGTAGAAAAGTTTCGAAAGCGTCAAGCGACTCAGTACCTAGTTACAGTTTGTTACGTGCACGTGTCCGGCGTGGTAAATAAATCAGAAATCGTTTGAGATCGATTATTTTTCAAGTGGATGCTGGAATTAACTCTGTTGAAATTCTGAAGGAAAGTGGAATTGTTTATGCTCATTATGTCTGTAAGTGCTGATGTTATTGTTTATTTTAGTTATTTATATAAACCCATTTTGTTTATAAGAATGATTGGGGCAGATTGGGACATCTAGTCGGGGGCACATATAGACACTGTCCCAATCTGCCCCAGAGAAAAATGTGGGAATTGACTGCATTTTTTTCAGATATCAACATGGTAAGGACTTACAAGAGGAAGACCAATCGTTCTGATATATCAGAGGAAAACATAATGGCCGCTGTCGAAGATACAAGGGATCCAGTAGCAACAGACGCACCATCAACATCTGTGTTGGTCAGTAGCACTTCATCAACTCCATTACAGTCGGATGTCATATCTCCAGACATAATACGGCCCTATCCCAAAGCAGAGGGAAAGATATCAAATTCAAAAGGAAGACAGCCCGGAAAATCACGAATTCTAACAGAGACGCCAGAAAAAGATAGACTGGAAGAAAAAAAAATAGCTAAGCAAAAGAAGAAGCAAGTTAAACATAACCTATTTGATAATGTTGAGCAACAAGCGAATGATTCAGATGATTCCGGAGAGAAAGTGAGCTATGCTGATGATGAATCTGACTGTTTGAGTGAAATGGACCGTGAAAATTCTGACGAAGAATTCATGCAAGATGTAGAAGCTATCATAGATCCTGAATCTGGGATGCCAAATATCAAAGTCGGTGACTTTTTGCTGGTTGAGTATTGCACGAAGAAAACCCAAAAATATTATGTAGGAGAAGTGGAATAAATTGTCGACGGAAAATATTTCATGAATTTTCTCAGGAAGACAGGAACTGAATTTACCTTACCCCAAGTACCTGATAAGGACTTAATAGAATTGGAACAAGTGGAACTAAAACTACCTAAGCCAAGAACGTCTGAAACAACTGCAAGGTCTAGTTCAATAAAACGGTTTCAAGTTGACTTCCGCGCCTATAATGTCAACTAAATCAAATGAAAATGTTGTTTAATGTATTTTTATTTTTATTTTACTGTTTATACGATTTATGTTAGATCGTACCACCTTTATTCACCAAGTGAATATGACTCAAAACTTTTTTAATAAAGAAATTTGTTTTTGTCTACATCTGCCCCTACACTGTCCAAATCTACCCCAGCCAAGGGGCACATCGGGACATTTTGAATACTCGGTAAAATCTCAAAATCTGATTTATCTATTAGTGGATAAGCGCTAAGCCTATGGTGATAGATAGTACACTTATAAATGTAAACAACATAAAATTATTTGATCAATATATCGAAAGCCAAGCTCTACATAGCTAATTATATTTGTAGCGTCCCAATGTCCCCCCCTCTCCCCTAATAATTCTTGATTAAGACAACCAAAAGACTTAGAAAGGTCACAGAAAATTGTGGCAACTACTTCACCAGTATTTATATCTGAATAAAGTTTATAAAGGAAAGAGAATATTTCATCATCTTGATGAGGACCTAGAAGTAATTTCGAATTGGTGGAATTGAATTGAACCTGGTTACATTTCAATTCAATGCCACCAAAACCCAGGCATCGATTTTCTCCAAGAAGATAAAGGTCTTCGAACCGGATATAATAATGTCAAGGCAGACAATTCCGCTGTCTGCTTCGATAAGTTTGTTAATGGTTAAAATGGACATCAATATGTCTTGGCATAATCATGTCACTGAAATTGCAATGGCTGCTTCTCAAAATCTTGGAACACTACTCTTGGAACATTGCTCTCATATATGGAGCTCCGCCCTTATGCATATCCTGAAGTTGCTGGATTTCATCCAGAAAGGAGCCGTCCGCCTGATTGGAGACCCAAACATCACTTGCAACCTTGATAGTCTGGAACATTGAAGAAAGGTTGGAGATTTGTTCCTCTTCTATAGATGCTTTCACGGGATGTTTTCAAGTAACAAATTTCAATTGAAATAGAAGCGTTTTCAAATTGGTGTGCAAAGTTCGTATCCTACACAGAATAGGCCAATGAAAATGAGGAAAAGGATAATGAAAAGTATATTTCCTCATTTTAACTTTTCTTCAATTTATTACATCATTTCTTGATTTCCAATGCATCGGGAAATATGGAAAATGAAAAGAAAAATCGGCGACTTTTCAAATGAGCGCAAAATATTACCCCCTAAACATAGAACTCGACGAAGCTGAGCGATTATTTTTTCGCCTACTATGAGAAATCGACTTCGGTTCGTTTCAGTTGGACCAACTTGTATATAATTTGGTTTTATAGATGAGTTATTTAAGATTCGAAAAAAAAATTGCATGTGAACTAGCATTGAAAATGTACAAAACTTTAGAAGGGTCATACTTTGTTTTTCTTTTATCTTCTTTGAAGAAAGAGTCGATATCTCGAAAATGAGGTCGAAACAAACTAATATGTTTCTAGACGAAATGTGAGATCGAAGAATGAGTTTGACGTTTGAGAATATACATTTTGAAATAGAAAATTTTCAAAGCGATTGAAAATCCCGCAAGGTTTGAATTTGCTTATCTGTGATTGGCCCCGATATAGTGAGCTATGAATCTGATCAACTTTCTAGTTTCTAGTTTTAATCTTCCTCTTTGAAGATGATCACTTGGTGATCGGAACACGTGTCGAGGTTAAAAAAAAACCATTTGGTGTTGGGAAAAAACTCCAGTAATATTCATTACTACACCAAAGGTTCCAACAGTGCATCATAAGTTGGTTCAAAGATGTGAGTTATGAGTAATCTTGGCTTCTTACCTAACAAGAAACGGTCACATATTTGATGCTTCGCTTTTTCCAGTAATAGAAAAACAAATTATATCTCTATTTTTTATTTTTATATGAGCGAGTTTAAATGAAATGAAGTATTTACATAGGTCGTAGTTTCAATACTGATTCAATGAATACCTAACAGGCTCTAGATCTACGCCCATGCGATTAGAATTTACGACATTCACGGCATTGATATCATGGCAAAAGCAAATATTTATTCAGTATACTGAGGTTGAATTACGATAAAAGTATGAACACCCTGTATATCACAGATGAATACCCTGTATAACACGTACTGTATAATTCTCAGACCGATTGTTTTACAATTTCGAAAACAACCTTCACAACCCATCAATCGATTATTTTAATTACCTTTTAAGTACCCACTCGAGTGAGACAATCAGGTAATCGCTATCAAACTACGTAAAAAGTACGCATTTCCACCTGTAGATGTAGCGTTGACACTGCACTGATGGAGTATATCCCGCCTTCGAAGATTCGTCAACTTTTCTCTAATACCGATGCAGTTTTTCTCACCTGTTTTTAAACTCACCGCGAAACAAACACAGCAACACGAGAACTCACTATTTATTTATAACGATGACCTTCACATTCACTTCAAAAACCAACTATTGCTTATCTTCCGCGCAACCTTTTTTAAAATAATCGTCAGTACGCAAACCGTTCGGCAATCGCTGTGCGGTTTTCGAGTTATTTACCGATTGACGTTTGTTTGTGAGTCAACATTCGACTTTTTCCCTTCCACGGCACTCCACGCTGTCGGCGAGCTGTCGCCTAATAGATTCAGATCTATAACCTTTAGAGCAAAACGACGAGACAATTATTATTACCTCATGTGATAGCCGTAGCCGACATCGTACCGGCTCATTGGCGAAAATACGGGGTACAGTCGAAAAGTAGAGCATTATGACGTATGACTGTTGGATGACGCTTTTTCTTCAAACGTCAAAAGAACGTGATACTTTATGACTAAGGCTCCTATACTGAAGTTGACTCGTCATCAAATTCAAATGGTCAGCATGGTTACGATTCTACTTTTAGTGTCCTAAAATTTTATAGCAGAAGAGCTGTCACTTTTAGTTTAGTGTTCTAAAAGTGACAGCTCCTCTGCCACCGGCTATAACAGTAATTGAAATTGAATTATATTGGACTGTCTGTCGACAGTCTGTCGTGGTATTAGCCGTGGAAGTAGTTGTTTTCCAACAGGCATTTACCAGAATTTACTGTGTAGGTAAGTTGGGAGGGATGATAATTTCCAGATTTCATTTCGAAATATTTATTTTCCCTTTGATTGTTCATAACTTTTGAACTATATGTTAGCGCAACTTGTCTGAAATCCTACATTACTCCATGTGAAATTAGAAATTAACATCAACGCTGGTGATATGCTGGCTAAGAAAGTCTAGGATAAATGTCACATAATAATGTTAGGGCATACAATTATGCAGGCTGCTTTGATTATTTTCTAGGTTAGCAAAACACAAAGACATTTACATAAATTGTCTTCAATAAAAGCAACAACCCACTGAGTGCATTACGCATTTGGTTCAAAGGAGTATACGCATTGTGAGTGAACCCAAAATATACCTCTTTGGTACAGTCCAGTCATCTTAGTAAGTTCATCTCGGAATTTGAGATACCCAGTTATGAACTTGTATGAACTTTTATTTTGGAAAAGTTGTCTCTAAAGTAGGCTGACCAAATCATTCCTCGAGAAAACCGGATCTCCTTCCATATTTTACTCTCCCTCTCCTCCAACCATAATTTACCCAGGACCCGGGAAAATAATTACTCATATTCAATTCTACAATATCAGATCAACTTTTAACTACTAATATTATTAAAACATATAAAATTAATGAATTGAAAATGAAACAAAGTTTGTTTTTTGTTTTCTATTAATTATTGTCAATTAATTTTATGTTTCTGCGAGTTGATATGATCAACTATGTCAGAACGGCCACCATGACCGATACTAATAAGAGAGTTACACACAGAACACTCTGCTTCGTACTCGAAACGAACTGTCTTAATGAAGTTCCACTTCTTGCAATGAGTGTCACTGAATTTGCACTGACGTTTCGGCATTGTGGCGTATTGATTAATGAGAGAAGCCGGTATTAGAATTGCACTAACATTAACTTGACTTGACACTTGATTACGCTAACACTGACATAACCTCATTTAATCACACAAAACGCAAGACTAAAATAGAACTAGTGATCTAGTGGCGTGGCAAGCAAACAATAGATGAACTCTTAGTCACTGTTGCCAACTCAAATTATATTTGAGTACTAATGTAAATTATAATAGTAAATTCTCCAATTGATACAATAAAGAAATGTATTTCTTAATTGATGTTTTATTAAAAAATATTCCATACATTTATGATTGTGGAAAATAAAAAAATTGAATGAAAATTACAAAAACTACAATTTTACCGTCCACTTTGGTCGTCCTCCGACCGCTGTAGTATTTCAAAGTCCTCTTATTTATCGTCTTCAACGAAATTTGTCTCCAGGTCTTCCATGATTTCGGTGCCCTAGGTCCTGTCGTCAATGACATCGCTCTGATATGGTTAAGCATTAAGACAAGCTTTTCCATTACACTGACCACAAGCTAAAGAGCACTGCAACCCAATTTCCTGCATCTACATCGCGAACCACAATCACTCTTGCAGTTGCAGAACATTGTGTTTAGCCCCTGCTCAGAGCAGATGCTAACATTGTCGTGATTGGTTCCAGAACATCGTTAACTGCACAGGTTTATTCAGTTTTGTAGTCTTGACGTATTGTGTGTAACAAAGACACTGTCCACAGATTTTGGAACATTATGGACAGCCGATAAGATGTGAATTCCATTTTCAAATAATCTTTGAACCGGAGAGTTGAAGTTTGCCACTAAATAATTTTCAATTTTAGGATGTTCCTGCAATTCTGGAACCCTTAGGTACCAGTCGAGATGATGGTAAACGACCAGATGGCATGTCTCTCATACCATGGAAATACGGTAAACCTGTGGTATGGGACTTTACTTGCGTTGACACGGTCGCGGCTTCCCATCTAGCCGAAAGTTCCAAGTCTGCTGGAACTGCAGCATTGTATGGCGAGAAATTGAAAAGGAAAAGATACCAAAATCTTGGAAACAACTATCTGTTTCATTCAGTAGCGGTTGAAACTTTTGGTGTTTATGGCCCGGAGTCTCTGTTATTCGTTTATGAACTAGGAAGAAGAATAGGCCAAGCAACGAAAGATCACCGTTCTACCTCTTTTTTGATAGAAATAATTAGTATTGCTATTCAACGTGGCAATGCTGCTTCAGTACTTGGAACTATTCCTCCTTCACATAATTTTGATGAGATCATGCATTGCCCTAATTTCAGTACGGAACTGAAACCTCTTCGAAATAAGCCGAGATATGTGGATATTTATCAGTCTCCTATCAAGGTCAATTCACAAGTGATTGATCCACCTTCTTCTCTTTCAGTGCGGTCAGTGGACTCACGTCATTCTTGGCCCAAAAAATGAGTTGCATTCCTCGTAGAACTGGTACCATTTCAGTGGAAGCGCTTCTTGAAGCAAGAGCCGAATCGATCCCTCTACGAAACCCTTTTTCACTTGGAAGGATCGATCGCAGCTTGAGAAATGGTTCTTATGGAGATTCTGTGAAACGTGTTTTTCCTTACGAATCAGTAGAGAGTTGTCCAGAAAATCTAGAGAAGAAAATTGGATTGGATAATTTAGGAAACACTTGCTACATGAATAGCATTTTACAAGTGTTGTTCATGACGAAGAATTTCAAGAACGAAGTTTTAATGATGAACGAGAACGGGAATGTTTCCTGCTTATTCATCAAACTCAAACAACTGTTCATGCAGCTGCAGTTTCGTAAGAAGGTATCATCTTTCCCTCCAACCGATTTCCTGGAGTCTTTGAAGTCCACTAGATACTCGTTAGGACAACAAGAGGATTGTTCCGAATTCTTGGGGTTCTTGTTGAATACTCTTCGTGAGCAAAACAATAGCAAAATCAATACTCCCAGCCGCTCTGGACTGAATGATTCCGTACAACCCATCTCGTCTTGTGTTTGTAAATCTTTTGCTGGAAAAATCCTCACTTGTTTACTTTGTGGTAGATGTTCAAGAAGTACTGAAAACTTATGTGAATTTCTGGAACTTCATCTAGCTTTTCCTAATACGACTAAAAACCAGTCCGTGCAAAGTTTATTGTTAAATCATCTGAAAATGGAATTTTTAACAGGTGATGATCGACTGTATTGTCAAACATGCGCCAAACTAACTGACTGTTATAAGGAAACAAGTATAGCTGAGGCACCAGTCAATCTAATAATAACACTGATGATTTTCAAACAAGACTCAACCTCTAACGGAAGCCAGAAACTCTTTGGAAGGTTCGAAATAGATGAACATTTCAACCTAGCAGACCACTGTTATAATATTCATGCAGTAATTGCTCACTGTGGTTCTGGCGATGAATTTGGTCATTATTACGCCTTGGTCAAAGAAGAAACGGACTGGTTTAAGTTTGACGATAGTCGTGTCACGAAGTGTTCTGGCGATGCATTGAATTTATTGGAGCCTCTGGAGACACCCTACATTTTGTTTTATGAGAGAGAGGACATTGTTAGATCAAAATCTTCAGATGATGTGGTGCTGCAGGTTTTTCCGGGTTTTCCTGCAGCTGAAAAAGCAAATGCGCCACTGGAATCAATGAAGTCGCCCCGGAGCGCCAATTGATTTTTATTGTTGTATTTATTTTATTTTTATCGTTGTTTTAACACATTGTAATAATTTCAACAATTGTAGAAACTCATAAATAAACACACATTTCTTTTAGGAATCGGTCACAAGTACGATTAGATATTTACACAAAGCCAGACTGTCTCTATGGACATGTCGAAGGACTTTTGGTAAAACTTGGGATTTAGTTCCCAAACAAATACATTAGATTCATGTGATGAGTGTCAGAACCAATGATCATTTATGAAACAATTGTCTATTGGCCGAAGGCTTTACAGAAAATGGCTCAGGATGTGTCTCTGGTTTACAGAGACATAGAGACAGTCTATGGCTATCACAACACAACAAAGTTTTTGTTTCGGGGTTGAAATTAGATGATTTTAATGTATTTCCACGTGTTAAAACCGAAAGTGACTATAAAAATTATATATTAGCTCTTGTTTTCAAGATATAGTATCATTATATTATATATATATGTATATTGAGTTTTCAACAAATGAAATATTTCATCACCAACAGTTGGTACACATGTTTGTTTACATAACACCCCTCTCATCAGCTGTTCTTAAGTGGTAAACATAACCTATGTGAGTTTGTCAATTGTACGCACGTGGTTGCTATTGAAATTATCGTGTGAAGTTGATTTTTAAATTAATTTAAGTGCTGATCTGAAATGCCTCGAAAGTGTGTGAATTCTGTCGATAGCTTTTGCTATATATGTGGTGAAATAACATTTAAGGCTCAGAAACGTAAAATGACACCTATCGTTAAGACAGCCTATGAACATTATTTTGGTGTGAAAGTTGGGGACCAAGATAAATCATGGGCTCCTCATATATGTTGTAATTCTTGTTCCGTCATATTGCGAGAGTGGCTGAAAAATAAAAACCGGGCAATGGCTTTTGCAGTACCTATGGTTTGGCGTGAGCCTACCAATCATACAGACGACTGTTATTTCTGCTTAACTCCTCCCATTAAGCAAGGTTTATCTATGAAGAAAAGAGGAACGGTTAAATACCCTAATCTCCCATCTGCTCTTCGGCCTGTACCACACTCAGACAATTTGCCAGTCCCTTCTCCACCCCAAAACTATGAAATTTCAGAGGAAGGTGATGAAGACTGTTTAGAAGAAGCAACCCATCCTTCTACATCCTATGACCCTGATTTTGAGGTAAGCGATAGGTCTAGTGATCCGCACAGAATTAGTCAAGCAAAGTTGAGTGACCTTATAAGAGATCTTCGCTTGTCTAAGGAAAAGGCTGAGCTGTTAGGATCAAGACTACAACATAGGAATCTTCTAAAACATGATGTGAAAATATCTCACTACAGACAGCGTCAAAAAGATTTGCTTCCTTTTTTTGAGAAAAAAGAAAATCTCGTAGTTTGTTCTGATGTTAATGGTTTGATGGACTGCTTGAATTTGGATCACACTCCATCTGAATGGAGACTGTTTATAGACACTTCAAAACTAAGCTTAAAAGCTGTACTTCTGCATAATGGAAATCAGCTACCCTCTATTCCTATAGGTCATGCAGTTCACATGAAGGAAACGTATATAAATATGAAAACACTTCTCCAATCAATCAATTATGAACAACACAAGTGGCACATCTGTGGTGATCTGAAAGTCATTGCTATACTCCTAGGAATGCAATTAGGGTTCACCAAGTACTGTTGTTTTTTGTGTCTGTGGGACAGTCGAGATAGAAAATCTCACTATAAAAAAATGAACTGGCCTACACGAGACCTAAACCCTAATGAGAAAAATGTAGTTTACGAGCCTCTTGTAGATCCTAAGGATGTTCTCCTTCCCCCATTACATATTAAGTTGGGACTAATGAAAAACTTTGTGAAGGCCATGGACCAGGAAGGACAAGCTTTAAAGCTTTATTGGGCCTCAAATCCGTGAAATCGTAAATGATCCTGCTTTTGACATGATTTTAACAGGAAATGAAAAAAGAGCCTGGGAAGCCTTTAAGGGGGTTGTACATGGGTTTTTAGGTAACAAAAGAGATGATAACTTCACAGCATTGGTTAAAGAGCTTATTCAAGCTTACCACCAACTTGGATGCAACATGTCCTTAAAAATTCATTTTCTTCACTCTCATCTTAATTTCTTCCCACAAAACTGTGGAGCTGTGAGTGACGAACATGGAGAAAGATTCCATCAAGACATTGCCTTAATGGAACAGAGATATCAGGGCCGTTGGAATGAAGCAATGCTTGCAGACTACCGCTGGTCTGTGTGTAGGGATGCTCCAGAAGTGTTTTATAAAAGACAAGCTAAACGACAGCGATCTTACAATGAATCGGATGGACTTAATTGAAATTTGGTGGTACAAACTTCTTTTATTTGTCAAAACACTAAGAATAATGTTTTTTTTTATTAATATTGTACTTAAAATATTCTAAAAGAAACATAACAATATTGTTTTTTATGTACTTTCACTTTTCACGTATAGTATAACTACTCTTTGAGATTAAGTACTGTGTATCTCAAAAACCAGAGCTAATAAAAATTTTTCATTGTTATTTTCGTTTTTATCACCCCAAAATTAGTAGAAATTGACTAATTTAGTGTAGGAAACATTCAAAAAATATTTTTTTGTTGGCACCACTGATAGCTATCAGTGGTGCCATCAGTACCACACCGTCAGCGCCCATGGAGATCCTTCTAGATCTACCTCCTCTCTAAATTTTTCTAAAGAGAGAGACTAGATGGACTGCATGTAGACTTGCGCACATTGCCAATTGCTCCAATCAATTTAATGCAGAGTGCAACAGTCTGTTGGTTGACACTGGAAGACACAGCATTCTGGAGATGACCTCTGATATTATGCCTCCAACTGTCAACTACGAACTGCCTTATAAAGTACTGTTCCCGAGTAGAGAAGACTGGATCCTCCAGGAGAAGGAAATTTTAAGAGCAGATAGTTGTTGGTTCACAGATGGATCAAAAACACCTTCCGGTTCTGGTGCAGGTGTTTTCAGTCGCAGACGCAGGACAGAGATATCAACCTACCTAGGAACCTTTGTGACTGTATTTCAAGCAAAAATTTACGCTATTGAATTGTGTGTGGAGAGATTGGAACCATCCAACCTCATACCACAAGTCCTACTGAGCAACTTCTAAATCAATAGCAAGTTGCCAAAAACGATTCTCCTCGATAGAAAGACTTAACAGATTGTCTCTGGTCTGAGTTCCTGGCCATACCGACCTGAAAGGCAATGAAACTGTCGACTCCCTTGCAAAGGAGGGTGCTGCAAGTAGTTTTATTGGACCAGAACCCGTCATTGGCATCGCTTCAGGCTTTGCCAAACAAAGATTGAACATGGATGACACAATGAACCCTTGCGATTTGCGGTAGAGGGCGGATAGACCCACTCACTTTGGATCTAACCTAACCTATTAGATGTTTAATTATTGTAGAAAATTATATGGCGTGTTTTTCACCGGGACTACCGGTTGACCTTGATTGATGCTCTAACCGCGCGCTCTCCGCCATCTATCTGAAAAACGATTCAATGTACGAAAAAAATTTTGAAACAAAAGTTGTAGGGGTTTGTAGGACGTCAAAATACAAGTTTATACGAGTTAATAGCCGAGATACTCACCTAATTTTGACTAAGATGATTGGACCACTTCCCTTCCAAATTCTATACAAAATTATCATCAACAAAACAATATGCTAACCTCAATAGTGCTCTTCTCCACTTCTCTCCAGTTTCTACGACGATGAGTTGCAGTTTCATGTCCTCAAAAGCACTGTTGATAGGTGGTCATGACTTTATTTCACTTTCTGTGTTCATAGTTTCAATCACATATTCAATAATTTTTAAATCAATCTAACAACTTTACGAAAGTCCTTCAAGAAGCTAAAATAACGCCCTTCGAAGCATTTAATGAATTTGAATAAAGACTCGAAATATATGGTTGAAATTTGCTATTGCATTAACGGTGCTGATATGGGGGCGGTCAAGGGCGGATTTAGATATGAATTTAGGGGGGTATTTCTGAATTTCGGAAAGTAGAAGTGATTTTCAAGGAGGAGAATTTTTAATATATATATAAATTGGTAATTCATTACACAATTTTTGTTTTCAAGAAATCTATGACATATTCGCATCAGCCAGTTATAATACGGGTGATATACAGGGTGTTCCTTAAACACATGCTAATATTTAAGGATGTAATTCTTAGACCCATTTTAAGGAAAAAACGTCCTATAGACGTATGTCCTAAACGCCTTAACTTTTGAGATACAGGGTGGCAAAGTTTTCAAAAATAATCAGTTTTTTAATAATAACTGAGATAATTTTGTAGACATCTTTGGCATATTTGGTACATATGTTCCATGCCCCAAGGCGCATTTTCTGATGTACAATTTTCTTAATTTTCTCTGCCAGTGGCGTACGTACGAGTTTTGAAATGTATATTTTTGGCGAAAAAAATACTACGCCATTGCTTTATCTTGAATTAAAAATTATTTTTAAAATCTCCATACATTTTTTAGCACATTTGATTTGCTGGGTTTTCTTTGTCCGACGCATGGTTTTCGCTCAAAAAATTAAAAATCGCTTTACTTAAGGATAAATTCCTTAAAAATCTGATGCGGTATCGTGAATCGACTGAAAGCAAACCAAGAGATCAGATTTGTTGCAAAATAATTGAGGATCTAAAAGGTATTTGTTTGTTGTCAGATGCACTGTTTTCAATTAAAATTATGTCATAACGCAGCACCGCTTAATAATTTTTGAAAACATAATAGTTATCCTGGAATAAATGACGTGTAGCAGAATTTATTTACTGCACTTCTTGGAAATATGGGGTTTGTCGATATGTGATTTCTTTTAAAGATTAAAAGCAGAAAAAACAGCGTACACACCATAGCAATAAAAAACGAATTCTCTGTATGTACAAACGTCAGTAGCTAATATTGATGTTGGTTTAAAGTAAGGTGTTGGTGGTAAAAACTGTCACAGCGCGTTTTGATTGATTTTGAAGTGTTATTGAAGTTATTTTGGTAGTCCACTGTTTTTCTGAATATCAGTAAATATGTTAAATTATACGAATGCGGAAATGGCGCAAATGCATTACGTATATGGCCTTGCCGATAGTAATGCAACAGAAGCCAGGCGCATTTATCAGGAAAGATATCCTAATTGTGCCTTACCAGATAGCCGAACCTTTTCAAATATTCATCGTCGACTTGGGGAAACTGGTAGTTTCAAGAAAGGGACTCCGGAAGGTAGACTTCGTGTAGTAAAAACGCCTGAAATTGAGGAACATCCTGAGACGAGTACGAGGAAGATCGCTAGAACTCTGGATATTTGTCATCAAATTGTTTGGCGTATTTTGGTTGATTTTTTGTTATACTCATACCATATTTCAAGAGTGCAGGCATTACTCCCCAGAGATTTTCCACAGCGTGTGAACTTCAGTCAGTGGTATCTACAAAGTATTGCACTAAATCCGCAGTTTGAGACACAATTTTTTTTACAGACGAAGCAAATTTTTCTCGGAATGCCATTCAAAATTTCCATAACAATCATGTGTTGGCTGAAGAAAATCCCCATGCAATAACCGAAACCCATTTCCAACACCAATTTTCGGTTAATGTATGGGCAGGAATTATAGGTGATCATCTAATAGGCCCATTTTTTCTACCAGGACGCCTTGATGGTCGTTCTTATTTACACTTTCTTGAAGAAGACTTACCTGGGTTGTTGGAAGATGTGCCACTTGCGTTAAGGAATCGAATATGGTATATGCACGATGGCGCCCCTGCTCATTTCAGTGTAATTGTCCGAAACCATTTAAATACAGTTTATCCTAATCGTTGGATAGGTCGCGGAGGACCTGGCCAGCAAGATCCCCCGATCTCAACAGTTTAGATTTTTTTTTTATGGGGTCACCTTAAAACTCTTGTGTATAAAACTCCCGTTAATACTTCAGAAGATTTGAGAGAGCGAATAGTTGCCTCGTGTGAAACTATACGAAATACGCCGGGAATATTTGAACGGGTGCGTAATTCCATGCGTAGAAGGTGCAGGTGGCCACTTCCAACAATTTTTATAATCAGTTTTGGTATTATTACTAATTAACAAATTTGTGCTTTTCGTTTAGACACTGTCACAAAATAAAATAAAACTCGTTTTTGTGAAAAATAATTTTTTTGCAGATTATGTTTTCAAATATTATTAGGGAATTGGTAATGCGTTATGAAGCAATTTTCAGATTCTCATTCATTTTAGAATTGATCTAATTTCTTTATTTGCTTTCTGTCGATTTTTATTTTTTTGAGTGAAAATCATGCGTCGGACAAAAAATACCAGGAGATCAAATTTTCTCAAAAATAAATGAGGATTTTAAAAATGATTTTATTTTGAAAAGAAAGCATTGGCGTAGTACTTTTGCCCCAAAAATATTCAATGCGAAACCCGTAGGGATGCCACTGTTTGAAAAAATACAAATTTGTGTACATCAAAAAATGCGCCTTGAGACATGGAACATATGTACCAAATATGCCAAAGATGTCTACAAAATTATCTCAGTTATTATTAAAAAACTGATTATTTTTGAAAACTTTGCCACCCTGTATCTCAAAAGTTAAGGCGTTTAGGACATACGTCCATAGGAAGTTTTTTTCTTAAAATGGGTCTAAGAATTACTCCTCAAATATATTAGCATGTGTTTAAGGAACACCCTGTATAAATAAGTACCATTCTGATCAGTCCCATATTGATTTCAATTTAAGAGCCATAGCCTATTGGGCATCGTCAGTACCGGGCAGGCGGTCCTCGATTGAAGACAAAATGTGAATGATCAAGAAAAGTACTGAATAAAAATAACTGCGTAAACGCAAACGAGACATAAGTGGAACCACCTATTGGTGTGACACCCAAGTCAACTTGCCAAGTGTTTATGTTAGTGTTGATGGTTTGACCAATCAATCGACAGCTGTGATAGCAAAAATTTGGGTAACTATCCTGAAATGCCATCGGAAACCGAATCCACATGTTTCTAGAAATGATATGATTTCGAGAAAGGTTAATGCAGTCAACCTGCTGGAAAATAATTCCATGAAAATCAAAAGATGAATAGATGAGTACTATTTTGATCATTCCTATATTGATTTCAATTTAAGTGCCACCCGTAGACAACTGTTTCAGCCTGTTGGGCATCGTCAGTACCCGGCAGGCGGTACTCATTTGAAGACAAAATGTGAATAACCAAGAAAAGTACTTAATAAAAATAACTGCGTAAACGCAAGTGAGACATAAGTGGAACCACCTATTAGTGTGACATCCAAATCACCTTGCCAAGTTTTTATGTCAGTGTTGGTGGTTTGATCAATCAACCGGCAACTGCGGTAGCAGAAATTTGGGAAGCTGATCTGGAATGTCATCAAAAAACGAATCCACATGTTTCTAGAAATTATTTGAAATCAAGAAAGGTTAATTCAGTCACGCTGCTGGAAAATAATTCCATGAAAATCAAAAGATATATAAATAAGTACCATTCTGATCATTCCCATATTGATTTCAATATAAGAGCCACCGGTAGACAGCTGTTTCAGCCTATTGGGCATCGTCAGTACCCGGCAGGCGGTACTCAATTGAAGACAAAATGTGATTAACCAAGAAAAGTACTCAATAAAAATAACTGCGTAAACGCAAGCGAGACATAAGTGGAACCACCTATTGATTTTCATGGAAGTACAGCCAAGTGTAAAGGATAGACACTTGGTTGCAAAAAAAGGGGTCAAAAACAAGCAAGCAGATTCACCATCAGTGGCCAACTGCGATTTCGTTCCATCGTTGGAAGATCTTGTAATTACAAGGGGGTTAGTTCTTGTAATATTTTTTCGATTTTTTCATTTCTTAGTGTTTTTTAAATTCCAGTATCAGGAAATAAGTTTTAGTTTGATTTGACCCATATATCATATCATAGAGAGATTGTGAACTATATTGAAGCAGGTGAGTGCCCTGATGGAATATTTTGCAGGGCTTTCGACTGTGTTGATTATAACATTCTCTTAAGTAAACTATAGGTACAGTTATGGCATAAGGGGTATACCGTTGGTATGGTTAACAGTATGTCGCTGTCAACCATGTAACCTCCAGCATGGCCCACTCCGAGAAAGAGTACTACAAGGGTCGATATTGGGACCCATATTGTTGTATGCAACGCCCGTAACATTCATAACGAAGTATGCAGAAGACACATCGATTATAATCTCTGACAAATCAGATTCAGTTTTGAAAGAAAAATGTAACCAAGTTTTTGGAAGTATTAATAGACTTCATCATCGGCAACGGAAATGTCATATGTTCAGTTCCAGAACAACTGATAATTCTGACACTTTAACAATAGAATGTGCGAGTTGATGAATGTGCACGTTGATGAACGTTCCTGAGAGTTCCTTATCAAAACAAATAACTCTATTTCATATCAGTTCCGAAATATTAGGCAGGTTTTAAATGTTAATCAGCTGCTGAGGATGTACTATGCCCAGGTTGATACCAATTGAGATATGGAGTGTGTGCTCCTAGGATATTTTCTCTCGCTGCTCTGATGTCTTTATAGCACAAAAAATACTCATACGAATCATTAGTGGCATAAATTACTGTGATTCGTGCAGAAATGCTTTTGAAAAATTGAATTCTAACAGTTCCCAGTCTTTCAATTGTCGACTTGTGCTTGTCTATTTTTGAGTATAGCAATGAGTTGTTTATACCAAATAAATGTAAGCATAATATTGATACATATGGAACGCCGTTTTACTTTTTATTGTACCAAATATTCATTTGTCAATTTATTCAACAACCAATTTATTTGTTTGAATTTAATTGATTCGTGCATTTGTTCGACACATTAAAAACGATTGTTCGCAAAATTTGTTCTTATTTAAATGACACTTGATTTAAAATGTTACATGAATAAAATTGTTATTTGAAAAAAAATAACTAATGAAATAACTTGAAGCTTTTATTGGTTTCGATGAAAAATATAGTTTCAGAGTATTGGAAAATAGAATGCCAATTTACTATATATTATGCTGAAAAATAATCTACATACATAGTTCAACTTAGCAATGAACAAACATTTTTATTCAACAATCAATGGAATGTATTATTGGAGTAAATTCAACGAACGTTTCAATTTCGCATATAATTTTTACCTTTGAATAAAATGTTAGTTATTTATATGACTGTTGAATTATAATGAAACTTTAAATTCACTTTCTAAAAGTAAGTTTGGGAATAAAATTTCAATGAATATATTTGAATGACTGTCAAAGTTTTCCCATGAAACATTGTTGGTAATAAAAATAGACTTTCGTTTGTCTGAAAATGTAGCAAATTAACTTTTCATACTAAATATTTTCCTATGAATAATATAGATTGTTATACTTCAATTTTATTGAAAGTGTTGAATATTTCCAACATTCACTTTGATGCTTTCAATTTAAAATTTGATTACAACTTTTGTGCAAAACATTCTCAAGCCAGTATAATTTTATTTCATCAATCTTTTTAAAAAGCCAATTTCTGACAAAGAATTAAATTTTTTGATGATTTAAAAAGTTTGTTGTATTTGGAAGATACATTTAAAACGATTGTTGATAATTTTAATTCGGCGCTGGTATCGAGCGGATTTATCAAGAACTTCAAGTGTTACATATGGCAACATGCTAGTTCATTTATAGTACGACAAAACGCCGTTCTACCGTGGCGCCGAATAAAAATTATCAACAATCAATTGAATTCATGTATCACTGAAATTCAGCAAACAAAATAATTCAGATCATTTCAAAGGAATATTAATAAAAAGTAAAACGGCGTGGCACGCCGTTTTACTTTCTATTGGCATTTTGTAAAAATGAAATGTTTTGATTGTTGCTTTTAGGTGATACATGAATCAAATTGATTGTTGATAATTTTTATTCGGCGCTGCGGTCGGACGGAATATTGTGTTACTATCACTAGACTATCATGTTGCCAGATTCAAAAATTCAGCTTCTGCAAGAATCCACTCGACGCTAGCGCCGAATTAAAATTATCAACAATCGTTTCAATTCATGTAACTATAATTATCAACTAACAATTTTACTCATGTTTCACAGAAATTGTAGTAAATTATTCGATAGTTACAAAAAAAAGTATATTATGACAAACATTTACTTCCAAATATTTCAAACAATAAATCTATATTATAACTGTTCGCAACTTTTCATCAAACAAATTAATTCATGTAACATTTTAAATCAAGTGTCATTTAAAATGAACAAATTTTGCGAACAATCGTTTTTAATGTGTCGAACAAATGCATGAATCAATTAAATTCAAACAAATAAATTGGTTGTTGAATAAATTGAGAAATGAATATTGGTGACAATTGGTGAATATTGGTGTCTTGTATCTATGGAACAGCGTTCCAGAGATACAAGATACAAAATTACAATGTTTTTGTACCATTTGCAAAAACCAAATTGACTTTTGAATAACCCGATCAGATGGCTCCACGTATCTATAATTTGCTGCCACATGTAACAAAAAAGTACAAAACCATGCATATCTTCAAAAGAAAACTCAAGGATTTTCTTGTTGATAACTGTTATTATTGTTTTGAAGAATTTACGTGTACCTATAACTATAGTTTTCATTATCTGCTTCTCCGATCTTTTTGACGATTCCTAAACAAATTTTATAAGTTTACCAAAAAGGAAAACAAAGATTCATTATTATTATTATTACATATGTTACAATTTTTTGTTCATTCTGCACAAAGACAATAACAACTGTATAAAAGTCAATTCAAGAAAACCTAACCTAAATCCTAACCTGCCAACGAACACACTACATTATGAACAGTTAACATAAACCATAATGAATTACCAAAATTTCTTCACGGAATAAATAATTCCATAAAATTTTATTGGAAAGGACTACCCAGGAAAATGACTTTATTTCTGGGAGTGAATAATGCAGTCCACGGATTTTATAATATGTTGTAAATTTTCAGTTCTTTAAAATATTAAGATACAATATTGAATATGTTGTACCTATGTACATTTTTGGTACTTTCACTTACATTCATAGATTGAAAATATGCTTCCTCAATAAAAATGTTTTCATATTTTACTACTCAGAGTAGCAGCATCATATCGCATATCCAGGAGATGGATGCTGCCTAGTTTCAGAAAGGGACTCCTCAAGAATAAAAAAAAGAAAACTCAACCTCACCCAGCAATTTTCAACCATACATTTCTGGAAGAATTCCCGACACAAAGAGCTATTTATTTACCTTCCAGAATCGATTTTCGACTGACAGCCCAAGAAAAACTACAGAAAACACTTAGAATTGAGGTTATGTCGATTTCCGACTTCGCAAGGTACAACTAGGAACTGAACCCGCGAATGACGGGGTGGATGTAGAATGCCAAAACGACGCATGCCCTTATCATTTTCCGTCTAGAAAACATGTGGCGTCAGTATGACTAACTCGATATTCGAAAAAATCGTCTGGATTTCATCTAAGGAATTGATGCAGTAATTGAAACTTCGGGTTTATGCCCCGACTTGATTGAGTTGACCTCACGTTCACTTGTCATTTGCTTGTATTGATTTTCGCTCCGTTGCGTTGTTGGAATCAATTTGGGAGGATTGTCGCCGCTCCATTATTGGGACAAGGACCTTTATCTAAGTAGGACGTAACAGGTCTACATCCTACGCCAATCATGACGAAACGTTTTATAGGTCACCTCTGTAAGAATTTGATGATAATAGTAATAAATTCAATAGTGAGAATACACTGCTTGTGTACAGAGTTGGCCAAATTGGATACTTTTGAAGTGAAACTCCTGTTTTCAAAGTAGATAGATGAAAACTGATGGCTTTGTCTGCGGGTCAAATTTTATAAGAAAGTTTTTGGTGAAAACTGCATGTGAATTTTCGAAAAGTTGCTGTAACTTTTTTCCTTTCAAAAATTTGTTGTTCCTTTAAAAACATTTTCGAAACATTTTTGACAGAAAATCAATGATACTTTCGTTAAAACATCCACTTCATCTGAATTCTTAGGAATGGTTATAGATTGCAAGTCAACAAATACCCACTTTGAATAGAACCATGGTGCACCTGCTCATTTCAGTATTCTGCTCTGAGAATTTGCAGTTTTCGCAGGAACGCAGGAGTCTGCTAATTTTTGTAGAAGTTTCGATATTTAGTCAAAATCATATTTGAATAAATGATAATGTTTATTTTTCGATGAAACACAAATTACAACACGTTTATAAATTAAAACAATTTCTGAAAACAAACATATTAATCACTGAAGCAAAAAATGCTTGTGCGTGATGCATAATATGCATAATATATATATATATATATATATATATATATATATATATATATATATATATATATATATATATATATATATATGTTAACTCGAAGATTCTCACGGATAAAGTATGATGAACTGTTTTCTCGGGTTTCGGTCCGTGTTCTGTGTATTTTCACACAGAACACACAGAACACGGAGCGAAACCCGAGAAAACAGCTCATCATACTTTATCCGTGAGAATCTTCGAGTAAACATTTTAAACCTTTACGGGGAGAAGGTATTCCAACAAACAAGAACATTTGAGAAACTTCGAACAAAGAGGTCCAGGCTTCTCTGCCAACTCACGTTCCTTCGACGCTGTAGAGACCAAAAAATCATTCCAAACGTAAAAATGAATTATCACCTCAAGACCCAGGCCACAGAAAACATCATGAGAAGAACAAGTTTTGCACTCTTACGAGCCAACATCTATGACGCCAGAAGACAACTAAACGAAACAGACACACAACGGCTTAGACTACACACAACTTCACAACTACACACAACTTCAAGCAACATAATTCATCCACTAATATGGGATAAGATTGACACACTAGCGGAATTCCGAGCGGAAAATGACTTCGATATCACAACAGAGAAACAGAGGGACAAGTTCAACCGTCTCAGTCTGACACAAACAAGGAAAAACAACATACCAAGGATTGAGGCTACCAGAGTGGTTTACAACTAATCGAGCCAGCACCTAGATGAGGCATCCACTGAGGCGCTAGCTAAAGGTTTCAACTTCGCGGTCGCACCAGGCCCCATACCGGTTGAAAATATAATTAGCAATGTAGAATCAGCCCTGAATAGAATAGACGACAAGGAGACGCAAGAGTCAATTAGACAGGACATTGCACACGTACTCAAAAATGCAAATCCGCCTACCAGAAATATACCCCATAAGGAATACCAAGCACTGAAAAATCTACGAGAGAATGAGGATATCATCATCCTACCAGCAGACAAAGGCAATGCAACAGTAGTGTTAAACATCATACAAGAAAATAGTTAGAGATCCAACTACCTATCTAAAGAAAACCACAAAAACTGCCATCAATAATTCTCCTATCGACGACGAAATCAAAAGACATCTGATTCCGTGAGAGAAATCATCCAAGTGCCCTAAACTTTATGGACTCCCCAAAGTCCACAAGGAAGGGGCACCACTCAGGCCAATCGTGAGCTCGGTAGGTTCACCAGTGCATCAATTAGCGAAACACGTTGCTCATGTACTTCAACCACATGCGGAAAAGGTCGATTCATATGTGCGCAATGCCGACCACCTCATAGACATATTGGAAACAACACAAACCGTTAGTCCGGACGACATCCTTGTCAGCTTTGATGTAACCTCGTTATTTACCCAGGTACCCACCGGAGAGGCACTAGAAATAATTAAAAAGAAATACAAACCGGAAGAACATGTCATCACCTTGGCGGAACATTGCATCAAAAACACTTACTTCATCTATAACGACCAACGATACAGACAAATTGAAGGGGCACCAATGGGCTCGCCACTATCACCCGTTGTTGCCAATCTCTTTGTGGAAGAAATCGAAACCGAAGCAATAGCAACGTCACACTTGAAACCTAAACTCTGGCTGAGGTATGTCGATGACATCTTCGTGATTTGGTCTCATGGACACCAGGAACTTTCCAGGTTTATTAATCACTTGAATGAAATCCATCCACGCATTGAATTTACGAAAGAAGTTGAAGAAGGCAACCAGCTCGCATTTCTCGATGTACTGATTATGAAAAAGCCGGACGGAACATTAGGTCACACGGTATATCGAAAGCCAACACACACGAATAGGTACCTAAACGCAAATTCACACCACCACCCAAAACAAATTCACGCGGTGGCAAAAAACACTCATTACACGTTCGAGGAGGCTGGCAGACAACGATCACAGACAACAAGAGGTGAACACCATCGAAACAACTCTACAAATGAATAACTACTCAGAAAGAAGTATAAAAGCGGTTGCCAAGACCACACGGAAACAACAAAAAAACTCGAAATACACCGGTCATAACAACCACACTACCATATATTCATATCAACTTCGTTCGTACCAGAACGGACAATAAGGTCCATGCTTCGTAATCCCAAGGATCAGATACCACTGGAATCACAAGGAGTGTATGAAGTACCATGCCATGATTGTGACAGGACTTACATCGGCCAGATCAACAGACGAATCAACATTCGCAAAGATGAACACAAACTAGCAGTGAAGGGAAAAGTCACCACGTCTTCTCTCTTCCAACACGTACTTCAAACAGGACATAACATCAATTTCGATAACACAAAAATGCTAGCAAGTAACGAAAACTTTTACTCACGAACAATCAGAGAGGCTATCGAAATTGAAAAACGACCTAATAATATGAACAAGAGGGATGATGCGCAAAGATTACCATCAACATGGAGATCCGTTTTATCGCTTCGCACAAGCAATCAGACCGCTCAACCCCAGAAGCAAAACTCGGTACATGACAATACAGGTACAATAACAGAGACAGGAGAGGCAGCTCAGATAATAAGACCAAAACAGGTAGTTGAGCAAACACAGGTAGTGGCAGCAACGCAGGTAAAGGGAAACATCCATCCCTATAAATTGAGACACAGAGTTCGAAGTAATCAGTCTAGTTGAAAAAACCAGACATCACCAGAAGATGGCAAATGAGACTTTGCCGAAACGTTGTGAAAATAATCCTTATGGGGAGAAAATACACAGAACACGGAGCGAAACCCGAGAAAACAGCTCATCATACTTTATCCGTGAGAATCTTCGAGTTAACATATTTTACATATTTAAGGAAACTTAAAGGTAAGTTTTTAAAAACTTAATGACATCATTCAATAGAGAATTTGGCGTAGTTCATATTGTACATTGAAGTTATTATAACAAGTTTTGAGCTGTCCTGATTGAAAAGTAATTGGTATCTCCGTGTGGGCCACCCTGTACATTGCGATTAATGGAAATGGAATCCGCTGCGTTTTTGCCGAGTTATGAAATGGAAGTTTATATCGAAACAAATGGACTTACCGATTCGCATTATTTGTGTTTTTCAATCCAAAGTCTGCCAGGAGACGAAAAACCCCGTAGAGATAACCTATTTCCGTGTAATGTTTAGATGATGGGGTAGTCCATGGTAAACTGATAGTTTGAATATCCTGTTGACTACTAGATGGATAAACTTGATGTCTCGAACCACTTCCACCGCTCCTATCTTTATCGCCACCTCTAGAAAAAGCGAGGAAAATATTTTCATTAATAAAGTTGAAACAGTGTTGAGATGTATGTTAGAAAATGAATGACAGTAATAATGGTTAGTTTCAGGAAGACCTCCATTATATTCGTATTATGTCCGTTATATACGTGGTGGTCCACGAAAATGTATCCATGAACTTCATTGGCGTAAAGCAAATTATCTTATGGAGAAGCCAAAGTTCAAACAGGGTGGATCACTTTCAGAAGAGGTGTATTTCAAGGCGATTTCCCCAGTCCCCTTCTCTTCTGCATCTCACTATTGCCATTATCCGTTGCGCTCAGAAATACTCGAGGGTATAACTGTGGCACCCCCGGAAACTGGAGGCACAAGGTCACCCATTTGTTTTATGTGGATGATCTCTGGAGAGAAGGATCTCCATCAGTCCTTGAGGGCGGTGAAAGAGTTCACGCATGCCATCGGTATGAAATTCGGGATACCCAATGGTCCACCTCAAAAGAGGACGATGCGGGGACTACGGAGAGGATGTGCGGTTCATAGATGGAAGCATCCTACACCATTTGGATGCCGGAGAGACGAATATATATATAATTATTTTTTTTTTTTTTTTTTCACCGTAGTGTGCGCTGGTCAGGCCCTATCCCCGAAGCCCCGACACATTCGGGAGGGCGCGCCAGCATAATCAACCAATGACCACTCCCCACACCGTGGGGTAAGTGATCATTGGGTCCGAGAATCATGTGCCCTGAGCAAACGCAGTGAGCCAAGAATGACAGCCTTCTGCATCTGTGCGGCTAAGATTTCTGCCTTAGTGCGGCAAGCCGGTATGATTTTTAGATTCGATATTTAATCCGATTTTCCTCCTCTTTTCTGACGATATTCGTCTCGCCAGGAGCTGAAAACTCCACGACAAATATCGTTTTGCTCTGATGGTTGAGAAGGACCACATCAGGCTTATTAGTTTGTATGAGCCTGATGGTGGGGAACGAATAGTTCCAATGAATTCGGCACTTCTCGTTCCCCACAAGGGATTCCCCAGAGCATAGGGCAACACCGGTGTCTCGTCAATACCGTAAGAGTGCCGTAGATGGTAATATAGCACTCTTAGGCCCGCGTAATGTCCATGGATATAGGCCGAGACCGCATATGCTGGAGATGCTGATAGCAAGTGCAATAGGGTCTCGGATGCCTCGCGGCAGGCCCTGCACCTTGTGTCAGGAACCTCTACTCCCATCACGCGTCTGCGGTAGGCTATGGTGTTGAAGACACCATCCTGGCAAGCCATGATGAACCTCTCGCAGTTTCCGACTTCAGCCCACTCGACCTGAGAAAAGCGGTCAGGCGCTTTGATAAGCCAAGGTCTCCAATGTTATTGAAGAAGACCCCATGTATTGGCTTATCCTTGTGTTTCCGCAGAAGTAAGGTGATCTCTGCGGCTTTTATCTGAGCTTTTTGCTGAACAGGTTCCAACTCGGTGACAGAGTTTTGGTCACCTCGTTCAGTGTTGAAAACTATACCGAGTTCATCAGCTGCTCGGCCAGCTGCCCCAAAGAGAAATGCTCCAATTCCTGCTATCTCATGGTCACGGACCATGCAGAGAAGGGGATTCAAACTCCTGACGACTTCACAGGCTGTATCCAGTACCATTCTGTCATGTAGCCACTTCAAACTCAAAAGTCCACGGCCTCCCTGTTGTCGAGGGAAGTACAATCGTGGAACGGACGATTTGGGATGCAAACTGCTATAGAGATGTATCATTTTTCAGGTCTTTACGTCGAGTTGATACAGCTCCTCCTGAGTCCACTTCACTACTCCAAACGAGTAGAGTAAGATTGGAACGGCAAGCATATTTGTTGCAGCATCTTTATTCTTCCTCAACAGATCCGATGACCGTATCTGTCGAAGTTTGTGCTGATACTTGCCGCGGGGAGAGTTTTTCACTGCTCTTACCTCTTGTGAGTGGCGTTGTTCCACCCCGAGGTAAGTATACGTCTCTCCGGCATCCAGATGGTGTAGGGTGCTTCCATCTACGAGCTGCACATCCTCTCCGTAGTCCCCGCATCGTTCTCTCTTGAGATGGACCATTGCACTTTTGTCTATCTCGAATTTCGTACCGAAAGCATGCGTGTACTCTTCCACCACCCTCAACGACTGATGGAGATCCTTCTCTTCAGAGGCATGAAGTTTAAGATCATCCATATAAAACAAATGGGTCACCTTGTGCCTCCGGTTTAAGGAGGTGCCACAGTTATACCCTCGAGTAAGAGGAGGGGACTGAGGGAATCACCCTAAAATACACCCCTTCTGAAAGTGACCCATCCTATTTGGACTCTTGCTGACCAGATGTTATGGTAAAGCGAGTTCGCCTTACGCTAATCGATCCAGGCCATAGAGAGGTTACGCTTATATTGTATCGATTATTATTATTATTATTATTATAAAGTAATAAGTTTCCTAAAGATGATCCCTAATTGCATTCAGTAACTTTTCAAAGCATCCATTCACAGTTGGTGGAAAATTATTATTGAAGCCATTCTTCAAATATATCAATCTCTCGTTTATTTCAATTTTCTTGAACCTCTTCTACTAATGTAACAGGCTAGTCTGAATCTATTCGCCGAGACACACCTTCCTGAATCAATATTGTATTGCATGTTTTCTCACAGTGGCGTATATTTCGAATATGAAAAATAAAAAATACTCAGAATTATAAGCTATTATAATTTCTTATATGAGCGGATTTACCAAGCCTAACATTGGCTGCGTCAAACATTGTTAACTCTTTTGGAAGAGACTGGAGGTAGTATGAACACGCTGAAGCGCCATGGTGAATGGAAGGTTCCTGAAAGATATCAAGAGTATATTATATCTTCTAAGAAGATATATACTCAGAAGCAGAACCCCTGAAGACGGCATTATCTTAGGAAAACCTTATTTCTCCGGCAGTAAATCATGACAATAAATTAGTTGTTATTGAAAACAATTACGAAAGGGCCAGTAGAAATAGAGTGTTCAGTTAAAGAAGGTTTTAAACGAAGATATAAGGTTTCATTTGAATTGAGCAGCTGAGCGGCAAAATACCCAACTCTTGATTGATTCAAATGAAGTACCGTCTTCTTAGATAAGAACTGTTCCAAGATAGTCGTTCTGTGATTCGTTCTTACGGCGCTAACAAATGGGCTGTGACATAAAAGGAAATATGTTACGTAACCGTGAACATGTAACATAACATGCAACATGTTAGGCAACAGGGAACATGTAACATAACAAGGAATATGTTACGTAACAGACACCATTTTCCGTAACAGGAAACAACGTTAAAGCCAATGGATAGTGGGTACTGTTCATTGTTATCCATGATCACTCTGACATGGGCAACAGTTACACATCAAACCACTGTTTGCCGGTTTTTAACAGTCGCATTGTTACGTTACGCATGGCGACAAGCTGGGACGAGTATATAGGTTTCGCGTATTTCTTCTTGTTGTATGCGGCACTGTTTCGTAACCTCGTTACGGATCTGTTACGTTACAGAACCTTAGTTTGTATGAATACGAGTGGAAGAAATATCGACGAAACAGGTTACAGGTAGATTGTAGGCTCGGAAGAAGATTAGTAAAAATATTATGAGGGAGTGACACGGGTGGAAAATTAACTATTCTAAGGGGATGGTTTCATCTCAATCGAGTAACGACGGCTTCTGGATCATAAAAGATATCGACGACTTAGTCATCTAGTCCAGGGCGAGTATAAAAAAGAATGTCCTGAATATTTTTGGGCGTTTTCGTGTTGTCTTCTAGACTTGATGAATGGACAAGATAGTATATAATGGACAAGATATATCGGATCCTTTGTAAATATCGGTCAACATTGGAACCACGAAAAAAAGTGTTACAATCTGGCATGACAGAACTACTATTCAAGGGAAATGAGAGGAATTCAAACACTCAGAGTCGATTCCAACCGAAAAGAAGACATAAATAACATAAGTGAAGTCTGGCAATCCTCACTAAGCAATTTATGAATCAGGTCAATTAACTCCACCAATGAGAATGAAGTTACACCCAGCATCTGTGATATAAAACCCAGACTGCTCTGTGATACGAGCAGTCTGGGTTTCACAAAAAACACGAAACACAGACTGTTCTCTTGAAAGTAATCGACGATCTTGCGAGATCCAGAGATCAATCAAAAGTCACCATTTTAGTACTGCTTGATCAAAGTAAAGCTTTCGATTCAGTTAATTTCGATTTACTCATCAGCAAGCTCAAGTTTATAGGATTCGATGACATTTCTCTTAAATGGATGACCAGCTGTCTCACAGGCTGATCACAAAGGGTTAAACTGGATGATTACTCATGGTCATGCCGAAAAGAAACAATCTCGGGTGTACCGCAGGGAAGTATTTTAGGACCCTTGATGTTTTCAGGGTTTATTTTTCGATTACCCCGCTTTCTTAACACATTGTCAAGTACATCTAGACGCAGATGATATACAGTGGTATTTGTCTTCTCATAACACCGATACAGAAAGTTGTGTGGCCAATATAAACACAGATTTGCACTAAACATTCCTATACTCGGAGAATCATGGACTGAAAATCAATCCAAATAAAACTTTGGCCTTATGCATAGGGTCTCAAAGACAAATAGTAGAAATTCAGTGTAACTTTAGGCTCACTGTAGATAACGCAGACATTGACTGGGTAGACAGTGCTAAAAATCTTAGCGTAGCCATATATAGCTATTTGTCCATGAACATGCGACAAACAGTTTCATAGTATAATTCTTCAAACTCAAATCGCTATATATATTCAAGTATCAGTTATCAGAGGAAAAGAAACCAGGTTAGTTAAAACTCTTATTTACCCCATAACAAGTATTGTTGCTCGGTGTATCACAATTTTTTGCCACAATATAACAGAAGTTACATCGTATACAAAATGCTTGCATGCGATTCGTATGCTGTATACTATATGGTGAACATGTCACCCCATTTTTGTTGAAAATGAAGGAGCTGAATGAGAGGTACAGAGTCCAATATTTGATAAAAATTTTTTTGTTTAAGTTACTTCAAACTAAAACACCTAGTTATTTATATAGTTTATTAAGCAGGCATTCTGACATACATATAGTCAGTTTGAGAATTAACTCATTCAACAATTAACTCATTCTTATATAGCTCCTTCTTATCTGAATGAAATTTTACCCCTTTTAAATCATAATATTCATTTGAGAAAGAAATAAAATCACAGATGCTTACTGCTCAGGGCTAATTTAAAAGATTCAAAATTATATCATTGTTATGATACTAAATAAGTATATTATTTTCTTATACTTACTGTATAATTTTTGGGAAGGGTGGAAGATAGCCTTTGGTTAACCCTCTTCCTTTTATGTATAAATGTATTTTTATGCATAATAAACGATAGTATTATTATTATTATTATTATTATAACAGTTATGTCCTGGAGAACCCGTGGGTTGGGTTACCTATCGGGCGCGTCCCCTGGTGGCGGATAGGGGAACAGCCAGGGGACTGGAGCCCTGTCCGGGAAGCCAATGTGGCTTCACGGAACGGGTCGCAGGACTCCTGGTCAGTTGCAGAAATAAGTAGGCTGAGGGTAAGTAAAACTCCCCAAAATCTTTTGCAAAACATACCACTGGGGACCAGCCTACCCAAGCTGAGGTATAAGGAATCATGCCGACAGCTGAATGGTCGCAGGGTGATATGTGGTTACGAACGATCCCCTTGGGGTGCTGGGCGAAATCTTCCTTTGGTAATGCGGGGCTCTGCCAGAGGTGATCAACTCTTTCCTTGCTACTCGTGAGAACGCACATGAATGAAACAAACACAAAAAGGTGGTGGCTGGGGATGAATAGAAATGTCCACCCCAATCTACCGCTTGGAATGAGGCTGAACATAGCAGATCACCTCGTGATGTAATACAAAGGCCAAGGCGTAAGCGCATTTGTAGGCGCCGAGGCCAAAAGGAGAAAGAGAGCGAAAGATGCAGGAGTGGCAGCAACTATAAGTGCACCCTCTTCCTCCCCCGCTCCACCTCCAACAGCAAGGGCACTTCCTGCGGCGGACGCCAAGAGCTCCACCTTGAATATAGGCAAGGAAATCTCCCTCACTCCATAAAGAGTACCCCAAGAATGTTGACGAAGCCGGGCAACGACAGTAATGTCGCTGCACCATCCAAAACCTTCGCGGAGGCCACCGTAAGACACCTCAAGGTTGCCAAAGAGAGTGTGTGTTCGGTGAGTCTTGGCCTACACCTGCCAATATAAAGCAGATGACTTCCAGAGACATGTCCACCTTTGTGGAAAGGACAGGATGAACAGTGACCTAGGAGGACAACTCCTCAGGAGGATGTACAATGGGTCACATGTAGCCTAAGTGCTGTGGGTTTACACTCACTCTCTCTACTCTATAGATAATATTATGGATGTCCAGGAGAACGTAAGAAATATTCAAGGAAGGACCTGCATTTGCAGTTAAAAAGTTTATGCCTTCACTTCATTACATCAAATCTGTAATGACCTTGCAATAAATGTCCCGATTCAACGTCAAAATTTGATGATTAGCAACCAGTTTTGTTTTTGTGATCTGGATCTCTGGATCTGCTTGGCCCTATTTTTTTAGAGAACGAATAAAGTTATTTTAGAGAATTTCGAGTATAAAATTCGAACGCTCTATTTTCTAACTACTCAACGACTTTCGATCATCATTTCTACCGCAATTGTAGGCGACACGTTAGCCATAAAATCTCCAGACCACATCCAGCAAATACTCAAGACAACTTTGCCATAGTAAAATCTAGTCGTCCGAATTCTAATTCTCACTGACGGCAAAATTTTGATGTTGTTTTCACGTGTCCAGTGAATTACGATCCATTTTTGTCTCATAAAATCAATATCATGAGCGAACTCAAAAGTGGTTGGAAAAAAACTGTAAAAAACACGTTAAAACTCACACACGCTACACAGAATGAAACATTTCCTAATTGGTTATATAAATAACTATTATCGGAATTTCTCTCGAAAATTGAAAAAGTTGTTCCAACCTTTGAGATCGAATAAAAAAACACTCGGGTTTTCTAGGACTTTTCAGGAGTTGATTTTCACGATAAAATAAAGTTTTCATTAAAAAAAATAGGCTAGGGTGTCTTCAACTGCAAATTGGACTCTACAATCTTATAATATTCTTGAGAGTAACCCAAATTCGACAACTTTTCAAATGAATGATGATCCTGACAATTTTCATCGGAACAAAAAATAACACTCCCTCAGTGATTCTTCTAGAAAGCATATACATTGCCGTGATTTTCTGGTGCTCTAACAACCCCGTGCAAAAATTCGTGCCTGATAACTTTTCAAAAAAAAATTACTGAGTCATCCTGATTGCCGATATGGACCATCCTCAGGTTAGAAGGCGTCGAAACTTTCACCTCGCGGTCTACTGGCAAACTGGCGCTGTCGCTAATGACGATGCGACGTCGACCATATCCTCGTGACGGAATGTTGTCCAATTCTGTCGTGGCGCTTGCGTCTCGGGGTTGCTGAAAAAAAAGAGGGTGGTGTTAGTTTTTCGGGGTTGGTTACTGTTGAAGGTCGGAGCGAAATGGGACACCAGAGACGGAGGAGACATTTTTATAGTGAGCTCCAAACGGAGAAATGATAACTTGAGGAATTTTATGATATCCGGGCTGATCCAAATTCAGTGCTCACTCGTTAAGGTGTAAGAAACAAGAATAGGATAAAGCGATCAATTTTTAGATTTCTTTTTAGTAGAAGATCATCTTAGTTTCTACCCCAATGAGCAGGGCACACCAACAATATAACACTTTTGAAGAAATGAAATGTTGCCGTTTCGCTCAGTGATAGATGGCAAAGGGTTATCTCCCTACTGTTATGGAAACTTCTGATGAATGAGTTACCATCTTTTCTGGACTATAATGGACGAACACAAAGTATGGGGCCATCCCAGTTCAGGGCAAATATATATATTTAATTTACATTTCACCAATTTTACAAGGTGCAAGGTAAATAAATTTGAAATCCCAAGTTGGATCAGTATTCTCACACAGCACCAGATATTCATGGAATATTACCACTATATCATAAAAGAACGTATATATTCCTAATATTCATAGAATATTCTTGGAATATATACATGCTTTTAGAACAGGGGTCTCCAAACTACGGCCCGCGGGCCAAATCTGGCCCGTCAGTGTCATCAATCCGGCCCGCGACAGCCAATGATTTACTATTATCAATCTGGCCCGCGACAGCCAATGATTACCTAATTGTTGTTACTATTGCTGTGATAAGTTGAAGAAGAAAACACAGAATGATAATTACTCGGTTTTATTTACTTGCAAGGTAAAACTTAACGACAGAAATGATGACAAAGAAAACTTAACTTAAGTATCTAAGTTTAAGCATAATAATAACTAACAAATAATTGAAATGAATCACAGTAAAACAAAATTGTGATTTTCCACCAACAATACTTTGTAGTTGTGGATCAATTTTACTTGTACCAATTATCAAAAGAGATTTGAGATGCTCATCGGTTAATTGAGATCTGTAAACATTATTTGTGTACTTCATCTTGGAAAACGTTTTCTCACACAAGTAAGTAGTACCAAAAACAGAAAACAACCCACGAGCAAATTTATGCAAATTATCAAATTGTTCCAGTGGAAGACTCTTATAAAATTCCAACAAAGATGAATTTTGATATTTGTTCTTAAGCATATCACTGCACCGTAAATCAATAATTTCCATCTGGACTTCCGGAGCCAGGGTTTCAATGTCAGAATCGAAAGGATTTTGAAAAAGCTTAATTTCATTCGCAATGACATCAAAATCTGAAAAACGAGTATCAAAATTTATCTTCAAAGCACTCAAAGTTTCGATTGCAAAATTGACGGGAAATTCAGTCTTTGTAGTGTGGCTGAATATTTCACATGTTTCAAAATGTGTGAAACATTTTTTACGTAATTGCGATTGAAATAGTATTATTTTCTGCCTGAAGGAATTGATATTGGTGTATAAATCAGGGAGAAGCTGATTTTCTCCTTGCATTCTCAAATTCAGTTCGTTCATATGATTTGTCAAATCGACATAGAAGGCTAACTTCCACATCCATTCACTATTTTCTAAATCGGCAAAAAGGGCGTTGCTTCTCATTAAAAAAATTTCGATCTCTGCTCGAAGTTCAAAAAAGCGCTTAAGGACTTTTCCGCAACTAAGCCAGCGTACGGCAGTATGATATGTTTGATCATTTTCTCTAATCTGTTGAATAAACTCGCGGAATTGTCAGGATTCAGCCCAGTGGATATGATGAAGTTAACAACTGATATGACTGGTTTTAGAACTTCAGACATATCCAAACATTTTCTGCACAAGGACTATTGATGAATGATAGATACAATGTAAGACTAATGGTTTTGAACCACCATCATTTTCTACAGCCTTTGACACAAGTGCAACCACTCCTTTATTTTTACCATACATATTTTTGCCTCCATCAGTTGTTATAGATTTCAAATTTCTCCATCGAAGGTTCTTTTTATGAATGGCATTTTCAGCTCCCTTAAAAATATCTGCCCCAGTTATCGTGCCGTGAATACTATCAATATCAAGAAGTTCTTCATACACTTCATAGCTTTCATCTACTCCGCGAATAAAAATCAACACCTGAGCAGTATCTGACACATCCGTTGACTCATCCAATGCTAGAGAAAACCACTCATGATGTCCATTTTGGTCAGACAGTTGAGATGATACGCGATGTCTTGCACCCTCCGAGCCACGGTGTTTGCTGACAAACTGACACTTTTAAATAAATTTACTTTTTCGGGGCATATTTCTTCGGCTACTGCAATCAAGCATTCTTTAATCATTTCCCATCGGTGAATGGTTTGCCACGTTTTCCGATTTCAAGAGCCACACGAAAGCAGGCGCGAGTTGCAGACTCTTGTTCAGTATTCGCTTTGATAAACAAAGATTGCTGCGATTTGAGCCCGCGTTTCAAAGCTTCAAATTTTTCCTTCCGCAAACTTCCTGTATACTTGGAGTAACTTTGAAGATGTTTCGATTCATAGTGTCGTTCAATGTTATAGTTTTTGAGAACAGCTATGTGACACCTACGGCCTGATGACTTCGACAATTGCGGAACTAGCCAAACGTCACACCCAAGCTCCATTGGTCGCCCAGGTGATCCCTTGCCAGGATCAGCCTGGGCGACCCTGGGAAGCTGACACCGAAGAAATATCTGGCGATGACCAGGAAAAACCTACCCTTAGCAGTAGTATTTCTGACTGGCCACTGTCAACTAAGGAAACACCTTCATATTATAGGGCTAGTGGACACACCTCTATGCAGGAACAGGAAGATGAGACTGTCAGGCATGTTTTATGCGAGTATCCGGAGTTATCGTCAATAAGAGAGTGTGTGTTCGGCGAGTCATGGCCTACACTTGCCGATATAAAGGAGATGTCTCCCAGAGACCTGTCAACCTTCCTGGAAGGGACAGAATGGACGATGATCTTGGAGGACAACTCCTCGGGAGGATGTACAATGGGTCCCAGATACAGATAATCTAATATTCTCCTAATTCGTTCTGTAAAATTTTTAACACAAAAAAGGAAACCTTTTCTCTTGACCAACCTAGCAGGGGTTACTAGGCGCTCTCTCCTGGGTTGTATGGCCCGCTAGAATTCTCCTTCCCTGTACCCATTCCCTCTGAAGGGTTGCGGTTGCTGTATTTTTTGATATTGAAGGAACATTTGACAATGCACTACCTAAATCTATAGGATTGTCTCTGGCTATAAAGGGTATAGAATCGACCATAACTGGCTGGATCTATGCCATGCTAGTAAACAGAACTGCAACTACGACTCTTCAAGGCGAGATTATCAGGTTCAGGATCACCAGGGGCTGCCCCCAAGGTGGAGTTACTATCTCCCCTTCTGTGATCGCTCCTGGTGGTTAGTCTGCTTGATGCCCTCGACAGAAGAAAAGTTGATCTGCAAGCTTATGCAGATGACCTTGTCATCCTGGCAAGGTCCACGTCGGGAAGGGTAGCTTGTAATATCCTCCAAAGCGCGTTGGACGTTGTTCAAAGTTGGTGCCTGAGGGAGCAGATGTCTGTCAACCCCAGCAAAACTGTGTTAATCTCCTTCACCAAGAGAAGTAAATTAGACGATCTAACGCCACTTTTCCTCAATGGTGTGATCATTCCATTTGGAACGGAGGTGAAATATCTTGGCATTGTCCTTGATGAAAGACTCACCTGGAACGCTCACTTGGAAAAAGTTTTACAAAAAGCCAGACTGTCTCTATAGACATTTCGAAGGATTTGTGGTAAAACTTGGGGTTTAGGTCCCAAACAAATTCATTGGATTTATGTGATGATTGTCAGACCAATGATCACGTATGGTACGGTGCAATTGCTTGGTGGCAGAAGGCTTTACAGAAAACGGCCCAAGCGAAGCCCTCTGGCTCACAGAGACAGGCTTGTCTGGCTATCAGTGGTGCTATCAGTACCACACCGTTAGTGGCCATGGAGATCCTTCTAGATCTGCATCCTCTCCACATTTTTCTGGAAAGAGAGGCTAGATGGACTGCATACAGACTTGTGCACATTGCCAATTGCATAAATCAATTCAATGCAGAGTGCAACAGACTGTTGGTTGACTTTGGAAGTCACAGCATTCTGGAATTGACTTCTGATTTTATGCCTCAAACTGTCAACTACGAATTCCCTTATAAGTACTCCCGAGTAGTGGGGACTGGATTCTGCGGGAGAGGGAAATATTAAGAGCAGATAGTTGTTGGTTCACAGATGGATCAAAAACACCTTCCGGTTCTGGTGCAGGTGTTTTCAGTCGCAGACCCAGGACAGAGTTATCTACCTGCCTAGGAAGTTATGCGACTGTATTTCAAGCGGAAATTTACGCTATTGAATTGCGTGCGGAGAGATTGGATAAATCCAACCTCACTCACAAGTCAATAAAAATATTCTCGGACAGTCAAGCGGGGTTGGAAGCTCTTGGCTTTCACCGAGCAACGTGTAAATTGGTAGCAAACTGCCAAAAAAGACTCTCTTCGATAGGAAGACTAAATAGATTGTCTCTGATCTGGATTCCTGGCCATACTGGCCTGGAAGGCAATGAAGCTGCTGACTCTCTTGCAAAGGAGGGTGTTGCAAGCGGCATTGCTTTGGGCTTTGCCAAACAAACACTGAACACCTGGATGTCAAGAAGAGTTATGGACTTCTGGCAGAATCCTTGAGGATTGGCTCACTCCAAGGCGTTTATTCACCCTTCGAAGTTTGATTCCAAACAGTTGTTGGACTACAGTAGGTATGAACTACGATGTTTAACAGGCCTTCTTACAGGTCACTGTCATTTGAATCATCACATGCAGAGACTTGGACTGTCGGAAGACAGTGTGTGGCCTCTGTTTGAAAAATTATGGAACTGCAGAGCAAATACTTTGTGCCTGCCCCGCTGGGGACCAAATCAGGTTCTTTGAGTTCGGCAGATCCGAACTCGCACAATCTGACCTGAAAGACCACTCACACACACAAACTAAACGGCTTCGTTAAGAAGCTGGGTTTATTTGGCCGAGTGTGAATAGGTGTGAGCCACAATAAACCCTTATGGGTTGCGGTGGAGGGTCGAATAGACCTACTCACTTCAGACCTACCTTCCTACCTACCCTCTGAAAGCATTTTTAGATGATTGAGTTCATCAGAAAGACTCTCAGGTTCACAGATACGTCGTGCTCGCTCAACAAACGTTTGAATTACCCTTTGCTTTTGTTGTGGCTGGTGGTTAGAGTTTTCGTTCCACATTGCCTTTGATAATGTATACCGCACTAATGGACGAAACGTCTGTCATAAAAACCTGCAGACCAGTGGGTTTGTGTGATTTTTGAATAGCATTCCTTTTTCGAGTTGCCAAAATTAATCATTTATCTAATCTAAGATAAGGATAGTTAGATGTACCAGTCCAACTGATGAAGTTTCCGCGTAGCGTTTGCTGTGAAATTTAATACAATAGCACCTATATACAACTAGATAAAATAAAATTGTAATTCAACAAAACTGAATGATGTTCTCATATTCATTCCTCAACACCCCGCCTGAAAAACAAGTCCATCATTCAATCCTAATAGACTTCGGAGCTCTAAAGACATATCTCTTGTCAGTCCTTTAGTCAGTAAATCTACATCATGCCTGTTCAATTTCACATAACTCTATTTCTATGCTTCTATACTTCTTCTTTGATGAAATGATATTTAATATCAATATGTTGAAAGTTGAATACATCCCTGACTGTCCTTAAATATTCGTATCGGACTACAAAAATCTATTCTCATGTCAGTTATCAAATTTTTCAACCAAATTCCTTCGCAAGCAGCATTGCAAGCAGCAGCGTATTCAGCTTCAGTAGTTAAAAGTGAAACACCCAGTTGTTTCTTTGTTGTCCAGGAAATCAGATTTCCAAATGATTTAAATAAATAACCAGAAGTTGATTTTCTATCGATGTCATTTGCCGAACAGAAACAAATAATTACTGGGGCCTGTTCACGTCGCCTGTATCAAAATATCAGTTCAGATGTTTCGCGCAGATATCTTAAAACTCTCTTGAGGTGTTTCCAATGTTCATCTCCTGCACAATCTTAAAAACGACTCAAATAATTTCCTGCAAAAAAATATGTGGACGTGCAGTTAGCATAGTGAACATAAGACTACCAAAGAGTTCCCTGTACGGTTTGTCAGTTCTCAGACTACTGTCAAAAATTTTCTCTAATCTCAAATCCTTTTCTATTGGAGTACTGACTGATTTACAGTTTTCCATTTCATATTTCTTCAAACGACTTTCAATACTTTGTTTCTGACTGATGACCAGCTAATTTTTCTCCAAATTTTGTTGGATATGCATACCCCCCAACCAGCAAAGTTGTTTTATAATTTCATGATGCTGCAACAGTTTCATTTTATTGGTATTTTATAACTACTTCCAAAATGCTAATTGATTATATTAGAGTACCCATGAACACAAAACAGTTGTAGACAATAAAAGTGTTATGTAAATTTGTCATAGAAACGTTCATCAATGAAATAAAATTAAAAAACAGTTATAAAATAGTCAGGAAATGATCACGAAAACGTTTTACAACTAACTTATAAAACTTATTTTACAATAAAACTGAATTGTTATGTACCAGTTTTATAGCACTTTTCTGCGAGATTTCCATGATAGTTATAAAACTATTCCAAGCTTATTTCATAACTGTTTCCTGTAGCTTCAATGAAATTATTTTATTAGAATCCTTTCAAACACTATTTAATTTTCATTACCATATTGTCACTTCACTGATAATTTTTCAACTATTTTATAGTATGGCATACTTACTATAATTCCAAAACACTAATATAACTGTTATAAAATCAAATTTCTCTCGAAAATATATATATTTGCTGCTACCAAGGATGAAATGCAGCATTTAAGCATTTAACAACCAGCTGATATCGATTTCTAAACACAGCTTTGAAAAATTCTTCACAATTTCAGTTGTGTTCAGTAAGAATATTTTTTCAGTTATTCAAGTGGGATACCATCAATATCGTGATGGAAATTTATAATAATAATAATAATGATAATAAACGTCTTTATTACTAAAACCACTGAAAAAATAACAATATTGAGTTCTAACGCAACGAAGACGAAGAAATGACTGGGTGTTCCGTAAAATAACTTTCTGGAAGCTTTTTGAGTCGCCCTGTATGTTGGAAATACTAAAAAAAAACACTTTAAACTATCCCATATAACCTAGCGCTCCAATGTTTCTCTTGCGAGGAATAGGAAAATATATATAATGATATATATAATAAAAAAATAAATATAATGGTTAAAACCCGTCGTTCAGCCTTTATAATCGATGAAAGAAACTTTTTAGCTAAAACATCTCATTAGATAATATTTATCCAAACTATATGTGAGAAAAAATGTATTCATACAAACACTTTTGTAGGAACCTATAGCTTCAAAAGTAGTTCGAATCTGCCGCAATACCATCACTCCTAGAACTGAATGTTTCTCAACAGTTTTGTAGGGGTAACAGAGTAGCTAAAATACGTTGAAATACTTGCTACTGATACCAAATTATTTTATAGAACGACTCCATTTTAAATGATAGCAATCCGGGATACTGAAATTAGATGAGTTGAAAATATGAAATACCGCATACCTATATAATGATATTTACAGCTGAAAAGTACATTGATATTATAACATTATATTATTTGGAACCAAGTGAGTTAAGTTTGCGACTAGAAAATCAATACGTTGACAGAGTGAATTTTTGTATAATTATTAATTTTTCCAAAAAACATTTATAAATGAGTGGCGCGCTTGAATTTTGCTAATAATGAGCTATATATTTGTCAATAAAATTTCATTTGCAGTAAAAATATCAATCTTCGAAACAAAAACAATGTATTTAACAGTTTTATGAGTGCAAAAGTGAAATTTCAAAATGGCTTCAAGCTTTATATTTGTTAGTTTTCAGTTGGCGACATATCTATTATATTTTCCTAGTGTCCAATACAAAATTACTTCTGGCGCCTTCAAGAAAACAATTTTAACACTTTTTTACTTCATTGTTATCGTTTTCAGCTGTATTATATTTTATAACGCTTACTTGGAACTACTAAAAAACTCTTATAAAATTGTCTTCTGATTGTTTTATCGCCAAAATATGTTGCAAAAGTGCAGTAAGAGAAGTCTTTACAAAACTACTTCTTAAGAGTGTTAGAAAATTTTTATAATAACTGCCAAAATGTTTATAAAACTGTTTTGTAGTGTTTGTAAAAGGTCCTACAAAATATTGATGAAGACTATAATGTTTTATAAAACGGTGCCAATTTCCTATTTATAGCTGTTTTATAAACACATTGAAAATATTTCTGGGAGAAATGCAGTTTTATAATTTGTTCCTCCGTAACGTTTTCGCAACTATTATAAAATACGAAATTGCTAGTTGGGCCATGTCCGGTCAAATTAGACTAAAAAATAAGAATGAAGGTAAATAAATTTACAACAAGCTGCAAATGCGTGTAATTATTCAAAACATAGTTAGAAATGAGATTTTAAAATTCCGAATGATTGCGATGCCTGGAAAAAAAATTATTCGAGGTCAAAGGTCAAAAATCTCGAAAAAAATTGGTTATTTGCGATTTTCAGGAAAACGGTAAGTTTTATCATAAAATAACCACAAATAAAAATTGTAGACCATAAAATTCTCTACAAAAAATGTATCAATATTTTTTTTTCTTAAAGCCACCGTTTCTGAGATACGACGAGTCAAAAAGTTGTAAAAGTTGTAATCGTACTTCTTACTGCTCGAACTCAACCTGAAAAAACTATTTTCTTTCTAAAGCCAGGAAAAGCTCAAAGTCAAACCGAAATATATTCGTCGAAAAGTTTATCTACTTTTGCAAAGAGTCAAAATCGTGTGTAAAAATGTATTTTTACACGCAATAACTGGTTGTGATACGACGTCTGCATTTTACAGGAGGCGTAAAGCAACAGTCTTTAAAATGTTTGAAAAACAAGATTTACTTCAATGTGCTGAAGTTTTCAAAAAAAGTAATTCGACTCAACAAGAAATTATCACCAACGGGAATCAGTTTCTACTTTCTATGTACAAAGCTCCGAAAAAAACCACCTGGTTAGATAAGTATCGATATGCATGTTTGGTAAAAACACTAAAAATAAGAAACAGGTGCAATTAGCTTGTCTTCCTCCAACCTCAGTTGCTGCTCATCAATATCTTTTCCGGGTATATTACCAAGTTCAAGTGTGGCTTGGTTATCAGCAAGACCCAAAAGACTGGGGTTGGAAGTTGGTCGACAATGCATTAGAACCTATTCAGACTAAACTCCCACTTGCGCCGGAAAAACTGCTGAACACAATTTTTTGTGTGTGGATGCAGCACTAAATGTGGTTGTGAAAAAGTTGGACTGTTGTGTTCTCTGGCATGTACACATTGTCATGTGCCAGTCAAGGCCAGTCATGTGCTAATGCTGAATCACCAATAGTGGAGAATTCATTTGATACCAACGAGGAAACATGCGATACATCACTCTTGACCACAGACCATATGCCCTAGACGGTTCACGTAGGTTACTTCACCTTGAATCCTTTTTATAGTATCGATACAAATCTTAAGATGGCACTGTAAATTTGTTCTTTGGTTTTATGTCACGGACCCACATATATTCTTGTGGTTTGCGATGTATGTCAAAAATAAGAAGAAGAAGAACAAGTGCATAATATATAAAAGATGGTCATGTGACTAATGTCACTCATGTGTTGTTGGTCTGTGGTGTTGTTGTGTGACTGTGTACCCTAGTGATTATTTAATTCATTATTTTGATTGTTTTACAATGGTTTACCACAACAAATGTTGCGTTCCTTATTGCAAAAGTATATCTAGTACAAGACATGCGTTCCCTAATCCAGATGAAGATATAAATAGGTTCAAGGAATGGATACTGGTAATTAATAACTTGGAACTGATGGAAATGGATCCAAAAGAAGTTTACGGTTCCAGAAGGCTGTGTGATAGTCATTTTGAGGCAAAATACATTTCTGCTTGGTCTCACAAGTTATTTAGAAACGCTGTTCCAACTCTAAATCTTCCCGGTGAGTAAAAATTTTAATTCGTGAAACTTAAATGAAACAGACTTTTTTATAGGTTCAACAGGCCCAAATGATCTATATGATACTCCATCAACATCTAAGTCTTCAAATAGTTCTGCTCAAGAAAGTACTCAATTTAATGAGTTAGTCATTGAGATTCCAGAATTGAACGAATCTTCTCACAGTATCGAAGGTAATGAATATAAACATACAGACATATATCAAATTGTACGTTCTCAATGAATTATCATTCACACCAAAATTTGTTAATTAGAGAATATGGTGGATCTTTCACTAGAAGATTGTGTTACCCAACGTTATCATTTCTCACTTCTTTTTATGATATTGTCCAAGTGATAAACTATTGTTTAGATAAACAACCATACTCCAAACATTTAATTCGTATAATTGAAAATACAATAAGAGGCAAGGTTAGCTTTGAATTCTTATCTTGCAACAAAGAGAAACATAAAAATAATATAATTCAATTTGTTATAAAATTCACCATAACAACTATCACACATAATTGGCGCAAGCGTGTAAATCTAATTATACAGGGAAAATCGAAACTGTATACAGGTACAAATGTAATTAAACTACATGCCAATAAAATTCGTTTAAACAGAATAAAGAAAAAGAATTCTGAGCAACCTGAACATATAATCACACAAAATGTTTAATGTTGAAATGTTCTGAATGAAAAATCTATATTAATTCAGCTGTTTTTTTTAAACATTATTACCCTGCCACATAAAGCAGTGGTTAAGAATTTGTTCTAACTATAATTTTTACATTGTTTTTGGAAATTTCAGCGTATTGTTTAAAGTCCACACAACACTCAATATAAAGTGTAGTTTGAGACTCTAAACAATACGCTGAAATTTCCAAAAAACATTTGAATGAAATGAATATTCCAACTATATACAACATTTGAATATCCCGCGTCCGTCACAATGGTACTGATACAAATCTTCAGATGGCGCTTTTTTCCGTCTCTGTTGTCTAGCATTGCCGTGAACCGTCTAGGGTATATGCTCTGTGCTCTTGACGCAGTTTACCTACACCCAGGATGAACATCAAGAAGAAGAAGAAGATCAAGAAAAAGAAGACCAAGGAGAAGAACGACAAGTAGGAGTATTTGAAGGTTATGACTCAGATGAATAAATTTTGACATTTTTTTAATTTCAATCGCTTTTATAATTTCCAAACCCTCTTGATATATTTTATTATGCAAGTTTTCAATTTGACAGAATCACAACAGACATGTGGAATAGGCCTTCTGGGGAAACTACGTTAAAAAAACGCGCTGAGTACACTACCTCATAGGTGGCGTGGAAACCTGTGCATATAATGACGATTACAACTTTTTGACTCGTCGTATCTCAGAAACGGTGGCTTTGAGAAAAAAGTATACATTTTTCGTAGAGAATTTTATGATCTTTAATTTTTATTTGAGGTTATTTTATGATAAAACCCACCGTTTTCCTGAAAATCGCGAAAAAACAATTTTTTTCGAGATTTTTAACCTTTGACCTCGAATAAATTTTTTTCCAGGCATCGCAATCATTCGGAATTTCAAAATCTTATTTTTAATTGTGTTTTGAACAATTACACGCGTTTGCAGCTTGTTGTAAATGTATGTACCTTCCAATGTTTAGATTGACCGGATATGTAATTTTACTTTAGATTCACTGTGAAAATGTTATGTTGTATGTTGAAAGTATCATCATGTGTAAATAGCAGAGGGTTTTGATATCGGATTACGCTTGTGATGGTCAACCCGAAAATGAACTGAAGCATTGTTTCTGAGGAAGGCTTTGATGAACTTGATAAATTGCTATTTTGGAAACAGAAAACCAACTCACACGAAACAGTTTCAGAATTACACATCCAATCACCACAAATCTACCGAGAGAGGAAGCGTTCAGTATCTAATTGGCTGTTAGCTTGTGGCCAGACCTTGGCCACACGGAAGGAAGAAAAATAATACAACCTCAAGTGTCGTATATCAAATCATATATTTTTTAACGAGAATAGTGGGTATTGAACACTGAAACAGACAATGCAGGTCTTTACTAACGTTTCGCGGCTACATTTCCTGCTTCCTCAGAGCTGAGGCGCGAACAGTGAAAGTATATTTGAATCGTAATAATGCTGCGTCGAAAGTTAAAACAGACATCAAAAAATGTTGAAAACAACCATCGCAATGAAACAGACAATGAATCTCAAACGTACCTTTCAGAATTTTCACTTTGACGGCGGAAACGTTCAGCTGATATATTTTCACTGCTAATGAAGATATGGCTGCTCGTCCATTCCGCTACTGACGTCAAAAGCAACTAGCATTTGCTTTATCGCAACTTTATCAAGTTTTACATTTCAAATTCCGGTTAAAAACTCACACACTGTGATAAGGTGAGAATGAATTTCAAATTTCGAGCGTGTATCAGCACCTTTTTGTCTAATGTGTGATGATAATAGTTCTATGACTTGTCTGTCCTAGAAGTAAGGTGAATTTTCATTTTTCTTAAGATTTAAAAAAATGAGAACGGTTTCATTAAAAAAAAGATAATAATAACCTATATGAAAAATATTTCGGTAGGTCCTAGGTAGCGGTCATCACACCACTCACTTCAGCAATCTATGGTATTGATCAGATAAAAAATATATAAAATCTTTGGGCATAATATTTACACATTTACTCAGGTTACGCTAAACATCCTATTAAAAATTCTATTGATACCCATTTTTCAACTACCAGTGTAATTCACAGTATTTTTACAATTCGCAAATCATCCACTAATGGTTGGTTGCCTATATTTGAACTACCACCTATTCAACACTTTCAGTATAACCAAAATGATATTCCTCCAATGACGTCATGGAATTCTCCGTACCCCAAGTTTCCCTTCGACGGCTCTATATTTCAACACCTTCTATGAACTAACCCTGGGAGAAACCACAAAATACATACCACAGAACTCATATCTTATGACTTTGCGGGAGGAACACGAAGTGTGCGACATCTACGAATTGTAATCCAAACGTCTGTCACAAGGAAAACAGTTACTGTCAAAATGAACGGTAGTCATAAAAATTCAAATATTCGTTGTTACATCCTTTTATTACAATATTCTTACACAGAACATTAAAAGACAACCCTTCATAATCATTAGTAAATCTAAAAGGTATTTTTAGTGAGCCAGTATAATTATGTATTATTGTTGTATTTATTTTATTTTTATCGTTGTTTTAACACATTGTATATAAATGTATATGTGTTACTTCAATGTATCAGAACATGAGTTCCAATATAGCTTTTATCAATGTTACAAACAGTTCACCAATGAAATTTATAATTCGCAAATCATCCACACATGGTTGGTTGTCTATATTTGAACTACTACCTGTTCAACAGTTTCACTATGGCCAATATAATTGTCCTCCTATGACGTCACAGAATTCCCACTATCTCAAATACCCCTTTGTCTGAAGTCAGCTTATATTTTTAACACCTTCTTACGAACTAACCCTGGGAGAAAGTACAAAATACCCACCATAGAACTCATAAACTTATATCCTATGATTATTCGGGAGAAACACGGACTGTGCGACATCTACAAAATGTAATTTAAACGATTGACATAAGAAAAACTGTTATTGTCAAAACGAACCGTAGTCATAAATATTCAAATATTCGTTGTTACATCTACACGACCCTAAATTATAAAGAAGTGGCGGTGGCAAACATTCGAAAAATTATCGATGCGTCTGAGTGTCAGCCTTCTCATTGAACGTGCTTTTTTATTTTTCAATGTTTATGTTTATGATAGTGCGTTACTTTTTTGTTGTTATTATTAACTATTTTTAAATCATACGTGACATGCCGTTGTGGCTGGATAAAAGTTTGTGTTTATTTTTCAAACACCTTCGTTTGATAGGTAGGAATGTAGCTATGAACAAGTACGTACTAGTAATATTAGTTATTTTGTTATTAGTTTATTATTAGTGCCTATATATTATGTATTACCAGTTAAATAGTAAAATAAATACATATAATGATAAATTAACTGTGGATTATTTCATTTACGTTGCGTTACGTGGCTTCCGTGTGGGTAGCTCGCTGTTTATTCCAAAATTAACAAAGTAGCTCAACACATTGAAGAGGTTGGCGACCACTGATCTATGTTATGCTTATGAAGTTCCAGAATTAATCGACTCGCCCGAAGAGGAATCCCCAGTCATACTCAAATCTATTATTAGTTGTGTCTACCATCCCGTCCAATCTCCACATTTTCTCTTCTTCCTTAATCACATGGGCTACAGCATTAGCCCAATCTTCTTTCCGTATCCGTTCCATTGCGAGTTCTAATAAACGTTGGACATCAGAAATTTTATATGTCACGTTTTCACGAGCTACGTAACCCTTAATTTGAGCCCAGATTAATTCTACAGGGTTTAACTCGCAATGGTAAGGAGGAAGTCTCAAAATGGTGATGCCTTCAGCACGAGCGATTGTATCCACCATATGCTGCTCATAGGCTCGGCCTTAACATGTCCTCGGGAAATGGAACTCCTTTTTGTCCTAACCAACTCTGCATGTCTGCTTTTCTGGCGGTCATAGTTGGCAGCTGTTCTACTAATCGGCTGCGATAAGAAGCTTTATCCATTACTATTACCGAATTTGGCTCGACTCGTGAAAGAATGGATTTAAACCATCCTTCAAACCGTTGGGCGTCCATGTCTTCGTGATAATTCCCCGTTTTTTTTGATGGAAAAATTAGTGCACTATCGTCTAAAAAGCCACTCTCGCTACCTATATAGGCGATAATTAGTCGTTGCCTTTTACTCGTTGGTCCGCGTAACGCTAGTTGCACACACACCGATTTTGGACTGCCGACTTTGTACCGGTCGTCCAAATTCCAATAGTGAACCACATGTGGGAACGGGACCAATACTGTAGAATACAAAATTCTCTACAAATTTTGTTTAAAAAAAATTTTTATACGGTGAACCGTTTTCGAGATAGAGGGCGGAGAGCACGCGGTGACAGCATCACTTCAGGTCAACCGGTACCTCCGGTCGAAAACGCGCCATATATAGTTAATTGCAGAATTGTTAATGAAAATATAGGAATTATATTTGAATTTTAACCTAATTAATATTTATAACTTCTTACATGATGAAAAAAAAAACAAATAAATTATGAATTAATCTTTTTATTAAAAAATATCATTGAATACATTTATTTTTATTGAAAGTAAAGAAATGGAATAAAGGGTACAAAAACTACAATTTATAATTTTAATCATCTTCTTCGTCTTCATCGTCGTCTTCTGGCTGCTGGTAAATTTCAAACTGGTCTTCATTATCGTCTTCAACGACATTTGTCTCAAGTTCTTCCATGATTTCGGGGTCAAAGGTTCCATCTTCGTTAATGTCGCTCTGATATGGTAGAGCATTACAAGCCCGCTTTCCTGCATCCACATCGCGAACCACAACCACTCTTGCAGTTGCAGAAAATTGTATTTAGCAAATCTTCTGGAGCAGGTGGTGAAATTGTCATGATAGACTCCAGAAAATCGTTTCGCATTGCCCAACCCCATACCTGGGAATCCAAATCATGTCCTAACCAAGTTTGAATTTGATTATATACACGGTTGAAATGTTGATGAGCAGCTGCACTTGGTGGTGGAATATTTGAAAGCCGCACAGGTTTATTGAGTTTTGTAGACTTGACGTAATGCATATAACGAAGATGATCGAGACTTTTCACAGATTTCGGAGCATTATAGATTGCCAATAAGGTTTGAGTTCCACGCTCTAATAATCTCTGGGCCGAACAATTTTCTTCCTCAAATGCTGCAGCTAGTTCATCCAAATTTGTCAGTTTCTCAAAAACTTTTAAAAATGATTTTTTCCCTTTTTAAAAAGCGCAGAAGTTGTGTCACAGCCACTTAATGCGTGCAGAAATAAAATATGTTTTTTAGAATGAGGATAATTATCAAAACTTTTAGTCGAGTATATCTCCGTTTTTACATTACCTTTCCCAACTTTTTTAAAGAAAATTTCTTGTTCGTAAGACAGTGTACGCCCAATTAAAATGACAAGTAAATCAATATCTAGTCCTATTATAACTGCAGTTTTTTTAGACTTTGATTCTTCAATTGCAGTTTCAACAATAAGAACATCCGCATCATCTCTGGCTTGTTTAGTAGTAATATTTGCATCTTGTAATTTGTCAATTAACATATTAATGAACTTATCTTTGTTATTTCGATTTGATAAGAATTTTTCTTGAGTAACTGGTACAACCATTGTTTCATCGAAACAAACTTCATACGTTTTTGAAAGTGCAGCAGGTCTTCTCTGCTGCTCCATAGCTTTTACGTTCTTACTGTAGTCTGAATATCCGTCAAATACAACAATTATTTTGGAACTATAATGCCTTATTATTGTATTATTGAATAGATATAGATTTAATACATGAAGAAAATGATAAAATATAATATAATAGTTAATAAAAATTGACAAATATTCATAATCATTGATTTATCGATAGTTCATCAACTATATATGGCGCGTTTCCGACCGGAGGCACCGGTTGACCTGAAGTGATGCTGTGACCGCGTGCTCTCCGCCCTCTATCTCGAAAACGGTTCACCGTATAAAAATTTTTTTAAACAAAATTTGTAGAGAATTTTATATTCTTCAATATTGATAATGAATACAAATAGCAAAAAACCCATAGGAAATGAGATATTTCCAAAAAAAGCGCAAAAAACCGATTTTTGTGACCTTTGACCTTGAAATTTAATAGTTGCTTACACCCTACCATATGTAGGTTTTGAGACAACTTTTAGGGTGTCAATATACAAGTATTTACAGACTTACAGCTGGGTATCTCGAATTCCGAGATTCTTACCTAATTTAAGCTTAAATGACTGGATTAAATACCGGGAAGTAGTGGCGTACGTGAATGAATAGAGGCTTGCATACACACCGGTTTTTCACCGACCATATATCCAGTCTCGACTGCTCGGTGAAATTGTAGTTACTACGTATTAAATTAGTTTTGGTATTGAGGGCTAATTACGATTGCAATTGGTGATTCATTTGATGATGATGTCCTTACTTCGTAGTGGAGGGAAGACCTGTTTTGTGGCATCAAAATTTAGGTACATATAAAGACAGGAATTTTACCAGGGATGCATGGAGAGAAGTTTGCTTCGATCTGAAAAACGATTTTGAAGTTATTAGGAAAAAAATGCATTCGCCAAGTAGTTTACTGTTACGGCATGTTTCATTCGTCCTGATCTCTTGTTCACAATTATACATCATGCATGGCTTATTGAACATGTTGGACATTGACAGAATTCAGAAAGTTGAAATTTGATGTTAGGAGAATTATATTTTGATGTGATGGTGGTTTGGTTCTTACTAGTAAATTGGTTGACTTTTCAAACAATGTGTTTATTTAAGAAGTTTCGTAGGGTCCGGCCTCTTCAGAAAATATTTTTCTACGAAACAGAATAACAAAATTTTGTTAAATAAAACAATTTAACAATGAAATTTGGTGAAATATTCAATGTTAACACTCAAAAATAAACTTCGAGATTAAATTATTTAAAACTCGTTTAGGATTCGTCCTTATTCAATAACCTTGTGTCATGACAACAAAGAAACTGATTGTTTGACGGATAAAAATCCGGTGAGTGTGCAAGCACTCGCTACCAATAAAATATCGGCCGATTTTATACTGGCCGTCCAAAATCGGTGTGTGTGCAACTAGCGTAACCCTGTTGATAAACCGTCCATAAAATCAACTAATTTATGGAATTTATATAGGGCTATATTCGAAAATTTGAACAAGGAAACAAATGATAAACAAACCAATAATGGAAAACTAATGACCTCGTAGTCGACGCCTTCAAACTACAGGAAGACAAGCCATCAGAATATTTCGGTTATGATATTTTCAATTTTTCTACCTTTCCTTCGCACATACACAATAATTCATGGTAGGACACACAAAAATTAGCACTAGACAGCAGCACTAGTCACAGTACTGTCTTAGTATCGTTGGTCTCAAAATATCCCTTCTTTAAAAAATGTTCTCAACTCCTTGTCCTCGTCTCTTTATTCAGATAAATTAATTTTATCCAAATGTAAATGAGTAAAGACCACGAGTACTGACCTCAAGTCCTTCAATGCCCTCTCATGGCAAGAGTTTTCGTGGTTGCCATCATTACATTGCATACTTTTGAAATTATCCTTGAAATTTCATAAAGTTTTCAATACAGTCAAAAATTTCATGACATAACTATTGTAACAATTTAATGTACTAAAGATAAATTTAGTTATACTTGTTGATGTACGGACTGTTAGTCTGCTGAAAGTAGTTACTCGTTTCTCGTAAGTGAGCAGTCGAGATGTCTCGAAAACTTGGAAGAATCAAATACTTTTGATTCTTGGTGTTCGATTTCGACCACCGCTACTTTATTCACTTTCAATACTTCTCCAGGAACATTATCAGGGAAAGACACTCATGAGAAATGAGTGTGAACAATGGTCTACCTTACGTCCATATGCCGGAATGAATTCGGAAATAACACGTTTCAAACGTATTGGAAAATAAAATCTGATTGAACAAGCATGACTTGGTACAGTCAGTACTTGTCAGTCAGTAGACTGAAAAGAGTTACCGTACTCACCTCCTGAGTGTGGTGGTACCACTGCATGAAGCTTTCTTCGAAGCTTTATGTTGTGGTAGTACTGTGGACTCTGTTTTAAAAGACCATGAGCGAGGATAACATACACATAGTTATTTCAACTTATAATGCAATAGTTACAATATATGGCAAACGCATAGTATTTATTACCAGTGATTTGTGTTGTGATAGAGAAAATAGAGTTGGTCGAAATATACATTTGGTAGTGTTTGGCAAGGTAAGTTTGTTCATGTGCGTTCTTTGTTTGAAATTACATATTTTAACGTGAAATATAACGACCTTCAACTCATAGTTAATTTTGTGTGTGCCTCTTTTCTGTGAAATAGGATTGAAATGAATATATAAAGGATAAGTCAGTAGTACTTCTGGATTGTTATCATGAAGGATTTATATGAAAAATTTGTGGAAATACATGAGGAATAACGGAAAAGTTGAAATTTTCAAAAACTTTTATTTTAATTATTGAATTTATCATTTTAGGAGAATTTCGTTTTCAAAAGGTGTTGTTTGAAGTTCGTGTGAATTGAATTGACATCTTTTTGTATTCAACAAAATCATATCTTGATATTTTGACAAAATAATTCACTAAACCGCAACTCGTCTTTTTTTTTAATAGCTTACGGCGTGTTATATACCATTAGAAACAGTTGTTACCATTAGTGTGTATTAAAAACCGTATTGCTGTTATTCAGTGTGTGAAAGCCAAATGGAATAAATTCGTTATTTCGGTTACGGTACATACTTCAACAAAATTATGAGACACGTCAAATTTGAATTATAATTTGACTTACTTCAACAGAAAAATGCTACCCCTCCCTTCAACTCCCGTCGAATGACAGGTACAATCACAATTTTTTCAAATGGAAAGTATAGGCTTGTGATATATCGTTTGAAAGGTCTCTTGGTTCTCTATTCAAAAATGTTATCACTTTCAAGTTCAATGCAAGAATATAAATTAAAATCATGTGATTACCGAAATTCGATAAAATACTCTCAAAACTTATTCCATGTTGAGGTATTAATAATAAGGAAGTAAGTAAATACCACAGCAATGTTCTTTTCAGAGGTAGTTTCTTGTTTTGTCAATTCGTATTTCGTCACCTAAGGGGAATTTTACCTGTTATGACCCATTTAATTTCTTGTTTCGTCAACTGCAAAATATACCTGCTTAAGGTATTCTTGTTTCGTCACCTCATCTTTGCACCTGAGCTAGTTTAGTTTGTTTGTTTATAATAAAACTAGCTGACCGGCAAACTTCATACTGCCCTAAAATTAAATCAGGGATATGTAGGATTCCAATGGTAAAAGAATTTTTCAAATCGGTCCAGTAGTTTCGGAGCCTGTTCAATTCAAACAAAAAATATTTCCTCTTCATAATATTAGTGTAGATCAGTGGTCGCCAACCTCTTCAATGTGTTGAGCTACTGTTAATTTTGGAATAAACAGCGAGCTACCCACACGGAAGCTACGTAACGCAACGTGAATGAAATAATTCACAGTTAATTTATCAGTATATGTATTTATTTTACTACTCAGACTCAGCATTATTTCTGTCGACTGTTCTTAAAAATATTGATTGTTGTCCAATTATCTGCTTTTTTAACTGTTTCAGTTTTTCCTTTCTGGCGGCAGAATGTAGTGGGAATGATTTTTTAAAATTAGAATGTACAGTTTTATGATGTCTCTCAATATTTCCTTTTTTAGCAACGGAGACCGAAGTATTACATAACGAACAGACATTTTTATCTTTAACTTCTGTTCTTCCCATTCCGAATGAAAGTGGTATGTCTTTACCTTCTTACAACTGCTTGCCATAATATTATTTTTGTTGTTCTCTACTAACCCAATCGCTGGACGTTGGTTACGCGTTCAGTTTTAAACTAAGCGCAATGTCGCCGCGTCGTGCGTATTTATCCCGTTCAAAGAAATCCAGATCGTTCTCGAACACTAACGCGCTGGTCCGGCTGGTCTGTTCTAGCCGATTCTAGCTTGATGGCGTCAGCGGCAGATCGCTCACCGCAACGTTGCCACTGTTCATGTTTAAAATTATGATAATTAGATTTTTTGTGGAATTTTCGGAAGCTTCTCTAATTTTTGTTGTAAAAATGTTTTGTAAAAATAAATGGGGGCTTGACCTTAATACTACGTTAACATTCTTGGATTACGCGAGTATTTTTCACGGTAATTCATCAAAAACTAACTCAAAATAGGTTGAAAGCATAAATGAAAAAGCAAAAATCAAAAAGTGATTGGAATAGTGAGGAAAAAAAAAACAGAAAGACAACGTATTTAGAACTAACCAAATACTAACTTCACTGTTACCAAGAGTGTATTATGCATCTTGCAAGTATTGAAATATTCTAGAAATTTTACATGTTAAAATAGACTGGCATATTGGTTATACCAACGCCATCTGACAACACACACACATACACCAAAATCAAAAGAAACTACTACCTATGAATGAAAGTTGTATTCAATTGATTGCTTTTCATTGATTATTTCTTTTTTCCAGGGGATCGTTCGAAAATCCGCACACACTCTATCGATTGGTGATTGTTGGTACAATTTCTCGTTACAATCATGGATGAGATCAAAACCGTGATCTGTGTCGACAACATTGAGTTTTTCGAGTATGAAGACAGAATATTTCGTCTCGATAAAGAACGTTTCACCGAAGGTGCAGACAAAGTCATCTTCTGGGGCCCAAAAGTAGAAGAAATGTACGGGGGGATTGCAACTGTAGTTGACAGATCACATCCTCAAGAATTCATTAACATAATAAAAAATTACGACTTCAAATACAGACTCATAATTGCAGTAATTGGATATATGGATGAAGAGGATATGAAAATTTGCGATGATATAATAAGGCAAAGCAATATTCTTGATAATATTGTCGCTTTCCAGGTATTTTACTTTGGAGAAAAACTAAGAATCAACATGCAGTTTGATGGTCTGTTCACATCTAAAAAGTTTAAGAAGGAAATTTTCGTGAATGGCTCCCCATTGTATTGCATCGATATCAACATAGATTTCGAAAAACTTACATTTAGTGATATTTCTTTAAATTTCAAATATAACATTATTGCTCTTGTAACGAAGTTTCCTGAAGATAAAACGGTGATCAGATGGAAACTTGGTAAGCTCTTCAATCGACTTTCGAGCCAGTACCAGAAGAAAAAATCCCTGAGATTATTTTTTGAAAATAATGATATAGAAGGGTGTATGAGATTCATTGCGAGGGGTTCGTATAATTTTAATGTAAAAGTATTGCAACAAAGAATTAAGGAGTTGTTGAATTTGTTTGACAATCTTGCATTTGACTATGTTTTGTCTCATAATGTAATCATAGAATCAAAACCCGAAGCGCAATTCGACGTACTCTCCGAAGATTCTGAAACAGATGAGGGTGATATAATCTGCGATATTTCATACAACAAATGTAAGCATTTATGTCTTTTGGTGAGAGAGACGAAGGAAAAAATAATGTCTGAGGAAGTCGGCATACAAATATTCCACAATCCGTTCCCTTTGTTGAAACATACAGATTTAGTGGAGAAAATGTTGAATTTGGTAGAATATCATCAAATAGATATAACAAGTTTTATTAAGTTGAGAAATAAATCTATATCCCCCTTCACGAGGCAACCAATCACAGGAATTTACATTTTCAATAGTGGCTCTGAGCATGCGGACTTTGACATCGTCATGGAGAACAACAGTGTAATCCTATCCAGGATATACGGAAATAACTGCAGGCTTCCAGTACGTTCAGACCTCCGTCATGTAGTGTTTCTCTACATGTTGATGAAGTTCCATCCCAAGTGGAAAAACGAGCCTGAGATTATAAAGAAGGAGATAAAGTATATATGCGATCGTATCATAACTCCTATAGGTTTATTTCACGATTTAGAACCAGACATGGAAGACCAATTAAGCATTGCTCTGTGGTACGCTGTGAACGTATCTCACAAGTTATATCCAAATTCTCCCAATAATGTCTTGAGAAGCATGGGAGAGAGTTCAACATATATTTTGGATTTATATTCGGACATATTTCACCCTGTGGACGAAGTATTACATAATAAAGCTAAACTCTGGACCATATGGAGTTATATGGTTCGAAATAAAGAAAACAAAAGGAAGCTTTCAAATGAAATTCTGGCTCAATACCAGAAATATAGAGAAATAGAAGGCTCCTTGATATTCTTTTCCGGACAATGCGAGAAGAGGTACGAATCTATTTTGAATATTTTACCCGTGGAGAAGGTGTTGGGACTGTATCATATTCTTCATGAAAATTCCGGAGAATTTGACAATATTGACCATGTTCGGGATCATAACCCAAGTGTTAATATCATAAATACCTCCGAACCAAGCTGCAGAGAACACGTTGAGATATCTCTGAAAACTTGTCAGGCAGTTATAGTTTGTTCGAAGACTGAAATGCACCAAAAGAAATGTGCAGTGGATTATACTCGTTACTTCGACACCTTTCATGCGTTTTGTGTCGTCAACGGTAAATACCCGAAGAATGAATACGAGTTAATTACTAATCACAGCTGGGAACACTACAAAACATCAGCAGGAATCGTGGTGTATCCAGTCCATGGATTAGAAGACTTCAGGTTAGTCATAGAAAAATTCGAGAAAGTTACGAAAACGTATGTTGTTGAAGATTATTTAGAATTATCAACCCATTGTGAATGGGCTCAAAAACGATGTTTTTTTAAACGTCCCTATTGGATTGACTTCACACTCGTCAAGCATACTGTGAAAAACCCAACTATATGAGGTTTTCATTGACAGCGATCTGGGACAATCAGGAATAACCGAAAACAACCTTTAATGCATCATGGTTGATCAGAAGTAATTGAGTTAATTGAATTACACAGTTCTGGTACTCCAATTAGAATTGAACTATGTGGATATGTGATAATATATTTGATGACTCAACTGATTAGGATAATTCATATATTTGAAAAAAAAATTGTAATGGAATGTTATTTATTATATGTAGTTTTATTTATTGTTTATTGTTGTTTTTATTATTATAGTTTTGGAAAGTTTATGGCATTTTTCTTTCATTCAGCACAAATAATTACATCGTGTTTCGTCGAGACCGTGACACAAGGAAATTGGATGGCGGTGGAGTGTTCATCGCAGTGAAAAATAAGTTTAAAACGTCCATTGTCACAGAATACTTAAGTGGGGCAGAAGATATGTGGGTGTGCTTACATTTTGAATCATTTAGAATTTTTGTGTGTTGTATTTATCTGCCTGGAGATGATCAGCTTTCTTTCGCAAATTTTTCATCAAAACTCGATTCCCTTGTCCTAAATGAAGGAGATATATTTCTTCATTGTGGTGATTTTAATTCAAGTACAACAAATTGGGCTAATGCGAACAACTTCTTGATAGCGTCAAATGTAGATAGAAAATATTCGGATATAATTGATACCTTTTCATTTAAAAATCTTATGCAATTTAACTCAGTTCGAAATTTGAACGGTAAACTTTTGGATTTGATTCTATGCAATAAATTTAATATTTCCAATTTACAACAATGTTCTTGTCCACTCGTAAAAGAGGACACTCATCATCCTTGCATAGAATTTTCATTTGAAGTTTCATATTCTAGGCAATTGAAACCGATATCGTCGTTATTCTTAAATTTTAAAAAAGCGAACTATACTCGAATCAACGACTCTCTTGCTGATATTTCTTGGGAAGATATCTTAAATACCGGTTCAGTTGATTCCTGCGTTCAGAAATTCAACTGTATTGTAAATAAATTAATTGATCAAAACGTTCCAAAAATTTTTAAAAGTAGGCAGTTTCCTTCATACTATGTAATAAAAGAAAAAATTAAGTTTCACAAAAAATGGAAAATGTACAAAAACTTAAATGATTTAAATTCATTCACGCTTCTCCGTGCTAGATCAAAAGCATTACTAAAGAGAGATTTCGACAATTATATTTTAAATGTTGAGGCTGACGTAGTAAATAATCCCAAACGTTTTTGGAACTTTTCATCAATCAAAAAGCACTCGGTCAGCAAGATTCCCCACAAAATGCAGTTAAATAATCATGAAGCAAAAAATGGTCATGAGATAGCAAATTTATTTTCATAATTCCTCAAAAGCGTCTTTGTTGATGAACAAAATGCATTTTGTCAGGACCAATTTACTGAAACAGATAATAATTCTAATTTATCACAAATTATTTTAAGCAAAAAGGAAGTAGAACAAGGCTTAGTAAAATTAGATGTTAATAAAGGCTCAGGACCGGATCAAATACCTGCAATCTTCTGCAATAACTGTGCTCATACTTTATGTACTCCTCTAACAATTCTTTATATGTCACTTTGTTGTGGATATTTTCCTGTCAGTTGGAAAGTTGCGAGAGTAATACCCATTTTTAAAAACGGAAGGAAAGATAATATTGAAAATTATCGTCCTATAAGTAAAATATCAATAATACCAAAACTATTTGAACGCTTAATTTATAAATATATATTTCATTCAATTAAAAACATTATTATACCTGAGCAACATGGCTTTTTTAAAAATCGATCTCTTGAATCGAACCTATTTTGTTACTCTGAATTTTTACATGATAATTTGGATAATGAAATCCAAGTTGACACTATTTACACAGATTTCAGCAAGGCCTTTGACAAAATTAGTCATAATACACTACTTCGGAGACTTGCTGAAGTCGGTGTAAGTGGTGCGATGCTAAAATGGATCGAATCATATTTAAAAAACAGAACTCAATATATCTTTATAGACGGTTATTCATCTGAACCTTATCCAACACCTTCTGGAGTGCCACAAGGGTCCCATCTAGGGCCCTTATTCTTTATTTTCTATATTAATAACATTAAACAATGTTTTAAAAATGCCAAATTCTTAATGTATGCTGATGATCTGAAAATTTATCTTCAAATAAAATCATTGTCAGATTGCTTGAGAATTCAGAGTGACATAAATAATTTATTTGAATTTTGTAAACAAAACGAATTATATCTCAATTTTTCCAAATGTAGTTGTATATCATTCACCCGCAACAAAAATATTCTTACATATTCATATCACATAAATAATATCTTGCTGTCACGAGTTGATACATTTAAAGATTTAGGATTTATTTTTGACTCCAAACTTATTTTCGATAAACATATAGATTATGTAATAAATAAGAGCAGTAGAGCTCTGGGATATGTCAAGAGAAAATGTAAATTCTTCAATCAAACAAAATCTCTATAATGCTTTTGTATTAAGTAAGTTAATGTTTGCATCAACCATCTGGAGTCCACAGTATAATATATACATCGATCGATTAGAACGTATTCAAAATCGATTTTTAAAACTCGTTGCTTATAAACAAGGTATTCGAAATACTGAAAACAGTGATACTTTGCGAATTAGACGAGACCTCCAGTTAGTATCGTTGGAACATAGGCGTAACATATCAGATATTTTATTTTTACAAAAAATAATAAACAAAATAAATTGTCCATCGTTATTATCAATCATTTACTTAAATGTTCCAAATAGAACAATGAGAGCACATGAATTATTTAATTTACCTGTCAAGAGAACAAACTGTTCGCAGAACTCTCCTCTATGTCGATGCGTTAAATGGGGTAATTCTCCCGCAAACTACTTCGATATCTTTAATACTTCTTTGCTTACTGCCAAAAAAATATTGAAAGATCATTTTCATAAATTATAATTAACACATTTCGTCAATAACTATTAATCAGTTTTTATTGTTATTGTATTTGATTTTAATTCATCCCTTACTTTATTCACTGTTTACATATGTAGTATATATATTACTCTAATTTAATATTATTTTAATTATGTGGATACTGTAGTGAATTTTTTTCTGTTTGTATCCCGAATATAAGTATAAACTAACAACGGAAAAAAAATGAAACCTGCTTATTTTCTCAATGTTGTAACTTTCAGTTCTATTTTCCAGAATTGAATAATTTAGAACAAATCGCAATTACAAAAAAAAACTGAGGTATATTTGTACAATTACAACATGATATATAAATATTCAATAGTGTCAATTTTTATCAGCTGAAAAGATGTGAACAAACATTTTTGGAGATTCACTGAAAATTGAAAATAATTTCGTGAAAGATGAAAATTTACCTTCAAACAAACTATGGCATTACGAAAATGTACTACTTATTACAGTACTTTTTTTAACACACTTTTATTAGCTTCACATGTATGTATGAATGTTTATTTGTTTGTAACTGTCAAGCTCGGGATCTGTATTTGACAGAATTCTCGACATTATTGTTTGATCTATTCGCGGGCAGATGGCGCTGTGCGTAAATTCCTTGATATAATTCAAACTCACTTTACATGTATTTCTTGGAATTTTTGGGAAATAAAGTTTTTGGCTTTCTACTACTCCATCTTGATACAAACAAAAAATTGTAATTGCATGTTATTTATTATATGTAGTTTTATTTATATGTTTATTGTTGTTTTTATTATTATATTGTTGAGAAGTTTCTGGCATTTTTCTTCCATTCAGCAATTGAATAAAGTGGAATCTGCCTATTTCTCAATGTCCAATGTTCTATTTTTTAGAATTGAATAATTTAGAACAAGTTCCTTTCTTTGGAAGATTCCCGTATCCTTTTTTTTGTATCAAGATGGCGTAGTAGAAAGCCAAAAACTTTCTTTCCCAAAAATGTATTTCTTCATTTGAAAAAAGTATTTTTTTTATTAACACGTACGCCTGCTGCCTTGGGCTGGGTTTCTGATTTTCAGGCTCGCTCTCCGGAATCGGAAAATATCAATGGTAATTTTTCTAAACAATATCTATCCAATAAATTGAGATACAATAAATATAGTTAAAAAAACATGCTTTTATGGCGTACGGAACTAAAAAATTAAAAATAAATATAGTTTAAAAAACTAAAAAACACGCTTTTAAAGAACATCGAACTGAAAAGTTGAAAATATTTTTTTAATAAGCTTAAAACAATAACGAATACTAGTATTATTGTGAAAAAATCGTGGGCGCTTTGTGCCATATTTTGTGTAAATCAAGCGCCCGTCCGTTTTTTCACGAATATACTAGTATTTTTCGTTCGTTATTGTTTTAAGCTTATTTAAAAAAAATATTTTCAACTTTTTAGTTCGATGTTCTTTCAAAGCGTGTTTTTTATTTTTTTCTAACTATATTTATTTTTTCACTCATTTAATGCATTGGCTATTACATACAAAAAATATGATACCTAATAATTTGAGGTGTTATACATTTAGAAACTTTGTTGGAAATTCAAAATACGTTTGGGAGTTTACCATGTTACCTTGTGACCTGGTATAACTAACGATAATTACTGTAAATTAGATAACGAAATCCGGCTCGTTTCCTAACGATAATTAATAATAGGGGAGCCGAAGCGGGGATTTCGGGATTTACTAAAGCGCAGCAGATTAATATACAGGGGGATACCTAGTACCTGGTTAAGTACCTCCACCATATACCTCCCCATATATAAGGCCGCCTGTAAGGGATAAAGGATCAGATTAGTAAAAAAAAATTGATCATCAGAAATTTTCGAGCGCGTCAGATTAAGGTAGGGTGAGTTAATTACCTGCTAAAAAGTGTATATTCCAGTAATCTGACAATTTGAGAGTGACGTAAAGAAAGGGGAGGGCAGCAAAGTTGTAAAAAAATAACGTTATTTCGACATTCTCCAGCGAAGCTACTTTTTTTTTATTTTGAAGAAAATAATTCAAGGATAACGAAAAATATATACCTAATCTGACGATTTTCGCAAGCCGAAATAACAAAAATTAGTCAATAAAGTTTAATGCGTGCAGCTGTGTGAAACCTATATTCCCCTCTCCAAAATTCTATTCCTCTATTCTCTATTCACTTTTTCTCTATCTTTTACTCTCTCACTCCGTCCCCACTCTGAATTCTGTTGCAATGACGCCATCACAGCTGATCACAGAGACTCGTTCGTGATGAAGATGAAGATGATGATTAATTAATCAATTAATTGATGGATGTAGCCGTTACTACGTGGTAGGAAATCATAATGAAGAAAAGAGAAATTGAACTTTCTATGTTTTTACCACTTTTATTTGTAAATAACGTTACTGCAGTTTCGTCCTATAAAGACATTTTCAAACTTATCCCTTGAGTAAACGGGTGAAAAAATATACTAAGAAAGGACGGTTGGATCGGAGATACACACAATTGTTATTATCATTATCTTTTTTAAATAAATTGAATTGATACTGTTCATGCAAAATTATGTTTATTGTTACTCTCACTATTAACCAAAAACAAGTATTCCGATATATTTCGTGTTTTACATATAAAATGTAAGATAAAAGAAAATTCATGAAAATATACAAAGTGAAGAAAAATTATGTGGTACATGGATTCGGAACGTTAATTTTGAGCGCAGTCTGGGCATGTATGCTTGGAATGTTCCATACAAATCATTTTTTTACAGATGTGACAGAAAAATCTTGTTTTGCGATTTCGGCAAAAGATATATCTTCGATATGTTCCTTGTAGTGGATCTGCTTCCTCAACCAAACTCTGTCCATTAAACTTCGCAGCTTTCAGCCTTACATCTCAATTAAGCAAAAAGTTAAAGATAATGAACTGATTTTTACAAGAGCAGATAAAGGTCGAACGGTTATTGCATTAAATAAAAAGGACTACATAGGAAAAACTCTAGATTTCCTTAATTCAGGAAGCTACGAGATTCTGAGGAAGGATCCGACAACTATGTACCAGAAAAAGGTTAAGGAAACTCTCAAAACAATAGAATTGGTTATGAACGGAAAGGATAAATGTAGAGCATTGATCATGAATCCACAACCACCAAAACTGTATTCTCTTATTAAATTACATAAAACCAATTTCCCGATTAGACCAGTGGTATCGTTCGTAACGGCACCTACCGTTAAAATCTCAGATATCTTGATTAAATTGATTCAAACCTATACCAATTTCAAGCCTAAATTTAGTATAAATAATTCTTATCAATTAGTGGATAATATTAAAGACGTAATCTTCCCAGATAACTCAAAATTAATATCGTTCGATGTCCAAAATTTATTTCCCAGTATCCCGCCAACTGAAACAATTGGACTAGTGGAGTGTCTCTTAGACAAAAACCACGTGAATCCACTGATAAAACAGGAGATTGTTGATTTACTCACCATTTGTGTGTCTCAAAATTATTTCCAGTTTGACGGAGAATTCTTTTCATGCAATGAAAGACTAATAATGGGGAATCCTTCGAGTCCCTTACTGGCGGAAATTTTCATGGATAACATAGAGTATGAAATCCATAATTATCAGTTAGCCAACAATTTTTTGTACTGGTACAGATACGTAGATAATATCTTAGTATGTTTTACTGGTACAGATAGGCAATTAGGCAAGTTCATTGAATATGCCAATTCCATCCACCCGTCAATAAAATTCACCACTGAGAGGGAGGTAAATAATTCAATAAATTACCTGGACTTAACCATTACGAAAAACAACAATAAACATGAGTTCGCAATTTTCCACAAACCATCGTACACGGACATTATCATACATAATTCCTCCACACACCCGTACCAGCATAAAGTTGCTGCATTCAATAGTATGCTTCACAGATTATTGAATATTCCACTGTCTGATAGGGATTTCCAGAAAGAGCTGAATTTGATGAAACAAGTCGCGATTAATAACGGTTATAAGGTAGATATTGTAAGCTCCATTCTTTCCAAAAAACGACAAAAGCAAGCCATGGATCTGGTCTACCCATATTCAAGATGCCATAACGTTAGTTATAAGACATTGACATATGTGGGTGAACCAAACAGGAATATTGCCCGTTTTTTGAAGAAAGAATGCGTAAACGTAGCTTATAGAACGAATAATAACCTAAGTAAATTTATTAAAAACAATAAGGACAAAACTTTGGTGTCGGATAGATCAGGAGTATATAAGCTGACTTGTGGCTCTTGTCCAAAACTGTATATTGGCCAAACAGGAAGAACATTTTTCCAACGAATTAATGAACATAGGAGTAGTTTTGTAAATAGAAAGACCAATTCCACATTTGCAAACCATCTTTTAACAGAAGGACATGAGTTCTATCATGAGTACGAGGTGTTACATTTAGAAGAGAAAAGTTTGAAACTTAATCTTCTAGAATGTTTAGAAATCAATAGATTCAGGAATTCGGGTAATTTACTGAATGATCAATTAGAACTCAATAACTCTCCGTTACTGAATATTTTTTCGAATGTGGAAAATGGAACATAAGTGCAGGTAATTTAATTCGTTATAAACTCAGGTAAAATATCAGCTACTTAAAATTCAGGTACTTTGTTTACAGGTACTTTGATTTCAGGTACTCCATAAACTATATATATATATTTAGTATTGAATATGTAGAATTAGTTGAAAGACACGCCAGATGAAGCCATTGTATGGCGAAACACGTGTTGCGTTTTTGTAAAACAATTTAGTGAAAATCTCACAATAAAGTGTTTTTGGAATACGTTACATCTCTTGATATATGTTTGTCAATAGCTCTTCTCTTTACCTGTGCCATAACTAAACTCATTCCTAGTTGTTTCAGGTATTTTCACTTTCCTGTTTTTGTGATAACCATATCCTTATTGTTGGTCCTATATATGATGAACGAATTTATTGCACTGACGTTGAGCAAGGAATAAAATATTGTCATTGACCATCTCCTGGTATTTCTTAGTACATCGTATGATGCCACCATTTGATCCACACAATCTACCCCCGCTTTTGTCGCATTATACAGGGTGATCATTTCTGACTTATTTTCATCTCCAGTACTTTCGTCGATTTTATCGTCATGATGCACAGTAGACAGTAATACAACTGATTTATTTTTTTTCGGTTTATAAGATACTGAAGTCATGTCTTTAGTGAAAGAAAACATAATCGAATAGAACTGGCCGATACTTGATGAAAATCTATATTCAAAAAACCAATAAATGAAGTTTATTGTATGATTTTCACTATATGGCTTTTACAAAAACCGCGAAACGTGTTTCGCTATACAATAGCTTCTTCAAGCTAGCAAGTTATGCTTGCTTGAAGAAGAAGTTTGAAGAAGCTTATAGCCTTTATAGTGAGAATCATAGAATAAACTCTATTTATTAGTTTTTTGAAAGCAAACATACTAGTTTTAGCAGGTCTTCGCACTGTTAGAAATTCTGGTGGAATTTCCACTTTATTCTTGCGTAAAGTTCCCAGATCAGTCAACAAGTGATTGTGCTAAGGGGATAGAGGTTAGAGGATAGAGGTTAGAGGGATAGAGGTTAACTAATTATCCATCGTGATGTTTCTTTTGCTATCATGGGTGGGCTCTGTCATTCTGACAACATCAAGAAATTTATTGCTCACTTGGTATGGTCCAGCTGGTTGGGTTCCTGTATACACTTCCATGTTGAACGTATAATACATCCTAGCATCTACAAGCGAATATATTTTCATTCCATATCTTGTAGGTTTATTAGGTATGTACTTCGGAAGGCACATCGGCCACGGAAGGCTAATAGCATTTCATCAATCGTGACGTATTCTCCTGGTGAGTAATGATTTCTGAATTTTCCATTTACTCCCTCAAACAATTCCCTAATAGGTGCAAGATTGTCGGTTTTTTCCTCTCTTCACGTGTATCGACATCATCAAAGTGTAACCATCTTATCAAAAAGCGGAATCTTTTTTCAGCCATAACTGCTGGGAATATCTCCAGACCAGTACCATCTGTTGCCCATAATTCGTAAATAGTGGTTCGACCTCCTTTATGGACACCAGCTAAATATAACAGGCCGATTAGTGCTTTGATTTCCGTTATATCTGTGTAACATACGTCGTATTTATCTTTATATGAATGAGCTACTTTTTCAATGAACTGATTGGTATATTCAACAATTTTCTGTACTATGTTATCCGAAGAAAATAGTTTCCAAGTTTCCATTGCAGTTTTTGAGTTTTTTGCAACGCCAATAACACCTGGCAGCTTTTTTATCAGATTATGTTGCCTAGTTCGAACATTCTTTGGAAAGCAGCACTTATTCTATTGAAAACCAGTTTTTCCATAATAAGACAGGTGACGATGTATACCACGACGTTGATCCATATCAACAATCATTTCTTCCTCTTCATCATCCATACTCAGCTCCTGTTCTGATTCTGTTTCATGAGTACTTATAATGTTTGTTCTATCCTCCAACATCTCCATATCATCCGTCTCAGAATCATCATTAGCTTTGACTTTTTCGTCAGTCAACACTTCATCAAACATTGATTGCAACTCTCGTATCTCTCTTTCGTAGGGATCATTCATCATGAAAGTTGTGAAATAAGCGATTCAATACATTTCATCGAAATGAGTTTGAAAAAAATGTTACCACGAAGGCACGGGTTGGGTCTGATAAACACCGATGGTCTGAATTAGCGGGAACTAAAAGTGCAAGCGAAAAAAACTTCTCAGGATATAGAGGTCTACTGAAGATAGGAAGGTACTGTAGAAGACGGCAATCATATGAGCCGCGTTCAAGAGGGGAGCGCTCAAACGTAATAGGCTGTGTATGTCAGACCCAACCCGTGCACTCAAGGGTTATATATTGTATAAGTTTGAAGTTTGAAATTATAATATAAGTTTATATATTGTATTATATATTGTAAGTTTATATATTTGTTTCGTCCTATAAGGACATTTTCAAACTTATACAATATATAAGTTTGAAAATGTCCTTATAAGATCAAACTGCAGTAACGTTAGTTACAAATAAAAGTGTTAAAAAACATAGAAAGTTTCATTTCTCTTTTCTTCAATAATTAATCAATTGATTATAAAAAATTAAATTTTTTTGAGCATTTTTGAAAAATTATTTTTTTATAAATACAAGTATTCTACTTAAAAAACATACACTTATTTATATGCATGATATTTCCTGAGCTTTTCAATTAATTAAGTTCAATGAATTGAAAAAAAAAAATAAAAAAATATTGTTTTTGTCAGATTAAGCGAATCCTTCTAGATAATCGTCAAATTAATTTTTAAACAGCACGTCTTAAACATAAAGATGAACCATATATATTCTAATCTGACGCGAATATTTTTTGCACATTATAATAATGGCCGGGAGTTTGCGTCAGATCAAAATCGTCAGATTATTGAATGAGAGCTTTTTTTGTTGCACTTAACACCTCCGTAAAAAATCTGACGCGCTTGATTAAATTTTTTTTCTTTTCACTGTTAACCCTTACGTACAACCTCCCGCATCATGCAAACGATCTGAATAACATACCAACATTATTGAAAATACGTAGGACATTGATGCTATCAATATCTGACGCGCTCGAGTATGTCAATGCAACAGTATTTTTTACATATTTTAAAATCTATAGCCGCTTCTCCACCGATGAAAATTTATATATTATATAACTTTTTTTTCTTCTTATCATCTAAGCTTTGCAACCTAATATGTCTCAATGACGCTCGAGTAAATCCCCATTTTGCATCGTGGGCTCCCCTGATATAAGCAGGAGCGCATCGTAGTTCAGTGTATGATGTTTATATTCCCGTAAAACATTATAAATCGAAGCGCGACACACTCCAATTTTATCGGAAACTTTCGATACGACTTCGTCGACAGTCGATGTCTCAATTTCTTCCATCTTTTTCTTGAACACATTCAAAATCACTTCTTTCATCTCAACATTCAAATGTCTTTTTTTGGATCGTTTCCTGGCTGGACTCAGAGGATAGCTCACAGTGTCATCAGTACTGCCTGTACTGAACATCTTGGAAAACACTTTTAAACAATATACTATAACGCAAGCCACACGAACACGCAAACGACATAATGGACATTAATAGAATTTAGAAAGTTGAAATTTGATGTTAGGAGAATTCTATTTTGTTGTGATGGTGGTTTGGTTCTTACTAGCAAAAAAGTTGACTTTTCAAACAATGTGTTTATTTAAGAAGTTTGTAGGGTCCGGCCTCTTCAGAAAATATTTTTCTATGAAAGAGAATAACAAGATTTTGTTAAATAAAAGAATTTAACAATAAATTTTGGTGAAATATTCAATGTTAACACTCAAAAATAAACTTCGAGTTTAAATTATGTAAAACTCGTTTAGGATTCGTCCTTATTCAATAACCTTGTGTCATGACAACAAAGCAACTGATTGTTTGACCGATAAAAATCCGGTGAGTGTGCAAGCACTCGCTACCAATAAAATATCGGCCGATTTTGGACGGCCGACTTTGTACTGGTCGTCCAGATTCCAATAGTGAACCACATGTGGGAACGGGACCTTGAACACACGCCGACCGGTGATCGTCGCCGGTAAAATACCGGTGAGCAGCCGTCCACTGCCACTGTATCGCCGGCAGTACCGGGAAGTAGTGGCGTACATGACTAAATACACTCTTGCATACTCACCGGTTTTTTACAGACCATTCCAGTATCGAATGCTCGGTGAAATTGTAGTTACTACGCATTAACTTCGTTTTGGTAGTGCGTGCTAATTTCGACAACAAAGCAACTGATTGTTTGACGGATAAAAATCCGGTGAGTGTGCAAGCACTCGCTACCAATAAAATATCGGCCGATTTTATACTGGCCGTCCAAAATTGGTGTGTGTGCAACTAGCATAACCCTGTTGATAAACCGTCCATAAGATCAACTAATTTATGAAATTTATATAGGGCTATATTCGAAAATTTGAACAAGGAAACAAATGATAAACAAACCAATAATGGAAAGCTAATTACCTCGTAGTCGACGCCTTCAAACTACAGGAAGACAAGCCATCAGAATATTTCGGTTATGATATTTTCAATTTATCTACCTTTTCTTCGCACATTCACAACAATTTATGCTAGGACACACAAAAATTAGCACTAGACAGCAGCACTAGTCACAGTACTGTTTTAGTATCTTTGGTCTCAAAATATCCCTTCTTTGAAAAATGTTCTCAACTCCTTGTCCCCGTCGCATAATTCAAATAAATTCATTTTATCCAAATATAAATGAATAAAGAACCACGAGTACTGACCTCAAGTCCTTCAATGCCCACTCATGGCAAGAGTTTTCGTGGTTGCCATCATTACATTGCATACTTTTGAAATTATCCTTGAAATTTCATAAAGTTTTCAATACAGTCAAAAATTTCATGACATAACTATTGTAACAATTTAATCTACTGAAGATAAATTTAGTTATACTTGTTGATGTACGGACTGTTAGTCTGCTGAAAGTAGTTACTCGTTTCTCGTAAGTGAGCACTCGAGATGTCTCGAAAACTTGGAAGAATCAAATACTTTTGATTCTTGGTGTTCGATTTCGACCACCGCTACTTTATTCACTTTCAATACTTCTCCAGGAACATTATCAGGGAAAGACACTCATGAGAAATGAGTGTGAACAATGGCCTACGTTACGTCCAAATACCGGAATGAATTCGAAAATAACACGTTTCAAACGTATTCGAAAATAAAATCTGATTGAACAAGAATGACTTGGTACAGTCAGTACTTGTCAGTCAGTAGACTGAAAAGAGTTACCGTACTCACCTCCTGAGTGTGGTGGTACCACTGCATGAAGCTTTCTTCGAAGCTTTATGTTGTGGTAGTACTGTGGACTCTGTTTTAAAAGGCCATGAGCGAGGATAACATACATATAGCTATTTCAACTTATAATGCAATAGTTACAATATATGGCAAACGCATAGTATTTATTACCAGTGAGTTGTGTTGTGATAGAGAAAATAGAGTTGGTCGAAATATACATTTGGTAGTGTTTGGCAAGGTAAGTTTGTTCATGTGCGTTCTTTTTTTGAAATTACAAGAACTTTTATTTCAATTATTGAATTTATCATTTTAGGAGAATTTCGTTTTCAAAAGGTGTTGTTTGAAGTTCGTGTGAATTGAATTGACATCTTTTTGTATTCAACAAAATCATATCTTGAGATTTTGACAAAATAATTCACTAAACCGCAACTCGTCTTTTTTTTTCAATAGCTTACGGCGTGTTATATACCATTAGAAACAGTTGTTACCATTAGTGTGTATTAAAAACCGTATTGCTGTTATTCAGTGTGTGAAAGCCAAATGGAATAAATTCGTTATTTCGGTTACGGTACATACTTCAACAAAATTCTGAGACACGTCAAATTTGAATTATAATTTGACTCACTTCAACAGAAAAATGCTACCCCTCCCTTCAACTCCCGTCGAATGACAGGTACAATCACAATTTTTTCAAATGGAAAGTATAGGCTTGTGAAATATCGTTTGAAAGGTCTCTTGGTTCTCTATTCAAAAATGTTATCACTTTCAAGTTCAATGCAACAATTAAGATAGTATAAATTAATATCATGTGATTACCGAAATTCGATAAAATACACTCAAAACTTATCGCAATATACTCAAAACTTATTCCATGTTGAGGTATTGATAATAAGGAAGTAAGTAAATACCACAGCAATGTTCTTTTCAGAGGTAGTTTCTTGTTTCGTCACTAGCTGACCCCCTTTTTTAGCAACGGAGGCCGAAGTATTACATAACAAACAAACATTTTTATCTTTAACTTCTGTATAAAAGTATTGTTCTTCCCATTCCGAATGAAAGTGGTATGTCTTTACCTTCTTACAACTGCTTGCCATAATATAATTTTTGTTGTTCTCTACTAACCCAACCGCTGGACGTTGGTTACGCGTTCAGTTTTAAACTAAGCACAATGTCGCCGCGTCGTGCGTATTTATCCCGTTCAAAGCAATCCAGATCGTTCTCGAACACTAACGCGCTGGTCCGGCTGGTCGGTTCTAGCCGATTCTAGCTTGATGGCGTCAGCGGCAGATCGCTTACCGCAACGTTGCCACTGTTTATGTTTAAAATTATGACAATTAGATTTTTTTGTGGAATTTTCGGAAGCTTCTCTAATTTTTGCAGTTTGTATTTTTTAAATTAAAATCTTTGTGAGAATTACCAGAATGGCCTCCGATAGGTTGGCGACCACTGGTGTAGATTATTGCAGATATTACCTGCGAAAAGGTCAAAAAGGTACAGGTGACGAAACAAGAAAATTTGGGGCAGGTGACGAATCACGAATTGACGAAACAAGAACAAATCTTTTCAGATGGTATCCTATGAAAAACTGTGAATAAATGGTTGGATTAATGGGAATCCATAAAATAACAGTTTTACAAATGATTGGTTACGGATATAAAACCCGAGCACAACAGGAAGTAGCTCGCCTATGTCATGGGAAATTTCCTAATTTACCGCTCAAGTGGGGCAGATACAAAAGCAGCTGCCAATGCATGAGTGATGAGTGATTCTTGAGTTTGAGGAAAACCCACATATATCGAGTAGGCAGGCATCCACTACATTCAATGATAGCCATACATCGATAGTAAACATATTAAAAGAAAACAAAATGCATCCCTAAAAAATAATACCTACTCAGGAGCTCATGGAAGACGATTTTGATAGACGAACTTATTTTTGTGAGCAAATGATGGACATGTTGGATAACGATATCATCTAATTAGAAGATTTTGTTTTCTGATGAGTGTAATTTGCCTCTTAATGGTCATGCTAATCGGCAAAATTGCCGATACTACGGTAACAGGTGAAAAAAGTTTGAACAGTATAAAAGCGTTTTGTAAAAATAAATGGGGGCTTGACCTTAATACTACGTTAACATTCTTGGATTACGCGAGTATTTTTCACGGTAATTCATCAAAAACTGACTCAAAATAGGTTGAAAGCATAAATAAAAAAGCAAAAATCAAAAAGTGAATGAAATAGTGAGGAAAAAAAACAGAAAGACATTGTATTTAGAACTAACCAAATACTAACTTCACTGTTACCAAGAGTGTATTATGCATCTTGCAAGTATTGAAATATTCTAGAAATTTTACGTGTTAAAATAAACTGGCATATTGGTTATACCAACGCCATTTGACAACACACACACATACACCAAAATCAAAAGAAACTACTACCTATGAATGAAAGTTGTATTCAATTGATTGCCTTTCATTGATTATTTCTTTTTTCCAGGGGATCGTTCGAAAATCTGCACACACTCTATCGATTGGTGATTGTTGGTACAATTTCTCGTTACAATGATGGATGAGATCAAAACCGTGATCTGTGTCGACAACATCGACTTTTTCGAGTATGAAGACAGAATATTTCGTCTCGATAAAGAACGTTTCACCGAAGGTGCAGACAAAGTCATCTTCTGGGGCCCAAAAGTAGAAGAAATGTACGGGGGGATTGCAACTGTAGTTGACAGATCACATCCTCAAGAATTCATTAACATAATAAAAAATTACGACTTCAAATACAGACTCATAATTGCAGTAATTGGATATATGGATGAAGAGGATATGAAAATTTGCGATGAAATAATAAGGCAAAGCAATATTCTTGATAATATTGTCGCTTTCCAGGTATATTACTTTGGAGAAAAACTAAGAATCAACATGCAGTTTGATGGTCTGTTCACGTCTAAAAAGTTTAAGAAGGAAATTTTCGTGAATGGCTTCCCATTGTATTGCATCGATATCAACATAGATTTCGAAAAACTTACATTAAGTGATATTTCTTTGAACTTCAAATATAACATTATTTCTCTTGTAAATAAATTTCCTGAAGATAAAACGGTGGTCAGATGGAAACTTGGTAAGCTCTTCAATCGACTTTCGAGCCAGTACCAGAAGAAAAAATCCCTGAGATTATTTTTTGAAAATAATGATATAGAAGGGTGTATGAGATTCATTGCGAGGGGTTCGTATAATTTTAATGTAAAAGTATTGCAACAAAGAATTAAGGAGTTGTTGAATTTGTTTGACAATCTTGCATTTGACTATGTTTTGTCTCATAATGTAATCATAGAATCAAAACCCGAAGCGCAATTCGACGTACTCTCTGAAGATTCTGAAACAGATGAGGGTGATATAATCTGCGATATTTCATACAACAAATGTAAGCATTTATGTCTTTTGGTGAGAGAGACGAAGGAAAAAATAATGTCTGAGGAAGTCGGCATACAAATATTCCACAATCCGTTCCTGTTGTTGAAACATACAGATTTAGTGGAAAAAATGTTGAATTTGGTAGAATATCATCAAATAGATATAACAAGTTGTATTAAGTTGAGAAATAAATCTATATCCCCCTTCACGAGGCAACCAATCACAGGAATTTACATTTTCAATAGTGGCTCTGAGCATGCGGACTCTGACATCGTCATGGAGAACAACAGTGCAATCCTATCCAGGATATACGGAAATAACTACAGGCTTCCAGCACGTTCAGACCTCCGTCATGTAGTGTTTCTCTACATGTTGATGAAGTTCCATCCCAAGTGGAAAAACGAGCCTGAAATTATAAAGAAGGAGATAAAGTATATATGCGATCGTATCATAACTCCTATAGGTTTATTTCACGATTTAGAACCAGACATGGAAGACCAATTGAGCATTGCTCTGTGGTACGCTGTGAACGTATCTCACAAGTTATATCCAAATTCTCCCAATAATGTCTTGAGAAGCATGGGAGAGAGTTCAACATATATTTTGGATTTATATTCGGACATATTCCACCCTGTGGACGAAGAGTTATACAATAAAAGTAAACTCTGGACCGTATGGAGTTTTATGGTTCGAAATAAAGGAAACAAGAGGAAGCTTTCAAATGAAATTCTGGCTCAATACCAGAAATATAGAGAAATAGAAGGCTCCTTGATATTCTTTTCCGGACAATGCGAGAAGAGGTACGAATCTATTTTGAATATTTTACCCGTGGAGAAGGTGTTGGGACTGTATCATATTCTGCATGAAAATTCCGGAGAATTTGACAATATTGACCATGTTCGGGATCATAACCCACGAGTTAATATCATAAATACCTCCGAACCAAGCTGCAGAGAACACGTTGAGATATCTCTGAAAACTTGTCAGGCAGTTATAGTTTGTTCGAAGACTGAAATGCACCAAAAGAAATGTGCAGTAGATTATACTCGTTACTTCGACACCTTTCATGAGTTTTGTGTTGTCAACGGTAAATACCCGAAGAATGAATACGAGTTAATTACTTATCACAGCTGGGAACATAACAAAACATCAGCAGGAATCGTGGTGTATCCAGTCCATGGATTAGAAGACTTCAGGTTAGTCATGGAAAAATTCGAGAAAGTTACGAAAACGTATGTTGTTGAAGATTATTTAGAATTATCAACCCATTGTGAATAGGCTCGAAAACGATGTTCTTTTAAACGTCCCTATTGGATTGACTTCACACTCGGTTTTCATTGACAGCGATCTGGGACAATCAGGAATAACCGAAAACAACCTTTAATGCATCATGGTTGATCAGAAGTAATTGAGTTAATTGAATTACATAGTTATGGTACTCCAAATAGAATTGAACTATGTGGATATGTGATAATATATTTGATGACTCAACTGATTAGGATAATTCATATATTTGAAAAAAAAGTTGTAATGGAATGTTATTTATTATATGTAGTTTTATTTATATGTTTATTGTTGTTTTTATTATTATAGTTTTGAAAAGTTTATGGCATTTTTCTTCCATTCAGCAATTGAATAAAGTGGAACCTGCTTATTTTCTCAATGTTGTAACTTTCAGTTCTATTTTTCAGAATTGAATAATTTAGAACAAGTCGCAATTGCAAAGAAAACTGAGGTATATTGGAAATCAACCCGTCACTGTTATTTCACAAACAGTTGTGAGGTGGCTTTATACAATTACAACATGATTTATAAATATTCGATAGTGTCTATTTTTATCAGCTGGAAGGATGTAAACAAAAATTTCAGGAGATTCACTGAAAATTGAAAATAATTTCGTAAAAGATGAACATTTACCTTCAAACAAACTATGGCATTACGAAAATGTACTACTTATTACAGTACTTTTTTTAACACACTTTTATTAGCTTCACATGTATGTATGAATGTTTATTTGTTTGTAACTGTCAAGCTCGGGATCTGTATTTGACAGAATTCTCGACGTTATTGCTTGATCTATTCACGGGCAGATGGCGCTGTGCGTAAACTCCTTGATATAATTCAAACTCACTTTACATGTATTTCTTGGAATTGAATGGGAGAGTTTTTGGCTTTCTACTACTCCATCTTGATACAATCAAAAAATTGTAATTGCATGTTATTTATTATATGTAGTTTTATTTATATGTTTATTGTTGTTTTTATTATTATATTTTTGAAAAGTGTATGGCATTTTTCTTCCATTCAGCAATTAATAAAGTGGAACCTGCTTATTTTCTCAATGTTGTAACTTTCAGTTCTATTTTTCAGAATTGAATAATTTAGAACAAGTTCCTTTCTTTGGAAGAATCCCTCATCCATTTTTTTGTATCAAGATGGCGTAGTAGAAAGCCAAAAACTTTCTTTCCCAAAAATGTATTCCTTCATTTGAAAAAAGTATTTTTTTATTAACACGTGCGCCAACTGCCTTGGGCTGGGTTTCTGATTTTCAGGTTCGCTCTCCGGAATCGGAAAGTATCAATGATCATTTTTCTAAACAATATACGGCTGATTGATCCCAAAGTTGAGATAAAATAGTTATAGTTAAAAAATACTAAAAAACACGCTTTTATAGCATACGGAACTAAAAAATTAAAAATCAATATAGTTTGAAAAACAGAAAAACACGCTTTTGAAGAACATCGAACTGAAAAGTTGAAAATATTTTTTTTAATAAGCTTAAAACAATAACGAATACTAGTATTATTGTGAAAAAATCGTGGGCGCTTTGTGCCATATTTTTTGTAAATCAAGCGCCCGTCCGTTTTTTCACGATAATACTAGTATTTTTCATTCGTTATTGTTTTAAGCTTATTTAAAAAAAATATTTTCAACTTTTTAGTTCGATGTTGTTTCAAAGCGTGTTTTTTATTTTTTCCAACTATATTTATTTTTTCACTCATTCAATGCATTGGCTATCACATACAAAAAATATGATACATAATAATTTGAGGTGTTATACATTTAGAAACTTTGTTGGAAATTCAAAATACGTTTGGGAGTTTACCATGTTGCCTTGTGACCTGGTATAACTAACGATAATTACTGTAAATTAGATAACGAAATCCGGCTCGTTTCCTAACGATAATTAATAATAAGGGAGCCCAAGCGGGGATTTCGGGATTTACTAAAGCGCAGCAGATTAATATACAGGGGGATACCTTGTACCTGGTTAAGTACCTCCACCATATACCTTCCCATATATAAGGCCGCCTGTGAGGAATGAAGGATCAGATTAGTAAAAAAAATTGATCATCAGAAATTTTCGAGCGCGTCAGATTAAGGTAGGGTGAGTTAATTACCTGCTAAAAAGTGTATATTCCAGTAATCTGACAATTTGAGAGTGATGTAAGGAAAGGGGAGGACAGCAAAGTTGTAAAAAATAACGTCATTTCGACATTCTCGAGCGTTGCTATTTTTTTTTATTTTGAAGAAAATAATTCAAGGATAACGAAAAATATATAATCTGACGATTTCCGCAAGCCGAAATAACAAAAATTAGTCGATAAAGTTTAATGCGTGCAGCTGTGTGATACCTATATTCCCCTCTCCGAGATTCTATTCCTTTATTCTCTATTCACTTCTTCTCTATCTATTACTCTCTCACTCCGTCCCCACTCTGAATTCTGTTGCCATGACGCCATCACAGCTGATCACAGAGACTCGTTCGTGATGAAAATGAAGATGATGATTAATTAATCAATTAATTGATGGATGTAGCCGTTACTACATGGTAGGAAATCATAATGAAGAAAAGATAAATTGTACTTTCTATGTTTTTACCACTTTTATTTGTAACTAACGTTACTGCAGTTTCGTCCTATAAAGACATTTTCAAACTTATCCCTTGAGTAAACGGGTGAAAAAATATACCAAGAAATGACGGGTTGGGTCTGAGATACACACATTTGTTATTATCATTATCTTTTTTAAATAAATTGAATTGATACTGTTCATGCAAAATTATGTTTATTGTTACTCTCACTATTAACCAAAAACAAGTATTCCGATATATTTCGTGTTTTACATATAAAATGTAACATAAAAGAAAATTCATGAAAATATACAAAGTGAAGAAAAATTATGTGGTACATGGATTCGGAACGTTAATTTTGAGCGCAGTCTGGGCATGTATGCTTGGAATGTTCCATACAAATCATTTTTTTACAGACGTGACAGAAAAATCTTGTTTTGCGATTTCGGCAAAAGACACATCTTCGATATGTTCCTTGTAGTGGATCTGCTTGCTCAACCAAACTCTGTCCATTAAACTTCGCAGCTTTCAGCCTTACATCTCTTGATATATGTTTGTCAATAGCTCTTCTCTTTAGCTGTACCGTAACTAAACTCATTCCTAGTTGTTTCAGGTATTTTCTCTTTCCTGTTTTTGTGATAACCATATCCTTATTGTTGGTCCTATATATGATGAACGAATTTATTGCACTGACGTTGAGCAAGGAATAAAATATTGTCATTGACCATCTCCTGGTATTTCTTAGTACATCGTATGATGCCACCATTTGATCCACACAATCTACCCCCACTTTTGTCGCATCATACAGGGTGATCATTTCTGGCTTATTTTCATCTCCAGTACTTTCGTCGATTTTATCGTCATGATGCATAGTAGACAGTAATACAACTGATTTATTTTTTTTCGGTTTATAAGATACTGAAGTCATGTCTTTAGTGAAAGAAAACATAATCGAATAGAACTGGCCGATACTTGATGAAAATCTATATTCAAAAAACTAATAAATAAAGTTTATTGTATGATTTTCACTATAAGGGTTTTACAAAAACCGCGTCACGTGTTTCGCTATACAATAACTTCTTCAAGCTAGCAAGTTATGCTTGCTTGAAGAAGAGGTTTAAAGAAGCTTATAGCCTTTATAGTGAAAATCATAGAATAAACTCTATTTATTAGTTTTTTGAAAGCAAACATACTAGTTTTAGCAGGTCTTCGCACTGTTAGAAATTCTGGTGGAATTTCCACTTCATTCTTGCGTAAAGTTCCCAGATCAGTCAATAGTGATTGTGCTAAGGGGATAGAGGTTAACCAATTATCCATCGTGATGTTTCTTTTGCTATCATGGGTGGGCTCTGTCATTCTGACAACATCAAGAGATTTATTGCTCACTTGGTATGGTCCAGCTGGTTGGGTTCCTGTATACACTTCCATGTTGAACGTATAATACATCCTAGCATCTACAAGCGAATATATTTTTATTCCATATCTTGCAGGTTTATTACGTATGTACTTTCGGAAGGCACATCGGCCACGGAAGGCTAATAGCATTTCATCAATCGTGACGTACGTATTCTCCTGGCGAGTAATGATTTCTGAATTTTCCATTTACTTCCTCAAACAATTCCCTAATAGGTGCAAGATTGTCGGTTTTTTTCCTCTCTTCACGTGTATCGACATCATCAAAGTGTAACCATCTTATCAAAAAGCGGAATCTTTTTTCAGCCATAACTGCTGGGAATATCTCCAGACCAATACCATCTGTTGCCCATAATTCGTAAATAGTGGTTCGACCTCCTTTATGGACACCAGCTAAATATAACAGGCCGATTAGTGCTTTGATTTCCGTTATATCTGTGTAACGTACGTCGTATTTATCTTTATATGAATGAGCTACTTTTTCAATGAACTGATTGGTATATTCAACTATTTTCTGTACTATGTTATCCGAAGAAAATAGCTTCCAAGTTTCCATTGCAGTTTTTGAGTTTTTTGCAACGCCAATAACACCTGGCAGCTTTTTTATCAGATTATGTTGCCTAGTTCGAACATTCTGTGGAAAGCAGCACTTATTCCATTGAAAACCAGTTTTTCCATAATAAGACAGGTGACGATGTATACCACGACGTTGATCCATATCTACAATCATTTCTTCCTCTTCATCATCCATACTCGGCTCCTGTTCTGAATCTGTTTCATGAGTACTTATAATGTTTGTTCTATCCTCCAACATCTCCATATCATCCGTCTCAAAATCATCATCAGATTTGACTTCTTCGTCAGTCAACACTTCATCAAACATAGATTGCAACTCTCGTATATCTCTTTCGTAGGGATCATTCATCATGCAAGCTGTGAAATAAGCGATTCAATACATTTCATCGAAATGAGTTTGAAAAAAATTTTACCACGAATGCACGGGTTGGGTCTGATATACACCGATGGTCCGAATTAGCGGGAGCTAAAAGTGCAAGCGAAACAAACTTCTCAGGATATAAAGGTCTGCTGAAGATAAGAAGGTACTGTAGAAGACGGCAATCATATGAGCCGCGTTCAAGAGGGGAGCGCTCAAACGTAATAGGCTGTGTATGTCAGAACCAACCCGTGCACTCAAGGGTTATATATTGTATAAGTTTGAAATTATATATAAGTTTATATATTGTATGAGTTTGAACTTATACAATATACAAATATATAAGTTTGAAAATGTCCTTATAAGACGAAACTGCAGTAACGTTAGTTACAAATAAAAGTGGTAAAAAACATAGAAAGTTTCATTTCTCTTTTCTTCATTAATTAATCAATTGATTATAAAAAATTAAATTTTTTTGAGCATTTTTAAAAAATTATTTTTTCATAAATACAAGTATTCTACTTAAAAAACATACACTTATTTATATGCATGATATTTCCTGAGCTTTTCAATTAATTAAGTTCAATGAATTGAAAAAATTTTTAAAAAAATATTGTTTTTGTCAGATTAAGCGAATCCCTCTAGATAATCGTCAGATTATGAAACAGAACGTCTAAAACATAAAGATGAACCATATATATTGTAATCTGAGGCGGATATTTTTTGCACATTATAATAATGGCCGGGAGTTTTCGTCAGATCAAAATCGTCAGATTATTGAATGGGAGCTTTTTTTTTGTTGCACTCAACACCTCCGTAGAAAATCTAATATGTCTCAATGACGCTCGAGTAAATCCCCATTTTGCATCGTGGGCTCCCCTGATATAAGCAGGAGCGCATCGTAGTTCAGTGTATGATGTTTATATTCCCGTGAAACATTATAAATCGAAGCGCCACACACTCCAATTTTATCGGAAACTTTCGATACGACTTCGTCGACAGTCGATGTCTCAATTTCTTCCATCTTTTTCTTGAACACATTCAAAATCACTTCTTTCATCTCAACATTCAAATGTCTTTTTTTGGATCGTTTCCTGGCTGGACTCAGAGGATAGCTCACAGTGTCATCAGCAGTGTCTGTACTGGACATCTTGGAAAACAATTTCAAACAATATACTATAACGCACGCCACACAAACACGCAAACGACTGATTACAACCCTGTGCTGGTACCGAACTCGTACCAAGAAGGCGAATTCACCAATGAACGCTGCCCTTTCCATCTGACACTGAGCGATCACGTGAACATCACGCCTATGATAGAACATAATGGACATTAATAGAATTTAGAAAGTTGAAATTTGATGTTAGGAGAATTCTATTTTGTTGTGATGGTGGTTTGGTTCTTACTAGCAAAAAAGTTGACTTTTCAAACAATGTGTTTATTTAAGAAGTTTGTAGGGTCCGGCCTCTTCAGAAAATATTTTTCTATGAAACAGAATAACAAGATTTTGTTAAATAAAAGAATTTAACAATAAAATTTGGCGAAATATTCAATGTTAACAGTCAAAAATAAACTTCGAGATTAAATTATTTAAAACTCGTTTAGGATTCGTCCTTATTCAATAACCTTGTGTCATGACAACAAAGCAACTGATTGTTTGACCGATAAAAATCCGGTGAGTGTGCAAGCACTCGCTACCAATAAAATATCGGCCGATTTTATACTGGCGTTCCAAAATCGGTGTGTGTGCAACTAGCGTAACCCTGTTGATAAACCGTCCATAAGATCAACTAATTTATGAAATTTATATAGGGCTATATTCGAAAATTTGAACAAGGAAACAAATGATAAACAAACCAATAATGGAAAGCCAATGACCTCGTAGTCGACGCCTTCAAACTACAGGAAGACAAGCCATCAGAATATTTCGGTTATGATATTTTCAATTTTTCTACCTTTCCTTCGCACATTCACAACAATTTATGCCAGGACACACAAAAATTAGCACTTGACAGCAGCACTAGTCACAGTACTGTCTTAGTATCTTTGGTCTCAAAATATTCCTTCTTTAAAAAATGTTCTCAACTCCTTTTCCCCGACGCATAATTCAAATAAATTCATTTTATCCAAATATAAATGAATAAAGAACCACGAGTACTGACCTCAAGTCCTTCAATGCCCACTCATGGCAAGAGTTTTCGTGGTTGCCATCATTACATTGCATACTTTTGAAATTATCCTTGAAATTTCATAAAGTTTTCAATACAGTCAAAAATTTCATGACATAACTATTGTAACAATTTAATGTACTAAAGATAAATTTAGTTATACTTGTTGATGTACGGACTGTTAGTCTGCTGAAAGTAGTTACTCGTTTCTCGTAAGTGAGCACTCGAGATGTCTCGAAAACTTGGAAGAATCAAATACTTTTGATTCTTGGTGTTCGATTTCGACCACCGCTACTTTATTCACTTTCAATACTTCTCCAGGAACATTATCAGGGAAAGACACTCATGAGAAATGAGTGTGAACAACGGCCTACGTTACGTCCAAATACCGGAATGAATTCGAAAATAACACGTTTCAAACGTATTCGAAAATAAAATCTGATTGAACAAGAATGACTTGGTACAGTCAGTACTTGTCAGTCAGTAGACTGAAAAGAGTTACCGTACTCACCTCCTGAGTGTGGTGGTACCACTGCATGAAGCTTTCTTCGAAGCTTTATGTTGTGGTAGTACTGTGGACTCTGTTTTAAAAGGCCATGAGCGAGGATAACATACATATAGCTATTTCAACTTATAATGCAATAGTAACAATATATGGCAAACGCATAGTATTTATTACCAGTGAGTTGTGTTGTGATAGAGAAAATAGAGTTGGTCGAAATATACATTTGGTAGTGTTTGGCAAGGTAAGTTTGTTCATGTGCGTTCTTTTTTTGAAATTACAAAAACTTTTATTTTAATTATTTAATTCATCATTTTAGGAGAATTTCGTTTTCAAAAGGTGTTGTTTGAAGTTCGTGTGAATTGAATTGACATCTTTTTGTATTCAACAAAATCATATCTTGAGATTTTGACAAAATAATTCACTAAACCGCAACTCGTCTTTTTTTTCAATAGCTTGCGGCGTGTTATATACCATTAGAAACAGTTGTTACCATTAGTGTGTATTAAAAACCGTATTGCTGTTATTCAGTGTGTGAAAGCCAAATGGAATAAATTCGTTATTTCGGTTACGGTACATACTTCAACAAAATTCTGAGACACGTCAAATTTGAATTATAATTTGACTTACTTCAACAGAAAAATGCTACCCCTACCTTCAACTCCCGTCGAATGACAGATACAATCACAATTTTTTCAAATGGAAAGTATAGGCTTGTGATATATCGTTTAAAAGGTCTCTTGGTTCTCTATTCAAAAATGTTATCACTTTCAAGTTCAATGCAACAATTAAGATAGTATAAATTAATATCATGTGATTACCGAAATTCGATAAAATACACTCAAAACTTATTGCAATATACTCAAAACTTATTCCATGTTGAGGTATTGATAATAAGGAAGTAAGTAAATACCACAGCAATGTTCTTTTCAGAGGTAGTTTCTCGTTTCGTCAATTCGTATTTCGTCACCTAAGGGGAATTTTACCTGTTATGACCCATTTAATTTCTTGTTTCGTCAACTGCAAAGTATACCTGCTTAAGGTATTCTTGTTTCGTCACCTCATCTTTGCACCTGAGCTAGTTTAGTTTGTTTGTTTATAATAACACTAGCTGACCCCCTTTTTTAGCAACGGAGGCCGAAGTATTACATAACAAACAGACATTTTTATCTTTAACTTCTGTAAAAAAGTACTGTTCTTCCCATTCCGAATGAAAGTGGTATGTCTTTACCTTCTTACAACTGCTTGCCATAATATTATTTTTGTTGTTCTCTACTAACCCAACCGCTGGACGTTGGTTACGCGTTCAGTTTTAAACTAAGCACAATGTCGCCGCGTCGTGCGTATTTATCCCGTTCAAAGCAATCCAGATCGTTCTCGAACACTAACGCGCTGGTCCGGCTGGTCGGTTCTAGCCGATTCTAGCTTGATGGTGTCAGCGGCAGATCGCTCACCGCAACGTTACCGCTGTTTATGTTTAAAATTATGACAATTAGATTTTTTTGTGGAATTTTCGGAAGCTTCTCTAATTTTTGCAGTTTGTATTTTTTAAATTAAAATCTTTGTGAGAGTTACCAGAATGGCCTCCGATAGGTTGGCGACCACTGGTGTAGATTATTGCAGATATTACCTGCGAAAAGGTCAAAAAGGTACAGGTGACGAAACAAGAAAATTTGGGGCAGGTGACGAATCACGAATTGCCGAAACAAGAACAAATCTTTTCAGATGGTATCCTATGAAAAACTTTGAATAAATGGTTGGATTATTGGGAATCCATAAAATAACAGTTTTACAAATGATTGGTTACGGATATAAAACCCGAGCACAACAGGAAGTAGCTCGCCTATGTCATGGGAAATTTCCTAATTTACCGCTCATGTGGGGCAGATACAAAAGCAGCTGCCAATGCATGAGTGATGAGTGATTCTTGAGTTTGAGGAAAACCCACATATATCGAGTAGGCAGGCATCCACTACATTCAATGATAGCCATACATCGATAGTAAACATATTAAAAAAAAACAAAATGCATCCCTAAAAAATAGTACCTACTCCGGAGCTCATGGAAGACGATTTTGATAGACGAACTTATTTTTTTGAGCAAATGATGGACATGTTGGATAACGATATCATCTAATTAGAAGATTTTGATTTCTGATGAGTGTAATTTGCCTCTTATTGGTCATGCTAATCGGCAAAATTGCCGATACTACGGTAACAGGTGAAAAAAGTTTGAACAGTATAAAAGCGTTTTGTAAAAATAAATGGAGGCTTGACCTTAATACTTTGTTAACATTCTTGGATTACGCGAGTATTTTTCACGGTAATCCATCAAAAACTAACTCGAAATAAGTAGAAAGCATGAATAAAAAAGCAAAAATCCAAAAGTGAATTAAATAGTGAGGATAAAAAAACCGAAAGACAACGTATTTAGAACTAACCTAATACTAACTTCACTGTTACCAAGAGTGTATTATGCATCTTGCAAGTATTGAAATATTCTAGAAATTTTACATGTTAAAATAGACTGGCATATTGGTTTTACCAACGCCATTTGACAACACACACACATACACCAAAATCAAAAGAAACTACTACCTATGAATGAAAGTTGTATTCAATTGATTGCTTTTCATTGATTATTTTTTTTTCCAGGGGATCGTTCGAAAATCTGCACACACTCTATCGATTGGTGATTGTTGGTACAATTTCTCGTTACAATCATGGATGAGATCAAAACCGTGATCTGTGTCGACAACATTGAGTTTTTCGAGTATGAAGACAGAATATTTCGTCTCGATAAAGAACGTTTCACCGAAGGTGCAGACAAAGTCATCTTCTGGGGCCCAAAAGTAGAAGAAATGTACGAGGGGATTGCAACTGTAGTTGACAGATCACATCCTCAAGAATTCATTAACATAATAAAAAATTACGACTTCAAATACAGACTCATAATTGCAGTAATTGGATATATGGATGAAGAGGATATGAAAATTTGCGATGATATAATAAGGCAAAGCAATATTCTTGATAATATTGTCGCTTTCCAGGTATTTTACTTTGGAGAAAAACTAAGAATCAACATGCAGTTTGATGGTCTGTTCACATCTAAAAAGTTTAAGAAGGAAATTTTCGTGAATGGCTTCCCATTGTATTGCATCGATATCAACATAGATTTCGAAAAACTTACATTTAGTGATATTTCTTTAAATTTCAAATATAACATTATTGCTCTTGTAACGAAGTTTCCTGAAGATAAAACGGTGGTCAGATGGAAACTTGGTAAGCTCTTCAATCGACTTTCGAGCCAGTACCAGAAGAAAAAATCCCTGAGATTATTTTTTGAAAATAATGATATAGAAGGGTGTATGAGATTCATTGCGAGGGGTTCGTATAATTTTAATGTAAAAGTATTGCAACAAAGAATTAAGGAGTTGTTGAATTTGTTTGACAATCTTGCATTTGACTACGTCTTGTCTCATAATGTAATCATAGAATCAAAACCCGAAGCGCAATTCGACGTACTCTCTGAAGATTCTGAAACAGATGAGGGTGATATAATCTGCGATATTTCATACAACAAATGTAAGCATTTATGTCTTTTGGTGAGAGAGACGAAGGAAAAAATAATGTCTGAGGAAGTCGGCATACAAATATTCCACAATCCGTTCCTGTTGTTGAAACATACAGATTTAGTGGAGAAAATGTTGAATTTGGTAGAATATCATCAAATAGATATAACAAGTTTTATTAAGTTGAGAAATAAATCTATATCCCCCTTCACGAGGCAACCAATCACAGGAATTTACATTTTCAATAGTGGCTCTGAGCATGCGGACTTTGACATCGTCATGGAGAACAACAGTGTAATCCTATCCAGGATATACGGAAATAACTACAGGCTTCCAGTACGTTCAGACCTCCGTCATGTAGTGTTTCTCTACATGTTGATGAAGTTCCATCCCAAGTGGAAAAACGAGCCTGAGATTATAAAGAAGGAGATAAAGTATATATGCGATCGTATCATAACTCCTATAGGTTTATTTCACGATTTAGAACCAGACATGGAAGACCAATTGAGCATTGCTCTGTGGTACGCTGTGAACGTATCTCACAAGTTATATCCAAATTCTCCCAATAATGTCTTGAGAAGCATGGGAGAGAGTTCAACATATATTTTGGATTTATATTCGGACATATTTCACCCTGTGGACGAAGTATTACATAATAAAGCTAAACTCTGGACCATATGGAGTTATATGGTTCGAAATAAAGGAAACAAAAGGAAGCTTTCAAATGAAATTCTGGCTCAATACCAGAAATATAGAGAAATAGAAGGCTCCTTGATATTCTTTTCCGGACAATGCGAGAAGAGGTACGAATCTATTTTGAATATTTTACCCGTGGAGAAGGTGTTGGGACTGTATCATATTCTGCATGAAAATTCCGGAGAATTTGACAATATTGACCATGTTCGGGATCATAACCCAAGTGTTAATATCATAAATACCTCCGAACCAAGCTGCAGAGAACACGTTGAGATATCTCTGAAAACTTGTCAGGCAGTTATAGTTTGTTCGAAGACTGAAATGCACCAAAAGAAATGTGCAGTGGATTATACTCGTTACTTTGACACCTTTCATGCGTTTTGTGTTGTCAACGGTAAATACCCGAAGAATGAATACGAGTTAATTACTAATCACAGCTGGGAACACTACAAAACATCAGCAGGAATCGTGGTGTATCCAGTCCATGGATTAGAAGACTTCAGGTTAGTCATAGAAAAATTCGAGAAAGTTACGAAAACGTATGTTGTTGAAGATTATTTAGAATTATCAACCCATTGTGAATGGGCTCAAAAACGATGTTTTTTTAAACGTCCCTATTGGATTGACTTCTCACTCGTCAAGCATACTGTGAAAAACCCAACTATATGAGGTTTTCATTGACAGCGATCTGGGACAATCAGGAATAACCAAAAACAACCTTTAATGCATCATGGTTGATCAGAAGTAATTGAGTTAATTGAATTACATAGTTATGGTACTCCAAATAGAATTGAACTATGTGGATATGTGATAATATATTTGATGACTCAACTGATTAGGACAATTCATATATTTGAAAAAAAAATTGTAATGGAATGTTATTTATTATATGTAGTTTCATTTATATGTTTATTGTTGTTTTTATTATTATAGATTTGAAAAGTTTATGGCATTTTTTTTCCATTCAGCAATTGAATAAAGTGGAACCTGCTTATTTTCTCAATGTTGTAACTTTCAGTTCTATTTTTCAGAATTGAATAATTTAGAACAAATCGCAATCACAAAAAAAACTGAGGTATGTTGGAAGTCAACCCGTCACTGTTATTTCACAAACTGTTGTGAGGAGGCTTTGTACAATTACAACATGATTTATAAATATTCAATAGTGTCAATTTTTATCAGCTGAAAAGATGTGAACAAAAACTTTTGGAGATTCAGTAAAAATTTTAAATAATTTCGTAAAAGATGAAAATCTACCTTCAAACAAACTATGGCATTACGAAAATGTACTACTTATTACAATACTTTTTTAACACACTTCTATTAGCTTCACATGTATGAATGAATGTTTATTTGTTTGTAACTGTCAAGCTCGGGATCTGTATTTGACAGAATTCTCGACGTTATCGCTTGATCTATTCACGGGCAGATGGCGCTGTGCGTAAACTACTTGATATAATTCAAACTCACTTTACATGTATTTCTTGGAATTGAATGGGATATATTTTTAGGAGTGATTAATTTTAGGGAAAGAGAGTTTTTGGCTTTCTACTACTCCATCTTGATACAAACAAAAAATTGTATTGCATGTTATTTATTATATGTAGTTTTATTTATATGTTTATTGTTGTTTTTATTATTATAGTTTTGAAAAGTGTATGGCATTTTTCTTCCATTCAGCAATTGAATAAAGTGGAACCTGCTTATTTCTCAATGTTGTAACTTTCAGTTCTATTTTTCAGAATTGAATAATTTAGAACAAGTTCCTTTCTTTGGAAGAATCCCTCATCCATTTTTTTTGTATCAAGATGGCGTAGTAGAAAGCCAAAAACTTTCTTTCCCAAAAATGTATTCCTTCATTTGAAAAAAGTATTTTTTTTCATTAACACGTGCGCCAGCTGCCTTGGGCTGGGTTTCTGATTTTCAGGCTCAGAATCGGAAAATATCAATGGTAATTTTTCTAAACAATATCTATCCAATAAATTGAGATACAATAAATATAGTTCAAAAATGATAAAAAAACACGCTTTTATAGCATACGGAACTAAAAAATTAAAAATAAATATAGTTTGAAAAACTAATAAACACGCTTTTAAAGAACATCGAACTAAAAAGTTGAAAATATTTTTTTTAATAAGCTTAAAACAATAACGAATACTAGTGTTATTGTGAAAAAATCGTGGGCGCTTTGTGCCATATTTTTTGTAAATCAAGCGCCCGTCCGTTTTTTCACGAATATACTAGTATTTTTCGTTCGTTATTGTTTTAAGCTTATTTAAAAAAAATATTTTCAACTTTTCAGTTCGATGTTCTTTCAAAGCGTGTTTTTTATTTTTTTCTAACTATATTTATTTTTTCACTCATTTAATGCATTGGCTATTACATACAAAAAATATGATACCTAATAATTTGAGGTGTTATACATTTAGAAACTTTGTTGGAAATTTAAAATACGTTTGGGAGTTTACCATGTTGCCTTGTGACCTGGTATTACTAACGATAATTACTGTAAATTAGATAACGAAATCCGGCTCGTTTCCTAACGATAATTAATAATAGGGGAGCCGAAGCGGGGATTTCGGGATTTACTAAAGCGCAGCAGATTAATATACAGGGGGATACCTAGTACCTGGTTAAGTACCTCCACCATATACCTCCCCATATATAAGGCCGCCTGTAAGGGATAAAGGATCAGATTAGTAAAAAAAAATTGATCATCAGAAATTTTCGAGCGCGTCAGATTAAGGTAGGGTGAGTTAATTACCTGCTAAAAAGTGTATATTCCAGTAATCTGACAATTTGAGAGTGACGTAAAGAAAGGGGAGGGCAGCAACGTTATGAAAAAATAACGTCATTTTGACATTCTGGATCGTAGCTATTTTTTTTTTTTATTTTGGACGAAATAATTCAAGGATAACGAAAAATGTATAATCTGACGATTTCCGCAAGCCGAAATAACAAAAATTCGTCGATAAAGTTTAATGCGTGCAGCTATTCCTCTATTCTCTATTCACTTTTTCTCTATCTATTACTCTCTCACTCCGTCCCCACTCTGAATTCTGTTGCCATGACGCCATCACAGCTGATCACAGAGACTCGTTCGTGATGAAGATGAAGATGATGATTAATTAATCAATTAATTGATGGATGTAGCCGTTACTACGTGGTAGGAAATCATAATGAAGAAAAGAGAAATTGAACTTTCTATGTTTTTACCACTTTTATTTGTAACTAACGTTACTGCAGTTTCGTCCTATAAAGACATTTTCAAACTTATCCCTTGAGTAAACGGGTGAAAAAATATACCAAGAAAGGACGGTTGGATCGGAGATACACACATTTGTTATTATCATTATCTTTTTTAAATAAATTGAATTGATACTGTTCATGCAAAATTATGTTTATTGTTACTCTCACTATCAACCAAAAACAAGTATTCCGATATATTTCGTGTTTTACATATAAAATGTAACATAAAAGAAAATTCATGAAAATATACAAGGTGAAGAAAAATTATGTGGTACATGGATTCGGAACGGTAATTTTGAGCGCAGTCTGGGCATGTATGCTTGGAATGTTCCATACAAATCATTTTTTTGCAGATGTGATAGAAAAATCTTGTTTTGCGATTTCGGCAAAAGACACATCTTCGATATGTTCCCTGTAGTGGATCTGCCTGCTCAACCAAACTCTGTCCATTAAACTTCGCAGCTTTCAGCCTTACATCCTTCTATATATGTTTGTCAATAGCTCTTCTCTTTAGCTGTTCCGTAACCAAACTCATTCCTAGTTGTTTCAGGTATTTTCTCCTTCCTGTTTTTGTAATAACCATATCCTTATTGTTGGTCCTATATATGATGAACGAATTTATTGCACTGACGTTGAGCAAGGAATAAAATATTGTCATTGACCATCTCCTGGTATTTCTTAGTACATCGTATGATGCCACCATTTGATCCACACAATCTACCCCCACTTTTGTCGCATCATACAGGGTGATCATTTCTGGCTTATTTTCATCTCCAGTACTTTCGTCGATTTCATCGTTAGATGCATAGTAGACAGTAATACAACTGATTTATTTTTTTTTCGGTTTATAAGATACTGAAGTCATGTCTTTAGTGAAAGAAAACATAATCGAATAGAACTGGCCGATACTTGATGAAAATCCATATTCAAAAAACTAATAAATGAAGTTTATTGTATGATTTTCACTATAAGGGTTTTACAAAAACCGCGACACGTGTTTCGCTATACAATAGCTTCTTCAAGCTAGCAAGTTATGCTTGCTTGAAGAAGAAGTTTAAAGAAGCTTATAGCCTTTATAGTGAAAATCATTGAATAAACTCTATTTATTAGTTTTTTGAAAGCGAACATACTAGTTTTAGCAGGTCTTCGCACTGTTAGAAATTTTGGTGGAATTTCCACTTTATTCTTGCGTAAAGTTCCCAGATCAGTCATTAGTGATTGTGCTAAGGGGATAGAGGTTAACCAATTATCCATCGTGATGTTTCCTTTGCTATCATGGGTGGGCTCTGTCATTCTGACAACATCAAGAGATTTATTGCTCACTTGGTATGGTCCAGCTGGTTGGGTTCCTGTATACACTTCCATGTTGAACATATAATACATCCTAGCATCTACAAGCGAATATATTTTTATTCCATATCTTGCAGGTTTATTAGGTATGTACTTTCGGAAGGCACATCGGCCACGGAAGGCTAATAGCATTCTCCTGGCGAGTAATGATTTCTGAATTTTCCATTTACTTCCTCAAACAATTCCCTAATAGGTGCAAGATTGTCGGTTTTTTTCCTCTCTTCACGTGTATCGACATCATCAAAGTGTAACCATCTTATCAAAAAGCGGAATCTTTTTTCAGCCATAACTGTTGGGAATATCTCCAGACCAGTACCATCTGTTGCCCATAATTCGTAAATAGTGGTTCGACCTCCTTTATGGACACCAGCTAAATATAACAGGCCGATTAGTGCTTTGATTTCCGTTATATCTGTGTAACGTACGTCGTATTTATTTTTATATGAATGAGCTACTTTTTCAATGAACTGATTGGTATATTCAACTATTTTCTGTACTATGTTATCCGAAGAAAATAGCTTCCAAGTTTCCATTGCAGTTTTTGAGTTTTTTGCAACGCCAATAACACCTGGCAGCTTTTTTATCAGATTATGTTGCCTAGTTCGAACATTCTTTGGAAAGCAGCACTTATTCCATTGAAAACCAGTTTTTCCATAATAAGACAGGTGACGATGTATACCACGACGTTGATCCATATCTACAATCATTTCTTCCTCTTCATCATCCATACTCAGCTCCTGTTCTGAATCTGTTTCATGAGTACTTATAATGTTTGTTCTATCCTCCAACATCTCCATATCATCCGTCTCAGAATCATCATCAGATTTGACTTCTTCGTCAGTCAACACTTCATCAAACATAGATTGCAACTCTCGTATCTCTCTTTCGTAGGGATCATTCATCATGAAAGCTGTGAAAGCGATTCAATACATTTCATCGAAATGAGTTTGAAAAAAATCTTACCACGAAGGCACGGGTTGGGTCTGATATACACCGATGGTCTGAAGTAGCGGGAACTAAAAAGCAAGCGAAAAAAACTTCTCAGGATATAAAGGTCTACTGAAGATAGGAAGGTACTGTAGAAGACGGCAATCATATGAGCCGCGTTCAAGAGGGGAGCGCTCAAACGTAATAGGCTGTGTATGTCAGACCCAACCCGTGCACTCAAGGGTTATATATTGTGTAAGTTTGAAGTTTGAAATTATAATATAAGTTTATATATTGTATGAGTTTGAAAATGTCCTTATATATTGTTTCGTCCTATAAGGACATTTTCAAACTTATACAATATATAAGTTTGAAAATGTCCTTATGAGACGAAACTGCAGTAACGTTAGTTACAAATAAAAGTGGTAAAAAACATAGGAAGTTTCATTTCTCTTTTCTTCATTGATTAATCAATTGATTATAAAAAATTAAATTTTTTTGAGCATTTTTAAAAAATTATTTTTTTATGAATACAAGTATTCTACTTCAGATACATACACTTATTTATATGTATGATATTTCCTGAGCTTTTCAATTAATTAAGTTCAATGAATTGAAAAAAAAAATTAAAAAAATATTGTTTTTGTCAGATTAAGCGAATCCCTCCAGATAATCGTCAGATTATGAAACAGCACGTCTAAAACATAAAGATGAACCATATATATTCTAATCTGACGCGAATATTTTTTGTGCAATATAATAATGGCCGGGAGTTTGCGTCAGATCAAAATCGTCAGATTATTGAATGAGAGCTTTTTTTTTGTTGCACTCAACACCTCCGTAGAAAATCTGACGCGCTCGATTAATTTTTTTTTCTTTTTACTTTTAACCTTTACGTACAACCACCCGCATCATGCAAACGATCTGATTAACATACCAACATTATTGAAAATACGTAGGACATTGATGCTATCAATATCTGACGCGCTCGAGTATGTCAATGCAACAGTATTTTTTACATATTTGAAAATCTATAGCCGCTTCCCCCACCGATGAAAAGTTATATATTATATAACATTTTTTACTTCTTATCATCTAAGCTTTGCAACCTAATATGTCTCAATGACGCTCGAGTAAATCCCCATTTTGCATCGTGGGCTCCCCTGATATAAGCAGGAGCGCATCGTAGTTCAGTGTATGATGTTGTTTATATTCCCGTAAAACATTATAAATCGAAGCGCGACACACTCCAATTTTATCGGAAACTTTCGATACGACTTCGTCGACAGTCGATGTCTCAATTTCTTCCATCTTTTTATTGAACACATTCAAAATCACTTCTTTCATCTCAACACTCAAATGTCTTTTTTTGGATCGTTTCCTGGCTGGACTCAGAGGATAGCTCACAGTGTCATCAGCAGTGTCTGTACTGGACATCTTGGAAAACAATTTTAAACAATATACTATAACGCACGCCACACAAACACGCAAACGACTGATTACAACCCTGTGCTGGTACCGAACTCGTACCAAGAAGGCGAATTCACCAATGAACGCTGCCCTTTCTATCTGACACTGAGCGATCACGTGAACATCACGCTTCGGTTTTGTTTTACTCTATCTTGGATTTTGATAGACTTTAATCCCCACATGATTCATCTGTCATGATTTGATGGTGAGATTCATCGATGAAAACACATGTTTTTTTAGAATTCATAGGTGATGATGAAACTACTTTTATTGGAATGTTTCGGCTTTTTGAGCCGTTGTCTGTTTAAAATTATTCCCGACGTCAGAAGTACCAGAAACCTTAGCGACAACATAGACCTCTGAGAATATCAACCTTCAATGCCAGCGAAACGTCATAAAAAATTCCAACAGACTATGGTCTAAAAACCCGAAACGAAAAAGAGTTACTGTTCCAAATGTTTCCTTCTGCCAGTATATTCATTATTTTCAATGATATTATAATCAATCATTATTTTACAAACAACCATAACAAATGTATTGCAAGCGTGAAAAAGCTAAAAATACACCAAAATAGTTGCAAATTCGCATGTCCACTTCAAAAGTTTACCCCTGTAATTTGCCATTTTACTCTGTTTCTGAAATTCGAACGATTATAGACTGAAAAGAGTAACCGAAATCACCTCCTGGATGTGGTGGTACCACTGCATGAAGCTTTCTGTTGTGGTAGTACTGTAGACTCTGTTTCAGAGTGAACAAAACATACACATAGCTATTTCAAATTTCAATAGTTACAATATTTGGCAAACACATGGTATTACCAGATAGTTGTTTGATTTTATTACCAGTGAGTTGTGTTGAGGTAGAGAAAATAGAGTAGGCCGAAATATACGTTTGGTGGTGTTTTGCAAGGTGGGTATAACAGTTTGTTTATATGCGTTATTTTTATGAAGTACTTTTCTTACTTACATTACTCACATTTTGTCTTCAATCGAGGACCGCCTACCCGGTACTGACGATGCCCAATAGGCTGAAAGATCTGTCAACTGGTGACTCTGAAATTGAAATCAATATGGGAATGATCAGAATAGTACTTGTCTATTTATCTTATAATATGTGCCTCAATGTTGGATTTCAGTGCTTCAAAATATTGGGATCATAGAAAATAACAGCTTCTTCACATCAGATGACTATTTTTCCTTCTTAAACCGTCACTTCTCTCCGAATGCGACCGAGTGGAAATAGTTGATAGAGAAATGATGTATTGAACATTGAATTCCCAGTCCTCCAAAATCCCGGGGACACAGAAAACAATTGATCACTTTACGTAGATGGGGTGTTTTTTTCTACGACATCATTATTCTGGAAGAATTAAAATTAGGTGTGGAGGGGATACTATCTTTCTAATATTTTGAGAGGATTCAGTGTTCACATCTTTTCTCTAACATTTTCCGTGATAATAAGTAGGCAGTTCTCAGGAATAGAATTTCCATTCTAGTCGCTTTTATTCCAGCTTCATCAGTAGTTCTTCTACCCATGAAGCTACGGTCTTGAAAAAACGCGTCTAAAATAAAAAATTCATTTGTTAAAGTTCCTTAATCATTATCATATAGATGGAAACAAATCGATGATCTGCATCTCATTCGGAAACATCCTGTATAATACCATAGGACTAAGGTTAAAATCTATGAACGGTTTGAGAGTCAAACTGAAAGTTATTACCTTTTACGTTCATATCTAATTTTTTTAATAGACAAACTTCTTCATCGGTAGTTTTCAGAAAATCAAAAAATTTGTGCATCGAGAATGTTACGCTTAATAATCGATTTGAATGTTTTTCAACTATAACGAAGGTAATTTTTGCAACAGACGAGTGCAAAAATGATTTGTATACTAAAATTCAGATTTTTTAAAAATAATCCTCAGAATTTTGGATAACACGAGAATAAAAAAGGTGCCTGTATCAGTCATTTTTCAGTTTTATGAATATTTTCTTGCCTCTTCGAAATGAACATTGAGAATTTGTGAGTTAATCTATAGATAGATATAGATATACTTTATTGTCCAAGAAAATACAATCTTATTGACAAAGCTTGTTAAAAAAATCTGGTATGTATAGCTGTTCAAAAAATGAAAGGAAAGAATCAATTCAAAAACACAAATATCCAGGAACACAATATAACAATAAAAAATAAAATTCAACCACGTTTGTCGAAAGAATAGTTTGTATAGTTTGTAAAAAACAAATACACACAATTTGAAAATATATTCACATGTCATGGCAATGAAATAAGATATATCACAGTATAAAATATGATTAGAAGTAAAGGTGTCAATATAAACAATGACAAAAAAATATATGTTACATCACAGCAAAGTTTCATTGTAATATTCATCAAGATTGTAGTAAGCTTTCTTACAAGAGTATCTTTAATAAGATTTATGAACTTTTTATAGCTTTTTTCCCTCCTAATTTCGTAAGGTATGTGATTATACAGCCTTTCACTTTCGTGAATTAGAGAATAATTTGTCTGACTTTTTTGTAACAGGGAGATGTATTTTATTTTCTATTACTTGCCAGGTTATGTAGTTTATATGTTGCAGAGTTCCAACCATATTATGTGTGTTTGAAGGTGATTGACAATGTTTCATGATGAATTTCACTAGTTCGGACTTCCATTGTTTACTATATAAAATTATTTGAAATCCCTGAAACAACTAAAAAAGAAGAATTAAAAATGAATAGCTGAAAATAACAATTATATTAACCAGAATAAACCTGAAATGAAATAATAGTGAAATAAAATACAAGTAAAGTAAAACAATTGAACGAAAATAAATAAAAATAAAGAAATGAAATAAGAAAATAAAAATAAAAAGTTGAGAGATTCCAAGTCACGTTAGTACACGACGTTTCGATTGTTAGTATCTACAATCGTCTTCGGGTGCTGACTGGACTGATTCCTCCAAGAGATGACTTTATAGGTTGTTCGAGTACTTTCACTCATCCCCGCTTTCCATTTTCCGCTTCACTGGTTCCGTGGGAGATGACCGTTTGGCGGGAGTTGGCCATTTTTTGCTTGATGATGGGTTTCCAAATGTTGAGTATTTCTACGCTGGCCTGGCTGAATACGTTGTTGGACAACATGTAACCAATGTTCCTCTCTGTGCAAGATCTCAGCTTGGGACCACTCGAAGTTGTGTTGATGGGTCCAAGCACGGTCTGCTATTCCTGATTTGCTGGTTTCCCCTCGCTGTGTGTGTTTCTTGTGTTCGGCAATGCGAACATTCAATGGCCTCTTAGTTTCACCAATATAGGATTTTCCGCACTCACAGGGTATCCGGTAAATGCAATTCTTGGAATCGCAGTCCGCGTTTGGTGGCTTGGTTTTCGTGAAGCTGCTACGGATAGTGTTACCGGATCTGAAGTAGGTTCTGATGTTGTACTTGGAATCAATTCTTCTTATCCTCTCCGATAAACCTCTTATGTAGGGAAGTGCAAGCACTGGTTGTGTCGGCTTCTCTTTCTTGCGAGGCTCCTGCTGTCTTTTAGCCAAGGTCTTTTCTACCATCGCTTTGAAGTAGCCATTCGGTTGAAGATCAATTTTGATGATGTCTAGTTCCTTCTCGAGACCTTCCTTCGTGTTACAGATCCCGAAAGCACGGTCTAATAAAGTCTTGATAATTCCTCTTTTAGTTGATTGATGGTGGTTGGATTCGTGGTTCAGATACTGTCCCGTATGAGTGGGTTTTTGGTATACAGATGTTTCCCACTTAGTGTCCGGTCCTCTTCACCAAAACGTCTAAGAATGGCAATTCGTTGTGGATTTCCTTCTCCATTGTGAAAGTGATGAAAGATCTCACGCTGTTGGCGTCTAGTTCAGTGTTTCTATGGTTCCATATTATGAAGGTGTCGTCAACATATCTCAACCAGACTCGAGGTTTCTTGTGGGCTTCTTCAATGGCCAGAGTTTCAAACCACTCCATATATATGTTGGCTATGACTGGTGAAAGTGGCGATCCCATTGGCAGTTCCTCATCTTGTGTAAAGAATTCGTCCTCTAGTTGGAAATAACAGTTTCGTACACAGAATCCTAGTAATTCCATAATCACTTCTATAGGTAGATTCATTCTATCTTTCAGGTTCCCGTCTTCGGATAGCTTTCTCTGTATGATTTGGAGTGCTTCTTCGACCGGAACGTTGGTGTAAAGGGTTTCCACGTCGAAACTAATTAGTTGATCTTCCTGCGTGACCTCAATTGACCCTAGTAATTCGACAAAAGGCCTGTAATTCTTCACAAAAGACGATGTTTTTCCTTGTAATGGTTGTATTAAGGGAAGTACAAATCTAGACAAGTTTTGAGTAGCCGAATCTCTGGAGCTGATGACCGGTCTAAGTGGAACGTCCTTCTTGTGGATTTTGGGCAGTCCATACAAGTGAGGGGGCTTACTGTGGTGCAAATCATTTTATATAGTAGACAATGGAAGTCCGAACTAGTGAAATTTATATTATGTTTTTTGTAAATCAGGCAAACAGTTTCCAGAATGAAAAACAAGTAACAGTGAGAATGTTTTCTCTAAAAAATAATGGTCTGCATGACTCACGCACATGCATATCCTTTCAATAGTACGAATACTCTTCTGCTGAGCAGAATCAAAAGAAAGAATCTATTACGTACATATGGGTTTACTTTCATCCTATTCGCTGCTTTTGAATATGATTGTTTCTTTTTTTTTTTAGGGCATCATTCGAAAATCTACTATACCCTATCGATTGGTACAATTTCTTATTATAATCATGAAATGGATCAAAACAGTGGTCTGTGTCGACCGCAGTGATTCTTATGAAGACAGCAAATATTATATCAATAAAGTGAAAGATATTATCAAAGGTGCAGATGAAGTCATCTTCTGGGGCTCACATGTGAGAAAAATGGACCGGGGAAATCCAATTGAAAGTGATGCCACTGACAATTCACACCCTCAAGAATTCATCAACAAAATAAAAAATTACAACTTCAAATACAAATTCATAATTACAGTAGCTGGATATGTTAACAACGAGGATATAGAAATTTGCGATAGAATAATAAAGCAAAGCAATATTCTTGATAATATTGTCCTTTTCAAGATATATTACTTCGGAAGAAGACGCACAGTAAATATGAAATTCGACGGTCTATTCACGTCTAAAAAGTTCAAAAAGAAAATTTTCGTCAATGGCTACCCATTATATTGCATCGATATCAACATAGATTTCGATAAACTTACATTAAGTGATATTTCTTTAGATTTCAAATATAACTTTATTTCTCTTGTAAACAAGTATCCTGAGGATAAAGTTGAGCTCAGATGGAAACTTGAAGAACTCCTCAATCGACTTTCAAGCCAGTACGAAAAAGAGAAATCTATGAGATTATTTTTCGAGAATAATGATGTAGAAGGTTGCATGAGATTCATTGCGAGAGGCTCGTATAATTTCAATGTGAAAATTTTGAAACAAAAAATAAAGGTATTGTTGAACTTATTTGACAACCCTGCATTTGACTACGTTTTGTCTGATAGTTTACTTATGGTATTAAAACTCGTGGAGCAAGAAGATTCTGTAACAGATGATGGTGGTATAACCTGCGATATTACATTCAACAAATGTAACCAGTTATGTCTTTTAGTGAGAGAGACGGACGGACGGAAACATAATTTCAGAGGAAGTCAACAAACAAATATTCCATGATCCGTTCCTGCTATTAAAGCATAGAGATCTAGTGGAAAAACTGTTAAACTTGGTGGAATACAATCAAGTAGATATCACAAGCTATTCCAAGTTGGGAAATAAAACTATATCCCCCTTCACGAGGCAACCAATCAGAGGAATTTACATTTTCAATAGTGACTTCGAGCTTCTGGACTCTGACATTGTAATGGATAACAACAATACACTCATCTCTGAAATATGCCGAATCGACTACAATCTTTCAAGATGTTCAAGCCTCTGGCAGTTAGTGTTTCTTTACATGCTGATGAAGTTCCATCCCAAGTGGAAGAACGAGCCTGAAATTATAAAGAAGGAGATAAAATACATTTGTGATCGTACGGTAACTCCAATAAGTTTATTTCCCAATTTGGAACCGGTCATGCAAGACCAATTGGGTATTGCTCTGTGGTACGCTGTGGAAGTGTCTCACAAATTATATCCAAACTCTCCCAATAATGTATTGAGAAGCATGGGAGAGAGTTCAACATATATTTTGGATTTTTATTCGGATATATTCCACTCTGTGAACGAGGAGTTATACAACAAAACTAGACTCTGGACCGTATGGGGTTATATGGTTCGAAATCAAGGAAACAAGAGACAGTTTTTGAGTGAAATTATTGCTCAATACCAGAAATATGGAGAAATAAATGGCTCTCTAATATTCTTTTCCGGACAATGCGAAAAGAGATATGAATCAATTTTGAATATTTTACCCGTGGAAAAGGTGTTGGGACTGTATCATATTCTGCATGAAAATTCCGGAGAATTTGACAACATTGACCATGTTCGGGATCATAACCCGCGAGTGAAATTCATAAATACCCCGTACCCAGCTGCAGACACCAGGTTGAGATATCTCTGAAAACTTGCCGGGCAGTTATAGTTTGTTCGAATACTGGAAAACGCCGAAGGAAATGTGTAGTAGATTATACTCGTTACTTCAACACCTTTCATGAGTTTTGTGTTGTCAACCGTAAATACCCGAAGAATGAATACGAGTTAATTATTAATCACCGCTGGGAACATTACAAAACATCATCAGGAATCGTAATTTATCCCCTCAATGTATTAGAGTACTCCAGGTTGGTAATGGAAAAATTCGAGAAAGTTACGAAGAGGTATGCCGTTGAAGAATATTTGAAAATAACAACCTGCCTCAGTGAAATTCTCAAAGGCTTATTATTATTATTATTCGTATTATTGGTAATTCAATTCAAATACATCCAAACGATGAGAATTAGTGATAATAGATTTGATGATTCAACTGATTAGAATAAGTTTATATATTTGAAAAATATGTGTCATTGAATGTTATTCAGAAATCTTTATTGTTTTTATCATTATTATTATATTTTAGAGAAGTATATGGCTTTTTTCTTCCATTCAGCAAGTGAATGGGGTGAGACCAAGTTTTGATGAAAATCTAAGTTCAAACAAAATGTCTTTCCCATGATCACGAAAGCACCGATAAGTAGATATTCAACAGAACGTAATTCAAACTCGATGAGCTACAGATACAAACTCACACTGATATGTAGTTTCTATTTTACTTCTTTAAGGTTTGATTTGGAAATATAATGGTTTGAAAATGTACCTAACTTCAATAGACCTGTATTTACTGATTTCAAAACAATATACTATAGATAATTATTTCTCCTGGAGAAAATTCGAGAAAACATAGTCACACATCTGAAGATTATTTTTCCATATTGATGGGTGTGAGCTGCATGAAAATCCGATAAATGATTGCGAAAATATAAATCAATAATATGTAAACAGTAAAATCAATGATGAACCAGTTATCAACCAAAGGTATTTGTGGATACTAATTTTTTTTTCTTGTTTCTTCTTTCATAATTTGACTTCATTATTTTATGTTGATTTTTATTGTTAAAATTTCCTCAAATTATTTCCTTCTTCAACAAGCCTATTAGAGTAGAGTATTAATCTATTTGTGGTAGGTCCAGGACATAAAATAAAATACACATTCAAAAGAAAACAACAATTTAAAAATGATTTAGAATTAAATTGGGTGAAGAGTGCTCCCTAATAGTCTGGTTCACATGTACTTTTTTTGTGAAATTTTACAGGCGGGTCCAAAAATTACGACCAAACTGTCATTGAATTCGTATTTTTACCTAGAAAGTTTAAGGAAAGGTCTGACAAGGCGCTGAAAAAATTACAAAAGTCATAAACAATCAGGTGAAAAAAAAATTGGCTTCATTTTTTTTAATATCTCGAAATTTTTTTAAAAATTTTGAAAATTTGAAAAAAGATATGAGAAAATCAATACATTTGCGTAAAAAGAGTCCCGACTCCCGATAATGTATCCCAATTATTTATAATTTCTACAGAGCCCTGAAAATAGAGCCAAAAACGGGTAGTCTAGCTTTCGCGCGTTTTTCGTCACTCTGACATAAAAAAAATTATTTAAACATAATGAATGCAGATATTGAGGAATAAAAAAATGTAATGTTGGGATAAACAATAATTCGCAGTCAAAAAATATTTATCCCAATTTTAACATCAATTATGCATTTGTTAATTAATAACTTTTTTTGAATTGAAAGTTGCTATAAAAACCCCTATAACTATTAAACTAAAACACTGTAATTTTTTTCCTTTGGTGAAGTCATTCTTAATAGGCTACAAAATAGATTGCCGTTGCCAAAATAAAAAAATTGTTATTTTCTACTTTTTTATTAATAATTGAAAATTATAAATAAAAAAATACATATTTTTTTTAAAATTTTATTATTTCAATGTCTCATGGTTGGAAATCAGTCAATATTTTTTTACTGCTATTGTTAATGAATTTATTATAAACAAATACATTGTTTATAAGCAATTCGATTTTTTTTACATTATGCTAATTGAAAAAAATGCGTTTGTTGATAAACAATCGTTTTTTGTGACTCAATATTAAAATTAAGGAACCGTTTTTTTTTATTACAAATTCTATTGTTTTTCAAGGTTTTGAATTTTTTTTTTTATTGTTTATTGAAAAAAATTGTTGTGTTTCTTTCAATTTTTTCTATTTTAATAAAACTTAACAATGTGATACCTTGATACTTGTTTTTTCATTCGTTCCTCCGCTATTATAATTATAATAACTTTTAGACTATTGCAGACAGAGCCGTAGCGAAAAGAAATACCAAGGGGGGAGGGAATCCAAATTTTCCCAACCCCGCCAGCAAAATTTCCCAACTTATTTTAATTAGTATCTTGAACTTTTGGGTAGGTAGTTCCTTAATATGCACTGGCAATTTATTATATAATTTCACGTCTATGGTAATCCGTTCAGAAGTCAATAAACGACGTCTAGTTGGTCGAATCAAGTTACAATTTCTTGTGATATAATTGTGATATGAATTATTTTTTCAAGTTTTTTTTTTATTTCTATGAATATCCAGCAAACAATGCGCTGACCATTTCAATTTGTCATCCATAAAAATTCCAAGTAGTTTAACTTCTGAATTGTTGGCAATCGTATTGTTGGTTGAAAAAACAACATTTTGCGTTTTAATTTCATTGCAATTAGAAACCAACCATGTAACAGCTTTTCTCAAAAAATGTCTTTCAAGTGATCAAGATTCTTGCCAGAAGCATAAAGGGAGCAATCATCTGCATAACAAATACATTTGATTGGACACATGTGATGAAATATGTCATTGATATAGACAATAAATAAAAGTGGGCCAAGGATAGAACCATGAGGTACTCCAAAATGAATGTTCTTGATTTCAGAATAGCTATTGTCTATAAAAACAGCTTGTCTCCTACCATTCAAGTACGATTCGAATAATAATTTCCATGCAGTATCGCGTATACCTACCGTAAAATTGTAGTTTGTCTAATAGTACTGTGTGGGAAACACAGTCGAAGACTTTGCTCAAGTCACACATAGACACCACCGTATGTTGACCCGCCTCAAAATCCTCGACTATTTCAGCCACAAGTCTTTGTATCGCTTGATCAGCGGAACAGTTCTGTCTGAAGCCGAACCGACATTCATGTAGCGTTTTGTGCATAGTAAAGATTGAAATTAAGCGGCATTTTAGAATGATTTCAAAAATCTTACCAAAAATTGCTATTATCGATATTGGACGGTAGTTGTCAATGGTATTTTTGTCACCTTTTTTTAAATATGGGTATCACTTCAGTTAGTTTGAATTCATCAGGGAAATCTTCATTGGAGATTCAATGATTGAACAGAATAGTCAAAGGTTCTAGAAGAAAAAAACAAGTACTTTTTATTATTTTGCTGGTCATTTCGTACATATCAGGGCAAGATAAATTTTTCAGTTTTAGAATGGCCTCAAGAACTTCACCTTCAGTTATTAGATGGAGAAAAAGAAAGTCTCCCGGTGATTTCCGTGGTCAACAATATTCGCAAATATTTATGTTGAGACACATAAACAATTAGCTCTTACTAGGCAGCAGAATTTGTCGAATTACCCCTTTTTATTATCGCTGGTCTTGCAATCAATCAAACAATCCCTTTGGAAATTTTTCGCAACTCTTCGTCGTATAAATCGAATAAATTCATTCAATTCCTATGTAAATGAAGAAATAATCATGGAAATATTCCTTGGAATTTAAAAAATTTCCCAATACAGTGTGTCAATTTGAAAACTTCCCACCCTCAATATCTCCCTTCCAGTACATAATATGAAAAAATGGTCAGACAGGTCAACTTTATTTGCAAGGGGGACACTCTGAATGAATATTTTCAACCCTCGGGGTTCAACCCCCTAGGAGGGGTGGATGTTACCCTCAGAATTTCAAATGGAAAGGGGGGTCAAGTGGCACATCATTTTGAAGGGCATTCAATTCTCTTGCCAATGATACCTTTTTCATTAGTTTTTGATGAGCAGTTTTTGAAAAATAACGTTCCAAACGAACGGTGATTAGAAGTGAATAAGAATAAATGATTAAAACTCGCCCGCACTAGATGTTTGGTATTCAGGTTGGTATTCAAAACAAATGATTGTAATGGACTATTGGAAAAGGTGAGCATCGTACTAGGTAGCATCGTTCCAACCCTTGAGTAATATTCGAATTCGTGGATGTGAGAGGAATGTAGAACTACTTAGTTAACGAAATACGCATCGAGTGCAAACAAAAAATACTAAATTGCAAAAAACAAATTTCAACCATCTTGTTATGCTTTATCTGATAATATGTTCAAAATGTTGTCCATTCTGCTCTAAACAGTAATACAGTCTGTTTTCGAACTCCTCTCGAACATTTTGGAAAACTTCACCACTAATTGACCGGCATGCTGCTGTAATTCGTCCTTTGAGGTCATCCATATCAGTGGGCTGTGTTTTATAAACGACAGATTTGAGATATCCCCAAAGAAAAAAATCTAATGGAGTCAAATCCGGTGATCTCGGTGGCCACTCAATTGATCCCCTTCTGCCAATCCATCTCTCCCGGAATCGCTCGTTCAACCATTGTCGGACGGGGCGAAAAAATGAGGTGGCGCACCGTCCTGTTGGAAATGTAACAAATCTTCCTGCAACAGTAAATTACCGTGTGCATCAATTTGAGTTTCGAGCTCGTGAGTTATAAGTGGATCGATAGGTGCTTGAAGCATATCTAGGTACAGATCACCATTCAAGTTTTCTTCAAAAAATAAAGGTCCGATAATGGCATTTCCAAGAATACCAGCCCAAACATTAACTTTTTGTGGGTGTTGTGTATGTCCTTCTCGAAAATTGTGAGGGTTTTCGTCACTCCAATAGCGACAATTTTGCCTATTAACATTGCCATTCAGGAAAAATGAACATTCATCACTGAAACAGATATTGAACAGAAGATTAGGTAAAGCATTGATTCGAAGAGTCATGATTTCACAGAATTCTATTCTTCTGTCATAATCATCCTCATGGAGCTCGTGGAGAATCTGCATTTTATATGGATGAAATTTGTGCATTTTCAGTGCTTTCCTTACAGTCTCGTGTGACATTCCCGTCTGTTCTGCTACTGATCGTAAGGAGCTAGTCGGCTCTGCAGCAAATGTTCCCAACACCTCAATTTGAGCATCCTCATTCAGTACTCTGGGGTTATTCCTTTTTTTATTCTTCACCGAACCAGTTTCGGAAAACTTTGTCACCAAATCAAGCACATACCGGTGACTTATATTAAGATTTGGATTTCTTTCATTAAAAAGAGATGCCGCCCTTCGTGCGCACTTGCCCACCTCTCCATAAATAAAAATTATTTCAATTCGGTCTTGGATAGTGTAAACCATTCTTACAATTTATACACTTTCTAAGGTATCGCTGATCAGCTCAACAAATGAAACTGAAATGATAGTACTACCAAATGGCTTGAATGCGATGAACACCTTTTTTGCTCAAAAAACGATACTTTTTATAGCAGAAGTAACAAAAAAGGGATAAGAGTTTTAAATCCGATAATAAACCCAAATGAAAGTCACCGAAATCAGATAACTAATTAATGTAAATTTTTTGAGGCTTGTCTAATTTTACCCCTGATGGAAAGTTGAAAAGCTGACCCGTCATCACAAGTTTTACTTATAAGAGAGTCAATAAATTGTATTTCTTTGCATACTAACTTGATAACCAGGCATTTTAGTATAGGCCAATTCTAATTACTTCTATTAGTTTAGAACTACATTTTCGGATACTGCTGATCGGAAAATAATAAATGAGAGCACCGTCGGCAAGCGAATTGAATGCCCTTCAAAATGATGTGCCACTTGACCCCCCTTTCCATTTGAAATTCTGAGGGTAACATCCACCCCTCCTAGGGGGTTGAACCCCGAGGGTTGAAAATATTCATTCAGAGTGTCCCCCTTGCAAATAAAGTTGACCTGTCTGACCATTTTTTCATATTATGTACTGGAAGGGAGATATTGAGGGTGGGAAGTTTTCAAATTGACACACTGTATAGTCAAGAATTTCATAAATATCCTATGTACTAATAGAATATAACAAAGATAATTTCAGTCATACAATAGCTTCTTTTACTCACTGAGATGGACGGTTCATCAAATGCAAACGAAATGATTTGAACTGTCTTGAACTCGGAAGATTTGTTTGAATTTCTCACTACTATGAAAAGGCTGAAAAAAGCAAATGATTGTTTGTCTTCATTACAAAAATTTTTGTTACTGTTTTTTATATACAGTATATACTTGATTCTGTCGTGATTTTTTAAAAATCTGAGTTTCAATCGTATTTGCCAATGGCGTATTACCAAACTCACCTCCTGTAACATGTAGAGTAGTATGGTGGTACCACTGCATGAAGCTTTCTTTGAAGCCTTATGTTGTGGTAGTACTGTGGACTCTGTTTTAAAAGGCCATAGTTACAATATTTGGCAAATACATTAAGCTGTGTTGTGATAAAGAAAATAGAACAGGTCGAAATATTCGTGTTGTGTTGTTTGGCAAGGTAAGTTTGTTTATATATGTGTGTTCTTTGAAATTATGTATTTTAACGTGAAATATAACGACTTTCAACTCTACGCTAATTTTTTGTGTGCTGCTTTCCTGTGAAATATATTTAATAAGATATGTAGAGTGGTAGTCGGTAAGAATTTTAGATTGTTGTGATGAAGGATTTATATGAAAAATTAATGTAGATAGATGAGAAATAACGGAAAAGGTTGAAATTTTCAAAAACTTCTTTCTTCAAGGATTGAATTTATCATTTTAGAATAATTTCGTTTTCAAACGGGGTTATTTGGAGTTTTTGAGATAATTCGACACAAAACCGCAACACGTCTTTTATTTTTCAATTGTTTTTTACTATATGGCGTGTTTAATAATATATGCTATTTTAAACTGTTAAAACCTGTGTTGTGGTTTCATAAATTGTTTTCTGAGCATATTACAATGAAATATTTACTAAGATGAGATGAGCGCAAAGTTAATTTGTGTACTAAAATTCAAACATTTTTGAAACAAATTCAATGAATTGTATAACACAGATTTACACCACACAACTAACAGATTGTTCATTCATGGAGATCGCTAATTTGGCACCTAATATTTCACATAATTTCAGAATCACGAATCGACTTCAAATTTCGAAATATTATTATACTTTTTGAAGATTTCACAATTATATTATAAATGACAAGGTGGAGATTTAGAACACTATGAAATAGATAGATATAACATGCACAAGTCCGTATACGTTCGATTTTAACTGCTGAAATTCATAACCAGGTGAGAACTGTTATTAGAGAAGTGATGTGCAAGGACACTGAATTTTCAGTCCTTCAAAAAATTGGGATCATAGAATAAAAACAGCTTCTCCACATCAGATGATTGTTCCTTCTCAAACCGTCATTTGTACTCGAATGTGACCAAGTGGAAATAGTCAATTGGGAAATACAGTATTGAACATTGAATTTTTAGTTTCCCAAAATACTGGGGAAAGAGAAATTATTCAACTGACATGGAGGGAATGTTTTGTTTTTATGACGCTGTTATTTTAGGGGACTGCAAATTCAGTGTTTACAACATCATTTTCCGTCATAATTCTAGACGCTTCAAAGTAGCTTCATTGGTAGTTACTTTGTTAGAAAGACGCATCCAGAATAAAAATTTAAATTGTGAAAATTGCTTGGTTCTCATCAAGGATAGTGTATATGAAGTTATTGTAGTTCTGGATTTTTAAGATCACCTACGAACTCAAATCAAGGATCTGCATCTTATTCGGAAACATCCTGTACAATACCGTAGGACTGTGGTATTGAGTTTGAAATCCATGATCGGTTCAAGAGTCAAGACAAAAGTTATTAACTTTTACGTTAATCTTTTGATACTTTTCTATAAATGAGGAAATTTGAGACTTCAAATTATTCCTGCCTCAAAAATATTACACTTAATAATTGGTTCGCAGGTGATTTACCCAGAATGAATGTGATTTTTGCGAAAGATAAACGCAAAGTTAATTTGTGTACTAAAATTCAAACTTTTTTAAAGCAAATTCTAAGAATTGCTGACACTGATTTCTTCAATGTTAACATTGTAACATTGTAAGTTCTGCTTACAATCATCACATTTGAAATCTTCAATAGTTATTTATTGACATTTTAAGGGGTATTCCTCTCCATAATAAAAAAAATGGAATGGAAAATTTCATACACGGAAAGAACAGTCAAACTTATAGTTCACCTGATGAGTTCTCTCCAATTTTTACAGCTGAGATTTACTATCAATTAGTACTATGTTGACAGCCGGGTTCGACAGAACCCGGCTGTCAAAATAAAAAAAAACAAATTGGGAAAAGTTTTTGGCCTTTTTATTCTCAACATTGATACAAAAATGTGCGAATCTTCCAAAGAAAAGAAGGAAGCAATCAATTTTATAAATGTATTCTATACAAAAATGTGTAGATCGTGCAAAGAAGTAACTTTCATACACAAACTGGAAGAAAAAACCACTTTCGAAACAAATACTTTTGTACGAACGCTGTATTATACAATAAACCGTTTTCTCTATTCCTTTTGTATTCCAAACACGTATTAAATCGAATCAGATATCATTCACAGGATTCCTACACAATATGATTATTGAAAGAAGTGAAATTTCACTTACATGGAACACTGTCATCCTCACTGCTAGACATCCGATGTTTCGCCGTGAGACACTTGCCTTATCGGGTCTTCAGTAGCAAATAAGAATAAAATTATAAGAAAAATCAACTGATTCGTTCATAATCACGACTTTTTGTCACGTAATGGGTTGAATCCACCCATGTCATCGATGACTGTACGTAAATAACATGGACAAGGTCAAAAACTTTCTTTCCCAAAAGAAACTTCCACCTACGGAAGAATTTTCTTTCATCCTATTCATTTTTTTTTTTCAGGAAATCATTCGTTAATCTACACCCCCCTATTGATTGTTGGTACAATTTCTTATTTCAATCATGGATGAGATAAAAACCGTAGTCTGTGTCGACAAAAATGATTCTTACAAGTGTAACGACAGCGAATACCTCAATAAAATGATCGATGTTATCAAAAGTGCGGACATAATCCTCTTTTGGAGCTCTAACGCGACAGAAATGGACCGGGAATTGCAACTGCAACTGATGACACTGACAGATCACATCCCCAAGAATTCATCAACACTATAAAAAATTACGACTTCAAATACAGACTCATAATTACAGTATTTGGATATATTTCCAACGAGGATATACAAATTTGCGATGATATAATAAAGCAGAGCAATATTCTCGATAATATCATCGATTTTAAGATATATTACTCTGGAGGTAAACTAACAACTACTATGCGATTTGACGGTTTATTCACATCTAAAAATTTCAAGAAGGAAATCTTCAAGAATGGCTTCTCATGGTATCGCATCGACATCAACATAGATTTCGATAAACTTACATTAAGTGATATTTCTTTAGACTTCAAATATAACATCATTTCTCGTATAAACAAATTCCCTGAAGATAAAAAGGTGCTTAGAAAGAAATTTGGTGAACTCTTCAATCGACTTTCGAGCCAGCACCAGGAGGAAGGATCCCTGAGATTATGTTTTGAAAATAACGATGTAGAAGGGTGCATTCGATTCATTGAGAGAGGTTCATATAATTTTAATGAGAAACTATTGCAACAAAAAATAAAGGAGTTGTTGTATTTATTTGACAACCCTGCATTTGACTACGTTTTGTCTGATGGGATAATCAGGTTTCCAAAACCCGTGGAGCAATTCAACGTACTGGACAAAGATTCTGAAACAGATGAGGATGGTATAACCTGTGATATTACATTCAACAAATGTAAGCAGTTATGTCTTTTAGTGAGAAAGACGGACGGAAAAATAGTTTCAGACGAAATCAACGAACAAATATTCGGCAATCCATTCCTGCTGTTGAAGCATACACATCTAGTGGAAAAAATTGTGAATTTGGTAGAGTATAATGGAATAGATGCCACATGTTATTCTAAGTTGAGAATTAGGTCTATATCCCCCTTCACGAGGCAACCAATAATGAGAGTTTACGTTTTCAATGGTGACTCTGAGTTTGCGGACCCGGACATGGTCATGGTAATCAACACTATAATCCTACCTGAAATATGCCAACTTGAATATAGTCGTTCGAAATGTCCAGGCCTCTGGCAGTTACTGTTTCTTTACATGCTGTTGAAGTTCCATCCCAAGTGGAAGAACGAGCCTGAAATTATAAAGAAGGAGATAAAATATATATGCGATCGTACGATAACTCCAATAACTTTATTTGACGATTTAGAACCAAACATGGAAGACCAATTGAGCATTGCTCTGTGGTACGCTGTGAACGTATCTCACAAATTATATCCAAATTCTCCCAATAATGTCTTGAGAAGCATGGGAGAGAGTTCAACATATATTTTGGATTTATATTCGGACATATTCCACCCTGTGGACGAAGAGTTATACACTAAAACTAAACTCTGGACCATATGGAGTTATATGGTTCGAAATAAAGGAAACAATAGGAAGCTTTCGAGTGAAATTCTGGCTCAATACCAGAAATATGAAGAAATAGATGGCTCTCTAATATTCTTTTCCGGACAATGCGAAAAGAGGTATGAATCTATTTTGAATATTTTACCCGTGGAAAAGATGTTGGGACTGTATCAGATTCTGCATGAAAATTCCGGAGAATTTGACAACATTGACCATGTTCGGGATCATAACCCACGAGTTAATATCATAAATACTTCCGAACCAAGCTGCAGAGAACACTTTGAGATATCTCTGATTACTTGCCAGGCAGTTAGAGTTTGTTCGAATACTGAAACACGACGCAAGACATGTGTAGTAGACTATATTCGTTACTTCGACATTTTTCGGGAGTTTTGTGTTGTCAACGGTAAATACCGAAGAATGAATACGATTTAATCACTAATCACAGCCGGAACACATACAGAACATCATCAGAAATCGCAGTTTATCCAGTCCATGTATTAAAGCACTTCAGGTTGGTTATCGAAAAATTCGAGACAGTTATAAAAACGTATGCAGTTCAAGAATATTTGGAATCAACCGATTGCGAATTGAAACGAATATGGTTCAATATGTTCGGATCCCTTTATCTGAACCACTTCTCTAATAAATGTCTCAGAGGCTTAATATTATTTTCATTGCTATTATTATTATTCATGATACTTCAAATTGAATAAAACCAAACTATGAGAATATGTGATAATATATTTGATGATTCAACTGATTAGAATAAGTTCATGTATTTGAAAAATATTTGTAATTAAATGTAACTCAAAAATCGTTATTGTTTTTGTCATTATTATTATATTTTTCAAAAGTTTATGGCATTTTTCCCGCATTAGGCAAGTGAATAGGGTGAAACATTCATTTTCTCAATGTTGAAACTTTCAATTCAATTTTTCGAAATTGGATCGCAATCACAAAGAAAATTGAGGTACTATAAAAATCAATCTCATAAGTCACAAACAGTTGCGAGGAGGAATAGAAGTTCAACCAAGTTGAAAAACATTTCGTAAAAGATGAAAATTCACCTTTAAACAAATTTTGTTTTCCATGATCACGAAAGCACCGATAAGTAGATATTCAAATATCCGGAGACCAAAGAAGAAGTTGATAACGATAAATTCGTAGTATCTGTTTTTCTTGATCTGAAGAGGGCGTTTGAAACAATTGATCGTAATATCCTTCTAATAAAATTAAGAGGTTATGGCATTGATGGTGATGTTTACCAATGGTTATCTGACTATTTATCCCATTGCAAGCAAAAAGTCAGAGTTCAAGATAATATCTCACAGGAATTGGATATACATATAGGTGTGCCTCAGGGTAGCATTTTAGGATTTCTGCTTTTTATCTTATACTCAAATGACATAAACTTGTTTATAAATGTTGATTTTATAAATTTATTTGCAGATGATACACTATTGGCATGCTATGATACAAGCTTAGATAAAGTATTCAACGAAAGTCATTTTTTGTGGAGGAAAAAAAATCAGTTCTTTATCGACTTTTTTTGGGTAATTGTTACCTTCCACAATCTGGAAAATATAAATATTATAATGGAGAACTTAATACAAGTGTAGAAGGGCAAACTTTTTAGTTTACCCCGATAAGTTACTGCGTAAAAATCAAAGTATTTTTCACAAAGAAAAATCTTCTATTTATCAGTAACTTGTCGTATTTAACAATTTTGCCTATCAAAAAAATTATTAAGAAATAATACTTATCTTTTACGTTTCGGAGGCCAAAATCTGCCTCCGTCTTCAGAAATCGATAAAAAAATTCGAATATACGGGTGTCCCACATTTTATGTGACGGGCAATATCTGGTTTGTTGAAAGAGATACACAAAAATGTTTCATACAAAAGTTTTAGGAGTTCATGAGAGCTATATTTTGATATAATTTTTAAATATACAGAGTGTTTGGTGTAGGTGCTACAGACCAAAATTCCATTTTTTAAAATAGAAAGCCCTGTATATCATTACATATTCAGACGCTACGTTAAATTCTGATATCATTTCATGTTTGGTTTTTGGAATTCGGTTACGGCGTTGTTGAGTTATTGCACTTTTCCTTAAATATAAAGTTTCAAAAAAACTTATTTACTCGTACACGAATCCAGTCTATATCTTTTATTTAATTGAACTAGACTACTACTGAATACAAACCATTATTCTCACCTCTACGATACGATATCGATATCAGTTGAATATAATATTGAAATTCTTGAGAATGTGACTAACTTGAGGGTGAATTGCTTTATATTGCACAATTTCATCAAGTAGCTTATGCTTGTTGATGCCATAGTAACAAATGTTGTTGAGTTGTATCTACTTGTCAGTTCGATTCAGTGATTCTTTGCAAAACAATAACTGTGTTTTTTGTGCGAAAACTCCAGTATGCCTTTCGCGTTTAGTCCAAGTGATTGCATTGATATGTTATTAATTTTTGAGGAATGTCAGAAAAACTGCCGTCAAGCACAACGTCTATACCAAGAACGTTTTCCAGACAGACCTATTCCGTCACGAATGACTTTTTCGAGAGTTGTAGAAAAATTGCGAACTGGGTCATTTCCTTCTACTATAAAGCATCGTCATCATACGAGATCTGTTAGAACTGAAGATTTAGAGATCAATGTGTTGGCTTATATTATTATTCATCCACATGTTTCTATCCGTACTCTTGCAGAAGAAGTCGGTGTGAGTAAATCTAATGTACAGAGAATTCTGAAAGAAAATAAATACCACCCATTCAAAATTCAGTTGGTACAAGGTTTGAAACCCACGGACTTTGAACGACGACTTGAATTCATTGCTTGTATTCAGGTAATATTACATGAAAGTCCTAACATATTCAGTCAAATTTTGTGGAGCGATGAATCGCGATTCCACAATAATGGAGTTGTGAATCGACATAACAGTCACTATTGGTCTCAAGAAAATCCCCACTGGGTCCGCGAAAGTAATTTTCAAACTACTTGGGGTATTAATGTATGGTGTGGATTGTTCAATGGCCGCATCATAGGACCTTACTTTTTCAATGAAAATCTCAATGGATTGCGATATTTACATTTTCTAGAAAATGATTTGATCCAGTTGATGGAAGATATTCCCATAGCAGAACGACAAGGAATTTGGTGGCAACAAGATGGTGCTCCTCCTCACAATTCACAGGTTGTTACTGAATATCTGGATAGAACGTACCCAAATAGATGGATTGGTAATAAGGGTCCAATTCGGTGGCCGGCTCGTTCCCCAGATTTATCACCGCTTGATTTTTTCCTATGGGGTTATTTAAAAGATATTGTTTTCACTACTCCCCCTTTGAATGTGGATGATCTGAAAATGAAAATTCGACTAGCGTGCAGTGATATTACGCCTGATATTATAAGAGCGACTTGTACGAGAGAAGTGATTCGACTTTTCGAAGCCTGTATAATATCTAATGGGCATCACTTTGAACAATTTTCATGACTTATTTCTAGGTACCTACCATTCTTATGAAATGATTTATCAAGTTATATTATTTACATTGTTATTTATTAAAGATTTGTTTTCGAATACACCTCTTTCAATATCGCAATTGTTTCATATTCAGAATGATTCCTGACTGAATTCCACAACTCAAAATTGAAACCATTACTTCGAACACCCAAAATTTTGACTAATTTTCATGTGATCTGATGCAGAGAGAATAATTGTATGAGATATTTTTAAAAATAATAGTCGTTCTCAAGACTTTACATTTTAAGCAATAACTCAACAACACCGTAACCGAATTTCAAAAACCAAACATGAAATGATATCAGAATTTAACGTAGCATCTGAATATGTTAATGATATACAGGGCGTTCTATTTAAAAAAAATGGAATTTTGGTCTGTAGCACCTACACCAAAACACCCTGTATATTTAAAAATTATATCAAAATATAGCTCTCATGAACTCCTGAAACTTTTGTATGAAACATTTTTGTGTATCTCCTTCAACAAACCAGATATTGCCTGTCACATAAAATGTGGGACACCCGGTATACGCAGTTATTCCTTTTTGGATAGCTTATTTCTTTACTTCTTCGACAAATGTCAAAGAAGTTTTGAAATATGAAATTATGTCAATGTTGTTGATTGACAACTGAAACATTCGATGTAATACAAGGTACTCTCCGATATCAGTTTGTTGCCATTTCGCCACTATCCAAAGTTTTCTTCAAGATGGGTAGCCAAGTACGGTCTATTTCTAAGGAGCTATTCGAGATACAATTCTCTCCAGACATGAGAATATACGCTGATTCTTTTAGCTTACGTCTCTTAGAATGAGGCTCATTGGTAATCTTTCTTGTCCTATTCCATTCCACCCGATGTTCACCGTCTGATTTTATAATTTTATATTTTTCAGATTGTGGAAGGTAACAATTACCCAAAAAAGGTCGATAAAAAACTTCGATAAAGCTATTGATAAAATGAATGTCGCATTAAAGGATGTAAATGAGTACCTCATGGCAAATAAATTAAAACTGAATGAAATGAAAACTAAAGGAATGATTATAACAACAAAATATGAATGGAACAACCTTGACTTAAATGAAATAAATCTGCAAATTGATAATGAAAACATTGAAATTGTATCATGTATCAAATATCTTGGATTCCAGTTAGATATTTCTTTGCAAGAATTTCTGGCAATTTATCCACTCAGTCTAAAATTACTATGTACAATGCAATTATCCGACCACATTTTGATTACTGTGCTTCTATTATTTTGATGTTTAATCTAAATCAAACATCTCAATTACAAAATCTGCAAAATCATGGTATGCGAATTGTTCTAAAAGTGAATAGATTCACTGAAATCGGAATTATGTTACAAACTTTGTGGTGGCTACCAGTTCTTTACGGTTGTATTACTTAACTATGACATTTATATACCTATAAAAATTCTGAATAACTTATCACCATCATATTTTTCTGAATTTGTTAGTTTGAATTCAGAAGTGCACAAATATGCCACAAGAAATTATACTAATTTGCATTTATGCAGAACAAACAGGAGAAGTGCCATGAATTCTTTATTTTTCAAAGGGTTTGCTGCATAAAATAAATTACCAAATGACAGTTATTAAAATCCATCCACAATGCTAGATAGAATAAAACTTGGTAAGATAATATCAATAAATATATTATTTGTATGTTGTTTTCTGCTTTTTATCATTGTATTGGAGCTGCACCTATATTGCGATGTATTTTTAATAGCATAGGTCGTTATTTTTCAAAGTAAAAATGTTTATTTTCAATTTCTATGTTAGTAATATGTTTTATATAATATTGTGTATTAGAGTTACCTATTTCAAAACATATATTCTTCTTCTTATTCTTCTTCAACGGAAAGTAATTCAAACTGGATAAACAAATACAATAAATACAAACTCACACTGATATAGTGAACGAATTGGAATCCATATTGAATAAGAATTCGTACGCTTTTTGGCCGCCTCCATTCTCTGGTGAATAGAGGGCGCCACGAACTGATTTCCCTAAATGCATTTTCTATTTTACTTCCTTCTTGGAGATGTTCACTTTATGATCGAAACACGTTTCGAGGTGTTAAAAATAACAATTTGGTGTTGTGCAAAAACTCCAGTAATATAAATTAGTTGTTGATGACATGCCTCCTAATTGCTCAGGACTTCTTTGATCAGTAAGAATAGTTCCGATCACAAATGATGAATATCCTTGCCGAATGGCCTATCGGGTGCAAGAAACATTTTACTACGAATTATTTCAGTTAGCAAAAGAAATCTATCTGTGGTGAAAAAAATTTGAATAATGAAATATTAAAAATATGATGAGTTGGAGAGAGTAATGATATTTCAAAAATTAGACAAAGAATACAGTATTAGCATGGAATTCAAAGAAATATAGAATCAATAATTTGTGAATTGAAGGAATTTTTTTGACATGAAATGAAATGAAATGAAAAGATTCGGAAAATAAGATTAGGTCAATAATATACAGTGTCACACATAAAGTCCGCATCAAATGGGATTTTTTTTGTTCATCTCTTCAAGCAACTTTTGATATCTCCATTAGGTTGTACTTCAAAAATGATGCTAAATGACATGCATATGAGCGATCAAGTGATTTTTCTTCCCTGTCCAATTTGACATTTTTTCCAAAAAATGTTCAGAAAAGCAGTTATTGCTCGAAATTTCGAAAATCAGTAAAGAGAAAAGATGATTGTTTTTCATTTTTCACCCATATACCAATTTTCAGCTCTTTAGTACAAATTAAGTTTTTTTACAGTTTTTCGAAAATTTGACATTTGCAGATTTCTCAAATTTAGCCAAACCTCAACAAAGGTAGTGCTTTATGCCTAACTTATCTTTCCAACGCATTTTTTATTACCAATTGCAATTCTAAATACATCTTATTTCGCAAAAATTTAAAACACCAGAAAAAATTATGCCAAAAATTATGCAAAGTTGATACAGTTTTTAAAAACAGCTGAATATTTCACTTTATTTCTACTTTTGCGAAATAGCTTGATACATAAGCATAAATAAAAAACAATATCAATGAAAAGTCAATAATTCATTCTTTACTGCACTTTTCAAACAGTTAAACTTTGATTTAATAATTACGAAAAATTACAACGAAATTAAACTAAGGGTACTGTGGGAATAATTGAACTGAACTGAATAAGCAAAATATTTTATTGTCATATGAAATTTGTTGAATAACTCAAAATATTGTTTATCAGTTTTAGATTCAAAATAGTTTATTCGTTGTCTAGTGTGTTGTTAAAAATGCTGAATCTTCAAGAGAAAATTGAAATCGTTTTAATATGCGGCGAGAATACCGGTCACCGACAAGTAGCTGATATTTTCAATGCCTGACATCCTGCAAGAAATATTCATCAGTCAACAGTTAGTAGGATAATAGCTAAGTTTAAATCTACTGGCTCGGTTGAGAGTAATTTTAGAAAAGCACATCAGCCTTCTAGACATACTGAAGAAGTGGAATTTGAAATATGTTTGGATATCGTAGAACATAAAAAACAAGTATTCAAGATATTGCAGAGAGAACAGATGTTAACCGAGAGAGTGTACGACGTATTTTACACAAAAATAAATTTACGCCTCATAAACCGAAATTCATCAATACATTAACAAAAAGGGACTTCGATATGCGCTTGTATTTTTCTTTTTGGTTTCAAGGGAAATAAGAAGAAAATTATCATTTTCCTTATCAAATTTTATGGACATATGAAGCGACCTTCTCTTCAAATGGCGTTGTGAGCTCGCAAAACTGCAGGTGGTGGCAAAAGAAAACCCGCATTTCGTAATCGAATGTCGAGATCAAAATTCGTTTAAGACGAAATGTTGGTGTGGCATATTAAACGATCAAATTATAGGACCATACTTTTTTAGACATAATTTAATTTCTACGGACTACCTACACTTTGTGAATACCGAACTATCTGAAGTTTTGGATAATATGCCCCTTCAAGTAAGAAATGTTGTGTGGTATCAGTGTGATGGTGCACCTATTCATACTACAAGGGTGGTTAAAGAGCGTCTTTTGAAAACATTTAGGGGCAAAGTAATCAGTCGCAATATGGAACACTTTTGGCCGCCTAGATCTCCTGATATAACCCACTAGATTTCTTCTTGTAGGGTTACTTAAAACAAAAGGTGTATAAGCAAAGACCTTTTCGAGATATAAATCATTTAGAGGCAGTTATTCGAGAATGTGTTGTAAGCACGAAGCCCCGTAGTATAAAGAATGCAGTTGAAGATGTTTTAAAAAGGACAATTGATTGCATTGAACGTGGTGGAAGGCACACCGAAATGTGACTTTTTATTTTGTATTTTATTGGTATTTACATGGCTTAGGCATATGTTTCGATTTGATTTAGTGTTCTTAATTCAAATTATAACTTTATTTTAACAGATGTTTGTTAGAATTTTTTACGGTTTAGTTTTCTAGGCAACAAAATCTAAATTGATTTCTGAAGTAATTTTGTTCATTCATACCTCATAAAAGATATTTAGTAAATGTGAAATTACTTTCGTATAATTCCTTCCTTAGTTAAATTGCGTTGTGATTTTTCGTAATTAGTAAATCAAAGTTTAACTGTTTGAAAAGTGGCATAATTTCTTCTGGTGTTTTTAAATTTTTGCGAAATAAGTTGTATTTAGAATTGCAATTGGTAATAAAAATGCGTTGGAAAGATAAGTTAGGCATGAAGCACTAACTTTGTTGAGGTTTGGCTAAATTTGAGAAATCGGCAAATGTCAAATTTTCGAAAAACTGTAAAAAAACTACATTTGTACTAGAGAGCTAAAAATTGGTATATGGGTAAAAAATAAAAGAACAATCATCTTTTCTCTTTACCGATTTTCGAAATTTCGAGCAATAACTGCTTTTCTGAACATTTTTTGGAAAAAATGTCAAATTTGACAGGGAAGAAAAATCACTCGATCGGTCATTTTTAAAGCACAACCTAATGGACATATCGAAAGTTGCTTGAGGAGATGACAAAAAAAAAATCCATTTGATGCGGACTTTATGTGTGACACTGTATAAACAGTAAAATCAATGATGAACCAGTTATCCGGATATCAATTTATTTTATATTCTTACTCCTTTTTTACTCTTACTGGGCAGCAGCATTTGTCACATTACCGCTTTTTAGTATCGCTGGTCTTGAAATCTCCTTTCTTTGGAAAATATTCTCAACTCTTCGTCGCATAATTCGAATAAATTCATTCAATCCAATTGTAAATGAAGAAATAATCGTAGGAAATATTCCTTGATATTTTAAAAACTATCGAATATAGTCAAGGATTCTATAAACTAGCCCATGTATTTTTGGGAAAGAAAGTTTTTGGCTTTCTACTACTCCATCTTGATTCAAAAAACAAGGATGAGGGAATCTTCCAAGGAAAGAAAGGAAGAAAGGAGGTAATCAATTTTAAAATAAGTAACTCTGATACATGTAACTCTAGCCTATGTACTATTAGAATATAGCAAAGATAATTTTAGTTATCTTCGTTAATGTACCGACTGTTGATCTGCAGAAAGTTAAAGATAATGAAGTGATTTATACAAGAGCAGATAAAGGTCGAACGTTATTGCATTAAATAAAAAGGACTACATAGGAAAAACTCTAGATTTCCTTAATTCAGGAAGCTACGAGATTCTGAGGAAGGATCCGACAACTATGTACCAGAAAAAGGTTAAGGAAACTCTCAAAACAATAGAATTGGTTATGAACGGAAAGGATAAATGTAGAGCATTGATCATGAATCCACAACCACCAAAACTGTATTCTCTTATTAAATTACATAAAACCAATTTCCCGATTAGACCAGTGGTATCGTTCGTAACGGCACCTACCGTTAAAATCTCAGAAATCCTGATTAAATTGATTCAAACCTATACCAATTTCAAGCCTAAATTTTATATAAATAATTTTTATCAATTAGTGGATAATATTAAAGACGTAATCCTCCCAGATAACTCAAATTAATATCGTTCGATGTCCAAAATTTATTTCCCAGTATCCCGCCAACTGAAACAATTGAACTAGTGGAGTGTCTCTTAGACAAAAACCACGTGAATCCACTGATAAAACAGGAGATTGTTGATTTACTCACCATTTGTGTGTCTCAAAATTATTTCCAGTTTGACGGAGAATTCTTTTCATGCAATGAAAGACTAATAATGGGGAATCCTTCGAGTCCCTTACTTTCGGAAATTTTCATGGATAACATAGAGTATGAAATCCATAATAATCAGTTAGCCAACAATTTTTGTACTGGTACAGATACGTAGATGATATCTTAGTATGTTTTACTGGTACAGATAGACAATTAGGCAAGTTCATTGAATATGCCAATTCCATCCACCCGTCAATAAAATTCACCACTGACAGGGAGGTAAATAATTCAATAAATTACCTGGACTTAACCATTACGAAAAATAACAATAAACATGAGTTTGCAATTTTCCACAAACCATCGTACACGGACATTATCATACATAATTCCTCCACACACCCGTACCAGTTGCTGCATTCAATAATATGCTTCACAGATTATTGAATATTCCACTGTCTGATAGGGATTTCCAGAAAGAGCTGAATTTTATTAAACAAATCGCGATTAATAACGGTTATAAGGTAGATATTGTAAGCTCCATTCTTTCCAAAAAACGACAAAAGCAAGCCATGGATCTGGTCTACCCATATTCAAGATGCGATAACGTTAGTTATAAGACATTGACATATGTGGGGGAACCAAACAGGAATATTGCCCATTTTTTGAAGAAAGAAGGCGTAAACGTAGCTTATAGAACGAATAATAACCTAAGTAAATTTATTAAAAACAATAAGGACAAAACTTTGGTGTCGGATAGATCAGGAGTATATAAGCTGACTTGTGGCTCTTGTCCAAAACTGTATATTGGCCAAACAGGAAGAACATTTTTCCAACGAATTAAAGAACATAGGAGTAGTTTTGTGAATAGAAAGACCAATTCCACATTTGCGAACCATCTTTTAGCAGAAGGACATGAGTTCAATCATGAGTACGAGGTGTTACATTTAGAAGAGAAGAGTTTGAAACTTAATCTTCTAGAATGTTTAAAAATCAATAGATTCAGGAATTCGGGTAATTTACTGAATGATCAATTAGAACTCAATAACTCTCCGTTACTGAATATATATTTTCAAATGTGAAAATGGAACATAAGTGCAGGTAATTTAATTCGTTAGAAACTCAGGTAAAATATCAGCTACTTAAAATTCAGGTACTTCGTTTACAGGTACTTTGATTTCAGGTACTTTGATTTCAGGTACTCCATAAACTATATATATATTTAGTATTGAATGTGTAGAATTAGTTGAAAGACACGCCAGATGAAGCCATTGTATGGCGAAACACGTGTTGCGTTTTTGTAAAACAATTTAGTGAAAATTTCACAATAAAGTGTTTTTGGAATACGTTAAGTAGGTACTCGTTTCATTCGCGTGAGTGAGTACCTGAGAAGTCTCGAGCACTTGGAAGAATCGAATACTTTCGCTTCTTGGTGATCGATTTCGCCCACCAGTACTTTAGTCGCTTTCAATACTTCTCCAGGAAGATCTTTAGGGAAAGACACTAATTTTAAAATGCTACTGTAATGAATTTTAAAAAGAATTCTTTCACTATAAAAAGACTGGAAAATGCAAATGATTTTTTGTGTTTACAATATTCAAAATAAATCCCAGGCTGACCAATTTTCCGCCACGAAAATGAGAGATGAGTGTGAGCAAAGGACGAACACGTCCGAATACCGGAATAAATTGGAAAATAACACGTTTCAAACGTATTCGAAAATTAAATCTGATTGAACAAGCATGACTTGGTACAGTTGGTACATGGCTCCGGTGGTTTGGAGGAAATTAACCTCAACCTCACTTTCTATACTGTAATTTGGAAATTCCAACATCAAACTCGAAACTTAGACTTTTCCATTGTAACCCTACCTAACCCCTCAACTCTTCTTTACCTCATTTACGGCTCTCAACTATTTAATTCCATCAAACTGTACCTTTGGTCTTCGGTGTACATCCATGAAGTCCATTATCCTTTGTAAGTAGTGGTGAGATACGCTCGAATGCGAAGAATTTGTTAGCAATTATGACAAATTCGTCACCACTAGTGAAACCGTTTTCGTCATGATTTAATGGTGAGATTCATCGATGAAAACACGTTTTTTAGAATTCGTAGGTGATGATGAAACTACTTTTATTGGAATGTTTCGGCTTTTTAAGCCGTCGTCTCTTTGAATTTATTCCCGATGTCGGGAGTACCTGAAACATTGGCGACAACATAGACTTCTGAAAATATCAACCACTTCCGCCAGTGAAACGTCACAAAAAATTCCAACAGGTGATGGTCTAAAAACTGCCAATTTTAATTATTTTTAATCATATAATCAATTATTATTTTACAAACAACCATAAAAACGCTGTATTGCAAGCGTGTAAAAATTCAAAATAGACCAAAATGATTACAGATACCTATATACCCTTCCAACGTCCATAGTCCTGAGACGGTAGCGAAAGAGGACCCTTCCTGAAAGTTGAATTTACTCCGTTTGTAAAATTCGAACGATTGAGGAGTGCAAAGAGTTACCAAACTCACCTCCTGTAACATGTAGAGTGTGCAGCTTCACTGCATGAAGCTTTCTTTGAAGTCTTATGTTTGTGGTGGTACTGTGTACTCTGTTTTGAAAGGCCATAGTTACAATATTAGGCATACATATTGAGCTGCGTTGTGATAAGTAAAATAGAGCAGGTCGAAATATTCGTGTTGTGTTGTTTGGCAAGGTAGGTTTGTTTATATATGTTCGTTCTTTGAAATTATATATTTTAACGTGAAATATAACGACTTTTAACTCAACGCTAATTTGTTCAGTGCTGCTCTCCTGTGGAATATATTTAATAAGACACGTAGAGCGGTAGTCGTTGAGACTTATTTCACAAACAACCATAACAATATCTGTAATGCAAGTGCGTGAAAATTCAAAATGGATCAAAATAATTGTAAATGCGCATGTACACTTCCAATGTCCATAATCCTAAGATGGTACCGAAAGAGAATCGTTTTCACCCCTCTCCTGAAAGTTGCGCTCTTTTAACTCCGTTTCTAAATTCGAACGATTGAGGAGTGAAGAGAGTTACCAAACTCACCTCCTGTAACATGTAGAGTATGGTGGTACCACTGCATGAAGCTTCCTTTGAAGCCATATATTGTGGTAGTACTGTGGAATCTGTTTTAAAAGGCTATAGTTGTAATATTTGGCAAACACGTTGAGCTGTGTTGTTATAAAGAGCAGGTCGAAATATTCGTGTTGTGTTGTTTGGCAAGGTAAGTTTGTTTATATATGTTCGTTCTTTGAAATTATGTATTTCAACGTGAAATATAACACCTTTCAACTCAACGCAAATTTTTTGTGTGCTATTTTCCTATGAAATATTTTCAATAAGATATGTAGGGCGGTAGTTGGTGAGACCTTTAGATTGTTGTAACGAAGGGTTTATAGGAAAAATTAATGTAGATACATGAGAAATTACGGAAAAGGTTGAAATTTTCAAGAATTCCTTTCTTCAATGATTGAATTTATCATTTTAGGATAATTTCGTTTTCAAACGGGGTTATTTGAAGTTTTTGAGAGTTTTTGAAAGAATTCGACACAAAAACCGCGACTCACTTTTTACTATATGGCGTGTTGAATATTATATGCCATTTGAAACTGTTAAAACCCGTGATGCGGGTTTTGTTTTCTGAGCACATTTCAATGAAATATTTACTAAGATAAGATGAGCGCAAATTCGATTTGTTTTCAAAACAAATTCGAAGAATTGGGTAACACAAGAATAGAAATTATGTCTGTGTCAGTCATTTTTTAATTTAAAGAATATTTTCTGATTTCTTTAATTAAAACATTGTAAAATTGTAAGTTATTTATCTAATTTTTGTGAGGGTTATTCACCTTCATAGTTGAAAAAAATGGAATGGAAAATTTCATACAAGGGAAGAACTCAAGTTCACCCCAATGAGTTCTGTCCAATTTTTACAAATGAGATTTACTGTTAATCAGTAATATGTCGTATGTGAAAAGAGGACTGAAATCTGCCTTCGTATTATGAGATATAGTTTTACAAGAAATCAAAAGAAGCTATAGTTTTATCTTCCGATTCGACAGATTCGATTCGGCTGACAAAATAAAAAACTAAATGAATTGTAAGGGTATATTTTTAGAAGAGATTGATTTTTTCGAAACAAATACATTTATATGATCGCTGCATTAAAAAAACTGTTTTCTCTATTTCGTTTTTATTCCAAACATTTGTATGATATCGAATCAGATATCATTCACAGAATTCCTACACAATATAATTGATGAAAGGTAAATCGAGGTAAAAATCAAGGTAATAACATCATTATAGTAGTTCACCTAATAGTCACGATATTATAGTAATCACACGTAATTGAGATACCCAGACGAAGTCTAAGCACAAATGAGACACAAAACGCAAAAGTCTGACTTTTTGCTAAAAGTCTCAAACCTATATATGGTAGGGTGTAAGCAACTATTAAATTTCAAGGTCAAGGTCACAAAAATCGGTTTTTTTGCGCTTTTTTTGGAAATATCTCATTTCCTATGGGTTTTTTGCTATTTGTATTTATTATCAATATTGTAGAATACACAATTCTCTACAAATTTTGTTTAAAAAAAATTTTATACGGTGAACCGTTTTCGAGATAGAGGGCGGAGAGCACGCGGTCACAGCATCACTTCAGGTCAACCGGTGCCTCCGGTCGAAAACGCGCCATATATAGTTGATGAACTATCGATAAATCAATGATTATAAATATTTGTCAATTTTTATTAACTATTATATTATATTTTATCATTTTTTTCCTAACTTATCCACTTTTTATTCAGTATTAATTTATTTAACAACACTTACCTGCCCATGTAATTGCAGAATTGTTAATGGAAATATAGGAATTATATTTGAATTTTAACCTAATTAATATTTATAACTTCTTACATGATGAAAAAAAAAACAAATAAATTATGAATTAATCTTTTTATTAAAAAATATCATTGAATACATTTATTTTTTTTGAAAGTAAAGAAATGGAATAAAGGGTACAAAAACTACAATTTATAATTTTAATCATCTTTTTCCTCTTCATCGTCGTCTTCTGGCTGCTGGTAAATTTCAAACTGGTCTTCATTATCGTCTTCAACGACATTTGCCTCAAGTTCTTCCATGATTTCGGGGTCAAAGGTTCCATCTTCGTTAATGTCGCTCTGATATGGTAGAGCATTGAGACAAGCTTGCCCATTACATTGGCCACAAGCTAAAGAGCATTGCAAGCCCGCTTTCCTGCATCCGCATCGCGAACCACAACCACTCTTGCAGTTGCAGAAAATTGTATTTAGCAAATCTTCTGGAGCAGGTGGTAAAATTGTCACGATAGGCTCCAGAAAATCGTTTCGCATTGCCCAACCCCATACCTGGGGTTCCAAATCATGCCCTAACCAAGTTTGAACTTGATAATATACACGGTTGAAATGTTGATGAGCAGCTGCACTTGTTGGTGGAATATTTGAAAGCTGCACAGGTTTATTAAGTTTTGTCGACTTGACGTAATGCATATAACGAAGATGATCGAGACTTTTCACAGATTTCGGAGCATTATAGACTGCCAATAAGGTTTGAGTTCCACTCTCTAATAATCTCTGGGCCGAACAATTTTCTTCCTCAAATGCTGCAGATAGTTCATCCAAATTTGTCAGTTTCTCAAAAACTTTTAAAAATGATTTTTTTCCCTTTTTAAAAGTTGTGTCACAGCCACTTAATGCGTGCAGAAATAAAATATGTTTTTTAGAATGAGGATAATTATCAAAACTTTTAGTCGAGTATATCTCCGTTTTTACATTACCTTTCCCAACTTTTTTAAAGAAAATTTCTTGTTCGTAAGACAGTGTACGCCCAATTAGAATGACAGGTAAATCAATATCTTGTCCTATTATAACTGCAGTTTTTTTAGACTTTGATTCTTCAATTGCAGTTTCAACAATAAGAACATCCGCATCATCTCTGGCTTGTTTAGTAGTAATATTTGCAGCTTGTAATTTTTCAATTAACATATTAATGAACTTATCTTTGTTATTTCGATTTGATAAGAATTTTCTTGAGTAACTGTACAACCATTGTTTCATCGAAACAAACTTCATAGGTTTTTGAAAGTGCAGCAGGTCTTCTCTGCTGCTCCATAGCTTTTACGTTCTTACTGTAGTCTGAATATCCGTCAAATACAACAATTATTTTGGAACTGTAATGCCTTTGTTAATAATGCATGTATTTATCAAAAATAATAGAAAGAGTATCTTCTCTGCTCTATACAACATGATGAAGAAGAAATCCGCCATCAATAATGAACGTTTTAGTAAACGGTTATCAGTATTATTGAATAGATATAGATTTAATGCAAGAAGAAAATGATAAAATATAATATAATAGTTAATAAAAATTGACAAATATTCATAATCATTGATTTATCGATAGTTCATCAACTATATATGGCGCGTTTTCGACCGGAGGCACCGGTTGACCTGAAGTGTTGCTGTGACCGCGCGCTCTCCGCCCTCTATCTCGAAAACGGTTCACCGTTTAAAAAATTTTTTTCAACAAAATTTGTAGAGAATTTTGTATTCTACAATATTGATAATGAATACAAATAGCAAAAAACCCATAGGAAATGAGATATTTCCAAAAAAAGCGCAAAAAACCGATTTTTGTGACCTTTGACCTTGAAATTTAATAGTTGCTTACACCCTACCATATGTAGGTTTTGAGACAACTTTTAGGGTGTCAATATACAAGTATTTACAGACTTACAGCTGGGTATCTCGAATTCCAAGATTCTTACCTAATTTAAGCTTGAATGACTGGATTATAAAATTATAAGAATAACACTCAGTTCGTTCATAATTACTACATTTTGTCACGGAATGGGTTGAAACAACTCATGTAATCATTGAAAGTACGTAAATAACATTCAAGATGGAGAAGGCCTAAAACTTTCTATCCCAAAAGAAACTACTACATACGAATGAATTTCCTTTTAACCTATTCAATGATTTTTTTTTCAGGAAATCATTCTTGATTGGTGATTGTTGGTACAATTTCTTATTTCAATCATGGGTAAGATCAAAACCATAGTCTGTTTCGACAACAATAATTCTTATGAGTATAGCGACATCGAATACTTCCTTAAAATGATCGATGTTATCAAAAATGCGGGCATACTCCTCACCTGGGGCTCAAACATGGAAGAAATGGACCGAGAAATTCCAATTGGAAATGATGCCACTCTCAGATCACATCCTCAAGAATTCATCAACATAATAAAAAATTACGACTTCAAATACCACCTCATAGTAACAGTAGTTGGATATATTACCAACGAGGATATACAAATTTGCGATGAAATAATAAAGAAAAGCAATATTCTTGATAATATTATCGATTTTAAGATATATTACTCTGGAGATGAATTAAGAACTACTATGCGATTCGACAGTCTGTTCACATCTAAAAAGTTCAAAAAGGAAATTTTCAAGAATGGCTACCCATTGTATTGCATCGATATCAACATAGATTTCGATAAACTCGCATTAAGTGATATTTCTTTAAACTTCAAATATAACATTATTTCTCTTGTAAATAAATTTCCTGAAGATAAAACGGTGCTCAGAAGGAAATTTGGTGAACTCTTCAATAGACTTTCGAACCAGTACCAGAGGGAAGGATCCCTAAGGTTATTTTTTGAAAATAATGATGTAGAAGGATGCATTCGATTCCTTGAGAGAGGTTCATATAATTTTAATGAGAAACTATTGCAACAAAAAATTAAGGAGTTGTTGGATTTATTTGACAACCCTGCATATGAATACGTTTTGTCTGATAGGGTAATCAGGTTATCAAAACCCGTGGAGCAATTCGACATACTGGACGAAGATTCTGAAACAGATGAGGATGGTATAATCTGCGATATTACATTCAACAAATGTAAGCAGTTATGTCTTTTAGTGAGAGAGACGGACGGAAACATAATTCCAGACAAAATCTACGAACAAATATTCAGCAATCCATTCCTGCTGTTGAAGCAAACAGATCTAGTGGAAAAGATTATGAATTTGATAGAATATCATCGAATAGATGCCGGAAGTTATTACAAGTTGAGGAATAAATCTATATCCCCCTTCACGAGGCAACCAATTATGGGAATTTACATGTTCAATTGTGAGTATGCGGACCCGGACATCGTTATGGAGAACAACAATACAATCCTAACCAGGATATGCCAAAAAGACTACATGAATTCAGGAAATTCCCGCCTCTGTCAGTTAGTGTTTCTCTACATGCTGATGAAGTTCCATCCCAAGTGGAAGAACGAGCCTGAAATTGTAAAGAAGGAGATTAAATATATATGCGATCGTACGATAACTCCTATAAGTTTATTTAACGATTTTAAACCAGACATGGAAGACCAATTGAGCATTGCTCTGTGGTACGCTGTGAACGTATCTCACAAATTATATCCAAATTCTCCCAATAATGTCTTGAGAAGCATGGGAGAGAGTTCAACATATATTTTGGATTTATATTCGGATATATTCCACCCTGTGGACGAAGAGTTATACACTAAAACTAAACTCTGGACCGTATGGAGTTATATGGTTCGAAATCAAGGAAACATTAGGAAGCTTTCGAATGAAATTCTGGCTCAATACCAGAAATATAAAGAAATAGATGGCTCTCTATTATTCTTTTCCGGACAATGCGAAAAGAGGTATGAATCTATTTTGAATATTTTACCCGTGGAAAAGGTGTTGGGACTGTATCATATTCTGCATGAAAATTCCGGAGAATTTGACAAAATCGACCATGTTCGGGATCATAACCCACGAGTTAATATCGTAAATACCTCCGAACCAAGCTGCAGAGAACACGTTGAGATATCTCTGAATACTTGCCAGGCACTTATAGTTTGTTCGAATACTGGAAAACTGCGAAAGAAATGTGCAATAGATTATACTCATTACTTCGACACCTTTCATGAGTTTTGTGTTGTCAACGGTAAATACCCGAAGAATGAATACGGGTTAATTACTTATCACAGCTGGGAACATTACAAAACATCATCAGAAATCGTAGTTTATCCCGTCCATGGATTAAAGCACTTCAAATTGGTTATGAAAAAATTCAAAAAAGTTATGAAAACGTATGACGTTGAAGATTATTTGGAAGTATCAATCGATTGTGCATCGGTTCGAGACGGAAACAACATATTCGGATCCCTTTATTTGGAGCACTGCTCCAATAAACGTCCTTATTGTCTGTGCTCGATAAACCTCAAGGCTTGACTTCACACCCATCAAGCGTACTCTGAAAAACCGAACTATATGGGGTTTTTTTGACAGCGACCTGGAAGAATCAGCAATAACAGAAAACAACTTTTAATACGTTATGATTTATCAGAAGTTATCGAATTATATTATTGGTAGAATCATACTATATGAATATGTGATAACAGATTTGATTATCCAACTGACTAGAATAAGTTCAATATTTGGAAACTTTTGTAATTAACTTAATTATTTTATATAATACATACATTTTATATTCGTTTATATGTTAATTTTTGATGAAATTTTCATTATATTTTTGAAAAGTTTATATGTCATTTTTTTTCATTCAGCAAATGGATGACTTGACCTGTACATTTCAATTCAATTTTTCAAAATTGAATTATGTTGAACAACCCGCACTTAAAAAGAAAACTGAGATACAATCATAATCAATTCCATAAGTTGAGTGTATCCGCTAGTCGAAACATGATTATGAACGGTGACCTAACAGTAATAATTAAGGGTATATTGAACCATAAAAGAATTTCTTTGTTATTTTATGCATTCCCGTGGATCTAACCATTTGTCAGACTTGAGGTTAACGAACTTTGAACTTAAATTGAAATACTGACAACTAATGTAACATACATAAGTTGACAAGGCATTTTAAACTAACCTTGTCACGGAAATTATTTACAGTTTTTTGAAGGATACTTTCCTAAAAGAATATTGCTATGGTTTTTGCTTACTTTCTCATTAACGATACCTCAACATGAAATAAGTTTTGGGAATATTACAATATTTTGGTTTCTTCTATCGTCCAGAGATAATATGTAGTGAATGCCTGTCTTCTCGATGTATGTATAGGTTTTCCTCAAACTCAAGGATCACATGTAATTTGAGTTCATCACTCATTTAATTGGCAGTTGCTTTTTTATCTGCCCCACATGACTAAGCTCGCGAAACTGCTTCTTCAACATTCTTATTGTTCCTTGAGATATGGGCAGTGAATTAAGAAATTTCTCATGAAATAGGCGAGCTACTTTCTGTTGTGTTCGGGTTTTATCTCCCTAACCAATCATTTGTAAAACTGTTATTTTATGCATTCCCGTGGATCTAACCATTTGTCAGACTTGAGGTTAACGAACTTTGAACTTAAATTGAAATACTGACAACTAATGTAACATACATAAGTTGACAAGACATTTCAAACTAACGCTGTCACGGAAATTATTTACAGTTTTTTAAAGGATACCATCCTAAAAGAATATTGCTATGGTTTTTGCTTACATTCTCATTATCGATACCTCAACATGAAATAAGTTTTGAGAATATTGCAATACGTTTTGATTTCGGTTACCACATGATTTCAATTTATTTTATCTTAAATGCAGCAATAAACTTGAAGGCGATAGCATTTTTGAATAGAAAATAAAGAGGTCTTTCATACGATATATTACAAACCTATACTTCCCATTTAAAAAATTGATACCTGTCATACGACGGTGGTTGAAGGTAGCGGCAGCTACCATTCCATTTGGATTTTACACACTGTATACAAACTTGAACTTTGAAATATATTCGCATTAGGAAATGTTCTCAGAATTTCTTTGAAGTTTTTTGCTGTGTCATTCACTATCAAAAAGAAAGCGATTTATTTTCAACAAAAGTACCCAGCAGCAGCGAGAAAATGTTATTACTATAGAGTATATCATGTGGTCCAACGAAAAGTATGCACCTTGCTTTTCTCCTTTTTTTGTAACTTAACGCAAAAATGCTCGGACAGGTCAATTTTGCTTTTGAGGGGGACACATTTTAGATGTAATTTTCTACCTGTGCCTTCAACCCCCTAGTGAGGGTGAGTAACAACCCTAAAATTTCAAATGGAAAGTGGGGTCGAGTGATATATCATTTGAAAGGGCACAAAATTCGCTTTCCAATGATACCTAATTTGTTGTATTTACTTGAATAGTTATTGTTATGTTATCGTGCAAATAAAAATGATATTTCCTATATGGTACCACTTTATTGTATCTCCAACAACGGTAAGTACTCGACTGCGTTTTTAGAGCAAGTCTACATGAAAAACATTCGTGTATAAAAAGATCTTAATATACAGGACTGGAAACTAACAACTATGTTTTATTATTAATATATGACACCCCTTTACCTAAGTTGAAACATTACACTATACAGAAATGATTTGCAATAACTAACAACAAACATTAGGCTACCCAGGATTAATTTGCCATAATTAATCGCTCAGGTGCCTAATTTTATCACGGGGTCTCAAGAGATCTACCACTATTAGTTTCATCACCTTCCGTATTACCATTTTCCGTATTCACTAACTGTTCACTACTGTGAGTCCCCGTTTTTCCCTTCCAATCTACAATAGTTTCTTTTAAAGCTGATCGTGGAGTGAAAAAAACATTATTTGTTTTAGATATTGTATTTGAATATTCTTCGTCTGAATAATCTTTTTTTAATTGATTCATATGTCTTTTCCATGTCAATCCACAATCGGTTTCTACCAGGAAAGTTTTTCTGCCCAATATTTCTTTAATTTTACCATGACACCACTTTTGAACATTTTCACGATAATCTCGTGCATATACCAAATCATTTATCTCATAGTTCACATATTTTTTATGTCCATAATATTTTGTTTGATAATTTTGTTTAGATTTCACTACGGCTTCCACAGAAGGTAACAGTAAATCAAATTTAGTTCTTAAACTTCTAACAAAAAGCATTTTAGAAGGTGTTTCTCCCATGGTCGAGTGTGGGGTGTTACGATATTGAAATAAAAATCTATTGATTTTTAAATGGGTGTCTAACCTTGGATCCTCAGTTTTACTTTTAATAATAGCATTTTTGATAATTTTCACCGCACTTTCTGCCTGTCCATTTGTAGATGGGTGGTAAGGAACCCCTGTAAGATGTTTGATACCGCTTTGCTTTAAAAAACGTTGGAATTCAAAACTTGTGAATGTTTTTGCATTATCCGTACAAATTTATTTTGGTAATCCATATCTCGCAAATAATTCTCGAAACACCTTTATAGTATTCAAAGATGTGATATTTGACATTTCGAAGCTCTCGATCCACTTAGATGTAGCGTCTTCGATGACTAAAAAATTTTTATTGAAACATGGCCCAAGAAAATCCGCATGTAGCCTGGTCCACGGATTAGTTGGCCATTTCCATACAGACAAAGGTGTTTTTGTAACATTAGGAGCTAATCTACAGCAAATTTCACAAGACTGGGCCATATTTTCAATTTGACTGTTCATCAAAGACCACCACATATAAGCCCGAGCTGAAAGTTTCATCTTAACAATACCCATATATGCAACATAAAACTCATTTAGTATTGAATTCCAATATTTTTCTGGTACTATTATGCGATAACCCCATATGAGGTAATTCTGTTCTATTGTTATTTCATTTTTTTTTATAAAAAATGGTTTATAATCTTCCCCAGGACATTTTCTGGGCCAACCATTCCTGACAAATAACATTACTTTACTGAGGACTGGATCCACCGCTGTTTCTTTTCGAATTTTATTTACATCTATCGGCAATTCGGATTGCTCTACGTAATTTATATAAGAAAACTCGGTTACCTGTATTGAATCAAATGGAAATTCTACCTGTGCACTCGTGATGGGTAACCTGGACAAACAATCGGCATAATTTTGATTTGAAGTAACAAATTTTATTTCATAATCAAAAGCTGAAAGAATATAGGCCCAACGTTGAAGGCGGCTAGCAGCAAACATCGGTAATCCCCGCTTGTCCCCAAAAATCGCTAGTAATGGTTTATGATCGGTGACAAGTAAAAATCGTTTACCAAACAAGTATTGATAAAATTTTTTTAGGCCAAAAATTATGGCGGCAGCTTCTTTCTCGATTTGAGAATATTTTGTCTCTGCCAAACTCAATAGACGAGAGGCAAAAGCAATTGGTTTTTCAATATTGTTTTCATCAATATGAGAGATAGTTGCTCCTAACGCATATTGTGATGCATCTACCATGAGCTTAACTTTCTTTTCAGGGTCGAAATGGCTAAGAACCGAATTTGAAATTAATAATTTTTTTGCATTTTCGAAAGTTATTTTACATTCTTGTGACCAGAACCATTTTGTTTCTTTTCTTAATAATTTGTACAATGGCTGCAAAACTTCTGACAGATTCGGTAAAAATTTACAATAAAAATTTATCATTCCCAAAAAAGATTTGAGTTCCGTCACTGTTTTTGGTACCGCCACTTCCGTTATTGCCTGAATTCTATCTTTTGATGTATGTAACATAGACTTCTGAAACGCTAACGAAATGTCACAAAAAGATCCAACAGAATAAGACCTAAAAATCAGAAACAAAAAAACAGTTACTTTTCCTAGTGTTTCCTGCTGTCATTATTCTATTCGAGTGGATGAGAAAAAACCATACGTACCTTTGATTTATTGTTCACTTACAATGCTGTAATACATATGTGTTTATATATGTATGTATATATGGGCACTATCGTTTTGTTAATATATATGCGTTTATTATTCATAAAAAATACATTTATACATAAAAGAAAAAGGGTTTGGCAAAGGCTATCTTCCACCACTCCCAATAATTATACAGTGAGTGCAAGAAAATATTTATAAAAATACTTATTTACTATCATAACAATCATAGAGAAGAGAAAAAAATAATAGATCATATAGTTGCTAATAACTCTCAACATTATTTAGTTCAATTTAAAAATTTAATTGGTAACCTTGGTAACTATGGTAACTATGGTAACCTTGAATTTTAATTTTTTTAAATTACCACTGAGCAGTAAGCCTCTATGATTTTATTTTTTTCTTGAATTGATAAATTTTATCATTTTGAAGGGGGAAATTTTCATTCAGATAAGAAGGGATTATATAAGAAAAACACCCTTTGAATTTGGAAGTATGGTGCCTAGGTATGTTAAATGTGTTAATTCTCAAATTGACCATTTGTATGTCAGAATGCCTGCTTAATAAACTATATAAATAACTAAGTGTTTCACTTTGAAGCAATTTAAACAAAAAAAATTATCAAATATTGGACGCTGTACCTCACATTCAGCTCCTTCATTCTTAACAAAAATGGTGTGACATGTTCACCATATGGTATACAACATACGAATCGCATGCAAGCATTCTGTATACGTTCTAAATTCTGCTTGTTATATTGCGCCAAAAAATTGTAATACCTACACTGATCAACAATACTCGATATGGGGGAAAATGAGAGTTTTAACTAAACTTAGTTTCATTTCTTCTGATAACTGGTACTTGAATTTATATAACGATTTGAGTTTGAAGAATGATTGATACTTTTAAATTGTTTGTCACATGTTCATGGAAAGGTAAAGAGCTATCTATGGATTCGCCAAGATTTTTAGCAGTGTCTATTCAGTCAATGTCTGCGTTATCGAGAGTGAGCCAAAAGTTACACTGAGTTTTCCATAATTCATTCCCATACTTCAATAATTTTTAACAAAGATATGCATAAGTTTCATTTGTGAAATTATAAAACAACGATAAAAATAAAAACAACAATAAACATTAACTGGTGCTCCGGGGCGACTTCATTGAATCCAGTGGAGCATTTGCTTTTTCAGCTGCAGAAAAACTCGGAAAAACCTGCAGCACACCATCATCTGAAGATCTTGATCTGCCAATGTCCTCTCTCTCATAAAACAAACTGTAAGGTGTCTCCAGAGGCTCCAATAAATTCAAGACATCGCCAGAACACTTAGTGACACGACTATTGTCAAACTTAAATCAGCTCGTTTCGTTTATAACCAAGGCGTAATAATGATCAAATTGAACTCCAGAACCACAGTGAATAATGACTGCATGAATATTATAACAGTGGTCTGCTAGATTGAAATGTTCATCTATTTCGAACCTTCGAAAGAGTTTTTTCGTTTGTTTGAAGGTTGACAATGTTTCGTGGTGTATTTCATCAGTTCGGACTTCCATTGTATAATATAATATAAATTGATTTGAAATTCCTGAAAAAAAATAAAAAGATTAACCGAAAATTACAATTTTATTTGAACAAAAAAACTGAAATTACAAAGAAATAACATAAAACCAAAAAATAAAAATTGAAATATTAATAAAAGCTGAAAAATAAAAATTATCATCAACAAAAAATGAAAAATTAAAATTAAAAGATTTCAAACCAAGTTATGTCACGACGTTTCGATTGTTAGTATCCACAATCCTCTTCGGGTGATAACTGGACTCATTCCTCCAAGATCCGACTATTTATAGGCCATTCGAGTGCTTTCACCTATCCCATCTTCTCTCTTCGCTTCATTGGTTTTTAGCGGGAGATGACCGTTTGGCGGGGGTTGATCGTTTTTCGTTTAATTATAGGTCTCCATGCGTTACGTATCTCTACGCTAGCTTGACTGAATGCGTTGTTGGACAACATATACGCGGCTTCTTTGAATTTTTTCCTAAACCCGTGTTCCTCTTTGTGGATGATTTCAGCTTGAGCCCACTTGATGTTGTGTCGATGAGTCCAAACATGCTCTGCTATTCCGGATTTGCTGGTTTCTCCTCGCTGTGTATGTTTCTTGTGCTCAGCAATGCAAACTTTGGATTGCTGAGCACAAGGAAAGGATAAGAAGGATTGGACCCAATCCTTCTTATCCTTTCCGATAATCCTCTGATGTAGGGAAGTACAAGTACTGGTTGTGGAGGCTTCTCTTCCTTTTGGAACTCTTGCTGTCTTCTAGGTACTTTTATTTTTCATTTTTGGTAATAATAATTTTCAATTTTCAGCTTTCATTGATATTTCAATTTTTATTTTTTGGTTGTTGTTTGGTTTTATGTTATTTCTTTGTAATTTCAGTTTTTTTGTTCAAATAAAATTTTTATTTTCGGTTAATCTTTTTAATATTTTTTCAGGAATTTCAGTTAATATTATATTAGACAATGGAAGTCTGAACTGATGAAAACATTTTCTTGCTTCCGTCAGAGGTTGAGTCATATATTCATTTTTCCTTTGGATCTCTTTTTCACCTCACACAAAAAACATCCGATGCTTCTGTGGTTTCTACGATGTTTATTCAACAGTACGTAGTAATTTAATTATTTATTTTTGTGATTTGAATCTGAATAAACATTATTATCATTATATTATTCTCAATCACATTATTATCAATGATTATTTTACGAACAACGATAACAAATGCTGTATTGAAAGCGAGTAAAAATCCAAGATACACCAAAATGATTGCAAATGCTCATGTCGACTTCCAATGTCCATAGTCCTGAGACGGTACCAAAAGAGAACAATTTCCACCCCACTTCTGAAAATTGCACTCCTTTTACTCCGTTTCTAAATTCGAACGATTGAGGAGTGAACAGAGTTACCAAACTCACCTCCGGTAACATGTAGAGTATGGTGGTACCACTGCATGAAGCTTTCTTTGAAGCCTTATATTGTGGCCATAGTTATGATATTTGGCAAACACATTGAGCTGTGTTGTGATAGAGAAAATAGAACAGGTAAATATTCGTGTTGTGTTGTTTAACAAGGTAAGTTTGTTTATATATGTTCGTTCTTTGAAATTATGTATTGTAACGTGAAATATAACGACTTTCAACTCTACGCTAATTTTTCGTGTGCTGCTTTCCTGTGAAATATATTTAATAAGATATGTAGAGCGGTAGTCGGTAAGAGCTTTAGATTGTTGTAACGAAGGATTTATATGAAAAATTAATATAGATACATGGGAAATAACGGAAAAGGTTGAAATTTTCAAAAATTTCTTTCTTCAAGGATTGAATTTATCATTTTAGGATGATTTCGTTTTCAAACGGGGTTATTTGAAGTTTTTGAGATAATTCGACACAAAACCACAACTCGTTTTTTATTTTTCAATAGCTTTTTACTATATGGCATGTTTAATGTTTCATTTTAAACTGTTAAAACCTGTGTTGTGGTTTCTTAAATTGTTTTCTGAGCATATTACAATGAAATATTTACTAAGATGAGATGAGCGCAAAGTTAATTTGTGTACTAAAATTCAAACTTTTTTAGAACAAATTCAAAGAATTAGATAACACAGATTTACACCACACAACTAATAGATTGTTCATTCATGGAGATCGCTAATTTGGCACCTAATATTTCACATGATTTCAGAATCACGAATCGACTTCAAATTTCGAAACATTATTATAATTTTTGAAGATTTTATAATGTATATTATAATGACATGGTGGCGATTTAAAACACTACGAAATAGATAGATATAATATACACAAGTCCGTATACGTTCGATTTTAACTGCTGAAATTCATAACCACGTGAAAACTGTTATTAGACAAATGATGTACAAAGACACTGTAACTTCAGTTACCTTGTTAGAAAGACGCATCCAAAATAATAATTTGATTTGTGAAAATTGTCTGGTTCTCATAATTGTATATGAAACAAAATCAAGGATCTGCATCTCATTCGCAAACATCCTGTAAAATACCGTAGCACTGAGGTATTGAGTTTGAAATCCATGAATGGCCCAAGAGTCAAGACGAAAGTTTTTTGAGACTTCAAAATCTTCCTGCCTCAAAATAAGTACACTTAATAGTCGGTTCGTGTTTTAACTAGAACGAATGCAATTTTTGCAACAGATAAGCGCAAAGTTAATTTGTGTACTAAAATTCAAACGCTTTTAAAACAAATTGGGTAACACAAGAATAAAAAGGTGTCGGTGTTAGAGTCAATTTTCAATTTTGAGAATATTTTCGAGTTTCTTTCATAAAAACATTATGAAATTCTGAGTTTTGCTTGCAATCATCACATTTGAAAGGTTCAAAAGTTATTTATCGGCTGTTTGATGTGTATTCACTTACATAATAAAAAATAATAGAATGAAAAATTCCATACAAGGGAAGAACAGTCAAACTTATAGTTCACCTTGATGAGTTCTCTCCAATTTATACAAATGAGATTTACTGAATCAGATATCATTCATAGGATTTCTACACAATATAATTGATGATAGAAGTAGAATTTCACTAACATGGAACACTGCTATTCTCACTGCTAAACATCCGATGTTTCGCCGGGAGGCACTTGCCTCATCGGCTCTTTAGTAGCAAATATGGATACAATTATAAGATAAAACCAATCAATTCGTTCCTAATCGCGACTTTTTGTCACGGAATGGGTTGAATTCACCCATGTAATCGATAACAGTACGTAAGTAACATGGACGTAGAAAAAAAAAATTTACAAAATGCATACCAACGTGTCGCCGATGTAATTATTCTATTCAATCAACTGTTTCTCTTTCCCTTTCTCTCTATCTCACTAAATATATCAATATAAAGAGAGATATCCAAAGTTCTTGCAGAGTATCGAAAGTCCTTACAAATCCCTTGCATATCTTTATTACTACATTTTGGTTTCTGAATAATCGGAATACTTGTAAATGCAGTAATTACTGGCAAATTGGCATCACTGCAAGGCAGGTAGTAGGCTTCCAAACGACAAATTCGACAGTGTTGCCACGAGTTCACTTGTAACGAACTGTGCCAATTTATATGGTAATGACAAATATTTTCGAAGTGAATGTGGCACTAGTTTAGGTTCTGAAATGTTTGATAGAGGTCATAACTTCATGCTGTTGAAAGTAATTTGTTAGTTTTGAAGTTCCGCACAGCACTGGTGATATTGAAGAATTATCACGGATTCAATATGGCAATGTCCCTATCCACATCATGATCTTAGAATGCTCCCATTCACCGGCTTCATTTAATGAGGTAAATAACTGAGTCCACTTATTTTTCTACGTCCATGGTAAATGACATTCAAGATAGAAAAGTGGAAGGCCAAAAACTTTCTTTCCCAGAAGAAACAACTACCTACGAATACAAATTTTTTTTTCATCCTATTCAGTGATTTTATCTTTTTTTTTTCAGGAAATCATTCGAAATTCTACACACCCCTTCTTGATTGTTGATTGTTGTTGTAATTTCTTATTTCAATCATGGATGAGATCAAAACGGTAGTCTGTTTCGACGACAATGATTTTTACCAGTTTAAAGACACCGAATACCTCAATAAAATGACAGATGTTATCGAAAGTGCGGACATACTCATCGTCTGGGTCTCAAACGGGGAAGAAATGGACCAGGGGATTGTAACTGATGATACTGACCTAACACATCCTCAAGAATTCATTAGCATCATAAAAAATTACGATTTCAAATACAGACTCATAATTACAGTATCTGGTTATATTGACAACGAGGATATACATATTTGCGATGAAATAATAAAGCAAAGCAATATTCTTGATAACATTGTCGATTTCAAGATATATTACGCTGGAGATAAACTAACAGCTACTATGCGATTCGACGGTCTGTTCACATCTAAAAAGTTCAAAAAGGAAATTTTCAAGAATGGCGACCTATGGCATTGCATCGATATCAACATAGATTTCGATAAAATTACATTGAGTGATATTTCTTTAAACTTCAAATATAACGTCATTTCTCTTATAAACAAATTCCCTGAAGATAAAACGATGCTTAGATGGAAATTTGGTGAACTCTTCAATCGACTGTCGAGCCCGTACCAGAATGAAGAATCCTTGAGATTATTTTTTGAAAATGATGATGTAGAAGGGTGCATGAGATTCATTGGGAGAGGTTCAAATAATTTCAATGAGAAATTATGGCAACAAAAAATAAAGGAGTTTTTGGATGTATTTGACAACCCTGCATTTGACTACGTTTTGTCTGATGAGATAATCAGGTTACCAAAACCCGTGGAGCAATTCAATGTACTGGACGAAGATTCTGAAACAGATGAAGATGGTATAACCTGTGATATTACATTCGAAAAATGTAAGCAGTTATGTCTTTTAGTGAGAGAGACGGACGGAAACATAATTTCAGAAGAAATCTACGAAGAAATATTCGACAATCCATTCCTGCTGTTGAAGCATACGGATCTAGTAAAAAAAATTATGAATTTGGTGGAGTATAATCGAATAGATGCCAAAAGTTATTCCATGTTGAGTAATATATATATATCCCCCTTCACGAGGCAACCAATCATGGGAGCTTACATTTTCAATGGTGACTCTGAGCATGCGGACCCAGACATGGTCATGGTGAACAACACTATAATCCTACCTGAAATGTTCCTGATTGAAAATAGGCTTTCGAGATGTCAGGACCTCTGGCAGTTACTGTTTCTCTACATGCTGATGAAGTTCCATCCCAAGTGGAAGAACGAACCTGAATTTATAAAGAAGGAGATTAAATATATATGCGATCGTACGATAACTCCTATATGTTTATTTTACGATTTAGAACCATACATGGAAGACCAATTGAGCGTTGCTCTGTGGTACGCTGTGAACGTATCTCACAAATTATATCCAGATTCTCCCAATAATGTTTTGAGAAGCATGGGAGAGAGTTCAACATATATTTTGGATTTATATTCGGATATATTCCACCCTGTGGACGAAGAGTTATACACTAAAACTAAACTCTGGACCGTATGGAGTTATATGGTTCGAAATAAAGGAAACAATAGGAAGCTTTCGAGTGAAATTCTGGCTCAATACCAGAAATATAGAGAAATAGAAGGCTCCTTGATATTCTTTTCCGGACAATGCGAGAAGAGGTATGAATCTATTTTGAATATTTTACCCGTGGAAAAGATGTTGGGACTGTATCAGATTCTGCATGAAAATTCCGGAGAATTCGACAACATTGACCATATTCGAGATCATAACCCACGAGTTAATATCATAAATACTTCCGAACCAAGCTGCAGAGAACACTTTGAGATATCTCTGATTACTTGCCAGGCAGTTAGAGTTTGTTCGAATACTGAAACACGACGCAAGACATGTGTAGTAGACTCTATTCGTTACTTCGACATTTTTCGGGAGTTTTGCGTTGTCAACGGTAAATACCCGAAGAATGAATACGATTTAATCACTAATCACAGCCGGGAACAATACAAAACATCATCAGAAATCGTAGTTTATCCCGTCCATGGATTAAAGCACTTCAGGTTGGTTATGGAAAAGTTCGAGAAAATTACGAAAACGTATGCTGTTGAAAAATATTTGGAAATATCAACCGATTTTGAATTGAAACGGATAGGGTACAACATGTTCGGATCACTTCATCTGAAGCACTTCTCTAGTAAATGTATCAGAGGCTTATTATTATTATCATTACTATTATTCTCATTTTTATTATCAATGGTACTTTAAATTAAATAAAACCAAACGATGAGAATGTGTGATAATATATTTGATTATTCAACTGATTAGAATAAGTTCATATATTTCAAAAATGTGTGTAATTGAATGTTACTCCAAAATCGTTATTGTTTTTGTTATTATTATTATATTTTCCAAAAGTTTATGGCATTTTTATTCCATTCGGCAAGTGAATGGGGTGAAACCCATTCATTTTCTCAATGTTGAAACTTTCAATCCAATTTTTCGAAATTGAAACGCAATCACGAAAAAAAGTGAGGTATTATCAAAAGCAATCCCTTAAGTTTAAATATTAAATAATTTTCATTTTTATCAACTGCAAGGATGCAACAAAGTTGAAAAACATTTCGTATAAGATGAAAATTCACCCTCAAACAAAATTTCTTTTCCATGATCACGAAAGCACCGATAAGTAGATATTCAACGGAACGTAATTCAAACTCGATGAACTACAAATAAAAACTCACTCTGAAATAGTGAACGAATTGGAACCCATATTGGATAAGAATTCGTACGCTCTTTGGTCGCCTGCATTCTTGAGTGAATAGAGGGCGCCACGAACTGATTGCCGTAAATTCATTTTCTATTTTACTTCTTAAAGGTTTGATTTGGAAATGTAATGATTTGACAATGAACCTAACTTCAACAAACCTATATTTACTGATTTGAAAATAATTCACTACAGATAATCGTTTTTCCTGGAGAAATCAGAACTGATTGCGAACATTATAAAACATCATCAGGAATTGTAGTTTATCCCGTCGACGGATTAGAGCACTGAAGAGTAGTTATTGCAAAAGGTATAAGAACATATCCTGATCATTTGGGAATATCAACGAATTGTGAAGCAGTTCGAGAAAGGTGTCATTATTATCTCGCGTTTATTCACTTTTTTGGGTTAGTTATTTACAATTTGTTTGAATATTTGTTAAGACCCTGCTATAGGCTCGTGCCTCTTCAGGGTTTACAATTTTTTCTTGTTACACAATGGAAGCTGTTCATATGAAGCAGTTTTATGAGATCCCCTCCAATTATATTCCATATATCAACCTCAATGAAACATAGACTTGAATCGTAGAGGTGTTAAACTATTGGGGGTTTTCACTGAAAGCAACTTGGTATTTTCATCCCACATTGTCATCTGTTGAGACTTCTACCAACAGCATCTGAAAGGGCTTATCTCAGTATTTCATTCATAAATGAGACATGCTTTATAGTTTCTACAGTGTGACCCATTTTTAATGGAAACACCCCCCTAAAATTTGAAGTTGTAAACCGATTTTAATAATTTTTTTTGAAATGTCAAGTACTAAAAGGTCTACTTTGGAACAAAATTTGAAATGTGTATTGAAGTTTCAGGGCATACTGCGATATTTTTTCTTAGTCGAAAATCGGGATTTTTTATTGGCGATTTTTTTTATTGAAAAAATCCCTACGCCACTGAATTCAGAGTGCCTTTAAACAGGTGCGATCAAAATTTCATGAAAAAAATATTCATTATTAACAAAGTTATGACAACTCAAAAATTCGAAAACTCACAAAGCTTACAGTCACAAAAAAACTCCCTATATCAACAGATATAGCCATGAGAATTTTTTTTATGATTTCAACAATAAAGTGCCGCCAGGTGAAAAAAAACAAATAGCGTGAATATTTTTGATGAAAATAACGGAATTACATTCAAGTTTTCACGCAAATTAACTAAAACTAAGACCTAACATTTCAATTTGAATCTTAGTTGCCATGGAAATGATATTACAGTTTGACACTTGTGAAAGATTTAAGTGTACTATTGTCAACAATATTCACCTTATAGTTCTTCGAATTAGTTTGTGTCATGGCTGCAAGATTGAGCGTAAGAGAGAAAATTGAAATTGTACGCCTTTCGGGAGATGACGTTAGAAGTACTAGAGAGGTTTGTAGAGTATTTAATGAGAGACATCCAGATCGTCCTCAAATTAGCTGCGGTACGGTAAATAAAATAAATAAAATATTCATTGAAACTGGTGCAATATCAAAAATGATGTTGAAAAGTAATCCTGTATAAAGACGAAATCGGAATGACAGGAATGATCAAATCATTTTAGATTATTTCGGAAATAATCCTAATGCCAGTATAAGGAATGCCACTTTAGATTTGAATATTCCACGAGAAACTATTCGGAGATGTCTCAAGGCGAAGAATATTAAACCTGGCTCAACGAACATTTTCCAAACCAATGGATAGACCGTGGTAGTCCGTTTATAGAGTGGCCACCCAGATCTCCAGACCTCACAGTTTTGGACTTTTTCTCTGGGGACTTCTCACACAAAAGGTTTACAAAAACCGCTCAAGAGATAGAAATGAACTTTGTGCAAGAATTCGACAGGTATGTGCAGATATTAGCCCTCAAGAACTAAGGAACGTAATCAGAAACATTTGTAAGTGCTACGACACATGTATCGAAATACGTGGTGGATTAGTAGAGGCTACTATAATATGAGTTACATTAATTGTTGCACTGAATCGAAACATTTCAATAATTAGTTATTAGTTACGTTTATTAAATTTTTTTTCTTTATTGTTAGTTGAATTGTGTGAATGTAATTCCGTTATTTTCATTAAAAATATTTACGCTATTTGATTTTTGTTTTCATCTGGCGGCACTTCATTGTTGAAATCATAAAAAAAATGATATATTGTGACTGTTGGCTGTGTGAGTTTTCGAATTTTTGAGTTGTCATAACTTTGTTGATAATGAATAATTTTTCATGAAATTGTGGTCACACCTATTTAGAGGCTCTCTGAATCCAGTGGCGTAGTGATGTTTTCAATAAAAAAATCGCTAATAAAAAATCCCGATTTTGGACTAAGAAAAAATATCTTACTATGCCCTGAAACTTTAATAAACACTTCAAATTTTGTCCCAAGGTAGACCTTTTAGTACTCGACATTTAAAAAAAAATATTAAAATCGATTCACAACTTCAAATTTTAGGGGGATTGTTTCCATTAAAATGGGTCACACTGTATATTCATTTTTAAGTCCTTACAATGCTCATTTTAATCAGTATATCATGCAGATTGTGCCTATCACTCACTGCTCCTAAACCTGTCTTCTAGGGCGAAATTGTTTTGACAGGAATCAACCCACACAGACATGACTACAACAATCATTTGAATCGCCCCCATTAGCAGCTTACAAGATCCGCAGACTCATCATTAGAAATGTCCAAATACAAAGTATAATAGTAACCCGAGTAATGACCTGATTGAAGATTTGAACCAGACTGAAAAAACACTACAAACATTTCAAAAGATCATAGAAAATATTTTCATCAATAGCAATCACATGGATCCATCACTTCACTACATATATTGAACTTTGGATTGCTCCCAGATCCATCGTATTCACCAGATTTGGCTCCCAGCGACTACTGGCTGTTCGCTCGAATGGAAAGATTATTGCTGAAACTGAGGCTTTTTTGAGGCAAAAGCTAAATCGTTCTACATTGATAGATTGATTCATTAATTCAAGTAGGACAATCCTAATTTACAAAAAATAAAATAGTTAACATACTTATTTTACACTAACTATAACTTATAATGAATGCAAGTATAAAGATATATAATGAATTTGAGTATAAATACAGGCTGATTCACGGTGGATGGCACATTTGACGTTTCTGGTGAACCAGACAACGGATCACTTTGAAAATTCAATGGAGGGCATCAACTAAAATATTTTCGACAATGCGGTGTTGCCGCTTCTATTAGAAAGCAGTAACAACTTTGATATTATTATATATAATATTATTTTTGGAATCTCCAACAATTGCCCGACAACTTTTCTTGATATTTCCGTATACCTATCTGTTACCGTTTTCGAAATAAAAATTAATTTCAATTTTTTTTTTCGAAAATCATGACTTCTAAAAATGCCGATATCTTTTAGTTAAGAAGTACTATGATATCGAAATTTGGTTTGGAGTTAGGTGATACTTGGACACTTCCCACACGTCAGCCTAATCTCCGTTACTTCAATACAGGGTGGTAAAAAAATACAGTTTTTTCGTTTGCTTGAAAAAGTTGCTGAAATTTGATTATTTTAAATGGAACACCCTGTATATTATTGGAAATTCGGAAAGCTGCTAAAATTTGCTTTCTTTTTATGTATATCATACCTATACCTAACTAGTCAAGTTTCAGACTTATGAACATTTATTTGTGAAAATGTCCCTTCAGAAAGGTATTTCCATTCACATGATTACTATTTGACAGTAGCGTTGTGACATTCTCCTAATAATATCGACATTTTCGTCACTTCAGAAGTTGCAAATACCTTCAAAACGATGGAACAAAACTATTCAAACGAAGTTCTTATGAATTTGTTAATTATTTTTGGACAGAAAGTTCAATGAAATGTATCCGAATCTACCGCCAATGAACCTCAAGAAATTTATACGAATTCAGAACAATTTCAATATGTTTGGATAAACTTTAAAAAAGCACGTCTAATGTGCCATCCACCGTGAATCAGCCTGTATACATATACACACATACATACACATATATACACACATATATACATATCTATAAAGTTAAATACAGTATAGAATAATGGTGGAATATTTTTTTTCAATTATAATACAAAATGAAATTTTGTTTGAATTCTGGTATACTTCTTGACTCTTTAACATATTGTGGGAAACTATTGTACTGAATGAATCCTTTAAAAAATAAACTTTTTACACTATATGAGGTACTCTGCCTGTTTACACATAAGTGATTCTGGCCTCTAGTATTGTATGTGTAGATTTGGTTTACATTGATCACCGAAAATGAACTGTTAACCTTCATGTCACAAATAAAAAGTAGATCAAAAGGAATAGATGATCTCGATAATTCTCTCTTAAATATGTATTGTCCACCTATAGTGCCCGTTATTTTACATATTATAAACGTTTGCTTGGAGAAGAAAGTTTTCCCAAGTATGTGGAAGCAGTCTATCGTGGTACCAATACCCAAAATTAAAGAACCTAAAGAATTCAAAGACTTGCGTCCTATAAGTCTTCTTCCATTTCTTTCTAAAATTTTGGAAAAGGCTAATGCTCAACAGTTGAGAAACCACCCACACAACAACAATGTACTTCCAATTATGCAATCTGGTTTCAGACCAAACTATAGCTGTGCTACAGCTTTATTGAATATATTAGATGATATCGTCGCAGCATCGGATAGAGACGAAATCACTGTAGTAGAAGAACAAGTCGGATTTTGGACCACTTGGGAGTGGGGGAAACGTCATCGACGCAGGATGGAACGTGTATAGTAGCGATTTAAGCGTGGAACTCCGCCCCTCGATCCCCTTGGTACTCCACCTAACCTATTAGCTCCCTTAGTACTCCGCCCTCGGCCCCCTTGGTACTCCACATCACCGCTCAGGCCCCCTTGTGACTCTTCCTCACCTTTCAGCCCCCTTGTCACGTTCCAGTCACGTGATTTTAATTAAAAAAAGTTTGTAGTTATGAGATTCGAACCCACGACGTCCGCGCGGTAGACATTGTCCTTAGTCTCTACACCATCGTAAGATATTGAAGTTAACTGCGAATTTTGGTTTTTATAGCGTTAGTTTTGTCGGGATCGAAATTGACTCATTCATTATACTCGACAGCATTTTTTTTTATTTCCGTAGATTGTAATCGTCATTATCATATTGAAGATAGGAAAATATACTTAGATTTGGGAAATAATTAATATTTCATAAATCGCTACTATACTCGTTCCATCCTGCGTCGATGACGTTTCCCCCACTCCCAAGTGGTCCAGAATCCGCCTTGTTCATCTACTCACTGTCCTACTATTGATCGACTTTGGCAAAGCTTTTAATACATTGAATCATCAACTACTTCGATCTATATTACATTATAATGGACTTTGTCAAAGCACTTTGAAATTTATCGATTCATATCTTTCACATAGACAACAAATTCTTAGAGTGGAGAATTACATGTCAGATTTCAAAAATACTTCTTCAGGTGTCCCACAGGGTTCAATCCTTGGACCTATCCTCTACATAATTTGCACCTCCCATTTGACAACCTGTTTAAAAAAACTCAAATATCATATGTATGCCGATGTTACACAGCTGTATTATTCTTTTACTCCTGACTCTGTACAGCAAAGCCCAAATATCATTAATGACGATTTGAATCAATTCGTTAATGTATCGAAGAAACATGCCCTGGAAGTTAATAATTCCAAATGCTCTATGATTGTATTTGGAAGGAAAGTCGCAAGGTCGAAACTTAGAGATCTGATCATAAAAATTGATGACACTGTTTTACCGGTTGTATATCAGGTTAAAAATCTAGGAGTTTGTATTGATGATGAACTCAAATTCAAAAAACATACTTCAACATTGATTCAAAGAGCATTTGGGAAAATGAAAGTATTATACCCTCATAGGCATGTCTTGAGCCTAAAAACCAAATTACTCATTTGTGATTCGTTGATATCTATTTTCAATCATTGTGACGTAGTGTATCATTATTTTCTGAATAAAAATGAGCAACAACAAATTCAAAGAGTTCAAAACTCTTGTTTGAGATTTTCATACGGTATCAAGAAAAGAGAACCGATTTCTCATACACTCAAAAAACCTAGGTGGCTGAAAATGTACGATAGGCGGACTCTTCATTCTTCGACATTATTTCATAAAGTTATTGAGAACACCTCCCTACCTCTATAACAAAATAACTTATCGAACTGATATTCATAATGTGAACATCAGGCACAAAATGATCCATGTTGTTAGACACTCCATAGAACTATTCAAAAGGTCATTTACATATACGATAGCTGAATTCTATAACAACCCACCACCTTCCTTTCGGTCGAAATCTGTTTCCAGTTTCAGGTACTGCCTGAAAAAACACCTTCTGAAAAATCAATAATACCCGAATATATTCTATGACACATTGGCTCTTGTAGGCCATAGCTAAAATATTTGTAGTATCATTATGTTTGTATCGATATTCGCCTCATGAATTGAATGTTGTACCCGCTATCACAATTCAAATTTTATTTTAGGTCCTTTGTTATTTTTTTTTTATTTTCATCTTTTTCATTTTTTTTTTTGTAAGGTGCAAGAGGAAGAATGAACTCTGTTCAATCTTGTATCCTATTGACAAATTTGTATTTTGTTTTTCTCCATATTGTATCATGTTATTTCAGCTGTCAATAAATTCATTTATTATTATTATTATTATTATTATAGAGCCTTGGTAGAATTCGTCCCAACAAGGAATTCTTTCACTTTCTTTCTGAATTTCTTTTCATTATATATTCGCCTTATAGTCCAGTCATTATAGTAAGTTCACCTCGGAATTTCGAGATACCCAGCTGTAAGTCTGTAAATACTTGTTTATTGACACCCTAAAAGTTGTCTCAAAACCTACATATGGTAGGGTGTAAGCAACTATTAAATTTCAAGGTCAAAGGTCACAAAAATCGGTTTTTTGCGCTTTTTTTGGAAATATCTCATTTCCTATGGGTTTTTTGCTATTTGTATTCATTATCAATATTGTAGAATACAAAATTCTCTACAAATTTTGTTTAAAAAAATCTTTTATACGGTGAACCGTTTTCGAGATAGAGGGCGGAGAGCACGCGGTCACAGCATCACTTCAGATCAACCGGTGCCTCCGGTCGAAAACGCGCCATATATAATTGATGAACTATCGATAAATCAATGATTATAAATATTTGTCAATTTTTATTAACTATTATATTATATTTTATCATTTTTTTCCTAACTTATCCACTTTTTATTCAGTATTAATTTATTTAACAACACTTACCTGCCCATGTAATTGCAGAATTGTTAATGAAAATATAGGAATTATATTTGAATTTTAACCTAATTAATATTTATAACTTCTTACATGATGAAAAAAAAAATAATAAATTATGAATTAATCTTTTTATTAAAAAATATCATTGAATACATTTATTTTTATTGAACGTAAAGAAATGGAATAAAGGGTACAAAACTACAATTTATAATTTTAATCATCTTCTTCCTCTTCATCGTCGTCTTTTGGCTGCTGGTAAATTTCAAACTGGTCTTCATTACCGTCTTCAACGACATTTGCCTCAAGTTCTTCCATGATTTCGGGGTCAAAGGTTCCATCTTCGTTAATGTCGCTCTGATATGGTAGGGCATTGAGACAAGCTTGCCCATTACATTGGCCACAAGCTAAAGAGCATTGCAAGCCCGCTTTCCTGCATTCACATCGCGAACCACAACCACTCTTGCAGTTGCAGAAAATTGTATTTAGCAAATCTTCTGGAGCAGGTGGTAAAATTGTCATGATAGGCTCCAGAAAATTGTTTCGCATTGCCCAACCCCATACCTGGGGTTCCAAATCATGTCCTAACCAAGTTTGAACTTGATAATATACACGGTTGAAATGTTGATGAGCACCTGCACTTGTTGGTGGAATATTTGAAAGCTGCACAGGTTTATTAAGTTTTGTAGACTTGACGTAATGCCTATAACGAAGATGATCGAGACTTTTCACAGATTTCGGAGCATTATGGACTGCCAATAAGGTTTGAGTTCCACTCCCTAATAATCTCTGGGCCGAAAAATTTTCTTCCTCAAATGCTGCAGCTAGTTCATCCAAATTTGTCAGTTTCTCAAAAACTATTAAAAATGATTTTTTCCCTTTTTAAAAAGCGCAGAAGTTGTGTCACAGCCACTTAATGCGTGCAGAAATAAAATATGTTTTTTAGAATGAGGATAATTATCAAAACTTTTAGTCGAGTATATCTACGTTTTTACATTACTTTTTCCAACTTTTTTAAAGAAAATTTCTTGTTCGTAAGACAGTGTACGCCCAATTAAAATGACAAGTAAATCAATATCTTGTCCTATTATAACTGCAGTTTTTTTAGACTTTGATTCTTCAATTGCAGTTTCAACAATAAGAACATCCGCATCATCTCTGGCTTGTTTAGTAGTAATATTTGCAGCTTGTAATTTTTCAATTAACATATTAATGAACTTATCTTTGTTATTCCGATTTGATAAGAATTTTTCTTGAGTAACTGATACAACCATTGTTTCATCGAAACAAACTTCATACGTTTTTGAAAGTGCAGCAGGTCTTCTCTGCTGCTCCATAGCTTTTACGTTCTTACTGTAGTCTGAATATCCGTCAAATACAACAATTATTTTGGAACTGTAATGCCTTTGTAAATAATTCATGTATTTATCAAAAATAATAGAAAAAGTATCTTCTCTGCTCCATACAACATGATGAAGAAGAAATCCGCCATCAATAATGAACGTCACATAATTTTAGTAAACGGTTATCAGTATTATTGAATAGATATAGATTTAATGCATGAAGAAAATGATAAAATATAATATAATAGTTAATAAAAATTGACAAATATTTATAATCATTGATTTATCGATAGTTCATCAACTATATATGGCGCGTTTTCGACCGGAGGCACCGGTTGACCTGAAGTGATGCTGTGACCGCGCGCTCTCCGCCCTCTATCTCGAAAACGGTTCACCGTATAAAACATTTTTTCAAACAAAATTTGTAGAGAATTTTGTATTCTACAATATTGATAATAAATACAAATAGCAAAAAACCCATAGGAAATGAGATATTTCCAAAAAAAAGCGCAAAAAACTATTTTTGTGACCTTTGACCTTGAAATTTAATAGTTGCTTACAACTTTTAGGGTGTCAATATACAAGTATTTACAGACTTACAGCTGGGTATCTTGAATTCCGAGATTCTTACCTAATTAAAGCATAAATGACTGGATTATTAAATTAATGGGAAGGTGGCTATTGAAAATAATTGAAGGTGCAATTGAAAATAATAGAATTTTGTGTAAGGGCTAGAGAAGGTGTGGGAAGGGAAACGGAGTAAGACTGACGTGTATTATAAGTTGAGGTGTAACTAAATTGATTTTTATATTTTTTGTGGATACGACACACTGTTTCCAAAATAAAAAGACATACTGAGGTCAGAATTTTTTGCTTCACAAATAATGGGCGGCATGAATCCCTGTAGCATAAATACCTGATTGATATTTTTTGTAGAGAGAATACCATATTGAAACGAAATTTTGCACAATTTCCCAGAAACAAATTCCATAACGTAAATAGGACTCAATTTGTGCAAAATAAACTGATCTTGTGATAGTAGTGTCTAACTCTCTTGCAACAACTCTCACTGCATGACATCCTGCTGCTAGTCTTTCCCATAAGTAGTCGACATGGGGATCAAATTCACTGATAGTACATGAGATATGGAACATAGTCTTTTATGTAATGTAATGTCTGTGAATCGATGTGGCCAAACTAATAAAGAGAAATGAGCACAACTTTTCTTTTTGTTTATATCAAAATTCCACTGTGCCGGATCGACAGTATTTTAATTAATGAATGATGAAAATGTTCAATATCAATGACCCCTCATCACATTAAAAGATTATACATATATTCGTACTCCGAAGTTACACCATTCATATTCTTGAAAATGAATATTAACTTTCCATTTTATTTCGTTTTGCTTTTCATGAATGGGTAGTGGGGGAAGTCCCTAAATCTACATTTTAGGACACGTAGTAGTGTAACTGCTATCACTGTATGCACTTAGTGTTTTTTCAGCTTTTGCCTATATCACTAATTAGACCAATACATCACAATCAGTGGACTTTTATCCATAATGAATAATAATCAATAGCACGATGTTAGTTATACAATATTGAAAATAAATTCCAGGCTGTCCAATTTTCCGCCCACGAAAATGAGAAATGAATGTGAATAATGGACGAATACGTCCGAATACCGGAATAAATTGGAAAAGAACACGTTTCAAACGTATTCGAAAATTAAATCTGATTGAACAAGCATGACATGGTACAGATGGTACTTGGCTCCGGTGGTTTGGAGGAAATTAACCTCAACCTCACTTTCTATAGAGTAATTTAGAAGTTCCGACATCAAAACCGAAATTTGGACTTTCTGATTGTTACCCTACCTAACCCCTCAACTCTACTTAACCTCATTTACGACTCTCAACTGTTTGATTACATCAAATTTTTCCGTTGGTCATCGGTGTATATCCATGTAGTCCATTTTTCTTTGTAAGTAGTGGTGAGATACGCTTGAATACGAAAAATTTGTTAGCAGTTATGACGAATATGTCACCACTAGTAAAACCATCTTTGTCATGATTTAATGGTGAGATTCATCGATGAATAGAAATGTTTTTTTTAGAATTCGTAGGTGATGAAGAAACTATTTTTATTGGAATCTGTCGGCTTTTCAAGACGATGTATGTCTAAATGTATTCCCGACGTCAGGAGTACCTGAAACTTTGGCGACAACCACTTCCACCAGTGAAACGTCATAAAAATTATAACAGGTTATGGTCTTAAAACCAAAAACGAAAAAGAGTTACTGTTCTAAGTGTTTCCTGCTGCCAGTTTTCATTATTTTCAACCATAACAATATCTGTAATGCAAGTGCGTAAAAATTCAAAATGGATAAAAATAATTGCAAATGCGCATGTCCACTTCCAATGTCCATAATCCTAAGACAATGTCCATAGCCATGAGTCGGTACCGAAAGAGAACCCTTTTCACCCAACTCCTGAAAGTTGCACTCCTTTTACTCCATTTCTAAATTCGAACGATTGAGGAGTGAACAGAGTTACCAAACTCACCTCCTGTAACATGTAGAGTATGGTGGTACCACTGCATGAAGCTTCCTTTGAAGCCATATATTGTGGTAGTACTGTGTACTCTGTTTTGAAAGGCCATAGTTGTAATATTTGGCAAACACGTTGAGCTAGCTGTGTTGTGATAAAGAAAATAGAGCAGGTCGAAATATTCGTGTTGTGTTGTTTGGCTAGGTAAGTTTGTTTATATATGTTCGTTCTTTGAAATTATGTATTTTAACGTGAAATACAAAACCTTTCAGCTCAACGCTGATTTTTTGTGTGCTGCTTTCTTGTGAAATATATTCAATGAGATATGTAGGGCGGTAGTCGGTGAGACTTTTAGATTGTTGTAACGAAGGGTTTATATGAAAAATTAATGTAGATACATGAGAAATAACGGAAAAGGTTGGAATTTTGAAAAACTCATTTCTTCAATGATTGAATTTATCATTTTAGGATAATTTCGTTTTCGAACTGGGTTATTTGAAGTTTTTGAGAGTTTTTGAGATAATTCAACACAAAACCTAAACTCGTTTTTATTTTTCAATAGCTTCTTACTATTTGGCGTATTTAATATTATATTCTATTTGAAACTGTTAAAACCCGTGTTGCGGTTTCGTAAATTGTTTTTTGAGCATATTACAATGAAATATTTACTAAGATAAGATGAGCGCAAAGTTAATTTGTGTACTGAAATTGAATTATTTTTAGAACAAATTCGAAGATTTGGGTAACACAAGAATAAAAAGATATCTGTGTCAAAATTGATCAAGCTCAAGTAGAAACCACAGATCTTCCTAAAATTCAATTCAATAACTTCACAATATACCTCAATCCTTTTGTTTACTCTTAATGAGTAAACTCAAAAACAAACATTCTGCAGGAAATGAGGATATACCGCCCTTCCTTCTAAAAAAATGTTTGAGCAACATCATCAAACCTTTGACTTTTTTAGTGAACTTGTCATTTTTAAAGGGAACATTTACCAACTCCCTTAAAACTGGGAAAATTATCTCAATTCATAAAAAGGGTTCAACTAGCGAAATGGATAACTATCGTCCCATAACAATAACGTCAAGCTTCTCAAATATCTTTGAATATTCTTTCCTTGAACGGTTGGTGAAATTTTTGGATGGTTTTGAAATTTTAAGTGAAAATCAGCATGGGTTTAGAATCAATCATTCAACGAATACGGCTGCTATTTCGTTCTTTAACCAATGTACTGAATATTTCGGATCAGGAGAATGCCCTGCTGGGGTCTTTTGTGATCTCAGCAAGGCATTCGACTGTGTTAATCATCAGCTTTTATTATCGAAGTTGTACAACTATGGAATCAGATGCTCTGCTTTTAATTGGATTTCTTCCTTCTTAACTGAACGTACTCAGGAACGTACTTAACGGAACGTATTTCCGGAGCAAACACATTCGTTAATTCTGAAACTAAAGTGGTTAACATGGAAGTTCCACAAGGGTCTATATTGGGGCCAATTTTATTTTTATTGTATACCAATGATCTTGAGAAATACCTTACAGGGATCCCTGCTACCATGTACGCTGATGATACTTCTGTGATAATATCGGACAAGGATGAAATTGCAGCACAACAGAAATGTGAACAAGTTCTCAGTTCTATAAACGAGTGGTGTAGCCTAAATTCTTTATATCTGAATGCTACGAAAACCCAAATCGTCAAATTTCATAATTGGCAAAAAAATTGTCTTTCATTAAATGTTTGCGTTAGTGACACACTAATATGTAACATAAACAAAGTAAAATTTCTCGGACTAGTTATCGATGAGAATATGAACTGGAAAAGTCACTGCACTTATTTGAATAAAAGATTGAATTCTTTATGCTATATGTTCAGAAGTCTCAAGCAGGTCCTGGAGGAGCCTCAACTACTATCCTTATATCACTCCCAAGTAGCATCTCGAATCAGGTATGGAATTTGTTTGTATGCCAACTCCACTTCAATAAATGACGTTTTTATCATGCAAAAAAGAGTTGTAAGAATTGTGGCCGGCGTTTCCTCCACGAACTCTGCTAGAGGACTGTTTGTTAAATATAACATATTGACATTATTTTCACTCTACATATATGAACTTTGTAATTATGTTCATGAAAATAAAACTAAATTCAACAGAAATGCAAACCTACATGACGTTAACACTCGTCAAAAAAATCATTTTCACATTCCATTGCAAATATAAAATCACTTATAACTGACCTGATCATATGGGCACAGTATTTCTGTATACAGTAGTTTCACTCAGCGTCGGTCCCTTTGATGTCGGTGTCCAGGAGTTTCATTTTTTAAAATGATGACGTATTTGACAATAATGACATTTCTCCCTACTACAATCTCAACCAAAGCGTGTATACACTGCTCAACATAACAACTATTCATATAAACTGCTCAAAAAAAAACAGTTTATGAAAACCATGTTGGGCACCTGAGAAAATTGTACAAATGATAATTTTGCATTTGTATAATATTGAAGTAACCCAGATCATTTGGGCAATGATGAACTAAGTTTCAAGTAGATTTTAAAAATTCATGGAATCGGCAGATGTTCATATTCGAATGTGACAAAATATATTTCATTTCAACAAGAAAAAAGACAAGATAAAGAACGTGTTTTGTTATTCATGAACCATGGTACGAATCCATGCGAAATTTCTTTGTAGTGATTTTTGGGGCCAAATATAGCATATTCATTTATTGATTGGAGAATTCAAGATGGCGGACGAGTTTGCCGATTCGATTATATTAAGGACCAATTATTAAAAATATTCCTAATCGAATTCATCACTCAAGATTAAGGAATCTGTAGAGCCTATTCTTTCTGAATTATGTAGTTACTATTCAGGACTTGAAGAAGTAAAAAAGTAATTAAGTATGTAGTGTTCAATCATACAAAAATAATTTTTTTGTATGTATGTACTAACTATAAATTTATGTGAGAGTTTTCGGAGTCGGAAGTTATGAATTATTTACACTGTAAGATAATAGGTTGTTTTGCTGCTTCCAGCTTTTATCCAAGTAAAAATTGATAATAAAATCACTGACAAGTCCAAATGCATTTTGACTATACCATTATATATGTTTTCCAACAGAAAACAACTACTTCTTTAGCTAATAACTCGGCATATATTGACAAATGTTGATATTTGAATCTATACAAGTCTAGATGTCTAATCACCCGAAAAGTTGCTGCGTAGATTAAAAACAGTTATTCTAAATGAAACATGTCCTATTAGTCAGCAACTTCTTATATAATGTAAATTTGACTATCAAAAATACCTTACGACTGTTAACCTTTCGGAATCCAGGTCGCCTCAGACATAATTGCAAAGATTCTCACTTTGAAGAAACAACTTTGCAAGAGCTCTCTAGGACAAATAGTGGGACTTCGCCTGATTCGAACAAGGAACCAACTGCGAACCGTTTTGAAGTGTTCCTCATCAGTGCAGACCATGCTATCACGGTTGTATACACACAGGGACTCGTTATTCCTCCTAGAGAGCTCTTGCACAGTACCATGGTTCATGAATAACAAAACTCGTTCTTCATCTTGTCTTTTTTCTTGTTGAAATTAAAGTATATTTTGTCACAGCCGATCCCATGAATTTTTAAAATCTACTTGAAACATAGTTCATCATTGTCGAAATGATCTGGGTTACTTGAATATTACACAAATGCAAAATTATCATTTGTACAATTTTCTTAGGTGCCCAACATGGTTTTCATCGACTGTATTTTTTTGAGCAGTTTATATGAATATTTGTTATGTTGAGCAGTGTTTAAACGCTTTGATTGCATGCCTGTCTTAAACTCGTCGTTTGCGCAGACCTAAGACATCGACGCGTGGGTCTGCGCGTAGGAAAATTCAAACCACAAATCAGCCTTTATGAAATTACTGTATACAAAATATTGTGATATGGGGCTGAGAATCTATAACAGACTACCCCACGATATAAAAAATGTCAATTAATGTAGGAAATTCAACAAGATACTGAAAAAATTTTTAATTGAAAAATGTTTTCATTCATTGGATGAATATTTTAATATGTAGTTGGTGATAAGCCTGTTACTGTCTAGCTTATCAATCTTTTTACTTTTTACTTTTTTACCTTTTGTTGTCCCGACTATTCCTATACATATTGTACTATGTCTTTAGGAAAATAAATATTATTATTATTATTATTATTAGTCATTTTGAATTTAAAGAATATTTTCTGATTTCTGCATTAAAAACATTGTGAAATTGTAAGTTTTGCTTGCAATCATCACATTTGAGATATTCCAAAGTTGTTTATCTACTTTTTGAGGGATTTTTACCTTCTTTTCTTGAAAAAAAAATGGAATGGAAAATTTCATACGAGGGAAGAAAAGTCAAACTTCAAGTTCACCCTAATGAGTTCTGTCCAATGTTTATAAATGAGATTTACGGTTAATCAGTAATATGTCGTATGAAAAAAGAGAGAAGATACAGATGTTTCTAACAACGTTTGGGGCTGAAATCTTCCTTCGAATTATAAGAAATAGTTTAATAAGAAATCGAAAAAAGTTGTAGTTTTTTAAAAAACTATATTGTAAGGGTGTATTTTCAGGAGAGAATAATTTTTGGGAAAGTTTTGTCCTTCTACTTCTCAATATTGATACAAAAATGTGGGAATCTTCCAAAGAAACGAAAGAAGCAATCGATTACAGAAATTTACTCTATATATACAAAAACGTGTAGATCATGCAAAGAAGTAACTTTCAGACACAAAAGGGAAGAAAAAGCTGTCTCGAAGCAGCTATTTTCATATAAACATTGGATTACACGAAAGGAAAATACTTTCGAAACATACTTTTATATGCTCGCTGTATTATACGAAAACCTTTCTTTCTTTTCCGTTTGTATTCCAAAAATTCGTATGAAATCGAATCAGATATCATTCATAGGATTCCTACGGAATTAAATTGATGAAAGAAGTAATATTTCGGTTACATGAAACACTGTCATTCTTACTGCTAGACATCCGATGTTTTGCCGTAAGATACTTGTCTTATCGGCTCTTCAGTAGCAACTACGTATAAAATTATAAAAAAAACACTCAATTCATTCATAATTACGACATTTTGTCACGGAATGGGTTGAATCCACCCATGACATCGATGACAGTACGTAAATAACATTCAAAATGGAACAGTAAGAGGCTAAAAACTTTCTTTCCCAGAAGAAACTAGTACCTACGAATGAATTTGATTTTTTTTCATCCTATTCAATGATTATCGCTTTTTTTCAGGGAATCATCAGAAAATCTACCCCCCCCTGTATTGGTTGGTGATTGTTGATTCAATTTCTTATTTCAATCATGGATGAGATCAAAACCATAGTCTGTGTCGACAATGATGATTCTTACGAGTATGACGACATCGAATACCTCAATAAACTGAACGATGCTATCAAAAATGCGGACATACTCCTCTTCTGGGGCTCAAGCGTGACAGAAATCGACCGGGGGATTGCAACTGCAACTGATGACACTGACAGATCACGTCCTCAAAGATTCATCAACACAATAAAAAATCTTGACTACAAATACAGACTCATAATTATAGTAAATGGATGTATTAACAAGGAGGATATAGAAATTTGCGATGAATTGATAAAGCAAAGCAATATTCTTGATAATATTGTCGATTTCGAGATATATTACTATGGAGAAAAACCAAGAACTACCATGCAGTTTGATGGTCTGTTCACATCTAAAAAGTTCAAAAAGAAAATTTTCGTTAATGGCTACCAATGGTATTGCATTGATATCAACATAGATTTCGATAAACTTACATTAAGTGATATTTCTTCAGACTTCAAATATAACATTATTTCTCTTATAAACAAATTTCCTGAAGAAAAAACGGTGCTCAGATGGAAAATTGATGAACTCTTCAATCGACTGTCGAGCCAGTACCAGAAGGAAGAGTCCTTGAGATTATTTTTTGAAAATGATGATGTAGAAGGGTGCATTCGATTCATTGAGAGAGGATCATATAATTTTAATGAGAAATTATTGCAACAAAAAATAAAGGAGTTGTTGAATCTATTTGACAACCCTGCATTTGACTACGTTTTGTCTGAAAAGATAATTATGGTATCAAAACACGTGGAGCAATTCGACGTACTGGACGAAGACTCTGAAACAGAAGAGGGTGGTATAACCTGCGATATTACATTCAACAAATGTAAGCAGGTATGTCTTTTAGTGAGAAAGACGGACGGAAAAATAATTTCAGACGAAATCTACGAAAAAATATTCGACAATCCATTCCTGCTGTTGAAGCATACAGATCTAGTGGGAAAAATTATGAAATTGATAGAATATCATCGAATAGATATCTCAACTTATTGCATGTTGGGAAATAAAACTATATCCCCCTTCACGAGGCAACCAATCACAGGAATTTATATTTTCAGTGGTGACTCTGAGCATGCGGACCCGGGCATGGTCACGGAGAACAACACTATTATCCTACCTGAAATGTGCCGGATTGACTACATGCTTTCCAGATGTCCAGGCCTCTGGCAGTTACTGTTTCTCTACATGCTGATGAAGTTCCATCCCAAGTGGAAGAACGAGCCTGAATTTATAAAGAAGGAGATTAAATATATATGCGATCGTACGATAACTCGTGTAAGTTTATTTCACGGTTTAGAACCAGACATGGAAGACCAATTGAGCATTGCTCTGTGGTATGCTGTGAACGTATCTCACAAATTATATCCAAATTCTCCCAATAATGTCTTGAGAAGCATGGGAGAGAGTTCAACATATATTTTGGATTTATATTCGGATATATTCCACCCTGTGGACGATGAGTTATACAATAAAACTAAACTCTGGACCGTATGGAGTTATATGGTTCGAAATAAAGGAAACACTAGGAAGCTTTCGAGTGAAATCATGGCTCAATACCAGAAATATGAAGAAATCGATGGCTCTCTAATATTCTTTTCCGGACAATGCGAAAAGAGGTATGAATCTATTTTGAATATTTTACCCGTGGAAAAGGTAATGGGACTGTATCAGATTCTGCATGAAAATTCCGGAGAATTTGACAATATTGACCATGTTCGGGATCATAACCCACGAGTTAATTTCATATATACCTCCGAACCAAGCTGCAGAGAACACGTTGAGATATCTCTGAAAACTTGTCAGGCAGTTATAGTTTGTTCGAAGACTGAAAAGCGCCGAAAGGAATGTGCAGTAGATTATACTCGTTACTTCGTCATTTTCCATGAGTTTTGCGTTGTCAACGGTAAATACCCGAAGAATGAATACGATTTAATTACAAATCACAGCTGGGAAATTTACAAAAAATCATCAGGAACCGTAGTTTATCCGGTCCATGGATTAGAGCACTTCAGATTGGTTATGGAAAAATTCGAGAAAGTTATGAAAACGTATGCCGTTGAAGATTATTTGAAAATATCAAACAATTGCGAATAGGTTCGAGACGGAAACAACATATTCTGACCCCTTTATTTGGATCACTGCTCCAGTAAACGTCCTTATTGTGTGTCCTTGATGAACCTCGAGGTTTGACTTCTTCACCCTGTGAAAGACCCAACTATTAGGGGTTTTCATTGACATCAACATGGACGAATCAGGAATAACAGAAAACAACCTTTGTTAATACATTATGATTCATCAGAAGAAAATGAATTATATTATGTCAATGCTTATCACTTCAAATCTGTTTGAAAAGAATATCTGTTTTTTAAATCTGTTTTCCGTTTTTCCTAAGTAGAACCAAACTTTGTGAATATGTGATAACAGATTCAATTATTCAACTGATCAGAATAAGTTCAATATTTGAAAAAATTTTGTAATTGATTGTTATTTATTATTTATAATATATAAATTTTATATTTGTTCATATACTTATTTTTGTAGTTATTATTATTATATTTTTCAAAAGTTTATTGCATTTTCTTTCCATTCAGCAAGTGATTGATGTGAGCTGCTAACTTTCTCAATGTTGAAACTTCTAATTCAACCTTTCAAAACTGGATAATGTTGAACAAGTCGCACTGAGATACAATCATAATCAACCAACCCTATAAGTCACTGTCACAAACAGTTTCGAGGAGGCTCTGTAAAATGAAATAAAAGAAAAAAGCGTTTTGTAATAAACCCAAAACAATGATTTTATTGAATTTTTTGCAAATTGTACTGTAGTTGTTGTAATCAGTAGTTGGGATCGCATAATTTCCATAAAAAATATCTTTAGTCGCCTGAAGAAGCTATTGTATAGCGAAACATGTGTTGCATTTTTGCAAAACTGTTTAGTGAAAATCCCACAATAGAGTGATTACAGAATGTTTTCAGACACTTTTGAAATGGTACTTGTCTTCTATATAGCGTGACTCACGGTCGATGGTAGGTTAGACATTTCTGGAAAACGCAAAGCATGATTTTTCTGAAAATTTCACCTCTCACATTTCCTCACCTGTTCTATCGATCTGAAATATTTTCAGCATTGCGGCGTTGCCACTTCCATCAAAAAGTCCTAGCAACTTAATTTTTTTTAATGGAACACCCCGTATATTGATACATTTTTAGAATCGCTCTGTTATTTTAATACTTTCTTGTGAATGTTGTCCTATACCTATCTCTATTTGTTTTCGAGATAAAAAATAAATTGTACTAAATATGGTCCAAAACATAGCCTTAATTGAAATTAAGTACATCAGTACTCTCAATTCATGAAAAGTTGATATTTTGATGATAGTTTGGACATACCCGAAATATTCAAATAACACCAAGAAATCGACTTCATATCATACAGGGCGTGCTAAAATTACTATTATTTCCATTGTGCATAAAGTAGTCGAAAGTTCATTTTTTCAAATGAAACCCCCTGTATATTACTCGATAAATTGAAAGATGGTGAAAAATGCTTCAAGATGATATATATGTCCCTATACCTAAATCGTCAAGTTTTCTTAATAAAGCCGTTTTTGTGGAAAAATAGTTATTCACGTTTTACCTACAAGTGTTGAAAGTGGCATTTTATTTTGTGAGTGGGGATTATTGCAAAACGAGCGTCAGCAAGTGGAGCAAACTCACGAGAACTTTTAACAAATGTATCATACACATTTTTTTGTATAACGTTACTGCTGATAATAAAAAAAATTATAGGGTCCATGGGATTTGAACACACGATCTTTGGATTACAAGGCATATGTTACAACTACATACGCCAACTCACGTTATTTTAAGGAGGATTATTAGTTGGTCATGAAGGACTTTCTACAGTTGGACTGAATACTACTTCGTCATCGTCAGTAACTTCACAGGGATTTAATATTACCAATAGCACGAGCTGCATGTGTGAACTTTTCTAAATGATTTTTTGGTAGGTGTTCTGATTGAAGTGTTTCTATCAGAGAGATTTTCAATAACAGTTGTACAAAAATAATTTTTAAAGAATTTGATTTCTAGCTAGCCGTGGAAATATCAAGCTTATGACAGTTTGGTGACTTTTATAAGTAATTGATAAATGGTTATTGACGGTGTTTCAAAAAATCGCCAAAAATGAATGCAAATAGTGATTATTCAAACGAAGTTCTTATGAAATTATTTATTATACACGGACAGTGTGATCAAATCATTGCCAGAACTTGTAGAAAATTCAACCAAATGTATCCTGAATTAACACCAATGAACGAGAGGAAGTTTGTAAGATTACAAAATGATTTCCTTAACTATGGCTCCATGTTAAAAGCGCCTTCAACAATACCAAAACCTGTTACTTCAAATGAGGACAATACTGTTAACGTTTTGGCATATTTTTATGCATATCCAGAAGCTTCCATTCGCAGTGCAGAAAAAGATTAAGGTGTATCACATGCTTCATTCAGTACAACGAATTTTGAAAAATCACGGAATGCATCCGTGTGAATTTACCAAAGTTCAAGCTCTAAAAGCAGAAGACTTCGAACGTAGAATGCATTTTTGTGAATCCTTTTTGATTCATACACAGGAATGTCGGGAATTTTTGTCTAAAAAAATTATTTGGAGCGACGAATCAAAATTTACGAGGGATGGTATTTTCAATAGAAGGAATAAACATTTTTGGGCTGATCATAATCCTCATGTTACAAAAGAAACGGGTTTTCAAGAAAAATTTGACCTGAATGTTTTCTGTATTCTGAAGAACAATAAAATTAGCTTTTTTATTTATGAAGACACACTGAATGCAGAGAGATATCTCCAAATATTAAGGAAAACTGTAACCGATTTTCTTGAAAATTTGCCTTTAGAGGAATATAGGAATTCGTGGTTTCAACTGGACGGAGCGCCAGCTCATTCGACCCAGGAAGTTTCCAGGAAACTTGACGAACTCTCTGACGATCGTTGGTTTTGACGTTTCGGGCCGTGGGATTAGCCACCGAGATCACCCGATCTCACGCCACTTGACTTTTTTTATGGGCTGTTTTAAAAGAAAGGGTATACAGTACTCCAGTGCCTACCAACGAAGAATTGCGACGGCGGATAGTGCGGAGTATTGAAGATCTGGGTCTCCAAGAAATTTAAAAATCAGCCACAAGTCGCGTACAAAAAAACATTTTGAAGTGTTTAGAATGTAATGGACAACATTTTCAGCATTTATTGTGAAAATGTAATATTTTGTTTACAATTTTGTTATTTTGAATCATCCTATTCTGTTATTGTCTGTACTTTCACATGTTTAAGCCCACAAAATCTCACTTTTTACCTAGAAATAATTGATTTTTGGTACAGTTGTTCCCTGGAAACTTTGAGCCATAGTTAAGGAAATTATTTTGTAACCTTACAAACTTCCTCTCGTTCATTGGTGTTAATTCAGGATACATTTGGTTGAATTTTTTACACGTTCTGACAATGATTTGATCACTTTATTCATGTGTATAATAAATAATTTTATAAGAACTTCGTTTGAATAATCGATATTTGCATTCATTTAGGAAGATGATTCGAAACACCGTCGATAACTCTTTGTAAATTACTTATAAAAGTAATCGAACTGCTTTGAGCTTGATAATTCCACTGCTACCTAAATCTAAATTCTAAAAAAAAATAATGTTTCTAGAAGAATTGACTTTATTGAGAAAACTTGACGATTTAGGTATAGTGACATGATATATCATCTTGAAGCATTTTTCACCATCTTTCAATTTACCGAGTAATATACAGGAGGTTTCGTTTGAAAAAATGAACTTTTGACTACTTTTATGTACAATGGAAATAATAGTAATTTTAGCACGCCCTGTATGATATGGAGTCGATTTCTTTGTGTTATTTGAATATTTCGAGTTTGTCCAAACTATCATCAAAATATCAACTTTTCATGAATTGAGAGTACAAATTGAGTATACGCTCAATTTCCTTTCATAATGTTACGCCACTTTTAACGGATGGGTTTTCCAATATTAGTCCAGTCATCTCAGTAAGTTTGCTTCGGAATTTGAGATATCCAGATATAAACTCGTATAAACTTCTATTTTGACATACTAAAAGTTGCCTCGAAACTTATCAATGGTAGGGTGTACGTGCCTACTGAAATCTAAGGTCAAAGGACGCTATTGGTATTCATCATTGATATTATAGATGATTGAATTCCCTACAACTTATGTTTCAACATTTTTTTTATATCTTGATTCATTTTTGTGTTTTGGTTCAGATATGCTGATGACGTACTGGTTGGTTTTGATGGTTCAAACAGACAAATTTATCAATTTTTAAACTTTCTCAATAGTCTGCATAACAAAATTAAGTTCACAGTAGAAATCGAACAAAATAAGGAGCTTAACTTCTTAGATTTGAATATTTCAAGAGTCAATAATAGTTTTCAATTCAATATCTACTGTACAATTCCCTTTGACTCTTTTAGTCCACTCTCGATCTGCGTATGGTACGCAGAGCTTTCGCAATCCCTTTACCTGAAAAGAATTTCCAAGATGAACGAAAAATAATTAGGCAAATTGCAATAAACAATCAGGTACAAATTTCTCTAATAGAAAAGATAATATCAGGTACAACTTGCAAAATATTTATGAGTAAATTATACCTAAACCGCCGAAATCACAATATAATCAAGTATAGTAGCATCAACTACTCAGGTAAACTTTCAGAAAATATACAAAATTATTTCTCTAAATACAGAATATCAACAGCTTTCATGAGTAATAATGATTTAGGTAGTCCCCTGTTTAATGCAAAACCCAAACGGGATACAATGAAAAAATTGAAATTTGGTATAATGAAGTTAATGCATGGATACTTTATTTTGAAGTGAAATTGACAAATGACACATTCAAAATGGCGACTGGGCGCCTACGGAGGAAAAAATGGAAAATGGAAAGAAGGATCTTGTGACAAATCATTTTGAAGCTACTAACGAATACTTCTACTTATAATGATAACAACAAAAATATTATAAAATAGGGGTGAACAAACAAAGGCATCACAAAAGAAACATTTTCGAAAAAAATGTTTCTTGTGCGTTATATCGCCTAGTATAACATGAATAAATGAATGAATAAATATACAATACATAGATACATAGATATATACATATATATATATATATATATATATAATATATATATATATATATATATATATTATATATATATATATATATATATATATATATATAACAGAATAATTAGTGACTGGATTAACTATAAATCGATTTAATTCGTGAGGTTGCAGTCAATAGCTGGGCTGTTACAAAGAAAACTCTTTGTTATATGTCAAGCTTTTGGTATATTTCACACCTTCGTCAGGACAACTACAATAATAAGATTATATATCTTGTAAAAAATATATAAATATGGAGAACTTACTAACGTGAGAATAAAATATAAAATGGTTCAAAAACAGATAGAAAAACATTAATAAATGACAGTTGATAAAAATTTTGGCTGACAATGTCAAGTGGGACAAGTGGTAAATAATTTGGATTTTCAAAATTCATTTTATGATCCTCCGAATTAACTTGTTCTTTTAATGTACAAGAATTAACATTTCGTCTACAGTCGCTCTTATGTGAAGTGATGCGACTACTTAGAGGTCTAGATGTTTGTCCTATATATGTTTTAGAACAATCCATACAAGAAATTTTGTATACTATATTGGATTTTTGTTTATTTGAAATTGGAGCTTTTACTTTACTGTATAATTTAGATATAGAAGTGGCATTTGTTTTAGATATTTTGAGGTTATTATTTCGGAATACATTAATTAATTTTGGTGTTAATTCTTGAATATATGGGAGTGATTTATATATGAATGAAGGTATAACGTTTGTTCTTTCACAAAATAAAATTCTGTTTACTAAAGATTTAGGATAAGAATTTTGGATCAGAATTTTACTGAAATTAGACAAACTTTGGTTTCGTAAATCGGGATGGGTAATTTTGATGATTCTGTTTTTTAATGATTTTATTAAATTGATTTTCATTTTATTTGGATGATAGGAATGGTAATTAATAAATCTATTACTTGATGTTGGTTTTCTGTACCATTCAGTGATGATAATATTTTGTTCTGATCTCAATAACTTCATATCGAGGAAAGGAATTGAGTTGTTTATTTCCTCTTCAATAGTGAATTGGATATTGAGATCATATGAATTAAATACATTCAAAATTTCTTCTTTTCCATCTGCAGGTATGGTCAGAATCAAATAATCTACAAAACGTTTGATGAATGGAATACGGAAAGATAATTTTTGAATACATTCATCAATAAGCTCATCTAAAACAAAACTCGATAAAATTGGTGAAATGGTGGAACCCATAGGTGTGCCAAATATTTGTTTATAAAATTTGTCTTCAAATATAAAATATGTTGAATCAAAAATAAAATCTAAAATATTCATGAATGTAATTTTGTCTAATTCACAATGTTCTTCAATGTTAGACCAATTTTTGTTCAAAGTTTGTTTCACTACTTTTAACGGTAGGTTTGTGAAAAGTGAAACAACATCTAGGCTTATCAAAACATAATTTTGAGGAAGCTGAAAATTATTTATAAATTCACTAAATGAAAAAGAATCTTTAATATAATAAGGATTGTCTGTTTTACAGGAAGTTGTTAAAATATTCGTTAGAAATTTACAGTTTTGAGTTAGGTGCATCGATGGAAGATACAATTGGTCGCATGGATAAGGTAGGTTTATGAACTTTAGGTAACGAATAAAAACGTGGTGCTATGGAATTGTATATCATAAATGATTTAGCTGTAATATTATCTATTTTGTGACAATTTTTTAATTTTGTAACAATTTCATTTGCTTTCTGTTGTAGTGTAGAAGTTGGGTCTGATTTTAAAATTTTATAGTATTTATAGTTTTCTAATAATATGTGATTTTCATTGATGTATTGGTCTCTACACATGGCGACTGTAACGTTACCTTTGTCACTATTCATGATAATAATCTCTGGATGTTCTTTCAGATATTTTTGGGTTTTATTATACAATTCATTCAAATAGTGTTCTTTGTCATGATTTTTGTGTAGAAAATTTGTTATTATATTCGTTACTTGTATTCTATATAAATCTTTTTTAGTCTCATCAAAATTCTCCATTATATATACCAAATCTGCTAATAGAGACGAAATGTTAATATTATGTTTATTTGGAGAAACACTGAATTTAGGGCCAAGGGATAGAAAATTCTGTATATCATTAGGAAAATTGATATCAGTTAAGTTTTTAAACCAATCTTTTGAAATAATATTTCAGATAGAAAGTTATTTTTCAATGAATTGATTTTTTGAATGTTTTTTTTTAATTTGATGGAAGTGGCGGTTATAATTTACACCTGACCTACGTTTAAATTCGACAAATATATGATTTGGTATTATTGTTAATACTTTCCTTTCTAGATCTGCTTGTTCTTTGTTCAGTTTGGATATATCACAAATAGTAATTTGAATTTCTAAATTCAGAATTTTCTTTCTCAACTTTAAATTGAAATTATTAATTTGACGTCCTGTTCGTCCTTCTTGATGATTCATTAAGTTGATGATGTTATGGATTCCATTGGAAATATGGTTGGGAAATAAACTCATTTGTATGCACTTCAAAAGGAAAATTTTTCTATTCTGTAATGTTGCCAATTTGATGTTATCATTTGCCCAAGTCTTCAAGAATCTCACGCTCGTTGCTCCATAGCGTTGATGGATTTCTTGGTAAAACCCCATCCTTGTATAACAGAATAATTAGTGACTGGATTAACTATAAATCGATTTAATTCGTGAGGTTGCAGTCAATAGCTGGGCTGTTACAATAAAAACTCTTTGTTATATGTCAAGCTTTCGGTGTATTTCACACTTTCGTCAGGACAACTACAATAATAAGATTATATATCTTGTAAAAAACATATGAATATGGAGAACTTACTAACGTGAGAATAAAATATAAAATGGTTCAAAAACAGATAGAAAAACATTAATAAATGACAGTTGATAAAAATTTTGGCTGACAATGTCAAGTGGGAAAATTCTGAATGATACTCGAATTACTAGATCTTTTATTTTCTTTATCATATTTCAGTAGGTACGTGTAAATTTTGCTAAGACTATCAATATCAGTTCGTTTATTCATTGAATGTTCTTCGTTATTAATATGTATCATTTCCAAAAATATTCTTTTAGTTGTATTGGTTTCTCTATCTAAAATATTTGGATTTTCAAAATTCATTTTGAATACACATATATACACACACACACATATGACAATGAACAATATAATATAATATATAATTAACCGGGAGTCGATTATGATGATTTTGATACAAAAAGTAGGAGACATGATTTAGGTAAACTCAGACCGACTGTGAGCATTGTTTATCTAACAATTCGCTTATCACATTTCTCGAGTTGCTATTTATGAAGCATTTCAGTCGTTTTTTGAACATATTAGTGCTCTTCAGAGATTTAATCTCTTCCGGAATGTGATTATAGCATTTTGGTGCAAGGTAAGAAAACGATCTTTGTGTTGTTGTTTTAGTCATAGAAGGAAGTTTGTAATAGTTTTTAATTCGTGTGTTATTGTTATGAACAGGGAGTTGGTTGGAGTGTTTTGAAGTATGATATTTGATACTTGTGATGAAGAAGTATAACTGCCTCAGGTCTAAGATCTGTGATTCAGAATAAAGTTTGTCAGAAGGATATCTGAGGTTTTTAGAGTATATCAGCCTTATGAATCTCCTCTGTATCACTTCTAATTGGTTTATGTGCGTCCTCAAAGCTCCACCCCATGCTAGAATCCCGTAGCGTAGATGGCTTTCTACTAATGCATGGTATAACATTCTCATCAGGCCCACAGGTATGTTTTCTTTGAGTTTTCTGAATTTGAATAGAATGGTTCTTAGTTTCTTTAATACGTATGCTATGTGAAGATCCCATTTTAAGCGATAGTCAATGACGATTCCCAAGTATTTGAATTTTTTTACAGGTAGTATGACAAATTTTTCAGTGGTGCTTTCTTGGAAATCGGGACGTCCAGGTGAGCTGCAGCTAAACGGTAAGTAATAAGTCTTGTCTGTGTTGATTGTAAGTAGTTTGTGCTCGAACCATTTTTTTATAATTTCGAAATCGTGTTCAGTTTCAAGTTTTAAATTCTCCTACTTATCAGATTTATAAAATATACTGTGTCGTCAGCAAATCCAATTATATCCCCGGAGCATCTCAATGAGAACAATCCATTGATATATATATATATATATATATATATATACATATATATACATATATATATATATATATATATATATATATATATATATATATACACATATATACACATATATATATATATATATATATATATATATATATATATATATATATATATATATATATATATATATATATATATATATATATATATATATATATATATATATATATATATATATATATATATATATACATATATATATATATAAGTACACCATCAACATTTACTGACTGAGTTCTATTATTTAGATAGCTCTTGAAGAGCTGCAAGCAGATTCCTCTGACACCAATATCTTCCAGTGACTGCAGAAGGAGACGGTGACTAACAGTGTCGAAAGCTTTCGACAAGTCTACAAATATACACAGACAAGGGCTACTCTCATTGAGGGCTTCTGTTATTTTTGTTGTTAAAGCAATTATTGCGTCTTCAGTAGATGTCTTCTGTCTGAAGCCACATTGATGTTCTGATAAGATTTTATATTTGTTGAGGAAAGAGACTAATCTGTTTTTAATTATTTTTTCAAATAATATTGAAAAGCTATGTGAAAATGTTCATGTTACAATGTATGCCGATGATATCTCTGTACATGTGTCATAAAATGCTCGGAACACGTGGTAATGAGCTAATCCAATAATTGGCTGCATGGTCATACAACTCATTATTCTTCAATGCGGATAAGACACAATATCTTCGATTTCACAACCGTCACAACATTTTTACAAAACCCGATTTCACTGTGAATCATTAACCAGTTTCCAAATCTGCCACCCATGTCACGTTTTTAGGAATGTGCATTGATGAACATCTTGATTGGAAAGTACATTGTTCGAGTCTGATATCAGCGCTTCATTCGCAGTGTTATCTTCTGAAAAATTTGAGAACGGTGCTTACACATTCTCAATTGCTGATGGTATATTACGGGCAAGTGGTGTTTCTTTCTGGGATGGTCAACTACGTCCCAGGAAGTTTTCATTGCACACAAAAAATATCAGGTGCATTATGTATGGGATTTTGGAGCTAAACTTTTTGCAATTTTTGGTTCAAACAGGAGTGGGGGAAACGTCGGTCCCGACAAAACTAACGCTATAAATACCCAACATTCGCAGTTAACTTCAATATCTTACGATGGTGTAGAGGCTCAGGACAATGTCTACGGCGCGGACGACCCAGGTTCGAATCTCATAACTATAAACTTTTTTTAATTAAAATCACGTGACTGGAACGTGACAAGGGGGGCGAGGGGTTAGGTGGAGTACCAAGAAGGCCTGAGCGGTGATGTGGAGTACTAAGGGGGGGCCGAGGGCAAGGGGGTCGAGTTCCATGCTTGAATCGCTACGATACTCGTTCCATCCTGCGTCGATGACGTCACACGTTTCCCCCACTCCTGTTTGAACCAAAAATTGCAAAAAGTTTAGCTCCATAAGAAAATACATGGGATTTGGGCCAGAACATACGTTGTTCATCTACTGTTATATATTCATGATATATAATATATTATATTATTTTTTGTTTATAAAAACGACAAAAAATATCAATACGACAATGAACATCATTGTTTAGTTAAAATATTCTCATTTAGTTTTCGGTTTTCCCAATATTCAGAAAAAATAAACGTTTGAGCAGGACTATTGGGAAACCATATTGTGAGACCTATTTTTATTGATCAAAATTCAACAGGGGAATTGTATTTGAATATGCTGGAAACTACCGTTGACGCTCTCACTGAAATCGTCGAAGCGAATCCTAATGAATTCGATATGGATATTGTATTCCAACAATATGGAGCACCACCACATTACTCTAGACAAGTAAGAAACTATTTGTATACTTCTTTTTCCGGTCGTTGGGTTAGACGTCGAGGTCCTACAGAATGGCCAGTCCGTTCGCCAGATTTGACACCTTTGGACTTTTTTTATGGGGCTATTTGAAGCAAAAGGTGTTCGAAACTAAACCTGCTTCGAAATTGGATATACGGCAGAAAATAAAAAATATTTGTAGAGATATTGACGTTACTGTGTTCGCAAATGTTCGGCGTGAAATATCGGATAGGCTGTTCATATGTCAAGAAGGTCAAGGCAACCATTTAGAGCATCTTCTGAACTGACCTCAAGCTTATTACCTCATTTTATGTAGTTGAATGTCAATTTATTCAGGCAATATTAAATGTTCCGCCATTTTGTAATAGGTGAAGATATTTACTTCATATTCCAGGGTTTTGAAATATTCGTCAGGGGCTTCAAAATGATGTGTCACAAGACATTCAATTTTTTTTTCCCAGATGACGCCCAATCGTCATCTTGAAAGTTTCATCTGTCAATTTCACTTCAAAATAAAGTATTCGTGCATTTATTTCATTATCCTAATTCTCAAATTTTTTAATAGATTCGTTCAAAAAATAAAGGGGGGAGGACATTAGAGAAATGAACTGTATAGAAAAGAGTGTGACGAATGCTCTGCAGCATATATAGGCCAAACCTGTAAAAATTTTGATATAAGGCTGCGTCAACACAACACAATCTACAATGTACAAACATCTTCAAGAATCAACCCGAAACCGGTCGTATTAATAAAATCAACTAGTGGTAATTAGACGAAAATGTTTTAATTCATTTCATCAAAGAGACTTTGGTGTAATAATGAATATTACTGGAGTTTTTTCCCAACACCAGACCATTATGGCAACACCTCGACATGTGTTTCGATCACCAAGTGATCATCTTCAAGAGGAAGATCAAACAGTTTGATCTTCCTCTTGAAGATGATCACTTGGTGATCGAAACAGGTGTTGAGGTGTTCAAATAACGGTTTGGTGTTGGTAAAACACTTCAGTAATATTCACCTACTATATGTAGCTTTTGAGACAACTTTTAGGATGTCGAAATACAAGTTTATACGAGTTTATAGCTGGCTATCTCAAATTCTGAGACACTTACCTAATTTTGACTAAGATGACTGGGCCATTAACGGAGGGGTTTTCCAATATATATATACTATGAGTATACGGGAAAACGGCGAGTCACGACTTATGTGAAGTTAGCGTCGGGCGCCAGCGCTCAAATCTAGCGCCCACCTCCCACTCTTGAGTCCGATTTACACAGCACATATAACGGACTGGTATTATTAGGATGATTTTGATGGGCTTTCGATTCGAATATATTAGAATATTAGTTTCAACTTATCACATGGTAACTTGACACCAATTGAATTAATAACACAAAATATATTTATACAAGGTGAAAATGTGTTTAGATATTGAAAAGCTAGGTAGGTCTGTAGGTACCAAATATTGCCGGTATTGGGCTAAATGGGGTTCACTTCTACGAACTAATATTTTGTCTCCAAAAGCGAAGTATTGGGACTGATTTTCAAGTGATGTAAAATACTGAGAGTATAGAGTAGTGTGAAATTAAAATTTTTTCACTACATCATAATAAAGGCAGCATTGCTGAAATGCAGTCTAAATATTTTCTAAAATCAGATGTTTGTGGCGGATTTTAATGTAGTGTGAAATGTTTGGAATATGGAGTACTGCAACAATTCAGTTTTTCAGTTCTTCAAGATATCAACAACATTGCTAAAATGGCGTTTATCCATACACACTATTATTATTGTTTTCTGAAAACAGTTCTTTGTGACGGATTTCGACGTAATGCAAAATGTTGAGGATATGAAGTACTATAACTATCCAGTTTTTCAGTTCTTCAAAATATCGGCAACATTGCTAAAATAGCGTTTATCCATACACACTATTATTATTATTTTCTGAAAACAGTTCTTTGTGACGGATTTCGACGTAATGCAAAATGTTGAGGATATGAAGTACTATAACTATTCAGTTTTTCAGTTCTTCAAAATATCGGCAACATTGCTAAAATGGCGTTTATCCATACACACTATTATTATTATTTTCTGAAAACGGTTCTTTGTGACGGATTTCGACGTAGTGCAAAATGTTGAGGATATGAAGTACTATAACTATCCAGTTTTTCAGTTCCTCAAAATATCGGCAACATTGCTAAAATAGCGTTCATCCATACACACTATTATTATTATTTTCTGAAAACAGTTCTTTGTGACGGATTTCGACGTAATGCAAAATGTTGAGGATATGAAGTACTATAACTATCCAGTTTTTCAGTTCTTCAAAATATCGGCAACATTGCTAAAATGGCGTTTATCCATACACACTATTATTATTATTTTCTGAAAACGGTTCTTTGTGACGGATTTCGACGTAGTGCAAAATGTTGAGGATATGAATTACTATAACTATCCACTTTTTCAGTACTTCAAAATATCGGCAACATTGCTAAAATGGCGTTTATCCATACACACTATTATTATTATTTTCTGAAAACGGTTCTTTGTGACGGATTTCGACGTAATGCAAAATGTTGAGGATGTGAAGTACTATAACTATTCAGTTTTTCAGTTCTTCAAAATATCGGCAACATTGCTAAAATAGCGTTTATCCATACACACTATTATTATTATTTTCTGAAAACAGTTCTTTGTGACGGATTTCGACGTAATGCAAAATGTTGAGGATATGAAGTACTATAACTATTCAGTTTTTCAGTTCTTCAAAATATCGGCAACATTGCTAAAATGGCGTTTATCCATACACACTATTATTATTATTTTCTGAAAACGGTTCTTTGTGACGGATTTCGACGTAGTGCAAAATGTTAAGGATATGAAGTACTATAACTATCCAGTTTTTCAGTTCTTCAAAATATCGGCAACATTGCTAAAATAGCGTTCATCCATACACACTATTATTATTATTTTCTGAAAACGGTTCTTTGTGACGGATTTCGACGTAGTGCAAAATGTTGAGGATATGAAGTACTATGACTATTCAGTTTTTCAGTTCTTCAAAATATCGGCAACATTGCTAAAATGGCGTTTATCCATACACACTATTATTATTATTTTTCTGAAAACGGTTCTTTGTGACGGATTTCGACGTAGTGCAAAATGTTGAGGATATGAAGTACTATAACTATCCAGTTTTTCAGTTCTTCAAATATCGGCAACATTGCTAAAATAGCGTTCATCCATACACACTATTACTATTATTTTCTGAAAACAGTTCTTTGTGACGGATTTCGACGTAATGCAAAATGTTGAGGATATGAAGTACTATAACTATTCAGTTTTTCAGTTCTTCAAAATATCGGCAACATTGCAAAAATGGCGTTTATCCATACACACTATTATTATTATTTTCTGAAAACGGTTCTTTGTGACGGATTTCGACGTAGTGCAAAATGTTGAGGATATGAATTACTATAACTATCCACTTTTTCAGTACTTCAAAATATCGGCAACATTGCTAAAATGGCGTTTATCCATACACACTATTATTATTATTTTCTGAAAACGGTTCTTTGTGACGGATTTCGACGTAATGCAAAATGTTGAGGATATGAAGTACTATAACTATTCAGTTTTTCAGTTCTTCAAAATATCGGCAACATTGCTAAAATAGCGTTTATCCATACACACTATTATTATTATTTTCTGAAAACAGTTCTTTGTGACGGATTTCGACGTAATGCAAAATGTTGAGGATATGAAGTACTATAACTATTCAGTTTTTCAGTTCTTCAAAATATCGGCAACATTGCTAAAATGGCGTTTATCCATACACACTATTATTATTATTTTCTGAAAACGGTTCTTTGTGACGGATTTCGACGTAGTGCAAAATGTTAAGGATATGAAGTACTATAACTATCCAGTTTTTCAGTTCTTCAAAATATCGGCAACATTGCTAAAATAGCGTTCATCCATACACACTATTATTATTATTTTCTGAAAACGGTTCTTTGTGACGGATTTCGACGTAGTGCAAAATGTTGAGGATATGAAGTACTATAACTATTCAGTTTTTCAGTTCTTCAAAATATCGGCAACATTGCTAAAATGGCGTTTATCCATACACACTATTATTATTATTTTCTGAAAACGGTTCTTTGTGACGGATTTCGACGTAGTGCAAAATGTTGAGGATATGAAGTACTATAACTATCCAGTTTTTCAGTTCTTCAAAATATCGGCAACATTGCTAAAATAGCGTTCATCCATACACACTATTATTATTATTTTCTGAAAACAGTTCTTTGTGACGGATTTCGACGTAATGCAAAATGTTGAGGATATGAAGTACTATAACTATTCAGTTTTTCAGTTCTTCAAAATATCGGCAACATTGCTAAAATGGCGTTTATCCATACACACTATTATTATTATTTTCTGAAAACGGTTCTTTGTGACGGATTTCGACGTAGTGCAAAATGTTGAGGATATGAATTACTATAACTATCCACTTTTTCAGTACTTCAAAATATCGGCAACATTGCTAAAATGGCGTTTATCCATACACACTATTATTATTATTTTCTGAAAACGGTTCTTTGTGACGGATTTCGACGTAATGCAAAATGTTGAGGATATGAAGTACTATAACTATTCAGTTTTTCAGTTCTTCAAAATATCGGCAACATTGCTAAAATAGCGTTTATCCATACACACTATTATTATTATTTTCTGAAAACAGTTCTTTGTGACGGATTTCGACGTAATGCAAAATGTTGAGGATATGAAGTACTATAACTATTCAGTTTTTCAGTTCTTCAAAATATCGGCAACATTGCTAAAATGGCGTTTATCCATACACACTATTATTATTATTTTCTGAAAACGGTTCTTTGTGACGGATTTCGACGTAGTGCAAACTGTTGAGGATATGAAGTACTATAACTATCCAGTTTTTCAGTTCCTCAAAATATCGGCAACATTGCTAAAATGGCGTTCATCCATACACACTATTATTATTATTTTCTGAAAACAGTTCTTTGTGACGGATTTCGACGTAATGCAAAATGTTGAGGATATGAAGTACTATAACTATCCAGTTTTTCAGTTCTTCAAAATATCGGCAACATTGCTAAAATGGCGTTTATCCATACACACTATTATTATTATTTTCTGAAAACGGTTCTTTGTGACGGATTTCGACGTAGTGCAAAATGTTGAGGATATGAAGTACTATAACTATTCAGTTTTTCAGTTCTTCAAAATATCGGCAACATTGCTAAAATGGCGTTTATCCATACACACTATTATTATTATTTTCTGAAAACGGTTCTTTGTGACGGATTTCGACGTAGTGCAAAATGTTAAGGATATGAAGTACTATAACTATCCAGTTTTTCAGTTCTTCAAAATATCGGCAACATTGCTAAAATAGCGTTCATCCATACACACTATTATTATTATTTTCTGAAAACGGTTCTTTGTAACGGATTTCGACGTAGTGCAAAATGTTGAGGATATGAAGTACTATAACTATTCAGTTTTTCAGTTCTTCAAAATATCGGCAACATTGCTAAAATGGCGTTTATCCATACACACTATTATTATTATTTTCTGAAAACGGTTCTTTGTGACGGATTTCGACGTAGTGCAAAATGTTGAGGATATGAAGTACTATAACTATCCAGTTTTTCAGTTCTTCAAAATATCGGCAACATTGCTAAAATAGCGTTCATCCATACACACTATTACTATTATTTTCTGAAAACAGTTCTTTGTGACGGATTTCGACGTAATGCAAAATGTTGAGGATATGAAGTACTATAACTATCCAGTTTTTCAGTTCTTCAAAATATCGGCAACATTGCTAAAATGGCGTTTATCCATACACACTATTATTATTATTTTCTGAAAACGGTTCTTTGTGACGGATTTCGACGTAGTGCAAAATGTTGAGGATATGAATTACTATAACTATCCACTTTTTCAGTACTTCAAAATATCGGCAACATTGCTAAAATGGCGTTTATCCATACACACTATTATTATTATTTTCTGAAAACGGTTCTTTGTGACGGATTTCGACGTAATGCAAAATGTTGAGGATATGAAGTACTATAACTATTCAGTTTTTCAGTTCTTCAAAATATCGGCAACATTGCTAAAATGGCGTTTATCCATACACACTATTATTATTATTTTCTGAAAACGGTTCTTTGTGACGGATTTCGACGTAGTGCAAAATGTTGAGGATATGAATTACTATAACTATCCACTTTTTCAGTACTTCAAAATATCGGCAACATTGCTAAAATGGCGTTTATCCATACACACTATTATTATTATTTTCTGAAAACGGTTCTTTGTGACGGATTTCGACGTAATGCAAAATGTTGAGGATATGAAGTACTATAACTATTCAGTTTTTCAGTTCTTCAAAATATCGGCAACATTGCTAAAATAGCGTTTATCCATACACACTATTATTATTATTTTCTGAAAACAGTTCTTTGTGACGGATTTCGACGTAATGCAAAATGTTGAGGATATGAAGTACTATAACTATTCAGTTTTTCAGTTCTTCAAAATATCGGCAACATTGCTAAAATGGCGTTTATCCATACACACTATTATTATTATTTTCTGAAAACGGTTCTTTGTGACGGATTTCGACGTAGTGCAAACTGTTGAGGATATGAAGTACTATAACTATCCAGTTTTTCAGTTCCTCAAAATATCGGCAACATTGCTAAAATGGCGTTCATCCATACACACTATTATTATTATTTTCTGAAAACAGTTCTTTGTGACGGATTTCGACGTAATGCAAAATGTTGAGGATATGAAGTACTATAACTATCAGTTTTTCAGTTCTTCAAAATATCGGCAACATTGCTAAAATGGCGTTTATCCATACACACTATTATTATTATTTTCTGAAAACGGTTCTTTGTGACGGATTTCGACGTAGTGCAAAATGTTGAGGATATGAAGTACTATAACTATTCAGTTTTTCAGTTCTTCAAAATATCGGCAACATTGCTAAAATGGCGTTTATCCATACACACTATTATTATTATTTTCTGAAAACGGTTCTTTGTGACGGATTTCGACGTAGTGCAAAATGTTAAGGATATGAAGTACTATAACTATCCAGTTTTTCAGTTCTTCAAAATATCGGCAACATTGCTAAAATAGCGTTCATCCATACACACTATTATTATTATTTTCTGAAAACGGTTCTTTGTAACGGATTTCGACGTAGTGCAAAATGTTGAGGATATGAAGTACTATAACTATTCAGTTTTTCAGTTCTTCAAAATATCGGCAACATTGCTAAAATGGCGTTTATCCATACACACTATTATTATTATTTTCTGAAAACGGTTCTTTGTGACGGATTTCGACGTAGTGCAAAATGTTGAGGATATGAAGTACTATAACTATCCAGTTTTTCAGTTCTTCAAAATATCGGCAACATTGCTAAAATAGCGTTCATCCATACACACTATTACTATTATTTTCTGAAAACAGTTCTTTGTGACGGATTTCGACGTAATGCAAAATGTTGAGGATATGAAGTACTATAACTATCCAGTTTTTCAGTTCTTCAAAATATCGGCAACATTGCTAAAATGGCGTTTATCCATACACACTATTATTATTATTTTCTGAAAACGGTTCTTTGTGACGGATTTCGACGTAGTGCAAAATGTTGAGGATATGAATTACTATAACTATCCACTTTTTCAGTACTTCAAAATATCGGCAACATTGCTAAAATGGCGTTTATCCATACACACTATTATTATTATTTTCTGAAAACGGTTCTTTGTGACGGATTTCGACGTAATGCAAAATGTTGAGGATGTGAAGTACTATAACTATTCAGTTTTTCAGTTCTTCAAAATATCGGCAACATTGCTAAAATAGCGTTTATCCATACACACTATTATTATTATTTTCTGAAAACAGTTCTTTGTGACGGATTTCGACGTAATGCAAAATGTTGAGGATATGAAGTACTATAACTATTCAGTTTTTCAGTTCTTCAAAATATCGGCAACATTGCTAAAATGGCGTTTATCCATACACACTATTATTATTGTTTTCTGAATATGATTATTTGTGATTTATTTTGAAATATTGCGGATACCTACTTGATGAATATCTTTAACGTATTGAAGTAGGTGCTACTTTATTGTGAGAAAACTCTAATGAAAACCTTCGTGAAATCTACGTTACGATTTTTCATACAGTGCACATAATGAGCAAAAATTTTGGGTATATCAAGTAGTATATGGCCAAAAGTTTTCAGTCTTTCAAAACATTGGCATCTCATTCAAAGCGGCATAAACCTTTCTGAAATGATTATTCAATCATTTATTTGCATTTCTGTAAAATTTTCAAAGTTTGGTTTTGTGAACAAACATCCAGTATTCTTGAATCATATCAATGATATCTCAATGCTAGCGCACTAGTGGAAATTTTCGAATTTCTTTTCGATTTTAGAAATCTTTTACTCTATCAAAAAATCACAAGAGACCTTATTTAAAGGTAATAAAAAATTATAAAGATCAATTTCTTTACAAATCTCCTCTAAAGTGCTAATTAATTGAGTTAAACGCATTTGATTGTAAATTTATTTCTATCCTCACCACCTATTAAAAGTAAATGTATTACGCGTATAGGCATCACTTGTTCTCCGTTACATTCGAACTAGATGTTTTCACATACCGATTAGATTGTGCCATTCGTCCCGAACTGACTTCGCCACATTCTTGTATAGTCTATAATACGAGCAACTTTCTGTCTTTTCATTTCATAGTTCATTTCATATTATCAGTCGTGATTTCTATTTAACATATTTTTGTTTCTGAAAAGTGTGAAGCATGATTTTTATTTTAGTTATTTTAATTGCCATAGTTCATTTTTTGTTTAAGTTTTGTTTACTAATCTGACCTTAGCGAAATGAAAGATAAAGTTAATAATATTGTCACTCGAATACAATTTCTAAAGGGTAATATAACATACAATGAGCTAGTGGCCATTCAGTTCAATGACAATTTTTACGACAAATTGGTTGAACAAATTCGTAATAGGGAAGAGCGCAAAAAAAAAAAGAAATGGATTTTTCAATTAATCCAAAGAAACTCATATAATCTGAAGGATTTATTGGAAAACAAATCGATTCGATCACATGGCAGTGCCTCCAAAAATTTTTCTGATGAAGTAGTTTCATCTGAAGAAGTCGCCCCATTTCAAATGCGATCACCGACCAATCCAAGTGATAAAATAATGGAAAATCCTGAATATTTCGAAGAAACTTTAGAATTGTCAGATGAAAAATGTTCGTTACCGGTAGTCCCTTTGAATGAGGATTTGGTAGGTCATATTTCTGATAATGGAGTGATCCAGAAACTGAAAGAAAAATATAGTATTGAACATTCTACACCCTTAGAAAAAAAATTGAACAATATCAATAATGAGGGGGATCATTTCACTCTATCATTCAGTTCAGAATCAAAACTCTTAGATTTCAGCAAGAAGGGCTCAAACAATAATAATCAAATGGAAAGTGAAAGAAATAATGATAGAAAAATTAAGAATGATACCTCTCCTCGTATCTGCAAAAGCCTTTTCACCGAATCTTCGATCAGCTTAAATACAATTTCCACTTTGGAAAACGTAACAGATTCGTCACTTTCAATTGTCAGTTTTAACATAAAGAAACCATCCGAGAATAATCGGGTCCTTCCACATAATAGCAAAAATACCAATCCATTTAAGCATAAAAATATAAAAAGAAGCGATTATTCAAAATGCAACTTTCTCGAAGGCAAGTTCTACATCAATAATCAACAATGGAACACTATAAGTAATGAAGGAAAACTGTCTAAAAAATATTATCCATATTTTTTCCGAAACCAGTTGAGAAAGTATGTTAATAATAGTTGTACTGTTGCCTTCTATAGAACAAAATATTTGAAAAACAAAATAGTTTTGTTCGCATACTGTCGAAATAATTATCAAAAATGCAAAAATTTCAAATTTGATATTTCGAATGATATGCAACATGGTAAAATAGTACCTACAAGTTTTTAGTACATCTTGCGATTATTGTCACCCGTTTAAAATCACTGATCAAGTACGCGGTGTAGAAAGAGATATAGCCAAGAAAATGCTGAGGAACATGAAGCCCTCTGAATTCAGAAAAAAAACAATTTTGAAAGCCGATAAATCTGCCATTCGGCGAGGTCAATTGCAGGATATCAAATCAGAGGAAGTAGTCCGTAAAATTCGCAGTGAAACTCAAAATAGTCTTAGGAGACATGAAGATGATATGGTCGATCTCATATTGTATAAAAAGGATCATTTCAATTTTGTCAAACAAGTCTGTTCTCCGTTGAACGTTAAAATGTTCAGTTCACAACAACTAGAGATTGCGAAGACTTCTACTAGTAAAGTTTTCCATTTTGATGCCACAGGGGCAGTTGTGGATTATAATAAAAACGACGATAAAAAAATATTATATTATTGTGGCGTTGTTAGTTTACCAGAAAAAACCATCTGTCCTATTCTAGAAATGATATCATGCGAACATGATACACTTGCAATTTACGAATTATTTGTAAAATTCAAGAAATTTTGCCAGGAGAAAAAAGCATGGCCAATATTTGAAGTGTTTGTCAGCGACTTTAGTTTCGCGAATTTGAACGCGGCTTCGAAAGCGTTTAATAATATGCAATTAGATAATTATTTGAACTTATGCTTCGACTATCTCCAAACGAAGAAACACTTTCCCTCAAAGAAAACCAAGTTGTATTTATGTTGCGCTCATTTCATAAAAAAATTATTTCAATTGATTGATGAAAATACCAAAACAATTGAAAATAAGCGAATAAGGAACTGTATTAAAACATTGTTCGCAATAGCGTTCAATATAACTGATCTCAAGGAAGCAAGTGAATGGTTTAAAAATCTAACTATAATATTGTCATCGGAATATCAAAACGACGTACTTGATGAAATTCTATCTAAAATGGATACTTTAGATTGTCTTGAAGCCCAAGATATTTCGGTAACTACAAGTAAATCGAGTGAAAATCTGCTCAATCAAAAAAGTTTAAGAAAAAAATCACCTCTCTATAATTTTTTTTTGGACATATATAATCGAAATAGGCTCACAACGAAAAACAATTACAATAAAAATGATTTTTATTGCCCTTCCTTATTAGAAATCGTCTTGGATAGATATATGGGACTATTTCCTTTGTGGTCAGCAGTCGTTACCAAGAAAAGACTGAGCAACGCTTTAATAGAACGATGGTTTGGTTTTCTCAAAACAGATATATTGAAAGGAGCCAGGGATCTCAAACCCACTACTTTCATAAGAAAAGTGAGAGGTCACATCTTGAAGGTTTTCACCGAAATTGACCTAGGTATATCGAAACATAAACTATCTACAGTCCCCAGAACTAACCAGATCATTGTTTCGGATGATGATTCTGCAGATAGTACTACTAATGCTGAAGAACAATGGAACAGAAAGCCAAAGGCCAAATTTACCTTCTTCTCTGGTAGATATCTCAAATATTTACCATCTTATAAATCTACGCAGGCAGTTAGTAACACCGAAAATAAAATGATCTCATTGGATATTCTAGAAAATAACTTGGTGAACGACTGTCAATATTATAAAATATTCGAAACATTTTCGTACTACATTGGATTTTATGAGTTTGTGAAAGGAAATAGATTTATATCATCGGAGGACTTCAATGTTTTGAAATACAATGACTTATCCCGGATACTTTCTCCAAAATTAATGAATACTTTAGCTGCGATTATAATAACAAAAAATAAAAAACAGTCAGATGTAGCTGTATGGCCCTGCGCCACTTCATTTTATGAATTGGAGGAAAATATGATATTAGGTAAAATATTGCCTTTTAAAAAAAAAACTTTCATTCCGTTTCACTTTCTTGATGAAAAATGGTTTCTTCTGACAATTAATTTCAAAAATAAAACATTGGACATATTCAATCCATACGGAAACACGGATATTGAGAGCAAAGAATATCTGAATAATTTTCAGAACTATTTGAAAAAATATAACGAGAAAAAATCATTATATGCTACTTTATGAATTTTTGTCCTATGTGCGGCCAATTTGAAGGGCAGCAAAATACAAATTGGGTTTGTTGCGAGCTTTGCACAAGATGGATACACTTCAATTGCGACAATAGAATATTTGAATTTACGTGCCCTTTAGATTCCCCAGACGTTGTATATTATTGTCCCATTTGTAGTGGAAATTTCGATGTGAAACCTTTCCATAAGTTACAAAAAAATGAAATTATGCCCAATGCTCTAAAATGTAAACCAGATCATTATATACCTTCTGATGACTTAGGAAACTATGTCATCGCTAGATATGACTGCACATTTAACTTAACAATTGAGGATTATTTGACCTTGAATAAATATTTGTATATATCTAATACTGTATTTTTCATAATCTCTGATCTGATTTACTCCGAAAAACCAGATCCAACTGTGAAAATTTGGAGTATATTCAAAACGGATTTGTTGTTATTTCAACTGAACAAACTGGAAATCGATTTTTTCAAAGATGATTTGTTTAAAAATATCGATAGTAAAGTGAATATTATCCCCATTATGCATAATAAACACTTCACAATGATAATTATTGATTATCTGAAGGGAACTTTTTCATTTATTGATCCTTATGGTTCAACAAAACAACAAAGGTACGAGATATTTAATAAGTTTTGTAGATTTATTAAAACACTAAATAAGCATACGCCATATCAATATGACTTGACTGATTTCAAAGTCATCAACGAAACACACTCACAGCAAACTGATTCGTACAATTGTGGGATTTTCGTTTTACACTACATAAGTTGTATTTTAAATCGGAAAGAGTTGAATATATCTTTCAACCCTGATAATTATCGTTCATATCTTAAGGAGTATCTACTGAAGAAATCAGAGAATATGGAAAGATATTGTTTAATTTGTGGAAGATATGTTGACAATTTGAAACAAGTTTTTAGTTGCAAACGCTGTAAAAGAATCATTGAACCAAATTGTTTCAAACAGTACTTTGAATTTGAAATGAAATGAAATCTTTATTTGAAATAGGAATTCCTAATATACATACAAATCTTAAAAATTATGATAAATGTGAAAAAATTGTCAATATCGCGAAATATATGAATACATCAATTATAATAGCTACTAGTAATAAAATACAAATAGATAAAAACAATTTTTATATCAATCTGTTAAAAAAATATTCTTCAAAATAAGTGTAAAACAGTGAAACATATGAATGTGTGTGTATAAAGTTAAAAGTATTTTAAAAGCTAAAAAGAAAGAAAAGAAAGTTAAAAGAACGAAAAAAATTAATAAATATCCAGTGACCTTATATGTTTTTTTAGCTGATATTTGAAACTATCGATAGTGACCGAGCATTTAATGTCTTGAGGGAGTTCGTTGAAATCATTCAGTCCCCTGAAAAATAATGATATCATAGAATTTTTAGTTTTGGTTCTAGCTATATGAAATTCATTATTAGTCCTTGTATCATAACGGTGAATTTGATTGTTATAAGTAATAAAAGACTTGAAGTAACTTGGTAATAAATTCTTTGTGATTTTATAAATGAACATCATTGACATATAAAATAGTCTTTGCGTTACACTATACCAATTTAGAGTATTTAGCATAATTTGAATGGGAGTATATCTATTACACATCAAGATTATTCGCATTCCTCGATTTTGTAATTTTTCTAATTTTTGTTTGTTGTTTTTGTCCAAGAGATATAGAAGACTAGAACAGTAATCAAAATGTGGCTGTATAATGCTTCTATATATAGTTATCTTTGAAAATAAAGACACTTGAGATGATATCCTAGAAAAAAAGAAGAGTTTTTTCGAAATTTTTTTGCAAATGTAATCGCTATGAGCGTTCAGTGTTAGTGAGTCATCTATTATGAAACCTAAGTATTTAAACTCGGTTACCCATTCAATCTTGTCATGATCAATGGTAAGTTGTAGAGACTCATAGTCCACATACTTTAATTTATGTTTATTACTGAGAATCATGGCTTTGGTTTTTTTTGTATTTAATTTTAGTTTATTAGTTCCCAGATAGGTTTCATATTTTTTTAATACTTGGTTCATTCGAGTTATTGTTTCGTTAAGATTGTGACCATAACATGCAACCAATGTGTCATCCGCGAATAAATTCAGAAAATCATGACCTTGCACATAATTGAGATCATTCAAATATATTATAAAAAGCAGTGGTCCCAGCACACTGCCTTGAGGTACACCAAAATTATTAATAATTTCGTTTGAATAAGAGTTGCCTATTTTGGTTCTTTGAGATCTATTACTGAGATATTCTTTGAACCAATTCAATACTTTACTCTGAATGCCATAATATTTCAATTTTAGAAGTAAAATTTCTCTGTCGATGGTCTCAAACGCTCTTTTGAAGTCAAGAAATACTGCCACTACATATTTACCATCATCAAGTACCTGCTTCCATTTCGATATTGTTAACTGAAGGGCAGTTTCACATGAATGATGTTCTCTAAAACCAGATTGGTTACCCATAAACAGATCATTCTTACTGAAGTACTGAGTTATTTGTTCGTGCACTATTATTTCTAAGAGTTTCTCTATAGTTGGTAAAGTATTTATGGCCCTATAGTCAGACATTTCTATTGCGTTATTAATTTTAGGAATGGGCATTATAGTACTGAGTTTCAATTGGTTGGGAAAACTACCATTTGCAAGTGAAGTATTTATCAAGTTCAGGAAGACAATTCCACCAGTATAAAACGTTTCTCTCAAAAACCTGACACTAATTACTTCCTCAATACTGCCTTTTTTTTGAGAGAAAATATAGTAGATCTCAACTTACTTAGGTTTACACTTTCAAATTCAGGAAAACTAGCTACCACTGGTTTAAGATTTTTCTGAGACCACTTTTCTTCAGAGATGATAGAACTAGAGATCCGCTCAATGCTATCAACATAGAACGAATTAAACTTATTGGCAGCATCTTGCTCAGTTTTTACCCTTGATATAGTGCCATCAGTGCTAAAGTTAATGCACTTGAAGTTCATATGCTGCTTCTCACCTTTTGTTAATTTTTTAATAGTTTTCCACATTTCTTTAGGGTCATTTTTATTTGAATCGATTTTATTTTCAAAGTATTGCAATTTTTTTATTTTCAGTAAATTAACAACCTCATTTCGTTTTGATTTATATTTATTCCACAACTCCTCTTTATTGGCATTGGAAGTTTTTCTGAAATCTTTATACAATTTGTCTCTTTGTTTTGAAAATGATTTTATCTCATTATCGTACCAAGGTACCTGATTTTGTTTGTTTTTGATTTCGATAATGGGTGCTATCTCATTTAAAATTAATCTACACTCCGATTCAATATTATGGTAAATCTCATTCACATCAGTGGAGGTTTTCAACCATTCACATTCAATCAGCCTCAGGTTGATACTATGAAAAACCTCATCATTTAATCTCCGTGTGAAAAAAGGTGTAGATATTGCAAAGTCACTATTTTGTATAATAACGGAAATTATTGAATGATCAGTAATCTTAGGCTCATGGTGAGGCCCTCTGTCCACTATGCCGATATGTATAGTAGTATAGTAACTAGAATAAAGTGTGTCTGTCACAAATATGCTTTGAATACTATACTGAATTTAATTATAAATTTCAAATACGCTATAATCTTAAGAACACTATTGCAATAGATTTTCTTCTTTGAATTGAAAAGGGGTATACTTAAAGAAGATATTAATTTTTGGGAAAGAAAGGTTTTCTATTTCTCCATCTTTATACAAATAATGTTGGCTTCGAATAAGTCTTATAGTCTATTTTTCTATAATAATAATACTTTATTTCCGTGTAGACATTGTATAGGAATTGTCAATAAAAGAAATAAAAATGAAAATAAAAACAGAGTATAAGAAACATACAAGTTGAAACAACACCTTGAAACTAAAATAATACCCTACTTATCTAATCTAAAAAATTCATTCAATGAATGAGTATTTCGAAAATATTTAACAAAAACTGAGTTTGGCAACGATGGCAATATTTTGAAGAACTGAATAACTGGATACTTACAGTAGGTACTTTATATCCTCAACATTTTGCACTACGTCGAAATCCGTCACAAAGAACCGTTTTCAGAAAATAATAATAATAGTGTGTATGGATAAACGCCATTTTAGCAATGTTGCCGATATTTTGAAGTACTGAAAAACTGGATAGTTATAGTACTTCATATCCTCAATATTTTGCACTACGTCGAAATCCGTCACAAAGAACCGTTTTCAGAAAATAATAATAATAGTGTGTATGGATAAACGCCATTTTAGCAATGTTGCCGATATTTTGAAGTACTGAAAAAGTGGATAGTTACAGTACTCCATATCCTCAACATTTTGCACTACGTCGAAATCCGTCACAAAGAACCGTTTTAGAGAAAATAATAATAATAGAGTGTGTATGGATAAACGCCATTTTAGCAATGTTGCCGATATTTTGAAGTACTGAAAAAGTGGATAGTTACAGTACTTCATATCCTCAATATTTTGCACTACGTCGAAATCCGTCACAAAGAACCGTTTTCAGAAAATAATAATAATAGTGTGTATGGATAAACGCCATTTTAGCAATGTTGCCGATATTCTGAAGTACTGAAAAAGTGGATAGTTACAGTACTTCATATCCTCAATATTTTGCACTACGTCGAAATCCGTCACAAAGAACCGTTTTCAGAAAATAATAATAATAGTGTGTATGGATAAACGCCATTTTAGCAATGTTGCCGATATTTTGAAGTACTGAAAAACTGGATAGTTATAGTACTTCATGTCCTCAACATTTTGCACTACGTCGAAATCCGTCACAAAGAACCGTTTTCAGAAAATAATAATAATAGTGTGTATGGATAAACGCCATTTTAGCAATGTTGTCGATATTTTGAAGTACTGAAAAAGTGGATAGTTACAGTACTTCATATCCTCAATATTTTGCACTACGTCGAAATCCGTCACAAAGAACCGTTTTCAGAAAATAATAATAATAGTGTGTATGGATAAACGCCATTTTAGCAATGTTGCCGATATTTTGAAGTACTGAAAAACTGGATAGTTATAGTATAGTACTTCATATCCTCAACATTTTGCACTACGTCGAAATCCGTCACAAAGAACCGTTTCCAGAAAATAATAATAATAGTGTATATGGATAAACGCCATTTTAGCAATGTTGTTGATATCTTGAAGAACTGAAAAACTGAATTGTTGCAGTACTCCATATTCCAAACATTTCACACTACATTAAAATCCGCCACAAACATCTGATTTTAGAAAATATTAATTTTAATTCTTAGGGCTGGACTGCATTTCAGCAATGCTGCCGTTATTATGATGTAGTGAAAAAATTTTAATTTCACACTACTCTATACTCTCAGTATTTTACATCACTTGAAAATCAGTCCCAATACTTCGCTTTTGGAGACAAAATATTAGTTCGTAGAAGTGAACCCCATTTAGCCCAATACCGGCAATATTTGGCACCTACAGACCTACCTAGCTTTTCAATATCTAAACACATTTTTACCTTGTATAAATATATTTTGTGTAATTAATTCAATTGGTGTCAAGTTACCATGTGATAAGTTGAAACTAATATATTCGAATCGAAAGCCCATCAAAGTCATCTTCATAATACCAGTCCGTTATATGTGCTGTGTAAATCGGACTCAAGAGTGGGGGGTGGGCGCTAGATTCGAGCGCTGGCGCCCGACGCTAACTTCACATAAGTCGAGTCACGTTAAAATCTCGAGTCTAGCGATTTGGCTGAGTTTGCAACGAAAAATAACAATCTAATCGCCGGATTGTTGCGTCAGAAAATAAAAGTATAAAGTGGACGGCATTCAGTGGTTCAATGTCAAAAGAAAACAGTGTTTTATGCGGGTTGAGTTTACGAGAACTTCTAGTATAGTGCAGTTTAATTCTGAAGAAAAACTCTGTAGTCTAACGTACAGTTAAGAGGTAAAAATAATTGTCAGGTTTGGCATTAGTTCAAAATATAAAAAACTGATTTGTTCAGTTGTGAAATATTCTGATTTACTCAATATTTCAGCCGGCATTTTGAAGTGGTAGGAAAATAAATATTCTGCGATCACAGTTGCAGGGACGGGCCCAACAAATGTCTTTAACGTCATCCGTTTTCTAAAATTTGTACAGAATATGTTCTTTTAGAGGAATTTAGTAATTTCGAGAAATTGAAAAATGCTTCGTCCGTGAAGTAAATGATAAATTTAGGACTATCAAGAAATCAAAGTGTGAAATGTTGTTGTTGGTATTCATTCTCACATTATAGTGTACTTGCTCTTTCTTATCTTTACTGAACTGCGTTCGTAAGAATTCCCATTCGTTAACACTAATTGATGAAAGTTCATTATCATTTCGCGAAATAAAAAAAACGACTTCTAGCAGTTTGAAACCACAACACATGAAACGGTATGGAAATCATTTAATCGTTATAGTTATTTTCTTTCTGTAAAATGCGACGTGAAATCATTGAATTTTCTTCAAAAATTTGTTTTGTAAAATTTTACGTATCATATGTATGCGTCACCATATTTTTTTACTATCATTACTCCTCACCTTACTACTACATGCCCCTTGTTTTTTCCCATTTCATCAACTTTAACACGGTTTACTCAAATTCAACACTTCACAAAATATTTCAACACATTGCATTTGGTTTCACAATGTTGCACAATCGAAAGTTTTAATATTCGATGAACAGAGAGTACCTGAAAGATACAAGTAAAGTATTCTGAGCATTATCCTGTGTTTAGAAAAAAATTCTGTTGGCATATTTCACTTGTTATACTTTTATCGTAATATTCTTTTCATGTACCTACTCAATTGAAATTAGGTTTTCTGAATTTCAATTGAATGGAATATTTGTAAAAACTATTCGGGAAGCAAATACGCAGAAAACATAAATATTACCCCAGTATCAAGAAAAATAAACCTATTGGTTTCATCTATTCAAGAAACACTTTATTGTGAGATGTTCACTAAACAGTTTTACAAAAACGAAACACGTGTTTCGCCATACAATGGCTTCTTCGGACGTGTCTTTACTAACTATATCCTATCCTACATAATCAATGCTTTATACAGTGTCACACATAAAGTCCGCATCAAATGGGATTTTTTTTGTTCATCTGTTCAAACAACTTTTGATATCTCCATTAGGTTGTGCTTCAAAAATGATGCCAAATGACATGCATACGACCGATCAAGTGATTTTTCTTCCCTGTCAAATTTGACATTTTTTCCAAAAAATGTTCAGAAAAGCAGTTATTGCTCGAAATTTCGAAAATCGGTAAAGAGAAAAGATGATTGTTTTTTCATTTTTTACCCATATACCAATTTTTAGCTCTCTAGTACAAAAATGATGCAAAGTTGATGCAGTTTTTAAAAACAGATAAATATTTCACTTCATTTCTACTTTTTGCGAAATAGCTTGATACATAAGCATAATTAAAAAACAGTATCAATGAAAAGTCAATAATTTATTCTTTACTGCACTTTTCAAATAGTTAAACTTTGATTTACTAATTACGAAAAATTACAACGCAATTAAACTAAGGGAAGGAATTATACGAAAGTAATTTCACATTTACTAAATATCTTTTATGAGGTATGAACGAACAAAATTACTTCAGAAATCAATTTAGATTTTGTTGCCTAGAAAACTAAACCGTAAATAATTCTAACAAACATCTGTTAAAATAAAGTTATAATTTAAATTAAGAACACTAAATCAAATCGAAACATATGCCTAAACCATGTAAATACCAATAGAAATACAAAATAAAAAGTCACATTTCGGTGTGCCTTCCACCACGTTCAATGCAATCAATCGTCCTTTTTAAAACATCTTTACTTGCATTCTTTACACTACGGGGTTTCGTGCTTACAACACATTCTCGAATAACTGCCTCTAAATGGTTTATATCTCGAAAAGGTCTTTGCTTATACACCTTTTGTTTTATGTAACCCCACAAGAAGAAATCTAGTGGGGTTATATCAGGAGATCTAGGCGGCCAAAAGTGTTACATATTGCGACTGATTACTTTGCCCCTAAATATTTCCAAAAGACGCTCTTTAACCACCATTGTAGTATGAATAGGTCATCACACTGATACCACACAACATTTCTTACTTGAAGGGACATATTATCCAAAACTTCAGATAGTTCGGTATTCACAAAGTGTAGGTAGTCCACAGAATTTAAATTATATCTAAAAAGTATGGTCCTATAATTTGATCGTTTAATATGCCACACCATACATTCGTCTTAAACGAATATCGATCTCGACATTCGATTACGAAATGTGGGTTTTCTTTTGCCCATCACCTGCAGTTTTGCGAGCTCACAACGCCATTTGAAGAGAAGGTCGCTTCATCTGTCCATAAAATTTGATAAGGAGAATGATAATTTTCTTCTTATTCCCCTTGAAACCAAAAAGAAAAATACAAGCGCATATCGAAGTCCCTTTCTTTTAATGTATTGATAAATTTCGGTTTATGAGGCGTAAATTTATTTTTGTGTAAAATACGTCGTACACTCTCTCGGTTAACATCTGTTCTATCTGCAATATCTTGAATACTTGTTTTTTTATTTTCTACGACATCCAAACATATTTCAAATTCCACTTCTTCAGTATGTCTAGAAGGCTGATGTGCTTTTCTAAAATTACTCTCAACCGAGCCAGTAGATTTAAACTTAGCTATTATCCTACTAACTGTTGACTGATGAATATTTCTTGCAGGATGTCTGGCATTGAAAATATAAGCTACTTGTCGGTGACCGGTATTCTCGCCGCATATTAAAACGATTTCAATTTTCTCTTGAAGATTCAGCATTTTTAACAACACACTAGACAACGAATAAACTATTTTAAATCTAAAACTGATAAACACCATTTTGAGTTATTCAACAAATGTCATATGACAATAAAATATTTTGCTTATTCAGTTCAATTGTTTCCACAGTACCCTTAGTTCAATTTCGTTGTAATTTTTCTTAATTAGTAAATCAAAGTTTAACTGTTTGAAAAGTGCAGTAAAGAATAAATTATTGACTTTTCATTGATATTGTTTTTTAACTATGCTTATGTATCAAGCTATTTCGCAAAAAGTAGAAATAAAGTGAAATATTTATCTGTTTTTAAAAACTATATCAACTTTGCATCATTTTTGGCATAATTTTTTCTGGTGCTTTAAATTTTTGCGAAATAAGTTGTATTTAGAATTGTAATTGGTATTAATAATGCGTTGGAAAGATAAGTTAGGCATAAAGCACTAACTTTGTTGAGGTTTGGCTAAATTTGAGAAATCTGCAAATGTCAAATTTTCGAAAAACTGTAAAATAACTAAATTTGTACTAGAGAGCTAAAAATTGGTATATGGGTAAAAAATGAAAAAAACAATCATCTTTTCTCTTTACCGATTTTCGAAATTTCGAGCAATAACTGCTTTTCTGATTGATCGGTCATATGCATGTCATTTGGCATCATTTTTAAAGCACAACCTAATGGAGATATCAAAAGTTGCTTGAAGAAATGAACAAAAAAAATCCCATTTGATGCGGACTTTATGTGTGACATTGTATAGTTTTTACCTAACCAATTAATGTTGAATGTGTACTGGGGTTTGGGAATACATCAATTAATATTAGCATAAGAAAAGAACAGAAACCTTTTTTTTCTGATTGCTTCTGCCGTTACTTGATGAAGGTCCATTGTAATTTCAAAAACTACACCTCATGATTTGATCTCCACAAACTTTATTTGAAATATATATATATATATATATATATATATATATATATATATATATATATATATATATATATATATATATATATATATATATATATATCACAACATGTTTAGTGCGGAACGTGTTCTAAGGTATACAGGGCTTTTCATGATGAGCGTTAATTAGCCGTTTCTGGCAAACTATCCAACGGTCTATCATTCCAATGAATGACCAACTGGATTTGAATAGATCACCATTATTGAACTTGTTTTCTTGAAAACCGAGAAGGAATTATTATTGATGTAGATGTTTTCAAACAAGATAAACGAAAACTGATGGCTGTGTCTGAGGGTCAAATTTTATGAAAAACTTAATGGTAAAAAATTTACTGCAACTTTTTTCCTGTAAATTTTTTTTTCTATGAAAACATTTCCAAAGCATTTTTTTACGTAGGATTCAACGGTGTAAAACACTCATTTTTTCAAATGAGATATCAATAGTCATTGATGGAAAATATTTTTTAGATGAGACACCCTGTATATTCCTGCATGTTTCAATAGAACTCAAAACTACCTTTCCAGTAATGTAGCCAGAGTCATCTTTGCAATGCAGAGTTTTTAGGTTTTATATCCATTTATTTCTTAATATCCTAAAAGATTGAGTTAAAAACCTTTCTCTTCTGGATGTAACACGTCATAGTCATGATTGACTTGGTCTTTCCATTTAAAAAACCACATGAGAGCTCTTTAATTCTTCGTGAAAAAGTTCCCCCGTTTGGCCAATATAATTTTTTGATCAAAAGCCACACGTCAACTCATAGGCTCCTAATCAATCAAATATTGAAGTTCTGTTTTTATTGTTTTTAAAAAATTGCATGGTACGTAGCCTCATTCAACAAAATGTTTTTTGTGGTTGGGTTTTGCTAGCTCAACGTTGACCTAGCAGATCTCACGATATCTCCGTTAAATGAGGGCAAAACATTCAGGAATGGAGAACAAAATGAGCCGAAAATCAATCTTAAATTATGGCCTGAAAATAAACACAAAAATTCATTAGTTTGAAAAAAATAAATACCTAAATTACACATTATCAAAAACAAAATAATTGTTAGAGAATATTTTCCTAATACCAGTTCTCCATGATACCATTTTCATGTGCTTATATCATATTCAGTCGGCTTTTCCACATTTTATCAGATTATACACGGTTTCAATAACTTCTGGATATGGTTTAATATTATGCTTACGTTTAGTTTCAAAATATTGCACAATCGAAAATTTTATTGTGCAATGAGTATTTCATAGTTTTCGTAAATAGTACTTCAGCAGATGATAAAATCCGAGCTGGTAGGCCATGGTTGAATGCAACCAAACGTTTCATCCGTTACGGCGGCAGACATCATCAGTAGTATGTGCGTTGACTGCTAAATAACAAAGTTTTCGTTGAAAAATGGAAATTTATCGATAAAATATTGAGAACTGTCAGTATTTCTTTTGTGAAAAAAACCAAGGCAATGTAACACAAGTCGAATCATACAAATTGTGTGCTCAGGATTCGATGAATTCGACGAAAGTCGTTTTTGCCTGGTCCTGGTTGGCGAAGCTTCTACCGGTGGAACAGTTATCGAAGAGCTTGAAAAGATGATAGTCCATTGGCGAGAGGTCTGGAGAGTGTGGTGGGTGAGACAGAACTTCGTTTGATTTTGGAACGGTGATTTGTGAAACGTGCGGACGGGTGTCGTCGTGGAGCAGTGGGAAGTGCTTGTAATGTAACCACTGTTTTGAACGTCTCTTGTTGTCTTAGATGATCCACCGCATTGAAGCTGACGACTAGTTCTTCCGATATCGCACGCACCGTTTGTGATGGATCAGTCTCCATCAGGGTCCTCAAGTCCTCGTCCTGGATTACTGGAGGTCGATCACATCAGAGCTCATCTTTCAGGCTAAAATCCTCATCACTTTTCCATTGTTTTGGAAAATATAAACATTTTGTTAGGGGCTCTAAACAAAGATTATTCTCTTCTCCAAACAACTTACTCAAGATAAACGGAAAAAAAATGTCGATTTTCAACTAAACAAATCAGAAAATGTACATAGCAACCAAGACTTTCTTTAGCAACGGAATTGGTAATGTGAGCAGTGCTATGCAATTGAACAATCACGTCAACATCATATATCTCATTGTGCACACAGTTACGAGGGTGGGCTAAGAATTTTCCGACGTAACAAAAGTACAATTAATTTTTTCAGACTTTTTTCAACCTCTGGTAAAAGTCCATTATATCTCAAAGTGGAGTGCAGTAGATTTGCGAAGAATAAAAACTCAAAGTCGTCTCCACAATTCAATGTCAACATCAGATGTTAGAGCGGTAAAACCATCAATCAGTACATGTTTCGAACCTATATAGGTTCATCATCAGCTAATATTTACGTTATGAAATGAAATAATTTTTTTTTCTTCATAATTTTAAATATCAGCTGATGATGAACCTATATAGGTTCTAAACATGTACTGATTGTACTGGTTTTACTGCTCTAACATCTGATGGTGTCATTAAATTGTAGAGACGACTTTGAGTTTTTATTCTTCGCAAGACTTTTTTTATTTTTCAACATAGTCCCCTTTGAACTTTACACATTTCTCCCAGCGATGCTCCCATGTCCATAACCTGTCCAAATATTACTCGGCGTTTTTCTGAAGAAGACCCCATGCATTGGCTTATCCCAGTGTCTCCGCAGAAGTGAGGTGATCTCTGCGGCTTTTATCTGAGCTTTTTGGTGAACGGGTTCCAACTCGGTGACAGAGTTGTAGTCACCTCGTTCAGAGTCGAAAACTATACCGAGTTCATCAGCTGCTCGAGCAGCTGCCCTAAGGAGAAATGCTCCAATTCCTGCTCTCTCATGGTCACGGACCATGCAGAGAAGGGGATCCGAACTCCTGATGACTTTACAGGCTGTATCCAGTACCATTCTGTCATGTAGACACTCCAAACTCAAAAGTCCACGACCTCCCTGTTGTCGGGGGAAGTACAACCGTGGAACGGACGATTTGGGATGCAAACTCCTATAGAGATGTATCATTTTTCGGGTCCTTACGTCGAGTTGATACAGCTCCTCCCGAGTCCACTTCGCTACTCCAAACGTGTAGAGTAAGATTGGAACGGCAAGCATATTTGTTGCAGCTACTTTGTTCTTCCCCGACAGCTCCGATGACCAGATCTGTCGAAGTTTGTGCTGATACTTGCCGCGGAGAGAGTTTTTCACTGCAGTTACCTCTTGTGAGTGGCGTTGTTCCACCCCGAGGAAAGTATACGTCTCTCCGGCATCCAGATGGTGTAGGATGCTTCCATCTACGAGCTGCACATCCTCTCCGTAGTCCCCGCATCGTCCTCTTTTGAGATGAACCATTGCACATTTGTCTATCCCAAATTTCACACCGATAGCATGCGTGTACTCTTCCACCACCCTCAAGGACTGATGGAGATCCTTCTCTCCAGAGGCATAAAGTTTAAGATCATCCATATAAAAGAGATGGGTGACCTTGTGCCTCCGGTTTCCGGGGGTGCCACAGTTATACCTTCGAGTATTTCTGAGCGCAACGGATAAAGGCAATAGTGAGATGCAGAAGAGAAGGGGACTAAGGGAATCACCCTGAAATACACCCCTTCTGAAAGTCACCTACCCTGTTTGGACTCTTGCTTGACCAGATGTTATGGTGAAGCGAGTTCGCCAAAGTGGTATCAGTTGTTCAATGCATCTCACTATGTTATCGGGTACCGCAAGGCATCTGAGCAAATGGAAGATGAGCTCATGCGAAATTGTATCAAATGCCTTACGGTAATCGATCCAGGCCATAGAGAGGTTACGCTTGTATTGTATCGAGTCCTGCGTTACACATCTATCGATGAGCAGGTTCTCTTCACATCCAGCGACTCCTCTCTTCGATCCTCTCTGCTCATATATCCGTTCGAACACTCGGTCAACTGCGGTGAGTATTCGTGTGTAAAAGATGCTTGTAAACAACTTATAACACGAATTCAAGCATGTTATCGGTCTGTAATTCTTAGGAATCGACAAATCTCCGCTTTTGGGGATGAGAACGGTCCGCCCCTCGACAAACCAATCCGGAATCGGCTGCTCTCCGTCCAGCCATAAGTTGAAAACTCTGGCCAGATGGCGGTGGGTACTTGGTAGTTTTTTCCACCAATAAGTGTTCAGCCCATCTGGGCCTGGAGCAGCAAAGTTCTTGGAACCAACAAGGGCTCTTCGAACGTCATCCGGGTGTTCATAGATATCCTTCCAGAAGGATTCCACCTGATCAGCAGTCGGCGGATTATCCACAACACGTGGAGGCTCTTGGAATAAGCGAGAAAGTTTCTCGCGGAACCTAAGATTTTCCGCGATACTTCTCGCTCGCCTCACTAGTGACTTCTTAGCAGCCACTAGCATTCGTATCCTATCAAGGCAATGCTGTTTGGTGGTCAACAGCACGCCTTGGCTTAGAGTGTGATGGATACATCGTAAATTGGCGGCTATTCGCCGCACTGCGGGCGTGAAAGGCCTATTGGCCGCCCTGTAGTCCATCACACATTGGATACGAGACGCGTGTTGTCTCGCCGACGTGATCTTAGCCTCCATCTTGTGTACACGCCGTTCAATCTTCCGAACCGCAAGGCTGGGATTTCGTCCTTCCGATTCGGAAAGCGATTGGATGACGTTATACACGGCGGTGTTGATTTGCCAGATGTCAGCCTCTTCTGTTAGAACACTATGAAGCTCCGCTTCCAAACAAGCCAGTTCTTGTGGCTTCAGGGGCCTAATTCTGTGGAGCGCCCTGCGTCTTCTGATTGTCGTCTCCATTGGTGGTATGGTGCCAGTCTCCTCCCGTGGTAGAAGTGGCAGTTCTACCACCCGTGCCAACGGGTGGTAGAACTGCCACTTCTACCACTTCGTTAGCAGACTGGGGAGGAGCTATATAGCCCTACCGCCGAAGATAGGATACGTAATCCCTAAGATTTTGGGCGGAAAAGGCGGCATGCTCCGGATGTGTTTCACACCACAGAGCATGCAATCTCGCCATGTACCCTCTTCGCGCGGGCTCACTACTCTCGTAGCAATGCATAAGGCTATCTCTCAGCTCATGCGTCCACTCAAAGCGTCCGTTGTCGTTGCCAGGGTTGTCGTCGGTAGGCAAATCATCGTTATGGGCCCACCACCTTGCCTCTGACCCCTCCGAGCGGGTCGATTGTGGGGGCCTCTTCCTTGATTATTGGGAACCAAGTGTTGAGTCCACCGGGTGGTTAGTCAATAAAACTAACCACATATTCATTCCCATTCGATTCAGTTAAATTTCACAGCTGTAAGCCGGCCTTGAATTAATTTTTAATGCTATAAATGCTACCGACAAAATACATTTCTTACATTTGTTTTTTTTCTAGGATACCCACAAATAGTCTGGATTAACTTTGTGACTGCCAGTCCATCACATTTCCAGTTCCATAATGGACAAAATCAGAACTGTAGCTTGCATTGACACCAGTGGTTCCACCTTTAGTAATGAAGAATATTTCAACACAGTGAATTCCCTTATCGGTGATGCATTCAAAGTCATCACATGGAACTCATATGCATACGAAATCAACAGCAATGTTTTGGATAAATATCAGGCAGGCGGTAGTACTCTACCCCAAACATTTTTGGAAATACTGAAAACGTATGATTTTAAATATCAGCTCATAGTAACAACAGACGGGCAAATGTATGACCACGATATTGTTAAATGCGAGGCCATACTGATGAACAGTAATATTCTGAACAGTATTGAACATTTCAAGATATATTACATCGGAGAAGAAAGCGAAATGAATATGAAGATGGATAATTTATTCACCTCTCCGAAGTTCAACAAGGAAATTTTCATTAATGAGAAAGTTACTTGTACAGTCG